>NC_134015.1:23621613-24871613 GCF_040712315.1 Castanea sativa | reverse complement strand
TAAGAGATGCCAAATGCAATATAGAAGAAGAAGAGTACTAGGAGGCTTGCCAACATGCATTGTAGAGCCCGTATTGTTAGGACATATGTGATTCATGTTAGGAACATATGTTAATATTTTATGTAATTGGCTAATCCTTTGACAAAACACACTTTACTTGTAATTGGGTAGATCTAGGATGTGTTTAATGCTTCAAGAAACAAGGTTTCAAGATCAGGTGCTAAAGTCATGCAAGTCTGCCCAAAAATCAAGTGAAGAAGTGTTGTTCATTAAAACTTGACAGCTAGTATCTATCGAGGTTTAAAAGAGCTGTTTCAGCCCGAGGCTCGACAGCTGCTCGATAGATAGGGTTTTTTTTCGAGATTTATGAAGTTTAGTTTTTCAGAGCTGATTTTCATCCAATCCGTGTATGTATGTTTGAGCTTTCTTTTCTCACAACCCTAAACATATATAAGGATTATTTTAAGGGTTGTCATAGGTTGCACAGTTGCACAAGAGCACAATTCCACAAGTGTGAAGAAAAGTGTGACTGGAAACCTAGTTTTCCCTAGTTCTTCTTTCTCTTGAAGAAGCTTCTGTGTTTGTACACTGTAGGATTTTGTGAACAAGCAACTTCGTGATCTTCATCATGTGATGGACTGAAGAACTTTGCATCCAACATCCTTCTCAAGTTGGTGTTGAAGTCCCGTACTGGGATCCGTGCATCTTTTGGTTAGTCACGTATTGGAAGCCATGCAATACAAGGAGAGATTGTCACTACAGAACAAGTCCAATTGGGTATTGGGGTAAGGGTTCAACTGTAGGTTGGTATAAGGTACGGGGATTCCTTTACTTGTAACCGCTTGTTGTGATAATAGTGAATTCTCTGGAGTGGTGACCTTAAAATCACCCGGTGGGGTTTTTATCGTGTAGGTTTTCCCCATTCTTAAACAAATCACTGTGTCATTTAATTTCCATTGCATATTTAGTTATTTGGTGATTTGTTTGTACTACCACGTATTTTGCATGTTAATTTCATTAATTAATTAACCTTGCTAATTAATCAATTAATCCATCACAAATGGTCAATACATTTTTGGCCTATCAAGTGGTATTAGACCGGGCACACTTTGATTAGTTATTAATCTTTTCTGTGAGATCCATTGACCCCTGTTGTCATGGCTGCCATTGGCAAGAAAAGATCTCTTATTTCAAATACATCTTATTTTTCTAATCTCTATTTGATTAAGTGTTTTAGAAAATGCAAATCTAAAAGTTATTTGAAAGCCATTATGATGATGATTGAAAAGGATCTTAACATGACAAAGAAGAAACTAGACTGCTTCAAAATGAGAATGTGCAGAGGTGTTCATTTGAGAAGGGTGATTGTTAAATACCTTAGTTGTAAATGGCAAATGAAAGAGAACACCATTCCTACAGATTTGTCATCAAAGCGTGAAGTGTGCTTTATGATGAAGTCCGCGTTCAAGGTAATGGATACTTGCTTGTGCTACCTTGTTAGTGGATGCTCACGACACATGACTGGAGATCGCTTTCTCTTTAAGATCTTCGAGTCTAAGAAAGGTGGTAATGTCACTTTCGGTGATGGGAGCAAATTACAGATTAAAGGAAAGGGAATCATCTCTTTACCTAGACTGTCAGATATTGCAAATGTGCTATACATAGAAGGTTTGAGGGTGAGCCTGTTGAGCATAAGTCAGATATATGACCAAGACTCTATGGTGTTGTTCTGTAAAGGAAAATGTCTTGTGCTGGATGAATCTGGAAAGAAACTCATAAGTGGTGTTCGCACTTTAGAGAATTGTTATGGTCTGGTACTTGATGCTAATATTGTGTGCAATAGTATTAGTTTGCCAAATGAAGATCTATGGCACCAAAGGATGAGACATGCTAGTTACAAACATCTCTAAATTGTATCTAAGCATGAATCAGTGTTGGGAATGCCAAAGCTCAGTAGAGTGGACAATGTTGTGTATGGACCATGTCAGCTTGGGAAACAGACGAAAGCTAAACATCCAAGCACTCAGACATCTGCTACATCTAGACCATTGGAGCTACTACATGTGGATCTCATGGGTCCAACTCAAACCGAGTCTCTTGGGGGGAAGAGATACATCATGGTTGTGGTAGATGACTTTATTAGGAACTCTTGGGTCATTCTTTTAAGATCCAAGTCAGATGCTCCTGAGCACATAGAAGCCTTGTGCACAAGATTGCAAAATGAGAAAAGTTTAAAGATTGATTGAATTCGAAGTGATCATGGTAAAGAATTCGAAAACTCATACATGGAGTCCTTCTGCACTAGATCAGGTATATCTCAAGAATTTTTTGCTCCTATTACTCCTCAACAGAATGGTGTAGTAGAAAGAAAGAACAGGGTTATTCAGGAGATGGCTAGAGCCACGTTGCACAACAAATATGTGGCTAGAAACTTATGGGGAGAAGCCATCAACACTACGTGTATGGTTAACAGGGTATATTTCAGACTTGGTACCAAAAAGACTCCCTATGAGCTATGGAAGGGAAGGAAGCCGAATGTCAAGTATTTCATAATCTTTGGAAGTACTTGTTTCATTCTCAAAGGTAGAGAGAATGTGAGAAAATTTGACTCCCGAAGTGATGAAGGAATATTTTTGGGAAGGGAATATTGTTGTATGTCAAAACCACTGCCGACTTTGGTGTATGGTACAGCAAGGACACAAATGATGTCTTGGTCGGGTATTCGGATGCTGATTGGGCTGGGAATGCTGATGATAGAAAGAGTACTTTAGGGGTTTTTATGTGGGTAATAATCTTGTCTTCTAGATGAGCAAAAAGCAGAATTCCATCTCCTTATCCACTGCAGAGGCTGAATACATTGCTGCCGGTAGCTGTTGCACCCAACTTCTATGGATGCAAAAACTCCTCCATGACTATGGTATTTGTCAAGAACACCTCACTATCTATTGTGACAATACCAATGCCATTAATATCTTTAAGACTTCGGTTCAACATTCTCAAACCAAACACATTGAGATTCAACATCACTTCATTCGTGAACTTGTTAACGATGGTACCCTTACACTAAAGTTCATTCACATTGATGATCAGAAGGCTGATTTGTTCACCAAACCTCTTGATAGCAAATGGTTTGAATTCTTTCGTCAAAACATCAGTGTTATCTCAATGGAATGATCTTCTCTTATCCTCCTTATTCCTCATGCATGTGCATCTAGTTTTTATGCATTGCTTTATTTGACATGTTTTTGTTTGGTTGTTTTTTAGTTTTGTTTTTATTTTGTTTTTCATTCATAAAAATAAAAAGAAATTGAAAAATTAGAAAAATACAAAAACAATGTGTGTTTGTGTACATTGGTACTTGTGTACCTTGAATGGCTAATGAAACAAAGTTTTCTAAACTTTGTAGCTCTTGTAGCTTAGATGAGCATCTCCATGCACAACTAAGCAATTGAGCTTTGTGACTCGTGTTTGTACTTAATACTCGTATCACTCTTTTTGACGGGAAGGACTAGAAAAACCTAAGAGAAAGGCATAAGTAACCATTTCACCACTGTTGCTCGCCAATCATGAAATGACATTGGTTTGCTTCGGCATAGCAAAAGTGCAATGTCAAAAGGCTTAACATAATTGGGTTTTTTTTTCTCTCTTATATGCTCATGCATGATGTGCTTAATAAAAGAGAAATATGCAAAGAAAAATCAAAGCAAAAGAAACAAAATGCTCTAAAACATGATTGCAAGCGTGTATTCTAGGAGATGTGGAAGTTATAGGATGTACCTCAAATGTGATAGTCCCCATTAAGCAGTTATGATCGCATGTGAGTTAAATTGATTTAATCATGTCTCAAATCGTCATAACATGTAGACGCTCATGCAATCTTGCGATGTTTTTCACACACAACACGCAATATTCTTTGCTACTTTTGATACATGTGCAGATACAATGTGATTTGGTCATCACAAGGTCTACATGTGTTAATGTGTGCTCACTAAACTGTCTTAACTTGTTTTTAAAATATAAAATTGGTTAGATGTGTTTAGTGTGTGTGTGTGTGTTTTTGGATCTATGTGCTTAAATTTTTCTTGATTGAGAGATGTTTTTGAGAGATTAAAATGTTGTTTGGATCCTTGGTTGAGTTGCATGCTTGATTGTATTCATGTTTGTGTTTTTCTCTTCTTGAAAAATTGTTTTAAAGCAATTTCAACAACTTCTCGACACCTCTCGACAATTAGGCTATTTATCGAGCTCTTCAGCTTTTCTTTATTGTAATCTCGATAGTTTCTCGACAGCTCATCGGTCCATCGAGAAAGTTTCTGTCTCCTTGATAGATGCTGGACAACTCCTCGATCCATCGAACTCATTTTTGTTGTGGACACCTCTGGACAACTGCTCAATAGGTAGATCTTTTCAAACTTTTAAATCTCGACACCTCTCGATCTGTCCAGAATTAAGAAGCTCTATAAATAGGATCTGCGCGATTTTTTTCCTCACTTCTTTTGATCTCTCTCGATTGTTTTCTGTCTTTTCACCTCCTAAACACCTCTCTCTCACTGTAAACTTCATTCCCAAGAGATTTTCGGCCTAGATTGCTCTTTCTTCTTCTGGTAAGATCTTGTTTCTCTCATTCTATCATGCATTATATGTTTTTTGTACCTAGCTTTTGGGATTTTTGAGAAATTTTGGGATTTTTGGGATGGGTCTTGTTTAAATGGTTTTTAAATCATCATGCATTGTATCACATGTGTATTATAACAATGTTTCATGCATGTTAGATGTGTGTTTACTTTGTTTCTTTGATGTGTGCTGGTTGGTTTGCATTAGGCTGAGCCCATGATGTATTTAAATTTGCATGTCACATGTTCATGCATTTTCATGCATACGTACCTTCAAGTTTCTATATTTGTTATATTGTATCTTGTTGGTGCTTTCCTGATTGTCTCTCTCTCCCTCTCTTTCTCTCCTTCTTACATTAGTTGCATCATGGCACCTAAACATAAATCCACTCCGTCTTGGAATCCTCTTCATTCCGGGGCATCTACCTCTTCTGATCCTACCTCCTCTCATATTCGGTTCCGTGATGATAAAGCCCGCGAAGAATTTTTCTAAACAAGGTATTCATTCGGAATGCCAAGTCATTTTGTTAGACTTCTCTGACACTGACCTACCCACTGTCATTCACAGTCGGGGTTGGGAGTTATTGTGTGACGTCCTGGTCACTTTTCCATCCATGCGTATACAGGAGTTCTACTCCAACATGCATGGATTTGATTATTCAGTACCTCATTTTTCTACTCGCGTTCGAGGTACACGCCTTGTGGTCACTCCGGATATTGTATCCGACGTACTCCATGTCCCTAGGGTAGCGCATCCTAACTACCTTGGTTGTGATCGTCTTAAGACCCTGTCTAAAGACGAGCTTATATCCTCTTTTGTGAGCGTCCCTCTAATTGGGGTGATCATCAGTTCACTTCTTGTTCGACCTTTGCTAAAGATCCTAGGTTCATTAACATAGTTATGAATTTTGTTTTGCATTCTTTATCTCATTATAACTTCATTACAGAGCCTTGTGCTTTGTTTTTGTTATCCCTCATTGAGGATCTTTCCATAGACTTCCCCTTTCATTTCATTCTTTCACTCATAGATGTGTATAGGGATACGGCGACTTGTGATAAGCTCATCTTCCCTTCGGCTATCACAAGGATTCTGTGCCATTTTTCTGTTCCCTTTCCTGTTTCTGACCACTTCCATGTTATGTGTGTCATAGACGTCGCTACCGTTAAACGGAGCGAGGCGCAGCTATGTTCGAGGCGGTTTGAGAAGGCAGCTCCTCCAGCTTCTACAGCTCCATCCACATCTGCTCCTTCTTCTTCTACGGGTGGTGTGACTCTCGAGGACATCATGACACAGCTTGTGCACATGGATGCTTGCCTCGACACTCTCAGTGATGAGTTGTGTCAAGTGAATACCTGTGTTGGTCGTATTCCACGACGACAAGCTGTTATGGGTGGCTTCATTGCTTCTCCTCCTCCTCCTACTCTAGAGGCTTTTGAGGATGAGGACGATGATTAGACATGGCAAAACGGGCGGGTCGGATCGGGTCAATCGGGTTGCGGGTCGGGTTAGGTTAACTCGTATTTTCACATGAATTTTTTTTTAAATTTTTTATTTTTATAAAGAAAACAACATGTATTTGTCATTTGGAAAGTTATAGAATGAATTACTTGATGTAATATGCATTATTTTGAATTCACCACTTATATAAAAAATGAACTCAGTTAAACTTATTAATACTTTTTCAATAATTTTAAAATTATACAAATCCTAACATTGCTATCTAAAACAAAATAACACAAAGATAAGTAAAAAAAAATACACATGTTTTTATTTCTACACAATATTAACATTCCAAAATATAAAACAAAATTACAAATGACATATTGGATAACTCATTTGATAAAGAAAAAAAACATATAAGAATTTTATAATCTTGAAAATTAATTTTATAATCTATTATCAATTGTGGTTGGCACTCTATTTTAATTTGAAATATACATTAAAGTTTGATTGCTTACTTATTTATATATGGTCTCTTTTATGAATATCATATCATTGTTAAGCAATACACACTCTAAGAAATATCATAATTTATTTTGAAAAGCCGTTTATTTTGGACATAAATTGTTAAAAAATAGGTCTAAGCATTCATAATTTATACTAATTTGATACTTTGGCTTCACTATTTACACACTTATGAATGTTTCTCACACATGTCTACAATTTCAAATATATGATTTTAACTCTACTGTAGCCATATTATCTGGGCATGTACTTTGTTATTTGATATCCAAAAATATTTACTCATTACAGAACGCTCAACTATTTATCTTTCAATTAATTTGCATGCAGTTATGTAATTGTATCAATTTTTTCCTTGAAGCTCACAATAAACAATTAAACTACTATTGTCTTAATTTTACTTATTTTTTTTACCCAACAAAAAAAAGTTTTAAAAAAGTGATTGGGGTTCGGGTCGGGTCGCGGGTCAAGTCGGGTTGACCCGTAAAAAACACGGGTTGGGTCACGGGTCAACCCGTTTTTGCTTTGGGTAAAAAAAATTGGGTTTGGGTTGGGCATTTTTTGGGTCGGGCATTTTTCAGATTGGGTCAGGTTAGAAAATTCTGACCCGTTTTGCCATGTCTAATGATGAAGCTAATGCTGACGCTTCTGACGCTGAGGATGATTGTGCTAGCTTTTCTAGTGCTAATGAGATGTTTATTTGATATACTTACCCTTTGTCACTCGTGACAAAAAGGGGGAGTAGTTTTGGATATGAGAGTAGTCATACTCATAGGGGGAGGGTTAGTATAGGAAATTTTTGTTAGGGGCAGTGTTCATATTTTGAGGGATGTAGTGAGATTTTTTATGTCTCTTTTTCTTTTCTCTCTATTTTAGATACCTTATTCATGTACCTTAGACCTTGTGATCATATTGTGATAGCACACCTTATACTTGTTGGTATGTATACATTTGAGCTTGTTATTGCAGTTCCTTCACCTATCTTTACATGTGTTGTTTCTTTTCTCTCTTTATACACATGATTCTTATATATTGTATGCAATCTTTCATTTCTGTCTCACATTAAGATGCCTTGATGAATTTTGTTTAAGTATTTTAGAAATACAGGTTGTGAAAGTCTTCTTACCATAAACTCTCTTCTTGTAAAATTTTTCAAGAGTTTGTGTTAGGATAGATTTTACTGTACTTAACAAATGAGTATGAGTTGAGTGATTTATGACTTCTCTCATGTGTTCATTTGTTTATTGTGGATTTGTCACGGATTGGCAAAGGAAGAGATTGTTAGGACACATGTGATCAATGTTAGGAACATATGTCAATATTTTATGTAATTAGCTAATCCTTTGATAGAACGCACTGTACATGTAATTGGGTAGATTTAGATGTGTTTAATGCTTCAAAAAACAAGATTTCAAGATCAAGTGTTAAAGTTATGCAAGTCTGTTCAAGAATTAAGTGAAGAAGTGTTGTTCATTAAAGCTCGATAGCTAGTATCTATCGAGGTTTAAAAGAGCTTTTTCAGCCCGAGGCTCGACAGCTGCTCGATAGATAGGGTATTTGTCGAGATTTATGAAGTTTAGTTTTTCAGAGCTGATTTACATCTAATCCGTGAATGTATGTTTGAGCTTTCTTTTCTCATAACCCTAAACATATATAAGGATTATTTTAAGGGTCGTTATAGGTTGCACAGTTGCACAAGAGCACAATTCCACAAGTGTGAAGAAAAGTATGACCGGAAACCTAGTTTGCCCTAGTTCTTCTTTCTCTTGAAGAAGCTGCTGTGTTTGTACACTGTAGGGTTTTATGACCAAGCAACTTCGTGATCTTTATCGTGTGATGAACTGAAGAACTTTGCAGCCAACATCCTTCTAATGTTGGTGATCAAGTCGCGTATTGGGATCTGTACATATTTTGGTTAGTCAAATACTGGGAGCCGTGCAATACAAGGAGAGATTGTTACTACAGAACAAGTCTAATTGGGTATTGGGGTAAGGGTTCAACTGTAGGTTGGTATAAGGTACTGGGATTCTTTTACTTGTAACCGCTTGTTGTGATAATAGTGAATTCTCTAGAGTGGTGACCTTAAAATCACCCGGTAGGGTTTTTGCCGTGTAGATTTTTCCCATTTGTAAACAAATCACCGTGTCATTTAATTTCTGCTGCATATTTAGTTATTTGGTGATTTGTTTATGCAGCCACGTATTTTGCATGTTAATTTGATTAATTAATTAAACTTGGCTAATTAATCAATTAATTCATCACAATGGGTCAATACGTTTTTGGCCTATCACGTATGAAGTAAGAACAAGTGATGAAGATGAGGAAAGGGGAGACGCCGCTAGTGATGATGATGAAGGTAGCAACAACGAGAATGATAGTAGTAGTGACTGTAGCAGCAGTGACACTGGACATGGTGATAATGGTAGCAACAGTGATAGTGATAGTGACAATAGTGAAGACTTTGATAGCCAATGCAGTGGCAATGATTGGGATGAAACCCCTAGTGATAAAGAATATGAAGATGAAGGGCTTTATTATGAAGACTATGATGATGATGAAGACTACTATGATAAGATATAGAGGATGATGCCGAAATTGAGCCTATAGACATGGGGAGCGACGCAGATAGTGGTTAGTATAGGCTAGAAAATGTGTTAGAAGCTGTAGGAAAGGAGATTGGAGAAGCTAATAATGTAGACTATGGGCGTCTCTTGGATTGGAGCTACATTACTGATGTTAGTTCAAAGTCAGGTCCTCAATTTGACAAGTATGGTAGAGAGATTCTTGAGTTGGGGTCATTTCACAATTCAGAACTTGGTTCATTGACCCCATATACCAAAGAAGAGGATGACATAGACGCTAGATTGGTCGCTCTAGACCAAAAACTGATGGTCCACAATTTCAGAAATATAACACTAGAGTGCCCTAAAGATGATAATAAGAAGATGGAAGGGAACGAGTCAGAATACCTCCCTCAATACACCCACCTGAATAACAAAGCGAAGTAAGATTTGTTTTATGAGTGAATGGATAGCATAGAGCGCCTGGATACTTTTGTGACTGACAAGCCCACAGATATGGAGATTGATGGTGAAGCCACAGATTATATGGATGAAGATCCCACGGTATTGATGCTGAGGGAAGAAGGAACCACCTGCCATTGTTAAAGCCATTACTGTATTGAAGAACTAGGCATGGGAGGGAGAAGCCCACCCCATGGAGGACTCCGTGAAGAAGATCAAGACTGTTGAGCCAATCATTCCTGCCAAAAATGTTGTTTCTGTCCCCATCGATTCTATTTCTGCTACTATTCTTGTAAATTCTGTTTGTGATAGTATTACTATTGAGTCTATTTTAGTTAAGTCTGTTGAGAACTCTTTTCCTTATAATATGATCTCCGATTTTGCTTATTTGTTGGTTTTGAATGTTTTTATTTCTGAAATTGGTAAAGAAACTCTTAATAATAAGGAATTAAAACAAAGGCATCTAGAACCCATAAAAGAAGAAACTTAGCCTATTAACCTAGGAACTAATGTGAACCTAAAATGATACAAGTGGGCCATACCTTAACCACCTCTGAGAGAGATGCATTAGTTGCCCTACTGACAAAATTCAAAGAGGTATTTGCATGGTCATATGAAGATATGCATGGAATTGATACAGATATAGTGCAGCATTGCATCCCAATAGATCCGACCATGAAGCCAGTCAAGCAGAAATTAAGAAGAATGAAGCCAGAGTGGACTCTCAAGATCAAAGAAGAAGTCAAGAAACAGTACAATGCAAGGTTCCTGAGGGTGGTCAATTATCCAGAATGGTTAGCTAATGTGGTTTTGGTGCCAAAGAAATATGGGAAAGTGAGAATGTGTGTAGACTTAATAAGTCTAGCCCAAAAGATGATTTTCCTTTGCCTCACATTGACATCTTAGTTGACAACACAGCAGGACATGCCTTGCTATCATTTATGGATGGATTTTCAGGGTACAATCAGATTAAAGATATGGAAAAAACTCCTTCATTACTCCATGGGGGACATATTGCTAAAAGGTCATGCCATTCAGCCTTAAGAATGTTGGTGCTACTTATCAACATGCAACCACCACTTTGTTGCATAATTTGATCCACAAAAAAGTAGAGGTATATGTTGATGATATGATAGTGAAGTCCAAAGACCGTGAAGGGCATATACCAGCTTTATGGAAGTTCTTTAAAATAATTCGATTCTACAAGTTGCAGTTGAAACCAAAAAAGTGCACTTTCGGAGTCACATCCGAAAAGCTGTTAGGGTTTATGGTAAGTCAGAAAGGAATTGAAGTCAATCATGACAAAATCAAAGCAATTGTAGAGATGAAGTCTCCAAGGACTGAAAAGGAGATTTGAGGGTTTCTGGGGAGGATACAGTACATCAGCAGATTCATAGCCCAGCTTACCATGACATGTGAACCAATTTTTTGATTGCTTAAGAAAGAAGTTCCCACAGTATGGAATGAACAATGCTAAGAAGCCTTTGAAAAGATCAAGAATTATCTGATGAAGCCACCAATATTGGTTCCATCGGTACCTGAAAAGCCATTATTGTTGTATCTTACAACTACAGATACATCAATGGGGGCTTTACTTGCTTAATACCTAGAGGAGACTAGAAAAGAGAATGCAATCTATTACATCAACAAGAAGATGCTGCCTTATGAAGAAAAGTATTCACCACTGGAGAAGACATATGTAGCACTTGTATGGGCAACCTGCAAACTTAGACACTATATGCTTGCTTACAAGGTCTTGTTGATTGCAAGAATGGAACCATTGAAATATCTAATGGAGAAGCCTGTGCAAGATGGAAAGACAGCTAAATGGGTTCTGCTTTTGTCGGATTTTGATATTAAATATGTGATTCAGAAATCTGTGAAGGGGAGAGCAATTGCCGATCACTTAGCCCACTGTTCACCATAAGAAGCTGAAGAAATCCAATGAGACTTTCCGAATGAAGATATCATGGGGATCGAGGTGGAATCATGGAAGATGTATTTTAATGGAGCAACTAATCAAAATGAGAGTGGCATCGAAGTTCTCTTAATTTCTCCAAAAGGGACACACATCCCATTTTTTGGTAGACTTAACTTTTCTGCCACTAACAATGCCATTGAATATGAAGCTTGTATTATGGGGTTAAAAGCAGCCCTCAGTCTTGGAGTGAAAGAGTTAGAGGTGTATGGTGACTCAGCATTGATAATCTCTCAAATCCAAAATAAATGGAAGATCAAAGAAGAAAGGCTAATGCCTTATCATGAATGTCTTCAGAAGTGGGCCTCGAAATTCAACAGGATCCAGTACCAATATGTGCCAAGAATGCTGAATTAGATTGCAGATGCTTTAGCAATGATGGCATCTATGATGGATGGGCCAAAGGAAGATAAAGCTAGACTAATAGTGGTGGAACAGAAAGAAGAGCCAACTTATTGCTTGACAATGGAGGAAGATGTGGAAAAGAATGGAAAAGGTGAATGGTATTTAGATATTTTACAGTACCTTAAGGATGAGACATACTCACAGTCTGTAGACAAGAATGACCAATTGACCATCAGGAGGCTGTCTACTAATTATATTATTTATGGTGAGAGACTTTACAGAAAATCATATGATGGAATTCATCTTCTTTGTGTGACCGCCAAGGAAGCACAACAAATAATTGAAGAGGTTCATGAGTCAAGTTTTGGGTCAGATATGAATGCACACATGCTCTTACAGAAGATAATAAGACAAGGTTATTACTGGACTACTATGGAAGCTAATTGTGTAGCTCATGTCCAGAAATGCTATCAATGCCAAGTCCATGGAGATTTGAAACACATGCCACCCATGCCATTACATACCATGATGTCACCCAGGCCATTTTCTACATGGGGGATAGACATTAATGGGAAGATTCACCTAACAACATCCAATGGCCATGAATTCATACTTATAGCCATTGATTACTTCACTAAATGGGTAGAAGCTATCTCATACAAGCTTCTGAACTCAAAGAAAGTTGCTCAATTCATTCAAACCAATATCATTTGCAAATGTTGACACCCCATTTTGCAACCCTCATTTAACCTCACATGGAGGATAAAATGGTAATTTTGCCTTAGAAATATGCATCTTGTTTTGGTTACTAAATCCTTAATCTCACTTCACCAAATGATCTTGATGTTGTAACGATCAAATCGACTGGTCATAAGCCCTAATTGGACATCAGATTCAAAGTTATCATCAAATCAAGTTTTAATGGTTGAGATGCACTATCACAAATTGAGTCCGACTATATGTGATTATAAACAATTGATTCCAATTGGTTATAATTATAATCAATTTGAGATTAATGATGTGTCATAATTTGATTGGTTAGGACTACATTTTATGGTAATGTTGCATACTCCTAGTTAATTAGATAGTTAAACATTAATTATTCAATGAGTAATTTGTGCAATTATATTTTAATTAGGGCAAATTTGGAACTAATTAAGTCTGAAATGGGAGTGATTGGAGCCTATTAATGTTAATTGGGAGCTAATTTGGGACCTATTAATGTTCATTGTGTTGAAATTGTTTTCTAACAAATGACCTCTGCTCACCATTTTGTTGATATCTCTCAGAATATTTTGAATTTGTGAATGAGGTTAATTTTCATAGAAACTAGACATCCAAGGCTTCAATTTGAGCATAAGAATGAGACAGTTCCTATCATAATTGAGTAAGATATGATTTTTCGAAGTTGGCTCTACAAGCTGTTACTGTAGCTACGGAAAAACTGAATTTTGCTTGCTCCTCACTCCCACCAATCTCTACATTTAATGCACCAGATTTCCCCCAAGGCTAAAATGAGGTCTAGGTTCATGATACTTTGTCAACCCTCATTAAGTGGCCTTTCATTCATATTTTCTCCACCACTACTATATAAACCTTCCCTGTCCTTCATTCCAAGACACAAAACCCCCTCTCTTCTCCTCTCTTGAGTTCTAGTGAAGTGGAGTAGTCTTGTCATATCTTGGTCTTCCTGAGACTCAAGGTATTGAGTGAGACTTACTCTCTCTCTCCTACCTCTTCTTTTCCTCCACCCTTAGGACCTCCACCAAGAGTCTTTTCATCCACCTTATGGATCTTGCATGAAGGTATAATCTCTTTCCTTAACTTGTTTTTTTGTGTTGTCATGATGAGAATTTAGGATTAAAGCATGATAGTAACTATTTAAATTCCCTTGAATATGTTTGAATGTTCTTAAATGTTCTTATGTGTTCTTCACATGTTCTTTGTCGTTCATCACATGTTCATGCATAACACTAGTTTTAATCTTAAATCCACATAAAAAATATGAAAAGAATGTTTGTTTCATAATTCTTTCAAATCCTTGAATCTAGCTTATCACCATCCACACACATTCACTAGAATTTATTTTTCAATCCAAATGCAATGCTTAATAAATTGAATTAAGATCTATCACATGCACACACATTAAATTCACCATGTAAATTGATTGACATATTGGATGATATGATATGAATGTTGGCCACCATAGTCTAGAAGACCGGTTTCACCGGGCAAGGTGGGTGCCTAACACCTTCCCACCTTGTAACATAGCCTCCAAACTTAGATCAAGGGTTAATAGATTCCATGCTTATCCATGTTATTTTTCAATTTCTAAATTGTAACTAGGAAACAAAACTATGTACTTTATCTTAGATTGTACCTAGGACCAAAGCCATGTAATTTCCTATGGTCAATGTAAATTCACTTTCAAATTAATAAAATGAGGAATTTTTCAATTTTGATTTTCCCATTTATTCCAATAATTAAACAAGTAACGACTCCATTGTAAAACCCTTAATCAAAAGAGGAAAATATAATCAGTCGAATCTCCATTTTGAGAGGCAATAACACGACTTCACCCATTCACGTGTGTTTGGCCCAACATTCCAAAAAACAGGCAGGGGGCGTGGTCTCTCACAGCAGATATAGGGTGCCATATGAAATAATCTTAGATAATGGGCTGCATTTCAAGGGAGAAATAGAGAAGTTGCTACGACAGTTCAACATTCAGCACCACAAATCCTCACCCTACTGTCCTCAGACTAATGGAGTAGATGAGGCTACTAACAAGAATATAGGCGAATCTTGAAGAAGAGTACAAAAAACTACAAGGACTGGCACCTACAATTACCCCGTGCACTTTGGGGGTATAGGATATCAATTTGATCTTCCATAGGAGCCACTCCTTATTCATTGGTGGATGGGATGGAAGCAATCCTCCCTATTGAAATGGTTGTTCATTCATTGAGAATAGTACTAGAGAGTGAAATCCTTGAAGTAGAGTGGTTGCAAAGCAGATATGACCAATTATGCATGTTGGATGAGAAGAGACATAAGGCCCTGTATCATATTCAAGGTTACCAAAGGAGGCTTAGGAAGAAAGTAAGAACCAGAGATTTGAAGTTGGGAGATTTAGTGCTAAAAGTGATCTGAGCCCCGATCCAAGATGCAAATGGGAAGTTCAGGCAAAATTGGCAAATATACTTTCGGGGAGCAGTAAGGTTGATAGACTTAGATGCAAACCCTTTCATTGAGCCAACCAATATGAATCAATTGAAGAAATACCACGTCTGAGGTGGTAGTCTCAAAGCACCATGTTTGAAGTGGTTGTAAATTATGTTGTTTCCCTTTCTAGGTTTGAAAAAAAAAAGAAAGATAGGTTGAAAACCCGAAAGGGCGGCCTAGGCAAAAGTTAAGGCAAATAAAAAAAATGAAAATGAACTACATGATGACCTGATCCTTCTAACAAGAGGGTACGTAGGCAACCATACATTGGTTCTGTCACAATTTCCCTAAACCCACCATTTACCCCTTACAACAAAAAATCTCTCTTTCCAAAATTCATACCATTCTATTAAACCATGCCATTTACACAAAATCCAAAACCGAAACCCTAAACCAAATTCTGAAAAAAAAAAAAAAAAAAAAAAAAAAAACCCTAAAATCCGGCATCTTAAACAGAGCCCTTAACCTGAAAGTCCTAAATAATTCCTAAACCTAAGAGTTTCACACCAATTTTTTTAAAAATAAACATGTTCAAAGCCAAACATTAAGATGGTCATTTTTTCTTCAATCTTTTCTCCTTGGTTCATTTATTGCTTTCATCTATGTTAGGTACCTTATCATTTGAGTCCCTTTTTTTAAATTCATAGTTGTTAGTCTTGTGTCTTTCTCGGTTGTCTTTACAGAATTGTTTCTCATAGCAATCATGTTAACTTCCTTGTCCACAATCTTGTTCACTAGCCAGTTAGAGTAGTCCGTGGTTATCCTTTGAAAGTGAACCTTAACAAAGGATTGATCCACTCAGTCAACCATTTCCAAGCCCAACAACATGGTCCTTATAGAAGTAGGATTTGTGTCCACAGGAGTAAAAAGTTTTCTTCTTTTTCTACCGGGTATTCCTTGCTCATATTGGAATTGCCTCAAGGGCCTGTCAACCTTATTGAAAGTTGCTTTCCTTAACCCAACTAGGAAAATATGATTCGATCTTGGAGACTGTAACAAAGGAGGTGGGCACTTCTACCAATAACAATTCCATTGAATGGAGGCATTGGATTTCTTGTTCAGAAATTTCACCTAGTCACTTTCAATTTAACATTAGGATTTGAGAATAATCCTATTGAGAAAATTGCCAAGACCATAATCAGCAACAGTTGGGGTGGTAATCATGCCCAATCTTTCCATCAACCATATTTGCAAAGCCAAGGGGCTCCCAAGAAAGTTCTATGACTCTCCACCATGGAATACAGAGTCCAATCCCATAAGAGTTTCTACTAAGATTAGAGGAACAGGATTATCACCATCTTTAATCTGACTCACAACACTTATGGCTCAAGCATCCATTAAATCAGGCCTTCCTGAGCAAAGCAAGAATTTTCCCACAAAACAAAGAGCTAAGCCAAAATTCTTCTGCATGTTGTCAGTCACTCTATGAGTACATTTATTGATCAATTTGGAAAGAATTGTATGAATATTCACCATGTGCCCTTCAATCATGCTATTGGTAATTGAAGTAGGAAGTCCTAAAGCATCAGACAAATTTTCCTTATGCTTGGGATTGCAAGAAATTGCTTCGGATTTCTTGCTAGCATCATAACCCAGGATAGCTGAAAATTCTTCAATGGAAGGACAAAGTTTAGCAGTTTGAAATCGAAATACATGGTCTTCAGTATCCCAGAACTTCACAACCGCACAGAGAATGTCCCACTTGATCTTGACATTCCTTAAAGCCTTAATTCCCTCTTGTTTGAAGGCTATAAAATTGGTCTTGGTGCTAAAATCAAAGTTACGAACCTTTCTGTTGATATCATGAATTGTTGAATGAGAAAAATTTTGATTGCTAGCCATGAATAACTCTTGCTTGTGATTATTGTGTCTTGCTAACCTTCATGCAAAGATTTTTTTGCAGGATAGATTGCTAAAGTAAGGTGCTTCAGTTCTTAATTAGGTTTAAATAAGTTTCAGAGAGTTTGTAATTGAGTAGGAAAGTGTTTCATGGTCACAAACGAAGAAAATATTTTTCAAAAAACTTGAAAACGTAAAACACGTGTCGAAATAGCATGAGGAGTTGGCTCACCATGGGGTAAGCCAGTCGGCACATCAAAGTGCCAGTCAGCGGCACATTAAAGTGCCATTTGGCATTCTAAAAGTATCGATTGACACTTTCAAAGTGCTAATCGACACTCGCCAAGTATTGATTGGCACTCAACTCCACTAAGCCTCATTTATCCTGTTTTGTGTTTTCAGGCACTTTATAAATTCGTTTTCGACCCTATTAAACACTCAAAAAGATTTTTTTTTTTTTGGGTTAAACTGGGGCATTCAGACATGTCTTGTCCATTTTAAAAAAAATTTACCCACATCATTGCTTTGAAAAGAAAAATTTATCAAATTAAGATTTTTTTTTCTAAAACCATGAATTCATCTCTCAAACTAGGGGCATTCAACCATGCCTCATTCATTTTTTTTTAAAAGAGACCATCATCATCATCTTTTCATAAAAAAATTAGGATTTCCAAAAAACATGCATTCAATTCTAAACTAGGGGCATTCGGCTCCGCCTCATTCAAGTAAGTGCAAATTCCATAAGAGTTGGTCAAGATAAGTTTAACTTGGTACTACAAGACCTCATTAGGTGAATTCTAAACTCGTCCCATTTAAAGTTCCAACAAGATCAAAAGCAATTCAAAGGACTAAGAGCTAAAAGCTGAAATTAGTACAAATTTGTCTAAGAAAAACATCTTGTTGTTTTTGCAAGAAAATTAAAAACACAAATCAAGCATCATTGGGACTCCGGGTCCACCTACGCGAAGATCTCCTCGACCCACCTCTGGAAGAGTCGCCCTCAGTATTTCCTTCTTGACTTGCATAAAACCTAGATTCCTGCTACCCATTTTTAAGCTCAAGGTTTCTGATCCTTTCCTCCAAGGATTTTGTATTGGCATCAGCCAATGCCATTTGACTCACCTGAAAAATCAACAAAGACAAGTGTTAGATCAATCATCAAGAAGTCCAAGCAAAAAACGCTCAGAAAGCATCATCTTATACCCAGCTCGCTTCATTGATCACATATTGGGAAGACTGAGTACATGCTACCAGTTGCAAGCCTCCAATCATCTGCATACTTTCTTCCACAAGATCAACATCGACCTGAAGTACAAATGCATCAGTTCATGAACAACTCAGTGATCCAAAAAGAAACTAGGATAAGAAACTAAAGGATTCGAGAACACACTAGATCAAGCCAAGGGACGTTTGGGGTGTGCTCTAGCCTGTCTAAAGTCATGGAGCTGTATGATCTAATAGGATTCATCACTTTATATTGCCACGCAGGAAAGTAAGGATAGGTCTCCATGAAAGAACTAGAAGAGCTGCTAGCATGACTAGGAGGGGGATTCTCTTCTTCCTCTTCCTCTTCTTCAGAAGATGAACCCTGAAAGTGCAACATACAAATATTGTCACAAGGCCAAAATATGGAGGATGAGTATACAAGATGAAATACAATTTGACTTCAGAAGGGAAGAGAAATACTGATGTCACAGGAATGCCAGCTAGACTACCCTATAATTGAGTTTGAATAAATTCAAAATAATTTCATGGTATCCTTGAAACAACATGGCCAATTCGAGCATGAGCAATCTCTATATTAGCTAGAAGGTCAGCCAACCAAGTAAAGGGACAAGGAGGAACCAGAATTGTTGTAGAAGGGTACAAATGTTGAACTTGAGGCAACACTCGATTGCCAAGATACCAGTACCTCCCATGGCCATACTCAAACAATACCTAATGGCTATTCAGCTCCAAAGCCCATTCACACTCAGCATACTACTCACATCCACACCAAGGATTTAAAGACATCTGAAAATCACAAAGAACCCAAAATGAAAAGAAGACCAAACCACAATCAAACACAAAACCCCACTCAAAAAGGAAACTCACATTAGCCATAGTTAAATTGTCTATCCCCATACGTCAAACTTCCAAAGAACGCTCGAAAGGCATTGACAACTGTATTTGGGCAACTAACGGAGAAACCTCGGATATATGCCATCAACATCTTCCTGGACTTGAGGACCAACCCCAAAATATTCATACATCCAAACCTGGAAAAAAAAAAATTCAACACACATCATTATGACATAGCCAAAATGACTTTTAAAAAACCCTTACATTGCAAAAAATTCCATACCTCACCTACCAAACAAATGGCATACCACCTAAGCTTGAGAGACTACGTTGAGAAAGTTAGTTCAAGAAGTGCAAGAGGGTAGCGGAAGCCATACCACCCCAGTCATAATTCTTAATTTGGTCAATATCCTTCAAGCTCTACAAATAGCGCAAGCTCACAATAATACCTAAGTCTGGGCATAAGAAAGTCCCAATGAAGAGAAGCATGAACATGCGTGTGCCAGTAGCTATGGTTTTATAGTTCTCAATATTCTCATACAGTCACATCAAAGAGACATTTTTGCTTTTCAGTTTTGAAGGCACTACGCCTAAAAGACTCTTAATTTCTTTTGAAGTAAGGGAATCATTGATCTTGATTCTTTCATTGCCCAATCTCAAGCCTGGAATGACGAAAAAGTCATAAGGCGTCAACATCACTTTACCAATGCCTAGAAAATGGAATGTGCACGTGGTATCCCAGAACCATTCTGACAAAGCAAGGAGTACCTGGAGATCCTTGTACTCATAAGTTTCTTGATTCAGTAAAGCTTGGAAAAAGTCTGGAAGCTGACTTCATTGATGATGTTCTTAATATCTAGAGACAATATTTCTCATATGCCTTTCAGCATTTGAAGGCTACCTCGGCTCTTAGGGTTCTACAAAACAAAGTTTGACCCATCATCAGGATAACCAAATATCTCATGACCAACAAAAAAGTTTTTCCCACGACCAAAAATCTCATGCCCAACAAAAAATTTTCCCACGACCAAAAATCTCATGGCCAATGAAAAATTTTCCCACGACCAAAAATCTCATGGCCAACGAAAATTTTTTTTCCCACAACCAAAAATCTCATGACCAACAAAAAATTTTCCCATGACCAAAAATATCATGACCCACAAAAAAATTTTCCCACGACCATAAATCTCATGACCAACGAAAAATTTTCCTACAACCAAAAATCTCATGCCGAACGAAAATTTTTTCCATGACCAAGAAAAATTCTTCCCACACCAAAAATCTCACGCCTAACAAAAAAAGTTTCACACGACAAAAAAAAAAAAAAAAAAACTAGCATGCCCAACAAAAAATTTTCCATAACCAAAAATTTCATGCCCAACAAAAATTTTCCATGACCAAAGTTCCATGTCCAACACAAAAATACATGCCACCACAAAATTTTTCCATACCCATACCCACAAAATTTTGCCATGCTCATGTGTAAAGTTTTTAGACCCCTTAAACACAAGTTGTTTAACCTAGTTATTTAGTCAAGTGATTACTTAGATAAATTATACAGTTTTAGGTTAACACATTCAAATCATATCATGTAAATAATATGGAAACATAAAGAACACAACGATATGATAACCCAAGAAAACTTAACGGGTAAAAAACTTGAGGAGGATTTAACTTAGCTATCCTCAAGGTAAAAATAGATCCACTATGAAAGAATTGAAGTTTTTACAATAGAACTTAGACCACTAACATCCTATTGTTACCTCGTGTAGAAAACTTACTACCATAACCACGTGACAGTTCCGAGTCCACGGACTGCTTCTTTCCTTGATCTGCTATAATCACAAGTTCACCTACTTGTGACTTTGAGACTCCACTTAAAGGTTTCAGGTCTTCTTTAAGTTCTTTAAGCAACAACTGAAGCAATCATCAAGCTCTTGGTGCGAATCTTGATCTTGATAACCCTATGTGTGTATATAAAGGTAAACACCTTTAGATCTCACAAAAGATTCAACACACAACACTCCAAAAGACACCTAAAACGTAGCTAGGATTTTTTCTTTTATATGTAAAGTAAAACACTTAATCCTACATGTCAAACGAGCTTGGGCTGAATTGGAATTTTTGCACAAAAAAAAAAAAAAAAATATATATATATATATATATATATATATATATATATATATGCACGTGGTTCGATTGATCAAGTCTAATTTTTGATTGATCGAGCCTTACAGATTTTGGCCAATAAATCTTGCAATCACTCGATTCCAATTTTACAATTAAACACACTTTGAGCAAGTCTAAACCTAGATTCTATGTTTTGATCATGGTCAGCCAACACAATACATATTGAAGTTTTAATACATTAGTCCCTAGGGTCTTAGAACCTAACAATCTCCTCCTTTGGCAATCCGTGACAAAACACATTACAAAACCTAAAATGCTCAAAGTAAAACAGCCGATTCAAATTTAAAAAGCCTTAAATAGAACTCAACCTAATTACTATCCATTAGTTGCTAATGTAGACAGTAGCCGCGATTAAATTAACTTGTAAATTCCTGAAACACTTAACAAACGTATAAATGCATGTGTGGAAAATACAAGTAAACCAAAATTAAACTTCTTGATTTCACAAAACATAAAAGAAAAGACATATATCATGAATAACCTCATAAATATAAATCAATAATCAAATGTACCATATGTGAAACGAGAAACAATAAAACAACTAAACACAAAGCAAAATGTCTCATAATGTCTCCCCCTAACACATGCAACCCATAAAAATAAATACATCAAAGCTAAAAGGAAATACACATCATAAGCCAAAATCAAAAATACATTATGAAGCTCCTAGATACAATTTATAATCTCCAAATCTTTGAAACTCCAAAACTCCCCCTATCTCCATATGTATGTACTCTCCTTTTTTGTGACAAATAGCCAAAGGGCAATCAAGAATCATCATCAAAAGGTGGGGCATGTGGAGTAGATCCTTTAGCATGCGCCAAATCTGCTCGTAAGGCCGCAACCTCATTGAGCAAATCCAACAAAATATGTCAATGTGCCGCCTGAACAGTCACAACTGTATCCAAAGTAGCACATATAGAGGAGTCACTCGATGTAGATGGTGAAGGATCCATGGCAGCTATGGGATCTACATATGTCTCAGTAGAAGGATCATCGGAAGGAGGAGGCCTAGATGCATCACCTGTAGAAGACTCGACTCTAAGATGCTTAGAGCTAGCTTTCAACTGAGCAGCTCTTTGCCTAAGGAAGGTGGCACCTATAGGAGCTATGATATGGATACGCTCGAATGCGGGAAAGTACTCTAATCCTAAATCCAAAAGAATCCTATGAATGAAAACCAGAAAGAATAAACCATGTGATTTTGCACTACTCCTATGAACCTCAATTAAAGAGCTAATGAAAAGATATGGAAAACTCATAGGAGTATCAGTGACGAGAGCGTACAAATATGCACATCTCTCAATGAGAATAAAATGAAGGTGAGAGATAGGTCAAATACTATGATAAGAAATCCGGAAAAACAAATAGTTGAGCTCTGTAAGCTCATGGGAAGTGATACGAGGATCAGTACCCCATCTAATGGAAGTACCAGTGATGAGTGACATAATGTCATCAAGGGGAGGGACTCTGTGTAAGGGTACACAAGTTGCTGTACCAAAGGTACACCAAGAGCAGAGGCCACTACCTGAGGAGTAATGACATACTCTTCACCTCTTATCCAACTCTTCACAAACTGAATGTTGGAATCATCGGAGTGGACAGAGAGGTTCGAGTAGAACTCTCTAATCAAAGCAGCTGGAGGAGGATGCTCGACATCTAAAAGTGGTAACCAACCCTTACGCTCAAAATTCCTACGTATCTCCCAATCAAGCTCATCTAAAATGACCCTACGCTCAGCCCAAACTAACCTAAAGATGTTCAATTTCTCATAGGTTTCTTGACACTTAATTGTTCTAAACCTATTACTCTAGAACACAGGGGTAGAAGGAGTGGTGGCTTTCTAATTGACTCTAGTTTTCCTAACCATGATGCTAAGGGTTTAAAAAAAAAGGAAAATAGAAAATAAAGAAAATACCAAGGGCAGATTGCATTAGAGAGGGTTTGAGCACAAAAATCTCAATAAATAACAATCTATATGATGCATGTAATGAATGCACATATGATGCATGCTCTAATGCATTGAAATTTGTTCAATTTTACTTTATAAACCATCAATTGACTTGAACATAGAGTTTTAGTCCAAAAACCCCAAATTTGAAAAACCCAATTTCAAAAATTTAACCAAATTGATCAATTAACCATTATACTAGTTAGAAAACATCTTAAAATGAGTTAATTTGGGTATTTATAATGAAATTTTGACTCTTCGGCTTCTAGTGGCCCCAAAGAGTGCATTTAGGCTGATGCTGACATCAGCAATTCTAACTTTTCCCTAGTTCAACTTTGGATGCATATTTGAAGGCCTTATCGGACTCCAATTTAGTTGATCTTGGTATCTTGGAAAGGTCTGGATGTCTAGTTTCTAGAACATAAAGGAAAATTAAATTCTAATGGTTTGATCAAAAGTTATGGTCTCGGGAAGTAAGTTGTCGTGCCTTGCATGGTTTTCAAGATATCTTAACCGCTTTAAGTTTTAACTCCGATTTTGACCCATGAATAGTCGTTGGAAATAAAATTCAATAATCTTCGCAATGGCATTGGTCTCAACCCATTCTGGCAATCGGATCAAAATTAGGATTTTTGGGGCCTCCGAGCATAAACTATAGGTCAAACTTGGTCAAATGTGACAAAAATCTCCGAATAGCTTAGGTTTGAAATAAAAACATGAAAAAAGTGGGTTTGGTGTAATTTTAAACAACTTTGACTTTTGGTTAACCCAAGTTTGACCGTGGGCATTTTGGTCAATTTGACCTAAAAATGTATTTTGAGGGCTCCGATGCTTAAGCGGGTTGTGTCATATCAATTTAGATGTTTCCATGGTCCTATGCTGAAAAGTTAATATTTTTGGATTTTTAGGAGGTCAACGTGCAAATCGAAAGTGGACAAAATACTGTATTTACAAGAGGTATCTAGCGAAAATAACAAGGAGAGAAGCAAGTGGAGTGGGTTGGAAAGTGGGGTAGGTGGGGTATTTAATGGTTAATTATTAGATTTTTTTGTTTTTATTTTTTATTTTTTTTCACTTTTGTCTTGTAGTGTATTTACTAGTGTCGTTCTTTTGGGGGGGAGTGTTTTTTGCTTTTGGGCTTTTGGCAAACTTCGGGCTATTAAGCCTATTTCATGAAGAAAAGAGCTAAGTAACATGTTACTTGCCATGCTAACCATATAAATAAATAATAATAATATATAATAAATGTAGCTAAAGCATAATATATAAAAAATGCACAATAATAATCCATATAAATTTAATAATAAATAATAGTACAATTTTTCTTTTCCTTTTTTTTTTGAAAGAATTACTAATTTATAATGTATTGTTAATTTCATACTAAATAGTTTTAATATTATATATAGAATTTGTGGATTTGTTATTTTAATTTTCTAAATATAAGATGTGATAATAAAACTCACATTTTTTATATAAAAAATTATGTATTTAAAAATAAATATTCTTAGTTTTATATATTCTATTATTTATATTTTATTATTTATAAAAACTCACATATTCTATTATTTATATTTCATAATTTAAAATTAATAATTAATTAATTATGACATCACTAGTTTGACCATTGGTCCAACCATGGTCCCACCATAAAACTGAGAATCACTCTCTTTTTTAGTTGTTTGACTAGTCCGGTTTTTAAAACAATGAAATTATGTAAATGTGTATATATATATCCGATGCATAATCCCGAAATGATGCATTGAAACACACTAATACTAAAATATTCCATTTTAATTATCAATCTGGAGTGGTTTTCATAATAGAATTCAACACTTTGCCTTTCAACCCGTAGGTACCCAAATAGACCACCTATAGAGTCTATAAGGTATAAACACTAGTTTTTGACTTTATATTGACTGTGGTATGTTTAAAAAGTCTTTTAATCCAGTAACCTTACCTATATTTACCTAGAATTTACCATAAATAATA
Organism: Castanea sativa; assembly: GCF_040712315.1. Lineage (NCBI taxonomy): Eukaryota > Viridiplantae > Streptophyta > Magnoliopsida > Fagales > Fagaceae > Castanea > Castanea sativa. The sequence continues at coordinate 24,846,436 of NC_134015.1, read as the reverse complement.
TACAACAGAAAGGCCCATGGCAACCACCTATATTCCAAAATACTTTGGGCCAATATTATTGGGCTCCCAATCAGGGTTCTGGCCCCCATAACCCAACTCACACAATTCTTCCGAAAGGGTCTACTAGGGTTTTTGCAGTTCCGCCCTATAAAAACGCTTTCATCCCTCTCACTCGACTACTCAGATCTTGCTAAACCCTAATACTATTCAGGTAAACTCCTTGGTTCTCTCTCATTTGTAGTTTCAGATCTTGGGTTCTGTTTGTTTTTGTTAATCTTTAATATATGCATTTATTATATGGGGTTGTATATTATGTCTCTGATGATGATCTAAGTTGAAAAACTTTCGTTCTTCTGAGATAGAAAATCCATGAGGAATATTTATGGAGACCTGAACTGAAGGGACATTTTCTGGGTCATACTTGTTTTTCCTTTTTGTTTTTTTATGTACTCTGTTGCCCTGTTTTTTTAATTTAAAAATTAAATCTATTTAGGTAATCAGTTTCTTTGTTTCTTTGTTTCTTTCTTTTCCATATTGATTTATTTTGTATTTATTTGATTTTGTTCTGTTTGTTTGCCGAGAAAATGAAGGGAAGTGATAGTTTTGGCCTTACACTTGCACATAGGGAATGTTCTTTAAGTTTGTTTCTAAGTTATGATTGTATTAACCCTTCTTTGAGATTTAGTCAATTTTAGACTTTAAAATGTTAATATTGCCTCTGATGATGAATAAACATTTACTTTCGTTCTTCCGAGATGTTATATGCGGAAAAAATTTGGAGACCTGAACTGAAGAGGCTTAACATTGACACAAACACATTCCTTTCTTTAATTTGAGCTAGTGTTTCGTTTTTTTACTTAATTCTAGTACATATGTGCATGGTTTCACTAGTCCTACTTGATTAAAGTGTGATTTTTTGATGGCGTTCTCCGATTTGTGATGTTTTAAAACCATTGAACACTAACATTTTCTTCCCAAGTTAAGAGTCCGTTTAGAATCCGTTTATTTTGCTGAAACTGAAAACTTTCTGCTAGGTAGGGATCCATGAACAGGATCAAAAAGTGCAGCGAGACCCATAAATAGTGGCAAAAATATGATTTCTTTTTTTTATAAACTTTTTCCAAAGACATACTAAATATGGGAACTAAAATGAAAGTTTTCCAACTCATTTTAAGGTTGCTACCAGACATAGGAAATTGGGATAGTTTCTAGAAAATGTTTTTTGGAAAATGATTCATTTTTGAGAATTTGTTAATGTCGAAACAAACAGAATTTGCAGTTGAATTTCATTAGGACAAAAAGTTTCAATGTCTAGAAAATGAATCAATTGTTTCAGTCTTTGATGTTTTTAAACTTTGTTATTATTTTTGTGGACATTGGAGATCTTCGTTAGCCTCTAGTGATGTGTACAATAAAACTTTCGTTCTCCTGAGTTTGTTAATGCTGAAAATATTTGGAGACCTGAACTGAAGAGTATGCTTAAAAGATCTTTTGATGCATTTCTTGTTTGTTTTATGTGTTGATTTTTTACTTTCTAATCTTTTATCTTTTTAGAAACTTATTTCACCCTTTTCCTACTGGGTTTTATCAGTTCTATCAAATGCTATTTGAATGGTTATGGACCCTTTGGATATCCATGAACTGTTGAGTAGGTTCTATGTTTCATTGTTGGGTTATTTTCTAGACCAAAATATTTTTTGACCAATTGACCTAATTATTCATGTAATATCTCTTGCATTTCCAAGCAAGGATTTGAGGTTTACATTTTTATTTTGACATTATATATTTTCTCTTAAAATTCTTTTTGTAGATACTTTGTTCTTTGTTATACTTGTTACTCTGTCTAATCAATTTTTTGTTGGGTATATTTCTTTCCAGGAGGTTTATTGTTGATACTTGTTTATAGAAAATCTCAAAAAGCTCCATTTCTTTTCCAAGATGAGGTATTTTATTTCTTCAACTCTTTTTTTTGTATTGTTTTATTATGTCAATTGTTTTACAATGTAGCTTCTATTAGTTTAATTATGGACTGATTTTTTTCCCTTTCTCCCTGTTCTCTTTCCAGTAAGCCAATGGAGGAAGATGTAAGTTATTTTGAATTTTGAGCTAAATGATTTCGTGGTTTTTGAGTGCATATTTAATTCTTTACAATTTTTAGTTTTAATAGGTCTTCATCTTTACCTTGCATATGGCGTTATTCATTTACCATTTGAATACTACGGCTCCTTTTTTTCCCCATTTTGCTAGTATCCACCAGAGAATCATCAACAAATCCATGATTTAAAATTTTCCTTGTGTTGGTTCTTTAGTTATGTATGGAATGGTGAAACATGATATGAATTTGAGGAAAAGATGAAAATACGTTCTGTTTTCATGATCTTGTAATTTATATTAAGAGGCCAGCATTTTACATAGAGCCTGAAATTTTTTGCAAGACAACTTCTCAAGACTCAATATGTATTCCTATTACAAGAATTTTACTACTGAAATTGACTGAAGCAAGTTTTGGCAATATGGCTTTTGGTTACTTGTCAAAACAAACTTTTAACTTTTTGTTAGTTGTCAAAACAAACTTCCAACTTTTGGTTGTCGCATTGTATAATCATATTTTAGCATGAACAAATTTAATGAATACTTAACACATCCAATAGAGCTATTTAAGTCTTTTATCTTATTTACGGTGAGTAAAATTTTTCTCCAATTGTTAAGTACTTAATTTTGTAATCATATTATTTAATGAATGTTTGTAATGTCCCCATAGATAATTAATAGATACCTATTTGTTTTTTATTGCTGCTAAGATTGACCTTAAAGTTTTTGCCATTATTGGTGTCTTTATCTAAGTTCCATCCAATACCCTCCGTCATTTCTTCTAGAAACCTTGAATATCGTTTTCTTAAATGTTTATCAAAAATGATTTTTGTAGGTTGTCAAGAATGAGGAAGAAGAATTTAACACTGGACCACTTTCTGTGCTGATGATGAGTGTTAAAAACAATACACAGGTAATGCCTTATTATCACATGGTCCCTTTTTGCTCAATGCAGGTTTATATATTAAGTAGGTGTTAAATTGAGTTCTCACCTAACAGGTCCTTATTAATTGTCGAAATAACAAAAAGCTGTTGGGTCGTGTCAGAGCATTTGATCGGCACTGCAACATGGTTCTTGAAAATGTCAGGGAAATGTGGACTGAGGTAAGATTTTCATGGAAACATTTCCTCCTTGATAGAAAGGGCTGAACTTTAGGTTCCCTATTTAAATTCAAGCACTTGGTTTCATTGATCAAACTGTGCCATAATTTCTATGGATAATTTAACTGGGGAACCTGATGTGGCGGCACCTATATCTTAATAGAAATCGGGCTTCAGCCTTGTCTATAAATTTTTAAAACTTCGTTTGATTCCATATTTACAACTGACTATTTGTATTCCCCCATATATAGGTACCAAAAACTGGGAAAGGAAAGAAAAAAGCCCATCCAGTTAACAAGGACAGATTCATCAGTAAGATGTTTCTTCGCGGAGACTCTGTAATCATTGTTCTTAGGAATCCTAAGTGAGGTATATCTGTTCTGTTGGACTTAATCATGTAATGTGTATTCAACCTTGTAATATCTAACCCACAACTAATTTGGTTTAAACGCCCCCTCCATCTTCAAACCTAGACCCTAGTTAGTTAAAGATGCGACATTTGCCTTGGTAAAACAAGGGAAGAAGAGTTAGGCTATTACCCTTACAGGAGCTTTACCATTGGTTTGTGTGGTACTGATTTGTAAATTTGATAATTTGTGACAGGATTATTTTGTCACCATCATTATTGACACTGAGTTTTCTTTTAAATTTCAAATTATGACGACATATTAAGAAATGAAAAAAATGAGTTTACCGTAAAAACACTAATCTTTAAAAAAGATTAATGCCTCAGTTTTACCCTTTGGTTCAATGTTATGAATACTGTTTTGGATTTCGGTTTGTTCAGTGGAAATGAATAATTTGGTACTGGCTGATTTTGGTGTACCGTTTCAGGTGTTTCAGGGTGTCTCGGGTTCTTAAAAAATAATATATATATATATATATATATATTCTTGTAGAACATAAAATTGTCAATTCTAATAAATAAATAATTAAATATCAAATAATACAAATCATTTAGTCTTAACTCTTTAAGTTTTAAACATCAATTTAACATCACACGATAAGAAGATTTATAAGTCAATAATTAAATATCAAATGATACAAAACATTGAGTCTTAAGTCTTAAACATCAATTTAACATCACACAATAAGAAGATTTATAAGTCAATAATTAAATATCAAATGATACAAAACATTGAGTCTGAACCCTTATGTTCAATATAACATCAAATAGTAACGTTCTGTTTGCTTTAATAAAAAATTGTGTAAAAATAATTTTTTATGTTTTCTAGTGTTTGGTAGCATAAAAAAAAGATGAGTTAAAGGAAAACTATCTTTGGTCAACATAAAAAATATAACTTATTTATAGAGATTGTTTTTCATTAAATTTTTTTGAAAAATAACTAGCAAAATAAGGGAAGTTAGGAGGTTGTTTTTTAACTTATTTAAAGCTGTTATCAAACATTAAAAAATGAAATAGTTTTATAAAAAATAATTCTTAGAAAATGTCATTGCTGAAACAAACAAAGCGTAGGAGGATTTATAACAAGTCATTACTCATTACATAAGCTCATAATAACTAATAAGTTGACAGTTTATAACATAATATTACTCTTCATCATCCATGAGAAAAGGATCAAATTTATCATGAAGAGAACTCTTACAAGAACTACCAAGACCCCCATTGGAAGATTTATAGTTTCAAGTTCAGCATTCTCTTCCACATTCACTAGGGCTACTAGTTCATTAAGACAATCTCAATTTATGTCATCTGGATTAAGAAGTGTAGGCTCTTCAGCCACCTAATCTCTCATCAAGTTAATGCTATCCAAGTTTATAGGATCCAATGCATACTTATTCCTTTGTATATTCCTACCAATGAGAATATTAAACATTAGTAACATTTTATAAATTATAATTATTTGAAAGTACATTTTATTTAAATATGAGTAATGATGATAAATTTACCTTTCTCGAAGCCTCAAGACAAATCATTTACTTGTTTATGTTTCAATCTATTTTTCTTCTTTGAGTGAACATATTCAAATGTGCTCTAATTTCTCTCACAACCAGTTGCACTACAACATTGACTTAGCACACGAATGGAAAATGATTGTAAATCTAGAGCTTCAAGTCCAAATTGCTCCCACCATGAAACTATAATAACAAGTAAAATGTAAAATAAGCACTGCCCATGTAATCTTACAATAACAACTATAAAGGATAAATAGACATATTTAAAAGAAATATTATTAAATTATAAATGTTTATCTGGATTTAGTCTCTCTTGTTGGCGGATTGCTGGTGATGTGCCAAAGTCATCCATTGACCTTTTGTACTCGTCAAGTTGTGAACTTACTTTGTCTTGAATGTTAGAATCGGGAACCAACCTCATTAGAGTGCTTAGCAACCCCCTTTGAACTTCATTTTGCCTTTTAAATGAAGGCCTAAAGTAAATTGCAGGGTTAAGAAAGTAACCTACTGCATGCAAAGGACTATGAAGTTGTTTATCCCATCTAGTATCAATAACTTTCATATAATGTCCATACAAAAAAACTTTATTCTTCAAACTTTTTATTTATTTCCTCTTTTGTTTTGTCCATTGCTTCATACAAGTACCCCATAGCAAGTTTCTCAACCCCATCAACAAGATGAAGTACTCTAACTATATGCTCACTAACTTTCACTATGTTCTTGCATTGAGACCAAAACGAATAATCTTCCCAAATAATTTTACTTATCTCCTTCCCAACGGCAGTCTTAGCATGGGGGCATGAAAACCATTTACCAAAAGTGAACATTTGTCTAAGCTCTTTTTTGAACCTTAGCATGCTCTGAAGACTTAAGAAGTTAGTGGCGAACCTTGTAATTGTAGGACAATATAACTCTCTTCCATTTGTAAAATCTTGCCTCATCAAATCTAAAACAACTCCATGGTCGTAAATGAACTTTCTTATCTTTTTTGCCTTCTTAATTACTTCATCAACAAGAGGGAACCACTTAGGATTAGCAATATTCTCTAACATCAAGTCTATGCAATGAGTTGCATAAGGAGACCAAAATAAAGTACCATACTTTTGCTGTAATTTTTTTTCCAACTTTTTTATAGGCAGAAGTATTATCTATAATCAATTGCACAATATATTCCACACCAATTTCTTGAACAACAGAATCAAATATATTGAACGTTTCAATATCCTTTGTAGGGCCTGAAGTGTTAATAATAGATTTCAAGAACATGACACTCCTTGGACAATACACCAAAAAATTCATTATTGGTTGTTGTTTTTGATTTGTCCACCCATCAGACATCATTGAACAGCCATATACTTTCCAATCATTTTTTATATCTAACAAAAAATCATTAACTTCATGCACAACATTTTTCAAAAGGGGTCCCCTCAACTCATAAAAAGAAGGCCCTTTAAATCCCAACCCAACAGCAGCAATGGAATCTATTATAGGTTGATAATAGGGTGAGTGAGATGCATAAAAGGGTACATTAGAATGATACCACCATCTTGCCACATTCATTTTTGCATTATCCATAATTGCTTTTGTAACCAAAGCACTTCTTATAGAGGGTTGAGCCCCGGCGGTTGTTCTTGGAGCAAAATAACTCTTAATTTTCTTCTTTCCTCTTATTTGACCCATATCAATGTCAACATCTTTTCCCCTAGATTTTTGTTTACCTAATGTTTGAGGGGGACTCTTTTGAGTTTGAGTCTTTTTCAACAACCCTAACCTCCTCCTCATCATCATCATCAACATCAAATGGATCACCATATGGGTTCCCAATTTCTGATTGAATCCTCTTTTAAGTTTCTTTAGATTTTTTCAAGTCTTCAATCATTTGTTTCATTTGAAACCTAATATCAGATAAAACAACTTTACATGATTCAACTTGACCCCTAATCCCAGCAAGATGATACTTAAGTCTAGTAATACCACCCCCTTTAATCAACTTATTACAATGCAAACATATAGTGTTATTTTTTGCGTTAGGCACTGCACGGGCATAAGCCCATGCGGGATCCTCTGATCTTGCAGGGGCAGAGGCCATAGAAGCAGAAGAAGTACCAGCTGAACTATGATGAGTATGATCAACCATAGTTTACTGTTCAATGAAATGAAATTCAATCAAATGCAATAACTAAAATTTAATTTAATTTGCATGAAGAAACAAAAGACATTATTTATGACAATGTATACCACGAATCACATATCTTAAATTCTTAGCTCTTAAGTCTTAATCTTAACTCCTAAGTTCTTAACCACAAAACAAATCATAAGGAAAAAAAATTTATGACAGGGGGAGAAGAAATGAACAAACAAAATACATTATTTATGACAATACGGTATACCACAAATCACATAGCTTAAGTTCTTAACACTTAATCTTAACTCCTAACTCCGAAGTTCTTAACCACAAAACAAATCATAAGGACAAAAATTTATGAATTGGCTGAAGCTTCAATCCGAGAGAGTGAGAGTAGAGAAAGAATACTTGATTTTGGCTGAAGCTTCAAGCCTTCAATCCAAGAGACTGAGAGAGTGAGAGACAGAGGGAGTCACGAGAGAGTGAGAGACTTGAGTTGAGTGAGAGCACAACGGTAGAGAGATTGAGAGAGCACAGCAGCAAAGAGAGCACTTGAGAGTGAAAGAATCAAAGAATAGAATAGGAATATAGGATTAGGTTTTTTTTGGTAAAGTCCAAATCGGTGTCGTTTGGACCTTTTAGGCTTTTACTGTGTGTGTATTTTTTTTCTTTTTTTAATAACAGGTCAAATCCTGTACTGGCTGAAATTACCATCTAGGCCAAAATTGGCTGAAATGACCTGAAACGGCCCGAAATCTAACCCGAGGTGGAACGTGAGGTATTCTCGTATTGGTTTGCATACTAGTACGAAAAATTCCAGCCTTTCCGGCCAGAACGGAACGGAATCAATAACAATGTTTTGGTTGTGCCTTTTGTTTCCAGTTCTAGAATTATCATATTGTGAACTCTCAATTTTTTAATTGTATATCTTAGTGAAATATGGATTGTATAACAAATCTAGCATTGTATGATTTAATGATTCTGTCCTGAATAAAGATTTTATCAACAATGGCCCAAACTTGTTTTTTCTCAAATCAGAATTAGCATGCCTGCACTTGGGCATCTCAGTCCAGCCTTGCACTTTTGCAAATGATCAACTAGCCCAATGACAAAATCCATGCACAGCTGCAGGTGCACGCAGCAAACGCTGCTCATGGCATATACACTAGCATATATAACCTGTTAAGGTCAAGACCACAGTTTATTTAGAGTAGGATTACGATGATACACTAGCATATAACCTGTAAGGCCAAGACCATAGTTTATCAAGTGTAGGATTATGATAATTTTGTCAAAAGCAATCCATAAACCTTTTTGGGTCTTCATGGCTTGTTTGAGTCGTGTATGATAGTAGGAAATTTCAAAATTTAGTCAATTTTATTGTTGGATCTTCTCTACATAAAAATCATTAACGAATATGACATGACAAACTAAATACTTGTTAGATACGTGTGAAACCTAACTTGTTTGAAATCTCGTCCATGATTGGGGAATATGAAACAATGGAGTCGATACCGTACCGGCCAGTACCGTTCTAATGCTTAGGCCAGTATAGAAACGCAACTGTTTTGTACCAATTTATATACTGGTTGTACCGAGGCCATTTCGGTCATACTGAGGCATATACCGGTTTTTGGCCAGAAAATGAAAACCGATCGGAATAAAAATTAAAAAAAAAATAAACCGGCAGTAAAAAGGAAAATCACGTCTCCACTATTGTTGCTCATATTCCAATGATAAATTTTATTTCGCTGATGGCCCACCACCTCAGATCTCTTCCTTTTCTTTTGTCGTCGTCTTCTTCTTCGCTCAAAGACTTGGACCAGATGCTCTCTGACTCTCTCAAGTCTCTACTCCTTTGAATTTTGTTAAGTGTGCCTTGAATGACAACACACTAATACACCAACTGACCCACATGAATGACTTATGACAGTACTACTACTACACGTTATATTCAAATTTTTTACTGCCATCCAGCTGTTGAAAATAAATAAATGAAGTTTGTAATTCATGATAACTTTGGATAAGTACAAATGGTAGTTTAAGATTTTTTACAACTGTTCTTTTCTTTTTTCTTTTTTCTTATTAGATAAATTCTACTACCATTTTTGTTAGAGTTTAGATAAGTACAAGCATATCTTCTTTAAAAAAAAGAAAAGAAAAAAAAAGAAGAATAAGTATAAATCTACAAATCATATGGATTTTGACCAACAAACCTATAAAAAAAATAAATTTAAATGTAAATATTTTTATATATTTATCAAAATATATACTTAAAGGAATGTCAATTTGTGAAAGGATATATAAAATTAGCGGTAAACCTAAAACGATACTCCAGTATTGACTGGTACCGAAATATATCGTTCCACTGGTCAATAAGTGTCATACACTCAATCTCGTATCGGAGGCTGTACTGGTTTGACTCCCTTGATATGAAATCTGGTATGAGTCCTTATAAAAAAAAGAAAAAAAAAGAAATCTGGTATGAGTGTATGACACTTTGTAGATGGCATTTAGGGCCCCCTACACTCTGGATGCTTTCCTTGGTTCTCTAAGGTGGAGAGGTTTCTACCTTTGGTCCTCTTAAGTACCCTTGTTTTTTATTTTTGTCTTTCATTTGGGGGTAAGATGGGGCCTTGATCCTCCCTCACTCCTATTGATTGCTTGTCCCTTGAATTTTGAGCTTAAGCTCTAACTGAACTAGTCTTTAGACCTATGCCACCCACGATGCCTAGGTTCCAGTCCATGATGTCTTCATATAGGTTGTGCAGTGAACACGATCGCCAATTCTATTGATTAGCAGAGGTTCCTTTCTCGGACTATCTTATACCTCGCAGGTCGTCGATTCTTAATTGTGCTGGTTTTGGTTAGGTTGACACTTATTAGATGGTCAAACATTAATTATCCACGAGTAATTGGTGTAATTATCTTTTTAATTAAGATAATTAGGTAATGATTGGAGCTTATTAATTCTGAACTTGAGGTAATTGGGATCTATTAATTTGAGGCCTATGAATATTAATTGTGCTATAACTATATTCCAAGAAATGACATCTCAGACCACTTTGAATTTTTGATTGAGGTTAATTTAAAAAAAAAAAAAAAAAAACTAGACATTCGGGACTTCAATTTAAGCACAAGAATGAGGTAAATCTTATAATAAAAAAAAGAGTGATACAAGATTTTTCAAAGTTGGCTTTTAAGGCTGTTATGGGAGCTATGAGAAAAGTTGAACTTTTAATTATTTTACTTGCTCACCACTCCCACTAACATATGAAATTGGGACTACATTTATGATCTCCTCTCATCTCTTGTCAACTCTCATTAAATGTTCTCTCATTCTATATCCGCCATCATAACTATATAAACTCTCCTCATTTCTCATTCCAAGACACATGGAAACATCCTATCTTCTCTCACTCTTGAGTTTTAGTAAAGTAGAGTTAATCTTGTCATATCTTAGTCTCAATGAGACTCAAGATATTAGTAAGCCTTGCTCTCTCTCTCTCTCTCTCTCTCTCCTAGTTTTTCATTCCATCATTTCCTGAAATCTTAAGCGAGGAAATCTTGTCAAATTTTGGTCTTCTTTAGACTCAAGGTATTGAGTGAGCTCCCTCTCTTTCTCTAGGACCACCATAAATGGTTGTTCATATGTTCTTGATATGCTTGAATGTTGTTCACATGTGTTCTTCCCATGTTGGTTGTTTATCATATGCTCATGCATAGCACTAGCTTTGATTTTAAATCCATATTCAAAGTATGAAAAACATGTTAATTTCATAGTTTTCTCAAATGCTTGGATTTAGAATGTCAGTGTTCACACATATTCACTAGAATTCATTTTTCAATCTAAATGTGGTGATAAATAAATGGAACTAGAGTTTTATTACTTGCACACACATTTAAATTCAATCAAGTAGAATGCCAATTTAAATTAAAGTAATAAACATGCAATTGATTAATAATATGTTGATTGATTGGATGATGTGACATGACCATTGGCCACTATATTCTAGAAAACTGGTTTCACAAGCAAGGTGGATGTCTAACTCCTTCTCATCTTGTAACATAGTCTCTAGGCTTAGATTAAGGGTTAGTAACTCAAATACTTTTCCATGTAGTTTTTAATCTTTATATTGTGACTAGGAAACACAAGCTAGAGATTAAAAATTACATTGATGAGTATTTGATTTACTAATACTCAATCTAAGCTTAGATGCTAAGATACAAGATAGGTAAGTGTTAGGTACTCACCTTTCCCCGGTGAAACTAGTCTTCTAGACTATGGTGACCAATGATCCATTAATGTCACATCATCCAATCAATCAACATATTATCAATAAATTGCATCTTTATGAAAATTTAAATTGGCATGTTACTTGATTGGATTTAAATATGTGTGCATGTGATAAAACTCCATTTATTCATCATCATATTTGGATTGAAAAATTAATTATAGTGAATGTGTGTGAATAGTGACATCTTAGATCTAAGCATTTGAGAAAATTATGTAATTAACATGTTTTCCATATTTTGGATATATATTTAATATCAAACACTAGTGCATGCATAAACATTTGAAGAACATCGAAAAACGTGTGAGGAACATTCAAGAATATATGAACAGCTTTCAAGCATATCAAGAACATTCAATCATATTCCAAGAATTTAAAAGGCATGCTTTGATCCTAAATTAACATCACAATAAAATGAAAAACAAGTTTATGGAAGAGATTATACCTGCATGCAAGATTCACGAGATAGAGGAGGAGGCTTTTTATTGTGGTCCTAAGGAGGTAGGGAGTGCTCACTCAATACAATGGGTCTAAGGATGACCAAGATATGACAAGACTTCTTAACTTCATCAGAATTTTGGGAAATATGAGAAGAAGAATTAGGAGAGGGAGAGTAAGGCTTACTCAATATCTTGATTCTCAAGAAGACCAAGATATAACAAGACTAACTCTACTTTGCTAGAAATTGTGGGAGGGGGGGGGGGGGAATTAAGTTTCTATGTGCCTTGGAATTAAGGAGAAGGATGACATTTAATGAGAGTTAACAAGGGATGAGAGGAGATCATGAATCTAGGCCCAATTTCAGAGTTAGGAAGGCTGGTGCATTAATTTTAGGGGTTGGTGGGAGTGGTGAGCAAACAAAACAATTAAAAGTTTGGTTTTTCCAATAACTCTCTGCAACAACCCTCAGAGCCAACTTTGAAAAAAAAATATCACTCATTTTTTATTGGAATTGCCTCATTCTTGCGCTCAAATTGAACCCCCCCCCCCCCCCCCCCCCCCAAATGTCTACTTTTCAAGAAAATTAACCTCACTAAAAAAAATTTAAAGTGGTCGGAGAGATATTCACGAAATAGTTAGCAAATTTCATTTCTTGGAAAATAGGGAAAAAAATAATTAACAATAATAGGTCCCAATTATATCAATTTTAGAATTAATAGGCCCCAAATCATTATCTAATTATCTCAACTAAAAAGATAATTGCGACAAAATTACTCATGAATAATTAATGCTTGACCATCTAATTAATCAAATGTATGCAAATCTTACCAACCGTATTATGACATGTCATTAACTATTCATAATCACACGTGGTCAAACTTAATTTGTGAGAATGCATCTTGACCATTAAAACTTAATTTCATGTAATTTTTAATATGATGGCCCGATTGAGGTTTGTAACTAGTCATTTTGATTGTTACAAAATCAAGAAATTAATGCTCCAACAGCCAAAATTAAGATGCTATCTCTGAGTATGAAATTACTCTTTTGCTAGATAGTTAGGACAATTAATGTTTTTTTTTTTTTGGTGCAAAGAGGAATTTTATATAAATAAAGATAAATTACAAGATCACATGTCCAGTTACATGCACTTCTTTATGAGTGCCTATTTGAAAATTGTCCCTAATATACTACTCATAAACAAAAATAGGGCAGGTTTCATAAACAAAAACTCTATTTTCTTGTGAACTTCCTTTCTTTGCTAGTCTATCTGCTATCATGTTGGTCTCACGGTAAGCGGGAATAAGATGGACGATCTACTCTTGCCTGATAAGGTTCTTGCAATCATCAATTAAAGGAACAAGATGTGGTACATATTGACCTTCTTTTGTTAGTCATTGTATAACCAAAGTAGAATCAAGATTCAAGATATATAACAAATTTAAAGCCTAAATTTCAAGCTAACATTAAACCATATCTAACTGCTTCCAACTTGGCTACATTATTTGTTGTGATGCCCAAATATAAAGAGAAACCTTTAATCCATTGGCCAGTATGGGAACGGATAACCCCCACCCCTAGCCCTGCCATCCGTGTTTAAACTTTAAAGTTATGTTTAAAGTTACAAAAGGTTCTATAGGAGGATTCCATTTAATAGTTTTTGTTTTTTTATTGCTCACATATGTAGTAGGGTAGGCGGTGTAGTAAAATACATGAGCTAGGTGGATAGATTTGTGAATGAGTTGAGATTGTGTAATTGATGATGCTTTTTCATTTCTTGCTAACCAGGTTTGCCAAAGAGACATAACAAGAAGAAGACGCGAAGGTAAATATTGTTCATTTATTAAATTCTTTGACGTAGAATTATTTGATAACCATATTTGGAGAGGATCTTGGAAGAAGTTCAACGGTAGTAATCCTGGTAATTGGTTCCAAACTTGATTTTCCCAAGGACAATCACGAAGAATATGTATAGATGTCTCAATTTGGTTACAGCTAGGGCAGTTGGGAGTCTTGGACTGATCCCATTTTGGTGCAATGTAGAAACTTACGAGTGGGTAAGCGGTCATGTTATGTAGTGCTTTCCATAGGAAAAACTGAATTTTCTTTGGACATGGGACTTTCCAAATCCACGTCCACTTTGAAACACGGCTCTCATCTTGTGTCGGGCCAAGTAAGAACATAGACGCTAATTGAACAGAACATATCCCATTATTCCTAGACCAAACTAATTTATCTTGGGGAATTTGGATTTGTGCAATGGGGGTGATTTCAATAATCTTCTTGATATTGTCCGGTAATTGTAAAGATAAGATTATCCAGATTCCATGTATTGTTATGCTTCAAAGTATGCACTTTTCAAGTTTCCTCGCTTGAAGCTGCAAAGGTCCTTTAATTTAGGGTCTTATTAGAGGGCCTCTTGGTATCTATGAATCATACCACATTGACTTGACTTCCATCGCCTAAAATTCAAAGCATATCCTAAAAAGATGTCTGCTTCCCTGATGTATGGCTTTTTAAATTTTGGTTTTGAAACCCGAATCATTCATTAAAACATAAAAGGGAGAGGTTCAAGATTTTTAAGGTCGAACCGAGGTTGAATTGGAGTCTAACTATGATGACATCATAATCAATTTAATAATTATTTAAATATAAATAAATATATTAAATTTGTAAATATTAGCAAAATTTACTAAAATAGTTCAATTAAAATAAAGATCCATATTTCAAATATATTTTTCATGTCATAATTTTTACCAAAAAAAAAAAAAAACAAATCTTAAGCAAATATGGATATAGTATTTATTTATTTATTTATATGTTAATTAGTAAAACCTTGATAATAATAATAATAATTATTATTATAGAAGCAGTACAATAATTATTATAATATAAGAACTTTGGTGCATGTAGCAAATTGGCAATACACATATACTGGAGGCTTAGTATTATCAAGTTGTCTTATCAAGTCACATCACGTTGGCTCAATGCTGAAAAGTGAAAAGAGGTCATGGCTGAAGCTGAACATTCAGCTCATTTTCTATTCACAAATTCAAAGTTTTCAACATTTCCAATACAAGTGCTAGGAGAGTCACGTGGAAGCTTAGGAAACTTCAAAAATAAATACAAAACAAAGAAAGAGAAACCACATATAGCATAAGAGAAACCAGTGGTTAGAGCATCCACAGCAGTGGAGTTAAAATTTTAGCAATTTAGCTCTACAAAAAGTTACTTTATCTATTTTACCTATACATTTTACAAAACATGATACAGCAGTGGATCTATTTTAACTTTCAACACACTAAAATAATATAAACATTACAATAAAATAATATTTCTATTACACTAAAATAATACACCCACAAAACAAAAAAACACCACAAGTCTGTGAAGATCGCCGAAGAGCAGGTCGGTGAAGATCGGCGAAGAACAGGTTGACGAAGACCGGCGACGAACAGGCCGGCGAAGATCGGCGCAGAACAGGTCGGCGAAGATCGGCGCAGAACAGGCGAAGATCGGCGACCAACAGGCGAAGAACAGGTCGGCGAAGATCGGCGAAGAACAAGTCGGCGAAGACCGGCGAGGACCGGCGAAGAACAGGCCGGCAAAGCAGAGAGTAGATGAGGGAGAGAAAAAAAAAAAAAAAGAGAGAGACAGAAGGAAAAACGAAGAAGGAAGAGAAGTCGGAGAGAGTGAGAAAAAGAAAGAAAGAGAAAACATTTTTTAAATGAAAGAGAGAGAGAGAGAGAAATTTAATAAAATAATATATTTTTTTTTAACTTTGAGCTACAGTGCACATCTAAAGATAGATGTGCACTGTAGCTGGAAGCAAAATTTTTTTTGCTATAGCTCCACTGCTGTATCATCAGTTTTAGTGGTTGAGAAGCTAAAATATAGCAATATAGCAATTTACAACCACTGCTGTGAATGCTCTTAGAAGCTTTCAATAAATACAAAACCACAAAGAGAAACCACATCACTGTCATGTACTATAAACACGTGGAGAGCTTAGAAGCTTTCAATATTTCCATTTTCCAAAGCTAGTGTCAGTGCAGTCATAACAAATACAAATTACAAAGAAAGAGATAGTGAGAAATTAGACCGCATACAGCAAAAAAAAAAAAAAAGAGAGAGAGGGAGACGAACAGAGAAGAAAAAGAAAAAAAAAGAAAAGAGAAGAAGAAGCAGTTGCTTCATGGCGCCACCCTTGCTTTGTCGTCGTTTTTTTCTTTTTCTCATTTTCTGTGTTTTTTTTATTTTTTATTTTTTTAGGTTTAGATTCAATGGGAAGTAAAAAACCGTGAAAAGCGGTCTGATCACGGTTCTCAGAACCATGAGGTCTGACCGCGGTTCTCATGGATCCCTGTTTTTTTTTTCATAGAGCGGTTCTTGAGGCTAAAAAAACCGCAAAAATGAACGATTCGAAGTTTTTCCGGTCGGACTGTACGGTCCGGTTCGAATTTCAAAACCTTGTTCCAAATATGTGATGCCAAAAGTGTCGATTTACTGTCCAGCAATGAATTATGTGGAAAATATTTAGCCTTTAAAACCCTAGCCCATAAAGAATTGGGATTCCTACATACTCTCCAAGCTTGGTTGGCAAGTATAGCCATGTTCATGTCTCTTATTTATATATATATATATATATATATATATATATATATATATATATATATATATATATATAAACGAAACATTTGAAACTCTCAAAAATTTTCACGTCAGCACAATATCTAATCTAATACTATATATAAAAGCAGAAGCCTTTGCAATTAAGGAGGGGTTGCCACCTTAGAAAAAAGGGTCACTTTAAAAACAACCACATATAGAGTTTGAACTTAAAAAAAAAAAAAAAAAAAAAAAAATACGTGCACTGTTTGGAGAGTCTTCTTTTTCATCAAACGTATTTACAAAAACCCAAACCCGCTTATCAAAAAAAAAAAAAAAACACAAACCCAATAACCCAAACACTGTATTTCTAATCAAAAGTTTAGACTCACTCTAACTTCCATTTCTTCTCTGCAACTTCATACACACAAGTCAGAATAGCGTGTTCAAATACTGCCTAATTATTTACACCCAACCAAAATCCCGACCATTACACCATTTGAAAACCCAATCATTGCACCTATAAGAGAAAACAAAAACATAAAACCCAAAAACTACCCTCTCTCGATAAAGCCTTTCTTCTTTTGTGCCTCTTCCTCTGCGTTGAAGCAGTTCTCTACCTCTCTCAATTCTCAAAACCCCTTAAACCATAGCCCATGGCCGCCCTCTCTCATTCAGTCTCCCATCGCCGTCATATACCGCTTAGAACAACTATCAAAAGACACGCCTAAGATTCGTTAAAAAACAAACAAAACTAGTCGTTTTGCCATTTTTTTTTCTCTATTGTTTAGAGGAGAATTAAAAAAAAAAAAAAAAAAAAAGTCTCACGCAGGGGAAGATAGAGAAAGGCCAGAACCACTACTGATGAGTTTTTATCTTCACATTTAAGTTTTTTTTATTAATTATGATTAGGTTTTGATATTTTGTTTGGGTCTTTAGGTTATACTAGCCACGAACCCGGGTCTTTAGGTTATGCTAGCCGCGAACCCGGGCGTTGCGCGTAATAATTATTTTTATGGTGGTTTTATTAATTTTTTTTTAACAATTTAATCTAATTTAATAATGAGTAATGTATTTTGTAATTATATTTTTATTTATTATAGGAACAATCATAAATATAATATAGGAACAATCCAAAACCCCAAAAAAGCGTAAACTAAAAAAAAAAAAATAAAACTTAACAATGATTAATTGAACCAATATTAGGATAGAACTTTGTTTTGGATAATCTATTAAGGTTATTTTCTTTGTAGAAATTATAATTTCGGCCACCCAAAACATATTATCAAATAAAAAATTATTAGCAAAATCTAAGAATTAAATTTCTATACATACATTGTTATAAAATAATAATAATAAAAATAAAATTGCAAATGTTAAAATTTGTCACCTATCCAATTATTTTCGTCTGGCTAACCTTTGCTTTTCTTTAAATGAATGACAATATAGAGTACTTCTAATACAACTATTAAGAGTACTTTGTCTACCACAAAGGATTAGAAAATAAACAAAAATTAGTAAAGTCTCATAGTTTAACATCTAAATTAGACACTATAAAAAATCATGCTATATAATAGAATAAATACCAAATTATCCAAATCATGCTATGTAATAGAATAATATTATATTTTTATATGCTATATTTAATTCTTTAGAACGCAACAGGATAACATTTAACAATCAAAGAGAATAAAAAATAAAAACAACAACAATTTAAAAAACAAAACTAAATCGCATTAACCCAAAATAGAGTTTTAAAGAATATAAAAAATTATCAACCTAAAGTAGAGATGCAAGAAAAATAAAAAAATCCACCAAAAAATTTAGAGAGAGAGAGAGAGAGAGAGAGAGAGAGAGAGATCCATTTTTTTGTGAGGGAAAACTATGCATAGAATAGAAAAGATAGTGACAAATATATAGAAAGAGGGTGTGAATAAGAAGAGACAAAAAATAAAGGAAGATGAAGGGAAAGATGAAGAATGATATTAATGTAGAGGGTAGTGGAGAGATGATAAGGTAAGGGAGGGAGAAAGATTGAATAAGTAGTGGGGAGATGAAATGGTAAGGGAGAGAGAAAGGTTGGAGAAGTGTAAATATTAAAAAAATAAATGTTAAAAACAATTATAGGAAAGTTGGAAAGAAAAAAAAAACCCTAAAGCTTGAAAGGCTTCAACGTTTTTGTTTTTTGGTATTTTTTTTCTTCCTTTAAGCTGAAAAGGCTCACACAAGACCCTAAAGCTAAATTGAAAAGGCTTTGGGTTGGGCTTGATAGTAGAACTAAATAGATAAGAGGTGGGCTGGATTAATTATACAGATTTATTATAGGGTGATAGTGGAAGCAAATAAATAAGTAGTAGCCTGCATTTATAGGGCTGAAAATTGTAAAAAACCATTTTAAAATTGTAGGACAAATTATATTTCAAAAAAAAAAAAGAATGATGTGGCAGCTGATGTGGCGCAACGTGAAAGCAGCAGCATTAAACGCTATGTTTCAGTTTTTAGTAATATATAGATATATGGTGATAGTGGAAGTAAATAAATAAGTAGTGGCCTGCATTTATAGGGCTGAAAATTGTAAAAACCATTTTAAAATTGTAGGACAAATTATATTTCAAAAAAAAAAAAATGATGTGGTAGTTGATGTGGCGCAACGTGAAAGTAGCAACAACATTAAACGCTACGTTTCAGCTTTTAGTAATAGATAAATTTGAAAGAAAGAAAAAAAAACCCTAAAGCTTGAAAGGCTTCAACGTTTTTGTTTTTGTTTTTGTTTTTCTTCCTTTAAGCTTAAAAGGCTCACACAAAACCTTAAAGCTGAACTGAAAAGGCTTTGGGTTGGGCTTGATAGTGGAACCAAATAGATAAGAGGTGGGCTGGATTAATTATACAGATTTATTATAGGGTGATAGTGGAAGTAAATAAATAAGTAGTGGCCTGCATTTATAGGGCCGAAAATTGTAAAAACCATTTTAAAATTGTAGGACAAATTATGTTTCAAAAAAAATAAATGACGTGGTAGCTGATGTGGTGCAACGTGAAAACAACAACATTAAACGCTACGTTTTAGCCTTTAGTAATATATAGATAGATTGGAAAGAAAAAAATCCTAAAGCTTGAAAGGCTTCAACATTTTTGTTTTTGTTTTTTTTTCTTCCTTTAAGCTGAAAATGCTCACACAAAACCCTAAAGCCGAACTGAAAAAACTTTGGGTTGGGCTTGATAGTGGAACTAAATAGATAAGAGGTGGGTTGGATTAATTATACAAATTTATTATAGGGTGATAGTGGAAGTAAATAAATAAGTAGTGGCCTGCATTTATAGGGCTGAAAATTGTAAAAACCATTTTAAAATTGTAGGACAAATTATATTTCAAAAAAAAAAAAAAAGAATGACGTGGCAGCTGATGTGGTGCAACTTGAAAGCAGCAGCATTAAACGCTACATTTCAACTTTTAGTAATATATAGATTTGGTTCTCATTATGGTATTTGAGTTATAAGTGGGTTAAACTGTTTTGATTATTTGGGTTAAACTGTGCCATAGTGCATCCACCCTTTGCCCCAATCAGACCCTACCTCCATTGATATGGTCTCTATTTTTTGTTTCGTTAAATTTAGGTTTGGAGAGGGCAAACGTGAGTTTACTATTCGGAGAGAGCATTGGTAAGGCGTGCGAAAAGAGTTGGAAAGAGAGAAATCTGGCATCTTCGATCAGACCGCCTGAAACCTTTATAGGTATTATTTAAATAAATATTGTTTTAAACGTTTGATTTGATTTAAGCTTAAGTTTTGGTACTCAATTGAATTGATTTTGATTATGATTGTCAATTTGTCATATAATAGAAGCTATAAATATTTTTTCTTCATGTATTATCTTTATTTCCTTTCATGCATGTTTTGATCTCATGTTGGATTGATGCAGAGTTGTGATTGCCACTATATCTTCTATTTCATTTATGTTTAAATGAATTTCCTTTTCGTTTGTTACTGCCTGACTACAAAAAAAAAAGAAAAAAAAAAAAAAGAGAACAAAGTCTGTATGAGGTGTTTATTTTTAAATGAATTTCCTCCTGCCCATCATCATGCTAGAACCAATACCAATATATTTTTTTTCCTAGTTTGTTCGTTAAATATTATCAAAATCTGATATTTTATTTGGAGTGGTTTTGATTTAGGTCTTTAACTTGATGTTATGTTTTTCTATTAGCTTTTCAGTTTGTGCAATAAATAGGATCAAGATTTTTATATATGTTTGGATTAGTTTCAGTTTAGGTCTTTAGGATATATTTGGTTATGATTTAGTTGTTTGGGTTAAAACACAAGAGAACGGATTTAAAGAACTTTAGCGAATCTCAGTCTCTTTTGGACAATTTGAATGTCAAAATAAAGCAAGAGATTATTCTAGACAAAGTTATAAACTATACAAATCAAGTTGGAAGGAAAAAGTAAATTGAGAGTTTTCCCTTAATCCAAATCCTATAGAAGTAGTAACGTGAATCTCTGTGGAGGGAAGGCTTTTCAATTCATTCAATTTTTTAATTCTATTGAAGAATGAAAGAATAAGGGATATGAATCATATTTTGTTGAGTTTGTTTTTATTGCCAATTAATTATGTATGGTACAATCTTGGTATTATAGAAAAAAATAATGTCTTACCTTAAATGTGGCCTCATGACTGAGTAAGATGTGTATTCAAGTTTTGATACTTTGTGATCAATTTGTATTCTAATCATGCACCATAAATGTGTAATACTAATATCCATATTCCCAAGAGGATTGACTTTTTACCTTTTGTGGCTACTTTGCTTTAAGTGGATGTGTTTTAAGACTAAATGTGAGAGTTAACACAAATCTATCTATTGAGAAAGGAATATATTTATCTTCAAAAGGAAGATAAGCAGAGAACTTACTAGATAGGTGTTGGGAAAATTTAGACCCCAGTTGATAGAATTAACAAGTTTTAAATCTAAGTTGTTAATTAGATTTATTATGAATAAACTTGTTAAAACAAACAAACATCAATATCATGTCAAATATAAGTGTGGCGAAAAAGTAATTAAGACAAAATATGATGACCCAGGAAAACCAATGAAACCAACCAGTTTCACAATAAAAACCTGGGGGGAAACCTTCCCAAATAGCAATTCACTATAGTAAAGAGAAGTTTCAGATCTAGTACAAAACATTTGTCCCTAGACTCTACAATCCCCATAAATGAACTCACAGCAGAAACCTTCTATCGCTTCAGAACCTCTGAACTCTTCAATATAGGAACGCCACCCTTTGATGCACGGATCCCAGTACATGACTAACTCCTTTGCACGAATCCTAGTACGTGACTCAATCACCAACTTGAGAAAGAAGAACGTTGGTTGCAAAGTTCTTCACTTCATCAACAATGAAGATCAAGAAGCACTTGGTTACAAAACCCTAAGGCGCAAAGACACATCAGCTTCTTCACAAAGAGATGAACTAGGGCAAACTTTGTCTCTGGTCACAAATTGCTTGAACAGACTTTGCTTAATGCTTGTGCAACTTGTGCTTACTTTTACGGCCCTTAAAATAATCCTTTTATATGTCTAGGGTTATGAGAAAAGAAGGCCTAAAGACACATCCATGGATTAGAATCAAAACAGTATGAAAAACTATTTTTCTTAAATCTCGATAGCTAGAGGTGTCGAGGTGCTGTCGAGCCACGGGGCTGGAAAAACTTCTTAAAACTCGATAGATGCAGCAGTCGAGCTTTAATGAAGAGCACTTCTCAGCTTGTTTCTTGGACAGACTTGCATGACTTTAACACTTGATTTTGAAACTTTGTTTCTTGAAGTATCAAAAACATCCTAGATCTACCCAATTACAAGTAAAGTGCATTTTGTCAAAGGATTAGCCAATTACATAAAAGAATGACATATGTTCTTATCAAGTGAACCACATATGTCCTAACAATAGGACTGCTTCATTACTAGAAAAAACTATTCCTTATAGCCAAAATTTATTTGCAAAAAATCAGGAAACTCAAATGGAAACAAATGCAACTTAGATTTATGGGAGAAGCTGTGTTTCATTTTTGTTTAATTTGGTAAAAGTCTTGAAGGTGGTAAATGTTTGTTTGTCAAGGCAAGTGTGTGGTATGGAGTCTAATACGGGGTCGGCCCTCTTTTTAATGCTATTACTTGGTTCTATTTTAGAATAAGTTTTTGTTATTGCCTTTTGGCTTTTCTTTCATATTTTCTATTAATTTTTTTTATTGCCTTCCACTCTATCTGCATGATTACTGGGGTTAGGTACTTTAAACTTTTGTTTCAATGGTAGACAATTGCGGACAATTTGTTTTGTTGTTGTAGTTTTACAGTTGCTGGTGTGTGAATTGTATTAACAAAATTGAAAAATGAGTGGTTGCTATTAAGTTTGCATGTTTGCATGTAATAAAAAAACTGCAAAGATGCTCTATTCATGTACTTCTTTTATACAAAATAGGTACAATATTATTCTAATAATTATTGTTTTATTCCTTAAGCTCATTGGCATATCAGGTTGAATTCCAATGAGCCAGAAAATTGTATTTAGTTGTGGAACCCTCCCTCTCAATATTCATTCATTCTAACTACCAACTGCATTGTTCATTCTCTGCCCTATCCCTTCCCTTCTAATTGCCATCTGCTCTATCTGTACTTTGCCTCAATCCTTGCTGCTCTGTTCATTTTTCCTGCCCCTATCCCTTCTCTGCAATAGTATATCTGGAAGGTAAGCACCCATTATTTTCAATTCCTGTAACTTCTCAACGGTAATTTTCTTATTTGAATTTCTATATATATTTAAAATTTTCCAATTCTGCTAAATTGGCTAGGGTTTTCCTTTGATCCCCATTAAAGGATAGATGGGTTTATTCTTTTTCTTTGGATGCTTTGGTCTCAAATTATCATCTCTGTATTTTGATTTGGGTAATATTAGGGATTTTCACTCTTGATTTTAATAGCTAGCTTTCACCTTTGCTGCTTTAAATCTAAAAATTTACAGTGTAGGATAGTTTATAATTTTTTCTAAGTGAAATTATGGTTTCCTAGATTATTTGCTATGTTTTTGAATTAGGGATTTTCGCTCTTGATTTTAATAGTTAACTTTCACCTTTGCTACATTTAAATCCGACAGTTTACAGTGTAAGGATAATTTATAATTTTTTTTAAAAGTGAAATCATGGTTCTTGGATTATACACTGTGTTCTTGAATATTAAGGGATTCTTTCTGAAATATGGTTGTATGGTTTACACTTTAATTTGTAGATTCAGATTTTGTTGAATTGTTGAACAACCCTTTATATGGAAGCACACTTTCACATTTTTACAATATCCATACCATTTACAATATTTTCTTTACCTTCTTCTGTTGCCTTTCTTTCATCTTTCTCTCCAGTAATTTGAACAACCTTCTGACCCTGTGTAATTTAAATTAGTATTATTATAAGCATTTGGTTTTACTTTGGGCGTCACTCCATTTGGAGATGATTGGAACTTTGATCATGACAGTGTGTTTATAGGCTTTTATGAAGTATGATGTATTGTACACTGCATTAATGCATTTGGTGTTCTTTCTTCACTTAATTATTGATAGGCCAAAAATATATTGACCCCTTTGTGATAAATAAATTAATTAATTAGTCAAGTTAATTAATTAATCCAATTAGCATGCAAAACGCGTGGTAGCACAAACACATCACCAAATAACTAAATGCAGTGGAAATTAAATTTGACATGGTGATTTGTTTACGAATGGGCAAAACCTCTAAGGCAAAAACCCCACCGGGTGATTTTAAGGTCACCACTCCCGAGAATTCACTATTATCACAACAAGTGGTTACAAGTAAAGGAATCTCAGTACCTTTTACTAACTTACAGTTGAACCCTTACAATTGGACTTGTTCTATAGTGACAATTTCTCTTTTTAATGCACAGTTTCCAGTACGTGACTAATCAATAGATGCGTGGATCCTAGTATGCGACTTAATCACCAACTTGAGAAAGATGTTGGCTGCAAAGTTCTTCAGTTTATCAGTTCATCAACACGATGAAGATCACGAAGCTCCTTCGTCACAAAACCCAACGGCGTACAAACACAGTAGCCTCTTCAATAGAAAGAAGAACTAGGGCAAATTCTGTCTCCGGTCACAATTTGCATGAACAACACTTTCTCCGCACTCGTGCAACTGTGCAACCTTTGATGGCCCTTAAAATAATCCTTATATATGTTTAGAGTTGTGAGAAAAGAAAGCCTAAACACGTACACACAGATTGTATTGAAATCAGATCTGAAATACTAATTTTCATAATTCTCGATAGATAAGGTTATCTTTCGAGCAGTTGTTGAACATCGGGCTAAGGCAGCCTTTTAAACCTCAATAGATTCTATCTATCAAGCTAGCTGTCGAGTTTTAAAATCCAGCACTTCTTCACTTGTTTCCTCGATAGATTTGCATGGCTTTAAGACTTGAACTTGAACTCTTGTTCCTTGAAGTATTAAACACATCCTAGATCTACCCAATTACAAGTAAAGTGCATTTTGTCAAAGGATTGACCAATTCTAAATGACATATGTTCCTAACATGAATCATATATGTCTTAACAATCTCCCCCTTTGGCAATTCGTGACAAAACCACAACAAACCAATGAACATATGAGAGGAGTCATAAATCACTCAACTTATACTCACTTGTTGAATACAATAAAATCTATCCTAATACAAACTCTTGAAAAATTTTGCAAGAAGAGAGTTCATGGCAAGAAGATTTTGACAATTTGTATTTTTGAAACACTTGAAACAAAACTCATCATGACATCTTAGTGTGAAACAGAAGTAAAAGATTGCATATAAGTAATAAGAAACATGTGCATAAAGAGAGAAAAGAAATAACACATAAAGAGATAGGTGAAAGAACCTCAATATGTACATATCAATAATGGGTACAAGGTTTGCTATCACAAAGTAAGAACAATGTATCTATAAAAGATAGAAAAGAAAGGAAAACATAAATCCTCACTACATCCCTCAACAAGAATAGACACTCCCCCTAACAAAAATCTCTTATGCTAACTCTCCCTTTATGTACATGATTACTCTCATACCCAAAACTACTCCTCCTTTTTGTCACGAATAACAAAGGGAAAGTGACTCAAGCATCATCTCATAGTCACTGGAAGAGCTAGCACCATCGTCCTCATCAGCATCGCCATTAGAGCCACCATCGTCGTCCTCATCCTTAGAAACCTCTGGAGAAGGAGAGGAAGACTCTACAAAGCCACCAAGGCAAGCCTGTTGTCATGCAATACGATCGACACGAGTGTTCACTTGGCACAACTCATCGCTAAGAGTGTCAAGGCGAGCATCCATGAGCTGAAACTATGCCATAATCTCCTCTAGAGTCACACCATCCGCAGAAGAAGGAGGAGCAAATATGGATGGAGCTGAAGAAGCTGGAGGGATCGCTGTCTCAGTCCGTGGCCGCTTCGGTCGAAGCTGGGCCTTACTCCATCTAACGGTAGCCGCATCGATGACACACATGACAGGGAAATGATCCGATACGGGAAAGGAGACAAAAAAATGGCGAAGGATCCTCGTGATAGTTGAAGGAAAGATAAGCTTATCATGGGTCACTGTATCCTTATATACATCTATGAGGGAGAGGATGAAATGATAAGGGAAGTCTATAGTAAGATGCTCTAGGAGGGATAACAAAAATCGAGCACGAGGCTCTGTGATAAAGCTATAGTGAGACAAAAGATGGAGAACGAATGTCATCACCATGTTAAGAAACCTTGGACCTTTAGCAAAGGCCGAGCAACGGGTGTTTAGACAATCACCCCATAAAGAAGGAGTCTCACAAAACAGAGACATGAGCTCATCTTTGGACACAGTCCCACCTCGGGACGTGGAGCACCTCAGATACAATATTCGGAGTGACCACTATTCGCGTACCTTGAATGCGAGTGACAAAAAGAGGTACTGAAGAATCAAATCCATGCATATTGGAGTAAACCTCCTGAATGATCACCAAAGGACAAGTAACTGAGACATCACACAATGACTCCCATTGCCTACTGTGGATGACAGTGGGAAGGTCAGTATCAGAAAAATTCGATAAGATGACTTGGTGTTCCAAATGAATGCCTTGTCGAGAAAAGTTCTCCGAGAAGTCCTTATTGGCTTTCTCAGCACGAAACCGAAGATGAGAAGGAGTAGAATCAGAGGAAGATGCCCCAGAATGAAGAGGATTCCAGGAAGGAGTGGATTTACGCTTAGGTGCCATGATGCAGACTAAGAGAAGGAGAGAGAGGGAGACAAGTAGAAAAGCACCAAAAAATTTAATATCAATATGATAGAAAATGCAAGGTACGTATGCATAAGCATGTGACATGCAACAATAAAAGCATCATGGACTCAGCCCAATCCAAACTTACCAGCACACAAGCTTGCAACAAAGTAAACACATATCTAAATGCATGAATCATTGTTAAAATGCAAATGTGATGCAATGCATAATCATTTAGGATCATTTACACAAAACCCATCCCAAAATTTTGCAAAAACCTCTTTGATTTTGAAAAACCACAAAATGTTCAACAAATCACAAAAGATGAAATGCATGATTAATGAATGAATAAGAGACATACCGGAGGAAGAAAATGCTTTAGAGACTGAAGAACACTTGGGGAAGAGGTTTGGAGTGAGAGAGAAGAGTTTGGGAAGGTGAGAAGACAGAAATGATTGAGAGAGATCGAGAAAAATGAAGGAGAAATCGTGTTGACCCTTTATATAATAATCCATAACTCTCGACAGATCGAGAGGTGTCGAGATTTGAAGTTTGACAGATGCATCTATCGAGAAGCTATCCAGAGGTGTCCACAACAAAAGAGGTTCAATGGATCGAGAAGCTATTGAGCATCTACAGAGGAGACAGAAACTTTCTCGATGGATCGAGAAGCTTTTGAGCCCAATTCTCAAAAACTTCGATGGATCGAAATTGCGATAGCACCTGTCGAGAAAGGAAGATTAATAGCTGGATAGATAGCTTAGCTGTAGAGAGGTATCGAGAAGCTATCGAGATTGCTTAAAAATAGTTTTTCAAAGAAGAGAAAAACATAGACATGAATGCAATCAAGCATGCTACTCAACCAAGGATCCAAACAACATTTTAAGTTCTCAAAAACATCTTTCAACAAGAAAAATGTCAAGCATTTAGATCCAAAACACACACACACACTAAACAAGTCTAACCAATTTTATATTTCAAAAACAAGTTAAGACAGTTTAATGAGCATATATTAACACAAGTATTCCTTGTGATGGCCAAACCACATTGTACCTACACATGTATCAAAAGTAACAAAGAATATTGCGTGTTGTGTGTGAAAAACATCACAAGATTGCATAAGTGTCTACATGTTATGACGATTTGAGATATGGGCAAATCCATTTAACTCACACATGGTCAAACTGCTTGATGGGAATTATCACTTTCGAGGTACATCCTATAACTCCCACATCTCCTAGAAGACATGCTTGCAATCATATATATAGAGAATTTTGATTCTTTTTGCTTTTAATTTTCTTTGCATATTTTCTTTTAAGCATATCATGCATGGTCATATGAGAGAGAGAAAAGAAATACCCAATTATGTTTAGCTTTTGACATTGCACTATTGTTATGCCGAAGCATACATATGTCATTTCATGATTGGCGGGCAACAATGGTAAGATGATTATTTATGTCTTTCTCTTAGGATTTTCTATTCTTTCCCGTAAAAAAGAGTGATACGAGTGTTAAGTACAAAAGATTACTTAATCTTACTCATCACAAATATGAGCCACAAAGCTCACTTGCTTAGTTGTGCATAGAGATGCTCATCTAAGCTACAAGAGATACAAAGTTTAGAAAACTTTGTTTCAATGGTCATTCAAGGTACACAAGTACCAATGTACAAAAACACGTACATAAACACACACTGTTTTTGTATTTATTCTGATTTTTCAAGAAAAAAAAATTTTATGAAACTCAAAATAAAAAATAAAATAAAATAAACAAAGCAATGCATAAAACTAGACTGACTCAAAAACAAGAAAGAAAAACACACAAGTAATGCATACTCAAAAACAAGAAAGGGGAGAGAGAGAAAAAAAAAAGTGACTAAATCACTTGGAGCATTTTTCCTTCCACACCTTGGAAGATCCTTTCCATGCAAACCCTTGATCCTGCGGTGAAGGAGAAGAATTGAAACCGTTCAAGTTTGAAAGAAACATGAGGGCTTTGAGTAGATCTCCAAGAGAAGTAAGAGGGGATGGAAACTGATTCTGGTTTCTTGATAAGATCATACTGTTGCTCTGTTGAGTAGCTAGCCACTTATAACAATTAGTTCGAGTATGTCCGGTTACTCCATAGTGATGGCAGAGATGCCGCTTTTTCTGTTTAGGCTTTTGGGTATTGCCCTTCTTAACCCTAGGGTTTTTTGGTTTCTTTCACAGTAAGCTTAGGGGGTGCTCCTAAGATAGATTTACCCTTGTCTATGTTCTCACTAGCTAACACAGTTTTGTCATCATTGTTCTTAGATTCAACATCATTAGCAGGTGTAACAAAAACAATATTACTGGAAGAAGCAATATTAGGAGAAGAGAAATCATACCCTAGACCGGTTCAATCAAAAGCATATTTCTAAAGGCTGAGCATTTCATCAAGTTTTGTACTTGAAGTCCTCTCCAGCTGAGCTCTGACTTGGAACAGTACTGCCTCAAGCTTCTTGGTCTTCTTAGCCAAGAAATTATTCTCAAATCTCAATGCTCCAATAGTTTGATTGGCTTCATCAAACTTTGTAGAGATTTCTTCTCGTTCAAGCTCCGGATCACTAAGCTTCTTGGTGGCCAACCTATACAACTTTTCATGCTTTTCGGAGGCCTTGTATAATTTTGCATAAGCTGTGTGAATGTCATTTTGTTCATCCATCTTCTTAAACTTAGACTCCACCAAGTCCCCTTCTTCATCCACATCTTCTACAATCCCTTCAGTAGGATTGACCGTGGTGGTGAAGGCATTTGGGATTCCATCATCCTCATTTTCAGAATCATCCTCAGGTTCAGTGTCACTTAGTGTAGCAGCAAATGCCTTGCTCTTCCCAATAGTCTTGAGATACGTAGGGAACTCCTATTTCATGTGTCCAAAGCCTTGACACCCGAAACACTTAGGTCCTGAGGGAACCGTGTACTGACTGCCATCCCTAGCATCTTCTTCCCTTTGTCTTGGCTCTTAAACTGAGAAGAACTAGATTGCCTATGGTCCTTGTC
Source organism: Castanea sativa (assembly GCF_040712315.1). Lineage (NCBI taxonomy): Eukaryota > Viridiplantae > Streptophyta > Magnoliopsida > Fagales > Fagaceae > Castanea > Castanea sativa. The sequence goes on along the minus strand of NC_134015.1, from coordinate 24,816,537 downwards.
GAAGCCCTTCCCATTGACATTCTTCATAAACTTTTTGAACTACCTTGCAATGTAGAATTTCATTTTAGAATCTTCATCATCAGAAGACTCATTGGTGTCACTGCTTTTGGCCTTCAGTACCATGCTGTTGCTTTTTTTGAGACACTCAATCAAATAGAGATTAGAAAAACAAGATGTATTCGAAATAAAAGATCTTTTATTGCTAATGGCAGCCATGATAGCAGGGGTCAATGGATCACACAACAAAGATTAATCCTAATAAGAGTGTGACCGCTCTGATACCACTTGATAGGCCGGATATATATTAACCCCTTGTGGTAAATTAATTAGCCAAGTTAATTAATTAATCCAATTAATATGTAAAACGTGTGGTAGTATAAACAAATCACCAAATAACTAAATGCAGCGGAAATTAAATTTAACATGGTGATTTTTTTACGAATGGGAAAAACCTCCAAGGCAAAAACCCCATCGGGTGATTTTAAGGTCACCATTCTCAAGAATTCACTATTATCACAACAAGCGGTTATAAGTAAAGGAATCCTAGTACCTTATACCAACCTACAGTTGAACCCTTACCCTAATACCCAATTGGACTTGTTCTGTAGTGACAATCTCTCTTTTTAATGCACAGCTCCCAGTACGTGACTAAGCAATAGATGCGCGCGGATCCCAGTACGTGACTTAATCACCAACTTAAAAAAGATGTTGGCTGCAATGTTCTTCAGTTCATCAACACGACGAAGATCACGAAGCTCCTTGGCCACAAAACCCAACGGCGTACAAATGCAGTAGCCTCTTCAAGAGAAAGAAGAACTAGGGCAAATTCTGTCTCTGGTCACAATTTGCATGAACAACACTTTGCTCCACACTCGTGCAACTGTGTAACCTTTGACAGCCCTTAAAATAATCTTTATATATGTTTAGGGTTGTGAGAAAAGAAAGCCAAAACATGTACACACGGATTGGAGTGAAATTAGATCTGAAAAAATGATTTTCATAATTCTCGATAGATAGGGTATCTATTGAGCAGCTGTCGAGCATCGGGCTAAGGCAGCCTTTTAAACCTCGATAGATTCTATTTGTCGAGCTTTAAAATCCAGCACTTCTTCACTTGTTTCTTGGACAGATTTGCATGGCTTTAACACTTGAACTTGAACTCTTGTTCCTTGAAGTATTAAACACATCCTAGATCTACCCAATTACAAGTAAAATGCATTTTGTCAAAAAATTAGTCAATTCTGAATGACATATGTTCCTAACATGAATCACATATGTCTTAACAATTATTTGCAAATAGATTAACGTTAATTGTGAAAAAAGTTCTAATTGATGGCTTTAGCAAGCCTGGTTTAGAAGGAATGCTTATACTTAATTTTTATAAGGTGAAGTTGTAACTAACTTATATCTCTTGCTTGAGGTACATGGTGCTTTGTAAGGAGCTAACTTACCAAATGTAAGGCATTGAATTTTTGAAGGAGTTTTTAGAGTAAATTTCAAAACTTCGTTTTTAACTAAGATCCTTGCAACATTTTTTCTTTGAGAATGCACTTGAAATTCCAATGTCTCTTTAGTTTCACAAGTTTACATAATTTATGGTTATATTTGATGGATCAAACCTTTCTTTTGTAGTCTCTCTTTCATCTTTCTCTCCTATAATTTGAAAAACCTTCTAACCCTATCAATTTGTTGAAATATAGATTTGCTTAGTTATTTGCCAAGCACAACACTTGGGTAATTTACAAGAAGAGTTGAGGAACAAACTGAAAGGTAAGGACATCTTGATTTTCTTTTTGTTTATCTCAGACTTTGTATTAGATTTTGTCCATTAGTGTATTTGTGTTTGAATTGGCTCTGATTTGCATATTTAAGCCAGCTTTCTCTTCAAAGAAACAAATATTTGCATTCAATTAATTCTTATACTATATTCAACTATCCTATCAAGCTATTATGTTCTCTTTTAAAAATAATTGTTACCAACCATATTGGGTTATTTGATTTGTCCTAACTACATAAGCTGTTTTGATTCTCTTTCATTAGTTTATAGCATTAAAAGCTCCACAACAGGAGATTTATTTGTATGGGAACAAAAGAAGACACATCAAATGAGTATTCAAAAAATAAAACACCTATCGGGAGGCCTTTTGTAGAACACCTAGCAGATATAGTAATTTGTTTGTACAAACATACCCTATACTTTAGGCCAAATTAGTTAATAGCAAAGTGATGCCATGTTATCTTTGGCAAGATGCTATATGAGATGGATGATGTCTACAAGAGTGAAGTAGAAGGATATCTTCCTTTGGGTTTTATAGAGTGAAACTCAATGCATCATTTATGTTTTATGCTATTGCTATTTTTTATGAATTTTTTTATTTTTATTTTGATAGGTCTTAATTTCTACTTAGAACCAGAGAGTAGTTGAAAAAGAGGTAGAGACAAATAAGAAAATGAATACTGGTGTTACTGAGAAAAGTGCAAATATTATCAAGATCCTAATGAAGTAGGAGTTTATGGAAATGGATAGTGGTAGGAAGCATCAAGAAATTGAAAACCAAATGTACACGGCTCAAGGAAAGAGCAAGGCAATGCAGATTTCTTTTGGTACCAGCTCTTATCTTTTAACTAGTAAATTGCTCGTGCGATGTACAAATAATGTTGTAATGTTTTATATAAATTTGCTTTTGGAAAACATTATACATATGTTATAGCATATTTATTATAAAACTTTGTTAGTAATCATGCGTTCATTATAAAAGGTAACAATTATAAATTGCAAACATATATTTATTATAATTATTTTGTTCAAGTAATGAGCAATGATTAAAACAACTTTGGAGTAATATTGTATAATAAAAGTTGATAAAAGCATATTAATTCATTCTATATTATTGATTTTTATTATGTGATGTAATAAAAAACGTCATTACGAAATCTTTTTTCTTCTTCAATGCTTTGTTATTGCGGTATGGTGACGCTTGTCATCATCATTAATTTCTCCATTTTCAACGTTTGAAGTTTAGTCCGTTCATATTTGTTCAATTTTTGAGCTTTCATCACTTTTTCGTTTTGTTGCATCATTTGTGTTAATTACTAATGAATTGACATCGGGAGATTCTTGATTGGATCTTACAAAGTGTGGACTTTGTCGCTAAGATTTTTTGTAGGTATTTGCATTTATATTAAATTGTAATGATGTGACAGTTTTTTTGTAAATGTTTTTATTTTTTTTTTGTTAATTTTGGAATAGTGTAGCAAAAAGAATTAATATAGCATATTGGATTGTGTATTTTTTTTTCTTCCATGCCTTTTAGTAATTTGAAGGTGCATCAAAAATCTTAGCAACTATGTAATTAAATGAAGTAAGGAAATCCATTTTTTCCTAATTTTTTTTCCAAATCATGTGGAATTCCTTTTCCAATATCAATAGTTTTACAATAATTTAAATAAGTTGTACCTCAATTTATTTTTTAGTAAGATCTCTTGTATATTTATTTAGGATTTTTTGGGCATCTCGATCAAATATCACAAAATTTGTTTTGTCAGTTTTATCAAAAACTTCAATTTGAATCATGTATCTAAAGTAGTTTGCAATTGTGTGTGTGTGTGTGTGTGTGTGTGTGTGTATATATATAGCAAGATAAATATATTATAAATATTTGGAGAGTATGTAGTTAATGTGAGTGCCTCTAACTTTGGGATAGAAGGATTTGTTTTTGTTTCACATTTTGCACACCAAAATGATCCTACTTGTGGTTTGACATTCCTTTCACAAAGTATGCAAAAAATGTAATACCAACCCATTGTTGTATCAATGTTACTTATTGTTGCAATACCCTAACAGTTCACATCTTGCGATGAACTTTGAAATTAATATGTATTTTTTTTAATGTAAATAATATGATGTATTATTATTTTTTTACGTAAATGATGAGTATTATTTGAAATGATTAACAAACCTGTTTTGTAGGATCTCATTCAATGCATTTTATCTTTATTGTTGTCTTATATTATTTAAGGATAAATCCTCCTATGAAAACTGTTTTGCATGTAATTTTAGTATTTCTTGTATAGGATCATGTTTTTTACCATTCCTATCATTGAATTTTATTGAAGAAAATATTAAGTTAATGGAATTTTGTAAGATAGTAGATGCTATTTATTAGACATTTTGTTATTATAAATTTTAGAAATATGCACTTGTCAATTATTTCAACAACCTCAGGGGTCTCAAGATATATATATATATATATATATATATATATATATATATATATATATATATATATGTTGCATTGGTCGATGACAGATTTGTTTGCATAAATTGAATAGAACATTATTAATAGACAAAAGCATATTGAATTGAAATTGGGAAAAAATAGAGACATGATCTCATGAGAATGAGATTTTCTAGAAGTATCATTTATAGGCCAAAAACATATTGACCCCTTGTGATGGATTAATTGATTAATTAGCCAAGTTGAATTAATTAATCAATTTAACATGCAAACATGTGGTAGCACAAAAAAATCAACAATAAACTAAATGCAGTGGAAAATAAATTTGACATAGTGATTTGTTTACAAATGAGGAAAACCTCCAAGGCAAAAACTCCATCGGGTGATTTTAAGATCACCACTCCCGAGAATCCACTATTATCAAAACAAGCAGTTACAAGTAAAGGAATCCCAGTACCTTATACCAACCTACAGTTGAACCCTTACCCCAATACCCAATTGGACTTGTTCTGTAGTGACAATCTCTCTTTTTGATGCACGGCTCCCAGTACGTGACTAACCAATTGCGCAGATCACAGTACGCGACTTCAATCACCAACTTGAGAAAGATGTTAGCTGAAAAGTTCTTCTTCTCTTCAACAGATGAAGATCATGAAGTTGCTTGGTCACAAAACTCTACGGTGTACAAACACAGCAGCTTCTTCAAGAACTAGGTCAAAACTAGGTTTCCGGTCACACTTGTGGAATTATGCTCTTGTGCAATTGTGCTCTCAGCTGTGTTACCAGATATGGCCCTTAAACTAATCCTTATATATGTCTAGGGTTACGAGAAAAGAAGTCCCAAAGATATATTCACAGGTTGGAATCAAAACAGATCTGAAATTCTGTTTTTCATAAACCTCGACAGATGCCTATTTGTCGAGTTGCTGTTGAGCCACGGGCCTCACCACAGATCTCGATAGATGCTAGCTGTCGAGATTTAATGAACAACACTTTCTCAGCTTGATACTTGGACAGACTTGCATGGCTTCAATACTTGGACTTGGACTTGAACTCTTGTTCCATGAAGTATTAAACACATCCTAGATCTACTCAAATACAAAGCAAAGTACGTTTTGTTAAAGGATTAGCCAATTACATAAAATGTTGACATATGTTTCTAACAACCAATCACATATGTCCTAACAATCATCTATACATGGGGAAGGAAGAAGAGAGTTTATTAAAGTGTAAGAGTTTTTGCTTTGATTTACACATGGAAATGGTCAAACTTTGGTCATAATATGTAAAGTAATAACTGGGCTTGAGTTTTTCATAAGGTTTGGTCTACTTTTAAAAGGTAGTCCATTTTGTATTGAATAACTTTTGGTCTAATTGTCAAGAACAATTCATATTTGCTATAATAGAAAAAAGAAGTTACTATGATCTATTGGGTAACAGTAAAAAGTACATAATAAAAAAAGGTAAAAATGCTAAATTTATATAATAGTAAAAATAAGTTAGTATAATGTATTGAATAACAGTGAAAAAAACTTAATGAAAAGAGGTAAAAAAATGCTAAATGCATCATTAGAATTCCACGTGGCAAGACCTCATGCACTCTCACATGAGGTCTCTACTTATATATATTGATGATTCCTATTGAAAAAATTCTATAATGGAATAGTTGGTTAGGCCTACCATAGCCACTTTCTTTGCACTTACATAGGCTTGGACATTTGATCTTGAGGGACCAATTTTTACTTTAAATCAGTGCAAGTACAAAATAAGAATTGGCTTTAGGGGATCTCTTATTTTCTCCCCCCTACCTCAAGATATATATATATATATATATATATATATATATTGACTTTGTATTCTTGGAATTAATTGTCCTCTTTGCAATGTAAATTGGGGAGTTATAGTAGAATCCTATAATGGTGATGAGGTGTTTTGCGTTTTCCTCATTATGTTTCATTTGAATATATTTCATGCATAAACATAGATTAAGATTAATTTTATAATCTCCTTTTTTTAAAAAAGAAAAAAGAAAAAGGAAGTTTATAAAAACAAAATAATTAGGATTTTTTTTTTGTCTTCTTCTTTTTTGACTGAAGTATTTAGTTTTCTATTAATCATGTATAGAGTTATCATAAGATTTTTATGATATCATATTTATGATTAGTTGGCTTAAGTAGCTATCATGGAGTTTTTATGATATAATGTTTACATTATTAGAGTTTAATATTGGTAGGATTAAAAACTTAGTGAAAATAGCAATTTCCTAACAATATAATTGAAATATTTTATTATTTTTACATATATATATATATATATAACCGAAATCTCTGAAACTCTCACAATTTTTCACGTCAGCACAATATTTAAATAAAATAATTTTTCTTTAGTCCAAACTTAACAAGGAGTGAAACTTTATCTTTTTAACAAGTCCAACTTAAACTAAAATTCATCATTATCATTTTTTTAAAACAAAATTATTTTTGTTTAATTCAAACTTAACAAGGCGTGAAACTCTGTCTCTCTCACAAGTCCAACTCAAATTCAAACTTAAACATTTATAATATATCTCCAAATTTGCAAGGTTAATCATGAATACTATAAAAGTAAAGCAAACCCCAATATTTTTTTTAAAGCCTGAGTAGAGGTATGAGCTCTTCTTATATTTTTTTTCTTCTCCTCTACTTTGTTTAAAAAAAAATTATTTTATGGTTTTTCATGTATTTTTTTTAAAATAATTTTCGTACATGAATCACCAAACTCACTTTGGCCGTTTTTTACAAAATAAAAAAGTTTACAATATAAAAGAATAATTGAAATTATTCTTTTGAATATAATCTATCTTTCTCTTATATTTCTTTATTGTTTAGTCATATATATTTTGTTTTATTTCAATAATTTCTAAGCAGTGAATTATCTGATTTTTTAATATTTTTTGGTCTTTCAGAAGTTTTAATATCTGAATTTTTAAGTTACTTTTTTGCAGTATCTAAAATGACAAATTTTTTGTAAACCATTACACATTTAATCAATGACTTCTTCATCAAATTGTAACACAAATTGAAGTCATACAAAAGAAAATCATGCAATGGTGTAGTTTCTTAAATTTTTTTTAAAATTATTTTAATCTACCTCATAAATAGATAGGTTTCCATGCATAACATGGATTAGCGACTAGTTCTTTTAATATTTGAACCTCCTTTCTCTTTAGGCCTAGTAATCATATCCCAACCAATGGTATGACAGATCTTATGATTGCTATTGATAAAAATTTAGATTGCCATCCTTCAATACGTCAATGAATTTTATGGATAAGATTTTGATAAGATTGCAAATTTCTCCAATGCATAAAAATAGGAGTCCCTAAATATGTGCCCAGCTAAGTAGTAGTAGGTATATTAAAAATTCCTTTAATTGTAGCTTTATTACGCCTTATGGTATTTGGGGAGAAAAACATCTTAGATTTATGTCCACTTATGATCTGCCCTGAACATGCACAAAACAAGTCTAGAATATCTTTCAATTAATTTTGGCATCCAAGTTGTTTAGCCTTTATAAACAAAAATATATCATCTGCAAGGAACAGATGCGAAATTCTAATCTAACCCCTAAAAGTCATAGGCTGGATCTCTTTTTTCCAGTTGCATCTTCTAACATCATGGATAATCTTTCCATGCATAAAATGAGAAAAAAATATATATATATATACACACACACACCTACTAGGTGCAAATTTTGGCAATTCAGTTCCATCCAAAGGATTTTAAAAGTGGTATTAATGATCATATCCATAATGAGAATTCTTAGATTTACAGGGACATTAAAAAACTCAAGCATATCTCTAATAAAATCCCATTCCAAACTGTCATAAGCTTTATCGAGATCTAATTTTAAAACCACATGACCAGCTGCACCTCTTCTTTTTTTCAAAGATCAAATAATTTCTTGAACAATTATAATATTATCACTCATTCTACAACCTAAAATAAACCCCACTTGACAAGGAATTATCAATTTGGCAATATAAGGTTTCAATTTGTCCAGGATAATCCTTGATACCAATTTGTATAAAAGTACTACATAAACTAATAGGATGAAATTGGGTTAAAGTCTCTGGGTGGCCAATCTTTGGAATCAGGACAAGATTAGTAGCAGCCTGTTCCTTTAGAATTATTCTATTCTCAAAGATTTCTTGGATAACAGTAATAATACTGTCATCCAATAAATTCCAATTTTGTTGGAAAAAAAAAAATAGCATGGAAACCATCTAGACCAGGAGCTTTCAAGGGAGGGGGATTCATCAAATTCTCAAAAATTTCATCACCATTTGGAATACAGTTTAAAACCTCTTGGTCACAAATAAGCGAGTTGTTATGATGCTGAAAAAAGGCAGAAGAAATGTTTTCAGGAGATCTATGAGAGGTTGTCGTAAAAAGTTGAGTGAAGAACTGAATTATGTAATCTTGTAGAGAGTTGTTAGTTAAGGATACGATTTTGACTACTTTTTTGCATGGTTGTTATATGAAAGTACTTCGTATTAGCGTCACCTTGGTCAAGCCAAGTAATGTGAGATTTAAGTTGCCAGAATAAGAATTCTTGGTGTATAATTCTATTATATTCAAGGTTAAGTTGTTTTTCTAAATGAAAATGATAAGCATTTGGCCTACTGGCTAGAGCAATCCGGAATCCGGATACCTTGAAGTTCAGCATATGCGCAATTTTTTCTTTGAAAAATATTTCCAAACTGGGAACGATTCCAATCAATAATTTTGGATGTCAAATGCTTCATACGTTGTTGGACCAAAAGTGGAAGAGGAAAGATGATTAGTCGATTCTTGCCACCTTTGTGATATAATAGAATGAAAAGTATCATCAGAGAGCCACATTTTTTCAAACTTAATTGAAATGTATCTTAATTTTCCTAATTTCAGGATTGGTAGTTATGAGCTAAGGACAATGATTCGATTTAGTACGAGCCTACGAGGTAGATGAAGGACAATAGCATAGGGAAATTTAGTTCTGCATTTGGCATTGCCCAATCCACGATCTAGACGTCCCTTAATATTACTTCTTTAATTGGGATGCATTTTGGCTGTGGAAACCTATGTACACAAGTCCACAATTATCTAGGCAATTTCTAAAACCCTAATACGAGTGGGGTTGATAAGGAGACCTCCAAGTTTTTCGTCCTCAGATAACATATCATTAACAGAACCCATGGTCGATTTATAGTAGCAACAAAATCTTCTATATGTTGCCATATACATTTCCTTCTATTAAACTGAGGGGAAGCATAAACAGCAGTTAAAACAAAAAGGCTAGAGTCAAAATTTACCTTAATCATGTTGAGGATATTACACAAAGTAATAATGGAAGAATAAGGTTAATACAAAAGATAAACAGAAAATAGATAACTTGGAAGCATTATATCGTTTTCTTTAAACAATATTTGCCCCCCCCCCCTCCCACACTATTGTTGATAAAGGGTTATAGCAAATTTATCCCCAGGATACAACCAAGATGTTGGGTTCTACAAATAACAATTTTAGAAAATGGCCAAAAGCCTCTATTTATACCCCATAGGGTTATGTTTCATCAAAAGACATGTATGGAGAGTTAAAATGTTTCATTAAACCGTTAACAAGGCTTGAAATCTCTTCAACCTTTCTAGACAGTCACCAGAAAATTTTGCAGAAAATTATGTTTCACGATTTTCGATCGGTCGAATATTACTTTCGATCGGTTGAAAATTACTTTCAATCGATCGAGTGTTATTTTTGATCGGTCGAACATGAATTGAATAGCGATCGAGACATCCAGAAACTCCAAGATTATTTTCTTACCATTTTCAATTGATCGAGTCAAAATTTCGATCGATCGAAAATGTTGTATTTCAAATTTTTACTTAAAAAATTCCAAAACTTGAGTTTTCACTTTATGAAACAATATTCTCCAAACTCAAACATCATTATTACAACTTATCCATGTATATACCTATATATACAACAATCCCCCACTAGGTTGTAATAATATATATGTCTCACTTGATTGATATTCTATCATGCATAATATAAGGTTTCTTTCAACTTAAGCCTCCCCTTAGTGTAATTTCTCAAGAAATCAACAGAGTTAATGGGGGCTTGGTGCTTAAACCAAAACTCTTACGCATTGAAATCGAAAACAACATACAAATGAAAACATCCACAACACATTTAGAAATCCACTGTTGTTAGCACTATTATGGCCTTATGCTTTTCCCGGTTTAGTGAACATTTACAAGAGAAAGCCCTTTACTCTTGCTAAAAGTGGCACCACTTCTATGTTCACAAAGGTGAAGTTCCTTTTTATGTTCCTGTTACACAGACATTTATACTTTATGAACTTTATTAAGAGTGTAAAACTCATCCTCAATTATATTGTAACAGTCTGCACTAATTCATCCTGAATGAGACACAAAATTAGTGCTTTTACTAACCACGTATCAATAGCTTGTTGTTACACTTTAAACCTCTTAGATTAAATCAATTTGAGATTGGGTTCCCACTATTGGTGATTCTTTTAAAAGAAGGATTTTAGTCCCATTCTAATGGATATTACCCCAACCATATCTTGAGACACTGCTTTGGTTAAAAGGTCTGCCACATTATTATTTGTCCTTAAATAAACAATTGAAATGGTACCAGATTCTATTAATTGTCTTATGTAATCATGTCTTAGACCTATATGTTTAGACTTACCATTATACATTTTACTGTATGCTTTGCCCAAGGTGGCTTCACTATCGCAATACATTGAAATGGCTTGTATTGGTTGTGGCCATAACTCTATGTCTAACAACAAATATCTTAGTCATTCCGCTTCATTTCCTGTTGCGGCCAAGGCTATAAATTCTGATTCCATGGTGGAGTGAGAAATACACGTTTGTTTCTTTGATGCCCAAGAGATGGCACCCTCACCAAGAGTGAATATCCAACCAGACGTGGATTTGTTATCACTTACACTAGTAATCCAACTAGCATCTAAATAACCTTCCAACACAACTAGAAATTCAGGAAAAAAAAAAAAAAAAAAGATTCCCAAACTTATGGTTTTCTTTAAATAACCAAGAACTCTACCAATTGTTTTCTAGTAATCTGCACTTGAAATTACTTGTAAATCTAGAAAGTTTGCCCACTAAAAATGATATGTCTGGTCTTATACAATGCATAACATACATCATGCTACCAATAGCACTAGCATACTCAAGTTGTGCTATTGCTCTTCTAGTATTTTCACTCAACTTTATGCTCTGATCAAATAGTGTATTTGCTTCTTTTATATTAAGATGCTCAAATCTTTGAAGCACTTTCTCAACATAATGAGATTGACAAAGTGCAAAACCCTCACTATGTCTTTTAATTTTGATTCTCAAAGTAGTATCTACTTCGTTTAAATCTTTCATTTGAAACATAGAAGAAAGATATTTTTTGGTTTTACATACACCTTTCATATTTGTACCAAATATAAGCATATCATCCACATAAAAGTATACAATAACTCTATATTCCTCTGTGAATTTGGAATACATGCATTTGTCGGAACTATTGTGCACAAAGCCATCCGACAAAATTGTTGAATCAAACTTCTCACGCCATTGTTTTGGAGCTGGTTTCAAGTCATACAAAGTCTTGACTAACTTGCAAACTTTGTTTTCAATTCTAGGAAGTACAGAACCCTCAAGTTGTTCCATGTAAACTTCCTCATCAAGATCACCATTTAGGAAAGCTGTCTTAACATCCATTTGATGTACAATCAACTTATATATGGATGCAAGTGCTAACAACACATAAATAGACATGATCCTAGCCACCGGTGCATAGGTATCCAAATAGTCTACTCCTTCCCTTTGTTTAAAGCCGTTTGCCATTAACCTTGCGTTAAAGGTTTGAATTGATCCAATTGTATTATATTTTCTTCTAAATACCCATTTACAGCCAATTGGTTTAGAACCAATAGGTAGATCCACTAGGACCTAAGTACTATTGGATAATATTGAGTCCATCTCATCATTCACAACTTCTTTCCAGAAAGCTAAATCTCCAAAAGCCATAGCTTCCTCAAATGTTTTAGGATCATCCTCTGTATTAAACACTGTGGTTAATTTATTTAGGACCACTTGTCTATTACCTTCAACTAGGTACAATTGAGCTTGATAAGAAATGAAATTTGAACCAAAGTCCTTTACTTTTCTTATCCTTTGACTCTTTCTTTGTTCACTTGGTGAACCACTTTCAATCCTTTTAGTACCACCCAAAGTAGTATTAGGATTAGAGTTACCTTGTTGTGTTTGAGTAGGTATCAAGGCATCCATGGAATCTTTACTGAATTTATCCTCAATAAACTCAACATCTCTTGATTCCACCATTGTATTAGAGCTTAAGTCTAATAATCTACATGCCTTTGAATTTTCAGCATAACCTACAAACACACTTTTCATAGCTCTTGGTCCTAACTTTGTTCTTTTTGGATCAAACACTCTATAAAAGGCTAAACACCCCCACACTTTGATATAGTCAAGGTTTGGTTTCCTTTTATTCCATAACCCATATGGAGATACTTTTATCTTCTTGGAAATTACTCTATTGTGCACATAACATGCTGTAAACAATGCTGTAAACAATGCCTCTCCCCATAAATTAATGAGAGTTCTGCACTTAAGGTCACGGCATTTACCATGTCTACAAGAGTCCTATTTTTTCTTTCAGCCGAACCATTTTGTTGGGGTGTATAAGGGGTTGAACTTTGGTGTATAATACCATGTTCCTCACAAAATGTGGAAAAATCTCTAGGAAAATGTTAGGATTAGTGCCCTTAAATCCTATTGTATGATGCTATGTATGATATTTTGTGTGACATTATGTATGACATGATGTATGACTTAATATTGTATTTGATAAAGTTATTTTATTATTATCTAAAATAGTGGTTACGTGAATATGGGACATTATCATATAGTCCATGAGATGCATTGTATGTGATTTATGTGAAAAGTCACAGAAGATGTAAATCACAAGTTCTTTGTAAACTCAGAATTAATAGTTCATAGTCGGTGATGAAATTTGGCGTTTCATCTGCGAAGACTATAACGTGTCAACTAAGATGATTTGTCTTGATCATGGAAGTGGAAGCTTCTAGTTGATATGTTGATATGTTTTAAGAGTTAAAACATATTGAACAGGACCGCTGTGAGATTTATTATTCTTCTAACGACTGTCAAATGAATAATAAATCTCACGACTTCTATTTGCATGAACTCTTAATCCTGAGAGAATAATGGACCTGATCATGAAGTGTAGGTTGCTTTGATATATCAGGAGTGAGATCTGAAATAACGGTCAAAACCTCAGTATGTTGGGCAGCCATATTTAGTGTTGATGGAACATATATTCTCAAGATGGAATTCATAGTCTCTTGATAGAGATATAAAATATTCCCTTGAGATAAGTTTAATGGTTTCAGTTATTCAGAGAGTTAGGCCTAACCACTTTAGTAAGAAATTACTAAAGTATATATTTATGAAATTGGATTTCATAAATATATAATGAATAACTTTAAAGAATTAAACTGGGTACTCAAGGATAAGATGTAGTAATTTACAAAGTGGCAGTCTACATTTATGACTTTGTGTTACTACGAATATTTTATGAAGGGGTTACGTGTATAATAAAGTTTTCGGATATAATTTATTAATAAGGCCTAGAGTGCAATTATATTTATATAGTGGTATTAAATATAATTAATGGTAACTTTGGACTTGTCAAGAGTTGACGGAAAAGCCCAAGGCCCATTGGAGCTAGTGTCTTATTGGTCCCTTTTGGTCCCACTCCAAGCCACACACTAAAGCCCAATTGGAAAGGCCCAATAGGCCAACCCAATTAGATAATCAGTTAGTTATAAAGGGAGAAACATACAGAATTTTTATTAGAGGAGTTTAGAAAAGAAAAAGAAACTGTGTGTGAGAGAGTGTGAGACACACTTTCATTCTCCCTTTGAAAAACTGATTGAGAGACCACACATCTTGGGCGTAAAGTGGCATTGGAGTGAAGATTAAAAGTGTTCCCAAGTGCTTCTAATCTTTGTTTTGAATTTCTCCACACCAAGGTACGCCATCTTGTTCTTAAATTCTGAAATTTACATTGTGCACGTTATCAATCATGAATGAAATAGATCCTTGTTCTTTGCTTCCGCTGTGGGTTTTGCATGAGATGCAAAACCAGAATTTTTCCATCAGAAAATATTCACCACCTCTATCGCTTCGTAGGATCTTTATTTTCCTATCCTTTTGATTTTCTACATCGGTTTTATAACGTTTGAACATGTCAAAGGATTCATCTTTATTTGTCATTAAATACACATATGCAAATCTAGAGAAATCATCAATGAATGTAATGAAGTATCTTTTACCTCCTCTAGTTAATACACCATTCAATTCACACACATCAGAATGTACAAGTTCAAGCATTATAGAATTTCCATCTGACTTAGAAAAAGGTTTCTTTCTCATCTTTGCTTGAATACAAATCTCACATTATTTTCATCATCATGCTTATATGAAATCAAACCATGCTTCGACATAAACTTCAAGTATTTGAAATTTAAATGTTCTAATCTAGCATGCCACAAATATGAAGAATCAACAATATAAGCACAACTAGAAATTTCTTTATTAACAATACTTAGTTTGTACATGTCATCAGTAGCATATCCTTTTCCTACAAAAATCCCATTCTTGGACAAGATTAACCTGTCTGATTCAAGTACAGCTTTTACACCACTCTTATATAACAAATTGGCAGACACAAGATTCTTCTTGATATCGGGTACATGAAAACTTTGGTCAAGATCATCATCTTGCCGAAACTCATCTTCACTTCAACGGTGCCCTTTCAAAGAACCTTTGCTTTATTATGGTTGCCCATCAGCACTTGTTGTTCTATGGAAGACTCATCATAAGTCTTGTGTTGCTCTTTGTTGTTGCACACGTGCACCATTGCACCTAAATCAAACCACCAATCAAAAGGATTTGCAATCATAGCTATATGAATTTCAATGATCATATCAATTTGTATGCCACTTACCATAGCAAAAATGTCCTCAATGACATTTGTTTCAATGGCATTGCCTTCTTCATCCTTTTTCTTGTTCTTTAAGAGTTTACATTCACGAATATAATGACATTTCTTTCCACAATGAAAACAAGCCCGGTTCTTCTTGTCCTTGTTAGGATTCTTGGAGTTGTTCTTCTTGAAACTACTCCCACTTTTGTTCACTTTCAAGTGCTTATTGATCTTACTCGAACTCCCACTTTGAACATTGCTCACATTGTTCACAGTCACTTTAAAATGTGTTAATCACATCTTTAACCCGACTTTCCTCTTCAATTCGAAAATGTTGTCCGAATTGTTCTAAAGTGAGATCTTCCGACATATGCAGAAGCTTCTTCCTAAAATTATTCCAACTTGGTGGGAGTTTTGCAATGATTGCACCCATTTGGAATGATTCAGGAATATTGATTGAAAAATCACGGAATTTATTGACCAAAATCTGTAAATCATGTACTTGATCTAAAACTGACATATTATCAAGCATTTTATAATCAAAATACTTTTGAATAATAAACTTATTTGTACCTACTTTCTCAGTGTTGTACTTTGCCTCCAAAGCATTCCAAATCTCCTTCACTTCATTGATGTGTAAAGATCATAGAGACAATCCGAAAGAGTATTGAGAATGTGCCCTTTGCATATCGATTCATATTCCTTTCGTTTTTTTCTTTGTGCCTTAACCTTATCTTTAACGCTGAAACATCACTTGTTCCTTCCATCGTAGGAAATGTTGTCTAAGATTGTTTGGGATATTACACAAAGTAATAATGGAATAACATAGTTAACACAAAAGACAAACAGAAAATAGATAATTTGGAGGCATTATATCGTTTTCCTTAGACAATATTCTCCTCCCCCCCCCCCCCACACTATTTTTGCTAAAGAGTTATTGCAAATTTATCCCTAGGATACAACTAAGATGTTGGGTTCTACAAATAGCAATTCTAGAGAATGATCACAAGATTTCTTGTGTTTCTCTTTAACTTAATATTTTATGGAGTTAAGCCTCTATTTAAACCCACAGGGTTATGTTTCATCAAAAGGCACGTATGGAGAGTTAAAATGTTTCACAAAATCGTTAACAAGGCTTAAAACCTCTTTAACCTTTCTAAATAGTCACTAAAAAATTCTGCAGAAAATCCTGCTTCACGACTTTCGATTAGTCAAAAATTACTTTTGATCGATCAAGTGCTATTTTCAATCAGTCGAATAGGAATCGAACAACGATCGAGACATCCAGAAATTCCAGGATTATTTTCTTACCATTTTCGATCGATCGAGCCAAAACTTTGATCAATCAAAAATGCTGTATTTCAAATTTTCACTTAGAAAATTCCAGAATTTGAGTTTTCATTTTATGAAACAATATTCTCCAAACTCAAACATTATTATTGCAACCTATCCATTTATATACCTATATATACAACAAATCATAGCACGAATGCTCTAATCATAAAATGTTAGGATCTCCACAGTAAAACCATGCTCATTCCATAAAATCCAAATTCCACCTGAAAACCCATCGAATCCACCCTATGGGGTTTAGCATAAGGCATTTGTTGAATGACTTGGATAGCACGTTCACCAGATATATCCTAGGTTCCACTATGATGCATGCAATGCAGCTCTTGAACATGTGACTGAAAAACCCCATTCCCCGCTACCTCTCTAACAATATCAAGCTACAAGCTTCGTGGAAGTAGTATGGGAATTCAAGTAGTCATTGGGAATCCTTTTCAGATCCCATGGAGTCATCTGTGATCTTCTTCTATTGTAGCAAGATGGTGTCGTCATCACATTAAATATATACGTATAAGGGCACCTAATTTTCGAGTGTTTGACAAAATGTGGTAGTTCTGATGGATGGAAGGCTTCGACGATGTCCCATTCTCCTCCTTCGGTGTCAATTAATGATGCTGAAAATCATCAGTAAGTCACACAACACTTACGTGCTCAAACAAAAACTGTACAACACAAAAAGAAAAAGACTCTACAGAGAGTACTGGTGTGGTACTAGCCAAATACCCTCCGAAGGTCAAGTTAGAGAATTCTCATAACTCTAGAGTGCCAAAGTTAGGGTGAATTATGCATACCTCGGTTTGTGAGGAATTTGGGGTTTTTATAAGAGCATAGAGCTGACATTCGTTTTTTGGCAAAGAGGGTCTTTCCTTGTAGGAAGATCCTCATTAATACGTGCATATTGTGAGACCCTTTCCATGTGGGGATCCTTTTGATTGCGGTTAACCATGGGGCACAAGATGTTTCCTTATATACATATTCGTGGTGGCCAAGCAAGGCCATGCTAGACCCGTCGTAGGCTTCCTTCTCCCCGTCAGCTTCCTTCTGTCAGCCTCTTATCTTGTCTAGGCGTTCTCGTCGCCCAGAGTGGAGTCGTCGACTCATGATGTCGTCGTTTTCATCTCATGAATGGGCAAGTGGAGCTGACAGGTTTATTGGGACCGTATGCTTCCTTTTATGTGGATGAGTTTATCCACTTCCAGAATTACCCTTATCTGAATAACTCATTTTATTGTGTAGAAACGTATACATACACATGTTATATCTAAATAACTCATTTTATTGTGATAAATATGTGCATAAGTAAGAAAATGTTCTTAATAAAAACGTTCTTAATAAAAACCTGCCCTTTGGGCTTAGAAAGTACTGTAGATAAAAATTAATTAAAAGAAATAAACTGGAAATGAGGAGTAGAGCCCTTCATGCTGTCATCTACTGGTAGTATTTCCTGAGATGCTTGGCGTTCCATGGGTGGTGTAACTTCTGACCGTCTAATGTCTTCAAGTGGTAGGTGCCTTTCCTCTGCCATGATGTGACTCTGTAGGGTCCTTCCCAATTCGGTCCGAGCTTTTCCTGGGAGGGATCTCTCGTGGCACCCGTTACCTTGCTCAAGACGAGATCCCCAACTTGGAAGTCTCTATGTCTGACTCTGGAGTTGTAGTGCTTGGCCATGAGGTCCTGGTATCGTGCTAGTCTTTGTTTAGCTGTTGCCCTGACTTCTTCCACTAGTTCAAGCTGTAGACGCATGGCCTTATCGTTCCTTCTCTCATCATGGTTGTCCACCCTATAGCTTATGAGTTTGACCTCTGCTAGGATAATTGCCTGAGGGTGGTCGGGGGAGGAGTAGTGGTTCTTGATCCCTAATTGTGAGTAAATGTCCCTAAAGGAGTTGTTGTCGAACTGCTTTCTATTATTTAAGACTAAAACTCTAGGGATTTCATACCTACAAATGATGTTACTCCAGATGAAGCTTCGTACATTTTTCTCTATGATGGTGGCCAAAGTTTCGGCTTCTACCCATTTGGTGAAGTAGTCTATGCCAACCACTAGGAACCTCAACTATCTCATCGTTATTGGTAATGGGCTCATAATGTCCAATCCCCATTGAGCGAAAGGCCATGGGGCTGTCATTGGGGTGAGCTCTTCTGTTGGCTATCTAATGACGTTGCTGAACCTTTGAAATTCGTCGTAGGCTTTGACATAAGACTAGACATCTTTTTGCATAGTAATCTAGTAGTATCCAACCCGAATTAGTTTATGCACCAAAGACCGTGACCCTGAGTGGTTCCCATAAACCCCTTCATGGACTTCTCTCATAACATAGTTCATTTCTTCAGGGTTTAAGCATCTTAGGTATGGGCGGGAGAAGCCTCTTTTGTACAAGACGTCTTTTATCAGAACGAATCATGTTGCCTGGACCTTCAGCTTTCTTGTGGCCTCCTTACCGTTAGGTAGTGTGCCGTTCTTTAGATAAGAAACTATCGATGTAGTCCAGTTGCTTCGTGAGTCTACTTCCTACACACCGACATCATCTATCAAAGGTGAGAGCTGAATAAAAGAGATTACCTTACTAGTGTTACGCTAAGGTGGCTTTAGCAAGATGATCAGTTTTCTCGTTCTCTTCTCTAGGGACTTGGACGAACTTGGCCTACAACTCGCCTACTCATTTCCGCACCTGCTCTAAATACTTTTTCATCTTTTCCCCTTTGGATTCGAAGTCACCGTTCACCTGATTGGTGACGTCCTGAGAGTCGCAATATACGACCACATTTATTGCCCCCATGGCTTTCGTGAGATCTAGTCCCGCCACTAAGGCCTCGTACTCTGCTTCGTTGTTGGTTGTTGGGAAGTCGAGACGAACCATACATTCGATCTTGTCCCTTTTTGGAGAATGGAGCACTACACCTGCTCTGCTAGCCTGCCTGTTAGATGATCCATCCATGTGGATGCTTCACTGAGGATGTTTTTTTGCCCCCTGGCCTTCCATATTGGTGAACTCTGCAATGAAGTCCGAAACTACTTGTCCATTTATGGCAATTCGTGGATGGTATTGTATGTCAAATTCACTTAATTCTATCACCCATAGTACCATTCATCCGGCGGCTTCAAAATTACTCATTGCTCGTCGTAAAGGCCTGTCTGTCAGGACGACCACAATGTGGGCCTGGAAGTATGGCTTGAGCTAACGGGTCGTGGTAACTAAAGCAAAGGCGAGCTTCTCAATCGGTGGGTATCTTTCCTCCATGCCTCGGAGTGCTCAACTAGTGTAGTATACAGGCTTCTGCACCCTGTCTTCTTCCCTAACTAAGGCCGCACTGACGGCAGCCGAGGATACAACCAAGTAAAGGAATAGTTTTTCTCCTGGTTTGGAGGGACTTAGCAATGGCAGTAAAGAGAGATAGGCCTTCAGATCCTTAAATGCTTGTTAACACTTGGTTGTCCACTCAAAAGACTTCTTTATCATGCTAAAGAAAGGTAGGCACTTGTTTGTTGCCCTTGATACGAATCTATTCAACGTAGCTACCTTGCCGTTGAGGCTTTGTACTTCTTTCACATTCCTTGGTGGTGACATCTCCATTATGGCCTGGATCTTGTATGGGTTGACTTCGATACCTCTCTAAGACACCATGTACCCTAGGAACTTTCAAGCCGTCACCCCAAACGCACACTTGCTCGGATTGAGCTTCATGTTGTACGAGCGAAAGGTGTCGAAGGTCTCCCTGAGATTGTCCTAATGGTCATCCTCCTTTCAACTTTTTACCAGCATGTCATCAAC
The DNA here is from genome assembly GCF_040712315.1 of Castanea sativa. Taxonomy (NCBI): domain Eukaryota; kingdom Viridiplantae; phylum Streptophyta; class Magnoliopsida; order Fagales; family Fagaceae; genus Castanea; species Castanea sativa. The sequence continues at coordinate 24,796,084 of NC_134015.1, read as the reverse complement.
GTAAAGTTGGGCATTTCTTCCAATCTAATCTACAAGCATCATATTCATTAGCCTTTGATATGTTGAGCCCGCGTTCTTGAGGCCGAACAACATTACTTTGTAGCAGAAGAGGCTTTAGCTGGTGACGAACGAAGTCTTCTCCTTATTAGCTTTGTCTAGTTTGATCTGGTTGTAGCTAGAAAAAGCATCCATAAAGCTCAATAACTAGTGTCGGGCTGTAGAGTCTGCTAGGACGTTAACCCACAGGAGGGGGTAGCTATCCTTGGGGCATGCCTTGTTCAGGTCTATAAAGTCTACGCACATCCTCCACTTCCCGTTGGCTTTCTTGATCATCACCACATTGGCCAGCCAGGCAGGGTAGTACACTTCTCTAATGAAGTTTGCATCTTGCAACTTGCGGACTTCTTCTGCTATAGCTCGGTCTCGTTCTTGGGTGAAGTGGATGACACATTCAACTCGTGCACCATGACCGAAGGGTCGATCCCAAGCATGTCTTCATGGCTCTAGGAAAATACATCCTGATTTTCTTTTAGGAACGTCATGAGCGCCTGTCAGATTGGCGTATTGGCTTAGAGTTGTCGAAGGGTATCTCTTCCAATCCCTCGACAGGTTCTACAATCATCCGCTGCTCCTCTATGCTCATGGTCTATAGATGGTCGTCCATCTCCAACATTTCTATGTAACACTCGCTTGTCGCCACTTGATCCTCACATACTTATCCAACTCCATACTCGGTGGGGAGTTTAATCATCAGGTAATAAGTTGAAGTCAAGACTTTCCTTGAGTTGAGGGTAGGTAGTCTAGACGAGCAGTCAACCACAAAGAATGTTACATTCTTAGTGATCTACTGAGGGTAATCACCAATCATTATGGGTAATGAAACTACACTGAAGGGATATACTCTTGTTCCTCTGAACCCAACGAGCAGGGCGTTGGTCAGAACCAGTCGTTCTCTTTCAATCCTCATCTGCTGGAATGCCAGGTAGTAGAGGATGTCAGCAAAGCTTTCGTTGTCAACTAGAACCCGATGTGTGTTGTAGTCCCCTACCCGTATGCTAACAATGAGTGCATTGTCATGCGGATGGTGGAGACGTCGAGCATCTTTCTCTAAGAATCCAATGATAGGTTTGTCGGCCCGTGCCATCTTTGGGACGAAGCCCATCAGCTGGATGTTTGGAACCATCCTTAGGTAAGTCTTACGGGCCTTTTTAGATGAGCTAGAAGCTGTAGTTCCTCCCACAATCATTATTATGTCTCCTAGGGGCGGCCTAGGATGCTTGTTCTCCCTTCGGGCAGCCTGTTCTTGTAGCGCATCCATCCTTTCCTTGCTGACGAACCTCTGCAACTTTCTTTGTCTGATAAGAGCTTTTATTTATTACTTCAAGTCGTAGTAATCGGATGTATCATGACCGTGATCACGGTGAAAACGGTAGTACTTGTCTCTGGACCTCTTACTAGGGTCTCCTTTTAGCTTGCCAGAAAACGTCAAGGCTCCTTCGTCCTTAATCTGCAATAAGACTTGATCGATCGGGGCATTGAGCGGGTTGAAGCTTGCGAACCTCCTATTGGGGGGTTTGGAGTGCCTATCCTCCCGTCGGTCTCCAGCCCTCGTTGTTTTTCGTCCCTTGTCCTGCCGTGCCTCTTACTGTCTTTCCCTCTTCTTGGGCTTCTCTTATTGGGCAAGCAGCGTATCTTCCGCGTTCAAGTACTTAGTAGCCCTGTAAAACATGACCGACTTAGTCTTTTGGTCATTTTTGTATAAGGAAAACAAAAACTTCCCCTTCTGTAACCCATTTGTGAATGCAGCCACGAGTATCTTGTCTTCAACTTCATCAATTAAGAGGGCCTCTTTGTTAAAGCGGGTAATGTAAGACCTCAACATTTTTTCCTCTTGTTGCTTGATGTTCATCAGGCATGCAGTGGACTTCTTATACCTATGCCCACTAACAAAGTGCAAGGCAAATTGGGCGCTCAACTCCTTGAAGGTACTAATGGAGTTTAGCATTAACTTGCTAAACCAAACCCTTGCAGGGCTCCTCAGCGTAATGGGAAAGGCCAGGCACATGATCTCATCCACCACGCCTTGTAGGTGCATCAGGGTTTTGAAAGACTCCAAGTGATCTAAAGGATCCTTAGATCCATCGTAGGCCTCTACTTGCGGTATGCGGAACTTTGATGGAAGGGGAAACGGAGTGACAAATGCATTGAATGATGAGTCAGTTTGATGGACCAACTCATCGAGGTCGCTAGACACCCGTCCTCTAAGGGCGTTCATCATGAAGTCCATCCGTTCTTTCATCATCTGCATCTTTACGACCAAGTATGGTGGAGCCGTATTTGCAGCAAATGGACGGCTTATATCCTATCACTCTTGTTTGGTTGGGGCATTGCTGCCCTCCGACCTTTCTTAGTCCCTTCTCTGAGCATTGGTGCCTTCTTGCTCCCCCTCTTGAGTGTTAAGCCTTGCGTTCTTTTGCCATAGCTGCTCCTCTAGATCATGGTTTTGCTTGGTGAGGCATTCTACGACCGCGGCGAGAATCTGAACCTGTCTCTCGAGGGCAGTGGTACGTGGTTTGTCTCCTTGATTATTGTTAGTGGTCACCATCGAGCAAGTAAGTACCATACAACTCTTTGTCTAGAAAGCGGTAGTATGGTTTACAAGTCTTTCCCACAAATGGCGTCAACTGATGATGCCAAAAATTGTCAGTAAGTCGCACAATGCTTACGTGCTCTAGACAAAAACCTATGCAACACAAAAAGAAGAAAACCCTACAGAGAGTACCAGTGTGGTACCGGCCAAATACTCTCCGAAGGTCAAGTTAGAGAATTCTCACAACTCTAGAGTGCCAAAGTTAGAGTGAATTATGCGTACCTCAATTTGTGAGGGTTTGGGGGGTTTTATAGTAGGTAGAGCTGACATTCATTTCTTGGTAGAGAAGGTCTTTCCTTGTAAGGAAGATCCTCATTAATACGTGTATATTGTGGGATCCTTTCCATATGGGGATTTTTTTTATAGGGTTAACTATAGGGCACAAGATATTTCCTTATATACAAATTCGTGGAGGCCAGGCAAGGCCATTCTGGACCTGTCGTAGGCTTCCTTCTCCCTATCAGCTTCCTTCTGTCACTCTCTTATCTCATCTAGGCATTCTTGTCACCCAAAGTGGAGTTGTCGGCTTATGATGTCTTCGTTTTCATCTCATGAATGGGCAAGTGGTGCTGATGGGTTTATTGGGACCATCGGCTTCCTCTTATGTGGACGAGTTATTCTCTTCTAGTATTACCCTTATCATCGATGATTGCCTTGGAGATGTGTTCACTAGAGGCAGATTGGTCGTCCTCGTCTGAGGATTTCATGAGAGTGTCAGTTTTGGATGGATTAGGATTTGGACATATATATGTGGTCAAGTCCTGATTATTGTTGCTTTTCTCTACTTTCCTTTGAGCAAATAGACGATTGGTGGTTTTAGACTGTTTGCTGAAAGAGTGTGGAGATGAGGATGATGTCTCTCTTGGAACATATGAGGGGGACTGATCGAGAGGAGGTGTGTTTGAGAGATAAAGGTCGGGGTCGGTAGGCATTGGTGACGTTGAGCTATGGTCACGTTGAGCTATGGTCTAATGAAGGTGCCATGGTTTAGGTTTGTGTTGTTTTTGGCTTGTGAACTTGTATGATGAGTAGAAGGTTTAGTAGATTTATGTGAGCCACTTCCCTCGCACCTTGCATGTATCAGATGAAATTTTATCTATCATTTGGATGAAATTGCATGTCTGATTCTTCTGAAAAAAGTTGACGCGTGGGCTTAGGTGAGTTTTTTAATTAGTTTGTTCACCTCAGGTTCTCTATTAGTAATAGCTCTTGATTGCCTATTCTTATTTGAACTCAAATGTGTCTAATTCTACTAGATTCACCGCTTGGTGAGGTTGAAAGCCATTAGATCGGATAAGATGATAGGATTAGATATGTTTACCTTAGGTGGGGAACTTAGTCTCTGTAGGACCTGGCTTAGAATTGGACTCTTTAGTCATGTCACGTGATCTAGTTTTTTTTTGTTGACACCCTTTTCCAGGGAGTGTTCCAACTATCGGGTTCAGCCACCAAAAGTGAATTTCCCATTGGGTTGATGTTTGATTTCTCCGATATGGCAGTTTCTGAGCACTGTATATCTTTATGGCCTAGTCTCCCACAAACAAAATAAAACGTTGGGATATTCTCGTAAACAATGTCTTGCCAAAAGTGATCAATTTCAATTCTTTTAGGAAGAGGCTTCTGTATTCCCAGTTGGATATAGACGTGGGAAATGAAATCTAGATGCATTGTTTGTAATAGCATCGATTCTATGAAGTTTTCCCAACTTATTACCATTTTTTTTTAAAGGAATTCAGGATGATAATACTCTATTGGAAGTTGTTCTAATCTAATCCAAACAACCATAGGCATATGATGATGACGAAAAATCACCAGTTAGTTACGCGGTCCTCACGTACTCGAAACAACACTTGCACAATCACAAAAAGAAAAGACCTTAACAGAGAGCACCGGTGTGGTGCTGGCCAAAAACCCTCCGAAGGTCAAGTTGAAAATTTTCACAACCCTAGAGTGCCAGAGCTGGGGGAATTATGCGTACCTTGATTTGTGAAGGTCTTGGGGTATATATAGTAGGTAGGGTTTGTCATCCGTGCCTTGACCAAGAGGTTCTTCCTTCTAGGAGAGAACCTCTTGGATTTTGCATATCTCCTAGAGTTCTTTTCCTTGTAGGGAAGATCATCATTAGTGATGCGTATTGCGGAACCTTTCTTAATTAGGATTTTGCTCATACTAGGACTCTTAGAGTTAATCGTGAGGTGCAAGTCATTTCCTTTTAAGAATTCTTGGAGATCACTTAAAACTAGGGGATACCACGTGGCCCCTAGATCAGTCCACCTTGTATCCGTGACTCTTAAATCCATCCACTATCACCCCTATTAGACCAGCACCGTCACGTTCATTTAAATGATTCTGTCATCCCTGATTTTACCCTCTTCAATGGCCCCCTCACTCCATGGGTCCGTGATCTCTTAATGGATGGACCCGTGGAGTGACGGTTCAATTCTTCTCATAAGAGACCAAAAATTTTGTGATAGGCTGGCTGGGGGTCCTTAATAACATTGGACACGGGGCATTCACCCAATAGCTTCATCACTCAAAACAAAGTGCCTCTTCGTATTTCGTGTCGTTTCCTTTATATAAACTTGCCATACCACCCCTTATTCTTAAGTTTTCCTAGAGATCTTGAGATCAGAGTGCCTTCATCACCCCTATCAGGTGGTTATAACATTCGATTAATTTATTCGTCATCTCTCCATTAAGGAACCGTCATCTATCAGCTACATTTCGATCGGTATGTACTCTTCTCCTTTCATTGAAGAACTTTTTCTTTTTTAAATTTTCGTACTACCGTTATCTTTTTAGATCCATCAGTGTCTTAGGGTTTACCGTCACATGTAGGTGATAGATGTCTTTCGATGAAGGATTCCCGTTAGGTCAGAAAGACCCTGACACTTCAAGTGAAGAAAGAAATCTGTCCGCTACTTCTCCTTCCTTAGATGATGAGGGTTTGGAGACGGACAGGCCAAAGGATATCTCTAGCGACGACCTAGACGGTGTTGATCCCCCAATCCAATCCGTCATTAGTCTAGACGAGCTTAGGGAGTTCGTAATGCTACCCCTGTGGACGGTCAATGATTTCAGGTCCACGGTCAAAGAACCTCACTTCAAAACTCTTAGGGCCAAGTACCAAATACTTGACAACATTCGCCTCCGTCTACCCCATAAGTCAGAGAAATGTTACTACAAGGGTGCTGAAGGTGTCGGGGTTTATGAGCAGATGCTAAAGGCAGGGCTCAGATTTCCCCTAAGCTCCCTCCACTGTCGCCTCCTCTAGTACCTAGGTCTGGCCGTCACACAGATCTCCCTGAACGCCTAGAGGGTCTTCCTTGGCGTGGAGGTCTTGTACGGGGCCATGTCTGACGGAGCGCGAAGGTTGACAATGGAACAATTCTTTGACTGCTGCCGTCTTGACTAAGATTGTACAATCCAGGGGTATGTATAGCTTCGTAGCCAGGAGCCCGTTGTTGAGGCGCGTGCGTGATACCCCAGATTCTAATAGGAACTGGAAAAGTCGATATTTTTTCATGGAAGGGGACGAGTGGATGTGTCATCTAGGTGATAATGAATATATGTTCGTCGACACAACATCTAGGTGATATTTTTTCTGGTTTGCACCCATCTAGTTTTCACCTGTATATATTCAAGCCTTGCTTTAGTTTTACAATGTTACCCCAACTGTCTTCTTTGCAGCTAGGGACCTTCCGCAAGTCTCACTTGAGCAGTGGAGCTTCCTGGAGAAAATCTTTACCAAGACCAGGTTAGAAGAAAGGACGTGGGCTAAATTGGTCACCCTTGACACACTATTTTGGCATTGTGATGGCCCTGAACCCACTGTAGCTGCCCATCGCTACGACGCTAGAGTTCGTAAACGTAAGTCCGTCGCCTAACTCTTTTAATTTCTTTTGTTCTATATTGTGTAATGCTACATGTCCGTCCATTTTTGCAGAAATGGATAATGCCAAAAGAAGGGCCTTTATCAAGCAACAAGCGGCCAAAAAGAAACTGGAGGGTGGTCAACCTTCCAAGGGGACAGGTTCAGCCGTCCCACCTAAAAGGAAACAACCAGAAAAATCCGATCGTCCCCCTAAAACCCTAAAACCACCCCTAAGCCCGTCATAGGGCTTGAGGCTGAAACCAAGAGAACGGTCACTCCCTTAAGGCCAGGAAAGGGCAAAGGTTTGATGAAGGGTCCGGCCACTGTTAGTGAAAAACCACCCATCCTACTTCGAGAGGATTCGGAGTATGCGTTGTAAAAGCTTTCGTCTATCCTCACTGTCGATGACTACGAGGACCTTGGCAACCACGCTACCAAGGCGATGAGGGAGACAGGTCTTTTTAGTATTTCTCAGGTACTTCTTATTCGTCTCTCTTGTATTATTGGTTATTATTATTTTCACCGTACTTATGACTTTTTGGCTTGTAGGCGATGTTGATGATGAAGGGATTAATGGGTTGCTATCTGAATCATGAGACGGCCTTGGACCATCTTAGGAAGAAGTACAACGTGATGGAGGACGATCTGAACAATCTAAAGGCCTAGAAGACGAGCATGGAAAAGAAATTCGCCTGCTCTGAGCAAGTCAGGGGAGAGCTTGAGAAGCAAACGAAGCAGCTGACACAGATCCTAAAAGATAAAGAAAAGGAGATCACGAATGCCAAGAGTCAGCTCCGTCAAGCTAAAGAGGAGGCGATACGTGAGTATCATGATTCCGACCTCCTTTTAGCAGAGCTTGGTAGCTCCTTTTCTGAAGGCTTTGATGATGCCCTCCATCAGTTTAAGGATTTATATCACGATCTGGACATGTCCCATGTATCTATTGACGTTCAGGAGCAAACTTTAGCTCAATCTGTCCATTCTGAGAGCACAGATGACTTGTTTGCCGTCAATGACCCTCTTGTGAACGAAGAATCGACTCCTGTTGAAAGTCAGGTGAAGCCCGTCGAAGGTGATGCCCATCAACCAATCAATGAAGATAAGATTGAAAGCATTCCCCATCAATAGTAGTCTTTTTTTTTAAAGGATGTTTAAGATCAGCTCTGTCTGTCGTGTTTTCTGTTTGTGGACATGTTCCATTTTCTAGGGCTTAAGTAATTCTATTGCTTGTTTTTATCCATCTACTTGTATTTTTGATTGGCCTTAATCCGACATGCAACCCCTAATTTAGGGTCCATCCTAAAGATATTTTAATCATGCCGAAATGGTCCGCCCATATTTATGTACGGTTAAATCCCATCCATTTATGGGGTCGACAAGAGGACTTATATTTAAATAGGAATGACCGTTGAGTTCGTCTACCTTATGGACTTGTTGAATTGCTTATCAAGCTATTGGGCGAAACCACCCACTTTGAATTTGTAGTTGTAATTTTTGTCCATTTAACTGACTCGTTGAATTGCATCCTTCGTGGATTTTACCAATTTTTACACATAATGGATGATTCCGTCCACTTGGTGGACTACTGAATTTCATCCTTCATAAGATGATCCGTCCACTTTGTGGACACTGCCAAGTTTCACCCTTTGTGGGATGACCCGTCCACTTGATGGACTACTAAATTTCATCCTTCATAGGATGATTCGTCCACTTTGTGGACTTAGCAATTATCATCCTTCATGGGATGATCTGTCCACTTTGTGGACTTGGCAATTATCATCCTTCATGGGATGATTCGTCCACTATATGGACTATGAACTTCATCCTTCATGGGATGATCCGTCCACTATATGGACTATAAATTTCATCCTTCATAGGATGATCCGTCCACTATGTGGACTATAAATTTCATCCTTCATGTGATGATCCATTCACTATGTGGACTTAGTAGAACTTGAGCAAAAAACATTTCATATGCTCTGAATAAACTCCTCTTATTATAATGGACGGGTAGAATATTGTTCATAAAAAATAAAAACAATTGCCCCTTGGGCTCTAAGAGTACTATAGAAAATAAGAACTACAACTATCTGTTGAAAAAGATAAACTGGAAATGAGGAGGGTGATATTATTATTGTCTTTGTTCATTGTCTACTGGTAGTACTTTTTTAGATGCTCTGTATTCCATGGGTGATTCAATTTTTGCCCTTCTAGCGTCTCTAGATAGTATGTTCCCTTCCTATGCCATGAGGTGATCCTATAAGGTCCTTCCTAATTTGGTCCTAACTTCCCTGGGAGGCATCTTTTGTAGCGCTGATTACTTTCCTCAAGACAAGATCTCCAACCTAGAAGTCCATGTACCTGACCTTAGAGTTGTAATGCTTTGCCATGAGGTTCTGATACCGTGCTAGTCTTTGCTCGGCCGTCGCTCTGACTTCGTCCACCAGATCGAGCTGTAAGCACATGGCTTCATCATTCTTGCTCTCATCGTGGTTCCCAGCCCGATAACTTGTAAGCCCTACTTCTGCTGGGATAACTACCTCACTACCATATGCCAATCGAAACGGTGTTTCCCCTGTTGGTGTCCTTGTCGTTGTCCTGTATACCCATAAAACACTTGGTAATTCATCCGGCCATATGCCCTTTGCCCCCTCGAGCCGAGTCTTGATGATTTTGGGCAACAATCGGTTCGTGACTTCGACTTGTCCATTGGCTTGTGGGTGGGCAAGTGACGAGTAGTGGTTCTTAATCCTTAGCTGGGAACAAAAATCTCGGAATGCGTCGTTGTCGTATTGCTTTCCGTTGTTTGAAACAAGCACCCTTGGTATACCGTACTTGCAAATAATATTCCTCCATACAAAGCTCTAGATATTCTTCTCCGTGATAGTGGCCAAAGCCTCTGCTTCCACTCATTTAGTGAAGTAGTCAATGCCAACTATTAGGAACTTCAGTTGCCTTATCGCTATTGGGAAGGGGCTCATGATATCTAATCCCCATTGCACGAATGGCCATGGGACCGTCATAGGGGTGAGCTCTTCTGTTGGTTGCCTTATAAGATTGCCAAACCACTGACACTTGTCGCAGGCTCTGACGTATGCGTCGGCATCCTTTTGCATTGTTGGCCAATAATATCCTGCTCGGAGTAGTTTGTGCACTAAAGACCTCGATCCCGAGTGATTTCCGCAGATTCCTTCATGGACTTCCCTCATAACATAGTCTGCTTCTTGGGGGGCAAGGCATCTCAGGTAGGGTCGGGAGAATCCCCTCTTGTATAGGACGTCTTTAATTAAGATGAATCGGGCCGCTTTAACCTTCAATTTCCTTGCGGCCTCTTTGTCGTCTGGTAGCTTGCCGTTCTTCAGGTAAGCGGCTATCGGGGTCATCCAATAGCGTTCATCACTTACCTCTTGTATGCCAGTATTGTCTATTAATGATGAAAGCTGAACAAAGGATAATACTTGGTGATGGAAATAAACATGTTTGTAGCGCATACGAAACATACGCAGCGGAAAAATAACGGATCTACTTCATTCATAAAAGTTAACATGTACTATTTAAGTTTCAGAATTTGAGAACAAGAGAGTGTACCTTGGAGCGGTGAATTTCAAAACCAAAGATCAGAAGCACTTGGGAATACTTTCAATCTTCACTCCAATTCCACTAACGCCCAAGATGTGTGGTCTCTCAATCAGTTCCAAAGGGAGAATGTCAAAAAGTGTCTAACACTTCTTACACCACTTCGCAATAGTGTCTTACTATTCTCTACAGAAAATTATCTATGTTTCTCCCTTTGTGTCTAATTGATTATCTAATTAGGCTGGCCTTTTAGGCCTTTCTAATTTGGCTTAAGTGTGTGGCTTGTAGTGGGACCAAAAAGGACCAATAAGACACTAGCTCCAATGGACCTTGGGCTTTTCTGTCAACTCTTGACAAGTCCAAAGTTACCATTAACTATATTTAATACCACTATATAAATATAGTTGCACTCTAGACCTTATCTATAAATTATATCCCAAGACTTTATTGTACATGCAACCCCTTCATAAAATATTCGTAGTAATACAAAGTCATGAAAGAAGACTGCCACTTTGTAGATTACTACATTTTAATTCTTTGAGTATCCGGTTTAATCCTTTAAAGTTATTCATTATATATTTATGAAATCCAATTCCATAAATATATATATACTTTAGTAACTCCTTACTAAAGTGGTTAAGCCTAACTCTCTGAATAACAAACCCATCAAACTTATCTCAAGAGAATATTTTGTATCTCCATTAAGAGATTATGAATTTCATATTGAGAATATATGTTCCATCAACCTACACGTCATGATCAAGTCCATTATTCTCTCAGGATTAAGAGTTCATGCAAATATAAATCGTGAGTTTATTATTCATTTAACAGTCGTTAGGAGAATAATAAATCTCACACCGGTCTAGTTCAATATGTTTTAACTCTTAAAACATATCAACATACCAACTAGAAATCTCCATTTTCATGATCAAGACAAATCATCTTAGTTAATATGTTATAGTCTTAGCAGATGAAATGCCCAATTTCATCACTAACTACGAACTACATTTTGAGTTTACAAGGAACTTGTGATTTACATCTTCTGTGACTAAATCACATACAATGCATATCATGGACTATATGATAGTGTCCCAATATTCATATTGCCATTATTTTTAGATAATATAAAACAACATTATTAATCACAACATTAAGTCATACATAATAACATACATAGCATCATACAATAGGATTTAAGGGCACACATCCTAACACTTGGTCTAGGACAATCATAAGTTCTGCTGAAGCTACTTTTGCAAGCCAGTCGGCATCTTGGTTCTCCTCCCTTGGTATTTGAAATAACTTTATCTGGAGGTCATTAGTTTGTCCCCTCGCTTCTTCGAGGTACCTTTTCATTCTTTTATTCTTGCACTCATAACTGCCATTAAACTGACTTGTTACGATTTAGGAATCAGAGTATAGGACTACATTCTTAACTTCGGCTGCTATTGCAAGATCCAGTCCTGCTAGCAAAGCTTTGTACTCTGCTTCATTATTGGTCGTAGAAAAGTCCAGACGGATCATGCATTCGATCTTATCTCTTTCCGGGGTGTGAAGTACCACGCCGGCCACTCTTGTATGTTTATTGGAAGATCCGTCTGTGTGGATGCTCCACATGGGAGTTTCCTCTGCCCTCTGGTCTTCCATGAGAGTGAACTTAGCAATGAATTTTGATACCACCTGTCCCTTCAGAGCAGTTCGTGGTTGGTATCGAATGTCGAACTCACTCAGCTCGATTGCCTATAGTGCCATCCGTCCCGCAGCTTCAGGGCTACTCATCGCTTTTCGTAAGGGCTTATCCGTCAGGCCATTGATGGTATGTGCTTGAAAGTATGGCTTGAGCTTTCGTGCCGCGGTCACTAAGGCGAAGGCTAGCTTTTCCATCTGAAGGTACCTCTCTTCTGCTCCTCTGAGCACTCGGCTTATAAAATATACAGGCCTTTGCACCTTATCTTCTTCTCTAATAAGAGCCGCATTGATGGCCACTGGGGAGATGGCCAGATATAGAAATAACTCTTCACTCGGCTTGGATGGGCTGAGTAACGACGAAGAAGAGAGATACGCCTTCAAGTCCTCAAATGCCTTTTGGCATTCATCCGTCCATTCAAACAATCTCCTCAACGTGTGAAAGAAAGGGAGGCATTTGTCCGTCACCCTTGATACGAACCTATTCAGGGCTGCAATTTTTCATTTCAAGCTTTGTACCTCTTTTACCTTCTTTGGGGGAGCCAATTCCATTATCGCCTTCACCTTCTCCGAGTTGACCTCGATACCCCTTTGGGACACCATAAATCCCAAAAAATTTCCTGCTGTTACTCCGAACACGCATTTGCTCGGATTCAGTTTCATGTTGTAAGACCGAAGAGTGTTGAAAGTCTCCTAGAGGTCGCCTAAGTGATCGGACTCCTGAACGCTTTTCACCAGCATGTCGTCTACGTAAACTTGCACATTTCTTCCAATCTGGTGCGCGAACATCCTGTTCATCAATCTCTGATATGTGGCTCCTACAATCTTGAGTCTGAAGGGCATTACTTTGTAGCAGAAGAGCCCTTGACTTGTAAAAAAATGTGATTTTCTCTTGATTAACTTCATCCAACTTGATCTGGTTGTAGCCGGAGAATGCATCCAAGAAGCTTAAAAGTTCATGTCTCGTAGTCGAGTCTACCAGGGTATGAATACGCAGGAGCGGGTAACTATCATTAGGGCAAACCCTATTTAGATCTGTGAAATCTACACACATCCTCCATTTTTCATTTTCCTTTTTGACCATTACCATGTTTGCCAACCAATCCGGATAGTATACTTCACATATGAAATCCGCTTCCTGTAACTTTTGCACTTCCTCGGCTATGGCTTAGTCTCGTTCAAGGGCGAACACTCACTTTTTCTGTCAGACGAGAGAGAATGAGGGTGATACATTCAACCTGTGAACTATGACCGATGGGTCGATCCCCGGCATGTCTTCGTGACTCAATGCAAACACATCCTTGTTTTCTTTTAGGAACGTCGCAAGTGCTTGCCGCGCTGACTGGCTGTCCAAAGTACCAATTCTCGTGGTCCGTTTGGGCCTAGAGTCATCGAGGGGTACTTCTTCTAACTCTTTTACCGGTTCTGCTACTATTCGCTGTTCTTCTATGTTCATTGTTTGTAGGTGGTCGTCCATCTCCATCATAGCTACGTAGCATTCACGCGCAGCTACCTGATTTTCGCGCAGCTCTCCAACTCCATACTCGGTTGGGAACTTGACCATCAAATGGTAGGTCGAGGTCACGGCCTTCCATAAATTGAGAGTGGATCGTCCAAGGATGGAATTGTAAGCCGACGAGCAATCAAACACGAGGAATGTCACGTCTTTTGTGATCTGCTAGGGGTAATCACCCACCGTCACAGGCAATGTGACGGCCCCAAGGGGGTAGACCCTTGTCCCTCTAAAGCCAACGAGTGGGGCGTTCGTCAGAAGTAGTCGCTCTCTACCAATCCCTATTTGCTGGAATGCAGGGTAGTAGAGGATGTCAGCCGAGCTTCTATTATCCACCAAAACCCGGTGCATATTGTAATCTCCTGCTCGCAAACTGACGACAAGCGCATCATCATGTGGGTGGTGAAGACGTCGTGCATCCTCCTCCAAAAACTCGACGACTGGGTTATCAATCCGCGGTATCTTCGGTGTAGAACTCGTCATCTGGACACTATGCACCATCCTTAGGTATGTTTTGCGGGCCTTTTTGGACGACCCCGCAGTTATGGTGCCTCCAACAATCATCCTTATATCTCCTATCGGTGGGCTTGGTTGCTTGTTTTCCCGTTTGGGGGCCAGGTCTCGTGGTGCGCCCATCTTATCCTTGCTGACAAACCTTTGCAGCTTTCCTTGCCTAATAAGAGCTTCAATTTGTTGCTTCAGGTCATAACAGTCAGCTGTATCGTGACCGTGATCACGGTGAAAACGTCAATATTTGTCCTTTGACCTCTTATTCGAATCTCCTTTCAATTTACCAGGAAAGGTCAAGGCACATTTATCCTTAATCTACATCAGCACTTGGTCGATGGGAGCTGTGAGCAGGGTAAAGCTTGTGAATCTCCCTGTGGGTGGCTTGGATCGTCTATCCTCCTTCTATTCCCCGGTCCTTGCTATCTTCCGTCCTCTGTCTTGTCGTGTATCTTCTTGCCTTTCCCTTTTCCTAAGATTTTCTTCTCGGGCTAGCAAAGCGTCTTCTGCGTTCATGTACTTGGTCGCCCTGTAAAATACGTTTGACATAGTCTTTGGGTCATTCTTGTAAAGAGAAAATAGGAACTTACCCTTTCGTAACCCGTTGGTGAATGCTGCCATGAGTATTTTATCGTCTGCTTCGTCTATTGAAAGAGCTTCCTTGTTAAAGCGAGTGATGTAGGATCTTAGCGTCTCATCTTCCCGTTGCCTAATGTTCATCAAACATGCAGTTGATCTTTTATACCTGTTACCCCCGATAAAGTGCGATGCGAATTGGGCGCTTAACTGCTTGAAGGTACTAATGGAGTTGGGCATTAGTCTGTTGTATCAGATCCTTGCGGGTCCCTTCAGCGTAGTAGGGAAGGCTTTGCACATGATCTCATCCAGTACTCCTTGAAGGTGCATTATGGTCTTGAAAGATTCCAAGTGGTCTAAGGGGTCCTTGGACCCGTCATAACTTTCCACCTGTGGCATTCGAAATTTCGGGGGAAGGGGGCATGAACTGATGGACGCTTTGAATGGCGAATCGGCTCGATAGACCAAATCATCGAGGTCGTTGGATACTCGTCCTCTGAAGGCGTTCATCATGACGTCCATCTGTTTCCTCATCATCTACATCTCGGCGGCTATGTGCGGCGGGAAAGTATCACTAACAGATGGCCGGTTTGTGTCCTGCCGTTCCGGCCTACTTGGAGTGTTGCTACCTTCCAGCCCCTCCTAGTTTCTTCTCTCAGCACTTGTTTCTTCTTGGTCTTCCTTTTGTGTGCCAAGGCCTGCATTCTTTTGTCGAAACTGCTCTTCCAGATCATGATTTTGCTTGGTGAGGCGCTCTACCGCTGCTGCAAGGGTTTGAACTTGCCTCTCTAAGGCCGTGGTATGCGGTTTGTCACCTTGATTATTGTTGGTTGTTGCCATCGAATGAGTGAGTACCATGCAACTTTTGTCCGGGAAGCAATACGTATAGCTTGAAGTATACTGTTCTCCCCATAGACGGCGCCAACTGATTATGACAAAAAATCACCAGTTAGTTACGCGGTCCTCACGTACTCAAAACAATACCTGCACAATCACAAAAAGAAAAAACCTTAACAGAGAGCACCCGTGTGGTGTCAGCCGAAAACCCTCCGAAGGTCAAGTTAGAACTTTTCACAACCCTAGAGTGTCAGAGCTGGGGGAATTATGCGTACCTTGATTTGTGAGGGTCTTGGGGTATATATAGTAGGTAGGGTTTGTCATCCGTGCCTTGGCCAAGATGTTCTTTCCTTCTAGGAGAGAACCTCTTGGATTTTGCATATCTCTTAGAGTTCTTTTTCTTGTAGGGAAGATCATCATTAGTGATGCATATTGCGGAACCTTTCTTAATTAGGATTCTACTCATACTAGGACTCTTAAAGTTAATCGTGAGGTGCAAGTCATTTCCTTTTAAGAATTCTTGGAGATCACTTAAAACTAGGGGATACCACATGGCCCCTGGATCCGTCCACCTTGTATCCGTGACCCTTAAATCCGTCCACTATCACCCCTATTAGACCAGCACCGTCACGTTCATTTAAATGATTCCGTCATCCCTGATTTTACCCTCTTCAGCATAGATATATCTTAGCTGTATCTGGATGGAAATTGGCCTCTCATGCTTGAACATGCGGAGGTATTGCTCCCCTACCAACCATGGCCCATCCTCGAGGGCATGATGATAATTAGATATAATAATAAATTTGACAATATAATAGCAATATCCGATATCAATTAATTGAAAGTTACCTATTGGCCTCCAAATATACCCCCGCTAACCTGTTTTGCATGACTCTGTAGCCCACCGACTTCCTTATCATTTTGATAATGATACTAGATCTCTAGGGTTCATTTAATTTTCGTTTGAGATCTGGTGATAGAAGGATTTCCCATGATGCTTCATCCATGTTCTCCTCATCAAATGGAACATCATCCAAATTTGGCTTTTCAGGATTTTGTGTTGCTTCCTGCACGTTCTCTTTTTCATCTTCCAAGAGAATTTCAGCGTTCCAAGTTTTTGTTACCTTCATAAGATCCTTAGAAACAACTTCCACATAAGATTTCTATCGAGAGTTGTCCATCAAAAAGTGATTCTCAGTATTTTCTTGTTTCCTCACATCTGTATCTTCCATTAGTTTAGTTGTAAAGTCTTTGGTGTAACATATAGAGTTGTTTGGACTTCTTCAATGGACAATTAATGTTGATGTGGTGAGGTAAGTGACCTTTCTTAGAGCATTAGCATTTTGGGGGAATAAAAATCTCCCATTGCTATTTTAGCAACCAACAAGCTAAAAATCAGTAACATCCACGTATGGGTTGCTATTTATTTTTAGCAACTATAAACAGTTGGTTCTTATATATAGAACCTACTGTAGCTGTAAACCAAAAAATATATATATTATATTAAAAATATCTCCTCTTTCTCTCTCTTCAGTCACGCTCTTCTCACTTACTCGGTCATTCATTCTCTTCTCTCATTTCTCATCTTCATTTCTCTCCCCACTCTCTCTATTTTGGTCTCTCTATCTTTTCTCTCTTTCAGATTGGCGTAGAGATTGGTGTGGTGGTCTGTGGCTGGGTCACAGCAGTTGCGGCACGATTCTTTCTCTTCTTTCACTCTTTGATTCTCTCTCTTCATCTCTTCTCTCTTTCTCTCACCCAATAAAGTAAAATAAATAAAGTAACTTTTTAAATTGTAAAATAATTTTTTTTTTTTTTTTTTGGTCTCCAATGCTAATGCTTTAAGCACTAATTTGGAGGGGTAGGTTCATTTTGTCAGTTCAGTAAAATAAAGTGGAAGTGTTCTTGGGCCAGACCACACCTGGATCGAACACTGGTCCTGATGGCTTGTTTAGGGGCCCATTGTGTTAGGGCCTTAGCCTTAAGATTTTTCCCCTTCAATTGATAGCATTTATTGGGCTCTATTTGAAAGTAGTTTTCGAGTGGCAAAGGTTGAGTCCAATATATACATATAGCAACTAAAGGAAGGCCGAAGGTCCGAGCTTGATCCCCATAAAAAATCAGGGTCTAAAAGAATTCAAGCTTGACAGGCAAAACAAAGTAAAAACAGCTCAAACCCTAGACTATGAAAAGTTGATTTTTCACAACATTGAGTGAAGGGGATAAAAAATAGAAGATGGATATTCTCATAAAACTTGAAGGGACGGATATTATGAAGACGGTTAAAACTTGAAGGGACGCGACTATGACGGTTAACTTTTGCTGAGTGTCCGTCATGTATGAATTAATTGTAGATTCCAGGTGGCATGTCATTTGATATGTTTGAGATGAACCTTTGCTTTATCCCCACGCAAACGTGCACGCTTGGACTTCTTGCGACACACGTTTGAGAAGACTCCTATATGGAAAGGAACTTGAGAAGGAAGTTGTATCCTAAAAGAAAGGTAATTCCACACAATATAAATACCCCAGAAACCCTAGAAATGAAGGTACGCACAATATTCTTAACTCTGGTACTCTAGGGTTAAAGGAACAAGATTCTAACTTGACCTTCGGAGGGTTTTTGGCCGGCACCACACCGGTGCTCTCTCTCTAGGTCCATTATTTTCTTTTTGCAGGTGTTGCTTCGGCTTGAGGGGTGCTTACAACTCACTGGTGATTTTTTCGGCATCATCAATTGGCGCCGTCTGTGGGAAAGAAGAAGAAAATCTTCTGATTATTTTAGCCTCGCTCTATTCTTGAGACAAAGAGTTGTATGGCACTCACCCGATCGATGGCAACGAACAACAATCAAGGCGACGAACCGCGCGCCACCGCTCTGGAGAGGCAGGTCCAAACGCTCGCGGCAGCGGTTGAGCGCCTCACTAAGCAGAACCATGATTTGGAAGAACAATTGCGGCAGAGAAACGCACACACGAGTGCACCACAGGAAGACCAGGAGGGCGCTAGTCCGGAAGGAAGGAACGCGGAAAGACCTGAGGGCAGTAACGCTCCAACTAGACCTGAGCGACAAGAAACCAATCAACCATTTGCATTAGACGCTGTACCGACTCCCATAGCCGCCGAACTGCAGGAGATGAGGGAACGCATGGATATGATGATGAGCGCCCTTAAAGGACGGGTATCCAGTAACTTGGACGACCTCGTCCATAGGACGGATTCACCATTCACAGCGTTGGTGAATTCATGTCCCCTTCCTCCAAAATTTCGCATGCCCCATATGGAAAACTACGACGGATCCAAAGACCCGTTGGATCACCTGGAGTCTTTCAGAACCCTAATGCATCTCCAGGGTGTACCAAATGAAATCATGTGCAGGGCTTTTCTCACCACCTTGAAGGGGCCTGCGAGGGATTGGTACAGCAGGTTGACGCCTAATTCCATCGGCACTTTTAAAGAACTAGACGCACAGTTCGTATCACACTTCATTGGAAGTCATCGACACAAGAGGTCTATTGCATGTATATTGGGAATTAAACAACGAGAAGGCGAGACATTAAGGTCTTATATAGCTCGCTTTAACAAGGAATCTCTCTCGATAGACGAGGCAGATGACAAGACACTTGTGGCAGCATTCACAAACGGATTACAAGAGGGTAAGTTCTTGTTTTCCCTATGTAAGAATGACCCAAAGACTATGTCCGATGTATATTACAGGGCGACGAAGTACATGAACGCAAAAGATGCCTTGCTGGCCAAAGACGACTACAAACCAAGAAAAAGGGAAAGGTAGGAAGATACGAAACCAGACAACGGACGAAAAATGGCGAAAACCAGAGATCGACGAGAAGACCAGAGGTCCAAACCACCTTCGGGGAGGTTTACAAGTTTCACCCCCCTCACAACCCCAATTGACCAGGTGTTAATGCAAATCAAAGATGAAGGAACCTTGACGTTCCTGGGCAAGTTGAAGGGAGATCCGAACAAGAGGCCACGAGATAGATACTGCCGTTTTCATCGTGACCACGGCCATGATACGACGGACTGTTATGACTTGAAGCAATAGATCGAAGCCCTCATCAGACAAGGGAGGTTGCAGAGGTTCGTGAGGAAGGAGAGAACAGATCAACCCCAAGAACAGAATCCCAGACGAGAAAACGAACGTCCCAGACCACCGGTAGCGGACATACGGATGATAATAGGGGGCAGTACTTCAACGGGGTCGTCCAAAAAGGCCAGAAAGACATATTTACGGACGGTTCAAAGTGTCCAGTCGACGAGCTCTTCTCTGGAAAGAATACAACAGAACGGCTCCAGTATCGAGTTTTCTGAAGAAGAGGCCCGCCGCCTTCACCACCCCCATGACGACGCGCTCGTGGTTAGTATACAGATAGGAGACTTCAACGTCCACCGAGTTCTAGTGGACAACGGGAGCTCAGCAGACATCCTTTACTACCCCACGTTCCAACAAATGGGGATTGCAAAAGAGCGCCTGATACCGGCATGCACGCCCCTCGTTGGCTTTGGGGGATCCCGGGTCCATCCTTTAGGGTCCGTCACATTGGCGGTGACAGTAGGAGACTACCCACAACAAATAACCAAGGATGTTTCCTTTCTAGTGGTTGATTGCTCCTCAGCATATAATGCCATACTCGGACGACCCACTTTCAACGCATGGAAGGCCATCACCTCAACCTACCATCTGATGATCAAGTTTCCCACTGAACAAGGAGTTGGAGAACTGCGCGGAAACCAGGTGACTGCACGGGAATGTTACGTGGCCATGATGGAGATGGATGACCATGTACAGGCAATGAACATCGAAGAACAGAGAACAGCGGCAGAACCCGTGAAAAAATTGGAAAAGGTACAACTAGATGATTCGAGGCCCGACCGGACCACCAGGATAGGGACCTCGGTCGAACAAACGGTTCGACATGCGCTCTTACTATTCCTCAAAGAGAACCAAGACATGTTTGCATGGAGCCATGACGACATGCCGGGAATAGATCCAGCAGTCATAGTTCATAAACTGAACGTATCACCTTCCTTCCCTCCAGTTCGACAAAAGAAGCACGCGTTTGCCCCCGAATGGGATCAAGCTGCAGCAGAGGAAGTGCAGAAGCTACGAGAAGCGAACTTCATACGAGAGGTATACTACCCAGACTGGCTGGCAAATGTGGTAATGGTCAAAAAGTCAAATGGGAAGTGGAGAATGTGCGTTGACTTCACGAACCTAAATAAAGCATGCCCTAAAGACAGTTACCCGCTCCCACGCATTGACGCATTAGTGGACTCCACCGCAAGACATGAGTTGTTGAGCTTCATGGACGCCTTCTCGAGGTATAATCAGATTAAGTTGGAGAAGACAGATCAAGAGAAAACATCTTTTGTGACGAGCCAAGGGCTTTTTTGCTACAAAGTAATGCCATTCGGGCTCAAGAATGCAGGAGCCACATACCAACGATTAATGAACAAAATGTTCGCGCACCAGATTGGCCGGAACGTCCAAGTCTACGTAGATGACATGTTGGTGAAAAGCGTAAAGGTGTCGGATCATCTGAGGGACCTCCAGGAGACTTTCAACACTCTTCGAACGTACAAAATGAAGCTGAATCCAAGCAAATGCGCGTTCGGAGTAACCGCAGGAAAATTCCTAGGATTCATGGTGTCCCAGTGGGGCATTGAGGTCAACCCCGAGAAAGTGAAAGCAATTATGGAGCTATCTCCACCGAGGATGGTGAAGGAAGTACAAAGCTTGACAGGGAAGATAACAGCCCTAAACAGATTCGTATCGAGAGCAACGGACAAATGTCTACCTTTCTTCAGAACACTAAAAAGATCTTTCGAGTGGACGGACGAATGCCAAAGGGCATTTGAGGAGTTAAAAGCTTATCTCTCTGCCCCGCCGTTGCTTAGTCCGTCTACGCCGGGGGAGGAATTGTTCCTGTACCTTGCCGTCTCATCAGCAGCGGTAAGTGCAGCACTCATCCGAGAGGAAGGGAAGATACAAAAGTCCGTGTACTTTGTAAGCCGGGCGCTAAGAGGCGCAGAGGAGAGATACCCACGGATGGAGAAACTCGCCTTCGCACTCTTAACTGCAGCTCGAAAACTGAAGCCCTATTTTCAAGCACATACAATAATAGTCTTGACGGATCAGCCCTTGCGGAGAGCAATGAACAATCCTGAATCTGTCGGACGGATGGCTTTGTGGGCTGTCGAGCTAAGTGAGTACGATATCCAATACCAGCCACGAACAGCTGTGAAAGGACAAATACTGGCAGACTTCATCGCGAAATTCACTACACCTGACGAGCAGGGGGCAGAAGAGACGCCCACATGGAGAATTCACACAGACGGATCCTCCAATAAGCATGCAGGAGGAGTCGGAGTTGTACTCCACACCCCGGAAGGAGATAAGGTTGAATGCATGATCCGTCTGGAGTTTCCCACTACAAATAACGAAGCGGAGTATGAGGCCCTGGTGGCAGGATTGGAACTTGCGATAGCGGCTGGGGCTAGGAAGGTAGTGGTCTACTCCGATTCTCAAATTGTAGCCAGCCAAGTTAATGGGAGCTATGATTGCAGGAATGAACGAATGAGAAGGTACCTCGGAGAAGTGAAGGGTCTAACGAGTGACCTCCAATTCACGATAGCTCAGATCCCAAGAGAAGAGAATCAAGAAGCGGACCGACTTGCCAAGGCAACTTCGGCCGAACCCATGATCGCTCCAGAACAGGTATTGTCCTTCGTCCAACGTTCGTCACTATTAGATAACGTTCGTGTGCAGGAATTAAGCGCCAAAGACGATTGGACGGTTCCAATTGTGGCGTACCTCAAGGACGGCAAGCTGCCAGACCAGAAGGAAGACGCAAGGAAATTGAAGGTTAAGGCTGCCAGATTTGTAATGATAAAAGGCGTCCTCTACAAAAGAGGATTCTCCCGACCATATCTGAGATGCCTTGGCCGTGACAAAGCAGACTACGTGATGAGGGAGGTTCACGAAGGAATTTGTGGAAACCACTCCGGATCAAGGTCTCTGGTGCACAAGCTACTCCAAGCAGGGTACTATTGGCCGACAATGCAGAAGGATGCCCACATGTACGTTAGAGCCTGTGATAAGTGTCAACGATTTGGCAATCTTATTAAACAGCCAACAGAGGAACTCACGCCCATGACGGCCCCATGGCCGTTCGTACAGTGGGGGTTAGACATCATGGGTCCATTTCCAATAGCGGCGAGACAACTGAAGTTCTTGGTAGTTGGTATCGACTACTTCACCAAGTGGGTGGAAGCAGAAGCTCTTGCTACTATTACGGAGAAAAATATTCGCAACTTTGTATGGAGAAGTATTATTTGCCGATATGGAATCCCGAGAGTGCTCGTTTCGGACAATGGGAAGCAATTCGACAACGATGCGTTCCGAGACTTTTGTTCTCAGCTAGGAATCAAGAATCACTATTCGTCGCCTGCTCATCCACAGGCCAATGGACAAGTTGAGGTCACGAACTGGTCCTTGTTAAAGATCATCAAGACCCGGCTCAAGGGGGCAAAAGGCATATGGCCAGACGAACTACCAAGTGTGCTATGGGCGTACTGAACAACGGCAAGAACACCAACAGGGGAGACGCCGTTTCGATTGGCGTTCGGTGCTGAGGCCCTCATATCGGCAGAAATTGGATTAACAAGCTACCGCGTGGAAAGCTATGACGAGAGCAAGAATATTGAAGCATTACGTCAAGAGCTTGACCTTGTAGATGAAGTCAGGGCAACAGCAGCCCAGAGACTGGCGCGGTACCAAGACATGATGGCAAAATATTACAACTCTAAGGTTCGGCAACGGGACTTCAAGGTTGGAGATCTAGTGTTGCGAAGAGTGCTTGGCGCTACGAAGGATGCATCCCTGGGAAAGCTGGGTCCTAACTGGGAGGGCCCGTACAGAATCATCTCATGGCGCAGGAAAGGAACGTACTACTTGGAGACTTTAGACGGAAAGAAGTTGGGCCATCCCTGGAACACGGAGCACCTGAAGAAGTACTACCAATAGTGCAGCAGTCACAAGACGATACCTACTGCCTTATTTTTCAGTTTAATTTTAGACAGTCATAGCTTTTACTTTTTAGAGCTCAAGTTTTCTTTTCCATTGACAATTTGGTTTGTTGAACTTATTAGAGGAATTTTTATTTAGAAAATACAAAATGCATGCTGATGAAAATCTACAAGTCCAAAAGTGGACGGATCACCCAAGGGGTGAAACACCTACAAGTCCACAGAATGGACAGATCACCCAAGGGGTAAAAAACCTACAAGTCCACAAAATGGATGGATCACCCAAGGGGTGAAAAACCTACAAGTCCAGAAATTGGACGGATAACCTAAAGGGTGAAAAACCTACAAGTCCACAAAATGGACGGATCACCCAAGGGATAAAAAACCTACAAGTCCACAAAGTGGACGGATTACCCAAGGGGTGAAAAAACCTACAAGTCCACAAAATGGACGGATCACCCAAGGGGTGAAAAACCTGCAAGTCCACAAAATGGACGGATCACCCAAGGGGTGAAAAATCTAGAAACCCACAAAGTGGACGGATCATCCCATAGATGGAATTCTACTAGTCCACATGGCAGACGGACTACACAAAAGATTAGAAAACCTAGTTCACAAAGTGGACGGTTAGCAAAAATACATTTGAAAGTACATTCCGGATAGAGGACGAACGCCTAAAAATTTTCTTTGTAAACGGGTTATCTGAATAAGATGACCGAGCACACAATATACGACGGATAATAATCAAAGCTAACAAGCAATAAAGGATTCCATAAGTTAAAATGTAACAATTACAAGCGACGGTTCAACATGTTTGATTACAACGGCAAGAATAAATTTTTACAAGTACTACGCATTCTTTTGCGAGTTATCAATTTGACCGTCGTCTGGCTGAATTGGAGGATTGGCTTGACCTTCATCAACTGGAGCCGTGACGGCCAACACTTCATCGGTACTCTCTGACCTGACGGATTGTGCAAGTGTTTGCCCTTGAGCATCAATGGAAATGTGGGATACGTCCAAGTCAGGATACGATGACTTCACTTGACGGATGGCGTCATCGAATCCGTCAGCAAAGGAGCTCCCAAGCTCCGTCAGAAGGAGTTCAGAATCACGATATTCCTGAATGGCTATCTCTTTTACGTTGTCAAGTTTGGACATTGCCTCCGTCAACTGCTTCTCCTTGTCCTTCAAAATTTCTCGCAGATGCCCATTCTCCTTTTCCACCTCCTCTCTGACTTGCTCCGAGCATTTGAGCTTTCTGTCCACATTAATCTTGTAGGTCTTCAGCTCATGCAGCTCATCCTCCACCGTTTGGTTCTTCTTTCTAAGACGGCCCATGGTTGTCTCATGATTGAGACAACGGCCAAATAAGCCTTTCATCATCAACATGGCCTGAAAGTAAAATGCAACGTTATGTTAATGACAGGTGGAAAAGAACTAATCAAAACTAGTAGACGGATTCAAAGTTACCTGTGCAAGGGTGAAAAGGCCCGTCTCACCCATCGCCTCCGTTGTGTGGTTGCCGAGGTCCGCGTAATCGTCAGCTGTCCACATGGACGATACCTTTTCAAGGGCATAGCTGGAGTCTTCCCGAAAGAGAACGGGTGGTTTCTCCACAGTTGGGACGGGACCCTTCATCAAGCCTTTTCCTTTTCCATGCTTGACGGGTATTTTCTCGGCTTCCAATGCCACGACGGGCTCTGGTGTGGCCTTTTGTTTCTTTGGAGGACAGTCAATTTTTTCTGGTTGATTCCGCTTTGAGGGAACGGTCTCCTTTGCTTGACCCCCTCCTGTTTTTTCTTCGCAGCTTGTTGTTTGATGAAGGCCCTTCTCTTGGCAGCGTCCATCTCTATAAATCAAAGACGGATGAGAAAGCCAAAGTTAAAAACACTTCAAAAAGACGGAGATGGTGGCGACGGACTTACGTTTTCGAATTCTGTTATCGTATCAACGGGCGGAAGATGAAGGTTCGGGTCCGTCACAATACCAGTGTAGCGTATCAAGGGTGACGAGCTGTGCCCATGTCCTCTCTTGCAGTTTTGTCTTGTTGAAAATTTTTTCTAGAAAACTCCACTGTTCTAGGTTAACTTGTGGACGGTCTCGAGCTGTGTAAAAGACGGTTAAACCTTAGACCATAAAAAGTTTTCCAAGATTAAGTTGACGGAAACAAAAGAAATGACATACCCGACGGAGGCATTATACCCCATGTAGAGTCGACGGGCATATATGTTCTATCCCCTGGACGACACATCCATTCGTCCCCCTCTAAAAAGAAATACCGGCTCTTCCAGTCTCTATTTGAGTCCGGTGTGTCACTGACGAGCCTCAATAATTTGCTTCTAGCAGCAAAACTGTACATACCTTTTGACTTGACAATCTCTGTTGGACGATAGCAGTGGAAGAATTCTTCCACCGTCAACCTTCTTCCACCGTCAGACATTGCTCCATATAAAACCTCTACCCTAATGAACACCCTCCAGGCGTTTGGGGAGATTTGGGTGACGGATAGGCCAAGGTACTGAAGAAGACAACGGTGGAGAGAACTTAAGGGAAATCTGAGCCCCGCCTTTAAGGCTTGCTCATAAATCCCAACACCGTTGACTCCCCTGTAGTAACATTTTTCAGACAGTTGGGGAAGACGTAGACGGATGTTGTCTAGTATTTGGTACTTGGTTCTAAGTGTTCTGAGGTGGGATTTAGTGATTGTGGACCTAAAGTCATTTACCGTCCAAAGGGGCAGCATGACGAACTCTCTCAAACCGTCCGATCCAATCGTTGATTGAACTGGAGGGTCCACCCCGTCTAAATCACTGCTCGATGACTCTGAGCTATCCGTCTCCAGACCTTCGTCTTGGGAAGAAAAGGTACTGGACGGATTCCTTTCTTCACTTGAAGCGACAGGATCTCTTGGACCTGACGGTAATATTTCATCATAGCCCGCCCCGTCGCGGACAAACAACTGATTACTTGACGCACTAGACATGACCTACATTTATGACGGTATAACCTAAGACACTGACATGTCTAAAGTGCACATGTATATATAACAAAAACAGTAAAATGAATAAAAATGACGGGAGAAGGATTTGGAGTACATACCGGATTGAGATAACTCCCGGTGCGAGACGACGGATGAGATTAGTTGGATGACAGGAATGCACAATAATAATGACGGTAGCGCTCTGCTCACAATTTTTTGATAAGAAATGAGAATGAAGGGAGAAATGGCAAGTTTTTATAGAGCGATGGGCACGGAATACGAAGCGTCTCCTCGTTTTGGGGGAACTGCCAATCTGTAACAACCACGTGTCCTTCGTCAGAAGTACAGGTCACGTGTCTTCCGTCATGATACGCTAAGACCGTCATATCTCAGTACATTGCTTTGAGTCATTCCATGAATCCGTCAGGTTAAAAAGACAGATCCAAGGACTGAAGGGGGCAACTGAAGGGGATAAAAAATAGAAGATGGATATTCTCATAAAACTTGAAGGGACAGATATTATGAAGACGGTTAAAACTTGAAGGGACGCGACTATGACGGTTAACTTTTGCTGAGTGTCCGTCATGTATGAATTAATTGTAGATTCCAGGTGGCATGTCATTTGATATGTTTGAGATGAACCTTTGCTTTATCCCCACGCAAACGTGCACGCTTGGACTTCTTGCGACACACGTTTGAGAAGACTCCTATATGGAAAGGAACTTGAGAAGGAAGTTGTATCCTAAAAGAAAGGTAATTCCACCCAATATAAATACCCCAGAAACCCTAGATATGAAGGTATGCACAATATTCTTAACTCTGGTACTCTAGGGTTAAAGGAACAAGATTCTAACTTGACCTTCGGAGGGTTTTTGGCCGGCACCACACCGGTGCTCTCTCTCTAGGTCCATTATTTTCTTTTTGCAGGTGTTGCTTTGGCTTGAGGGGTGCTTACAACTCACTGGTGATTTTTTCGGCATCATCATTGAGTAAAGGACCACAAACTTTGAATCTTTGATTAGACCATGGGGAGTAGGAAAAAGGTAGGAAAAGTATTACCAAGCTCGTCTTTGACAGATAAATGGGACGCATAGAAAGCTGTTGTAGACCCTATTCGTGCATAATGAGAATCAAACTCATAAAAATAAGTGACCCATGGGGAGTAATGGCCTAAATGGGTATGCCGGGGAAAAATTTAAAAGAGGAAAACTTTTTTTTTTTCTTCTTTACTTGTCAATTTCCTTGGTTGACAACATTGAGGAAAAATGTTGACTTGACATATAAAGCGTCAAAATAGTTGGCATCCATCTTAATAGTTGAGCATTATAATTCAGAAACCGACATCTTAGAGTCTAAATTAAGGTTTTTTTTTTTTTAAATAGTTTCAACTGACATTTATTCCTGATGATACTAAGACATCAATTAGTTTTTGGTATAAGTGAGAATTAAACCTTAGATCTCTTATACAACCATAAGAGACTTTACCGTTAAACTAACTGAAACCCACAATTTAAATTGAGTTTTATTTATTTATTTTTGAATGCTAAGTATTTAACACATATGGACTAACTGACAATAGTGTATATCAAAAGAGACTTACAAGTTACAATCTAAATTAAGTTGGCAGATAAGAAAGGTAATTATCAATTTTATTTTCTTAATTTAATTCATCATATTTCTCCAATAAATTCAGATTTCTGAGTTCACGTAAAGAGGTTCAATTATAATAATGAATAGTTGGAGAAATAAATGGAACACATGAAAAGAAGCACACGGAGCTTCATTTTTTCTTGAAACCAATTGGACCCCTAGTTTAATAATTTAAGATCTCCAATTCATATCTATCTCCCTCCTTTTTCTAGAAAGCATGTCCTCACCCCCACCTCATAAAAAATATTTAAAAAAACACTAATTTAAAATTATTAATAGTTAGAGATGTATTTTTGAAAAACTAATAATTGATAATAATGATTAAAGTAAAAAAAGAAAAAGCTTAACCAACAAGATTTGCTAATTAGTGATCCCTTCAGATATTCAAACTTAAAAGCAACCACATCAACTTGTGGAAAAGATTCTGTCTATTTTATACAAAAAAATAGACTTTTTCTATTTTACACCATCACTTTTACAAAACACCCACATTAGTTTATCTATGGTGTAAATGCACTTTTAATCCCTACGTTTTGATCCGATTTCTATTTTGGTCTCTACATTTTATTTTTACCACTTTTAGTCCCTAAACCAATTAACGCGTGATATTTAAGTCCTTACCGTCACTCAACTAACAAAAAATGCTGACGTGGCTAACAGTACAGTAAAATAATAATTAAAAAATCTATTTTAACATTAAAAAATTGTCACGTCAGCATTTAAATTAATTTTAATTAAATAAAAAAAATTAAAAACAAAAAATTACAGATCTAAGAACAAGAACTTGTTCTTCAATGTTCTTCTTCAATCAAGAAATAAACCCAGGACATCAAACCCAGAATCAAAGAGCAAACCTAGCTGGGGTTGTAACCATCACAGTCCTCAGCATATTACACACAATATATGTTCTTCAATGTTCTTCTTCAATCAAGAAATAAACCCAAGATATCAAACCCAAAATCAAAGAGCAAACCCAAAGACATCAAACCCAGCAAAGAAACCAAACAAAGAAACATGTCGAAATCATGTCGAAAACCAAACAAAGAAACATGAACGGAACACGCTCGCCCTCGCCCCAACTCGCCACCAATCTCGGATCAAAATCCCCCGCTTTCTTCTTCAATTGCGCAACTCTCTCCTCCACGCCAATCACCTTCGTCTTCTTCTCCAACCTAGACAAATTAGGATCTTGAACACAGCTTCCATTCTCTTTAACCTGCTTGGTCCCGCTAGACTCTTCGGGTTTCGCGTTGGAAATGGCGTTACTAGACGGCGAAGAATTGGGGATTTTGGCGGTTTTGGGGAGGGTTGGAATCTAGGGTTTTGCGCTTGTTGGGAGAAGAAGATTGGGGCTTTTTCTTGGAGGCGGCGGCGCGTGCGTTGGACATGAGTGCATCAAAAGCAGAAAGGGGCTTCGACATTATGAGGCTAGGGTTTTTGGAAGAGAAGGGTTTTGTGAAGACGAGAAAGGAAAAGAGTGTTTTGAGAGCTGAGCCAGAGCGAGAGTGAGAGTGAAGGGTAGTGATAGTAGTGGCATGAACGTAGTGAGACTGATAGTAGTGGCGCCATTTGCTTAAGCGAGTTTAAGGACCACGTTGGGTTTGCTGGGTCTGATGTCTTTGATATTCAATCTATGTATGCTCTTTGATTGCTGGGTTTATTTCTTGATTTAAGAAGAACATTGAAGAACAAGTTCTTGTTCTTAGATTTGTAATTTTTGCTTCTAATTTTGTTTTTAATTTTTTTATTTAATTAAAATTAATTTAAATGCTGACGTGACAATTTTTTAATACTAAAATAGATTTTTTTTAATTATTATTTTACTGTGCCGTCAACCACGTCAGTATTTTCTGTTAGTTGAGTGACGGTAAGGACTTAAATACGTGTTAATTGGTTTAAGTGGTAAAAATAAAATGTAGGGACCAAAATAGAAATTGGGTCAAAATGTAGGGACTAAAAGTGCATTTACGCCTTTATCTATTTTACAAGACTTTTCAATAAAATATTCATTCTTCATCAATTTTTTATTATTTTCCCTAATGGTCATACTTTTTTAATTTATTCTATTATGGCCCTCAAAAATATTCATTCTTCATTCTGGCAAAGTTCTGAATCTTGGTGAGCTTGGTAGCAGAAAATAGAAGAGCACCAAAGAGGAAAATGAACTACTCTATTATGGGTTTTCAATTGAGATAGAAGATAATGGGTAGGAAACAAAGGAGAGCTACCAATTGGAGTTGTGGTGGTGGCTAACAGGTGATGAGTAGATTAAGGAGAAGAAATAAAGAAAGAAAAGAAAAAGAAAAAAGCCATAGACGGAGAGAAAAGAAGAAGAAGGAAGCAAGTAACAAAATGGAATAGAAAGAAAGAGAGAGAAATTAATTAAATATTGATTTACAAGTGAACAGTAACCGTGTATCTCTACACGGATTCTGTAACTCTTTGGAAATTTGCACAATTTTAGAAGACCTGATGCGGGTGATTTTTAAAGTAAAATGTCTAAAATTGTATACTTTTTGTATTTTAGAGGAGCTGATGTGAGTGCTCTAAGGGACTTATATTGTCGGTTCATAATTTTCAATTGTTCTATAGGCTATAGCCATGATTATGGTCGTCAATCCATAAATGACCATTTTATTTTTCTGTGATGATAAATTATAGTTTTTAATATCTTTAATAAGGTTGATCTCTTATAGCCATGATTGTGATCAATCAATCCAAAGAAAATTTTCATTCTTTTTTGTCATTTTATTCGAATAGACTGCATATAGTGCTTTTTTTATCAATCAATTCTCCACTTGTGCCTTTAACGCTTTGTTTAGTTGGAAGAACGTAGGTGTGAGTATAGAAAATATGGAAAGGATAGAAAGTATTAAGAGCATAAGAAAGTCAGAGAATAGAAAAAATTGTTTGTTTCTCCTCAATCATCATGTGCATTTGGTAGAGATGATAAAAAAGTTGAAAGATAAAAAATAAATTACTATTATACTCTAATGATTATATATTACAAGAATTTGAAATCTGAAGATAGTTTTGTACTCCTCTTTTTTTTTATCAATAATTTTGTACTTTTCTTAATTAATGTTATTTTCTCTCATATTTTCTTCTCAATTTGGAGAAAGGAAAAAAATTGCGGGCTCGGTTAGAAAACTCTTTTCATTTTGTTTTCTCTTCTTTCTTTTTTTACTCCTACCAAATGACAGAAAATTACATTTTCTTCTCCATTTTTCTTCTCCCATTTTCCCCTGCAACCAAACATAGCCAAAAGCCTCAATCATCAATTGAACTTACCCAAAGGTCATAATTAATGGCCTAACAAGATGACACATGATATGACAAAGAAATTACATTAAATTGTGTTTATTTTAATAAGATACAAAAGCAATGAGCACGCGTCCTCCACAAACCTTTGTAGGCAGATAACAAAAAGTTGTTTAAGTATTTGATATATATATTTTTTGATGAAAAGCATTTGATATATTTATTCCACTAACAAGTTCTTTGAGCATTACACATCAAAACAAAGCTGCTACGTATATTTTATTTTATACCAGTATAGTAAGTGAGATTATTGCCCACAGATCACAATCATAAGTAAGTACCCACCTTTAAAACTTTTGATAAAAGTGAGAAGGTAAAATCGGGAAAGAGTAGGGAACTTCGTAAATATATAATAAAATAAGACAGTTCTACTTCAAAAGTTGCTATGTATTCTTTGCTTTTGTTTCTTTATCTTATGCCTTCTGACATCGATTGACTGTATTATAGAACTAATTAACTTGAGGTTGCATATGGATATCCGGATATCCGGGCACTACTTTGTGCCAATAATATTATAATTAATTCTTCCATTATAGCAGAGATACAAATCTCAGAATCACAATCTCCCCAACAAAGATAGATTATAATATAGAACTATATATGACAATCATGGTGATAAAGAGGCTAGAATTGCACATTTTGTGCAATTTTCTTATATTCTCAAAGTGTGCTTGATTTTACTTCTTTATTTCAAACCTTTGACATGCATAACACCGAGAGATAAGGCTGGATCAAATTGATTTACTGGTACCAATTAAGAAACACCATCATTTTATGTGGTCCATATAGTCCATTGCACTTAAAATCAACTGAGTTCTTTTACATTCGATTACCTTTTTCACATTACATATTTTGGCAATAAATTTTATCATTAGCTGAGGGAAAACTTAGGTAAGATACAAACCTGCAGTATTGGGATATTAAGACACAAAACATTGACCAAGGCATCTAATGTTCAAATGTTCCCATTGTAATTATAAAAATTAAAAAAAGAAAAAGAAAAAAGAGGTATTTAAAAATTTTCAAAAGCAACCAAAACGGTGAGGAACATATTCAACTTTACAGGTATATTGTTATATATATTTTTAACACTTTTACATTGATTTTATTTTTTAATTTTATTTTTGAAAAATCAAATTATATGTTAAACTTTATATATGTAGATGAATCTCTTAATTTGATAGTTATGAGAAATGAATTGATTATTTTCTTTTCTTCTCTTTATTATAATGATATAAAATATATATTTATAGTTAATTGAAATTATGAAAAAATAAATTAAAACATTGGCTTGTGTATGACAAATATATTAGCATATAACTTTTTATTTATTTTGTAATTAGTATTGATTAGTATTTTTCAGATTAATTTAACTTTCAATATTTTCTTATAATTTTTTTTCCCTTGAGTTGAAATCTTGGCTCCACAATTGCACGTGATGATAACTAACACACGTCTTGAGTGTGGTGTGAATCAATTAATGGCTGTGATTTAATAGTCATGTGATGATTATCTTATTCATTTTTGTTCAAAGGTTAAACAATACTTAGTCTTAGAACATTGGTTGCAAACTGATCTTAGAATTTTTACTAATCAAAACTCTCAAAACTTTCGTTGCAAATTGATCTCGATGTACTAACATATCTCTCTCTCTCTCTCTCTCTCTCTCTCTCTCATCCCATCACACGTGATGATAACTAACACACATCTCGAGTGTGGTGTGATTCAATTAATGTGTGATTTGATAGTCATGTCATGATTATATAAATATGATAACTTTATGAAGATATAAGAAAAAATTGAAACCCTATAGTATTATGGAAACTTTATAAAGTTATCCGAAAATAGTTTCATATACTATTTTGTTAGTTTTTTCTCATTGTGTATATACAGTACACTAGAAGTCTAGAAGTTTATTACTGTGTTAGGGCTGCAACTAAGGTTCTTCTTCTCCTATTTAAATCGATCTTTATCTTAAATGAAAGGAGTTAATGAATAAAGTTCACTTGAAAATAACCTTAGGAGCACTCAAGGGTAAAGGGTCAAAACTCTATGAAGCAAAATGGGAACAGATCCATAGATGCTCACATCTCTATCTATAGAAAAGAACACTAGTGGCCGCCTTGCATGATTGATGAGTTTTCTTATGTGAAAGTTATAAATAAAATTGATGAACATACATCCAAAAACACAAAGGAACATTCAAAAGTAGAATTTTTCTGGTTAATCAAGTAATGAGAATATTTAAGCCCACCAAAATTGAAATACCGTTCGAGTCATTTTCCAGTGCAAGACTAGAGAACCCTAGGGAAGAAAAAGTTAAAAATAAAAAGAAGAAGTCTAGGCACATAGAAAAGTTTGATGTCATTGACAAAAAATAAAGCAACATAGAAAAGCAATGAGCCCGTGCTTGTTCTTATCCTTTCCAAAATGTCAGGGCGTGTGGCAAACTTGTGGTATTTGCATATGGACCAGTTGAAAGAAAGCCATGCCAGCTATTCTTCTTCTCGTTATGCCTTTTCTGAATGCGTGCGAGCTTGTAATAGATATAGGCAATAAAAACAAAATAGCAAAGGCAATGAGTAGTACACTAAGTAAAAGCAAAGACCAGCCACAAAGCAAAGCACAAGAACCAAGTAATCATTACTTTCAAAAACAATTTCCTTTTCTAGGACTAAAATAACACTAGTAGCTACTTTATAGGCATCGTGTCCCCATGAGATATTCAGATTCGCCTTTCAGAATTGACTGATATTTTTGCAGCTAGGTAATCAGTATGTCATGTGCTATCTCAGCTGAAGCGTGGTTAATGTTGGATGGACAGAAAGAAAGATGAATGTGACTTGCTCACGCTTCCTTACCAGAAGACATGGTGGCCACACCCACACACAATTCATTCTTTTTTTCATTTTATTGGGGTCGGTGAGTTGGGTTTGTCAAGACTTTGTAGCTTTTTTTCGCTTCCAAATTGGAGTTTATCTACTTTATCCAAGTCATGATCCTGCATAACTCATCAGAACCCCCCCTAGAAAAAGAAAAACGGTCCTAACTCTAGTTTTTCACACGTGATTAATCAAATGTTCAGTAAAGACTAAAGACAAAAGACTAGATTAATACTAATAACCAATGTGCTAGTGTGCTTAGTTTTTGAACCCGGAACCTGACGTGATAAAGAAGAACTTGAACCCAAAAACAAAAAGACTAGTTTGATCTAACTAAATTTTTATCCATGCATTTTCAACGTATCATCTACTATCAAAATAAAACTCAATGGCTCAATTTATAGATAAAAAGCGCTATGATGAGAGACTACGTACTACGTTAGGTTTTTTTTTTTTTTTTTATAACACCACGTTAGGTTTAGAGAGAGAGAGGACCATTTATTTAATAAGGGAATTAGATGAAAGCTTTTTGTTTCAATAGCCGGCCAAATGACTATCATTTATGACACGTCATTGACCAATTTTGATTAGGATAAAAACCTATTCAAAATAGATCCTTGTTTAGGTTGTCAAATAAATGGGCTTAATTCTATCCCCAAACAAAGTAGAATGGAAAATTAAGAAGAACCAGTGTAAGGATATGAATGTAATATTTCTCAATAAAGACCCTTGACTTATATTATATTAGTGGTGTGCATGAGTTGTGTTAGAGGTGATTTTAAACCAGACTTGAATTTGTTGGGTTTGAGAAATTTCCACCCCACCAACACATCATATGCGTAGAAACCAACTCAATCCAATTCACGTGAGTTGGGTTAAGTTAGGTTAGGTTAGGTTGAGTCAGTGAATCATGCATATTTCATGCATTGTAAAAAAAATGAATTTTAAATAATTGAGCATGTAATCACATAGAAAACACTACCATTTATGTGGTTTCTTAAACCTAGTTCAACAAGAGAAATCAAGAAAAAAAAGTTTCACTAAGAAAATAAATACGTTACAAAACATATTTTGACAAAAACTAAACCATAAATATACAACCCGTAGATCTTTCTTTCACAAATAAATTATAATTAACTAGAGTAGCAAAATTTCTTTTCTCTTAACTCTAATTGCAGCAGGGTACAGACAGAGCAAAGAAAACAATTAAAGAAGCCTAATATATATACAGTTGAAGAGATATAAATAAAGTCGGCAACTCGACAAAGTGGTATTATCTAATACAACTCGAATCGTTGAAAGGACAGTATAGCCGACATTTGAGTGGATGCCCATTAGCTTACTCGTCACAAATCTGTAAGATCGTTGTGAAGTATACAGGAAAATATGGTTAAATTGGAAATTCTTACTATTATTTGTTGTAAAAATGAGCATTTGCACTGATTATAACTGAAAAATCAAACAACATATATAGAAGATAATTGAAGAATCGAGGAAAATCACTAGTGTGTTTCATGCACTGCTAGAGAGGAGAAAGGTTATGTTCTGCATGATTCATGTGAACCTACATGGCACTCAACGAGCAAAAAAGATAGAAAAAGACCACATGGCAATTTGTATAAAGGAGCAACAATTATGATCGATTTTCAAGAAAGTAGATATCCACTCCAATCCAATTAAAGATCCACATGGAGAATTTCTACACCAAAAAAAAAAAAAACAAAAAAACAAAGAGCAAGGGTTATGATGGCCAACAATAGAGAAACTGTTTTCCCAAAAACATGAAGAGCCACATGGATTTGAATAATTGGAACAGCTATAATTAATGCCCAATGGTGGTGAAGGCAGGGAAGCCTGAACAGAGTTCATTAATTTCTCCCAGGTAAAAGCAACGTTCAAATAAGTTGTTCATGACAAAAAACAACGTTCACATGCCAAATGTCCAAACACCAAAAACGTGAAAAGGAGAGGTAAAATATCAGGCGCAGTTAAGTTTATTAATTAAATTCAAACACAAATGTATCGAGCAAGTATAATAATCCATTTAAAAAAAAGTATAATAGTGTAGTTAAAGTACGGATTCTAAGTTCTATTCAATGAAAGGCTCTCATGACTTTAGACAATTGAAGTTCATGACTTAAGACAATTGCATGTTGTGCTATTAATAAGATTTATTTCTCCAATCCAACACTAATTTAATTTAATTTTATAATAATAAAGTTTTATTTTTTAAAACCACAATTAAGGTTTACTTATGAGTGTTTTCTTGAAATTTATGATCAATTTAATTTAATTTTTAAAAATAAATAAAATCATCATATCTAGTATATTTAATATATAATAGTGGAAGACATTTGAGTATCGGTTAACCTTCTAATATTTTGACACATCATTCTCGAGGTTTCAGAAATTTTCTCATTATTACCAATCTTTTTTATGTTTTAATTATATATATAAAAAAAAAGTTCTACTAGGACTCAAGATCCATGGAAAACTTGGAATTTCAAATAGAAGAGTTTTTTCATGTTTAGGACTTCCTTTGTCGGTCACATTTTAATTGTTAGAGTTATTTGAAACCAATTAGAACTATTGTTTCCATAAAATAAAAAATAAATTAATACTAAACAAATATTTTTATAGGAAATACTGAACAAATTCTAATATAATTTTGTTTAATTTTTTTTACTAATTCCCTTTATATTTTATTTATTTATTAATATATTCTTAAATATTAACTTGAAGTATCCAAGTCATACATGAAATTCATTTTTTTTGTTTACCCTTCTATCGTTTCTGCTCCCTCAAGCCTCCCTCTCCTTCAAATGTTCACCCAACTCTAACAGCATATACATAAACTAGTACAAAGGTGAAAATAACATGATTAACTTTCTTCTTCACATCCTCTTTATGATTTAAGCCATATTCCCATTCATTGTGTGCTTACAACAATTGATTATTTTAAATTACCTTTTATTTTTTTTTCTTCAAATACCTTTTTATTTTCCTCCAGTTTCTTTGGTAGTCAATCTTCTAACTTCATTTTTATTTTACTTTCTTTTTTTTTTTCCATCCTTTTGTCATACCATAGAGTTACATAATTCTCTGCAGATAAGAGCGTTGGATATTTTACAAGAAGATTTATTGAAAGGTTAGAATAACCTAAATTTTCCCCTTTTGAAAATAGAATTGCAATACTTGGTTGTTATTATGGGCTCCCTTAATATTCTATGTTTGTGTGTTTTTCTATTTTATTTTAAATATTTTTACTTCCATAGTTTGTGTGTTTCTGTATGTTATTTCATATTTTATTAAGAATAAATAAAAAAAATAATATATAAACCATCTGGGATGGATCTTTCTTTTTTTCTTTTCTTTTTAAATATTACCTAGGATTGTCATATATTGTGTGTATTGGAGTCTTTCAAAAATTCTTTTCCGATTCGATCTGAATTTTAAATGGAAAAAAGGATGAGAATTTTAGATCATGAATTTGAATCTTAAAGATGCAACAGTCTGGGAGGGAAAGTAATTGTAGGTGAATATGAAATTGAGCTATAAAATTTATTATGCTTCAACCTAATTATGATTTTAGTTCAAATTTATTATTGTTGAATATAAAATTGTGAACCTTAAAACAGTGTATGTGGTATGAATTTATTTTTCTTCTTCAAATACCTTTCTATTTTCCTTCAGTTTCTTTGGTAGTCAGTCTTCC
Source organism: Castanea sativa (assembly GCF_040712315.1). Taxonomy (NCBI): domain Eukaryota; kingdom Viridiplantae; phylum Streptophyta; class Magnoliopsida; order Fagales; family Fagaceae; genus Castanea; species Castanea sativa. The sequence continues at coordinate 24,758,265 of NC_134015.1, read as the reverse complement.
AACTTAATTTTTATTATATTTTCTTTTTTCCCGTCCTTTTGTCAAACCATAGTGTTACATAGTTCTCTGCCAGATAAGACCGTTAGATATTTTTCAAGAAGATTTACTGAAAGGCTAGAATAACCTAAATTTTCCTCTTTTGAATATAGAATTGCAATACTTGGTTGGCAAAAGTTCTTATACTTGGTTGTTATTATGGGCTCCCTTAATATTCTATGTTTATGTGTCTTTTTTTTAATTTTTTATATTTTTACTTCCATAGTTTGTGTTTATGCATGTTATTTCATATTTTATTAAGAATAAATAAATAATATATAAACCACCTGGGATGGATCTCTCTTTTTTTTTTTAAATTACAGAAGATTGTCATATATTGTGTATTGGAGTCTTTCGAAAATTCTTTTCCGTTTCTAATTGAATTTTAAAGGGAAAAAAAGATGAGAATTTTAGATCACAAATCTGAACCTTATAGATGTAGTGTGTGTTTGACAAAAATTAAAAAGCCAGCTTATTTTACTATTCAATATATTTTTGTTACTATTCATGGGTTTCACTATACTTTTTTATACTATTAATGGGTCTCGCTGTTAATTTCAACTAACTTTTACCTTTATCTAGTACTCTCAGCAAAAAAATTTTAATTTCAGTAAAATAAGCTAATTCCAAACAGATCCGTAATTGTCTGGGAGGGAAAGTAATTGTAGGTGAATATGAAATTCAGCTATAAATTTATTATGCTTCAACCTTATTATGATTTTAGTTCAAATTTATTATTGTTGAATATAAAATTATGAACCTTAAAACAGTGCACACGGTATGAAGATTTAGCTTTTTCTTGTTCTAATTGGACAAAACTTAGAAGTAATAAAATAATGTTTTCTAGTATGCTCTTAGGGCATACATTAATAAATATATTTTTGAAAAAAAATTTATCGAAAATTGAAAAAATTGTCAAAATATTTGACAGTTTTTTAATACAGCCGTATGTCTTTATTTCATTGTTCTATTTTGTTATCATTATCATTTTTATTATTTCAATTTGAATTCATAATTATTGTAAAAGCCATATTTACAAGTATGTCATTTGATGAGCAATTTTGTTTGAATAATTTGATAAATTATGGTATATATTCTTTATTTTTTTAAAACAATGGAGGTTTATTAAGTTAATATTTTTCTTCTGCCCATTCACAACATGATCCTTAACCACTCATTATTATAAAAATTTTACTGTTCAAATAAGTAACAAAATATTAGTTTGGATTTTTTTTCTCCGCACCTATATTTATATCTTTCTTTTATCTCTCTGTCATATTTACAAGCCACCTATGGTTTTTGTTGTTGGTACGTGGCCTGTGTGAAACACACGCCCAAAAGAGCCATAGTCAAGCAGATTCATTGAACTGTGCAGTTCAGATTCTTCAGAAAACTTTATGTGTCAGGCACACGCCTAATACTCACTTTACTGAGTTATTGACCATGATATTTAGTTGCTAATTTGTCCAACACTACCAACAACCCACTAGTTATATTTTGGCACAAGGCTGGTGCCTTACACACGCCTAACACTACCTGCCTTGATACATAAATATCAAAGTTCATATCAATCTAATTAATTTGCTAACCTTTTTGTCTACAACTTTGTCTTCAACCATATGTTTAAAGTTTTAATTTTTTGGGAACTATAAGCAGAATGAGATTAACATCACCAATAATTGGTCCGTAGTGTTAACGGTGCACCGTAAGCAGCTTCTTAAGCAATTGCTTTAAGTTAAATATTTTTGTTTTATATCAAAATTTTGACTAATTTTATAAGATGTGAAGCTAATAAAATTAACTTTTTTTGAAAATCAAGACTTTGCTACTCATAAAAGTAATTAAAAGAGTACCGCTAGCTCCAGAGTTCAGACTTCTGAGTGAACACGGCTTTTGATTTTTTGATGTTTTCCCTAATCTATGACATGGACAGCAAAAAAGTGGGCCTAACAATATAATAATTATGCGCACTACTTTTGATTCTTTGTTCCTTTTCAGGATTCTTCATAAAGACCAAGTACCTTTTCTTTTTTTCCTTTTTCTTTTTTAATATGCATACAGACACCACAATTAATTTAACCTATAATTTCTTGCTATATATACGATACAATTTCGGACACCACCTTCGTCCAAAGAGAATTGGTGAGTGAGTAGGAATCAAAATATTTGTTAGTTGTTAATCTTTTGTTTTCTTGCTTCAGTATTCGGAGTCTAGAAAATGGCACAAAATGGTCACACTGCAGACCTTGAGAAACAAATGTTACTTCTCCAAGACCATGAGGAGAAGCATTTCATGTCTAGTGAGATTGTCCGTGACATAATTCTTGGTGTTTCGGATGGTCTCACTGTCCCTTTTGCACTTGCTGCTGGCTTGTCTGGTGCTGATGTTTCATCATCCATAATCCTCATTGCTGGAATAGCTGAAGTTGCTGCTGGGGCTATTTCCATGGGACTCGGCGGGTATATATAATAATACTTCAGTTCACTTGACACTTGTTAATATTTAAGGAAGACATTTAAAGTTTAAATTTCAACTACGTTTTTTTAACTATTGAGTTATAATAATAATTAAAAAAAGTATTTACAGATAATACAGTGCAATAAGTTGAAAATGATGAAGTTTTAGGGTTCATTTGGTACGTGTGTTTAAAAATCGAAATTTGCTGTTTAAAAATATTTATAAAAATACGTGTAGGTGAAAAAGTATATGAAAAATTAGTATAATGTTGTTTAAAAATTAAAAATTATTATTTGAAAATACATATCAAACACGCGCTCATTGTGTGTATATGCTAGCTGCTCATTTATGTGAGTTGAATGCATGCGCAGGTATCTTGCAGCAAAGAGTGAAGCTGATCACTACGCCAGGGAGCTAAAGAGAGAACAAGAAGAGATCATTGCTGTCCCTGATATAGGTTTGGTCCTTTGCAATTGTCTTTCTTCTAAACCATTAACCATCATATATATGATCCCAATTTTAATACTAACTTATTCCCATTCTCTTTTTTATTTTATTTTATTTTGTTTAATAATAATAAGTGGTCTCAACTTCAAAAGCCGTGGTCTTATTATTGTACTAGTCATTAACAAACTCCAATTTTATATTAAACATTCTTTTAGAACTATTTAATACCAAAAGAAAGAACAACTAGCTAAAGGTTTTCTATATGAATTATATGACTATTAAACATTGAGAGTGGAGGTGGGACAGTTATTGCTTAAATTGGAGAAAGAAAATGACATTATTATTGAAAATGACATAATGGAGAGACCAAATAGGCCACCCCTCGTATCAAAAACCAACATAGATGAGAAAATTGGGTTGGGTTTTAAGATTGCATAAGATGGCCACTATCAGGGACAGAGCCAGGACTTAGAGTTAGAGGGGGCAATTCTACTGCTAGTTGTATGCGGCGGCTCCAACCTTTGAGTTTATTGTTTTACTATTAAGGATTTTTATTTAAAATTTTTTAAATGGCCACGTTGTTTGTTCTATGTAAAATAAATTGATTGGGCTTAATTTTTTTAGTTTTATTATTGGTAATTTTGGTTATTGTGCTAATTTTTTTGGGCTTGTATATTTTGTTTTAGATTTAATCTATTAATTTTTTATGTCATTTAAAAGATGAAAAATGCTAAAACTACAAAAATTTTACAAATTACTAATGTGGTAAGTGGTTATTAATAAATAAAAAGTGATGCAGGTGTATGAACTAATAAGAATTTACTACTTTAATAGTTTGTATAAATGTTGAAAAAACGTTTTTAGCTATAACATTACTCTCAAAAGAATTGATGGCATTATTAAAAAAGGCAAAATGTAATTTTATTGAACAAAATTGCTAAAATTAATATCTATTAATATAGTAAATTTTTTTTTTTTAAATGTATGGGCCATTGCCTCCCCTAGTCCAATAATAGCTCTGTCCATGGCCACTATAATCAATTGTTGGTGAAATTTTCTATTATTTAGTACATGTTTTTCACTTAATGAAAAAAATAAAATAAAAAAGCCACGAGATTGGACATCACCATTATCATTAGCTCCAATATTTACCACCAGAATCTACTTATCTACCCCACAATGGATCCATTGACTATTTATTCCCTATCAATCATGTGTTCTTTCTTTGCTATTAGAATTTCTTTTACTATTAGAAAAAGCATGTTAGGAAAAGAGGTTAAGAGACAATATTTAACTTTTTTTGGTTTTTCTTTGACTTGTTTAGATCTTAGAAGAACAGTTTATAGAAATCTATGCTTAAATAATTTGTGAGCTTTAAGAACACGTATTTTCGCATGCCATCAACACCATGATCACCTTTTTTTGTTCATGCCGACAGTCGGAGTAGTTTCTAACAACTTAGTAATAATAATAATAATTGTATCTAAACTTCTTAATGGCCTATTACATATAGCCAAAATTAAGCTCAAGTTTATCTTATTATTATCATATAGATTTTAATGATGTTCATGCCCACTACAATTTTAATGATGTTAGAACCTTTGTGACAACTTCCCCAATGTTCCAACTAAAGAATTAATGATGACTATTATCATAAACTTAACAATATATATATATATATATATATATATATATATATAAGATTACTACTATTGGCATAAACTCACCGGTTAATGATAGATTATAATCCATTAACCATTGATTTTTTTTTTCCTCTCTCTAGCTAGTCTGATAAATTTTCATGTGTGATGGGATCATAAAATTTAAATGCAGAGGCCGCAGAGTGTGCAGAAATATTAGCACAGTTTGGGGCCGAGCCACATGAATATGAACCTGTTGTCAATGCTTTAAGAAGGAACCCTAAAGCTTGGGTTGATTTTATGATGAAGTAAGTTCAAAACCAATTACTTTTATGATTAATTTTTTACTTCCCAAAATGACCTAACAAAATCTTATTATGGATTCAGGTTTGAGCTGGGATTAGAGAAACCAGATCCGATGAGAGCACTACAGAGTGCCATAACAATAGCTTTTTCATACATAGTGGGTGGAGTGGTGCCTTTGTTGCCATACATGCTCATCCCTATTGCTAGAAAGGCTCTCATTGCATCTGTTGTTGTAACTCTATTGGCGTTGCTAATTTTTGGTTTAGCCAAAGGTTACTTCACTGGGAATCAGCCTTTCAAGAGCGCTTTCCAAACTGTCCTCATTGGAGCCATTGCATCAGCTGCTGCCTTTTCAATTGCCAAGCTTTTCCAGCATATATGAGTAGCGCACTATTATAATTTAACCATCAAGTTTCCTTTCCCTTCTTCTTTTGTTTCTCTACGTACCACTCTTTGGTTTTTCTGATTGGACTTGGTTTGTATGCCCCTTATGATTAGGTATTTGGGCAAATTTATCCAACCTTTTCGGATCTGGTTTGTACATTATAAGTACTGGTATTATATGACAGCTTCACGGATTTTTGCAAGTAATATTCCAAAAATAGGTTTGAATCCAATGTTTTCTTAATTTTATCATGCATGTTTCTGGTCCAAAATTCGGGAAAAAAAAAAATTTTATTCATGATGGGCTAGTTCGATCTAAAAATTTGGAAAATCATTGTTCCCAAAGTGCCCCGTGTCCATACTTTCACACACAACGTCAATGTTTTTAGAATGTTCCCACTACACATGATGACACAATGTGTGTGAATAATGTACAAAGAGAGTGACATAATTAATACCCATATATCTAATATGGAAATTTATTATGCCATCTTTTTATCAAGATTGAACCATTAAAAACCATTTTATAGTAATTACTTAAAGAGAAATGTTGAAAATATCACAAATTTTATTATATAAACTTTACAAATGGATGTGTCATCAACTCAAGGAAGATAATGCCGTATCGTACTAGCCAATATTTTTTGTGCTGGTATCCAATCTAGTACAGGTATACCTCTGTTTTGTCTCACTTCAGATACCAAATCATTCAGCTTGTACCAGCCAATTTTGGCTATTCTGACCAAAAAATACATTTCAGCCCGGAGTACAATCTTCAACACTAAAAAAATAAAAAAAAAATAAATAAATAAAAAGCAGCTCCATGGACACTGATCTTTGACCACGACCAATGTTGGTCGACCAAGCACTTTGGGCAGATCCCTTAGCCTAAATTGGAGACCATCTTTGTTTATCTATCTAGCGGTCGAAATTTTTTTTTTTTATGAGGTACAGCGGTTGAAACACTTTTGTTATGTGATAGGAGAAACAGGCTAGGGTTTTGGGGTATTATATTATAGGTCTGTTTGGGATCTGCTTATTTTATTGAAATTGAAAATTTTTTGCTAAAAGTACTATAGATAAAGGTAAAAATTAACTGAAATAGTACAATGAAACCCATGAAAAGTACTAAAAAGTGCAGTAAGACTCATAAATAGTAAAAAAATAAGCAAAATAGTAAAATAAGTTGGCAAAAATAATCTTGCCAAACTAACACTATGTCTGCACTCTCTCTGAACGGTTGGATGAAATTTAAAAAGTATCGCACGACTAAAAATTTGTTTAGGGCTTATTCTTTTTTTTTTTTTCTTTTTTTTTTTATGGTAGTTTAGGCTCATTAGTATTAGCACAAGGTGAATTGGGTTCCTGTTTGCTGAACTACAAACAAGCCCATCAATTTTAATCTTATATAAAATAAAAAAAATTTAACCTCCTAACAATTAACATTCAAGGAAAAGATTTTTTTTTTTTAAAAAAAAAAGGGGGAAAGACAAAACTAAGGAGATATAAAAACTTATTTTTTTGATTAAGGATACTTTGAAAAGACATGCATTGGGCTTGGGTTATTGTATGGGTAAAAATTAAAATAAGATTTTTTTGATTGGTGCAATAAGCCAATAACTAAGCAATTAAGTAATGTATTATAAAAAATAGTAAAAGCTCGGATTTCTATTAAAAACACAAGAACTGTTTAGACCCTAAATTAAAAAAATTACGACTCGGTTGATTTTACTCTAACTTAAACTAAGTGCGGAATAGAGTAAATGCGAGCGAACAAACAATAAAACTACTCTAAGCCATATTCATCATATCACAGTAGTAAAATGAAAGCTAAAAGAGTAGAGAAGAGAAATGCAAATACAAGATAATACGCTGATGTGTTATCAAAGAGAAAAATCGAAAAACTAGACAAAAAACCTCACTGCCGCCTTCCAAGCGGTAAATTGATCCACTAGACAATAAGTTGGGATACACGAATAGCAAGAGACACTCCAAGCCTAATCTACTCAGTGTACCTAAGCTCTCCAAGCTCCTGCTCCAACAAGACTTTTCGGAACTGTGTCTTGTCTAGCTTTCCAGATCCTGTAATGCGCCCGATTGCATCCGCCAAAACTTGGCTTCTTCTAATGATTCCCAATAGCACTAAAACCTCACTTAACACTTAGAATGAGTGTAGTAAGTGTTTGGACTATCAACCTCTCAAAGATATGGATATGGAGAGGTAGGAGTTGAGGAAAACCACAATGGATTCTGTAGATGATTGTGGGTATGACAATCTCTATCTCTCAAGGGTTGTGGCTAGGGTTTTCTATCTGAAAAGCACTCCTCTCAATATGTGGGTAATGAGGGTATATATAGTGTGGGTGAGGATGTAGTGGAGCAAATATAACAAAATAGCAAAACAAAATGTTTCGCGGGTATCTCGCGAGAAGGCCTTACCCGCGAGACATTCGCGAAAACTAGTTGTCACTATCTGTCATGACTCTTCGCATTCCAGTCATGTGCTGAGCACATCTTCACTTTGCAGGAAGGCTACTTGAGAGCTACCCGTGAAAACCTCTTTAGTCTTCAATGTTGCCTTGAGTTTTCATACTCTCTCTCGCACACAACCCATACAAAGAAATCCCACATAAAATACAGGGTACGTAAGATTGAACAGAATAACAATCAAATTTGGCACGGAATTAAAGCAAACACATGATAGTTGTAAAAACACAACTTTACAAATAGGGATGTTTATCCCACATTGGTTGTATGTGTCTAGTGTCTGCTGTTTATAACCCCAGTATACAACTACAAAGGTTAGGCCCTTTTATAGTTGTACTCTGGTTATGTAATGTATTATAAACTCCGTTTAAAACACTATTATTATATTCGTGTATGATCTAATAAGTAGTATTGTTTACTAAAAAAAAAGTACATATATATATATATATTATTTGGGGTTTTTAAAATATTAGCAATAACTTTGAAACAGTACACCAGTATTAATCGGTACCGAAATATTTTGTTTTCTTAACCAAACCAAAACACCCTCTAGTACGGTATTGACTCCCTTGCATCAACCACAAAAAAGTAATTCGGACATTCATTTATAATGTTTGGAAATCAACCCATCACATTCATAGTCACATTAATTTGTAAATGTTATGTACCTTTTTTTAGAAGGAAATGTTATATACTTTAATTTTTAGTCTTTTTAGCATTTTTAATAAAACAATAATTAAAAATTTTATTTATTATATTGTTGATGTGACTAATTACATTCATGTCACGTTAGATTTTGTAAATCTTTTTTAGTAAAATTGATAATAATTTTAGTAATTTTCTTACATAACTGTTGTGAAATTATCAACATGATTTTATTGCATAAAATTTGCTAAATTGACATTTAAGGACCATACGTCACATGTGGAATATGATAAGGGTTGAGTAATGATTAGGTATTTTTGAAATATAGTTAATGTAGTAGTCCCATATTAATAAATGCAAGTCCACCTAATACTATTATTAATTTTTTATAAGCTTATGTAATATTTTAAAAATTAAGTGTTCGTTTGGAATAGTTCATTTAGCTAAAATTAAAATTTTTTTACTAAATGTGTAGAAAAAATGTTAAAATAAGTTGAATAGTACAATGCGTGAATAGTATCATAAAGTGCAATAGGGTCTATGAATAGTAACAAAATAAGTTGAAAATGGAGATAAGCTGAATAGATTATAAAACAAACTTACTTTACTATTTAGTTTATTTTTTGTACTATTTATGGGTCTTGCTACACTTTTTACTATTATTCATTAGTCTCATTGTATTATTTCAACTAGCTTTTACTTTTATTTACAGTACTTTCAACAAAAAATTTTCAGTTTCAGCTAAATAAGCTGTTCTCAAATGGACCATAAATGACTTACATTTATTGATGTGGAGTACAATGTGATCACTGTACTCTTATATATAAAAGTATTGTAATACAACTTTGTATGTCTTTGACATATATATATATATATATATATATATATATATATATATATATATAAAGAAATCATAATAAATCATTAAAAAGACAAAAAAAAAAATTCAAAAGTAATGATTCTCATTCTACTGTAGCGGTTTGTTCAAAATCATAATAACCATTTTGATTCAATTGTCGAGGTTAAAGTGAATATAGATGTTTATTGTTTATTAGGGAGAGGCAAATCTTTCATAATGTGATGTGAATCTAATGCCAATAAAAAATAACTCATCTAATGGTATTTAACATCCAAAAAACTGCCAATTAAAATGCATGACCCGTACTCCTTTTACCACCCTGCGCCATTGCTCCATCAGGCTTTTGCGGCTTCTGAATCTAGGTTAATTGAATAGTTGGGTCCTGGTCAATTTATTTGTAAAACAGATACTCGTACAAATAAATCATGTCCTAGGAACTAGGGGCTCAATCCAATTAAGTCCCTAGCGGCTACTATTTAATTTATTCTTTGCTTGTACAATTGTATTAGACCAACTCCTAAGTCCACCAATATCCTTTATGAGCAATTATTAGGATTCTTTGAGTACGGTCACGTGGTAATCCATACAAATAGAAGAAAGCCACGTAATAAAATTTTAACATTTTCACAGAGTCTTTTAGTCATATGTCATATTTTTTATTTTAAATTAAATAGTATAACTTTTTTGATGTGGAGTATTACTTCAGTTGTACTTCAAGATTATCTGGTGCTTCATAGTAAAGATAATAAAATAGAGAGAGTAGAGAATTTGTTGAAGACTAATTTGAAAATGTGGCTCCTTGGATTAAATTTTGGTGAAAATTTTGCTAAACTATTGAAGATGCTTAATTAAATTTATAAATCTAGCATAGGTATTAAATATTTCTAGTGAAAATTGAGGACGCTATTGTCTTCCAAAATTAATAAATTAGGTTGTTGAAATCAATTACATTAGGAAGAGAATTAGCTTTTATTAAATGTTACCAAAACATCATACTAAGGTTTTGTTTGCTTCAACATAAATTGGTTTTTGTAAAAAAATATTTTTAATTCCACGACTATGGTTCTTGTTGAGTATGAGGTAATGATTGGAGTTTAAGGGTTTGTTTGTTTGGAGGTGAAATAAGGTGGATGGAAAATTTTAGAAAGAAAATGGGAATGAAAACTTTTTTGAGTGTATTTTGTTGGATGGGAAGGAAGGAAAATAAATGGTGGAGTCCAGGTTCTTTCTTCCCAAGCCCACCAAAAAGTTTTCTCTCCAAAATAAAGAGAAAACCGAAGGAAAAAAATAGAGCTACTTAATGGACAAAAATATCCATGCCCAGTTCCTATATTTTTTTTCCTTTTTTTTTGGGTGCTGGGCATGTTGCCTCCTTTTTCTTTTTCTTTTTCTTTTTGCGTTTTTTTTTTCTTTCTTTCCTTTGCACGTTGCTTTTTTTTCTTTTTCTTTTTCTTTTTTTCTTTTTTTGATTTCCTGGGCAAGGGGTCGCTTGTTGCCTCTCTTTTTTTCTTTTTTTCTTTTTTTTTCTGGGCTTTGTGTGTGATAGTTATTTTGTTTTTGTTTTTTTTTTGTTTAAATAGACATGATTTTTTTTTTGGGATATGATTTTTATTTTTTAATAAATTGGGTGATTGCTTTTTTTTTTTTTTGGTTGCTTGTCATTTTTTTGTTTTAATTGGAAATCTTTTTTTTTAATAAGGTTGTATGAGTAAATTTATATAAACTTAATTTTTTCATCTCTCCATTTTTCCACTCCTAACCAAATAAAAAGAAGAGAAATTAAAATTTTTTCTATCCTCCCACTTTTTCACATTTCCAATCAAACAGACCTTAAGTCTTTAGCAGGAAATTTTACACATGTATACACTTAAATTATATGCTATAATAGGATTTCTATTTTAGATAAAAATAACAAAAATTTAGGAATATTTATTTGTTTTCCTGTGTTTAGTTAGAAAACATTTTTTAATGTTTGGCTAGTAAGAAAAATCATAAAATGCTAAAACATTTTGAACCTTAAAAGTTGTGTTTTCCTTTCTTTTCTTTTTATTATATTAATTTTTTATGGAGATTGTGTTTTTCTTGAGTAAAGGAAAATTATTTTGATTTGAACAAAATTTTCAACTGCTCCAAATGCCTAAATATAGGCAAAATCTTATCCAAAAAAAAGTTACACACGTAAAGAAACGAGACCTAATATATTGCTAATGTGCTAATTTTTTTTTTTTGGGTGAATTGCTAATTTTCTTCGTTCCACCATTATATATGCTCCATCTTTTTAATTGGACATAACTTTTTCTGCCCTCTCTCTCTCTCTCTCTCTCTCTTCAACATGTTGACATTTCTCACATACTTCTTTGCCCCATAACTTTGTGCAGAGTAGCGTCTGATCCATTTTCCCTTTTTATGGAAAATCAAGTGGGCCAGCCCTAATTTGCTTTTTAGAACTTAGCACTGTTCCTACTTTAGCTTATATATGCAGGCTACAATACCTTGGCCCACGGAGAATTAATATCCTTACCTTAAATACGTTTAGAGATGTGTTAACGGGTACAGTGCGGTGCCCGTTAACCACAAAATTTTTTTACTTTTTCTGACACATATTTTGTTCTTTTTTGCTATTCATATCATTTTTTTTCAGTTTTGTAGTATTATTTAACTTTTTTTTTTTTTACTTTTTCTAACATATTTTTTTTTATCTTTTTTGCCCTTAACCAGCATCGGCGGCGCTGGTCAACATTCTCCATTTATCATGAGAATTGTTTAGTCTAGATTAAGATTAATTTGTCACTTTCTAGTCTAATTGCAACAGAGAATATACCGTAGAGAAGAAACTTTATGAAATTTTAGTAAAGAGATGCAGAGGTGCTTTTAGTTCTTTGAGCTTAATTTGTTTTCTCATAGAACTATCTGGGAATTTTTAATTTCCCTAACTTCTCAGGCAACTCAAAACAAAAGGCACTAGGATGCCATATGAGCTTTTGCCTTTAACTCAAAACAAAATCATACCATAATATGGGTACAAAATCTGGACTCCGTTCTTTATAATTTGGCGAGAATTCAAAAAAAAAAAAAAATCTTTGGTTTTTTGATCATTTTCCTTCGTTATAACAATATTGTTCAATTCTTTGCCATCAAAATTTTCTTGTAATATCATGCTATTGTTGAAAACTTGAAAGTTATAAGTATTAGTTGACGATAAATTTAAGTGAGGTAATTTTTATATATTTAAATATGAATTAAATAATATTATGCTTAACTCTCTATATTATAGATTTTTAAAATGTAAAATTACTAATTCTATGTATTTGTATCTAACGTTTTGCTAATTACTTTTGAGAGTCTTGTAAGTAACTAAAATAATTGGAAGAACAACATTGAAAATGACGTCAAACATTATGGACGAAGTTGAAGTTTTTAAGGTTTTTTTTTATTTTTTTTTTATTTAAGGGGCTGACATAATAAATGACCCAAACATAAATGGTGCAAAATGTGATTTGGTCTTAATGAAATACTTATAAGGTTTGAGAGGGTTTTATAAAGCCATGCATATAAAACAAATGGGTAAATTTCATTTAGACCTGAGTGATTAAGGTTAATACCAATCAAGTTCAAAACTTTTCAAAACTCGCTAGTTTGATTCCTAAAATCAATTTAGTCTCTAAACAGTTGGTTTTTTTTTCTCAATTGTTAGGGATTAAATTGATTTTAGAGACTGAATTAGTTCGTTTTGAAAAGTTTTGAACTTAATTGGTATTAGCCTTAACCACTTAGGTCTAAATGAAATTTACCCATTTGTTTTATATGCATGGCTTTATAAAACCCTCTCAAACCTTATAAGTATTTCATCAAAACCTCAACGTATAGAAGTGAAATTTACCCAAAAACAAATTTAAGCAAAAAAATAAAGAGGGGGGGGGGGGGGGGGTAGAGGTGTTTCACTTCGTTTTAACTTTACAGTTTACACTCTCTTTTTTTCCATCATGCTCACAAAGGTGAGGTGGGTGTGTATGTTTAGGACCACCAACTTCCTATTATAAAAAAAAAAAGGGTCCAAGTTCCAACTTCCTATATATAGGTTACAAGATACGAATTCTAATAATTGCAATTGCAATTCTGTACTAATTCAAATTGGATGCGAGTCATGTGACTTATCTTTTGTGAAGGAAGTACTTGTAGATGCTAAAGCTGCACAAATGATGCAATGCCATTTACTTAGACGCGACTGCAGATTCTCTCTGTGACACTGTTGCGTAGTTGCTAAAGCTGCGCAAATGATGCAGTGCCATTTGCAAATTTAGAATCTTTTATTTAAGTGCTTAGACAGCAATTGCAGGTTCTCTCTAAAGCTGCATAAATGATTCCTCTGTTGAACTTATGAACTAGAATGACCTTTAACCCTTTTTATTTATTTATTAAAGAAATAATTACAAATTAATTACTCGTGGTTTAGTCTGAATTTAACTTTATTATTCGTAATTTTATTTTTGACACTTTACCCACTTATGTTTCACTCTATTACTACTTCTTAACCTACCTCCCTCTCAAACGTTATTCTAACACATTTTTTATCAAAAACAAAACCTAAAACAGATCAAACACTCCTCTCCCAAAACACACTTCTATCCACATAAGGTAGATCTACTAATTTGCTTGAAAATCATGAGTACATACAATATGAACATCTTAGCATATCAATAATTATGATAAAGTCAAGAACATCTGAACTGAAAGATGTACCACAAAATCAAGAACTTGCACAACAACAAAAAAGAAAAAAGAAGTCACTAGTCTCTCTCTTTCCAATTTCCTCAATCTCTCTCTCTCTCTGCCCTCCATTTTCCATGATCCATGAGCTCCACCCAACACCAATTATCAAGATATAATTACCAACTAGAGCCGCCACCACACCACCAAATCCACGGTTGGATTTCTCTCTCTATCTCACTCTCCGATCTGGCCTACCATGATTCAAACCTAGGGCTTTGAGGTATTCATATGTTCTTTTATAATGGCTGATTTGGAGGTTGAGTCATGGATTAAGGTATGGGTCTTGAACAAAACCCAAAATCAATTCGTAGAAAATCTCACTTCTTTTTTCCAAAATGATGATATTGATGTGTTGAATGTTTGATAGTGGGTTATTGATTGGTGATGAGTTTTTTGAATTATGAATTTGGTTAGTGGAAGGTGTTGGATTAAGGCTGAACGTGGTTGCAGAGGTTAACATTGCCTCATGGCAACGGCAAGGTGGGGGGTTAATGCTCTCAGCGTTGAGATTTTTTTTTTTTTGGGGTGGATTTGTTGTTTTCTTTTGAAACCTGGGGTTCTTCAAAACCGGGATTTTTTTGTTTGTTGTTTTGTAGGCTGGCTTTCACAATGAAGGTGATTATGGTGGTCTTCTTGTGTTCTGGGCTTGAAAAAAATTTAATTTGAGCCATGCTTTAAGATATGCATATTCCTAGGTTTAAAATAGCCCATTTTGATCTTGTTTTCTTTTGCTTTTTTTGTTTTTCTTGTTTTGGGATGAGAGAGACATAAAATGAGAGTAAAAAGACTTATTTACTCCTCTTTTTTAACAAAGGTGGGAAACAGAGACTAAACGGAAGTAACCTCAGGTGGGTAAAATGTCAAAAATGAAATCACAGGTGGATAAGTTAAATTCGGGCTAAACCAAAGATAGGTAATATGTAATTATCCCTTTATTAAAAGTAAGAAATTTTATTAGAGAAACAACCTCAACCAAATACGAACTAACTAGTCCTAACCTCTAAGAAATAACTTCAGCAAAGCTCGGAGGACCAAAAGCCAAATTAGTTTATCCATTCACAGAATTCCTTTTAATGACCAACTTACTAATTCATGGGCAGCTCTATCAAGAGGACCAACAGATTGAAGAGAAGTTGGGAAAGCAATGACTAAATTCTAGCGATTTGAAATCACACCCACCTACCAACCTAAATTTCTAGCCATTTCACTTGGTAAAGTAAGCATTATGCTTCTTGCTTCACGAATTTTTTCACAATCTACCCCAAATTTCCACATTTGGGGTCGTTTCCTTTTCTTTTGTGGTTCGAATCATTATTCTGTGAAGAAGGGCGAAATATAAGGGCTGTTTGGTACGTGTGTTTAAACAACAGTTTTCAATTTTTTTGGAAATATAGGTGAAAAAGTGTGTGAAAATACGTGTAATGTTATTTAAAAACTGAAAAAACTTGTATTTAAACACATGTGCCAAACATGCCCTAATTGGACTAGGATGATCACAAAACTAAGGAGACTACAATTAGTGAGAATATTAAAGAGTAAGAGACAGGGTTGGCCCTAGGCTCAGGCCACTTAGGCAATCGCTTAGGGCCCCTTACTAGAGAAAGGCCCCCAAATTTTGGGGCAAAAATTGAGATATATATATTTTTTAAATATTTTTTTTGAGATATAAGAAAAAAAATTAGTTTTACATTTTTCTTCTACTTTTAAGAAGTATCAAAGAATTGAGTAATGCTAGAAATATTACAATTTTAAATACATAGGGCTTACAAATATGTGTCACTAATTATAAGAAATAATTTAGATAGGAAAATATTATAAATACTATAAATTTTACTTTAAAACCTTTGTACAAAATGATGTGACAATTGATATGATTTGTAGACGTAAACAACCTATTAAATGCATATTTAAATTACTTAGTAATACATCTTTATAAGCATCATGTTGTAAAATTTATAATATTCCTAGCATCATTTATTCAAGTTTTTGTTTATTATCTTTTTGAAGTGTCATTAATCACATTAATTACTACAACATTTGTACTTTTTTTAGTAAAATTTTTTATAATTTTAGCATTTATTAAAAAAAACATATTACAAGATAAAAAAAATGCATTTTTGTTATATAAAAATTATGATATTGAAAACTAGTTAAATATTATTTAATTAATAACAAAAAGACCCCATTTAAATATATCGTCTTAAGCCTCAAAGTTTGTTGGCCCGCCCCAGTGAGAGACAATTATTATTATTTTTCCCAATTAGAAGAGATCATATATTAGATTTAATGAGAAAAATTCTAATACAAACATGAGCCTCCTTATCCAAGATAAGCAAATTCTCCACCACATGCCATGAATGATCAAATACAACAAATATACAGTGAAAACCAAATCCAAATTTGACAAGAGCATTGGTACAATGGTTGGCTTCACTACATATGTTCTCAATCCAAGTTCTCGGGATAGTCTTCCATAGGTTTTTGAAATCAAAGAGTAATGATTCTAGTGAGAGATTAACTACTTCGTACTGTAATTGGCTTCATAGACTAAACTTGAATACAAAAAGTTGGAGTCTTTCAGCTAAATATTGCAAAAAAATGGAGTTTTTTTGTTGTTATAGGCACTGTTCCAAGTTATTTAGGTAAATGAGGAAAGATAGTGAATTTCGGCAACAGTGTTGCCGAAATTCTAACAAAAGTATGAGAGAGAAAAAGAAAAAGTATGAGAGAGAAATTTTGGAATTTCGGCAACACTGTTACTGAAATTCCTTCTGCCCCAGCCACTGCCCGAGTGAGTGCCCAATGCCCAAAGTGCATGCGCAAGTGCCCGAAGCAAAAAAAAAAAGTTTTGTGGCAATCCCATTGCCGAAAATGGAGGGAAAAAGTTATTTTTAAAAAAATTGTGGCAATGGTAGTGCTGAAATAGGGGGGAAAAGAGGGAAAAAAAAAAAGAATTGTGGCAGGTGTTGCCGAAATAGGGGAAAAAGAAAAAAAGAAATTAAAGAATTATGACAATGGTTTTGCCGAAAAATGGGGAAAAAGGAAAAAAAAAAAAAAGAATTGTGGCAATAGTATTGCCGAAATAGGGGAAAAAAAAAAGAATTATGGCAATGGTATTGCCGAAAAAGGGGGAAAAAAAAATTTGTGGTAATGGTATTGCTGAAATAGGGGAAAAAAAAAATTATGGCAACGCCATTGCTGAAAAGGGGAAAAAGAAAAAAAAATTAGCAATAATGATATTGCCGAAATAGGGAGAAAAAGAGAAAAAAAAAATTGTAGCAATGACATTGCCGAAAATAGGAAAAAAAAAGTAAAAAAAAGAAAACCAATTGTGGCAATGGCATTGCCGAAATAGAGGGGAGAAACCATCTAAAACAAACTTAAATACGCTGAATGTTTGATTCTTATCCGTCTATCTGAAACAAATTCAAGTACACTGAGTGTTTGATTCTTATTCTAAAAAAGTATATGGATTCTAAAAAAGTACATAGATTCTAAAAAGTACATGAAAGAAAATTATAGAAGAAAAAAATGATTGATGTGTACTGTAAATAAATAAAGCTGAGATTTGTTGCAGTGGCATTGCTGAAATAGAAGGAAAAAAAAAAAGTACGTCCACAACATTTTTATTTTTATAATATTTTTACAACAAATCATAGGTGATTAGTTGTTGCTGGTTCAAATTTGAACCTAACGCTAAGATACTTTTTTGCCCCAATAATAATAACTATTAACAATCTGCCACTTATAATTTGTTGCGAAAATATTGTCCAAATAAAAAATATATATAGTAAACATATTCTTATCTTTCAGTAGTTTTTTTGACCTGGTTTATGTATATGTCATGTTCTTTCATTTCATATTGTAAAAGTACCTGTGAGGAATCAATCAACCAATCAATTCACTTCTTTCCCATTCTTATTTTCTACCTGAAAAGATTTCATTCATCATTTTCAATAAAACTATCTTCAGATATTCTTATTCTTTTTACTTTTTATGTCCCTCTTCTGAGATTCTTATTCTTTTTACTTTTTATGGCCTTCACATGAAAAGTGATTTTTTTTGTCTTTTTATTTCACCTCTTTCTAATAAAAGGCAAGTGCCCTTCCAGAAGTTACCTCACAAACTTCCACTTCTACTTTTCATCTCTTCTGATTGTCCAGTTTTTCTTTTGTTTTGCTTCAGCATACACAACTAAGGATTGTAAGTTTTGAGTTAATGTAAGTTTTTTTGCTTCTTGCTTCAGCAATTATGATTATTGTTGTTGTTGTTATTATTGTTTTTATTCAAATTTTAGATTAATGAATTTTTTATTGTTAGGACTACAAACATTTTTAGTATTGTTGTTATTTTGTGTTTATTTATTATTATCTAATTGTGTTTTTCTTTTCTTTTTTTTTACAAGTATCACTCTATAATTCTCACTCTTTCAGTCGGTATCACAATTGTGGTAAGCATCTCAACTCTCTAATTAAATTTACGTATATGTTTTGTTAATTTTGAAATTATTTAATATTATTTATTGTTATTATTAGTATATGACCACAAAAATTGTAATAGATTGTATTATTGTAATCTTTTTATAATTAATTTTACTTTGTTATTATCAGTTATTACATCTATTACTTGGAAAAAATATATTGCATAATATGTTTGTTGGTTTATAATAAAAATATGTATGTGTATTATTATTGTGGGGAGTAAAAAGACCCTGATGGAGATGTGGGCCTTTGGGCCATACTAAGGAAGGCCGACCTGCTCTTGGGTTTAGAACTTGTTAGTACTACGGGTCGGCCCATACGCCGAGGATCCGAGGATCCAGCCGAGGGTGAATTTCTCTTCGGACGGACACCGGAGAACCCGGGACTTCATAATAAAGGTTAGGGAATGACACGGTCAAGACCGATGGTTAAAGGGGGGAAACCCTTGAATGTCCTAGAAGCACCGATGTTAAGGAAATACCAAAGATAAAGGCTGCCACCTTCACATTAAAGACCCTACACCTACCACCTTGGCCGCATTAATGGGGAAGTGACACCTGAACAGTGGAAGGGAAACTTCTGGTTACTATTCAAAGACACTGAGAAAAGAAATATCTAGGCTAAGGGGGAGTTGGGGCAACACGTGTACGAAGTATCAAAAAGAGGAGTATTTAAGGAACAACCTAGAACAGAAATGGGGGGCTCCTTCTTTGTAATCTAAGAAAGAAAAAAGAAAAAAGAGAAAGAGAGAATATAAGAACATCTCTCGGCTTACGTCCGAACAGGTTGATTTACAATATTCCTTGTTGTTTTCAAGTGTTTGCAATCTTTGACTTGTCATTTAATCCTCAAACACTTCTAACCTGGGTTTCAAGCCCACACTCTACAAATTCATATTGTTTAAGGCTCATTGGGCCTGAGCCCGTAACTGTTCTTGGGGCCAGGTGCAATTGTGCATTTACAATTATTATTATTATTTATTTAGTACAATAAATCGTACATTTATTTCTTTTTCTTTAAAGTTTAGTTGGTATACAAATTAATTATATGCTTTATATACGGTTATATTAATGTTATTATTTTTTATTATTGTTCTTTTGTTTTTAAAAGATATTTATGATTATCTGATTATGTTTTTTTTTTGTTGTTCTTTCTTTCTTTTCTTGCAAGTATCACTCTATAATTCTTACATTCATTCACTTCGTATCGTAATTATAGTAAGCTTCTTAGCCCCCTAATTTAATTGGAAATTATTTGCTTAGTTTGTAATTTTTTATATAGATGGTTTGTAAAAAATGTACCTTCAGATATTGTAATTTTTTAATCTCGGTGTTTATATATTAAAGATTCTGTGAAAACGCATCTTCATATATGGTTTAACTCATTGTAGCATTTAATGTAGAATATATCTGAAATGGAGCCTAGATCATTCGATCATTCTCTGCTAACCCAACAACAATATCACGTCTCTAATGATGCAATGGAAGATAGTGTACGTTGCGAGATCAAAATTTATTAATATCCTAATAATATCGTATAATTTTCGTTATTATTATCATACCTAGAACTTAGATTTTTTATTTAGGGGCATATACTAATTTTTTTTTTTTTTTTTGGGTTTTCTTATAGCATACATGTATATTTTAGGCTAACAAAGTAAGAATTTCATTATGGAAAATTTATGTCTATTGTGAAATATATTTTTGCTATATGAAATTTTAGGCAAGACTCATAATTTAAAATATATCATACAAATCAGTTCTTGTTGCAAAACACATAATACAAAAACAAGATTTTCATGAACAAATAATTTAACAAAAAAAAAAATTTCATGCTTAACTATGCCCCTAAAACATATCAACATGAATATTATAAAAAGAAAAGTAACTACTTATAGAGAGGTAACTCACCTTGTACAATGATAAAGACGGATAGGTATTTGCAAGTGTTGTTCCTTATAGTTGTTTGTAGAATGTATGGCACGCATGAATTGAAAATGGTTGATAGAATTATGAGGGGAATAAGAGTGGAGAAGAAGGCTGATAGAATTTTTAGGGGAAAATAGTGGAAAATAAGAAACATGGAAACTAAAGTAATATTGGTGCTATTTAAATAGGATGCAAGTCTCATATAAGTTAAAATCTTAGAGTTTAAACTGTACTAATAGAAATTGACCAAATACAACAAGGATCATCTCTACAAAAAATCTCAAAGTGTCTTTGTTTTTTTTATTAACAGTGCACATCAATCATTTATAAATCTCTGCAAATCCTGCAAAGAATCTCTGCAAAATTCTCAGTTTTTTTTTTTTACACCGTGCACATCAATCATTTTTTCTTCCATAAATTTCTCCCATGCATAGATAAGAATCTAAATAAAAATATCTATGTATTTTAAACTGTACTAATAAAAATTTACCAAATACAACACAGTCTGCAAAAAGACAAAAAGCCAAAAAGAATGACTTTGTGAGGAGACTTCAGGAAGGGCAATTGCCTTTTATTAGAAAGAGGTGAAATAAAAAGACAAAAAAAAAAAATCACTTGTCACTAGGAGGCCATAAAAAGTAAAAAGAATAAGAATCTTTGAAGATAGTTTTATTGGAAAGGATGAATGAAATCTTTTCAGGCTGAAAATAAGAATGGGAGGAAGAGTTGAATTGATTGGTTGATTGGCTTCTCATAGGTACTTTTACAATATGAAATGAAAGAACATGACATATACACAAACTAGGTCAAAAAAACTACTGAAAGATAAGAATATGTGTACTATATATATTTTTTATTTGGACAATATTTTCACAAAATTATAAGTGGCAGGTTGTTACTAGTTGTTATTGTTGGAGCAAAAAAGTATCTTAGCGTTAGGTTCAAATTTGAACCAGCAAGAACTAACCACCTATGATTTATTGTAAAAATATTGTAAAAATAAAAATGTTGTAGACGTACTTTTTTTTTCCTTCTATTTCGGTAATGCCACTGCAAAGAATCTTTGCAAAAATCTCAATTTTTTTTTTCTATTTATAGTACACATCAATCATTTTTTTTCTTCTATAACTTTCTTTCATGCACTTTTTAGAATCTATGCACTTTTTTAAAATTTATATACTTTTTTAGAATAAGAAGCACTCGGTGGTTTTCCGTTTTTTTTTTTTACTTTTTTTTTTCCCATTTTCGGCAATGGCATTGCCACAATTCTTTTTTTCCCCCTATTTTGGTCATTGCCACAATTCTTTTTTTTTTTTTTTTTTTCCTTTTTTCCTCTGTTTTGGCAATACTATTACCACAATTTTTTTTTTCTCTTTTTTCCCCCATATTTCGGCAATACCATTGCCACAATTCTTTTTTTTTTCTTTTCCCCCTATTTCGGCAATACCATTGCCACAATTTTTTTTTCCCCCCTATTTCGGCAATACATTGCCACAATTTCCCCCCTATTTCGGCAATATCATTGCCACAATTCATTCCCCCCCCCCCCCTTTTTTGGCAATACCATTGCCATAATTTTTTTTTTCTTTTTCCCCTATTTCGGCAATACCTGCCACAATTTTTTTTTCCCTCTTCTCCCTCTTATTTCGGCACTATCATTGCCACAATTCTTTTTTTGTTCTTTTCCCCCCTATTTTAGCAATATCATTGCCACAATTATTTTATTTTTATACTTTTTCCCTCCATTTTTGGCAATGCGATTGCCACAAAACATTTTTTTTTTTTGCTTCAGGCACTCGCGCACGCACTTTGGGCATTGGGCACTCACTCACTCACTCGGGTAGTGGCTGGGGCAGAAGGAATTTCGGTAACAGTGTTGCGGAAATTCCAAAATTTCTCTCTCATACTTTTTTTTTCTCTCTCATACTTTTGTTAGAATTTCGGCAACACTGTTGCCGAAATTCACTCTCTTTCTTCATTTCCCTAAATAACTTGGAACAGTGTCTATAACAACAAAAAACTCCATTTTTTGCAATATTTATCCAGAAGACTCCAAAAAGTTGTGATGGATCATAAGTACAACAAAAAAATGACCTATATTAATATACCCAGTGTTCATATAGGGTTAAGTTAAATCATTAGCTTATTTAGTTTAAAAAATAAACCAGATAAAAGTCTATGCATCGTTACCTAGAAATATAAAAGGTGAAGGTTTAAAAAGTTGTATTGATTTAATAAATAAATTAATCAGCTTATAAACATAACTTTAGAGGTCCTAAATCATTTTAACCCAAAGGAACTATATGAAAAATGGTACTAATGAAGTCACAAAAGCTAGTCATTTGACTTATTTTACAAAGCAAATGAGTAAGGCAAAAACTAAGGCCATTGTGGGAGTAGTATCTCGCAAGTTTTGATTTAGGAATTATTTTTATAAACATTTTATTAAGATAATAATAAAACAATAAATATTATTAACAGTTTTTTATATTCTTAAAAAATTAATATTAAAACTTTCATATTATAATTTATTGATAATTAACTTAAAGGCATCTATTAACATGACCTTTATATTAGACTGTTCAAATACACTGTAATTTCCATGATTCCTTCCAGGGACGGAACTACCTTGGGGATGAGAGGGGCCAAGGCCCTTTGAAAAAAAATTCCCTAGTATATATATTAGTATAAAAAATATACTTTTGGCTCTAAAATTAATATACTTGGCCTCCCTTTCCGAAACAATTTACAAACTGACCTATGAAACAAAAATGAAAAAAATTATCAAATCATCACTTCTCTAGTTGTCCCACGAATATCAAGAAAAACATTTAACTAAACATTTGAACAATTTACAAATCTAGACAACAAGAAAAATCTACAAAACAATTCACATATTCAGATAATAATAAAAAATCTTTGGACACAGTCTACGTTAAAAAAAAATAACAAATCAATTATAAATCCTAGTAAAACAAATCACAAAAACCTAATAATCTCTACCAAATTTCTACCTCTCATTTGAGAACTTTTTGTCCCTCTCAAGTACCTTCATCCCATAGTCATAGAGATGACTCCTATGCTGCTAATCACTTCATCCACACAACAATTAGTGTCACCAGCAACTTGGATCAGTTGGTGTCTTCAACTCAATCTATGAAAAAAATTTATTTTTTTAAAGATCTACCGATCACTTGGATCAGTTGGTGTCTTTCAAAAATTTACTTTAATGATGCATTATTAGCATTAATTTATTCTTGATCACAATATCTATGATCGATTAAAAAAAAATACAAAAAAATAAAAAATTAATTCTAACTTTTTAAAATTCTTGAATTTTGGCCCCCTAAGTTTAAATCCTAGTTCCGTCCCTGATTCCTGAGAAAAGAATTGTAACTATTTTGACAAAAGTTTTCATAAGGAGATAAAAAATTGTAGAAATATAATGAAATTATGTCCAGTGCAATATATACAACAATGAAGAATGCTGATTTTGAATTTGAAAAAAAAAATACTGATTCAATTTTGACAAACACAATCTTAGTAAAATTGATTTTAAAAGAACTCAATTGGCATGCCTCGTGCAACTGTAGGTCTGTGCGGAAAGGACATAGACGTGACCCCCGGCTTGCCCTTTCCAATGTGCTTGTGCATGTGATCATGGACCAAAGACAGAGGAGGATCCGTGAATGTCAAAAGACTCAACAAAACAAATCTTTTGCTCCGTACTCTCTTTTCACATGTGTAAGTGTAATGTTCTTTTATTATTATTGTAGGTGCCATCCCTAGACTCACTACTAAACTTTCTTGTCTGCTTGGATTTTCTTATATAAACGAATTGGGTGAAAAAACTTGTTTATATTTATTGATCTAACAAATTAATCAAATTCAAGTCTAACTTTGTGTTCCTCTCAAAAAAAAAAAAAAAAAAAGTCTAACTTTGTGTTTAACTATTGTTGGGATGTTTTGTGACAAAGGCCAAAAATATGAGAAATATCTAAGTCTCTTTTTGAGTTCTTTAGAAGTGATTATTTGTAAAGAGTATCAAACCCAAAATTTCAATATTTAATGAATAAAGGTTATTGGTGCTTTAACAAGAAAGAAATCAAAATACTAATAACAAAATGCTGAAAAATTTATAAAAACACAATAGGTTTGAACCTTCAACTCGCAGTCAGTGAGAAGAGAAAATTGAGTAATACTGTGAGAAAGAGAAAGAAGGTTTTCCTGTACCTATATTTTCACCCTCCAACTTTGAAATTGTGAGAATGTTAGCTGGCTAAATGAGCTTTTACTTAAAAGTTTCAGCTCTAAGGGTAAAACATGGTTCTCTTTTGTTTCGAATATGATTCTAGGCTTTTATATTGAGTTTTGGGTGCTCTTAGTGATTGGTTTTTTGTCAATAGAAAAAAGGCTTTAGATCTCAAGGTGTTAAGCAAGTAGTAATTTTCAGGTTTGCTTTTGTTTGGATAACAAAAATGCTTACTTTTATCATCATTAAGGGAAAGACTTGACTAAACCCTCATTGGCTTCCCTTTTCAATCGTTTCAGATCATTGGGAGGCTTACCTAAGTGAGGGCTAGCAGCTGAAGTTGGTTAATGAGAGTCAGCTATGTCTAAAGGCAAAAATGGGCCAGGGAAGAAACTTTAGGCCACAGTTAGCCAAAGAATAAAAGCTCTTTTGAGGTGGAAATTTCGGGTACAAGACCTCTTCAATGAGCCTGAGGTACTACTAGTGTTCCGTGCCCACTTGGTAGCACGTATGGGCTAGGTTCATGTAAAAGGTTTGAAAGAAACTAACTCATATCCTCCAAACCACAGTTCTTCAATTTCCTTCAATATATTACATGAGCTTGGACCATGTTTAAAAGAATAAAATATAATACAATACAGGAATTAAGTCCACAAGAAAGTTACTCTTGGTTGGATCGGGCTTGTAGAAAATGTATTGCAAAAATAGGTAGCAACAACCATTAAACAAGATGAGTTTCAACGTAATAATGTACTCGTAAACAAGTTTGTGAGTATGAGCATTGATTAATGTAGGCATAATATTATATTTTTATATGTATAAAAATTTAAAATATACTTATATAAACTTGAGATTGAATTATATAAGTAGTAAATAAGTTTATAAGATATCAAATTATTATAATTTTTTTTTGACCTCAAGATATCAATTTATTACTAGTAATTTATTGATAATTTAAATAGTTTGTTTTGTAGTAAAATTATATTTAATTTTAATGATACAAGGTTGATGAAAATAATTTTTTTACAAGTTTATGAAAAATTCATTTTTATCAAATGAACTAAAATAATATAATTTCAATTATAATTTAATAAATTATTAGCATAGTTTGTAAAGAGATAATTTTTTTTAATCGTAGTATTTACTATATATGAAAAAAGAATAAGTTAAAAAAGTAGCTTGTAATCAATTTTAAGCTTGTTTGACAAGAAAATGAACAAAGCTTGAGCATATAAGAGCATCCACAAGCTGGAGCTAAAAATTTAGCTATTTAGCACCACAAAAAGTTACTTTTTCTATTTTACCTACTCACATGCTATAGTAGTGGATCTATTTTAGCTTTTAACACAATAAAATAATATAAACATCACAATAAAATAATATATTTACTACGATAAAATAATATATCCACTACAATAAACAACAATCACAACCACTCACAACCGCAACCGCTACCGCTGCCACTATCACCACCACCCCACTGCCGCTACCGACTCTTCCACCGCCGTCCCCACCACTGCAATGATATTTTTTTACCACTTCAATTTTGTTTTTTGAGAAAATTTACCACTTCAATTAAATATCCCTTCTTTATTTTTTCTTTATTATTTTTTATTATCTCTTTCTCTCTCTTCCTCTCTGTCTCTTTCTCTTTCTCTGAACTAAGATGAACCAACAAATGGTCAAACTTCCACTCTTTCTTCTCAATTCAGCAAACCCACTGCCAACTAAACCCCCACATCACAACCCAGCCATAGCCACCTCCAAATACCCACCTCCAAATCGTCGAGACCAACGTCTCGGCCGAGTTGCATTGCGCAGTTTGCAAGGAACAGTTCCAACTTGGATCCGAGGCTCGCAAAATGCCTTGCCCAATTTGCCAGCACGAGTTGCCGAGGGAGCGAGAGTGAAGCCGAAACAAGAGCGAGGTTGAGATTGCGGTTGAGGCGGAGGAGACAGTGGGAGTGACAATTTGGAGGTTACCGGGAGGTGGGTCTGTGGGTTGTGCCATGGGTTTGTGATCTTTCTCTCTACTCTAACTGATCTGCCATGGGTTTGTGCTTTGTGGTGGTTGTATGGAATTTGGACCGGCGTTGGTTTGATCTTTCTCTCTACTCTATCTCTGTGGGTTTGTGTTTTGTGGTGTTTTGTGATGTGGGTTTAGAGGATCGACGTTGTTGATGGTCCGATCCTGTCTTTTTTTGGTGGCTGGGTGTCTGATTCGGTGGGTTTTGTATGGATTTTATGAGCACCACCGACGATGAGCTGGCCGGCGAAGTAGAGAGGAGATGAGGGATGCTAGAGAGAGAGAGAGAAAGAAAGAAAAAGAGAAAATATTATTTTAAGGAGAGAAGAGAAGAGAGAGAAGTTTAATAAAATATATATTTTTTAGCTTCTTGCTATAGTGCACAATCATATATAGCTGTGCATTGTAGTAAGAAGCTAAAAAATTTAACCTTTAGCTCCACTGCTGTAGTGTGGATTTTTGTGTTTTGATAGAGCTAAAATAACTATATAGCTATTTAGCTCCACTGCTGTGAGTGCTCTAATGTAATTTGGTAATGAGTTCATGCTCAATTCTTGTTCAAAATAAATTTGAATGAATGCTCCTAAACTTTTAATACTTGGCTCGGCTCATTTGGAGCCCTACTTGGAAGCCTCTTCTAGCCTCAACTTCTCCTATCGTTTCAGTAATTATTTTATGTATAAGATATATAGATCTTTCTTCTTACAATGTGTGGACTTCACAATCATGTGAAGTCATCAGGGCTAGATGATAAGAACTCAATATGGGGTTCAGTGTTCTAACAATAATTCAAGGCGCTCTTGATAAGGTAGGGCGAGAGAATTACAGTTTCAAGGGTTCTCTAGTTTGGTTGAGTGGAAGCAAGTGCATTGATGTGAGGGCTTGAATGAGGCATATAGGGAATTTGGCCATGGCATATGGCAGTGGTATGTTAATGGCTTGAGGTAATTTGAGATGAGTTCTTGAAAGTAAACGTTGTGTAGGATGATGAGATGCAACTAGGGTTTGAAATGGAGAGGTGGAATGATGTTGGTGGATGGATGGCTGGATGAAAGCTTCTGACTTGTTCGTGAGAAAGACACCTTCTAGTTGAAATTACTTTCCTAATCTCTAACCCCAAGAATGATTACAATAGTCCGAGCAATAAATTGACATCTTTGTTCAATTAGTAAAAATGATATTACAAGTATCTATTTATAGGTCCATAACTCTATTTTTACTTGGTTCACTAATCTACCATGTAAACTATTAATTTCAGCGTGTGTTACATTTCTAACAAAAGAATAGTATATAATTAGATAGTAGTATATATTAATATAATTGGGTTTTACTAATGTATGCTCTTAACTCTATTCTTACTTGGTTCCTTAAACAGTTTCTTAAAATGAATAATTAATGTGTGTCCTAAGAGTATACATTAACTAGATATGATTAGCTAGATTGTCTAATTATATGAATTAGACATGTGGTAGATGTGATTGGTGTAATAGACTTCTAACTAACTAACCCTAGCTTATCTACAAGTATGTTAATTGTAATTGGTGTAATAGACTTAATAAATGAGATTGTTCACAAGGCGAGTACGTTGTGACGTACCCCCAAGCTTCACCATTCTCTTCACAAAACTCTACATCTTCATTCCCCTTCACTTTTTGGACATAGTCTATCTCTTGCTTGCTTGAATGGGATTGGTCCTCATTTATCGGTAACAATTTGGGGATCTTGCAAACATGGCCCACATGCCATTTCTAGTGACACTTGAAGCATAATCCTCTCTTTATCAAATGTTCAAGAATAAACGAACCAAGATGCAGCTCAAATAAAACCTTCATTCAAGAGTTTGACTTCCATTCAATCGATGCTCGTTTGATTGAAAACCGGGAAGGCTCAATTTGAAGCGTTTTTAAAGTCGGATGATGCCTAGGTTTTTGTGCCTTGCGTGTGAACATAGAGAAGGCGTCTTAATTCTTATGAGCATGACTTCACAAGGTTTATAGAGGCCACTATCGAGCACTACTTTGAAAGAAAACTTAGACCTAAAGTTTGATCAACTTATGAGTTTAGAAGTCTATATTCACAAAAGTGTTGCTCCCTTTTAGTGATCAAGAGCTAAAGCAATGATACCATCAAATCCTCATGTGTTGGTGAGAAGTTCAAATTTTCAAGGAGGATGCTTGGAGTCTGTTAGAGGATATGTTTGTAATCATAGACAAAGTTCATGAAAGGCATTAATGCATGAGGAGTAAAGAAATTTTAGAATTGGTGTGATGTCGCATTAGTAAAGTTAAACTACCAAGTAGTTTCTAAGGTTAAGGGTTTAAACTAGATTGTAAACCCTTGAAGTGTTTTTTCCTTTGAAGTTGGTTCTAAATTGGTTTTTCAATTCGTCACCAAATCTATGTATTTCTTGTGTTTTTTTTTTCTTTAGTTTATTATTTGATATTTATTATGGCTATAATTAATTGATCTAAGTTGTAATCACCTAATTGCTTAAGTTAATTAATTGTTAATTAATCTTCATGATTATCAAATGAGTTTAAAATAATTTTTTTTTCAAAACTAAAGGCTTAGTAAGCTAATGAGAGTAAACAACCTATTAACTAAGAAGGAAATCAAATTAAAGGAACCGAGGTGGGTTATGGGAGATAAACAAAGAGAATCTTAGGTGGCAAAAGTGAAACTTTTCAAACCATAGACAAATAATGTAAATTCAGGCATAACCATACGTGAGTTTATTGTAATTACCCTCACTTTATAACTCTTATCTTAACATTTTAATTTCTCATTTTATCTCTGGTTAGTCCATTTTTGCCTTTTAATTTTATTAGTAGAAGGAATTGTAAAAATTCTTGTATTTGAATGCTAGAATCAATTCTTGAAAGGGATATGATGATGCCAAAAATCGTCAATTAGTCATACAGTCCTCACACGCCTTAGATAAGATCTGCACAACACAAAGAGAAGAAAATTCTACGAAGAGTACCGATGTGGTACCGGCCAGATACCCTTCGAAGGTCAAGTCAGAAAATTTTTACAACTCTAGAGTGCCAGAGCTGGGGTGAATTATGCGTACCTTGGTCTTTGAGGGTTTTGAGTTTTTATAGTAGTAGGGAGCTGACTATGATTTCTTGGCAAAGAGGAATATTTCCTTGTACAAAAGATCCTCATAAATGCGCGTATTTTACGGGCTCCTTTCCATATAGAGATTCTGTTGACTATGGCTAATCGTGGAGCACAAGTCAGTTTCATTTGAAGTTCCTTAAGGACCAATTAAACCATGTGGGTGTCACGTGACATTGCCACTGCCCACTACGTATCGATCTATCTCCCCATCCGTCTAACAAGGGTAATCCGTCCATTTACTACGCGTGCCATCGTGTTGGCTCCTCTCTTTTTGTCTGTCAACTCGGTGTAGTTGTCCATGGTTGTTTTTGTAAAATCTAACCTTCTATCTTAATTTTATCCTCTTCAGTTGCCCCCTTACTCTATGGGTCCGTGTCATGTTTCCTAGACAGACCTGTACAGTGACGGTTTAACCCAACTTTTTAGGAAATGTGTCCTGATTTGATAGGCTAGCCTAGTGCCATTAATGCAATAGTGGCACATGGCATGTTCCTAGTAGTTAATTGCTCGTAAGCGTCCCTTCGTCTTTCCTACCATTCCTTTTATATATATATTTGTTGCCTGCCCTTCTCATTTTTACTTTTCGTAAATTTCAGATTCAAAGCGATACCGTTTGCTTTTTATTTCAGCTTTGCCTTTTCCGTCGCTTTTCGGTGATCGTTCATCAGTTTCGTCTGTCAGCTACGTTGTGTCTGTTTCGTCTTCGAACTGTCAACTGGTAAGTATTCGTTGCCTCTTACTTATTTTTAATTTCGTCTTTAATTTTAAATATTGTTAGCTCGTCGTCTTCATAGACCTGTAGAGAGTCTTAGGGGTTTACCCGTCACGTGTAAGTGATAGATGTCTAGTAAGGCGTTGAGTGATCAATCGTGGGTCCGCAAGGAGCGGGCTACGATGAGGTGTACCCGTCTGGTCATGATGACCCCGGCACATCTTATGATGAAAGGGATTCGTCTGCCAATTCTCCTTCGGAGGAGGATAATGATGTGGACGTGGTCAGATTAAAGGGAGGTTTAAGTGGTGATTTAAATAGTTCCAACGTCATCTACGTTGATCCTCCCGTCCAGTCTGTTGTAGGTCCAGATAGCCTTAGGGAGTTCATCCTCCTTCCATTGTGGATGATGAAAGCAAAGACATTTCAAAACCCTTAGAGAGAGGTACCAGATCCCCACCAACGTACCCATCCGTCTACCTCGTAAGTCTGAAAAATGTTACTACAACGGGGTCAAGGACGTCGATGTATATGAGCAAATGTTTAAAGCGGGACTTCGGTTTCCACTAAGTGCTCTTCACCATCGCCTTGTTTAGTACCTCAGAGTTGCCGTCACCCAAATCTCTCTAAACGTTTAGAGGGTCTTCCTTGGTGCTGAAGTTCTATATGGAGTCTTAAGCGACGGGGAGCGAAAGATGAATGTGGAAAATTTCTTCCACTGTTACTGTCCTTCAGAGATCACCCAGTCTAAAGGTATGTACAGCTTCCTACCAAGGAATCCTGTACTTAGGCTGGTGTGTGACACTCTAGACTCCAACAAGAACAGGAAGAGTCGTTACTTCTTTATGCAGGGTGACGACTGGATGTGTCACCCTAATGATCAGGAGTTCATGCCTGTAGACAAAACTTGGGGCATAATGCCTCCATTTGGTGAGAATCCGTCCTCTTTAAATTACACCTTTTATTTACCGTCTTTAGTCTAACCATCCCTTTCTTTACGTCCCGAGACCGTTCACATGTGACCTTGGAGCAGTGGAGCTTCTTGGAGGAAAATTTTGCAATTAAGTTGAAGAAGAGAACGTGGCCTAAGCTCGTCACCTTGGAGACAATCCATTGGTATTGCGACGGTCCCGAACCTCATGAAGCTACCCGTCGCTACAATGATCAGGCTCGCAGACGTAAGCCCGTCTCACTTATATTATTTTCTTTCTAATTGTAATTTGCCTAACTCTTTTTTTCCATCCATATTGATATAGAAATGGAGGAAGGCAGAAGGAGAGCTTACATAAAGTAGCAGGCTGCTACGAAGAAGAAATAAGAGGGCACATTGCCTTATAAGGCTGCCACCCAAGTTCCTTTGTCAAAGAAAAGATCGTCAGGGAAGTCTAATTGTCCTCCCAAAAAGCCCAAGGTTGTAGAGTCCATTGTCGAGATGAGAGCTGAAACAAAGGATACGACCACTCTGCCACACACGGGGAAAGGCAAGGGTTTGATGACGGGTTATTTCCCCACTGCCTAGAAGCCACCCATCCTTCTTCGCAAGGACCCCAAATATGCCCTCGAGCAACTGTCGTCCATCATCAAAGCTGATGACTACGAGGACTTGAGCAATCATGCAACAAAGGCGATGGGAGAAACGGGTCTCTTCAACATTGCACAGGTAAATTTTCTCGTCCATTGCCCCCTTTTTATGTAGAATTGTCTTCATCCTCTTTTTAACCCTTTTTTGTTTTGTAGGGGGTGGTAATGAAGAAGGGTCTAATGGACCGTTGCCTCTCACACGAGACAACTTTGGACAGGGTCAGGGCAAGGGCAAAGGCGATGGCAGCGGAGCTGGAGGAGTTGCAGGCCTAGAAGGTAGTTCAGGAGAAGAAGCTTGCTGCATTAGAGCAGTTAAGGGGCGAATTAGAGCATCAGATGGGGGTGTTGAGGAAGGTCCTTGAGGATAAGGAGAGGGAAATCAAAGACACCAAAGACCAGCTCCATCAAGCTAAGGAGGATACGATACAGGAGTATTGTGACTCCGATGCCGTTTTAGCAGAGCTCGGCAGCTCGTTTGCCGATGGTTTTGACGACTGCTTCCGTCAGGTGAAGGCGTCTTATCCCGATCTGGATCTTTCTCACATCTCCATTGACCTCCAGGCCCAGACACTAGCCTAACCAGTCTACTCCGAGAGCACTAACAAGCTGTTTGCTAATGATGTCGTCGTTGACCCCCATGGTGGAGAGGAGATAGCTCTTGCAGATCAAGCCACCTCCGTCAGAGATGACGCCCGTCCACTCGAGGGGGACCTGACGACCAATGACGGAGAGAACCCTACCGACCAGAACTAGATTTTTCTATCTCGATTTAGACTTTAATTTTCTTTCTTTCATTTTGAATGTAACGAACCCTTGGCAGAACAATGTTTCTATTTTGCCATCGCCTATTGTTTTTTAGGCTTTATATATTGACATTTTCCTTTTACTGGGCTTTTCATAATTTATTGGTGTTTTGATCATGTAAATGTATGCTTGCCATATATCTGTCTACTTTGTGCTCAACGACTGAACCTATCTGTGTGTGAACTTAATTAATACAACCTATTCATAGAGTGAATCTGTTCACCATGTGGACTTCGTATATATAAGTCATTCATTCGGTATGATCACATCACCCCTTTTTTCTTAAAAAATAGATAATTCATCCTTGCTAGATGATCCCGTCCACTTTGTGGTCCTATTGAATATATCTCATCCCTTTGAGATGATTTCGCTAGCTTTTGTGGACTTAATAAGCATAGTTCATCCCTTCAAGATGAACCCGTCCACTTTTGTGGACTTAGTAAATGAAACTCATCCTTTTAGGATGTCCACTTTAGGGACTTGATAAAAATAGCACATCCCTTTTGGATGAACCAGTCCACTTTTGTGGACTTAATAAGTCTAGTTCATCCCTTCAAGATGAGCTCGTCCACTTTTGTGGACTTAGTGATTAAAACTTATCCTTTTAGGATGATCCGTCCATTGCACATTCCTTTTGGATGAACCCATCCACTTTTGTGGACTTAGTGATTAAACTCATCCTTTTAGGATGATCCGTCCACTTTATGGACTTGATAAGCATAGCACATCCCTTTTGGATGAACTCGTCCAC
This sequence comes from Castanea sativa, assembly GCF_040712315.1. Classification (NCBI taxonomy): domain Eukaryota; kingdom Viridiplantae; phylum Streptophyta; class Magnoliopsida; order Fagales; family Fagaceae; genus Castanea; species Castanea sativa. The sequence continues at coordinate 24,724,575 of NC_134015.1, read as the reverse complement.
TTTTGTGAACTTAATAAGTATAGTTCATCCCTTCAAGATGAACCCGTCCATTTTTGTGGACTTAGTGATTAAAACTCATCCTTTTAGGATGATTAGTCCACTTTATGGACTTGATGAATATAACTCTGTAGACACATATACATCGTGTTCTAAATAACTCCTCTTATTGTGATAAATATGCAAGTAGAAATTTTCCTTTTGAAAATAAGAAAATTACACTTTGGGCCACAAAAAGTACTGTAGATAGTAAAAGCTAAAAAAGAAATAAACTGGAAAATGAGAAGTGTCGTTGCTTGTGATCTTTGTCTACAGGCAGTACTTCTTTAGGTGCTTTGCGTTCCATGGATGGTGCAACTTTTGCCTGTCCAATGTCTCGAGGTGGTAGGTGTCCTTCCTATGCCATGATGTGATCCTGTACGATTCTTCCCAATTAGGTCCTAACTTCCCCTGAGAGGTTCTTTTGTAGCGCTTGTTACTTTCCTTAAGACGAGTTCCCCAACTTGGAAGTCCTTGTGATTCACCTGGGAGTTGTAGTGTCTGGCCATAAGGTTTTGGTACTGTGCTAACCTTTGTTTAGCCGTTGCCTTGACCTCATCCACCATATCAAGCTGCAAGCGTAATGCGTCGTCATTCTTTTCCTTGTCATGGTTCGCCACTCTGTAGCTTGTGAGTCTCACTTCAGCCGGGATGACCGCCTCATTTCCATACACAAGTCAAAATGGTGTCTCTCCTGTAGGCATTCTTGTCGTCGTCCTGTACGCCCATAGTATGCTTGGCAATTCTTCCGGCCCGATACCCTTTGCTTCTTCGAGCTGAATCTTGATGATTTTGAGAAAGGATTGGTTTGTGACCTCAACTTTCCCGTTGGCCTGAAGGTGAACAGGTGACGAGTAGTGGTTCTTGATCCCAAGTTGTGAGCAGAAGCCCCTGAATGCATCATTATCGAACTGCTTCCCGTTGTCTGAAACCAGCACTCTAGGTACCGTACCTACAAATGATGTTTCTCCATACGAAACCACGTATATTCTTCTCTGTGATGATAGCAAGGGCTTCTGCTTCTACCCATTTGATAAAATAATCTATACCGACCACTAGGAATTTAAGCTGCTGAATAGCTGTCGGGAACAGACCCATGATGTCTAAACCCCACTAAGCGAAGGGCCATGGGGCTGTCATTGGGGTGAGTTCCTCTGTTGGTTGTTGGATTATGTTGTCAAACCTCTAACACTTGTTGCAAGTTTTGACGTATGCAAGGGCATCCTTCTGCATAGTGGGCTAATAGCATCCTACGCGAATTAGCTTGTGCAACAACGACCGAGATCCGGAATGGTTTTCACAAATTCCTTCGTGAACTTCTCGCATGGCATAGTCTGCTTCCTCGGGGATAAGGCACCTCAGGTATGGCTGGGAGAAATCTCTCTTGTATAAGATATCTTTGATCAGTACAAATTGTGCAGCATGGACCTTCAACTTCCTTGCAGCTTCCTTATCGTCAGGCAGCACGTCCTCTAGGTAAGAGGTGATTGGTGTTATCCAGTTGTTCTTGGAACCTATCTCTTGCACACTGACGGTGTTTATTAAAGGTGAGGCCTGAATGAAAAAGATTACCTAACCGAGGAAGAGCGTTTGCTCTACTGATGCCGCCTTGGCAAGACGATCGGCTCGCTCGTTCTCCTTTCTTGGGATATGAATGAACTTTGCATTGAGGTTGTTCATCCGATTCTTTACTTGATTAAGGTACTTCTTCATCCGTTCCCCTTTGCACTCGTAACCACTGTTAATCTGACTAGTGACGACTTGGGAGTCGCAATGCGTGATCACATTCTTGGCTTCGGTTGCTTGTGCAAGATCCAGTCTTGTTATCAGAGCTTCGTACTCGACCTTATTGTTTGTTGTGGGGAAGTCAAGTCGGACCATGCACTCGACCTTGTCTCCTCCCGGGCTGCGGAGCACTACACTAGCTCCTCCTGCCTATTTATTGGATGATCTATCCGTGTGGACCATCCATTAGGGGTTCTCTCTTGCCCCCTACTCATCTGTGTGGGTGAACTTTGCAATGAAATCGGCAATAGCCTGTCCTTTTATGGATGTACGCGGCCAATACTTTATGTCAAACTCACTTAGCTCAACCGCCCATAATGCTATCCGTCCAACAGACTTCGGACTGCTCATCACTTTTTGCAAGGGTTTGTCTGTCAAGACAACAACAGTGTAGGCCTAAAAATATGGCTTGAGTTTACGCGCTGCAGTTACTAACGTGAAGGCAAGCTTCTCCATAGAGGGGTACCTCTCTTCTGTGCCTTGGAGCGCTTGGCTCGTGAAGTATATAGGCGTCTGCACCCCGTTTTCTTCCTTGACTAAGGCTATGCTGACAGCGGCTGAGGAGATGGCTAAATAATAAACAACTCCTCTCCTGGTTTAGATGGGCTCAGCAAAGGAGGGGAAGAAAGATATGCCTTTAGATCCTTGAATGTGCGCTGACACTCAGTCGTCCATTCAAAAGCCATTTTTAATGTGTGGAAGAAAGGTAGGCACTTATCCATTGCTCTTGAAACGAACCTATTTAATGCAGCGACGTTACCGTTCGAACTTTGTACCTCCTTGATGGTTTTCAGTGGAGTTAACTCCATGATGGCTCGTATCTTGTCTGGGTTGACCTTAATACCCCTTTGAGATACCATGAATCCCAGGAATTTTCCTGCCGTCACTTCGAATGCACACTTGTTCGGATTCAGCTTCATGTTATAGTGCTGAAGGGTTTCGAAAGTCTCCTTGAGGTCGTCCAGGTGGTCGTCCTCCCACACGCTTTTTATCAGCATTTCATGCACGTATACTTGGATGTTCCTCCAAATTTGATGCGCAAACATCTTGTTCATCAGCCTCTGGTACATGGCACCTACGTTCTTAAGTCCGAATGACATTACTTTATAACGGAAGAAACCCTGGCTAGTGACGAAAGAAGTCTTCTCCAGGTTAGCTTCGTCCAGCTTAATCTGGTTGTAACCAGAAAATACGTCCATGAAACTCAATAGCTAATGTCTTGCTGTTGAATCCACTAGGACATCAATCCAGGGAAGCGGGTAGTTGTCTTTGGGGCATGCCTTGTTCAGATCCGTGATATCTACACACATCCTTTGCTTCCCGTTGGCCTTTTTGACCATCACCATGTTGGCTAGCCAGTCGGAGTAGTATACTTCTCGTATAAACCTTGCTTCCTACAACTTGCGAACCTCTTCTACTATGGTCTTGTCTCGTTTTGGAGCGAATAGTTGTTTCTTCTGACGGATGGGAGAAAAAGTAGGCGATATGTTCAGTTTGTGGACCATGACTGAAGGATTGATTCCGGGCATGTCTTTGTGGCTCTAGGTGAAGACGTCCTGGTTCTTTCTTAGAAATGATATTAGGGCCTAACGGACTGGCGGGCTAGCAAGAGTACCTATTCTTGTCATTCACTCGGGCTTAGAATCATCGAGGGGTACTTCTTCCAACCTTTCCACTGGTTTTGCCCTCGTCTGTTTTTCTTCTATGTACATCCTCGACAAATGGTTGTCATTTCCAGCATGGTGATGTAGCACTCTCGTGTTGCTACTTGGTCTTCTCGTACCTCTCCTACTCCATACTCAGTGGGGAACTTGATCATCAGGTGGTAAGTGGAGGTCATGGCTTTCCAAGAATTAAGGGTAAGGTGGCCCAAGATGGCATTGTAAGCAGATGAACAGTCTACTACCAGGAATGTGACATCCTTGGTGATCTGCTGAGGGTAATCGTCGATGGTGACGGATAAGGTGATCGCATCGAGTGAGTACACTCTTGTTCCTCCGAATCTAACGAGTGGTGCGTCAATTGTAACCAACCATTTTATCCTAATCCTCATCTGTTGAAAGGTTGGGTAGTAGAGTATATCGGCGGAGCTATCGTTGTCCACAAGACCCTGTGAGTGTTGTAGTCACCAATCTGTATGCTCACTACAAGCGCATTATCGTGCGGATGATAGAGACATTGAGCGTCCTCCTCTGTGAAACCGATTACTGGGTTATCGATGCATGCTATCTTTGAAACCAAACCTGTCAGTTATAAGTTCTAAACCATCCAAAGATAGGTCTTACGCGCCTTCCTGGAAAAACAGGAAGTCGTAGTGCCCCCTACAATCATCCTTATGTCTCCTACAGGTGGCTTGGAACGCTCGTTTTCCCTCTGGGGGCCTTGCTCTTGCGGTTGGTCCGTCTTGTCTTTGTTGACGAACTTCTGCAATTTTCCTTGTCTGATCAGGGCTTCTATCTGCTGCTTCAAATCATAGCATTCGGACGTATCGTGGCCATGGTCTTGATGGAAGCGACAGTACTTGTCTCTGGACCTCTTATTGGGGTTGCATTTCAGCTTGCCAGGAAATGCTAGGGATTCTTCGTTCTTGATCTGCATAAGTACCAGATCGATTGGGACATTCAGTGGGGTGAAATTTGTGAATCTTCTAGTGGGGGGTTTGGAGCGTCTATCTTCTCGCTCATCTCCTATCCTTATGGCCTCCCGTCCACTTTCTTATCGTGTTTCTTCTTGTCTTTCTCACTTCTTGGGCTTTTCCTCTCAGGCAAGCAATGCGTCCTCCGCGTTCATGTATTTGATAGCCTTGTAAAGTACATTTGACATAGTTTTCGGGTCATTCTTGTATAAGGAAAACAAAAACTTCCCTTTTTGTAGCCCATTGGTGAACACAGCTACAAGTATCTTGTCATTTGCTTCATTAATCGAGACGGCCTCCTTGTTGAAGTGGGTTATGTAAGATCTTAGTGTCTCATCCTCTCGTTACTAGATATTCATTAGGCATGCTGTTGACTTCTTGTACTTGTGTCCCTCGATAAAGTGCGAGGCAAATTAGGCGCTCAACTCCTTGAATGAGCTGATAGAGTTTGGCATCAACCTGCTAAACCATACCCTTACAGGGCCTCTCAATGTAGTGGGAAAGGCCCGGCACATGATCTCATCCGCTACGCCCTGCAAGTGCATGAGGGTCTTGAACGTCTCTAAGTGGTCCAAAGGATCCCTTGACCAGTTGTAGGCTTCCACTTGCGGCATACGAAACTTCGACAAGAGAGAGAACGAAGTAATAGGTGTAGTGAAGGGTGAATCCGTCCGGTGCACTAGCTCGTCAAGATCACTTGATACCCGTCCTTTGATGGCGTTCATCATCAGGTTCATTTGTTCCCTCATCATCTGCATATCTACGACCAGGTTCGGTGGGGTGATATCTGTGGCCGTTAGTCTACTCACGGCGTTGTTGCCTTCTGGCCCTTCCCTATTTTGTCTACCGTTAGCGTGTTGAAGGCTATCACCTCTTGCTTCTCCTCTTGATTCCAGGGCTTGGCGTCCCTTTGGCACAACTGCTCTTCTAAGTCATGATTTTGCTTGGTAAGTCGTTCGACAGCCGCGACAAGAGTTTGAACCTGTCTCTCAAGGGCAGTGGTACATGGCTCGTCTCCTTGGTTATTGTTGGTGGTCACCATTGAGCGATTAAGCACCATGCAACTTTTTTGTCCAAGAAGTAGTAATATGGCTTACCTTTTTCTCACAGACGGCGCCAACTGATGATGCCAAAAATCGTCAGTTAGTCACACAGTGCTCACGTGCCCTAGATAAGACTTGCACAACAAAAAGAGAAGAAAACCCTACCAAAAGTACCGGTGTGGTACCGGCCAAATATCCTCTGAAGGTTAAGTCAGAAAATTTTCAAAACTCTAGAGTGCCAAAGCTGGGGTGAATTATGTGTACCTTGGTCTCTGAGGGTTTTGGGTTTTTATAGTAGTGGGGAACCAACCTAGGTTTCTTGGCAAAGAGAAATATTTCCTTGTAGAGAAGATCCTCATAAGTGCCCGTATTTTACAGACTTCTTTCCATATAGAGATTCTGTTGACTAGGGCTAATCGTGGAGCACAAGTCATTTCCATTTAAAGTTCCTTGAGGATCAATTAAACCATGTGGGCATCACGTGGCATTGCCACTGCCCACTTCGTATCCATCTACCTCCTTGTCCGTCTAACAAGGGTAATCCGTCCACTTACTATGCATGCCATCATGTTGCCTCCTCTCTTTTTGTCTGTCAACCCGGTGTAGTCATTCATGGTTGTTTCTGTAAAATCTGACCATCTATCTTAATTTTATCCTCTTCATACACAAACTATTTTACAACAATTTACAAATTTTGATGCAGTCAATTCATACTAGTTCTCATTTGGGCTTAGTATTAAAATCACATTTTCACTTACTAATAATTATTCATTACATCAACATTTTATAAAAAAATGTTGTAAAATTATTTGTATTCTAAAAAGAAAAGGAAGGAAAAAAAAAAAGGAAGTAAATGGATGTTCTTATTGTAATAAGAAAAGGATATTATTATTGTAATATAAAAGGAAAAGAAATCAACAGGAGAAAGATACATGCATGGAGTAGCAAGGAAAAAAGGAATGGAAGGGGGAAAAAAACAGTCATCATTCTATGCTTTCTCGTTTTGGGCTATCTCCAATTGTAAGGATCAAAATTTTAATAGATATAATAGATTGTTGTATAGTAAATGGTAGTCACAAATTCTCTAGAGTTGCAAGAACGACTACACCACCACCTCGTAGGAAAGATGTTATGAAGAGGAGGTAAATGTTAAGAACCCTACATTTGCATATAGGTGAATAAATATATTTCTTGTAATCTACTAATAATGGTTATAATATCTTGTGTGTAGTTAGTTAGTTGAGATTAGGTTAAGTTTTGAGTACATGAGATACATTTAACATAGAGCTTAATTCTTAAAACACATATTGAATTATTTAGCCAATTATCTTGAACTATAAGGGCCCATAAGATTAGATTAGTTTTCTTTTAATAAATATATGATTGTGATTCACAATTAGCAATTGAATAAAGACAACACGCTTATGCTCTATATGTTTCGACTTTAACATTTTTTTTAGAAATAAAATATTTTCCAAAAAGTATTTTTTAGAGAACTATTTCATTTTACTATGTTTGGTAGTTACTTTAAAATGAGTTGGAAAATTATATCTTGACTTTCCTTATTTAGCTTCATATTAAATAGATTTGTTTTCCTTATTTAGCTTCGTGTAATATTTGATTCTCAACAAAAGAAAAAGAAAAGCTTCATGTGATATAGAGATGTTTTCCCTATTTAGCTTCAAGTGAGATAATTGGTGCAAAGGGGAATTTAAGCATATTAATTAATGAGCTATTTAAGCATATTAATTTTTTTGGGTGCAAAGGGAAATTTAAGCATATTAATTAGTAATAAACTAGTCGCTAATCCCGTGCAATGCACGGGAAAATTTTGCATAAATGTATAATGTATCATGTATAAGATTCAAAGCTGAAATTATTAAAGCATAATGAAAATATTTGATCACACAACAGAAAAATATAAGAGAAAGATGTGGCTACCGTCAAAAGACTAATCCATGGCTATATAGTTGACAAATTCAGTTATAGCAAAAGTAAACCCAAAAATTCAAATGTTAAAACTTTCAAAAAGCCAAAAAAATTAAAGAATTTGAATATTTTGAGCCTAAAAATTATTGAAACAAAACAAAACATATATATGTCTATGTGATTACATAACAAAGAAATATAGAGAAAGATGAGTTACCTTCAAAAGAATAATTTGTGGATATAGTTGTTGAAATTTGTTTAGACAATTTTAGATCTTGCCAAAAAAAAAGTGAGAAATTAACACAAATATGCGAGGGAGAAGAAACTGTAGGCGTTACAACTTTAACTCAATATCAAAAGTAAATCAACAAACCAATTTTAAACACCTTAGTACTTTTCAACTAGAGTGCTTAACAATTTTACTTGTGTCGAATTGCAGTAGGAGAAGATTCTTGTGTGGCATAAGTCATGACTCCTATTCCTATACCAATATTGCCAAAGATTTCTAACAATTCAGACCTTTTCCTATTTATTTTAATATCTAAACGAAGTTGAATTCTTATTTCTATATTGTGAGTACTTTGAAATTTTTTTAATTTAATTATAGTCACTTGACTCCAACACATTAGGTAAATACAAAATTATGATATGTTATTAAAGCTGGTTACAGCTTTTGAGTGAGAAAGAGATAGCCGGGTTTAGATGTTGTTTTCACTTTTTAGATGTTGATTTCACTTTTTAATAGGATTAGTAGTGTTTTAGTAGGATAGGTAACAGTGTTGCAAAAATAGAAATGGTTTAAACGTGTGATTAGTAGTGTTTTAGTAGGTTATGTATTTTTTTTAACTGATTTTTTGTTTTTTTATTTAAATAATGCTGATATGGAAAATTGTGGAGAGGTCAAATACTTCCGTTATATATATATATATATATATATATATATATATATATATATATATATATATATAATGATAATTTTATTTAAATATTAATGATAATGATGAGTTTGAGTTTAAGTTGGACTTGTTAGAAAGATAGAGTTTTACTCCTTGTTAAGTTTAGACTAAACAAAAATAATTTTGTTTGAATAAAGTGATAATTTTATTTAAATATTGTGTTGACGTGGAAAATTAATATATATATATATATAGATAAAATAATAATTTTATTTAGATATTAATGATAATGATGAATTTGAGTTTAAGTTGGACTTGTTAGAAAGATAGAGTTTTACTCCTTAAAACTAAAAATGATAATTTTATTTAAATAAAATGATAATTTTATCATTTTAGTTAAATATTGTGCTGACGTGGAAAATTGTGAGGGTTTTAAAGGAAAAAAATAATTTTATTTAAATAAAATAATAATTTTATTTAAATATTGTGCTGACGTGGAAAATTGTGGGGACTTTAGAGGTTTCGGTATATATATATATATATATATATAGATTATTAAATTTTACACAATTAAATCTAATATTAATTAGTAATAAATTAATTAAAATGAAGCAATTAATTTATTACTAATTAATGTGCATTATGGCAAATCTCTTCACTCGCGGCCAGGATCCAACTCAGGATGTCATAATGCAATTCCCACGTGAGTTGCTTTCACCAACTCTTACTTCAAAATATACCAATAACGCCATTAATCCTAGAACAAAAAAAATTAAAAGACCAATTCTTTGTTTTTCCATCAACTAAGAAAACACTACCAGAAATTCAGGGCATCAAAGGCAAGACAAATTTTAAACACAAAACATTAAAAAAAATTATAAATTTTATTTATATTATAACATTTAATGATATTTTTTTAACCGTTAAATCTTTTACAAATTTACAATTTTAAAAATGTGTAACTTGATCCTATATATATATATTTTCCTGGTAACACTATACACCCACGAAGGGATACAGCCATACAGGTACCAATGCATTCATTGGTAGGAAAGACTTGATCCTAAAACCAAAGTTACGTTGGCGAAAGCTTGACCACTTGCCGTGTTGACGTGTATATGAAAGAAAAACGAAATAACTATAACATTGTTCTTTTAAGGAATGTAGATAATGATGAAAACTGTAAAGTTGAATCTATTTAATCATGTGTTGATTTTATTTCGTACCAAATTTGTTTATATTTTACCAATTAGATACCCTATATTTAGGTGGGAATTGTGTAAAGGTAGTGTATGAGAGAGTGTGAAGAAACCTCAAATGTGTGCACTTAAGAAGAGCCTCGCGACTAGTGAGTTGCCAAAGGTGGCACACGTGTGAAGCATGCAGGAGAGCTGAAGGGTCATGACAGCTAGAGCACTACAGGACAAAACTTTCAATTTGGCCAGGCAGTTAGCTCACGACTCGTTCCAGTTGCGAGGTTGAGTCACCAGAATGCCTTGTTTGGATAAACTTGACATTTCACATTTCTCATACACTCTACTGTAACTACCCTTATACCCACGAATTGTAAAGAGCTTCCAAAGAGAATTTTGAGGGAGAAATCCTAGAGAAAAACAGGATTGACTCATCCATGATCTTCATCTTTTGATTCTCCAAATTCATATACTCTCACCCTCTCTATTGACATATCCTTGAGTTTAGCCAAATCCTTATCTAACCATACTCATATCAGTGAGGAGGTGTTTGGGAAGCAGTTCAGAAGGAACCAATTCATTTGGTTGATGCAATGAACTTATTGCGAGATCCGGTAAGTTAGAGAAGATAAGGCTCGGCGCAACCCTGTTGGAGCAAGAAGATTGGAGGGGGTGCATTAGGTAGATTAGACTTGAAGGGTCTTTTGTTATTCATGTATCCCAACTTTATTCTCTAGTGGATTATTGACCGCTTAAAGGGCGGCGGAGAGGTTTTTCGCCGAATACTTTGGTTTCCTCTTCAATTATACATCACTGTGTTATTTTTGTGTTTACATCTCTCTTCCCTTACTCTTTACCTTTTAATTGCTGCTATGTTTGTAATTAATTATGGTTTAGAGTGTGTTACCAATTTGGGTTTAGCTTATATTCATCATTCTGCACATATTTTGTTTGTGTATAAGCTTGTGTTAGTAATTTTGAAATTGGAGATCTAAACGTTCATATGTGTTTTACACACTATTTGAACTTTAAAAAACAACAAATAAGCCAATTGCCAAATAAAGATGTGTATCCGACAAGGGTAATACACTAATACTATGATTATATAGCACAACTTATGTCATAACTTGCTAAGTTGTGAGTGGCAGAAATATTTTTTCACATAGACCCACAACTTCACTTTTTTTTTTTTTTTGGCTGATACCACAACTACACTTCAATTTATTAACTCTCTCCATGAAAAATTGTGACAAAAATTATACAATTTTAAAACATTATCTAACGTACCCGATGCGTGAGACATGTGCCTAACTGACATACAACCCCACAGGTATAGCCGTGTGTCAGTGAGACATGTCTTATGCGCCACCGTACATATGAAATTTTTTCGTAAACTTTTCATGTGTCCTAAATAGAATTTCTCTTCCAATTTCCAAAGAAATACACCTACAGTTTCACGCACCAGCACTACTCGTGACGTGGAATCTTTTGCTCATGTCAGACTACCCAAAAGAAGCACCAAACATCCCTTATATTATTTATGCACAAAAAGACACATCACTAATAAAACGCTCCCCCACTATACCTATATATATTCTTTCTCACACGTACGTTACTCTTAATACTCTCTCACAGCCACTTTACTTAACAACAACAATTCACATCCTGAAATGGCTGCCATCGTAGAACCAACAAACCTAGAACCCGAGAAGCAAACACTCCTCAACCAACACAAAGAGAAGCACTTCACCGCCGGCGAGATCGTCCGCGACATCATCATCGGGGTATCGGATGGCCTCACCGTGCCCTTCGCCCTCGCCGCTGGCTTGTCGGGCGCCAATGCCACTTCCTCCATCGTCCTCACCGCCGGCATAGCCGAAGTCGCGGCCGGCGCTATCTCCATGGGACTCGGCGGGTATGTATTTTTATTATTCGCTTTTTGTTTTATTAATAATTATGAGCAAAGCAATGGGTTGAGGAGGGATTTGAAGGGATTAAGGTTTAAGAGACACGTACGTGCAGGTACCTTGCCGCAAAAAGCGAAGCTGATCACTACGTGAAAGAACTAAAGAGAGAACAACAAGAAATCATTGACGTTCCTGATACAGGTGATTCCAACTTGTTGAAACTTTCGTTTTTGTTTGATTGATAAAGTTTTTTATCGTCAAATAAGAGATTTAAAATTTGAATTCCGATCTAAAATTTGAATTCTGTCTATGTTAAAATCTAATTATTATCTCGATCTAATGATTAAGAACAATCCTTATAAGATTTGTGATATTAATATTAGTTGTGAAATGTAGAGGCGGCGGAGGTAGCGGAGATATTGGCACAGTATGGGGTAGAGCCGCATGAATATACGCCTGTTGTGAACGCTCTCAGGAAGAATCCCCAAGCATGGCTTGATTTCATGATGAAGTAAGTTATTAATGTTTTTATTCCTACACATATATTTGAGCTGAGAAATTCTAGATAAAATTTAACTTTTAGACGGATGTATATCCATACTTTTAGGACTTAGATTTGCGATGACCACTATCTCAAAATCCACCTTTGAAGGTAAAGTTGTGGCTCGAAATCCATGGAATACGTGTAAAAACTCATAAATTAGTATATATAAATATACTCATGCTAATAGGTAAGAAGTCTATATACACAAGAGATGAGTGATATAAAAGTGGAAGATAAAATAGATTTTAGTTTTTCATTATCGTATCTGGTAAAAGTATAAAATATGGAATTGAAATACAAAATTTTAAAAAAAATTTGAGAAGAATAATGGGAGATAAAAAATTTAATATGTCTAAAGTTCCTATTATGTCTTATTAAGTAAAAAGTATTTTGTTTTTATTTTGAGAAACAAACATATGCACAAAAATACAGAAAAATGAGTTATAAAATAAAAACACACAACAAACTTTACTTAAAAGTTATGATAACTTTAAGTGAGAGTGAGTGCAGCAAGTTATACTATACTCAACATTTTCTTGAGTAATATAGAACAATTACCTCATTTTTTATTTTATTTTTTTGAGAAACAAACATACACATACAAGGGAGAGGAAAATGAAGTAATAAGTAATTGGATTTTACTAATGTGTGTCCTAAGGGCACACAATAACATACTATTTTTGAAAAAAAATTTTATCGGAAATTGATAACGTTTTACAGATTTTTCAATTTTTCATAAAATATTTCTAAAAATAAATGGCTTAATATGTGCCTTCAGGGCACATATTAACTGGACCCTAAGTAATTTTCATTTTTATGTAAAAGTAATATTTTCTTTTACTATATAATAAAAGATAATTTTACCAATTTAATTAGTAAATATAATATTTTATAAAATTGATTATGTTCCATTATTTTATTTTATTTTTATCTGCACATCCTTTTATATAAAAATAATAATAAGTTGATTAGCTGACTTAATTAAAATAATACTTTATAAAAGTGAATATATCACAATTACTATATACTTTTAAATTTATCTCTTTAGTCTTTATACATTCAATTTTGAATTTCTTTTCTATTGCACGTGCAACACTGAGACTTTGAGAGTAGAGAGATTAAAGTTATATTGGTAAATTACTCTTCCTCACAAGTTTTCTTTTATGTTTTTTCTCCATTTTGGATGAAAATAAAGATTGTGGCCCTGGAGGGAAAATGTCCCCCACCCTATTTTCTTTTCACCCAATTTTCTTCCTTACCTTTCATCAAAAAAAAAAAAAAATCTGCCTTACCTAACAATGGAAAATGGGAATCTCTCTCATTAGGAAGAAAGAGAAGTTTTCATTGGTGGAGAGGTTTTTGCAGTGATCAATGGGTATGTAATGTTCAAGAAAATATTTTCTACTTTTAAAAGTAGAAATTTTTTTGCTTTCTATTAGGTTTATTTTATTGACTGTAAAAAGTATCTTATATTTACTAAAAAATTTTCGTCTCACCAAATATATATATGAAATAATTTAAGCATAGGCTTCAAAATGTTTATTCAACACCTTCCTTTCCTTATTTCTTTTCCCCCCCTTACTTTTTGGGTATGGTCCTTAATATTATTTTCCCTAACTTTTTTAGTATGGTCCTAAAAGAGCCTTGGTTTCTTGCAAGTCGGCCTATAAATCCAAAAAATAGGGCTTCTTTTTTATAACAGTTGTTCCACTATAATCACCGATAGAAGAAAAGCAACTTTAGCTTTTGTAATGTTGCTAGATAAAGTTGTTTCCCTTCTGAAACGTTGACAAGAACATGTGGTCCGTCCTCGAGAGCGCAGAGCCAAGTCTTGGGTCAGAGAAATTCGTGAAATAATTGCAGCTGATATAATGATTACATTGTCACAGCCTTTATTATTTTTATTATTATTATTGTTTGTTTTTGAAGTGAAGATAGAAACATTTTCCCAAGCCACAACCTGTTGATTACTCATCCTCTTTTGCTTTTAGGCCATTAAGGCTTCTTTTAGGTGAGAAATGGAGAAGTGGGGATAAAAAATAGGGTGCGAATGAAACAGTTGGGGATAGAAAATATTTAGATTTTTTCATGTGTGTTTGGTTAGGGTGAAAAATTAGAAAGATGAAAAACTCTTTTATTTGGTTAAAAAAAACATAAAATGAGGGATGAAAGGATATATAGATAATTTTCTATCAAACATTCTCCCCCTTCCTCTCCCACCTCCATTTTCTCTCTAATTCGAGGAGACAATTATTTTACACCAAATGGTAGGCTCAGAGAAAAAATATCTGGTCACCACTAAAATCACTCCTCCACTACCTTTCCCAACCCAACACACAAGTCTCTTTATTTTCTCTTCTCCCCACAAATCACCCTAACCAATCACTACATAAATGAAAATTTTGATCTATATTTTGAATCATAGTTATTGGATAGTATCAAAAGAAGACTTCAAATGGAAATTGTTGGTAAAACTAATTCATTTTTCATCTAAAATAATGTACATATATTATAATTATAAATAGTTACTCATAATTGTTTAATAAATAATTTACTTCATTATATATATATATATATATATATATATATATATATATATATATATATATAATTCAATAGTTATAACGGTGAGAAATTATTTGAATTTTAAATGTATTGAAAATATCATTAATTGTCAATCAATTGAGTTACAAAATTATTAAATACTCTGGGAGTACCATAAATGTGTACTCTTTCCTCTCATATAAATTGAGGGTCTTACCATGAATTTAATTAATATATCATACTATTATGTCAGAGGAGAAAGTAAGCATTTATAGTACTCCAAAAATATTCTATAATTACTCATGGACTACTCCATTGTACTAAGAGCAATGATAGAGATATTAAAATTTTTATTACATAAAATGACATAGGGTTTGAAGTAATAAAATTCAATTATTAGATGTAAAACACATTTTTCAAAAATAAAATTACAAATGTCAACAATTCATTAATTTGCAAGCAAAATTTAAGTTTTGTTGTGTTCTTCCTAATTTTGTTAATGAATGCCTTAAGTAAATAACTAACGTGCATTTAATATACCATCAAATAAGGTTTATATGCTTTCAAAAAATAAAATCAAATTTTGCATTAATATTAAGAACAACATATACTTGCACAATTAATTGTTAACGTAAATAAATTATTATGGATAATTATATTTTTATTATTATTATTTGTATGCATTACTAATAATTGAATAGGAGTATATAATATTCCTTAACATGTTAATAATTTATCAATTAATTATTTAGGTATATGTAATTTAGCATATTTTGATAAAGGTTCCCTTCTGCAAATTAAAAAAAAAAAAAACAGGGTGAATGAAAGAAAAAGAAATGAAAAAAAGAAAAGAAAAGAAAAGAGACACATATGTTCCTAATTATCTTTGTTTTAGTTATTACTTACCAACATAAAGACTACTAGAGCATAACATAAGGCTGTTTTGTCATTTTCCTTCGATGATTAGTGTTTTATTTCGAACTAAAAGGGATGTGAGTGTAATAACAAAAAATTTCAAGGGAGGTTACTACAATTTTTCCTCTACAAATAGGTCCTATGTTTGTTGTAAATTGAAATGGGTTATATATCCCTTCTTTGGGTTCGAGGAGTTAATGAAGGATATATGTGATTTTTCTGTTTAATGAAGTTGCGTATTTAAATAAATAAAAAAGAAGATAATGCTTAGGTAGATAGCAACTAAAGCATCATTACTCCTTTATTTTAACCTTTTACCACAATTGTTACAATGCTTTATTAGTAGAGCTTCCTTCGCCATTCCACCATTTCCACATTGAAATATTGAATTTTCCGTTGGACAGTTTTTTTTTTGGATCCTATTTAATACTTAATGTTCATTTCAAATTTCAATATATTAGCAACAAAATTATTTGCATGCTGGTGGAGATTACAAATACTAACAACAATATATCTACCAAAAACATTTCATGTGATGCAGGTTTGAACTGGGATTAGAGAAGCCAGATCCAAGGAGAGCACTACATAGTGCACTCACAATTGCCATTGCTTACGTCTTGGGTGGATTGGTACCCCTCATTCCCTATATGTTCATTCCAATAGCTAGAGAGGCTGTGGTTGCTTCTGTTGTCTTAACCTTATTGGCATTGCTAATCTTCGGCTATGCCAAGGGTTACTTCACAGGTAGTAAGCCCTTCATCAGTGCCTTTCAAACTGCCCTCATTGGAGCTATTGCTTCTGCAGCTGCTTATGGCATGGCTAAAGCTATCCATCCTTAATTAATGTTCTAGCATTGCATCAAGAGTTACTTCTAATAAGATTTCTATCTTGTATCTTTTTCACTGTCTTAAAAAGTTGGACACTCCTCCCTTTCTAATTTAATCATGTTATCTTATACTAGCAACTTCGATTGGCATTCTTATCTCTAGGGTGGACAAACTTCTCTCCTCTCTTTTATGTTCAATCCTAAGTAAAAGATGCAATAGCATAATCATGATCACTCATGATAAATCATTAAAGATAATTGAAGGATGAAACAAGGGTACAAAGTATACAAAAGGACATCCTAAAACAAAGAAAATAGAGCTACGTGACCAACATCCAAAGTTCAAAGTATCTATAAAATCCAAGAATTTTGAAGTAGTATACAACGTTGCAGCTTGATCCCACTCATAAATAGATCCCAAGAATTTTGACTTCATTTGAAGTACTAAGCGTTCTTTGCTTTCGAAGGTTATAGTATGCATTCTTTTTCTGCATACTCTACATTAGACAGCGGAACGCCGCCCCCCCTCCCCCCCCCCACAAATAATTTAGGCTGCATTTTTGTTCCCCTTTTATTGGCAATGTCCCCATTCCAGCGTAACGAAACCCATGAAAGAAAAGAACATGATAAATGAAACCCACTGACGATTTTGCCCTTCATCAAACCATTTCTAAAGTTGCAACTTGGTTAATCGACTTCACAATGTACCTTCAAAATGAGGAATGAGATTTGGGCAGAGAGAGAGAGAGAGTCACAATTGTATCTAGCATTTGATTCCTCATGCTGCAAATCAAATGCACCTAAAGCTACAAACCTCTCTCTTCCTCTCTCTCTCTCTCTCTCTCTCTCAAATAATTCTTTTTTAATAAGTACGTAGTGATGGAAGAAAGAGATGAGATCCAAATCACAAATATGAGAAACCACAAAAAATGTCATTACTATTTGTGTTAGACTATCACTTGAATTCCCTCTAAGATGACTTAAGTGGAGGGGGAAGACGCTAGCACAATGGTAGACATAGCGAGTTGTGAACCGAAAGGAATGGCAAGTTAAAAGTGGGTCAAGAGCACTTGTGAAGTTAATTAATTCCCCTAACTTTTTTTTCTTTTTTATAATTCAATGGTCTAGAGAGGCAAGATTTGAACGTTAAGCACCTCTAATAAAAATACCATAAAGTGTTAGTTGAACAAAAAGACTTTTGACAGTTCCCCTAATTCTCTATATTTTCTATTTTCCTATTTTTCCATCCTCTCAACCAAATGAGCTTTAAAGTTGCCTATTTACTTAAGCTAAAAAAATCCTTACATTGAGCACTGAATAGAAGCTTTAATATAAATATCGTAGCATTTTTTTGATTTAATTAAGAAATTATTGAAGTCATAGGCAGAGTAATTTGTTTTATCGTGGGAGGACAGGACAAGAACAGTCGGTTGTCAATACACAGAGACTCGAGTTCTATGGGAGTAGAATTGGCATGCCATTCAGAGGAAGATAAATTGAGGAGGTCAAAAGAAGTCCCAAGTGACCCTCACACACCTTGCATACCAACCTTTTTTAAAAATTTTTTTATAAAACCAATCTATCACAAGATTGCATTCGATCACATCAATAAAGCAAAATTCACTTGGCAAAAAAACAAATAAGATGTCATTGAGAGAGAGAGAGTTAGTTGCTTTACTACATATATATACGCGCATTTATAGATCAAGTGAGCATATACAGAAGCGGCATCAGTACCCCATAATATACAAACTTACGTCGGTATGGAAGAACTATACTAAGTTGCAAAAGTTATGAAAGGTAAAGCTATGAATTACTTATAAGTGTACTAATCCAAACAGAGAAGGTGTTATAAGTGGCACTATTAACCCATCTATTTAGAAACAGCTCTAAGTACTTTGAAGGCATCATTCAAGAAACAGAACACCACTATGCCATTCCTCCATATATCTGTATAGAGAAGACATGCTGACACAATGATATCTGTCAATAATCCACGTAGAGTAATCAGCAGATGAAATCTTGATTACACAAGATTAAAATGAATTACTAGTTTTTTTTTTTTGGATTAAAATGAATTGCTAGTCTCAAATAAGTAGGATAATTATGATTGATAGTAATAAAAACCTTTTCAAATAAATTTTACCACATGAAAGAAAGAAACGTGAAGAGCCAACTTACATTTGATTAGAGAATGATGGAGTGGGGGAATGTGTTACACTTATGCTATAGAAGGGTACCAAAAAAGTCAACAAAGACAACAAAGCTGCATATTCCTCATATGTTTCTATTGTGATGCATGTTCGTTGTTACGTTCAGAAGACAAAAGCCCCATTTGCTCAGTTAGAAATTCCAAGTTCTGCGATTTATCCCAATGAGCTTTATCAATTGATGATTCCATTCCCAAGTACTGAGATTTCTCCATTTGTTCCATCAAACGTTCAAAATTTTGAGACATTTCCAATTGGCTTTTGGACTCTGTTGATTCCATCTCCATTTCAGAATCGATAAGCTCCTCATCATCCATCTTTCTATCCTCATCATTTTCTAAGAAAGGACTAGCTAAAAGAAGCTGTTCCCATGCACCATCATCAGGTGAATCAGGTAGCATAAATGGGGCATGGGTATCTAAAGAACACGTCTTCTCATCCATAAGCATTTTCATAAAATCAGGACTTAAGAAAAAATCTTTCATCCCATCAGTAGAAGGATCAGATTCCTGTTGTTTTTCTGAACTCCGGGTTACTGTATGTAAAGGTTTTGGTGTTTCACTGACTGGTGGCTGGTACCTTACAATCGTCCCATCAGAAGCTACTGGTCTATCATCCTCTTTACCTTCTTCTAGCATACGCCAATTTTTTTCTTTTGGCTGAAGCAGCTGAACTAAAATTCCAGGGCTCTGCATGGCCATCACTAAGAATGATAGCATCTGCTGCTGATTCGTTTCCATTCCTTGAAGGCGGTCTCTTAAGAGGAGCAGTTTATTATCTGAAGTTTCCTGGTGCTGCCTAAGTTTGATCAACTCCTGCATAACCAAATTTTTATCAGTCTTTAAATTCTCAACTTCCTTCCATAGCCCCACGTTTTCAATGTTTTCAGCTGGTCCATCTGAGTTGTCTAGCTGCTGCAACTTTTTCCTTCGACTGATGTTCTTCAACAGATGCTTTTGACCTCGGACAAATCCATCATTTGCAAATTCCCAGCGATCTGTATCAATTTTTCTAAAACCCTAAAAGAAAACTAGAGTTACTAACTAATAGGGTATCAGCTGACTCTTAAAAAAACATATATATTTTTTTATATGCAAATAAATAGTCATATAATATGTGGTGGGGGTGGGGGGGAGTTGTAAGAGAACTTATATGTATGCAGACCACTTAAACTTGTTATGTTCAGTTTTTAGTGTCTTTGCTACAAGCATGTTTATTTAAATGATTATAGAATTTCCAATTTATCTGAATTCCATCAGAATAGCATTTCAAAGAAGCAAATTTGATTCACACTTTACACAGTTGAAGTTTTAGATGACCAAGCTGGCCAAGGAGTATTGGACCATCTCCATTTCTTTTCTATGCTTTATTTATTTTATTTTTTATTTTTAAATTATGAAGCTTAGATTTTAGATGAGAAAAATAGTGCTTTAGGATATTCTCATGGATCACCAGAAACAGTACCTTGTTATTGATGCAGGAGACGCAAGGAATTTTATTTTAATTTAGTATTATTTACTTTTGTGAGTCAGTTGTATTTTTATTTTTCAGGTCCTAGAAGTTTATTAGGCTATTAGCATTTCAATATTTGGAAGTAAGGTTATTTTTGTAATAAGGTAATTAGGGTTTCCAATGCCAATTAAAATCAGGGTTTAATTTTCCTATATAAGCAACTATTGTATTCCTTTTAAATGAATAAAAATTAATTTTGGTTTTTGGTCTGGGGCCGACTCTAGCTGACCCTAGGTGTTGACTCCTAGTGCTCAATGCTGACTTCAAGCAAGCCTAGGTGTTACTAGGGGTTTCTATCCTTTATTTTACTGTCTTTAAAATTTATTGTTGAATCATTCTGGTTGTCCTGCATCTGTAATGCTCTTGATAAGTGAAAAAGGCATTAAAATTTAGTATATATTACATAGAAGGTTCCAATTATTTTATGAACAATCTTATGCACATAATGTAACCACAGAAGATTTCCATGAGGAGAACTTCCAGATTCTTTATTCTGAGACTAATGCAGAGAGTCCACCATATTTAAAATTTATGGTTTAATTAATTCAACAAACATCTGATGCGTATTGGAAGTAGCTCTAGTGCTATGTGGGCCTTCACTTACTTTCATATATAGAAAAGTTCTAATACAATTCAAGGTACTCAGAGGTCGGTGGGGCTTGGGTTGATGGTCAACCCTTGATTTAGTTCAATCCTACAAGGTGTTGGAAAGTGATGCCCACTGCTGACCAACAATTTTCGGGTCTTACTGCCCTTCACCTTTGGATGGGCGGGTGGGTTAGATCAGATTATTGCCAACACACACCACACAATTCAGTTTTGCAACCCTCAACACGCATTGAACACCAAACCAACTTAAAACACAAAGCGCCCCAAACTGCACCTCTGCCACACCCACACCACACAGCCCCAAACCCCACCTCCACCACCATACCCAATTACCGCTGCCTAACTCTAAAGTCTAAACAATCACACCAACAATTATAATAAATAAATAATAAAAAAGCCCCACATATATATATATATATATATAGAGAGAGAGAGAGAGAGAGAGAGCAAGAGAGAGAGAGATAGGGCAGTAAATTAAATGGAGGTGGTCAATTGTAAACTAAAGAGACAAGTTGCTGCTCATAGGAGACGCATGCACCACAACTGCCGACTGATCTGGTTGCCAGTGTTGTCGTTTTAATGCAGGAGGGCTTTTTGATAATCTTGCTTCAACAGGTTATGGGTTGGATTTGATTTCTCACAGGGAGAGAGAGAGAGAGAGAGAGAGAGAGAGAGAGAGAGAGAGAGAGAGAGAGATTGAATCAAATATGGATAGGTGTGGAGATAATGTGGCTATACGTCAGTCAAGGGGAGGTGAGAAATCTAAAGAGCGGATCAAATGCAGACACGTAAAAGGCTTAAGATTTGAAAATCAATCAGTCAGGTCGGGTCTAAAGGGTTTCCTTGATGCAAGAATTTTATATCTGATTTTATCATTAAGACACACTACTGAATAAAATTTCACTTGGATGCAACTGTTCCTAACTGGGTTGATTCAGGTTGAACTGTTTGGGGCCATGATGATGTAGTGTTGATCACAACTATAGGCCCTGTTTGCCATCATTTCAGATGGTTGGTGGATCAGGTCCTAGTATCATATTTCCCCCTAAAAGGAAATTTGATGCAGATATGATTGAAGCAGTTTGAACAATACCTCTTGGTACTTATCCTTTAAGAAAGGCTTAAGAGACTTACTTGCCATTTGGCAACAGGCCATCAACTGAAAAAAGGGGTCTTGGTTGGGTTGAGCAACCCTAGATATCATTCTTAAAATTTCCCAATTAGATTTCAGACATGCATCCTTTTACATAGGAGTTTTACAATTCTTTAAGAATTGTCATGACCAGATGAAGGCTAGTCACATTAGTTGGTTCTCTATCATCTTCTATCTCTTGGTGAATGAAACTGACCTCATACCCGCATTCTGAAACTCCCATATTCAAACACATCTTAGATTATGCATTCATTAAATGAAGGATTTGGTTTCTTAAGTTGAAATGCTTGAATCCCTAGGTCAAGTTTGACGGAACCTTTAGAAACCATTTGGAACAGCCAAATCTATAAGCTCTAAAATGAAAGAACTATAATAGTGTGATGCAAAATTGTATTAAACTTATTAAGACCCCCCAATTTAGACACAACCCAAGCAAGCAAGAGAAAGTCCTAGACAAACATGACTCATAGCATAATGAATGGGTACTTCAAGATAATGGTGAAGACGCCATTTTCTTCATACAGTTAACAAAAATGATCATACATAATATAAGAAAAATGGAAAACAAACCAGAAATTTCCGTAGCCAAGAAAAAGCATCTGACATACCAACTAAAGGTAAGCCCCATGAGACCCCAAACAAAGGAAAACAAAGGATCCACAAACCCCTAGGGTGATCATGCATGCTAGGCCTTCACAAAATCATCTTCCATCTAAGTATAATTGCATTCTCTAGAACGCAATCAACAAAATTATCTTCCACCTTAAAACCAATAATTGGAATTTGCAAGGGAGAAGTAACAATATTGCACAGAAACTACCTTTTTTTACTTAAGGTTGGACTAGTCACCTCTAGATTAGGTTGATCGCCCCATCTCAATTGTACATCAAAATTTACATTGCAGCATAAATGATAGTAATTCAAAGATGACAGCAACTTAGTCAAAAATTGAGCCCTCCCTTGAAATTCTACAACTATAAAAAGAAAAAATCACTAAACAGATGTTATTTCCTTTCAATCCAAGCTCATCTGAATCTCAACAATTCAGTTCCAATATTTATTTATAAAAAAAAACCACTTCTAAATTGAATATGGGAATTGAATTCTACAATTACAAAGAGATACTAGTAATGACTAAACAGCAAACATCGTCTCCTTTCAATCCAAGTTCACCAAAATTCAAAACAACTAAACTATCCCCATATTCAATTTATAAAATCACATTTATAATATCCTTATTTTTGAACAAAAATTTGATAAAAAAATCCTTATTTCTAGATTGAATATGGGAATTGAATTCTACAATTACAAAGAGATACTAGTAATGACTAAACTAAACTACATGTCTCCTTTCAATCCAACTTCACCTAAATTCAAAACAACTAAACTATCCCCATATTCAATTTATAACATCACATTTAAAATATCCTTATTTTTGAACAAAAATTAAAATTTGATTAAAAAAAACCCAATGCAAACAAGGAATTACCAACCAACCTAGTAAAAATGAAAACAGAATTTCACAAACACAAACATTAAATGACAATTCAAAAACCCACAACAAAAACAAAACCCAGGTACAAAACCACCCACAAAACAAAAACCCTGTCTTGTCTAACCGAGTTAACCACAACTCTGATAAAAACCCAATAAAGCAGAGGAAAAGAAAAACTTACATAGATGTTGAGTTGCCTCATGAAGCTAGAGAAATTGTTGTGCTTAAAGTACAAAGGAAGCAATTTGACAGAGAACTCGGTCATGTCCCAGATGACAAAGCTGTTGCATGACTCCGGCTGAGTCCACGATATGATCGAGTCAGTGGCCTCATCGTCCACCATCTCGTAGCATTTGGTCAGAAACGGTGCCACCGAGTCCGACCCATTCTCTTTCGATTTCCTCACCATCACGAAAACACAAAATCGGAGTTCGATTTGGATTTTGTATTTTTTTTTTAAACTATTTTTTATGGAACAAAGAATGAGAGAGTTTCTTGGTCCCTTGGTTATGGGTTTTGTACTTGTACTTTGTGTGCACTTGGAGTGTGTGGAGGGGTTGGGATTTTATAAAGGAATATTTGGTTTACTTTGCTGTGTGCTATGATGCGGTTTGTTCAGTGAGATTGGTTTTCTGTTTTTAACGATGGGAATTTGCCATATGGATTTGTTGGAGTTGATATTAGGGGAAATTACACTCATATTTTCATTTTAAAATTTGGCCAATGATCTATTGAAATGCACATTCATCACCAATAATTGGTAAAATCCTTGATGGTTGTATAAGAGACGTGGGGTTCAATCATCGCCTACACCAAAAACTGATTGGTGTCTTGGTCTGATGATAAAGAGTTATTATCAGGAGTGGACACCATAGGTTGAAACTCTCTAAAAAAAAAAAAATGCACAAGAGATCGAGAGTTCAATCCCTGCCTACACTAAAAACCGATTGATATTTAAGTCTAATAATAAAAAGTTATTATCAAGAACATGTTATAAATTAAAACTCTCAAAAAAAAAAAAAACTTTGCAACACTTTTTTTTATTATACAAGATAGAGATTCTATTCTAACATAATCTATGTGTATATATATGTGTGAAACTCCCTCTTGGAGACTAAAACCTCTGTTTTTGCCCTCCACACTCTATAAGCATTTATACTTATAGAATGACCATCGCACTAAAAATGTGCGGTGGAAACTTTGCAATACTTAAAACTTGACTATGTGTTTTACTCTTTAAGTTTAGCGGAATTCAGCATTAAAATATCAATATATTTTTTAGTTTCTATTTTTAAAGAGAGGTAAATTAGTTATTCGATACTTGATTTTGTTATGTTTAACATCAAAGTACAAGATAGGAGGAGGATATTGAAGCAGAGTTATAGATTTGGGGGATAAATTATACATTTCAATAAATAGGAGTAAACCATAAAATGAGATATAATTTTTGGTCAAAAAAGAATGTAATTACTCTTTGATTTTACTGAACAGTCCCTCTTGTTTTCTTTTTGGAACTTACCAGGAAGCTACGTGGGTAAAGTGGTGGGAGCTGCTGGGATGGGAAGTTCCGAAAAGTGAGAGTCCGTGTGGGGTCGAGTTTGTTTGAACGTGTATCATTCACTTGACTTTTTAGCATGACTAGTTGAAAGGTAAACCATGTTTGGTTGGAGGGAAAAAAAGAAAAGCTTAGGATGGAAGATAGGGTAGAGATATCAGATAAGGACAATGAATTATTTTGTTAAAAGTGAAAAGGAAGAGGAAATAAAATAAAGTGTGATGATGCCAAAATCGTCAATTGATCACTCGTTTATTCCGGAGTTTTAGACGACCTTGTAGGACCTGCAAGATAAAGAGTGTTGATCGAAGAGACCACCGGATTGTGCCCGGTGGGGGAGTCTCCGATGCTTAAGTTAGTATCGGCCTATATCTTTCTTACTATAAATAGTAATTTGTAGTGGTTTTTGACATACCTTAGAAAATGGACAGATTGTCCCTTTTATAGGTGACTTAGGTTGCTGTTGGACATAAATGAGGGTGAGTATTACCCTAATTGTAACGTTCTTTATCTTGATGAGAGAGTTTAAGACCTTTGATGGTCGTTATTGAATGTGTTGGGTGGTTACTCATCTATCTTTGATGGCCTACTTATGACGCAATGATCGTCCATTAAGATGAA
This sequence comes from Castanea sativa, assembly GCF_040712315.1. Classification (NCBI taxonomy): domain Eukaryota; kingdom Viridiplantae; phylum Streptophyta; class Magnoliopsida; order Fagales; family Fagaceae; genus Castanea; species Castanea sativa. The sequence continues at coordinate 24,699,167 of NC_134015.1, read as the reverse complement.
CAACCTTAATGGTTTTTATGGACTCATCAGTTGCCCCCCATTCCCAAGTCTGATTTTGCTTTATGCTGGTCAGACTTAGGGAATGTTCTTGACTGGTTTAGATTCTGACTTCTTTATCATTAACTACTTTCTTCTTTAAGAATGGTAGTATTTTTGTGACGACTTCTTAGTATCTACCTTTTGAAGGTCTTTTTGGACGTTCGAGGGATCGTAGCTTGATCTTGAAAGTGAGCTAATTTCTTTGAACGATCATTTTTTATCACTACTGAAGAGCAAGTTAATTTCTTTGAACGATCATTTTTTATCACTACTGAAGAGCAAGCTAATTTCTTTGGGCGACCACTTTTTATCACTGCTAAAAAGCAAGCTAATTTCTCTGGACGACCATTTTTTATCACTTTGATGCTTCTTCTTTCATTCATTCTCTGGTTGGCACGTTTAATATTCTTGATCTATGTGTGACTTGCGTTTGTGTGAGAATCCTTGTTTACTTACACTCGTCTAAGGGTATTTAGTCACTTGGCCACTTTTAGGTGACTTACATCCAGTTACAAAGCTTTGTCATTTAGATTTCGTGAGCGATTTACATCCGTCTTGGCAGAATCTTATCACTTAGCCATTTTTTGGTGACTTACATCCATCTAAGGAATCTTGTCACTTAGGCTTCGTTAGTGATTTACATCCATCTCAGCAGAATCTTATCACTTGGCCACTTTTTGGTGACTTACATCCATTTAAGGAATCTTGTCACTTAGGCTTTGTCAGTGATTTACATCCGTCTTGGCAGAATCTTATCACTTAGCCATTTTTTGGTGACTTACATCCATCTAAGGAATCTTGTCACTTAGGCTTCGTTAGTGATTTACATCCATCTCAGCAGAATCTTATCACTTAGCCATTTTTTGGTGACTTACATCCATTTAAGGAATCTTGTCACTTAGGCTTTGTCAGTGATTTACATCCGTCTTGGCAGAATCTTATCACTTAGCCATTTTTTGGTGACTTACATCCATCTATGGAATCTTATCACTTAGGCTTCGTTAGTGATTTACATCCGTCTTGGCAGAATCTTATCACTTAGCCATTTTTTGGTGACTTACATCCATTTAAGGAATCTTGTCACTTAGGCTTCGTCAGTGATTTACATCCGTCGTGGCAGAATCTTATCACTTAGCCATTTTTTGGTGACTTACACCCATTTAAGGAATCTTGTCACTTAGGCTTCGTTAGTGATTTACATCCGTCTTGGCAGAATCTTATCACTTAGCCATTTTTTGGTGACTTACACCCATTTAAGGAATCTTGTCACTTAGGCTTCGTCAGTGATTTACATCCGTCTTGACAGAATCTTATCACTTAGCCATTTTTTGGTGACTTACACCCATTTAAGGAATCTTGTCACTTGTTGCTGGAATGATTCCTTGATGCTATGTCGTTTTGGACCTTCTTGAGGCCATGTTGATATCTGCATTAAGTAGCACATGCACTTGCCAAGACTTGGTTAAACAAGAATTTTAGAACAATTCATATATACCAATAGCCTAGGTGACCCTTTTTCTTATTTCCTTGTAATCCTAGAGTTTTACCTCTTTTGTGATCTGTCTAGTAATGCATACATTTTTGCATGAAACTTTACTAGGTGTAAATTTTTATAGACGAATATAAAAGAGACAGAGACAAATGTGTTACCTTAAATGACGATATCATTTTGTCATATATATCGATCTTTTTATTGCTAGGATCTTCTTGACAAATTCTTCCCTTTTTAGGATGACAAGCTCTTCTTTTTTCAAGATTTTTTTTTTCTTTTTTTTATAAAGCCCGGCATGATACTTCATGTCTAAGGCCTAGATCTCTTTTGCTTCAATTTTTTTTTGAAGGCGTAAAAACTAGGCCACGTTTTTGCCCCCGTTCAAACGTGAAAAGTACAATTCTCGTTTTTTGACGACTAGAGAAATGGTCTATCACGATTGGAACCTTTTTTTTTTTTTTTTTTTTTTTCGCGTGCTTTGATGACTATGGTCATTGCCGTTTGTAATAGCAATTTTCTCTTCCTTCTTCTTTAATTGTATGCTTAAGTCACTTCAATAATGCTAGTTGCATGACAATGTACGAATGTGCAATTGCATGCTATACAAGATGAAGTGCATTCTATATGAATCATAGAGAAGTATAAAAATTGAAGCTATTTGACTATATGCTTCTTTAAACTGGTCTTTATTAGGTGCTTGCACTGTATATGATTTTTAAAGCAATTTAAGAAGATTTTGGTGAGTTGATGGAGATAGCGGAAATTTATTGAGACTTAAATTGATGAGCATATTGTGAACATGATAATCTAGCATTTTAAGTTTAGGAAACTTAAAAAAACTTCTCAAATTCATGACGATGAAACATATGCCACAAATAATATAGTCATATTGATTGTGATAGTTGTAACAATTTTATAGCAATATTTTCAGCATGTTCTACATACACATTTGTAATAATTATGCAAGCTTGATATTTATTTGGCTTCAATGAAATAATCTTTTGCATGGATAATTAAAAAGAAAGAAAGAAATGAGTTACCTCAATAGAAGACCTTAAATCTCGATACTATTTTGTGCATACCTTGATCTTTTCATTGTTGTAGTCTTCTTGACGAACTCTCCGTCATTGAACTCTTACTTATAGAGCTCTTATTTGTTGGATTTGAAGTAGGCACCAAAGTAAAAGCGGGTGCTATCAATGTTTTCATGTCAGATGCATATGCATTTTAAAAAGAAATAAATGAATAAGTTACCTAAATAAGAGACCTTAGATCATGACATTATTTTGATACGTACATCGATCTTTTTACTATTGGAGTCTCCTTGACGAGTTCTCCTCCTTTGAGATCTTTTTTGTTAAGCTTAACATGATATTTCATGTTGAAGGCCTAGATCTCTCTTGCTTCATTCATTTGAAGGGATGAGAGCTAGGCCACATTGTTGTAATTCGTCGAGGTCGCTCCAAGGCTATATTTCATTTCTCAAAGGACGAAGGTCATCCTAAGTTCTTTTATCGTTGTTGTCCTTGGTATCTGAAGACGACCAAAGGGTTTGCCCTCGTTTAAACATGAAGGCTGTAGTCATTTGTTTGATGATAACCAAAGGAATGAACTGTCATGGTTTGAACCCGTATATTTCTTTCTTGGGGCTTATTCTTAGCTTTAATTGTGTACTCAAAATGAGTCACCTCAATAATGCTTGTTGCATTTTGTTAGGAATGACAATATCCAAATAGGCAAATTGCATGTTGAACTATAATAGATATCTTTTGACGAAGTGAACTAAATGTGAATCATAAAGAAGTATACTCTGATATATGAATACTAAAGCTACTGATTATATGCTTCTTTAAAGTATTGAGGGACAAAACTTTGATCTTTTTCTTGGCAGGGTCTCTTAACGAGTTCTCATTCTTAATCCTATGAACTTAAAGAATATATGTACAGTAGCTAGTCTAGTTGTTGTACTATAGTGTGCTCTTACTGCATAAAGTGTTAGATTTAGAGCTATATTGTCAAGCATATAGATACCACTAAAGTTTTCATGAAACCATATGGGGGGATGTATAAATGGAACAATTCAAATTCTCCATTCTCAAAGTCAAAGAAACATGTAATTATACATGGAAAAGTTTGAATAGTAAACTTTGTTCATTCTATGGTGGAACATTTCAAGATATAAAATTTCATATCTTAGTAACGATGATGGAATTTATTTCAAGAAGAAATGTACTGATACTAAATAATATCTTTACGTATATTGGCATAAATTCCAATGATTTTTGAATTATGAAATTTTACAAACTTACATTCCTTATATAACTGGATCCTTTGACCCAAAAATAATGTCATTATCATATTTTTTAAATCATCTTATATCTAATGATATTGACCACTCTGGAACTAAAAACATAACATTTTATACATTTAATTGACTGCTCTAAGGAGCATTTATAAAATTAATTTCCATTAGGAAACTAATTGTAGAAAGTAACAACATATAGGAGTATTCACTAACTTTCTTTATCCAGAAATTCTTTAACTTCAAAAATCGAAATTGAATAACTTCACGTTTAATACCTAAAGTAGTTTTTTTTTTTAAATTATTTAGACAGGCAATAAGATACCAATACACCTTTTTAGTGCTCAGAATTATGACACGCTATAATTATATTAAGATAATAAATTTCAGTTTTACTTTTTTCAAATGCAGAAAGTTAAGATTTATTATCTTTGGCAAAGCAATAATCCTTGGCTTCCATCTTTCCTATCTTAGCAAGATGTATTAGGAAAGAAAAGTAGTGATATGAAAAGCCATAATGCTTGAATATCAACTAGGATGTTATCAGAATATCAATTGAAGACACAAACGGTCTATTACAATATTAGGAAAGGTAATAAAACCCTTTCTAATGGCCATAAATTGGATTCAAGGTCATAATACTTTGCCGGTATTTGGCCATGAATATTTTTTATTCCTCTTTCTTTTACTATATATTTATAGTGTGTTTCGTGTATAGGTTGTAGATTCTTAAACTTCATAGTTGTACAAATATTTAAACCCTCTTTTGGATAAGTGTATCTCTTGTGATTTCTATGACTATTTGAAACAAGTAATATGAGAATAAAACTATTCTCGTGAAATCATTCACTATTTTTGGTGTAGCGACAATTATGGTAAGTTTCTAAAAGAATTTGAATTGTTATGCATGTATCTATTATCTCTATAGTTGACCTCTTTAATAGGTGCTTGGCTTAATTGGAACCATTCCTTTTTAAGCAAATTTTCTAGAAGACTTACCTAAAATTAAGTTATGCAATACCAAATTGTAAATACACAATTTGATAGCTATAACGTATTGTTTCCGAGAAAAGTTTATGCCTTATTTGGAGTCACCTAAACGGTAAGACTTTAAGATCTTAGGCAATACGTTTCTACCAAATAAAAATATTACTATAAGGAGAATCAAGCCATCAAACGTACCTGAGCGATTGTACTCAATGGACGGATTAGTGGGTTAGCCCATGGAATGCATCCATTTACCATTCATTTATGAGAAGGATTTTTTCTTTACATGTGTCCTCCACCAGCAAAAAGACAAAGGTGCTCCAGTAGTGTATTAGAGATTCAGATGGGAGGATTCCTTGATTGGAGTGATATTTTGGGTTATTTGGTATTGCACTTTAGTGTCCATTACTCCAAATTGAAAAGAGTAACCCTTTGTTGTAGGAAGGGCTTAATGGCAAATCTTCCCCACAGACGGTGCCAAACTGATGATGCCAAAATCGTCAATTGGATCACTCGTTTAATCTGGAGTTTTAGACGACCTTGTAGGACCTGCAAGATAAAAAGTGTTGATCGAAGAGACCACCGGATTGTGCCCGGTGGGGGAGTCTCCGATGCTTAAGTTAGTATCGGCCTATATCTTTCTTACTATTAATAGTAATTTGTAGTGGTTTTTGACATACCTTAGAAAATGGACAGATTGTCCCTTTTATAGGTGACTTAGGTTGCTGTTGGACATAAATGAGAGTGAGTATTACCCTAATTGTAACGTTCTTTATCTTGATGAGAGAGTTTAAGACCTTTGATGGTCGTTATTGAATGTGTTGGGTGGTTACTCATCTATCTTTGATGGCCTACTTATGACGCAATGATCGTCCATTAAGATGAACAACCTTAATGGTTTTTATGGACTCATCAAAGTGGATGAAGTTTTTTACTTGGACTCTTTTTTTCTTTTTTTTCCTAAAGAAAAAAAAATGGTATTTAAAAATAAGAGTTTAATAACAATTTACTATCTATCCTTTTACTATTTCATCTCCTTTACTAAATACATACCATAAAAAATATGATTTGTTTTTATATTCCTACTTTTTCATCCTCTCAACTTAAAAAAACAAAATTGTGTGCTCTTTGACATTTGTAGCTTGTATCTTAGTTATAAATTTACAGAAGTTATAATATAATAAATATTGTATATGAATTTGGATTTGCTAATAATAATAATAAAGACATTTTTCCTCTTTTTTTTTTTTTTGTTGTTGTTGAGAAACACACACATATAGAAGAAGGAGGATGAGATGAGGTAATACACTTATATTATGTTATTTCTTTTACCTTCAGGACGTTTTTGAATACTTCTTTACATTATGTTTTAGGAGTCCAAATCCTCTGTCTCACTCTTATTGCTCTATTGTATACTTTACAAATAAAAACATGCCACATGTCTATCTATTTTATTACATGCTAAATTTATGCATTCTATTCGGAAATTATGCCTTTTATTTTAGGAAATTAAAATAATAGAAGGCATAAATTTAGCATTTAATACAATCGATGGATATGTGACATGTTTTTATTTGTGAAGTATACAATAGAGCAGGAAAAATAAGATAGAAGATTTAGACTCATGTTTCAATGTATCCATGTTCCTCTTTATTGTTCTTTAATAAATAAATAAAATAAAATAAATCAGACCTTCAAAACTTTTTTTTTTGTTTTTTTTTATGGGAGGCCTTCAAGACTTGTTACTCAATAAAAAGCAACATACAAGTCATAAGTCATAACTAAGAGCAGAACTAGGCAAAGAAAGGTCAACATTGCAAAGCATTTGCTCCCAATGTTAAGGGGGTGTTTGGTTTGTATTTTCAAACAATAATTTTCAGTTTTTAAACACGTATGCCAAACGGGCCCTAAGTTCTTTCATTTTCTTTTCTTTTTGTTTTTTCTTTTTTTCTATTTTCCTTTTTCTCTCAAGCTTTAGCCAACAATGTTTTCAAACTATTTGAATTCAATAATTAAAAACACAATTGAAAACAGGCTTAAGTTGAACCCCCTAATTTAATAAATTAGAACCATCCAAATCTCTTAATCCTTAAAAAAAAAAGTGATAGCAAATTAAGTAGAGAAAAACTTGCATGAGAGTTTTATTGTTGTCTTTAAAAGCGAGAAAGAAATAAGGAAACTCGAACAAGTTTCACTACATGAAGAAAAGTTGAAAGTATCAACTCTTTTCCCACACGCTTAAACAAAAGGGTTCATTTAGCTATATATCATGGGGAAAAAAATTAGCTTCCTGACCGAAATGTGTGATTTACAAATCAATTTTTTTTTTTTTTTTGAGAAAGGATTTACAAATCAATTAGTATGATTCTAAAAATAATATTTTTTATAGACCAATGAGGAGTAGCCAAACTATATTGAAACATGAGGATGACATTCAATGCATTGCCCCTCACAAATTACAAATTTGAGACCCATTTTGATTGCTTTGGATGCTGCAAGTAGAGCTGCTTTTGCTTCCGCTATTAGGGGGTCATGGTTGTCCGTCAACTCTTTTTATGAAAAAGTCATATCTCCTTTGTGGTTTCTTGCTACTGTTGCTATACATGCTTTGTCTTTATTGATGGCTGCATAAACCATCTTACGCAAGGTTGTCAAAATCGGGATCCTACGTAGGATCGTGGAAGGTAGGTAGGATCGGAGATCGTAGGATCGGATCGTGGATCGCGGATCGCAAGATCCTACTTATTTTCAGATTTTCAGCAAAAAACCTATTGATAGTGACTTTGTATGTTATATAATCACTTAAAATATGAATCTATCCATTTAAAAAAAAATTGCATCATAAAATGTATTTTGCACGCACTACATCGTTCTTATGTCATTCTAACGAAGCAAAATATATTTAACTTTTGACATAATGTATCTAGAAAGTTCAGTACGTGTTTAATTAGCAACTAAGTACCCAAAATATTATCTACACATATGGAAAATGTTTTCCAAATTCTAAGTTCCAAATCCAAAATAAGTTAGGCTAGTTAGCATATAAAACCTAGCTAACTACAATTTTACAATATGTAATCCAAAAGAGAATTTTCAATCTAAGGTTAACTAGCTAATTAAATAATGAAGATCCTATTTCATAATTTTTTAAATTTTACTTAATTTAGTTAACAAAATAGAAAAATAAAAACCTTAAAAGCTTTGTCAAAATCATATACACAACACAACAATATGGAATCAAACTATCAAAGTACAAATAAATGAAAAACTACTAAGTACTAACTACCAAAACAAATTACCAAAAAGCTTAAAGGCAGCGATGGCTCATGGCAACATCATTGAGAGGGTTGAGAGGTGTTGGGTTTTTGACAGAGGAGTGAGGAGGCGTAGGATTAAGGAGCTGGGTTTTTGACTGGGGTTTTTTTTTTTTTTTTTTTTTTTTTTTTTTTTTCAAAAACGTTAAAGTTAAGTTAAGAAAGCTTAAAGGCAGTGATGGCTCACCATTAACAGGGCTGAGAGGTGCTGGGTTTTTGACAAAGGGCTGAGGAGGCGCGGGACAGAGGTGCGTGCTGGAGCTTTGTGTTTCTAAATAGTTTAGGTTTTCTTTTTGAAAACGTTAAACTTATACTATAGGTTTTTTTTGAGATTTTATGTTGACATAGGGGTAAATTTGGGACTTCAATTTATTATTAGGCTTCTAAAACCCATTGGGCTTGTGGGTATAGGTTTACTCAAATGAATCCCACTTAAAAAAAAAAAAAAAAATTCAAGCCAAATGGTAGGATCGGTAGGATCTCATACGATCCTATGATCCTATACGATCCTACCTACGATCCTAATATTTTTGCGATCATGCTACGGTTTTAAACTTTTTGGTGAGGTGGGATCGTAAAATCGTGCGATTTTACGATCCAGATTGCGATTTTGACAACCATGATCTTACGGCTTTCATCACCACCAATCCCTAAGCACCCAGTGGAGCATTAGCATCGGTTGTTCTAAAAAAAATTATATTCTAACACATAAAAAAGTTACTTTATTTATTTTAATATAGCATTTGACAATACATTTCTCATCTCATCTCTTACTTAATACATCACTATTAAAATAACCTAAAATAAAATTAAGCTTTTATTAAAAAAAAAAAAGACACATCCACAAAGTAAAAGACTTGACCTTAAAAAAAAACACAAATGAGAGACTTGACATGTGAGAGGAGAGAGAAAAGGAAAGAAAGAATTAAAAAAAAAAAATTGCACATGGTAGACTACACTTTATTATTTAGAGGCCTATATCTCAGCTTCTCATCAGGATGACCTACTTGGATTGGAATACCTCTACTTCTAGCACTGAAAAATAAGTATCATTCCCATGAGAATGCATCACTCAAAAGTTATACTATTACTTGCTCAATGGGTTCAAATATCTGAATTTGCTGAATTCAATTTTATTTTTTCTTGTTGGCTTAATTCCACTATAAAGTCTTATGAGTGATATTAAAAAAAAAAAAAAAAAAGTCTTATGAGTGTGTTTATTATAAACTGAAGTTTGTTGTAAAATTCTAACACTCATGGGCTTTGTGTTTGTTTTTCTCTTCGTACTCGTTGGCCCATAAGCTTGGGCCGCCCCGTCAACAGAAAGGCCCCTATAACATTTTAGATATAATAATGTTTTTTATATTACTTTTTTTTTTTTTTTTATGGGATACAATACTTGTTTTCTAATGGGTATGGTTATTATTGTATTCAACTAGAAAAGAGTTTTTTTTTTTATTGGCACACCATATATTTTTAGAACTTATGGATTTTTTTTCACATTTTGTCAAAAAAGAAAGTAAAGAGACGTAATTAGTGAATTATTTGATTGAAAACGTTTGACCATGAAGCACATGGAATTCGAGATGCATTTGTATTTCTGTTTAAAAAAAGTAAAGAACTTTGGGCCTTTTGTAATGAAAAATGCTATATATATATATATGTGTGTGTGTGTGTGTGTATGTATATATACAATATTTATAGAACTAATTTTAGGTGGTAAATTGTTATTGGTGGATAAAAAATAAATGCCATTAGTTGACTCAGATTATTACCAATAACAATTTGTCATTTAAGATTTGAAGTGAAAACACAGTGTATATAGCATTTCTTTTTTGTAATACGAGCAAAAATCCCAACAAGGATAGGTGTGTTGTTTAAGATGATTTATCGAACTTAGAAAATGATTGAATTTAGTTAATTGTATTTGGTCCTAAATAAATTCTAATTTAATTATTTGCATTTTCCTACAAATTTCCTTATTTTTCTTTTTATTTGTTGATAAATGTTTAAAAATGTATAAGTTATAGATATTTTTTTTGATAATGGGTTAGTAACTGTGAGGGATTGCAACCTTGACCCAATATTTTTTGGTTTTATATGGACCAAACTCACGTGAATAGATAACATCGTGTTTAATTGTCTCTTAAAATGTCGACCTAACTATGAACATTGCACCCCCTAGATTGAGAGCTGTACAATTGGAGTTGCTACTTATTTTAAGTTGAGGAAAAATAAGAAAATTACAATAAAATAAATACTTCATTTTCTTGCATGCATAATTGTAAAATTACATTTCATAAAACGTAAATGGAAATTTACATGGTCCTAATCATAAATACAATCATACAATCTGATGATGCATATAAATTAGTAGGTTGAATGCTCCAGACTTCTACAACAATTGGATGACCTGGAAGGAATAAGGTGACTATCGAAGATGACCGGGGTGAACTGACCATAGACCCTCTGATAGTTAAATCAGTTTTCTCTCTAGAAAACAAGAATAGTGAGTGAATGAATAGTCAAAACGTACCTTGGGCTGATGGGGTTAGGTCCTTTTTATAGAGAATTTTTAGTGGGTCTACTTGTTCGAATCCACTACCATCATGAGAGACATGTGGGATCAGTGGGGAAAGTGGAGTGGATTTCAGGGAATCCTCCCCACTTCCTGGAATGATTGAATATGGTTCGACTATTTGGTGTTTGAAGAAAATCCTCTAAAATTTACTAAGTGTCATTTGGTCGTCCATGCTAGATTACTATGGACAATCATAATGTTTTTGGATGGATCCTATTCATTACTTGCATTACCTTTTATACAACTCCCTTTCTTATGAACTAGTTTGGACGTGGTTTGGTTATGGACGACCATTATGGATGAATGAAATTTAATTCCAACCACCATCAGTTGCCCCCTTGTCCTTGTGTCGTCCATACTACTATTGAAATTATTATTGTTGTTATTTTTTTTTACACGTGGCAATTTTTCATTTGTTGATAAGCTTTCCATGTGGCATCTTAAGGAAACTTGGGATCAAACATTCTCGATACTGCCATTTGGTTCAATCTTAATGGTCTACACTTCACATCGTTTCGCTCTTTAAGAAAATTGCCATGTGGCACTTCTTGGTTGGTTCGTGTCGCTTCAGTGTCCCACCATGTCGCCTATAAATAGGCCAATACCTCTCCTACCCTCTCACTTTCTCGTATTTTCTCTTCTAACCTTCTCACCTCAATTCGTCCCTCGCGCTTCGTCTAGGAGTCCTATTCCATCCTTAGTCCTCTCCATCTAGCATCAGGTTTTCTCTTCTCTTCGTTTGTAGGCTTTCTTCTTTAGAATTCTTTACAAATGGACAAGATTGTAATGTCCTCATTTAGTGATAGGGATGAGAGAGAGAGATAGACGAGTACTATGATGAGAGTAACAGTAGTGGTAGTAGTAGTGAGAGTAGTGATAGTCAGAGTGACTCCACAGATGAGCAATACTCATCTGGAGTTCTCGGAATTCCCCTAGAGATCCTTAATGAGAGGAGATGAGGAGAAGGGTCGCTTCTAGGTTATCTGCTAGCCCGTCCACAAGTGTTCAACCATCCATCCCTCCCCTTTGTGAAGAGGGGGAGATTATATATAGTTATTCCATGGACATTCCATCCAAAATAGACAAGAAGAGGCTTTATACACTTAGAAACAAATACAAAATTTTTGACGAAGTTAATCCTAGTCTTGCCACCCCTAGTAAATGGTGTTGTACCCCAAATTCTCCTAGGGTCAGTATATACGAGGCTTACCTATTAGGAGGCCTTAGGTTGCTTTTGAATGCCTTTGCTAGAGAACTTCTTCATAGGTTGGGTATAGGACCAAACCAGCCAATGGATGGAGGACCATAATGGCTACGCAAGTACTATGGAAGGAGGCTTTCGACGAGAACCATCCTCTTAATGTGGACGAGTTCTTGTATTGTTATAAGCCCTTGTAAATAAGCCAATCCTTAGGCTTCTACCAATTCTCAGCTAGGGGTTCTAACTATAGGTTAATTAGGTCACTTCCCTCGTCTAATAGGAGGTGGAGGACGAAGTTCTTCTTCGTCTTTGGGTGTTGGGCTAGAAACCCTGCTCAGGTAGGTAAGGATACATTCCCTCCTTACACTAATGAGATGGGTCATCGATGCTCTCAAGGTATGTTGCTTACTTTTTGTATTATCTTGACTATTTTGTTATCTTCATCTAACTCTTAGTTAAGCAAATTTTATTTAAACTGCGTCCAGCAAGCATGCTCCTTTGCTAATAGAACCTTCCATTCTCTAGTGACACACTTCCATCGTCTATCAGCTTGGGGACTCAGATCTGCTCCTACAAAAGTAGCACTAGCTCACAAACTTACTACTCATTGATGTACGTTATTTTTAATTTTTTTTTGTTCGTTCTCATTTAATTCGTCTAAACTCTAACGATTCACTTTCCCCTTTTCTTTTATAGGAATGGCAACCATGAAGGAGAGCAATGGAAAGGGCCATGTAAGTGGTGATGAAGCCATCCAAACAGAGGTAGATGCTCTTATTCAATCTCGACCATCGAATTCGGAGAAGAGGTAGATTGTATCCAAGACGATTGATATTGGAAATCTTCCCAGTTGTCAAGGCAGTAAGAATCCTAAACTTGGTTCTTTCACCCCGTCAAAGTCTCTCGTCGTTGAGCTAGAGCCCTCCGTTTCTCCTGCTGTTTCCACTTAGCCATCCATGACTCCCAAAGCCAATACTCCTATCCTTGATACAAACCCATCCTTAAATGCATCTACTGCTGTGTCTCTTAAGAGTCATCCATTGACTCTCTTGAGAAGTGAGAGCCTTGCTTGGGATAGGTTCCAACAGGCAGTGACAGATAAGGACGTCACTATTTGCTATGACATGTTCATGAAGGAGTTTGAATGGTCCACTGTTCATGATCTCTTCAAGGTTTTTTCTTTTGTCCATAATCACTTATAAAAAGTTTAAGCTTTATTTTTCCTTTCATCTCATGTCCATACATTTCAATGTAGGTCATGTCTAAGTTCATAGTGGCGTCCAAGCAAGCTACAGAGTTAGACAAGGAGAGGATCAGGTTAGAGACAATGGTTCATGACATGGGGAAGGAGGCAAATCGCAAGGATGGGGAGAAGATGAAGTTAGTGGACGAAGTGAAGGGGTTGAAGAATATGATTAAGGAATTAAAGGCAAATATTGTCGAGATGGAAACTCATCTAGATCATCTCCAAAAGAAAAACAATGAGCTTACTTCTTCTTTGAGCAAAGCTAAGGATGAGGCCATTGGAGAATTCAAGATGTCCAATGAGTTTACTGAACTGCTGGACAAGAACTATGCTGTAGGCTTTGAGGACTTTTGTCAGGACACCATCGAAGCCTTTCCTGGGGTGGACTTCAATTCCTTCAAACTCCCCATCACAGCTGAAAGTTCTTTGCTTTAGGCTAGCTCAAAGGACATGAACATTGAAGACAATGCCTCTACTCCTCTTCCAACAAAGGAAGGTTCAAAGTTCGGGGACGTTGCCCCCAGTGGTTTATCTAAGTAGCTTTTATTGTAAACAAAAATTTGTTTTTATTTGTATTGCTAGGGTCCCTTGTTTTGGACCACATTTTAATTTATGCAAGTACAATCTCCTCGTCCATAGTTATGGACACATGTTTTATACATTTTCCTTTTTTGGCTTAAATACATTTAAGGGTTTTTGGACGGTGGTCATCTACTCTTTTATGAACAAGTTAATTTATAAATACATTCTCATCCATGGTTGGTGACCTATCTTTATCCCCCCCCCCCCTTTTTACTGCTTTTTTTGAACTTTAATATTTAAATGCTTGCTTGTCCATGGTTTTGAATTCACTGATTTGGGGATTGTTTGAAATGTTTAAGTGTTTTGCTTGTCCATGGTTTGAACTTCGCTTATATATAGGGACTTTGACCATTTGTCACTCATGAATATCGTCTATTCAATGCATGCATGCTTTGCTTCATCTATAATTTACCAACAAGTATATGTGGGAGGTGTTTGTTTCTTCCCTTTTTTATTTTTTACCTTAAGGTTTTATTTCACCAGCGTGATGATTTGCCTTTTCCTTGTCTAAGGATGGCTTGTGACGATACTTGTCTTTGTCTAGAGATTTTATACGTCCATAACTTTTTAGCTTTTTCATGGGTTTGGATTTTGTTAGAGAATTAAAAACACTTAACTGGAAAATTCAAACTATTATATATACAGACGAAGAACTTTGTACACAACATAACATTGTCCATAGACACTACACATGCTAGTAGCTAGTGTTTTTAAGGGAATTCAAACTGCTTTATATACAGACGAAGGACTTTGTTCATAACATTGTTCATAGACATTGCACTACCTAGTGCGTTTTAGGGAATTCAAATACTAGAAAACATAAAATGCTACTAGAAAACATAAATGCTGAAAGATAACATAGATAGACTATAAGTGGTAACCAATAATCTATTGGGGTTAAGGTTGTCCATGCTGACCTTCTCGACGAGTCTTCACTGATAGTACTTCCTCAAGTGCTCCATGTTCCATGGATGCTTTAGTTTTTGTCCATCCAAGGCTTTTAGGTAGTACGATCCTCATCTTTTGCAGTTGATGACTTTATATGGCCCTTCCTAGTTGGGTCCCAATTTCCCGTGAGCTAAATTCTTATTTGCCAAGGACACCCTTTTTAGGACGAGGTCTCCAATGTTGAACTGCATAGGCTTTACCATTGCATCATGGTGTTTAGTCATCAGGTTCTTGTAGCGTGCCACCCTCTGTTCTGCATCCATCCTCACCTCATCAATAAGATCGAGGCTTAGACGGAGTTCTTTCTCATTTTCCTCATCCTTATAGTGGGCCACTCTATAACTAGTCAAACCAACTTCAACAGGTATTAATGCATCATTTCCATAAGCAAGCTTAAAGGAGTTTCTAGTAGGTGTCCTCACTGTTGTCCTGTACGCCCAAAGGACACTAGGCAATTTGTCTGACCATATCCTTTTTGCCTCCTCAAGCCGAGTCTTGACGATCTTCAACAAAAATCAATTTGCAACTTTTGCCTGTCCATTGACTTACAGGTGGGAGAGTAAGGAGTAAGGATTCTTGATTCCCAGTTGCTCATAGAATTCCCTGAAAGGCGTGTTGTCGAATTGTCATCCATTATCTGACACAAGCACCCTAAGAATCCCAAACCGGCATACGATATTCTTCTAGACAAAGCTTATAACATTTTGCTTTGTGATCTTTGCCAAAGGTTTCTCTTCCACCCATTTAGTGAAGTAATCAATTCCTACTACTAGGAACTTCATTTTTCTAGATCCTGTTGGAAAAGGACCAAGAATATCAAGTCCCCATTGGGCAAATGGCTAAGAGGCCATTATCCGGGTAGGGTACTTCTACGGGCGTCTAGGCACATTGCTGAACATTTGTCACATGCTTTAACATATGCTTTGGAATCTACTTGCATGGATTACTAGTAACAACCTTCATGAACAAACTTGTGGATGAGGGATCTTACTCTTGAATGATTTCCACATGCTCATTCATAAACATTCCTCATAACATAGTTTGATTCGTCTGGAGTTAAGCATCTCAAGTAGGGTTGAGAGAAACTCCTCTTGTATAGCACTTTGTCCAAAAGTGTTGGAGTTTATACCCTAAAATCTAATTTATTGGCATGTCATAAATAATTAAATTGTTTAATTATATGAGACTATTTATAAATGAACTAATGAGACATTATCCTAGTCCTTGAGATGCATTATATGTGGTTTATGTGATTTAATCACAGAAGATATAAATCATAAGTTCCTTGTAAACTCAAAACGTAGTTCATAGTCGATGATGAAATTGGGTGTTTCATCTGTGAAGACTATAACGCATCAACTAAGATGATTTGTCTTGATCATAGAAGTAGAGACTTCTAGTTGATGTGTTGATGTGTCTTAAGAGTTAAGACATATTGAACGGGACCGTTGTGAGATTAATTATTTAATCAACAACTGTCACCTGAATAATTAATTTCACGACTTCTAATTTCATAAACTCTCAATCCTGAGAGGGTAGTGGACTTGATCATGAAATATAGGTTACTTTGATATATCAGGAGTGAGATCTAATATTCACGGTCAAAATTTTAGTATGTTGGGTAACGATACGTAATGTTGAGGGAATACATATTCTCAAGATGGAATCCATAATCTCTTTTAATAGAGACACGAAATATCCCCTTGAAATAAATTTAATGAGAACTATTTATTCAGGGCGCCCACTTTAGTGAGGAGTTACTAAAGCTTATATTTATTGAAATTTGATTTAAAAAAAAATGAATAACTGAAAGATTAGACCAGGTACTCAAGAATAAAATAGTTGTTTATAAAGTGACAGTTCATTATGACTTGGTTCACTATGGATATTTCATGGAGGGGTCAAATGCTATCATTAGAATCTTGTGATATAATTTATTAATAAGGCCTAGAGCGCAATTATATTTATATAGTGGTATTAAATATAATTAATGTTAACTTTAGACTTGTCAAGAATTGACAAATAAGCCCAAGGCCTATTGAAGCTAGAGTCATATTTATTCCTTTTGGTCCCATCTCAAGTCACAAACTAAAGCTCAATTGGGTAGGCCCAAAAGGCTAGCTTAATTAGATAATCAGTTTTTATTTAATAAGACTTATTAAATAAAGTAACTACCAAGGTAGTTAGAATTTACGTATGATGAAAAGAAAAGAATACATTTTTTCTCTACAATGAGAAGAAGAAGAATTTTTCTTTGAGAATCAACGTACATAAAGACTGATTAAGAGACCACACTTCTTGGGTACCATATGGAATTGAGATGAAAATTAAAGGTATTCTCAAATCTTGGTTTTGAATTTCACTGCATCAAGGTACGCTTCTATTCTTTGTTCTAAAATTCAAGGTTACATGTTATTTCTCATGAATGAAGTAAATCCTTATTTGTTGCTTCCGCTATGTGTTTTGTATGAAATGCAAAACCAGTTTTTCCAACAATAAGAACAAACTTAGTTGTTCTAATCCTTAACTTTCAAGCATCTTCTTTATCCTTAGGGAGTATGTTGTCCTTGAAATAAGATACAATTAGTGTAGTTCGGTTGGCTTCTCCGTCGATCTGTTGTACTTCGGGGACGTTAATGCTTGGAATGTACTAAACTTTAACCTGCTCATTCATGATGCCATTTGCAAAGGCGGCTTTGGCCAAGCTATCTACTTCCATGTTCTCCTCTCTTGGGATCTGTTTAAACTTAGTTGTTGTGAAACTTTTGATGCAATGCTTAAGTTTTGCTTAAATACATTTTCATTCGTTCCTCCTTGGCTTTATATGTTCCATTCACCTAGCCTATAATTAGCTATGAATCTCCCTGGACGATTATTGATTCTACTTCTAGTGACTTAGCCAACTCCAAACCTTAGAAGAGGGCTTCATACTCAGCTTCGTTGTTGGTCGTCTGGAATTGTAGACGTATTGCATACTCTATATGATCTCCTTCAGGTGATTGTAAAATTACACTGACTCTTCTTGCAAACTGAGTAGATGAACTATCCATATGAATGATCCACCATTTTGTCTTCTCTCCTTCATTTTGCTGGTCATGGGCTGGAGTGAACTCTGCAATGAAATTTGCAAGCGCTTGGGTTTTTATTGCTTCTCTTGGCTAATATTTTATGTCAAACTCATTGAATTCAACTGCCCATTGGATTAATTGTCCAGCCGCTTCTAGCTTTTTATGGCCTTCTTGAGTGGATGATCTATCAGGACGTTGATGACATAAGCTTGGAAGTAAGATCTGAGCTTCCTTGCTGCTGTCACTAACAAAAAGGTCAACTTCCCTATTGGGGGGTATCCTCCTTCGACTCCTCATAACACCTTGTTGGTGTAGTAGGCGGGCTTTTGGGCCTTTCCTTCTTTTCTGACTAGTGTCTTGATTCCTATTAAAATTAAAGGAGAAATAGGATATTTTGGAGAGAATTGTAACAAGTGGAAGCATAAAAGAGGAAATACATACAAATATTACATGATTTGGCCTAATAGCCTATGTCTGCAAAGGCCAGCTCTTGACAAATACATCTTTGATATTATCAATTTGTTGTACCATGAACCCTTTTGGGCCAATACATAAAATAATACAATTTAACCTAATACTTTAACAATTCTCATATTTCACCCAATGTAGTGTGGTCACGCATATGTTTTTTTGGGGGATAAAAGCCCTAAAATGCGTTTTAGGGCCATTGGATGTGTCCAAGGATGCTTACCTGTTCAATGACGGATTGATAGTAATAAGACTATCAAACTTAAAAGCCCACGAGTAAACTATTGTGAAGGACGTTAGAGGAAGTAGTCTGAGGAGGGGTATATCCTCGGCTAAGTGAAGTGAAGGTCAGATGGTATGCTGTGTTGACTAGAATGATATTTTAGAAGGTCTTGTGAATGAAGATATGTTTCACAACGGCATAGAGAGGAAGAATGGATGGAAAATATCTTAGAAAAAGCTGCTACCACCGCATTGAATGCTCTGTTCCTAAGTTTCTAGCCGCATTAATGGGGAAGTGATATCTGAACAGTGATTTTCAGCCTTACAGCTATTACCTAAAGACTTTAGGAAGGTGTGATGGGACAAGTATCCATGTTAGCCGCCTAGATCTACACGTGGAGAAGAAGAATGAAAGGGAGGAGGTATAAGAAGGAGGGAGGCCTCGGAGAAAAATGGGAGATCGAGAGATAGAAAGAGAAAAGCACTGTAGACTAGAAACTTGTAATTAATCTTTAAGAGAGGAGAAAGATAAGCATTTGGCCCTCAGCTTGGGTCCAAGGATAAGCTTCATCATATAAACTCATTCATCCTTGTTGTTTTGTAATCTTGGGCTTTTTGGGCTTATACCCTTTTTCTTGTTGGGCCTAGGCACGGATTGCGACCTTACATTGTTATTATTATTTTTAATAATATAATAGTTGTAACAATGGGGGAGGGGAGTTTGAACTCTAATTTTCTCAATAAAAGAGAGCAAACTCTGTTAATAAGATACAAAATTCTTAGCAACATTGCTACTGAAATTTTAATTTATTTATGATAATTTGATAGTTACAATATGAAATGAGGATTTAAATCCTTAACATCTTCATTGAAAATAATGAGAAGTGTCTATTAAACTTCTTGGGCATTGTTGTTGATCATCCAAATTGTCCTAATATGACTATTAGCGTTAATGCTAGCCTCCTGGGTAGGAAAAATTCTTAGGTAACCTTAAAGCACTGAAAAATGATGCTTCTTTCATGGTGGATCCTACCATGAATTTAATGAGTGGACCCCATCATAAATATGAAAGAAGAGAGCACAATTCTTTATACTTTAGGAGTACCTAAGAATTACTCTTTGAGTAGATATGACAGTGTAATTGTGAAACTAAGTTGTAACGTGCGTTTGGGTAATGCATTTTGCAGTGTTAGGCATTGTTCACGTGTTTTAAGCATGGGACCCACAGAACTGTTGCAAACAAATGAAGAAAAACACAGACACACGGCACAGTGTGAACAGTGTTTTGCTATTTAAAAAATATTTTGTTACAGTGTTTTTAGTAATAAGTTTTTAGTTTTCAGCAAAATAAGCGGTATCTAAATAGACCCGTAATTAATGATATTAAAATCATCTTAAATTTTACAAATTATTGCAACATTAGAATAACAAGCATTTATTTTTAAATTTTAGTTGGAAAGCCAAGCTCATACTTGATTTTTCAATTTATATCAATTACATTAGTTGTTTGTACAATATGCATGTTATACACATTTTAAATTAAATAAGAAATGTTAATAATTTTTTGTACATAACAAATACCATAAATCATTTTTCAACTCAACTTTGTTACTAAACATAGGGAAAAAACGTTAGTTTTCTAGAAAATGCTTTTAAAAAATGACTTATTTTCAAAAAAAGAAAGAAAGTAAATGTTGAAACAAATGGAGCATTATTACTATGATATACCAGATTAATTTGAACCATATAAACAAGAAAAATACTAAAACTTGTAAAAGTTTTTAGCGAAATCAATAAAAATCAATAGATTGTACTAAAAACTTTTACAAGTTGATGTAGCAATATATTTAATTGTTGCCATGATAATAACATAATTTATAAATGTTTAAAGTAGTGCCTTTTGTGATTAGTGAGCTGTTGGTTTGTAAAATTTACTTAATAAAATTTAAAATATCTCTAATATTTTTTGCCTTAATTATGGCATATATCCTTTAGTCATTCTTAAGTATTATGGATCTTGAATTTTTTTTTGTTGAAAACTCTATGAAGTACCAATTAGTTGAGACACAAGACTTTTTGGTGATATATCATATCTTTAAAATAAAACTTATATGTATATTATATATATTAGTTGTTAACCAGTGCAATGCACCGAAAAGCTATTGACTCTAAAAAAAATGAATAAATATTTAACTTCCA
Organism: Castanea sativa; assembly: GCF_040712315.1. NCBI lineage: Eukaryota > Viridiplantae > Streptophyta > Magnoliopsida > Fagales > Fagaceae > Castanea > Castanea sativa. Next base: position 24,678,518 of record NC_134015.1, on the reverse strand, counting down.
TACTTTTCCATAGTTTAGAAGTGTTGTCTAATATTGAACGTTATTAAGTTGTAAGTGCATAGTTACCAAAACCTACAAAGTAATTTATAATTCTTAAATTAATATTGCAAAACTTCCAATAATTATATATACACACACACACTCAAAACTAATATAAACTACAAATATATAAACAAAGACCATGATATGAGGAGGACACACCAAGTTTCAAATTTGAGTAGCAATATGACTTCTCATAGCAATGACAATATAGACAATTCAAAACATGGAACAACATCAAAATAATAATACCTAATTCCATTATATTTTATGTTGAATCCAAACAAATAATTAATTGAAATTAATCCGAACAAATAATTAATCAACCAAAAATCGTAGTTTTTAATAAAAAAAAAAAAAAATCACATGAATCTAAATAAAAAGCATTTAAAGTGAAGAATTAAGATCAACCTACTGAGATGCAAATACCAAAAACCCTAAAACTTAAAACTTCAAAATTTATAGAATCCCCAAATTCTACTTCAAAACCTAACCAAATTCAACAAATTTATATATAACATATCAAATAAAAATTTATTGTTCCCTAGGCAGAAGACATAGGTTGCATTTTTTATTTTTCTCAAAAAAATAGAGATGCTTTATCAGCCATGTATAATAAAAAAAAATTAGTAGAAATTGCAACTCAAAAACCAAACCCTCGAAAACAAAGTCAATCTAAATATGGAGATTAACTCAAATACTCAAAAGAAAATCAATTCTAAAGATAACAAAAGAATAAAATAGAAAAAAAAATCTCAAGCGCATATGAAAGCAAATAAAAAATTTGACATAAAAGATAAAATTCAATAATAACAATATTAACAAATTCGACATAAATTTCATTAATCAAAGAAGAAAGTTGAATTAGATTGCTTGTGTTTTTATTTTTAATTTTTTTTACGTTAATCTCTGTTTTTTTTTTAATCCTAAAGTGAAGTTAAGTTTAGGGTTTTAAGGTGGTACTTGCTAAGGTTTTGAGGAGGGAAAAGAGACTCCTAACAGAAGTCCTTCTCTTTTTTTTTTTTTTTCTTAATCCTAACTTTTTTTGTTGTTGTTTTGTTACGTGAGTCCTTTTCAAAAAAAAAAAAAAAAAAAAAAAATCCTAAAGTGAAGTTAAGTTTAGGATTTTGAGGTGGTAATTGTTAGGACTTTGAGGAGAGGAGAGAGAGTCCTAACAGGATTCTCTCTCTCTCTCTTTCTCTTTTTTTCTTAATCTAACGTGAGTCTTTTTTTTTTTTTTTTTCTTTTTCTTTCAACTTGAGTCTTTTTTTTTTGAGTCCTATTAGAATTTTTGACTTTGAGTTTAAGTTTGATTTATTAAAGAGATATAATTTCACTCCTTATTAAGTTTTGATTAAACAAAAATAATTTTGTATAAAAAAATAATAATGATGAGTTTGAATTTAAGTTGGACTTGTTAGAAAGATAGAATTTTATTCCTTGTTAAGTTTGGATTAAGTAAAAATAATTTTATTTAAATAAAATGCTAATTTTATTTAAATATTTTACTGACGTGAAAAATTGTAAAAGATTCAGAGGTTTCGGTTATATATATATATATATAAACAAATATCCATATATGTTGAATTGAAATTTTATTAATAATAACAATATAAACAAATTCTACATAAATTTTTTTGAGTCCTATCAGAATTTTTTTCAAAAAATATAGATTATCAACGTTTGAGTTTGAGTTTAAATTTAAGTTAGACTTATTAGAGAGATAGAGTTTCACTCCTTATTAAGTTTTGATTAAACAAAAATAATTTTGTATAAAAAAATAATAATTATGAGATTAAGTTTAAGTTGGACTTATTAGAGAGATAGAGTTTTATTCCTTATTAAGTTTGGACTAAATAAAAATTTTAGAGAGATAGAGTTTTATTCCTTGTTAAGTTTGGACTAAATAAAAATAATTTTATTTAAATAAAATGCTAATTTTATTTAAATATTGTAATAAAATGATAATTTTATTTATATATTGTGCTAACGTGAAAAATTGTGAGAGATTCAAAGGCTTCAGTTTAATTTTATTATCGGGTTTTGTTTCTTCGGGAGAGTTTTTTTAAGAGTGATTTTTTTTTTATAAAAAATAACGCTGTTGTGTAAAATTGTGGAGAGGTGGTTTTATATATATATTGTCAATGTTTAAGTTTGAGTTTAAGTTGAACTTGTTAGAGAGATAAAGTTTCACTTCTTGTTAAGTTTGGATTAAATATAAATAATATTGTTTTAAATAAATGATAATGATGAGTTTGAGTTTAAGTTGGACTTGTTAAAGAGATAGAGTTTTACTTTTGGTTAAGTTTGGACTAAAAAATAATAATTTTATTCAAATAAAATGATAATTTTATTTAAATATTGTGCTGACGTAGAAAATTGTGAGAGCTTCAAAGTAAGGTTGTCAAAATCGGGATCCTATGTAGGATCGTGGGAGGCAAGTAAGATCGTGGATCATATGATCGAATCGTGGATCCTAAAATCCTACCTATTTTCAAATTTTAAGCAAAAAAACCTATTGATTGTGACTTTGTATGTTATATAATCACTTAAAATATGAATCCATCCATTATAAAAAAAAAAAAGCATCATAAAATGTAATTTGCACGTACTACATCGTCCTTATGTCATTCTAACGAAACAAAATATATTTAACATTTGACATAATTTATCTGAAAAGTTCAGTACATGTTTAATTAGTAACTAAGTACCAAAATATTATCTACACGTATAAAAAAAAGATTTTCCAAATTCTAAGTTCCAAATCCAAAATAAGCTAAGGCTAGTCAGCATATAAAAACTAGCTAACTACAAATTTACAATATGTAATCCAAAAGAGAATTCTCAATCTAAGATAAACTAGCTAATTACAAATATGAAATCCAAAAGAGAATTTTCATTTTAAGGTTCTTTTAATCTAAATGTTTCTAAATATTTTAGGTTTTGTTTTTTAAAACGTTAAACTTAAGAAAGCTTAAAGGCAACAATGGCTCACCATTGAGAGGGCTGAGAGGTGCTAGGTTTTTGACAGAGGACTGAGAAGGCGTGGGACAGAGGTGCTGGAGCTTAGTGTTTCTAAATATTTTAAGTTTTGTTATTGAAAAGGTTAAACTTAAGTACCATAGGTTTTTTTTTGAGATTTTATGTTGACATAGGGGTAAATTTGGGACTTCAATTTATTATTGGGCTTCTGATAACCCATTGGGCTTGTGGGTTTAGGTGGATTATCTTATCCAAATGAATCCCACTTAAAAAAAATAAAAAATCAAGCCAAATGGTAGGATTGGTAGGATCCCATACGATTCTACCATTTTTTGCGATTCTACTACGATTTTAAATTTTTTGGTGAGGTGGGATCGTAAAATCGTGCGATTTTACGATCTGAATGGCAATTTTGACAACCATGCTTCAGAGGCTTTGGTATATATATATACTAGTCGCTAACTCGTGCGATGCACGAGAAACAACTATGGGATCAGAAGGAATAAGAGACATAATGTTGTGTTTCTAATTTAGTTTGTGTTGTATATATAATACTGAATATATATTAAAGGTTTCTATTGACTAAAAATGTGTTTATTGGTTGAAAATGTGTCTATTGAATAAAAAAAATGTCAATTAATCGAAAAGACACCTATTGAACAAAAATGTGCTTATTAACCAAAAATGTGCTTATTGAATGAAAATGTACCTATTGACCGAAAGGTGCATATAGAACGAAAATGTGTCTATTGACCAAAAATGTGTTTATTCAATGAAAATGTGTCTATTAACTGAAAATGTGTCTATTGAATGAAAATGTTATTTGTAAATCGGATTTTTTTTTTGTTAAATAGTGAAAAGGTCCAGGAATTAATAAAATTCATAAAACATTGCCTAAAAATTTTGACTACTCTCCTAGTTTTCAAACTCTTCTATATTCCTTCGATCTCCCATAAATTTAAACTATTAATTCTAGCAATTACTTACGGTAACCATTTCTTCCATCTCCTTGCGTTCATTTTCTTCAATTTGGAAACAAACCGAAAAGCAATCTAAGCCATTAAGGACGTGCAAAGGAACCAAGGAGGCCACCAACCAAAATAAAATTCATCAGATTTGAACTCAAAACTTTTCTCCATTACTCTACCATCATACATTACTAAAATCATTGTCCATTATTGCATTTTGTTAATATTTGAAGAGGACGTGCGAAATGTGGCAACCACTCAACACAAAAAAACCCAACAGGTATGTTATGGTTTCCGTTTGTTTATTATTTTGTTAATATTTGAAGAGGACGTGCGAAATGTGGCAACCACTCAACACAAAAAAACCCAACAGGTATGTTATGGTTTCCGTTTGTTTATTATTTTTTTTGAAGGGGTGTTTGTTTATTATTCAACCATTAAACAAATGTTTCAAATCTACTAATGCTACGCAAATAAAATAAATTTTTTTGTTATTTTAATATATTCATCTTATGTGAAATGATGAGTAGATACTGAAACTTAACAGGCAAAATGGAAAGGCATAATTGTTTAAAGTTTTTAAATGTATACGTGGCATAAATTTCAATTGCCATGTTGGCTTTATATTATATATAGATATAGATTAATTTATGTAGTCGTGTGATGCAATAAAAAGTGGTTAGAAAAAAGTAAAAATTTACCTATTGATCGAAAATGTGTCTATTGGCCGAAAAGGTATCTATTGAATGGAAATATGCTTATTAACCGAAAAGGTTTCTATAGAAAAATGAAAATTCATAACTGTTCATGTTTTTAAATGTATACGTGACATAAGTTTATATAGCCATGTGGCGCAATAAAACATGGTTAACAAAAAGTCAAACGTTTCGGTTATTAGTTATTATATATATATATATATATATATATATATATATAGAGAGAGAGAGAGAGAGAGAGAGAGAGAGAGAGAGAGAGAGAGACTATTAGTGTATGTTTAAAACTATTAGTACACAATTCATTGAAGAGAAACTATATTACATTGAATGCAGAGCATGACAGTGTTGGCATCTTTCTTAAAGATGAGATGCTATTTTTTTTTTGTGTGTGGTTATCTCATGAATATGTGGAGAAAAGACATCTAGTTGCACGTATTATAGGATGAAACCACATGGCAATTGCTATATATGTGGCATTTTGGTTTTATATCACTAGGATGAAAAGACATCTAGTTGGAATTAAAGGTGATGTGGCTGCATGTATGGGTGTACCTTATGATGTTAGGTTTCAAATGGTTGAGAATTTGAAGGAAATTGCTAAATCTAAAGAACAAACAAAAAATGATCAAGAAGCATCTAATTATTCGCCATTAGAGGACTCACCAGAATTTGAAGATGTCCAAGAAATTACTCCTAGAGGTAGGGGGTTAGGTAGGGGAAATAGAAGTTGTGCTCCTAGTAATTTTCCACCAAGATCCAATCTTGGCAAGAGAAAGGCTGGTAACATGGGTAATTACTTCGCTCCTAGAACAACACCGTGAGCTTAACCTTCTATTAAAAGTGTTCTTGCTGGCAAAAAAAAGAAGTTGAGAGTTGATATGGCTGTAGCAAGATGGATGTATGATGCTTGCATTCCAACTAATGCTGTGAATTCTAGTTATTATCAACCTATGCTCAATGCTGTAGCTTCTTATGGTACAGGATATGAAGGCCCAAATTATCATGCCCTTCGAGTGCCTTTGTTGAGAGAAGCAAAAAGAGAAGTCCAATTGATTGTTGATTCTTATTGTTTATATTGGGCTGACATTGGTTGTACAATAATGGTTGATGGGTGGACTAATACTGGGCATAAAACATTGATTAATTTCCTTGTCTATTGTCTTAAAGGAATTGTTTTTATACGTTCTGTTGATGCTTCTGACTTGGTTAAGGATGATAATAATTTGAGTAACTTGTTTGATGAAATTGTTAATTGGGTTGGTCTTGCAAATATAGTACATTTGGTCACTAACAATGTTGCAAATTATGTAGCTACTGAAAGCATTTTGTGTGGAAAATATAGGAACATTAGTTGGTCATCTTGTGCAGCACATTGCCTAAACCTAATTTTTAAGGAGATTGGGAAGATGGACCATGTAGCTAAACTTGCAAAGCATGCATCCAAGATCACACTGTTCATCTATAATCATGAGGCTTTGCAAGCTTGGTTGAGGACTAGAAAAAATTGGACGGAAATTGTGTGTCTAGGGCCAACTAGGTTTGCTACTACTTTCATTGCTTTAGAGAGTCTTAAGGAACATAAGCATGACTTACAAGCATTAGTGACTAGCAAATTTTATATTGAATTAAGATATGCAAAGGATAAGAAAGCAAGGGCAGTGGTGAAAATCATTCTTGACAATTAATTTTGGAATGATTGTCATGTAATTGTGCATATTATGTCACCATTGATTCGTTTATTACGTATTATTGATCCTGATGAAAAACCAGCAATGGGTTATGTATATGATCGCATGTATAGAGTAATGATGGAATCAAAAAAAATTTCAAGGATAAGAAGAGACTATGGGAGCCTTATGTTAATATTATCAAGGATCGTTAGGATAATCAATTCTATAGAGATATTCATCTTGCTGCTTATTGGTTGAATCCTGCATTCCAATATGACTCATCTACTCTTAATAAGAGGCTAGAGACACAATCTGTTGTAACAGATGTTATTGAATCAAAAGTTTCAGTTGGCCGATTGAAGTTGGTGAAGGAATTAAGGCTATTTCGAGAGCGTGAACAAACTTTTGGAACTCAACTTGCTCAAGAATCAGCCAAGACATCTCAGCCGGGTAAGATATTGTTTACTTTAGCTAAAAATAAAATGAAAATATGTTTTAAAGATCATAGTTCTTTTTTTATATTTTTGGGATAAGTATGTTTATTGATTCATTGTATCTTTATTTTGTGTTGTATATGGAACTTAGATGAGTGGTGGAAGTTGTTTTAATCTTGTGCCCCAACTTTACAAAAGTTTGCAATTCGGATCCTTAGCCAAACAGTTGCCTCCTCGGGATGTGAGCAGAATTGGAGTGTTTTTAAACAAATACATAGCAAAAGAAGAAATAGATTGGAGCATCAACGACTTAATGATCTTGTGTATGTTCATTATAACTACTGATTGAAAGAAAGGTATATATATTATAATCTCTTCGTTTCAACGTTTTTGTGGGAAAATATAAGTGATTCATTAATTTGGTCAAGTGGGTTCTTTGTGATTGTGAAATATAAGTGATTTGGTTATCAATTATTCATTATGTTCATCTTATGATATAGAGTCAAAAGGAAGAAGTTTAATTTTGATCCTATTGATTATGCAAGTATCGATAAAATTGAATTTTGGGTAGTGGAAGATGAGGAACCTCCATTTCTGGATCATGAGGAGATAGAGAATGCATTATATGAAGAGGGAGCTCATCCAATCGAAGAAGGGTCTTCTAGCCATGTACAAAGAGGTTAGCTAATAACAATTATTTACCTAGTTGCATATTTTAATTAGACTATTTATGATTTATGAGAAATAATTATTAGAGTCGTTATTTCATTTATTGTTCTTTGGTTTTAGAATTTGTATAGATATGGACAATGAAGTGATTGAGGATGATGATGACATCAATTTGGAATCATTTGGTGATGAAGATGATGCTCCTCCCGGATTTAGAGATAAAAATCATCCTTTCTTATTGAAGATGAAGAAGATGAGGATGAGTATGAGGATGAGGATGAGGATGAGGATGCCAGTGGTGGAGCATTTGGACCACATGATGATATTGATTTCAATTTTCTTCATAACAAATGAGGCTTGGGTCTTAAAACTTATTAGTTGTTTGTTTGAAACTTTAAAACTTATTTGCTATTTGGATGTAATGAACTTATTTGCTATTTGCCATTTGGATGTAAATGTAATGACTAATGAACTTATTTATTTGGTTTTGTTGAAAGTTTATTATGTTAAGGATGATTGTTTTGTAATGTTATTATGTTAAATTCTTTAAAAAGATGTTATATACTTCTTTAAAAAAAATTATTAATTATTTTTATAATTTAAATAAATAATAATTAAATTATTTATGACGTTACTGGTTCGACCATCGGTTGGACCCCGGTCCGACTTAAAACCAATAATTAGCTCCTTTTCCGGTTCTTTCATCGTACCGGTTTTTAAAACCATGTTTATACGAAAGACTGCTAAGTGTTGCTGTGGTCCTTCCCGATTAATGAGACAATGTCATCTATACAAATGTATATTTAAGCTTCTTAATCATTACAAAGAATAAAAAATAAAAATTACTAAATAATGTCATATTTGCATAAATAACAATATTTTATTAAGAGAAATTAAGGAGAACCACATCAGCAGTCCTCCTAATTGGCTTAATAATTTTTGGAATTCGTGGTATATTTATTAATCCATACCCAACACTCTAGCGCGCCCCCCCCCCCCAAACAAAAAAAAAAAGCTTGTCTCATTATTATCTAGTCCAACTCCAACCTGAGATTCCTGCACAATTTAATCTATTCTGTTTCTTAGATGTCTGAAACGCTCATCTAATTAATATTTGGTCCAACTCCAACCCGAAATTCAATGATGTCCGGTATAGTGTAATGGCCATCATTTACTCGTAACCGCCCCTTCTTTCTTTTTTATTTTTAATCTTATTTGTAAATTCATAATAGAGAAAGAGAATTTGAATGGTAAACATTTCTTTTAAAAACACCATAATATTAGTTGGAGGAGCAATTAGTGTGACTTTCTTATTTACGCGTAATTTAGTAACCCTTAGCTACTCTTGGACTAAGACCCCATTTTGATGAAATATAAGGAGTACCAATACATTTCTAGTGGAAGAGAAATTACTTGAACGTAAGATGCTTACAAAACAGAGTGTCGGTGGCCCAAGGATCTAGCCACTAAGCCACCAATCATGTTGACTCTAGACATTTACTAGTACTCTTGATTATCATATATAAATATAGTTCTTCTATGGACACATTTGCTCATACATTTTGACACAATTCACACATTTAGCACCCGTTTGAATACAAATTATAAATGAAAATTATTTCACAACTTATTTTTGCTGCTATTCATGGCCTCACTGCACTTTTTGGTACTATTCATAGACCATACTTTACTATTTTAACTAATTTTTACTTTTATTTACAGTACTTTCAATAATAAGTTTTCAGTTTCAGCAAAATAAACAGTATCCAAACAGACTCTTATTAATGTATGATTAGAAAACATTACTTAGACATAGATCCACCACTGAAATTTAATGAAAAATAAATCAATCACTATTTGTCACATGTCTAAATTGTGTTAAAGTATGTGGTCATATATGTGTGTGTGTGGAGTAAGCCTGAAAAGAGTAAATGACCATATTTAAATATTGTCTTTTTTTGCTTTTTCGATGAATCACATTTGCTTTGCATATAGTAACACAACTCTAAGAAAATTAAGCATAAGCTAAACACCTACTGCCACTAATAATACCAGGTTTGATTGTTATGTATTTGGTATAGGGATAAACCAGTGCGAGACAACATTTATATGAGCATGACGCAAAATAGATATGTGTTAGAACGTTGAGAGGTGAAAAAATAATCCCTCTCTCTCATATTTTTTTATTAATAAATACGATATTATTTAAAACTTATGATGCTTGTTCCATAAGAATAATTATTTATCATCAGATTAAGACTTTAATGTATTTTCTTTTAAGATAGGCAAGACAACCCAAATACCTTATTCAACAACAAAATTTTTTTATTAATTGAGCTAACTAAAAATCATCTCTTATTTCATTTGACAAAAATTAAACAATGTAAAAGATTTAGCTTTAATAAATCTAATGTTTGCCATTTGAAATCAATTATGATTAGTTTTCTTATCTTATTTGGTATATGTAATTTTAAATTGCGTGGCAACTGGCATCATTTCGTGTGTAGTTGTGGCATTTAATAATAAATACAAGTCAATAAGGGAAAAATAAAAGGATTCAGATCCTCTAGTCCAAAATAAAAGATGTAAATATAATACCAGTGATATTATTGATAACTCTCATAAAAAAAAGTAACATTATTGACAAGGTATTCATATTTCATAACCCATATAATAAAGTGACTCTTTAATTGTGTGCATCCTAATAATTATTAAATTGCAAGATAAAAAAAGAAAATTATTGGATGCTTTCAGAACATGATGAAGTAGTCTTTATTTTTCTCATATTTGGTGGATCCTCCTATAAGTTTAATTAATGAAATTCATTATTAACGAAAGAGGTGGGACTAGGGAGTACTATATCACCAAACTCTAGAAGCACTCGGTGATTACTTGACAAAATAAGAGAAGTTTATATATATACACACCTATTGAATGATTAGTGATTCAGGTGCTCCATCTGCCTATAAATAGCTTACTAGTGAGTTTTCTCAAACTATCCCTCGTAAGTAAGTTTCCTATACTTCATTCCAAAGCCAGTTCCTCTCTTTATGTCTTTCTACTCATTTTAAAACATATAATTTTCTACTTTCTGGGTATAAGCTTGTGAAGTTTTTAGTTATAAGTTTCTCTAGATGTATAAGGTATAATAATGAGTACTTGGGTTTGTTGAATTCTGGGGAGTGACGTGCCATTAGCTTTTCTGCATTAAGGATTTTACTAAAAGATGAAATCTTTTAATAGAACGATCGGTTCTGTACCTTAATCTTTCAAGTTTTGTAGATTTGCAATTATTTAGCAGCAAGTTTATAAAATTATATGAAGCATACATAATTATTTATATTCTCTAAAATATAACTTAAAGTTGTCAAATTTTCATTACATATTAGCCATAAAATGACCCTGATCTAATCTAGAGCAAATGGAAAGAATTCTAAAGCTCGAGGTGAAGTAGTTTATTAACACATCATATATGCGTTATAAATAATAAACGGTTTTATTAACGGGTGCCGGCCAGCACTTTTTAATGAACTAGCCCCTGGGTCCCACTGCATAGGAAATGGGCAAAAATTTACTTTTCAGCTTTTTTTTTTTTTTTTTTTGAGAAACTATTTGCCTTGTTTTGTGTAAAATGTGTATCTTGGTTTTTTCAGTAATTATAGGACAAAAATGCTCCTTTAACGTACTTTTAACACATTTCTTTTTATTTCACTTTCTTTTTCTTACGCAATTTACTTCTCAAAGATGAAAACCATTGATTGGTTTGTGGTGTTTTTTTTAGTAGTGTGATATATTATTTTATTGTAGTAGATATATTATTTTATTGTAATATTTATATTATTTTATTGTGTTAAAATTTAAAATAGATCCATTACTATTGGATGTTTTGTAAAATGAATAAATAAAATAGATAAAATAGCTTTTTGTGGTGCCAAATAACTAAAAAAATAACTCTATTGTTGTGGATGCTTTAACAAATATGTATTTATCATAGTCCATCAATCATTATATTCAATTATATTTTTTAATTAAATAAAAGGTTTTTTTTTATACCCTTATCCAACCCCCACCCACGTATGACCCTTTGTTTTTTTTTTTTTTTTAAATCTTTTTTTCCTATCTTTTTCTCATCCATCTATTTCTTCACAAATATCCACTTTCTTCATTTCCTTTATCTGTTTTCCTCCACACCAAATAACTAAAAAAATAACTCTATTGTTGTGAATGCTCTAACAAATATATATCTATCATAGTCCATCAATCATTATATTCAATTATATTTTTTAATTAAATAAAAGGCTTTTTTTATACCCTTATCCAACCCCCACCAACGTATGACCCTTTGTTTTCTTTTCTTTTTTTCCTCTCTTTTTCTCATCCATCCATTTCTTCACAAATATCCACTTTCTTCATTTTCTTTATCTGCTTTCCTCCACACCAAATAACTAAAAAAATAACTCTATTGTTATGGATGCTCTAACAAATATATATCTATCATAGTCCATCAATCATTATATTCAATTATATTTTTTAATTAAATAAAAGGTTTTTTTTATACCCTTATCCTACCCCCACCCATGTATGACCCTTTGTTTTCTTTTCTTTTTTTCCTCTCTTTTTCTCATCCATCCATTTCTTCACAAATATCCACTTTCTTCATTCCTCTATCTGCTTTCCTCCGTAACAAATAACTAGAAAAATAACTCTATTGTTGTGGATGCTCTAACAAATATATATCTATCATAGTCCATCAATCATTATATTCAATTATATTTTTTTAATTAAATAAAAGGTTTTTTTTATACCCTTATCCGACCCCCACCCACGTATGACCCTTTGTTTTCTTTTCTTTTTTTCCTCTTTTTTTCTCATCCATCCATTTCTTCACAAGTATCCACTGTCTTCATCTCCTTTATCTCCTTTCCTCCACACCTTTATCTTCATTCTTCTGCATTTCTCCATTTTCCTTTCACGCACACACATCTTTAAAGAACTCACTCTCTCAAATTTCTCATCCATCCTTTAACCTGCTAATTGAAAAGCATTAAGAGTTAATTTTTCTCAATTTCACCCAAGACCAACTCCTCTCTCACTTTGTAGCCCCAAAACCAAATTGGAATTGAAGCTACATGGATGCATCAAAGCTACTCCCGTCATCTTGACCCAACAGTGTTAGAAAATTCAAATCTGATGTTAAGTGAGATCAGTGATAGTCTGATGAAGTTCCTTGTCCATACCCAGAAGTTGCTATGATTTTCTCTATATGCCTTTTCTGTGTGTATTTTGTGGTTATAGAGTAGGGATAAATTTGGGAGTTCATAATAAGGCTGAGGGTTAGAGATAAAAAACACGCTTTTTAAATTTTGGTGTCAAGGGCCTTTTGGTCCAGTTGCAAAATGATTTGACTTTCACCATTTAAACTGACACACGCTTAATACATATCCAACCTTTTCCATATTCCTAAAAAAAGCATGAATATTTTATTTGAATTTTTATCACATTAACTGGTGCTGCACCCGTTAACAGTACCCATAAATAATAGTCTCTTTCATATGATAATCTTATAATTGCTATTCAAGATCATGGCATTTAAGAGTTATACTTTAAGAGTCTTAATCTTTTCTTGCACAGTCTTTTCGTTCTTCGGTTTGCTTCTATCTTACACTCCAAATGTGACAGTTGCCATTGATGGTAGTGGTGACTATCAAACTATTACTGCGGCTGTGAAGAATATACGGATGAATAGAAAACATGAGTATGTTATTTTCATCAAGAAAGGAACTTACAATGAATCAATTTATATTGGAATGAATATGTCCAACTTAGTGTTCATTGGAGATGGCAAGGAGAAGACAATGATTGCATTTTCTAAGAGTTATGCTTCTGGATTTGAAACACAAGATTCAGCTACGCTGGGTAATTAAAGTTCTCCTTTTTATTTTTTTCTTTTTCAAAATTTGATTGCAAATCTCACTTGGACCTTGCATCGGTAGCACTTTTTATTTATTTATTTATTTATTTTTTTTAAGTATTATTGCATTAAGCATATTTTTAAACATGTAATTTGCTTCCCCACTAGATCATTCACCTCTTCAAAAGCCCAAGCTCTGAAACTTGGAAATTAGCCACTATTTTGTTGCAATTTGTATGAGTTTTCCTTGATGCCATCTCTTGATGTTTTAGGATGTGCATGTAAGGCTTAACCAAATTGTTAGGATAGTACTTGTAGATTATTTTTATTTGTCACCTTTTACGCCTCATTGCTAGTCAATTCATTAAGATCGAACAAAACATATAAGAGCTGTTCGATCTCTAGCTTCTTAAACATATAGTAGATTATTATTTTTATTTTTTATTTTTAAGTAACTTATTTGCTGAAGAGATTAAATTCTGTAAGGATGTGGTGTAAAATCTACATTTCATCCCTCTAATCCCAACATATCACATTATCTTATCACATATTTAAGAATAAGTACACCCAATCAATTTTAATACCCATATATAAATCTAATCAAATTGAAAGTTTATTAAGATATTATTAGGTGTGGTAGGATATTTTGAATTTTATATAAAATGCTAATGTGACAATCTTTTATTGGATGGTATAAAATATGAGTTTTACACCCCATTTTTATCAAATTCAGACTTATTTGTTAAAATGTGAGATAAAAAGTGGTTTTAAGTATATAAGTTAGCTTATATAAAAAAAAAAATTATTTGCTTAGTTGTTAAAACTAGTTGGAAAGTGTGCAACGCATAAGAAAATATAATCTAATTTTTTTTTTGTTGTTTAAATACAAAATTTGATAATTATTATAGTTATTAATAAATATTTATTATTACTGTTTTGAATAGGAAGGTATATAGTCTAGTATTATACTTACTATGGTGTTGTCTGTATATGGAAGCATATATTATATCATTTAAAGAAAATATAATGTTTGAGGATTCAAATAGAAGATATAAATTGTGTTTCTCAAAAAAAAAAAAAGAAGATATAAATATAAACTAAAATTTATATTTAGTTAAAAAATTATATATTAAAATAATAATGTTTAAAATTGTAAAGCCTCACAAGCTCGTATGACACAATGTTATGAAGCCAACCAAGAGTCATTAATAAGTATTTATTATTATTATTATTATATATCTATATGAAACTATATATTTGACCATTTCAAGAACATATGATGTGACAATAGTCTAATGGAATGTTTAAATAAATAATAGAATTTAAATTCAATTAAAAAATATATAGTACCAAATGTGCATGTTTGTGTATATATATATATATATATATATATATAATATGTTTATCAATAAATTGAAAATAAAATGTTATATTTAAAGCTCATGAGACACATATTAAAAGGTCTACCAAAAGTCAAACATTCTCAATTTTATATATATTTCAATAAGCCATGTAATGCATGGGAAATTTCATTAAATCTCTCTCTCTCTCTCTCTCTCTCTCTCTCTCTCTCTCATTTTGTTTATAAATTTCAAATTTGATAGTTATGATAATAATTAATAGGTGTTTATTATGATTTTTTTTTATATGGAACCATTAAATATATAATTATGGTAATTATTAATAGATATTTATTATGGTAGTGTTTGCATATGGAACTATCTATTTTATATTTTTTAAAAGAGAAGTTAACAACATTTTTACAATATTTTCACAACAAATTACAGGTGGTTAGTTGTTATTGGTTCAAATTTGAATTTAGCATTGAGATTACCTTTTTAACTCAACAATAACAACCGGTAACAATTTGCTACTTAGAATTTGTTGTGAAAATGTTGTGGACATATCATTTCTCTTTTTTAAAATGATGTGTACATATTCACATTGACGGTTTAAATATGTAATTGATTTTTTTTTTATCTCAATTAATTAAAAATATTGATTTTTTTTTTATACAAGATAGAATTCTACTCTAGCCTAATCTAAGTATATATGTATGTGAAACTCCCTCCTGGAGACTTGAACCCTAACTCTACTCTAGCCTAATTTTTTTTGACTCTTACCCCTCACACCCCACAAGTACTTATACTTGTGGGGTGACCATCGCACCAAGGGGATGTGGTGATATTAAAAATATTGACTTTAAAATTGTAAGGTTTCAAAATAAAGAAGTGTGAACATGTAATTTTCCTAAATATAAAGATGATACCGCCCACAGGATGGCTGCGGATGGTCATGTCATTTTCCTAAATATCAAATGAAGAAAAGTTGCTTGATTTGTGAAACAAGGTTGACTAGGCAGACCATCAATTTTAACCTTTACATTTAATGTATAATCATGGTATAATTTTTTGGGTTTTACTAATGTATGTCTTGGGCATATGTTAGTAAATTAATTTTGAAAAATTTTTATGAAAAAATGAAAAAAAGTAATTAATTGATTTGATCATTTGTTTTATTTTTCATGAAAAATTTCCTAAAATAGATTAGTCGGACCTTTATTTTTATTTATTTATATAGGTTCATGTTAATTAATTTTTCTTTCAAGGCTCATTTTCCTTGTGGTTCTTTGTTTAGATATTAGTGCCAATGATGTACTCATCAAAGGCATATCTATTGTGAATTCGGCTGGATCAGAAGGTGGCCAAGCTGTGGCTTTGAGGACTGCAGGGGATAACATAGCGGTCTACCAATGCTCTATCAAAGGATATCAAGACACTTTACTTACTGCATATGGGCAACAATTTTTTAGAGAGAGTGAGATATATGGTACAGTGGATTTCATTTTTGGAGATGCCAATGTTGTTTTTCAAAATTGCATGATTTATGTGAGGAAACCAATCAATGGCCAAGTTAATGTAATAACAGCCCAAGGTCGAGGGGAGCCAAAGAAGACTGGAACAGTGCTACACAACTGTTCTATTATTGCAGACAAGGAATTGGAGCCCTATACAATGGAGGTCAAGACATTCTTAGGAAGGCCTTGGATGGACTATTCTCAAACAATAGTCATGGAGTGCTTTCTTGGTGACCTCATTGACCCCGAAGGATGGCTAAAGTTCAATAATGATGTTGCCTTGTCTACATTGCATTATGTGGAATATGGGAACCGAGGCCCTAGGGCAGATACCAAAGGTAGGATTACATGGCCTGGTCACAACATTGTCAACAACCCTAATGATGTCCAAGAATACACTGTAAATAGGTTCATAAATGGAACTAATTGGCTCCCACGTATGGGGGTTCCATTTGAGCCTCGTTTTATAAATTAGTGCTTTCTGAAGTAATAGGTAGTTTGAAATCAAAGCAAATAATAGAATTTTGTATGCTGGAATAGTCTTTAATTTTAAGTAATTCAATAAATGGGAGTAGGGAATTGGAACCTTGAAAATCTTTGTTGAGAATACAAGAAAACGCTAATTGAGCTATACAGCTAGAATTTACATTATATACTCCCCATAAATAAAATTTGTGCAAACATCTCTTTAATTTGCCTGTCTTTTTTTTATTCAACTCAAAATTTCAACATTTTAGACTTAAGGATAATGTCTTGGAATCCTCATTATCTAATAAATTGGCCAAGGTTTGCTTCAGGCAAAGGTTGGCTCAAATGGAGTATAGATGATGACCTTGGGCTTATACTAGGGAGGAGACACACATGAGTTTGCAAATGGCATAAGAATATAGTAGGAGTGGCATAAAGCTTAAAGATTACAAGTTTTGAGACCTCTGCATTGCTTAATAATAGTGAACATGCATATCTTTGTCTTGTAGCTCACAACATAAGATTTTTTTTTTGTTATCTAAAGAACATGTATAGGTTTAAAATTTCAAAATTATAATATATCTAATAGAAACTAAAAAACTATTATAGTGAAATAGATATTTATATATTAAATAACTATCTTAACTTGGTGTGTAATCAAAATTTTTATACAAATGAGACTAATTTTTAATGACATAATTATTAAAATTCTTAAAATTAATATTTTTTTTGATTCATCTAAATCTCTATATACTTTAAAAATCAAATAATTTATACCTTTGATTTTTGATATAAATAAAATCTAAAATTGATCACTACTTTTGTTCCACGTCAAGCACGTACGTGCTGCTCTAACTTGTACTCTATAAAAGCTTGTCTTAGAATATTCCTGTTGTTTGATTCCATAGCATGTTATGGCTTTAAGAACATGGGCTAATTTTCCTTTCAATTCCTGTAGTGGGCCAAACTTTCTTTTCAAAAGATGTCAACATTATAAGAAAGGTTATAATGCACTAGCAAATAGTCTTAGGCCTAATAAGCTAACAAGCCCATATCCTCATCCAGAAAAGCAAAACTATTAAATGATATTGCAGTTATATACAAAAATAAATTTGATACTCTCAACCAAAAAAATAAATTTGATACTTTATTTTTTTTTTCTAAGAAAATAAAAATTACTTTTTTTTTTACAAAACAGAAATTCAGCACTAAAATAATAAGTGTATATTAATATAAGTGTTCGTGTGTGTGAAAAGTTACTAAACAATATAACAGAAGAGCCAAACTTGTAAACCAAACAAAGTGGCATACAAGTATTAGATTTCTGTCTTATTAATGTCGGGGGAAGATATTCTGCTTTCTGAGTAAAGGGAAATCTGTCATTGAGCAACGGAAACCACTTCACCCACTCCCCCAATGGATACTTTATGGGTTCCTCTGATTTATTTATTCAACGAGGTATCAAGCATCATGCCATGTTTCAAAATGTAAATCTAGTCCACTCAGATTTCAGAATCAACTTGTTTCCTCTAGTTTTACTGCATTGTTTCATAGTTTCACACATTTGACTGATGGAAGCCACAATGGGAGCTTGGAATACCCAAATCTGATTTGGTTCAACCAAGCTGTTTCCTCTAGTTCCACACATTGTTTCATAGTTTTACCCAAATCTGATTTAGAACTAATCGAATTGGTTAAAAGGACAATGGGTTCAAAATCCTTAATGTTCAGCATTCATCTGAACACAATAACCAAACTTAGATTAATATATAAACTGATAGAATTTAACAAAGTGTTTTAAAATTTATCAAAAACCAAAGCAAAAGAGAAGAAGCATTACTTACATATATTTTTCATAAAATAATTAATACAAGTACTTTTTCACTAAAAATACATACTAGCAGAATACGCAAATTCAAAAGAAACTTCCAGACAGAAACCAACAAAACAGAATTGAAATAATTCCCTCAGTTAAATGAATAGAGAAAGGATCAATCACAGAATTATCAGCATTAGCATGGTTCATACAGAAACATCATAGGGAACAATTCAGGGTATCAAAAAATCACAAAGTGGAAACTCAAATAAAAACACAAACCTCCCTATATAAATATAAAATCCCACAAAATAGATTAAAATTAAGAAAATTAAAGAAGAAGAAGAAAACATATAAGGGTCAGATAAAATGTGGATAAAGACTATTCCTAGACCTACAAAAGGTCTCATAATGAGCTGGGATTGCACATTTATCATCATCCCCAAAAACAACAAGAAGGCAAAAATCAAAAAGACCCACCTCCAAAATTTCATTGCAACAATCTAAAAGTACCTATATTTACACAAATATTTAATAACAAAAAAATAGACAAAGAGAAAAATTGATAAAATTTACAGAGGATTTGCATCAGAGAAAGATAGAGACAGAGAGTATTGTATTGTGGAGATGAAAGGATAGGAGAGTTGTTAGGATTATAAAAGCGGATGACAGTGTGGGGCGAGGCGAGGCGAGGCGGCTAGGGTTTAGGGTTGTATTTTTTTTCTTATTTACGATTATGACCCTGGGCTTAGGATTAAATTATAAGATAATGTGGGCCGAGTTTTTAACAAAGTGTAGCCTTACGTTTCTTTACCACCACCAGCCCAGCCCTGGCCCCAAAGTAATGTTGGTCCCCTCACCAAGACTTTTTTATTTTATTGAATCAGTAATATTTAAAACCTATTGGGCTATAACACGTTTGTTCCATGGTAATTATTTTTCGCTATTAGGTATTAGGTTATGATATTAATTAATTTTTAATGTAGATGAAATTGAATTCCATTTAACAATAATAGACTTAATCAACCAATTGAGCTAAGTACAATCCATTTTCTATTGAGGCCTCATGATCAAGGTGAGAAGCTATTTTCTCATCCCTTTTAGTTATTCATAGACTTATAGTTTGAATTATTACTTTTATTTAATTAAAATTTAGAATATATTTTGATTTTAGAGGGAACATGCTAATTAATCTCGAATTTTGTGATTAACCTCTAATGCAGTGATGATATTGTATGGGAGGTATTGCGGGAAAACATCTAGATGTCAAAATTATGATAGAAAGCTACCATAAAAAATAATTAATAAATATATGATAAAAAGCTTAATATCCCTCATTTTTATTACTTTATAATATGAAAAGAAAAAACATTAAACAAAAATGGGCTTGGGCTTGAGCTTGAGCTTGAGTAGTTTCTATGTATATATATATCTATCTATATCTATACAAAAGAGTCAATTGATATAGCACTACAGTACTTTAGTTTGTTCAATTCCCACTTTCTCTATTGTTACACATTTAGAGGTATCTCATTGAAGGAAAAATCTTTCATGCACTAAGTGCATGAGATCTGCCTCTTACAGGCAGGTGAGTCCCACACGTATAAGGCTCATCTACTTATGAGAGGTTGGTCTTATGCGTCTAGCACATGAAATACTATCCCTTCATTGATTGATTTATGGCTCATAGACTCACACCTACACTTGACTTCTTCTATTTTTTATTTTTTTTACGGTACTTGCGCTACAGTACTTGCGTTGAACTTGGTTGTATAATAATTATAAAATATTAACACAACAAATTATTACAATATTTTTATAATTGTTGATGTGTTAAATCCTTATATCTTAAAATAAAATAATAAAATATTATACTGGAACTAATATTAACTAAAAATGAAGGTATTGTGAAAAAACAAAGTGTTACATCCACAACATTTTCATAACAAATTTTAGGTGGTAAATTGTTATTCTAATTTAAACTTACCAATAAAACTATTTTTTTTCCCTCCAATAACAACACGTAACAACCTATTACTTATGATTTGTAATAAAAATATTGTGAATATAGTATTTCTCTTGTGAAAATTTTAAGATATCTTGTTGCTGTCACAATATTTTCACAACTGTTGAGGTGTCAATTCTTTACAAGTCAAAGTAAAATATAACAAAGTTATAAAGGTATTATTAAAAAATATTGTGTCATTCTTTGTGTTTCAAATTTTTTTTTATTAGTCAATTATTGTTGTGTCAAAATTCATTGTTTCATATACAGTTTTCTTGGGTTGAATATTTGTATTTTGTTTTGTATTTTTTTAATACACCATTTTAAGTAAAACACAGTTTTTGGTTTAGCCAATTTGTTGAGCCAAAATTCATAGTTTTACGAACATTTTTCTTGAGTAGATTTTTTTAACACATTATTTAAGGTAAAAAACACAGTTTTACCAACAAAAAAAAAATATTATGGAAAAAAGTACTTTCCCCTTTTATGTTTGGGGCAGTTTCATCTTCCCAACTTTAGAATTGAATAATTTCCTCATTTATATTTTGTAAACAAGTATATAGTCCATGTTGTTATTCTCTTAGTTAAACCCTAACAAAATCTTGTGATTCCTAGAATATTTCATAGTGCAATATCTAAAATGCCTCACTAAATTTTAATGTCCCAAAAATTTTCTTTTTGTATTTTGTGTTTTATGTGTTAGTTATACTTAAAAAGTAAAAATAGTGATGTATGGTATTCAATTTGTTACCTAGAGAACAATAATTTATTAGTGGTTTAAATATTCTAGATTTATAATTTTATATAATAGAAACTTCAATGACATATGCCTTTTGTTATTTAGTTCTTTTTTTATTTGTTTTCTTTTTAAAAAGGTGTTCATTAAAAATTGAGTTATCTAAGCATTGTAATTAAGCTCATAAAATAAAATGATAAAGAAAAAAGTATGAACACCAAAATATTCATTGCAAATTATAGTAGGTATTTAATTTAATGAAGAGTTTCAATTGCAGCATATGTCATTATTTATTATGAAAATTTAAATATTGTCACAATGTTTTATCAACACTTAATTATTTATTGTTGGAAAATGACGACATTTGTTATCATTCTTTGTAGATTTTTTTTGCAAGTAAATACTGTCTTTAGTAAATAGGTTCTAAGAAATGAAAAAGTATTTTGTATCAAATAATACTACGTTGTCCATATCAAATAAACGAGAGACATGCGTGCAAAAATAACTACCTACTAACACATGTCTTTCAATTATTAGTGTTGGAAAAACATAGTTTGTATCACATACAAAATATACGCAGTGGAAAATTAACGGATTTACTTCATTTGTAATTGTTAACATGTACTATGTAAATTTCAGAATTCAAGAACAAGGGAAAGTACCTTGGTGCAGTAAAATTTAAAACCAAAGATTATAAGTACTCGGGAACACTTTTAATCTTCACTCCAATTCCACTTCTGCTCAAGAAGTGTGGTCTCTCAATCAGTTTACATGTATGTGTTCAAGGGAGAATAATAGAGTGGCGTACACTCATATACACACCATTTCATTCCTTAAAAACCTTATGAAATTTTGTATGTTTCTCTCATTGTATTTAACTGATTATCTAATTGGATTAGCCTTTTGGACCATTCCACTTGGGCTTTAATATGTGGCTTAGAGTGGGACCAAAAAGGAACAAATAAGACTCTAGCTCTAATTGGACTTGAGCTTTTTTGTCAACTCTTGACAAATTCAAAATTACCATTAATTATATTTAATACCACTATATAAATATAATTGCACTATAGGCCTTATTAATAAATTATATCCAAAGACATTATTATACATGCAACTCCTTCATAAAAATATTCGTAGTAATACAAAGTTATGAATGTTGACTACCACTTTGAAGATTACTACGTCTTAATCCTTGAGTACCCGGTTTAATCCTCTAAGTTAATCATCATATATTTATGAAATCCAATTTCATAAATATATACTTTAGTAAATTCTTAATAAAGTAGTTAGGCTTAACATTCTGAATAATTAAACCCACTAAACATATCTTAAGAGAATATTTTATATCTCCATTAAGAGATTATGAATTCCATTTTGAGAATATATATTCTATCAACATTAAATGTGGCTGTCCAACATATTGAGGTTTTGATCGTGACTTTAGATCTCACTCCTGATATATCAAAGCAATCTACACTTCATGATCAGGTTCATTGTTCTCTTAGGATTAATAGTTCATGTAAATAGAAATTATGAGATTTATTATTCATTTAACAGTCGTTGGTAGAATAATAAATTTCACAGCGGTCTAGTTCAATATATCTTAACTCTTAAAACATATCAACATATCAACTAGAAGTCTCCACTTCCATGATCAAGATAAATCATCTTAATTGATATGTTATAGTCTTCGCAGATAAAATGTCCAATTTCATCACCAATTACGAACTAAAATTCTGAGTTTACAAAGAACTTGTGATTTATATCTTCTGTGACCAAATCACATAAATCACATATTATGCATCTCATGGATTATATGATTGTAGACGACAAAATTCTTAGTTCGAAATAAATCAAACAAGTAAAATAGTTTCACAAATGCGAATTTGTATTGATGAATATGTGGTACAATTCCCTGTAATTACAAAAGAGTGATCATCTGATTCAATCTCCTTGAAAGATTTGTTAATTGGAATTGTGATAATGTGATTTTGATTTGAACACATGATATCCTTCAATTTGGCTGAGGAATGGATCGAAGATCTTTGAAACGAAATTACAACTAATCTCTGGCTATGAGCTTGTTAGAAATTCTTTGTTCTTCGTGTTTTTCGTGTGTTCTTCGTGTTTGAAGGTTTGTGGTGGAAGTTCTTCGGTGCTTTAGAGGCTTGATTCCGTAGAGCTTCGTTGATTTATGGTGTGTTGAGGTTCCTGGAGGCTTTTGAGCTTGATTCTAGTGACCTTTGAGACCTGGACGAGTAGTTTGAATGATTTTGCTTCGAATGTTGTCTGTATTCGAGGTTGAAGTTCTTGAAATTCTTGGAGGCTTCGGGGTTTAATTCCGGCAAAGCTTTTGGATTTCTGAACTCAAGATCTCTTTTCCTCCGTCTGGCCAAATGTCTTAGGAAGGCTTCTATTTATAGGAGTTTGGGGGTGGGTGAGCGACACGTGGCGGAGTCTGATTGGTGACACATGTCACAGCTTGATTGGTCTGCTTATGTCATCGCTTACACATGCTGGATTGCTTGTGTCATTGCTTACACGTGTAGGGCTTCTTGTGTCATTGCTTACGCATGCTGATGCGTTTCATGCCTTTATTTCAATGACACTTGGCAAATTTCTATTGGTTTTCTGAATAGTGATGGCAAAACCTAGCAGCAGTACATGGCGCTTTGTAATTGGTTGTATTTTGTGGACTTGGTAGTATGATGTGTCAGCTTGTGATAGGTCGGGAATTTCCTTCTCTACAAATGCCCCGTCAAGACTCGTTCATGCACACAATTTTGGAGTATGGTGAGTGAATGAGTCTTGAAAAAATGGATTTTTATACTTGACTCTTCTAGTGAAATAGCTGAAGGTGGTGGAGCTTTTAACAGGATGAAGTAATTTCAGAAGAGTAAACCCACCCATATGGAAGGCTTTGATGAGATCGAGAAGGGGTCTGCGAGTACTTGAATGTACTAACGTCACCGAGCTTTCTCAGTAGAGGTTAAGTCGAAGTAATTTCAAAAGAGTGTTTAATGGTACTTGGAGTGGGTTGGTGAGGCTGAAAGTTATTTGCAAGAAGTTAGATGTACTTACAAGATTGAAACATTTCGGTAGAGGTTAAGCTAAGGTAATTTCAGAAGAGTATTTTGGATTGTTGGTGGCGATCACAGGGTGTTGAAGATGGAGAAAAGGTGAGAATGTTGGCTGGGTACAGCATGCAGAGCTCTAGAGCTAGCCTCCTATTTTTAAGAACTTTTGGTGAAGTTATATCTGAAGGGTATACTTGGAATTACGAAGAGAACATATGGGAGTGTGGTTGAATGCGCATGTGTTATTGCAACACTCGGGTTAAGTTGAGGTAATTTTAGAAGAGTATTTTGGGTGTGTTGATGTTGATGGTGAAGAAGATAGAAATGAAAATGAAGTGAATGAGTGAAACATATGACACCATGGTACTGACCCTGCATGCTAAATAAGGTCCGACAGCAAGTCGTTGAATGCGCTTGTGTAACTGGACCATGCTAACGGACATTAAGTTGAAGTAATTTCAGAAGGGATTCTAGGTGTGCTGATGAAGTGAATGAGTGAAACACATGACACCATGGCACTGACCCTGCATGCTGAATGAGGTCTGACAGCAAGTCGTTGAATGCGCCTGTGTAACTGGACCATGCTGACGGACATTAAGTTGAAGTAATTTCAGAAGAATATTTTTTGAAATTTTTCAAGCTAATCTTAAGTTGGAGTAATTCCAAAAAGTGTGTTTTGAGGTACCCACAACGATTACCTTTGGGCTCCACGCTGGTGGAAACATGGAATGAGGCTTTGGCGACCATTTGCCGATACCAAAGGCTAATTTCTAATGAGCTGGTACCTTGGAGGTCATCGTAAGTGTTGGATGGGAGACAATTTGTAGGATACGCCAGCACTTTTTACCACCTTCACCTAATGCAACTTGTTGGGAAAGCACAACAAAGTGAAAGGTGGAGCTAACTTGTGATCCTGGTTTTGGAAACCAGCCAAGTTGCTGTTTGTTCTGAACCAGTACTTCTGATGGGAGACCAAACAGTTGGAGAGAGACTACGGAAGCCCTGATCTTAGGAACAGGTGTCTCTGCTGGACTTGGATTTCCTGGCCAACCAAGTCCAAGGAAGCTTGGAACCGCAATGTAGACCATGTTATGAGTAACTTTATGAACAAATGTGGTCATTAAGTAAGAAAACAAAATTTGTTTGAATCCTAAAACAACGATAATGTTGTGAGAAGGGTTTCTACTGAACCATGAGAGGGTTGATTTCAAACTGATTATGAAGCAATTTTGGTTGCTAGGTGTTGAGAATGATGAGGCTAAAGTGAGAAATGGCCGTGAGAAGGAGGATTTGAAAATTTGAAAGAAGCAAATCTTCATTTCATGATTCAATGTGTTTTTTTTTCTTGATGGGCTTTAATGAATCCGACCCTTCTATTTATAGCTAAGAGATGAAGAACGGTAGTTGGGTAGTTGAGAACGGTGAACGAGACTTTTTGGTGAGCATGGTGGACGAGAACAATAGGTGCCGAATGAGAATGGTAGGTTGGAGACTGGTAGGCACCGACGGAAATGGTAGGCTAAAGTAGTGACCCAATGTAATTTCAATTTTGAGACATACTTGCGAGAGTTCATCTGTTCTTTGAAAGGGGAGCCTTGATCAAGTCTGGAGAATAATCTTAAGGGAATCCAGACCAAATGGATGGATCTCAAATTATGATCTTGAGAGCTTAAATTTTGGACACCGCTAGTACTTCAAAAAAGTGGGTCAGATTGGTGGTTTCTAAGTCCAAAACAAATACGCATATTTCAAAATCAAAATCTTTGTGAAAACCTAATAGGACAAGCTTTGCTCGAACATCTTGATTTTCGGTCAAAGTTTACATCAAAGTCAATAGCTGTAAAATCACATTATTTGAGCAATTTTAGATTTTCAAATGAATAAATAGACCCCAAAATTGGAACGTGTATGAAAAATTGAGCAAGACAAGTCCATCTCAAAAATTTTGACTTTTGG
Source organism: Castanea sativa (assembly GCF_040712315.1). Lineage (NCBI taxonomy): Eukaryota > Viridiplantae > Streptophyta > Magnoliopsida > Fagales > Fagaceae > Castanea > Castanea sativa. The sequence continues at coordinate 24,652,214 of NC_134015.1, read as the reverse complement.
TCAAGATTTATGCAAAAGTCAACTTTTTAGAAATTGGACTGTTGTGAAATTTTTAAGTCTTGGTTGAAGAAACAAATCCCAAAATTGGAAAGTACGTGAAAAATTGAGTGGGACAGGCCCGTTTTGAAAATTTTGACTTTTTGGTCAAAGTCAAAGTTCCAACTTGTCAAAGCATTTTTTTTTAGGTGGTTCGGATCTAGGTCAGGTTTCCAGTTCGGTCCGGGTCAAACCGGTTCATGTATGATGACGTCATCAGTGACGTCATACGCTGCACCTAGCGCGTGTGACACGTGTGAAGCGCGTGGGAGATGAGCCGGTGCGTGTAATGTGAGGGTGGCGCGTGGAAGCGCGTGTCAGTTGAGGAAACGTTCGTCGGAGATTCTGGTGGCGCGTGGCGGCGCGTGGCGGCGCGTGACTGTGATTTTGGGCTTGAAATTTTCAGGTTTTGTAGTTGTAAGGCTGTAGAAGACCCTTGTATGGTCAATTTTGTGAAATTGTGCACAGATTTGCACAGTTTTGAGGGACTAAACCGGTGGTCATTGCGAGCTTGTGGCGGCGCGTGGTGGCGCGTGGTTGCTTTTTTGACCTAAAAATTTCAGGTTTTGTAGATCGAAGGCCAATAGCTCTAATGGTGGCATCAGTTTTGTAAAATTGTTCTCATATTTGCGCAGATTTGAATGAGAAACCCGCGGGTCACTGAGAATTTGCGGCCATGTGTGGCAGCGCGTGGCTGGGTATCTGGGCCTGAAATTTTCAGGTTTGGTGGATCGAAGGCTGTAGAAGACTCTTGTGGGTTGATTTTTGTGTCATCTTGTCAGAGGATTTAGAAATTTGGAAGAGAAGCCAGCATGCATTTTTGGACTTCGTTGCTATCTTCTTGTTTGTTCGAAGTCCTCAGAGGATTTTTGTGGGTTGATTTTTGTAACATCTTGTCAGAGGATTTAGAAATTCAGAAGAGGAGACGGCGGGCATTGTTGGATTGGTTGCCATTTTAGTCTTCTCGGTTCTGACAGTGTTTGACATCTCGAGTTTTCAAGGTTGGTAACACAGTTAGTTTGAACAGTAAATAATGCTAGAGATACAAATAATTTTACAAACTGCTAATGTGGTGGGTAGTTGTTGGTATATAAAAAGTGATATTAATTGTAGGCTTAGATACAAACCAACAAAAGGTTGACCACATCAAAAAAATGTTGTAAAATAATTTGTGACGGTAGCATTACTCTTGAACAATATGTAGACTAGAACTTCATTGCAAGTCTAATGCAATAAATTCTTTCTGACAGCGTGATCTTCTTATGGGTACGAAGTGCAGTATTTTTTTTTTTTTTTGACTTTAAGTGCCTTTGAGTTGCAAAATCTGACTTCAAATAATATCTGTTTGGTGGCAGCATTTAATGGCTTGCCAACTTTTTTTCATTTTTCTTGTTTGTTATCTCAGAAGTTTTCTATATAAAGGCATGCTATTGCCTATATCACTGAGGCACATGCTCAACCTTTAGTTTTCTTCTCTTCCTTTCAATTTTTTTTATTTTTTTATTTTACGTGCTATGAGATCTTTTTTCCTGACAAATTTTTTGTTGCTTGTTTTTGTTTTGCAGCACTGTTTTCTTGATCTTTGGGTTTTGACATTAAACTTTACGTTGACGTTCTCATAGAAGTGTTTGCCTTCATTTGGTGGCTTTGTATTTCATTGATAGCATAGTTCTTGCACTGACATATGCTTTCATGTTGCTACATTCTTTTCTTGCATCAACAATCTTTTAGTGATATTCATCTTTGAAATGACGTTTCCATAAGGATATTCAGCTAGGCAATAATGCTATCACCAGTACTCGTCTTTGAAGTCGTACTAGCTTTGGTGTTGGCAATTTAAGCTGTATCAACACTTGTCTTTGCAACGCAGCCATATCAAGAATCTTTGCAACGTAGCCACATCAAGAGTCTTTACCATGAAGCCGCGCCAGCATTCGTCCTTGTATTGAAGCTGCATCCATATTTTTCTTTGCATCGAAATCAAGTCACCACTTATCTTTGCCATGAAGTTACCTCGACACTTTATTCGCATTGAAGCCATGCCGATATTTACTGTTGCCATGAAGCCACAACAACACTTCATTTGTACTGAGACCGTGCCAACATCCATCTTTGTCGTGCCAACATTCATTTTAGCCATGAAGTCATGCCAACAGTTCATTTGCATTGAAGTCGTGCCGACATCCATCTTTGTCATGCAGTCACGTTAACACTTCATTCGCATCGAAGCTGTGCCAACATTCATTTTTACCATGAAGTTACGTCAACATTTCATTCACATCGAAGCTGTGCCGACATTCATTTTTGCCCTGAAGCTACGTCAATACTTCATTCGCATCGAAGCCATGCCAACATTCATCTTTGCCATGAAGCTACGTCAACACTTCATTTGCACAGAAGCCATGCCAACATTCATCTTTGCCATGAAGCTACGTCAACACTTCATTTGCATCAAAGTTGCACTAATATTGGCCTTTATAATGAAGTTTGAAGTTTCAAGAAGCTCCTATTAAGACTTTGAGGATGCAAAGAGATGCCAATAAAACCTTGAAGATGTGAGAAGAATGCCGCCATGATTTTGACATTGCACGAACATGCCCTTTAGAGGAGAGATGATGCAATACCAACTTCAGATGTTGGAGGAAGGTGACGTTGTCTAGATTTCAGAGACATGATGTGAAACAACACCACTCAGAAGGGAGATGATGTAGCTTAGACTTGTAAGGTACAAGAAGATGCCCCCCGGAGATAAGTGATGCAAAGCATACTTCATACACGTTGGAGAATGTCCATAGAAGATGAGGAATGCCATACAGAAGTCTTCATTTTCTACTACAACGATCTTTGAAAAACTCCTCAAGCTAGACTGGCAATCCTTTTTTTTTTCTTTTATGTGATTGAACTTTGTGAAAAGTACTAAGTTGCCTACGTACCCCGGAAAGGGATTGAGTCATTTCGTAGTTCAACCAAAATTTTTTTGATGATTTTTTTTTTTTTTGGTTTTGATGAATTTCTTTTTGTTTTTGTTTTTTTTTTAAACTTTTTTTTTAGTGAGTGACTGAACTTAGCAAAAGATACTAAGTTGCCTACGTACCCTCGAGAGGGATCAAGTCATTACGTAGTTCAATATATATATATATATATATATTTTGTTAATTAATTTTTTTTATATGATTTTTGTTGTTGTTGTTGTTTCTTTTTACAAAAAAGGGAGGGCTCATGTGTGTAATCCTCGCCCTACACCCCATGGCATTTCATGGGTACCAATTGCGCAATAGTGGGTATCACCTCTAATCGAACCCGAGACCTTGGTCTCAAGGGTGACATGGGCATCCAGCCACTACGCCATACTCGCAAATGGTGACATAGAGTGGGATTAATTTCTCCTTATTTGTATACTTTCAAAGGTAATGGAAAGACATCATGTACCTTTGTAGTGCTGTAGTAGGCAGTTTAAAATCTTACTGAGGAGCAGTTCTCGATTTTCAAGCATAGAAGCGTTTGAGGAACTTTCCATTGATGGGGCTGATCCTTACACCCTCTTGATCAATCAACTTCTAAGCTCCATTAGTGTAGACTTCTTGCATAACATAAGGTCCATCCTATTTTGAGGTGAACTTACTGCCTGTACGATGAGTCATGATGATAGGTCTTCGAATGGCGAGGACTAAGACACCAACTTGGAATGATCGTGGTTTAACTCTTTTATTGAATGCGCTTGACAAACGAGCTTGATAGCACTCAAGGCGTTGTTGGGCCTCGAGCCTTTTCTCATCCAGTGCCTCTAGCTCTTGTAACCTAAGCTTGACATTTTCCTCTTTAGTTAACCCTTCTTGAATGGCGATCCGTAGTGATGGGATCTGGCGTTCTAAGGGAAGGACAGCTTCTACTCCATAAACGAGAGAATATGGGGTCGCTTGAGTAGGCGTTCGAAATGTTGTTCGATATGCCCATAATGCTTCTCCAATTTTTTCATGCCAGTCTCGCTTAGTTTTGGATACCACTTTCTTTAACAAACTGCCAAGAGTTTTGTTAAAGGCTTTGGCTAATCCATTCGTTGGGGCATTGTATATAGAAGAATTGTACTGTTTGAATGCAAATTTCTTTCACAGCTCCGTCATCAACCTATTCTGAAATAGTTTGCCATTATCGGTTATGATATACCGAAGGACACCATACCGATAGATCAAGTGAGTTCGGATAAAATTGACCACCGTTTCTTTCTTCACTTCCTTAAGAGGCACAGCTTCTGCCCATTTTGAGAAGTAATCAATTGCAGCCAAGATGTACAAATGGCCACCAGATGATTTTGGTAATGGTCCTATTGCGTCAAGCCCCTATGCATCAAAAGGCTAAGAAGCTACAGTTGGGTGTAGAGGTTCTGGTGGCTGATGGATGAAGTTTGCATGATATTGACAAGCTTCGCACTTCTTAGCATACTCCATGGAATCTTGCACCATCGTAGGCCAATAGTAACCCATTCGCTTGATCTTGTAGTGTAACTTAGGACCTGATTGGTGTGCACCACATATTCTAGAATAAGCCTCCTCTAAGGCTTGTTTAGCCTTTTCCTCTCCTAAGCAATGGAGAAACAAACCATCAAATGAACGGCGGAAGGGAGTTTCTTTATAGTAAATGAATCGAGCAGCCTTTTGCCGAACTTCAGTCTTGTGGCGTACATCATCTGGGAGTCTTCCATGTTGAAGGTATTCAATGGTCGTTTGTCGCCAATCTTCCTTTTCGACAAGGCATACAGAAATGACGTTGGCTTGCTCCTCTTCTTCCTCTTCTTCAACCACGAAAGGCACCACCCACCTTTGGGAAATAACAATTTTGGCTGTCTCTTCTTGGGATAATGCTAAGGCAGTAGCCAAATTGGCTAAAGCATCAGCCTGTCTATTCTCCTTCCTTGGTATATGCTCCAATGTGATTGTCTCAAAATTTGAGAGCAACTTCTTTGCATATTTGCAATAAGGGACAATGTCTTCTTTCTTGACATCATACTGCTCCAAGATTTGGTTGATAATTAATTTGGAATCCCCAAAGATCTCGAGTTGCGATATGCCGATCTCAATGGCCATTTGTAGACCAATGATCAATGCTTGATATTCGGCTACATTGTTAGAGCAAAGTTCGCTTAATGAGAACAAATAGAGAAGTATTTGTCGTTGTGGAGAAACAAACACTACACCTGCCCCCCACTCCTTCTTGACGTGCAGCCCTATCGAAAAACATCATCCATGGTGGCATTACTTCAATGTAAAACACGTCTTTGTCCAAGAAATCATCAGAGAACTCCCAATCAGATGGAACTGGGTGATCAGCTAAGAAATTTGCCAATACTTGTCCTTTGATAGCTTTTTGCGGAACATATGCAAGGTCGTATTGTTGCAGCAAGACTGCCCATCGAGCTATGCGACCCGAAACCATTGGCTTGGAGAGGACATATTTAATTGGGTCCACCTTTGCTATCAAACGGACCGTATGTGCTTGCATGTAGTGCTCCAGTTTGTCTATGGCAAAGAAAAGAGCGAGGCACATCTTTTCAATAGGAGAATAATTTAATTCAGCTCCATTGAGAGTTCGACTTAAATAATAAATGGCTTTTTCTTTCCCTTCTTTATTTTCTTGTGCCATAAGAGCACTTAGAGACCTTTCTTGTGCCGTGATGTACAGCACTAAAGGCTTTCCAGGGATAGGAGCACCTAAAACTGGAGGATTAAGCAAGTATCTTTTGATGCGCGCAAAAGCATTGCTACAAGCCTCATCCCATTTAAAGTGTGCATCCTTCTTCATCAATCTATTGAAAGGTTGACATCAACCTGCCAAGTTTGAAATAAATCGTCGTATGTAAGCTAGTTTTCCTTGCAAGCCTTTAAGTTCTCGCAGGTTCTTGGGCTCTGGCATTTTTTGGATAGCTTCAATTTTGGACTGGTCAATTTCAATACCACGATGCCTCACAATGAAACCAAGAAATTTCCCGGATGTTACGCCGAAAGCGCATTTGCGAGGGTTCATTTTAAGCTGATTCTTTCTTAAGCAGTTGAACACAGATCGCAAATCTACTAGATGGTCTTCCCTCCTTTTTGTTTTAACCACCAGATCATCGACATAACACTCCACGTACTTATGAAGTACATTATCAAAGATCTTTTGCATGGCTCGTTGATAAGTAGCACCAGTGTTCTTTAATCCAAAAGGCATTACTTTGTAACAGTAAATGCCTTTAGGGGTACGAAAAGCTGTGAACTCTTCATCCTTAGGATTCATTCGAATTTGGTTATAACCAGAAGAGCCATCCATGAAAGATAAGGCTTCATGACCAGTAGTGGCGTCAACCATGATCTCAGTGATAGGTAACAGAAAATCATCCTTGGGGCATGCATTGTTCAGATCACTGAAGTCAACGCACACCCGGATTTTCCCATTCTTCTTTTTGACAGGGATGATATTGGTGATTCACTCCGGATATTGTACTTCACGAATGAAGCCTGCCTCAATCAGCTTATTGACCTTAGTTTTTATTTGATGGATAAGCTCCGACCAAAAGCGTCTTCGAGCTTGTTTTACTGGGCGCACGCCCTTCTTTACTGCCAAATGGTGTAAAGCAATACTTGGATTGAGCCCAAACATTTCTTTATAAGTCCAAGCAAACACATCTTTATACTTTACTAGGAGCTAGAGGTATCCTTTTTCTTCTTCAAGAGTGAGAAGGGCATTGATGAAAATTGGTCGAGGTTCTTCAGTAGTTCCTAAATTGATCTCTTTAAGTTCATCGTAGCCTGTACTCCATCTTCCAAGGCTAGGGGAGCTTCATCGACCTCATCCTTGGTGGCTTCAATATCTGACAGTGTATCTTCTTCTACTGTAATATGAAACGAGGATGATACCTTTTCAATTTGCTTATTGTGGACGAGTGACTGACTTGTGTGTACAATCGTTCACCTTTTGACTTTGAGAGCTTCTTCAGTGCTAATATCTAAGATAAAGTTACGCTTCATGCGTGAAGGAATACTACTGCGGATGTCATCATTAGCTTTCTCCTCCTTTTGAACCTCAAAGTTTATTGAGCTTTGAGAGCAACTATCAATGGGCCTTTTCGTTGCCCCCAATTGATTAAAGACTGATCCACATGCAAAAGTGTCCTGACTTTGCGTTAAACAAGTCGTATTTAACCTGTCGAACACTGTAATTCGTGACGATGAAGCCTTAATGCGATCGAATACTGAGATGCGTGATGAAGAGTGATCTTTTCTTTGATTCAAACTTTCGTCAACCTTTACTGTTACATATTGGGAACTTGAAGCATTGCTTCTTTTATTGATCCATATTTGAGTCGGTGGTTCTGGAGTATAACCTATTCCGATATTTGGGATAGGAATTTCATGCCCTTCAAGCCACATTTTCCCTTGTGTTTTACTAAGGCCGTGCATCTTTTCTCCGGTGGCTTCTAGAATTAGTTTCCCTAGGCTGTTTTGTTTTGAGAAATCGTAGCCTGCTTTGGCTAATAGCCTATATGCCTTTGGGTCAAACCATTCTTTCGTCCGTTTACTTGGTAGAATACCATGCTCTGTCAGACTTTGTGAAGACCTCACGAATCCATTTAGTGGCTTCGAGGGCAAAGGATTTGTGGATGAAGTTAAAGGCATAACATGATTTTCTTTCAATATGGCTACATCCTTCATCGTGAGCTTTGTAGGAGGTCTTCGTATGTCCATTGTAGATTGAAGTCATTCCGCGAATGGTGATTGTCTGTTCTTGCGGCATGATAATGGTACATAACAAAGGAATGGAGGGTTATTGGAAGGCGTAGAACTTTCCGCTCTCTCTGAATTGCTAGTAGATTCACTAGACTGGCTATTCCCATATCCTGGATCTTCCTTTGGGGAAGGAATATCCTTTCTAGTGATGAATTTAACATGCTTCTTTTCACCCTGCTTACTTTTCATGGATAGGATTTCAACTGGGAGAACTTCATTAGGGATATCATCTTCTACATAAAACTTCGCGTCAGCAAAGTGAGCTTCAGTCTCGAAAAAAGGCTTCAAGTCAGCATCGACTTTCTTTATTCCACTTTGAAGATACTTGAAACATTGGTGCAAAGTTTACGGCACTATTCTGTTCCCATGGATCCATGGACGTCCTAAGAACATGTTGTAGGTTGTCTTGGCATTAATGACATGGAACAAAACGTTGCTTGTCAATTCTCCAATGATTAGCTCCAAGTGGATCATGCCGATGGCGCGTTGTCCTCCTTGGTTAAAACCTTGTATGACCAAGCGACTGTGCGATAATTCCTCCATAGCAAGACTAAGTCGTCTCATTGTCATTTTCGGTAGTATATTAATAGTTGAACCTCCATCAATGAGAATGCAATCAATCTTTTGTTCACGAGCACAACCAGAGACATAAAGTGGACGATTGTGAGGCTTAGAGCCTAACAATAGATCCTTGTCAGTGAAAGTTAAGTCTAGAGAGCACGCGCAACATTCCTGTGTTTGTTGAAGTGTATTAGTACAAGGAGTGTAAATCTTTGGCTCTTCAAGAGCTTGGGTGATCCCTTCTTTTGGTGAGGTGGAGGATTGCGAGGGTTCAACTTCATCAACTTGAGATTTGAGTTGTTCTAAAGATGACAAAGTCTCATTTGAACTACCATGGTTAACACCTTTTTGTTTTTCATCAACTTCACAACGAGAGACCGTGTGAATAGCCTCCGCTGACTTGTTTTGAAAGAATTTTATGGGGAAGAATTCTTCCAATGTGACAAGACTTCAAAATTTTTGGGTTTGTGTCTAATCATCATACATTTCCGTTCTTAGTCTTTCTTTCCTTTTATCATTCTTTCTTCTTGACTGCGGCTGAATTTGGCTTTGTGCTCTTCTGGACTCTTGGGTGATCAAATAAAGAGGGAATGCTCGTCTCTTCTTCCATCTTTTACGAGTAACCAACGTCCAACCCTTTTCCTCATCCACTGTTGACTTTTTATCATCATTTGAGTTATAATCAGATGCTTTTTGTGAGAGCTGAACTTGAATAGGTTCCAAAGAACCAAATCGGATGAACGTGGTATTTGCCCCCTGCTTAGTAGTTGGAGACATGCAACTAGGCGACCCGCAAGCAAATGTTACAAGGTTTGACTGAGCAACATCACTAACATCTAAGTCGATTTTCCTTTCCTTGGCTAGCTTCATGATGAGTTCTTTAAGAACAAAGCATTTTTGGATTGGATGACTTATGATGCGATGATACTTACAATAGTTTGGGTCATTAACCTTTCCTACCTCTTTCGGTCTTTTGCATTCTGGCAATTCAATTAATTTCAAGTTGAGCAGTTGTTCTAGCATTTCGGGCATATCAGCGTCAAGGAAAGGATACACCTTTTATTCCCATTCCTTGAGTGATGAGCGACGCGTCTTGCGTCATTGGCCTCCCTCAGGCCTCTTCTCATTAGCCTTCACATTTCCTGTTGAAATTTTGACTGGGGCAGGGTTGATATTCATGGAGTCTTTGACATTACTTTTCGTATTCCTGTCATTTTTCTTTATTTCCCGTCTTTCTTTCTTTTCTTCAGGTACGGGAGGTTTCATATTTCCATGGCAAGAGATACTTCCATGTCATGCGCATAAGTTGCCAATTCTTCGAATGTTCGGGGCTTTATCCCTTGCAGGATGTACAGAAGTCCCCAATGCATGCCTTGGATGCACATTTCTACAGCAGATATTTCAGACAGTCTATCCTTACAATCTAGACTCAAAGAATGCCACCGATTGATATAGTCAATAACGGGCTCGTCTTTCCACTGCTTAGTATTGGTAAGCTCCATCATGCTTACCATGCGGCGCGTGCTGTAAAACCGGTTAAGGAACTCCCTTTTCAACTGTTCCCAACTATTAATTGACTCAGGTTCTAAGTCCGTATACCAATCAAAGGCATTCCCTTTCAATGAACGAACAAACTGCTTTACAAAGAGGCCTCCTTGAGTCCCTGCGTTCTCACAGGTTCTACAAAGTGAGCAACGTGTTGCTTAGGGTTTCCCTTGCCATCGAATTGCAAGAACTTGGGGGGTTGATACCCATTTGGCATTATCATATTGTCAATGCGCTTCGTATAAGGTTTTGAATATATGAGAGAATGTGTAGAAGAACCTCCATATTGTGCTCGTATGGTGTTCATTATCATGTCCTGCAGTTGTTGGACAGATATCGAGGCCATTGAGGTGGAATATCCTTGTTGAGAAGTGCCTTCACCTCCTTTTCCCTTATCACCTTTAGCGTTTTCTCCCTTCAAGGTAAAGCCAAGAGGGTGCTCAAGGTCAAGATTTGATTCACCCGAATCTTGGAATTCTAGTTTGTTCATCAGGGTTGCAATTTGAACATCCTTATCTTCAAGTGCTTTTGTGAGAAGAGTGATCCTTTGTTCCATTTCAGCCATCTTTTCTTCCATAGTAGAGGTGTTGGTCATCATTACTGGCATGACCTCTAGATATGATGGAGAAAACGATGAGACAGGATGAGTCAAAGGCATTTTGTTCCTTAAGTTTCTCATCACGGGTGAAGAGTTGATAGAAAAGGTCTTTGTTGTGGATGATTCATCATTGATCTCAAAATCTTTTGAGACAAATGAATCCTTAGCGGTAGCTTTCCTTTTTGCAAGAAAGTCCAGAGAGATGGTATTATGAAGCTTGCTTTCTTTGGTTGATTGGGGTTGCGGTTGATCAAGAGCTTTGGATCGACTACGAGTGATTGGGCCGACATAATCATCCGCAACGGAAGCATCCATCACCAATTTTTGAGCATTCTTGTTAGAGGCCATCGAAGTTAGTAGCAAATCGAATTTCTTTTCTTTTGAAGGAGAAAGAGATGAGAGGCAGAGATGTCCCACTGGGCATGCCAGAATTTGTAGACGACTAAATTCTTAGTTCGAAATAAATCAAACAAGTAAAATAGTTTCACAAATGCGAATTTGTATTGATGAATATGTGGTACAATTCTCTGCAATTACAAAAGAGTGATCCTCTGATTCAATCTCCTTGAAAGATTTGTTGATTGGAATTGTGATAATGTGATTTTGATTTGAACACAAGATATCCTTCAATTTGGCTGAGGAATGGATCAAAGATCTTTGAAACGGAATCACAACTAATCTCTGGCTATAATCTTGTTAGAAATTCTTTGTTCTTCGTGTTCTTCGTGTGTTCTTCGTGTTCTTCATGTGTTCTTCGTATTTGAAGGTTTGTGGTGGAAGTTCTTCGGTGCTTTAGAGGCTTGATTCCATAGAGCTTCGTTGATTTATGGTGTGTTGAGGTTCCTTGAGGCTTTTGAGCTTGATTCTAATGACCTTTGAGACCTAGACGAGTAGTTTGGATGATTTTGCTTCGAATGTTGTCTGTATTCGAGGTTGAAGTTCTTGAAATTCTTGGAGGATTCGAGGTTTGATTCCGGCAGAGCTTCTGGATTTCTGAACTCAAGATCTCTTTTCCTCCGTCCGGCCAAATGTCTTAGGAAGGCTTCTATTTATAGGAGTTTGGGGGTGGGTGAGCGACACGTGGCGGAGTCTGATTGGTGACACATGTCACAGCCTGATTGGTTTGCTTATGTCATCGCTTACACATGCTGGATTGCTTGTGTCATCGCTTACACGTGTAGGGCTTCTTGTGTCATCGCTTACGCATGCTGATGCGTTTCATGCCTTTATTTTAATGACACTTGGCAAATTTCTATTGGTTTTCTGAATAGTGATGGCAAAACCTAGCAGCAGTACGTGGCGCTTTGTAATTGGTTGTATTTTGTGGACTTGGTAGTATGATGTGTCATCTTGTGATAGGTCGGGAATTTTCCCTCTCTACAATGATAATGTCCAAATATTCATGTTACCTTTATTTCAGATAATAATAAAATAATTTTATTAATCATAACATAATGTCATACATAGTATCATACAATAGGATTTAAAGGGCATATATCCTAACAATCTCCCACTTGTCCTAAAGACTATTCTGCACTAATCTAAATTACTTGTACTATCAATCTTTGCTACTACTACATCTCCTTGAGCAATAATGTCTCGAATGATGTGGTACTTTCTTTCTATGTGCTTTCCTTTCTTGTGATTCCTTGGATACTTGGATTGTGCAACCGCTCTACTATTGTGCAACAATATCTCGAATGATGTGGTATTTTCTTTCTAAAATCTAGATTTGATTGAAAATCTTAATCTATATAACCAATAGGTATCAAATCTTCACATCGATAAACAAGCATACAGTCTCTCATTCTCTTTAGATACTTGAGAATATTCTTTATAGCTTGCCAATGTTTAAGTCCTGAATTTGATTGATAGCGGCTGACCATGTCAACTGAATAACAGATATCTGGCCTAGTACATAGCATGACATACATGAGACTTCCCACTGCAGAAGCATAGAGAACTTGTCTTATCATATCTTCTTCCTCAAGGGTCTTAGGCCTTTAGTCATCAGATAAAGGAACTCCATGTCTGAAAGGAAGTAACCCTTTCTTGGAGTTTTGCATGCTAAACCGTTTTAGAACCTTATCTATATATCCAGCTTGTAGCAAGCCTAACATTCTATTCTTTAGATCTCACCAAAGCTTGATTCCTAGAATAAATTTAGTTTCGCCTAAGTCCTTCATATTAAATTGACTTGACAACCAAATCTTTACTGATAACATTACCCCTACATCTTTTCCAATAAGTAGAATATCATCAACTTAAAGCACTAGGAACATTACTACTTTATCTCGATGTCTTTTGTACACACATGGTTCATCAAGATTTTATTCAAAATAAAATGATTGGATTGCTTGATCAAATCTGATGTTCCATGATCTAGATGCTTACTTAAGTCCATAAATGGACTTTTTCATCTTGCATACCATATGCTCTTGGTTCTTTGCTATGAAACCTTTCAGTTGCATCACATAGATTTCTTTTTTAAGATTGTCATTAAGAGATGCAGTCTTGACATCCATTTGCCAAATCTCATAATCATAATGAGCAGTAATGAATAAGAGAATTCTAATAGATTTAAGCATGGCTACTGCCGAAAAAGTTTCCTCATAGTTAATACCTTCTTTTTGTGTATACCCTTTTGCTACTAGCCTTGCTTTAAAGGTTTCAACCTTTCCATCTATCCATCTCTTCCTCTTGTAAACCCATTTGCAACCAACAGGTTCTATGCCATTAGACGCCTTTATTAGATCCCATACTTGATTGGAATATATAGAATCCAATTCAGATTTCATAGCTTTGACCCAATGATGTGCATCTATATCTTTTATTGCCTCTTCATAAGTGTAAGGATAAAATTCAGCCTCTTTTGGGATAGCTTCATAAGTTTCTCCTAGACTTATAAATCTTATAGGTGGCCTAACAATCCTCCCACTACGATGAGGCTCTTGTGTACTAGTCATTTCATCAGTAATATCTTGTGTTGTATCTGATACAACCACATCATTCTTAGTTTCATCCAACGATTGTTCAATTATAAGTTCATTCATTTCAGCCAAAACAACTCTACTTTTAGGAGTAAAATTATTCATATAGTCATTTTCCAAAAATTTGTCATTTGTACTAACAAATGCTTTGTTATCATTACGATTATAGAATAAATAACCCCTAGTTTCTTTTGGATAACCCACAAGCAAACATACTTTTGATTTTGATTCCAATTTATCAAGCTTCCCTTTTAGCACATGTGCTGGACAACTCCAAATGTGGAGATATCTCATACTACGCTTACGCCCACTCCACAATTCTATGGGTGTTTTGGGAATAGATTTTGATGGAACTAAGTTTAAAAGATGTATTGCTATATTCAAGGCATACCCCCAAAAAGAAATTGGTAGAGTCGAATAACTCATCATAGATCTAATCATATCTAAAAGAGTCATATTCCTTCTTTCTGCTACACCATTTTGTTTTGGTGTTCTAGGTGTTGTCAATTGAGATCCATTTTTAGTTAAGTAATCCTTGAAATTCCCAAGAAGGTATTCGCCACCACGATCAGATCAAATGGCCTTTATGCGTTTACCTAATTGATTCTCAACTTTAGCCCTATACTCTTTGAACTTTTTAAAAGTTTCGGACTTCCGTTTCATTAGGTATACATAATCAAATCTAGAGTAATCATCAGTGAAAGTAATGAAATACTCACAACCACCTCTCGCTTAGGTCGACATAGGACCACATACATTTGAATGTACTAGTTCTAGCAAATCTTTGTCTCTATTTCCTTTTGCATTAAAAGGTGTTTTAGTCATTTTACCTTCCAAGCAAGATTCGCAGATTGGAAATTCATCAAAATCTAAGGGTTCTAAAAGCCCATATTTAACCAGTCTTTGGATCCTATTTAAATTAATATGACCCAAACGTAAATGCCAAAGATATGCATCACTAGTAGAAGGAAACTTTCTCTTTAATGATTTTACGTGTGAATTATTATCTAATTCATAATTGTATAATTCATGCTTATCAAGAGTTAAAATATAAAGGCCATCAACAATATTGCCAGAACAGATAAACACTTTATCCTTCTTTATTACAACATTGTCTTTCAGGATAACACAACATCCCTGTTTACCTAAATAAGTTGCAGAAATTAAATTCCTATGAACATTAGATACATACAAACAATCTTCCAATATTAAAACTCTAGAATCAAAGCATAAATTAAACACTCCAACAGCTATAACTGGAATTTTGCTCCCATTAGCCAAAGTAAGAAACAATTCTCCCTCATTCAGCTTTTTGGTCTCCTGGAACCCTTACAAAGAATTGCAGATATGATTAGTACAACCTGAATCCACACACCAAAAACCCGTGGAATTTTGTACTAAACATATTTCAAGAAGGAATGAATTTTTCGTACCCTTATTCTTGGCAGCTCTGAATATTGAACAATTCCTCTTCCAATGACCTTTCTCTTCACAATGAAAACATTTTCCTTTGGCGTAATCCTTTTTCTTTCCCTTGTTGGCAACTCCTAAGGCAATTTGTTTACCATCTAGCTTAGTGAAGTCCTTCTTCTTCTTCTTTCTACCCTTGCATTTCGACTTAGGTTAAGAAGTAGAAGCTTCAACCATATTAGCATCAACACTGGATGTACCAAGAATGCCTTCCGCCACCACCAACTCATTCATTAATTCAGATAATGTATAAATCTTTTTGTTTATGTTATAATTAATTTTGAATTCCTTGAATGATTCTGACAGTGATTGGAGTATCATATCCGCTTGGGATTCTCCATCAATTTCAGCACCTAAAACCTCTAGTGTATTCAGATGAGAGATCATCCTAAGATAATACTAAAGTACCTTCAGCCATTTTAGTATTATAAATTTGCCTCATAATTTCTTGCCTAGCAGAATGAACTTACTCACCAAACATCTCTTTCAGACTTTGCATTATGTCCGAAGTTAGTTCTACATCTTGCATTTGATGCTGTAGAACATTTGAAATAGATGCTAGGATATAGCACTTGACCATATCATTGGATTTCTGCCAATGATCATATCACTGTTTTTCCTCAAGAGGGGTATCTAATGATAGAAAGTTAGGAAAAGGTTGACTACGCACATACTTGTACTTTTTAGTAGTAAGAACAATGTCTAAAATTCTTTTTCAGTCAACATAGTTGTATCTAGTCAATTTGTTTTGATTAAGAATAGCAACAAGTGGGCTAAAAGATGCTATGATTTAAATCTGAAAATAACAAACATGAACATAATAAGTAAACCGAAAATTATCAATTTAGCATATAAACATATGATATGGAACCTCAATAAAACCATAACATAAAATATGCAATGACAACCCAATCCCATGTTTAAAATTCCTTAGTAGCAAGTAAATTATAAATACTATGACTGATTGAGAACTATACTCATTATTAGTGCTATTATGATAACTCTTATCAAATACTAATAACATGCCATATTTCCTTTAGCCTCTAAGTAATAATGACATAGCTCCGTAGGGAGGTTAATATTAAACTTAGTCTAGTGTACACCATTGCCTGAAATCTATGTAAGTCATTAAGTAACTCCATGGTAGCGTGGTTGTTCTTAATGTAAAAACACATATCATTCATCATTAAGAAGTTTAATCTGAAGTGCCATGAATTAAACACCATCCGTTGGGAGCAACGCATTACGCCAAGGCGAGGTGCTTAATCACACTACTATAAACCGATAATGGAGGCTGTGAGAGTCAACCCTTGAAAGAAAGGTTTTTATTTGGAAAACATGTGTAATCTCATCACATATAGCCTTGCACTTTGAAAGTGTGAAAACACTTAGAAAAATTCAAAATTCGTAGCTTTCGATTGATCGAATGTATTTCTCGATCGATCGAAAAAATTAAAAAAAAAAATTCGTACCAAACTTTCTGCCTGGCTCGATTGGTACTCAATCGCTGCTTGATCAATCGAAAAAGAACATTCGATCAATCGACTAGCAATTGAGAGTTAATCGAATTGGACAGAAGGTTCCGTCTCACTTGATCGATTGAAACACGTGAAACTTGAATTTTCAAGAAATTTTCTGAAGCAGTTTTCAACGGTTTTCATGACTAAACTTCTATCATATGAACATAATAGATTGAGTTTGAGATCAAAAACTGAATTCCATTGATGCTATAACCTTAAAGTTCAATCTAACACACATAATATCAAACTTAAACAACATCATAACATCAATATCATTTTTCATCAAACAATTATTTCAATAATCATGTAGAAAATTGATTGTATAATCTTCTAACAACATGAAATTACTATCTTTGATTCCAAAACTCATAAAACATGTTATACAAATTTGAAATTGAAGATTGCTCTAATACCAATTGTTGGAAAAATATAGTTTGTATTGAATACAAAACATACATAGCGGAAAATTAACGGATCTACTTCATTCACAATTGTTAACATGTACTATGTAAATTTCAGAATTCAAGAACAAGAGAGAGTACCTTGGTACAGTGAAATTCAAAACCAAAGATTATAAGTACTCGGTAACACTTTTAATCTTCACTCTAATTCCACTTCCACCCAAGAAGTGTTGTCTCTCAATCAGTTTACACGTATATGTTCAAGGGAGAATAATAGAATGGCTTACACTCACATACACACCATTTCATTTCTTAAAAATCTTATGAAATTCTGTATATTTCTTTCCTTATATCTAACTAATAATCTAATTGGACTAGCCATTTAGGCCATTCCAATTGGGCTTTATATATGGCTTGGAGTAGGACCAAAAGGAAACAAATAAAACTCTAGCTTCAATGGGCCTTAGGCTTTTCTGTCAACCCTTGACAAGTTTAAAGTTACCATTAATTATATTTAATACCACTATATAAATATAATTCTAGGTCTTATTAATAAATTATATCCCAAGACTTTATTATACATGTAACCACTTCATAAAAATATTCGTAGTAATACAAAGTCATGAATATTGACTGCCACTTTGAAGATTATTACATCTTAATCCTTGAGTACCCGGTTTAATCCTTTAAGTTATTTATCATATATTTATGAAATCCAATTTCATAAATATCTACTTTAGTTACTCCTTATTAAAGTAGTTAGATCTAATATTCTGAATAACCAAACCCATTAAACTAATCTCAAGGGAATATTTTATATCTCCGTTAAGAGATTATGAATTCCATCTTGAGAATATATGTTCCATCAACATTAAATGTGGCTGCCCAACATACTGATATTTTGATTGTGACTTTAGATCCCATTCTTGATATATCAAAGCAACCTGCACTTTATGATCAAGTTCATTATTTTCTCAAGATTAAGAGTTCATGTAAATAGAAGTCGTGAGATTTATTATTCATTTGACAGTCATTGGTAGAATAATTAATCTCACAGTGGTCTAGTTCAATATATCTTAACTCTTAAAACATATCAATATATCAACTAGAGGTCTCCACTTCCATGATCAAGATAAATCATCTTAGTTGATATGTTATAGTCTTCGCAGATGAAATGCTCAATTTCATCGCCGACTACGAACTAAAATTCTGAATTTATAAAGAACTTGTGATTTATATCTTCCATGACTAAATCACATAAATCACATACTATACATTTCATGGACTATCTGATAATGTCCAAATATTCATGCTACCATTATTTTAGATAATAATAAAACAACTTTATTAATCATAACATAATGTCATACATAACATCATGTAATAGGATTTAAAGGGCACATATCCTAGGAGTTGATGGATTAGTTATTTTTTGCTGATATGTCTCACACTTATTAAATTTTAATACTGTTGACATTATCATACTAAATAGATAGTCATATGTTAAATAACTATTCTAAATTTTAATAGATGGTTTGATACTACTTCAAAAAATAATTGCTATCTTAAATATATATAAATAATTTTGTTCTTCACACACATCTAGGCTTTTGTGTTTAAGAATGGAAACGGGTCGGGTTCAGAGTAGGTTTCTTTATGTCCGAACCCACCCTTGAAACCTGAACCCGCCCTATCTAGCCCCCACGGGCTTCGCCCAGATTTGCCACATTAAGGCTCAATCTTAAGTCCATGAAGGGCTTGAACTGTGACCCAATTTAAAAAAAAAAAAAATCAGTAGCATTTGATAGAAAAATCACACAAGTTTACAATTATTGAATTTTAGATTTCTCATTTTCCCTTTCAAAATCACAAACCCAAATATAGAAATCCTAAATACATAAACTTCAAAATACATTTGAAAATGAAATAATACATAACAACCACAAACCCAAATACATAAAAATTCTTCCTTTTTCCTTTTACACCGACACAAAACAACAAAATCTGCCTTTTACAACTTAAAAGATACCACTATTTTAGACCCTCAAAAACTCCAAAAACAAAACCACATGACACCTGGAAAACCCAACAAAAATCCCTCATTTTTCCAATCAAGGTGATGTGAGGGAGGCAAAGTGGATGGAGCAGCGTCTGTGGTGAGGTGAAGGAGTAAGTAGCGCAGTGAGAGAGGCAAGGAGGAGGGAGCGGCAAGTTGAAGGAGTGAGAGGCGTAGTGAGAGGCAGGGAGGGAGCGACGAGGTGGAGGAGTGAGCGACACAGTGAGAGGTAGGGAGGATGGATCGGTGAGGTGGAGGGAAGACCGGTGACAACGAGGTGGAGAAGGGTGGCAGTAGTAAGTGGGAGTGAGATTGAGGGAGAGGGAGGTGGCTAGACTTGAGAGTGAGTGACGAAGGATTCGGATTAAGGTTAGAAATAGTTAGTATTTATAGTTGGGGTTTTTAAAAAAAGAAATGTATGCGGATTGGGTTTGGGGTGACTATGCACAATACCCGCACCCGACCCGAAACTGTTTCTAGTTGGGTTTCTAAAACCCAAACCCACCCCATTCACTTAGCGGTTTGGGTTTTACCAGACCCATTATGGTCGGGTCAGGTCAGGTTGAGTACCCGCGGGTCAGGCAATTTTCGCCATTCCTATTTGTGTTTGAAGAAAAATATTTTCAATTCTATGTTAATTTGAACCAATTATGCTCTAGATTAATTGTGAAAAGAGCATGCCACATCTTTAGATCTTTTTAGGACGGAGAGAGTATACATGGGGAAGGTTCAAATGACCATGCTATTAAGCACAATAGGACTCTCATGAACCAAATAAATAGCTTCTTTACACAGATCTAAGCCTTTGTGTCCAAAGAAAAATATTTTGAATTCGAAAATGTAAGTTGCATTAAAGAATAATGTTATAAATTCATCATCGTTGTTGTTAGGTTTTAAAAGTTTAGAACAATTGAAAAATCCTGAGCACAAACTTGTTTAGATGTAGATTCCCTAAGTCTATAGGTATGATTAGACAATACTCAAGATGCTGCAAGTTAGAATACAAGAAAAATGAAGTTGTAGGTTCAGGAAATTCAAAACACGTAAGGTTCGACTGATCGAGACATGGATCTGCAGAATTTTATTTTGGCCTAACAACTCACTAAGCCCATCAAGTTATTAGGGTTTCAAATCTCATTCTCCTAGTATTTAAAAGGAATCTTTAAGGCATGTTTTGAAGAGACTTTGGAGGTGCTCTTTTAAGACCTAAAAGGTACTTTGCCTTCTCCTTTCAAAGTCAATACCATAAATCATTCTCATACTATTAGAACCAGTAGATCTAAAGTTGCTGCTACAAGATCAACAATTGCTAATAATCTAAACCTTTGAGTGGGATCGCAAAATCACAAATATGAGAGTTTGTATTCAACAAATTTAAGATAGAAGAGTTTGTGGAGTTTGAGCTGCATGTGGTCGTGTTAGTAAGTTCTACAAGAGGTAGCTTTAGATTTTCAGTAGAAAATTTATTGTAATCTTCTATTCTATCATAGTGAATTTGTATACCTTGAGGATAGTTAGGTTAAATCCTTCTTAAGTTTTTTACCTTGAAACTGTTGGTTTCATTGGTTAACCTAGGTCATTATATTTCTTGCCTTCTTTACTTTTCCGCACAAAGTAATATGATTGAATGTGTTTAACTTAAATCTGAATAATAAACCTAAGCACCAACTTGGTTAATTAATTAGATTAAACAATCTAGTTTACAGAGATCTAAATAAAACTAACAGTTGCCTTCATCGTAATTCAAGAAAAGAGCAGACTGTCTACTTCATAATTCAAGAAATTAACATATTTGGAGCCCAAGTTTTGCAATAAACAGTTCTAATTAATAAAGTTTACACAAAGAAGCACAAGCCTTGATTACTCTTTAGGTCTTAGTTCTATTCCCTCAACAATAAGACCACCTTTTAAATGCTCACCCTTCACTTCCTTTAAGCACATCTTCACCTCCTCATCACCTTCATCATTATAAAAATACCCCAACTCAATCTCTGTCCATCCATCTTTTCGTTCACCAGGACCTGCTTGTCTCTCTTGAAGCACCTTTGCTCTCATTGCTTTAATTCGGTTCACAGAAGGTATACTTTGCAAAGATTGTTTTTCAATTTTAGGGCGACTTAAGTACACTGTCCCTTGTGATTTGAAATTGCCAACTTCAAGTGACACCTCTGATGGTAAAGAGTCTAACCCATAAGCACGATCAGCAAAGTTCACAACGAGATAGGCACCATAACTTGTTCTTGGTGATAGCAATCGAGTGCTCAACAAGCCTTCAATTTGTAGCCAGGAAATGGTCCTAAGCTCAGCAACTTCAGCAAATCTGAAAGTTTGGCAAAGAAAATAAGCTGTTAATTATATTTTTCTAATAGAAAACACTAGGATCCGTCATGCAAATTTCGTATTGATTAATCATAAAGAATAAATTTTTTATTTACAAACGAATGCATGTGTTAAGTTGAACTATGTCTAAATAAAGCAAGACAGCAAACTAAGAACTATCGTGTATCATTTAATTTAATCGTATCCCAAGGATCATTGCTACTTGAATCCTAGACATGGAAAGGGTTATCATATTTGCTACTCCTTTCTGTAGTTCTAATAGGTTTTTATTTATTTTATAAATATTTTTTGGGGTTAATGCATGAATACACCTTCAAAGCATTAACCTTTAGCAATGCATTGTTAAATTCTTTTGTGACTACTAGGATTTAGTGCAAACCTTGATTGAGAAAGTGGTTTCCAGCACCAATAAAGAGGATGGCTTGCCCATTTGATTGAAAGCTCCCTTGCACCCAACATGTAACATTTCTTATTTGATGATATCTCTACTGAGAAGATCTGTGTCAATTAAAACGAAATAGTACCATGATAATTACTGCATGTACTGTCATGCAATGAGACTAAAAACCTTTTGTATGTTCCTGTAATAGGGGATAAAAAAAATAAAAAGGTGGGAACCAAAAAGCATTAAAAGAAGGGAAATGTTCATAAGCAAAGTTAAGATTTTTTTTTTTTTTTTTTGGATTTCACCTAAAAAAAAGAAAGAAGTTATTAAAAAAATTATCGAAAAAAATAAAAAATAAAACCAAAAATTGCCCAAAAATCTGAAAAAAAAGAAGAAGAAGTGTTGTTAACGGAACCTTCGGTGCCAGTTAACATAACTCTTAAAACAAAAATACAAAAAGAAAAAAGAGCATGCATGGTTCATATGGGAAGCACACAAAAGTTGACTTGAGGATAGACCACCCAATACGAATCATAAGGATAAGTTTAGGTGGAAGAGATTGGGCCACCCTTTCTATATTCTTCTTCTTCTTCTTCTTCTTCTTTTTTTTTTTTTTTTTTTTGGGTGCAAATTCTATATTCTTATCTCTAACAAGAAATTATGCTGATAAAAAGGAAACATGCTCTTTTATAGAGTAGGTGGACTGAAATTAGACCGCAGGGATAAGATAAAAGCATGGCAGATGAAATGATTGATTATACAGCAGGCAATTGCGCAGGCAATTGCGTAGACAAAATCAAATGATGATATTGGATTGGATCTGTTTCAATTTTCTCTTTCTTTTTTTCATCTTTTTAATGTGATAGATAAAATAAAATTGATAAATGATAAAGAATTCAGTTGTTATGTTTCTAAGTTATTTATTTATTTTTAATTAATGATTTTCACTCTATGATAATTAGTTGCTTTATATTACCAGACTAAGAGACCAATTAGTTTTCGTTGAATAGTTTTTTTTTTTTTGAACTTATAATTTTTGCTCCATGATAATTAGTTGCTTTATATTACAAGACTAAAAGACCAATTAGTTTTCGTTGAAAGCAAGATTAGATTCTAAATTTTTTATTCAATGATATAAAATTTTACTAGTTGAGCTGAGTCCACTGAAACGCTCGTGTTTAAGAATTTGTAAAGAAAAAAAGAAAGAAAAGAAATATATTTTACTAAATATACCCTTTATATTATATTTTAGTATGAAAAAAATAAAAACAATAATATGATTTCTTCTTAACTAATGAGGGGGAATGGAAGTGAAAAAGAATTTTACAAGGAAATGGACGTTTAATTCCATTCACTTCTATACCTTTCTTCAATCCCAAACCCCTTTGCATTATATTTGTTCTATTAAACAGTGCATTTAAATGCACTGTTAAGGGCACTTGTGCATCTACAAGCGATGGAACAAATATGAAGTTTGGTACAAAATTCATATTTGGTCCACCGCCTGTAGATGCTCAAGCAACCTTGATGAATTATACATAATGCATTTTCTCATTAATTTTTTGTTTTTGTTTTTCGTTTTTCTCACTAGTAAACAAAAGGCTGCATATGCATGCATAGGCCACGTTGAGAACAAGTTATATTTATTTTCCTTTTCTCTTCTTGCTAGCTTCTAGCGCATGAAAGCCTTCCAGGGCTTTTTCTTTGCTTTCATAAACAATGTATTAGTTATAAACTCCTTAAATTAGTTAATGTTTCATTCTAATCCACCTTGTTACTGACTAAAGGCAGCCAAGCAAAAGCGGTAGATAAGAATTTTTGTTTGAGAGGCTGAGCTATGGTACAAATTTTTTAATCAAGACAACGCCTCCCCCCCTCCCCCAAACCCACACAAATAAGTAGAAATTAGTATCTTTATGGCAATTTTTCATAGAATAAAATTGATTATTTCCTGATTCCATAGTAAGGTTCCTAAAATTTTCATTTTCAATGTAAACTGCTAAATTTCCTACCAAATGAGAGTAATAAATTTCAACAACTATGAAATAATCAAATATATGAATGATCTAAAACTATAACTGATATAAGAACATATTTATAATAAAAAAAAAGGTAAAATTTAGAAAAATAAAGTAGTTTCTCTCTAACTATTAGACCAATAAAATAATTCTATTTTTAAGAAAAGTCTAACTATATCAAATATTGGGGGGAACTCCAATTTTTGTAAACTAGCCAAGGGAAACTCCATATGCAACATAGTATAACTTTATATTTCTCCTTAGGTTGGTCAAACGTACTCTTTGGTTTAAAATTTCTATCCAGCCTTAATTAATTCTTGTCCTTTCGTAGACACCTGCTCCATATTTAATACAAGGGCAGCCATGAGGATTGCCTCTCAGTGTACATTCTAACAATCTATTTTTATTATTTACATTCTAATCATGTTAGCATTTTTTTCGTTACTTGGTTTTATGCATTTAACAAATGTTCCAATTTTTTTTACTTTATTACCATGAAAAGGAATTATACTAATAGGTAGTATTTGACATTCGTGCAATGAGAATCTCTTTTTCCCCAACAAATTTTTTCAATGGACTAGTAATTTACTTGATTAATCAAATTTACAAAGTTGCAGGATTTCGTTAAAGAAAAAGAGTTAATAGAAATGACAGATTATTGTGGCATAATTGTCCTAAAAAATCATTGTAAAAATAATAGACAATAGCGTGCACTAGATGTAGTAATAATTTATAATTAATTACCTTTCTGCCTCCATCAATTAGTTGTGGTTTACTTAACCTGGAAAGCAACTCTTTCTTGGATGAATAAGCCAACGGAGAGACTAATCTGGAGAGGATTTCTTCGAAGTTAGATGGCAGAAATTTCTCCCACACAGTGTCTGAATCAGCCATGTACCGGATTAGTGACGAGACAAAGGCGGATCGGCACACATCTTGAGGAGATGTTAAGGACATAATGTGTGCAAAACAATCTTCAGGCAAGAGATCCAAATTGATTTCTCTCATACTTATTGATGATCAAAAACTATGACACAATGAAACAAAATATGTTGCATATAAAACGAAGAACAATGGTATTATTGTGGCCTTATTTTTATGAGTATTGTATCTAATGCATTTCTAAGTCTCAAACTGGATCTATATATATATATAGTCTATATATACCAAATGGTCCAACAATATCGTTAATATGACGACATTTCTTTTGGGTCCATTTAGTATGACAACATGAAGGGAAAATATGAGGACATCCAATGACACTCAAAGAAGTGATAATTTTAGGGACTGATACGTTAGTATGATGTTACATCTTGAATTTTCTACCCCATGTTGCCAGTAATAGGTCACGTAGAAAAAAAAAGTACAAAAACAATTGCATACGTAATTCTGCAAGCGATTTAACCACCAAAATAATAATAATAATAATAATAATAATAATAATAATAATAAAACAAAACAAAACAAATAATTGCACACTCGTTGATGAAATACTACTTCCAAACTTGATGGTATTAGACCTACAATTTAATGGGAACACATGCCCAAAAGTTATAAAAAGAAGAAACATTATTCTCCAAATAACTACATAATTTTTTTTTGCAACTTATAAAAGTGGTAAGTTTCAATTAAACTAACATTACCATCACCCAACACATCTGTACTCTAGAGTACACATAAAACAAATAAAAGAATCAACCAAACCATGTACGCACGTAAAATGAAAAAAGAAACACCTTTATAACTTTTTGTTGTTGTTTCGTATAGCCTTTGTAGTACTTTTTTTCTCCCTTACTTTTAAAACAAACATGCCTTCATTAGTCTTTAGGCCTTTAATTCCTTGAATGCTAGCTGAGCCCTCCTTTAATTATTGATTACCCTTATAACCTCCATCAAACTCATCTTCAAGTCCTCATAAGTTTCACCACTAAACAACTCTCCCAGCTCAATTTCCTTCCACCCATTCAGTTCCTTCTATGACTGTCTTTCCTGACATTTCAGTGTTGTTTTGTTGCTTATTGCCATCTTCATGACATAGATAAGTCATGCCATTACGTACATATTTTGTTGCCCACTTCGACTGACATTTAGATGGTATAAAATCAAGCCCATGTGAACAATTAGACATTTTCATTTTAAGATAGGTACCATATATATATATAACATAGAGCAATAATCCAATGCAATGGAACTAGAAATCAATACATCATTCAAGGTTACTTTTCTTGTGTTCTTCGGAATCACATAGCATTTAGTGTGTGTGTATATATATATATATGTATGTATGTATATATATGTATATGTATGTATATATATGTATGTATGTATTTCCTTAGATGATTTCTACAACTTGAAGCTCTGCATTGTTGGGAACATAGAATGAAAATTAAAATGAAGTTTTAAATTTATCCTATAAATTTTTATTTCACCCCATTTATTATTTATATAATCCCTGATTTCCTCTAAGCAATATATGGATCCAATTTATAAATATATACTTAATTATTTTCTTATACCACTCTAGGCCACCTATGGACATTACATCAAATGGTACCATTTCCATTGTGTTGGAATTTGAAATGTCTTTTTTTTTTTTGAGAAGGAATTTGACATGTCATTTGAAATCTCTCAATCTCAATCTCAATCTTAATATCATATATAGCATGTGAAATAAATGTATGCCATGCATAGAATTAGTTGTGAAAATTCAAGGGAAACATTTACATGTTTCTTGAAACTTGTAATATAAATTATAAAAGATATACACTTAAACGAATCCATAAGGTGAGTATGTGAAACCAAAGAGAAGACGAAGTTTGGTTTGAAGCAGGTCAAAGTAAGAGCAACCGTATTACTGCGTGCAAAATTCTTGTCTATTTTGCAAAAAAAAGCTTTTTTTATTTTTACACACTCACTTTTTCAAAACACCCACATCAGTTTATCTATTCTATCATCTATTTTATTTAAATAATAATATTTCTTTAATTTTTTATTATATCAAACAAACCACTACCCATATGGCCCCACCTACCTCTTTCTTTCTTTTTTTCTCACGCCAACCCTCTCTTTTTCTTTGAACTGTCTCCTTCTTTCTTGTTTTCTTTTTCCTTCTTCCTTCTTTCCTTTTCTTCAATAGATTTCTCAAACTCAAACCAACCTTACCGTTGCCATCATCACATTGCCGCCATCATCACACCGCTGCCAACAACCCAAGTCAACCCTAGTTGCAGCGATGCACCACTGCTGCCTCCGATCTTGATGTAGTGCTGCATGGTCCCCACTTGACTTCATCTTGGTTTTGGTTAATTTTGGTGTTTGATTTCATCTGGTTCTTGCTGGTTTTATGATGGGTTATTTCTAGTTTTAGTTTTTGGGTTTTTGTATTATGATGGGTTATTGCTAATTTTAGTTTTTGGGTTTTTGTATTTGGGTGGTACCACCTTGATCTATGGTTGAGGCTGGGCAGGTTGGTTTTGTTGTTGGAAGAAGATAGAGATCGGTGGTCGAGGCTAGGGCAGGGGTGATTTTGTGGTTTTGTTGTGAGAAAGAGGAGAAGTGCAAGATGAAGGGGGAGAGAGAAAAAAAGAATAAAAGAATCGTTTGCATATGAATAGTAACCATGCATATATACACGAAAACTGTAGCAGTTTTGTATATTTGCACATTTTTGCAAGCACTAATGTGAGTGTTTTTTTGGTTAAAATGTGCAAAATTAAGCATTTTTTGTATTCTGTAAACTTTTGCAACCACTGATGCAGTTGCTCTAAGGGTGGCAAATGGGTGGGTTAGGTCATAAATGGGTTGGGTGTGTAATTATTCATTTATCCATTTATGACCTGTTTATATATAACTTAATTACCCATTACCCATCCAACCTATTTAATTAGATTTAATCCCATGTGACCCAAATACCTCCAAAACTAATTGACCTCTAAAGTTACCAAAATACCCTTAAATAACCAAATGCCCCTACACTTCCAAAATTACCAACATACCTTTGGACATCCAAAATTATCCCTAAAATGTCCTCAAAATCTCTAAAATGAGTGAAATACCCATGAAACCTCTAAAATAACCAAAATACCCCCAATATTTCTAAAATCACCAAATATGCTTAAAAACCACTAAAATGAGCAAAATATCTAGAAAACCTTTAAAATGACCAAAATACCCTCGATATCTTTAAAATCACCAAATATGCTCAAAAACCACTAAAATAACTAAAATATCCCCCAAAATCTTTAAAATGATCAAAATATCCATGAAACCTCTAAAATGAACAAAATACTCCCGATATCTCTAAAATCACCAAATATGCTCAAAAACAGCTAAAATGACCAAAATATCCCCAAAAATTCTAAAATGACCAAATACCCATGAAACCTCCAAAGTAACCAAAACACCCTTGATAACTCTAATATCACCAAATATGCTCAAAAACTACTGAAATTACCAGAATATCCCCAAAATATCTAAAATGAGCAAAATACCAATGAAACCTATAAAATGACAAAAATATCTCTGATATCTCTAAAATCACAAAATGTGCTAAAAAACCACTAAAATGAGCAAAATACCCCCAAAATTAGCCAACTACCCCCCAAAACCTCTAAAATGGTCAAAATATCCCCAAAACATAGAAAATTACTAAAGTATCCCCAAAACCTAAAAAATGACCAAAATACCACCAAAATTTAAAAATTGACTAAAATACTCTTGAAACCTAAAAAATGACTAAAATACCCCTAAAACTTAAAAAAAATACCAAAATACCCCCAAAACCTAAAAAGTGACAAATATGCCCCTAAAACCTATAAGATGGTAAAAATACACCTTAAACCTAAAGAATGTCCAAAATACACCCAAAACCTCTAAAATGATACTCCATCTGTCCCAAATTGTTTGGCCTAGTTAGAAAAACCTAATTATTTAGGGAAATATCATTAACTGCCTTATCTCTTTTTTTTTTTTAAAAAGTTAAAAATTTCCTAAATTACTTGTAAACAAATTTATCAAAAAATTATTTTAAAATTTTTTTTTAGATAATTTGAATAAATATGATAGTGGATTTCAAAATTTAGGTTTTTATTTTTTTTAAAAATTAAAAAATGCTCTCACAAATAAATTAAGGGCATAAAAGGAAAGTTAATAAATTAATGGTGTTTGACTTTTCAAACAGGACATAATTTTGGGACATCCCAAAATGGAATACAAGCCAAACAATTTGAGACGGAAGGAGTAAAAAATGCCCCAAAACCTATAAAAAGACCAAAATAGCCCTTAACCTCTAAAACAGCCAAAATACCACCTCAAAATATTTAAAATGACCAAAATACCCTTAAAACCTTAAAACTGACCAAAATACCCCTAAACTTGTAAGACAACCGAAATAAACCTGAAAATCTAAAATTAGCAAAATAGAGTTTTGGGGTATATTGGATGTTTTGAGGGTATTTTTGACAAATTAAAGGTTCTAAGAGTATTTCAGTCATTTTATAGGTTTTGAGAAAATTTTGGTAATTTTTTTTTTTTTTTGATATGGATAAAAATTACCAACCTTACTTTAAAAGAGCAAGTCTGCAAGAAGGCATAGTAATCAAATCTATAGTCATTAGTCAAGTGATCTGCTCATGCAGCGTCAAGTATTCAATGCATCTCTGAGTGCGTGCAGATAAAGCTTTTTTTTTTTTTGTTAATTAGGATTTCTTTTAGCTATTTTTCATTTTCATTAAATGGAAAAAAATGTATATTTTTTTTCTTGATTATCACATGTTGTTTTAACCCTAAAATCTGTCTTAGGGAATAGTTGTTAACTGATGAGATCTTTGGTTGTTACATGTTCAATTTAGATGTATTTTTCTATGTTATATGTGTTATAACCATGCTGTTCACATGTTATAACTATATATGCTCTTCACATATTCTTCACATATTTATGCATAGCATTTTTAACACGATTAATTCATTAGAATTGTAGAGTCTATCATATATATAGGCATGTTTGCATGCATTTCCCATGAAGATTTGTATATCTGTGTGATATACAATCACTCTCTAGCTTAGGGTAGTGATATAAATGTATTTGTCTTAAACATGAATTTAGCACGTGGAACAACATGTTCACGCATTTTTCATCGAATTTGCAATATGTGTTCTTGATCTTGCATCGTATATAATCAAGAAAAAAAAAACATAAAATTATTATTATTATAATTTTATAGCATCACGAACATGTCATCTAGGATAGATATATGTGTTGTCTGGGGATTGAAATGAGAGTGATTCCTTATCAAAAAGAAAAAAAATGAGAGTGATTCATATGAAATAATGAGGAATACGTTAGATTAGATTTTATGATTTAATACCCAAGGTGAATTTTTATGATTATAAGTGAACATGCTCATCCATCAAGTAGAAACAATATCTAGGTCATACTTTCAAATTCTCACATTTTCATATTGTGTGGCCAAAATATTTGGTTAATGGTTTAACTCTTATATTGGACTCACAACTTATTTGTTACTGTGGGTGTGTGGATATCCTACAATGGAAAGTTCATTTGAAATGAAATCAATATTTGTGACTTGGTTCCCTTTTCTCCCTTCTAAGTTGCTAGTTCTCAGTCTCTCTCTCTTCACTTCAGTTTGTAGTTCTCTAGTTCGGTACTCTCTAGTGTCTAACCACCATTTCTTCCTCTTCTTTTCCTATTTATACCTTCCCTCAGTGGAGCTGGAATGATTAATTTTAGTATTTTTCGTATAGGTGAGGCCCTTCAGGATTATTCCTGACATACCTGGGTCCCACCTTGGAAATAGGGACTCTAGGCTTTAGGACTTACAATAGACGCCGAAAGTTGCTCGGCGGCGATGTCCCCTAAGGCATTATCGAGTTATTATGTGGACCGGACCCCAAACAAGATTGGACCCCAAGAGCCACTTATCTCGGGGCTAATCTCCCAAGCAATATAGGTTCGGGCCACCATGGAAGTGGTACCAGCCCCTTAGCCTATGGGCCTGTTAACAATGGGCCGACTACCATACAATAGCCCCCCTTGATTCCATCCTGTACCTTGGGGATGATATCAAGGATCCTCATTAAATCACTGGTTACTCCTCGAGCATTCCAATCGTCACCCATTAATTGCGGACAAGACAACTTTCCTTTTTGACACGTAGGGCAGCAGGTTGTCTAATCCAATGGTCATCATTACCCGACAGTTTGTGTATTGAGGCTATGCGCGTAACAGCTTTGAAAAGAGAAATTAATGCCACTCCTACCTAAAATCCATTTAATGCTTCTTTAATCCTCATCCTATAAATTGAGGCTTCCTTCTTCATTGCCCATTTCTTACTTCCTCCTTCACTCATATTATCTATAGTTCCCAAGCATTCTACTCCTTCCCGAGATCATCCTCCTTAGCGTGCTTACTGTAAGTTCCTCAATCCCTACCTTTGTTTCTTTAAGTTCCCCTCTTATTCCTTAATTGCAATGGGTGTTGCACACCTGCTCAAGACCGAGACCACTTTAGCCAATTTTAGGGCTAGGTTTGATATTCCCTTAGACGTAGATGTGGCCTATTGCCATAAGGGTAGTATAGAGAATGATAGACGCCCTCAGTTAGTGTTTTTTCCCTTAATGGTCATTCTAAAGAGTGGGATGAGATTCCCAGTAGATTCCTTAACACTTCGAACCCTTAGATTTTACAGTCTTTTCCTCGACTAACTCTCACCAAATTTCTACTAAGTGGTGAGTTATGTAAGTTGGCTCAACAACCTATACGGTTTACGCCTCAACTACCATGATATCAATTTTATGTATAATTTATGCGGTAAAGAAAGGTCGGGGTATTACCTTAGGGTCCGGGATACCATGGTTCGGTTGATATCATGCTTCCCTAACTCCAACAAGAACTCAGTAGGAGAGTACGTCAGAGTAAGTAGCAATTGGCTTGCCGACAAGCTGACTTGCCCGACCTCACCCTGGGATATTGGTTGGTACCACCCCTTTTTTCATTGTCATTGTTATTATTTTTGCTATTCATTATTTGTTTATTATTACTATTTTTACTTGGATACTAATATTTCCTCTTTTCCGTGCAGATACTAAACGGTACAAGCTAGACCCCAGCGTCATACATGTTCGGGACCTAAATTTCGTGTTGCGTTCTGAGATCTTTGTGCACTACAACGATCAATTGAGGGTTTCCCACCTCATCCTCGGTTGCACGGCATCATACACGAGCTTCCAAGATCGGCAGCCCGTTGCTCTCCTACTTGGACGTGCGCTTATGTGGATTCTACCCGAGGGGATTGACACTCAAAGAAGCTCGGCGCCTAGGCCCTTGATAGATAAGGGAAGTTTTTAGGCTCTTTGTGAGGGTCGGTTCAACTGATCGAGTATTTCACGGTCAAACTGAGCACATTTCGTTGAAAAGTAGCTTGGGGCAGATCAGGCTGAAGGAATAGAGGCAGTAGAGCTTGTTGACTCTTCTTTCAAAATTATAGACATCGAGGAACCTACAACGGAAATGGTGGTTCGGAGAAAGATGATAGCAGACAGCTTCCTCCCCAGAAGACGGTCAATCCCCCAACAGTAAGCCCCTCATCTTCCTCCTCTAGCTCCCCGTTGGCGCAAAAGGCCAAGGAAAACTACAGAGTCAACCGAGCGTCCAAGCAATGTGCCTTCCAGTCCCTCTTCTCCTCCACCCACTGCTTCTTTGTTATCCGAGAGTCTTCTTCAGACTCGAGGTCCATGGGGATGATAGGCTCTAACATGGCTTCCTCTTCGACACCACTTACTCTGGGTTGGTAGAGAGTGTTCATGCTAAGTGACCAGCTCCTCTTGGTGAATTCCAGCATCTAAAATTAGGCCAATGGGCAAGGTGGTTGGATTGCAAACAGCCTAGGGTAGGCCTTGCTATTGCCCAACGATATGCGTTACTTTGAGGATGGCACCGACGAGGCAGTAGCTTTAAGGTTTAAGTGGCATATCATCGCGGTAAATCCCTAATCCGTTTCCTCATTTCCCTTCCTCCCATACT
Source organism: Castanea sativa (assembly GCF_040712315.1). Taxonomy (NCBI): domain Eukaryota; kingdom Viridiplantae; phylum Streptophyta; class Magnoliopsida; order Fagales; family Fagaceae; genus Castanea; species Castanea sativa. Next base: position 24,619,494 of record NC_134015.1, on the reverse strand, counting down.
TATTATGTTTTCTTACCCTTCATTACCGTGTTGACCTCCCTTCTTTCTCTCGCTGTTTTGTTTTGCTTCCTTTTTTTTTTTTGGTCTTGGCAAGCTAATTAGATAACTCATATGCTTGAGGGGAGGCCCAGAAGGAGTGGGTCCTTAAGGAAGTATCCGAGGCTAACTTGCGAGATTTGGGGGCCGTGCTGGAGGTTGTCGAGAGAAGGACTACGGAGGCCAAGAGGGCTCGTGCATTGGCCGACCAATGGGCGGCCGACTTGGAGGCTAAGCTGGAGGAGGTAGAGATGAGGCTTGCTCAAGCTGAGAGCATAATTTCAACTTGAGACAAGGAGGTGGCCGAACAAAAGGAGGTGGTAGCAGAGAGCGAGGACAAGTTCTACGACATGGGGTTTGTTGATGCTAAGAACTCCAGTGAGCCCATCATGGTTAAATCGCGGTGGTACAGATTCAAGGAGGCGTGGATGGCCGCTGTGAATGCCTTAGGCCTTCCCAAGGATTTCGTTTTCAGAGACCCTACCCAGTTACCTTACCCTGAAAAGCTGCTTTGTCCTCATGTCCAGCCCACCGAACAACCCAAAGAAGAAGACAGCCTTAGCATGAAGGAGCTAGTCGAAGAAATTGACTCTCATGCTGAGGTGATTGAGTTGGATGGACCAATGAATCCTGCCGGAAGATCAAGTTTCACCTAGAACCCTGTTGAACCCTAACCTTTAGATCTCCTCGGATGCGTCCCCCAACCTTACAAACCCTGCCCCAGACCTAGAAACTTGAAGTTATCGAAAACATATGCTAGATTGTTAGCTTGTTGTTATATGGTTTACCTACCATTGATGTTTGGTGGTCAACTGTTTAATTTTAGTAAACTCTATTTATGTTTGATTAGATACAATAGGAGCAGGTTTGCTCACATTTGGTTAATTTGACTTAAGTTATTTTATCCTCTCTCTTTTATCATTTTTTCTTTTTTATACTTCATTACAATGATACCACCCTTGCGCATTCACGGTATACATCTTCTCCCGAGACTAATTAGGATCTAACCTCGAGCAGGCTGAGAATCACATGTTTAGGTTTTTTCCTTAGAAGAAATTGTAAACAGAGTTTCAATTTAATCGGTGCTCGGGGTCAGACCGAAACTAGGCTTTAGTCCTTAGTGTTGATAAGGATTTCACCTAGTCAATGACCGGGATCATGCCTAGGCTAGGTTTTTGTCCTTAGAAAATTTTGGTTGCATTATCTTTAAGTAATGAGGATCAAACACAATGTACAAATATACAATACTGCGGATAAGGAGGTGATTGAGTACAATGTTCTTCAATATTTTACATTTTTCAAGTTTTACACATTCCATGGTCGGGGAAGTGGTTTTTCTTCCATATCCTCCAAGTAAGACGCCCATACTATAGCAATGACAGTGACTTTGTATGGCCCTTCCCAATTCAGAGCGAGCTTCCCGGCGCTCATGTCCCGAGCACCCCCTATTGGTCTGTATAATACCAAGTCCCCAGCCCGAAATTCTCTTGGTCTCACCCCTTTATCATATCTTTGGAACAACTTTTGTTGATAATTTTCCAGCTGGATGGTTGCCATCTTATGGTGTTCTTATAGCAAATCTAGCTATTTCGTCATCAACTCATCATTCACAGCTGGAGAGAAATCTAAGATCCTCATGCTGGGTAAGCTTATCTTCACTGGTATAACTGCCTCTGCACCATAGGTCAGGGAATAAGGGGTCTCGCCAGCAGGCCCACAACACGTTCGGCAGGCCTACAGCACGTTCGACAACTTTTCAGTCCATCTGTCGTTAGCTCCCCTCTAATCTCTTCTTTAATCCATTCACAATTGTTTTGTTCGTTGCCTTGGCTTGACCATTGATAGGCCAAAAACATATTGACCCCTTGTGATGAATTAAGTTGATTAATTAGCCAAGTTATTAATTAATCAAATTAACATGCAAACGTGTGGTAGCATAAACAAATCACCAATAAACTAAAGTGCAGCGGAAAATAAATTGACACGGTGATTTGTTTACGAATGAGGAAAACCTACACAGCAAAAACCCCACCGGGTGAATTTAAGGTCACCACTCTCGAAATTCCACTATTATCACAACAAGCGGTTACAAGTAAAGGAATCCCAAGTACCTTACCAACCTAAAGTTGAACCCTTACCCCAATACCCAATTGGACTTGTTCTGTAGTGACAATTTCTCCTTTTAATGCATGGCTCCCAAGTATGTGACTAACCAATTTGATGCGTGGCTCCCAGTATGTGGCTTACTCCTTTGCGCGGATCCCAGTATGCGGCTTACTCCTCTGCACGAATCCTAGTACGTGACTAACTCCATAGCAACCCTTTGATTGTTGTAGTTGATTTGCAGTAGCTTCACATAGAAACACCAATAAGATCTTCAATGTTGGTGCAAGAGACTTTGCTTGGTCACAAAACCCAAAGGCGTACAAGAAACGCAGCAAGAACTCTTTCTTCTGTAGGAGGAGGCTAGGGTTTCAAAAAGAAAACCTTATGAAGCTCTCTAGGGTTAGGTTTTTCTTTTTCCACCTCCTTTACATAGGGGCTTAATGGGCTCTCCTATTCCAAATAGGTTTACACAAACCTTGGGCTTTCCTAGTCCAATAAGAATTATACAAACCCATAAACAAATAGCCTTTTAGAGTAAAAATGTTACTGGCTATAATCTGAAACCCGTAAGCTCGATCGATCGAGACATCTATCGAGCTTTAATGAATCTCGACAGATCGAGCTTCTGTCGAGGAGGTATCGAGACCTGCAGTTTGCACTTTTCTTGAGCAGTTTTTGAGTAATCTTTATGTCTTTAATTTAACCACTTGTAATGATCATCTTGAACCTACTTAGATTTACCCAAATATAAGTAAAGTGCGTTTTGTCAAAGGATATGCCAATTACATATAAATATGTCCCCAACAACCATTGCTCTATGAATATGTTGGAGTCGAATACCTATACGTTGGAGTCGATGTTGTCAAATTGTAGCCTGTTATCTGACACCAAAGATTCTGGTACCCCAAATCTCGTCACTATGTTCTTCCAAACAAACTTCTTGATATCTACATCTCGGATGTTGGCCAGTGCTTTAGCCTCAACCCATTTGGTGAAATAATCAACAGTTACCAAAACAAACCTCCTATTCTCGGTTGCTTGGGGGAATGGGCCAATGATGTCTAGCCCCTATTGCGCAAAGGGCCATGGATTGCTGATGGGGTTTAAGCCTCCTGCCAGTTGATGTATGACTGGTGCATGTGTTCTGACATTGCTCGCACCTTTTTACGTACATAGAGGTATCCCTCTACATCCATGGCCACCAAAAACCTTGGGTAATCACACGGTGAGCCAACAACTGACCTCCAACGTGACTGCCGCATACCCCCTCATGCAATTCAGTTAAAAGGTCGTTGACTTTAGAGGGGTAGAGGCATAATAAATAGGGGCCTCCAAATGACCTCCTGTATAACCTTTGGTATAGGGACAACCAAAACCGTGCAGCAACCTTGCACACCCTATCAGCTTCTCTACTTTCACTTGGTAAACGGTCCTCGGCTAGAAATTCTATAATCGGATCCATCCAGCTTGATTTTAGTTTTGAAACAACCAAGACCCCCCTCGTGGATAAATGCTGGGCTTGTGCAACACCTCTACCGTGATTAGCTGGGAAATTTCATTGTCCAAGGAGGACGCCAATGTGGCTAAAGAGTTAGCATGCCTGTTCTGTCCTCGGGAGATTTGGACTACTTTGGCCTTCTAAAACTCGCCCATCATTTGACTCACCAATCTTAAATATTCAACCCTTCAAGAGTCCTTAGCCTCAAAGCTTCCCTTAACCTGGCTGATGACCAACCAAGAGTCCGAATATACCTCTAAATCTACAACTTCTAGTTTATTCACGTCTTTGAGACTTGCAATAAGTGCCTCATACTCGGCTTTGTTGTTTGACGCTTAGAAACCAAACCTCAAAGAATGTTCTAGCTTTACTCCTTCTGAAGATATGAGTACGATACCAATTCTTGTGCCCTTGGCATTGGATGCATCATTAATAAACACCTTCCAGGCCCAAACTAGCACGTTATAAACCTCGTCGAGGCTTCCCTTGTGGGGAGTGAACTCTGCAATGAAGTCAGCGAGCACTTGCCCCTCGATCGAGCTTCTAGGCTTATACCAGACATCAAATGGCCCGAGCCTAGTTCCCCATTTGGCTAATCTCCCTGTAAAGGCAAACCTAATAAGTAGAGATTGCAGGGGGTACTTAGTTAATACATATACTGTGTGGGCTTGGAAATAATGTGGCAACTTCCTGGTAGCATGGACAAATGCTACCGCAAGCTTTTCCAATGGCAAATACCTAGTTTCTGCATTGACCAATGTTTTGCTGATGTAAAGTTTTAGACCCCTTAACACAATATGTTTAACCTAATATTAAGCCAAGTTGAATAATAAGTTTCTTAATTAAAACTAGGTTAAACAAATATGTGTAAAACAAATATAATGCGGAAAGTAAAGAACACAAAGATTTGATGATCTAGGAAAACCAAAATGGTAAAAAACCTGGGGAGGATTTAACCTAGCTATCCTCAAGGTAAAACAAATCCACTATGAAAGAATTGAAGTTTGTACAATAGAACTTAGACCACTAACATCCTATTGTTACCTCGAGTAGAAAACTTACTACCATAACCAAGTGATAGCTCCGAGTCCACGGACTATTTCTGTCTTTGATCCACTGCAATCACAAGTTCTCCTACTTGTGACTTTGAGACTACACTCAAAGGTTTTAGATCTTCTTTAAGTTCTTTATGCTGCAACTAAAGCGATCACCAAGTTCTTTACATGAATCTTGATCTTGATAACCCTAAGTGTGTATGAAGGTAAACACCTCTAGACCTCACAAGAGATTCAACACAGCACATCAAAAAACTGTAAAACGTAGCTAGGGTTTTTCTTTTTATATGTGAAGTAAAACATAAAACCGTACACATCAAACGGGCTTGGGCTGAATTGAAAATTCTGCAGAAAATTAATTCTGCACAATTCTCGATCGATCGAATCTAATTTTTGATCAATCGAGCCTTGTAGAATTTGTCCAACAATTTCTGCAATCACTCGATTCCAATTTTACAATTAAACATACTTTGAGCAAGCCTAAACCTTGACTCTAGGTTTTGATCATGGTTTACCAACACATTACATATTGAAGTTCTAATACATTAGTCCCTAAGGTCTTAAAACCTAACAATCTCTCACTTTGGCAATCCATGACAAAACATATCACAAAAATGAAATGCTCAAAGTTACAAATAGCCCATTGAAATTTAAAATGCCCTAAACACAATTCAACCTAACTACTATCTATTAGTTGCCAATGTAGACAGCAGCCACGACTGAATTAACCTGTATATTCCTAAAACACTCAACAAACACATAAACGCATGTGTGGAAATTACAAGTAAACCAAAATGAATTCTTGATTTCATAAAACATAAAATAAAAGACATGTACCATGAATAACCTCATAATATGAATCAATAGCCAATGTACCATATGTGAAAAAAATAACAAGAAAAGAAGCAAAGCATAAAGTATAGTGTCTCCCCCTAACATATACAACTCATAAAAAAGAAATACATCATCGCCAAAAAGAATACATCATGAACCAAAATAAATGATATACATCAAGAAGCTCCTACATACAATCTAACAAAAACTCCCTCTATCTCCATGCACAATATATACTCCCCCTTTTGTGACGAATTCCCAAAGGGCAATCAAGACTCATCATTAAAAGGAGGTGGTGGAGTAGACCATCAAGCATCCGCCAAATCAGCTAGTAAAGCCTGAAGCTCCGTGAGCACGTCCAACAAAATCTGTTCATGCGTCGCCTGAACGGTTATGACAGTATCCAATATACTTCGAATAGAGGAATCACTCGATGAAGAAGGTGGAGGATCAACAGCGGCGGTAGGATCGACATACTACTCAGCAGTAGGATCGCCTGAAGAAGGATGCCTAGATGCATCACCTATGGAAGACTCAACTCTAGGGCATTTAGAGCTAGCTTTTACCTGAGTCACTCTTTGCCTAAAGAAGGTGGCACCTATGGGAGCTTTAATATGAATAGGCTCGGATGCAAGAAAGTCCTCTAAACCTAAGTCTAAATAAATCTTGTGAATAAAAACCGGAAAGAAAAGACCTTGAGATTTTGCACTACTCCTATGAACCTCAATTAAAGAGCTGATAAAAAGAGAAGGAAAACTGATAAGAGCATCAGTGATGAGAGCGTACAAAAACGCACATCTTTTGATAGGAATTGTGTGTAAATAAGAGATAGGCCAAATGGAATAACAAGAAATCCGGAAAAATAGATAATTGAGCTTAGTAAGCTCATAGGATGTGAGGATCAGTACCCCATCTAAAGGAAGTATCGAGGGGTAATGACATAATGTCATCAAGCAGAGGGGTCTCAGTGTAAGGGTACACAGGCTGCTGTACCAAAGGTACACCAAGAGCAGAGGCCACTACCTAAGGTGTAATGAAATACTCTTCACCCCTTATCCAACTCTTCACAAACTAAATGTTGGAATTATTGGAGTGGACAGAAAGGTTCGAATAGAACTCTCTAATCAAAGTAGCAGGAATAGGATGCTTTACATCTAAGAGTGGTAACTAGCCCCTACTTTCAAAGTTCCTCCTAATCTCCCCATTAAGCCACTCAGCCCAAACCGACCTAAAGATGTTAAGCTTCTCATAAGTTTCTTGGTTTTTTTTTTTTGTTCTAAACCTATCACTTTCAAACACAGTGGTAGAGGGGGCGGTAGTTTTCTTGTAGGCTCTAGGTTTCCTAGCCATGATGCAAAGGGTTGGAAAGGGAAGGCAGAAACAAAGAAAGAAAAAAAGAAAACACAAGGGCAGACTGCATTAGAGAAGGCTAGAGCACAAAAATCTTAATTAATAACAATCTATATGATGCATGAAATGAATGCAAATATGATGCATGCTCTAATGCATTGAAATTTGTTCAATTTTACTTTAGAAACCACCAATTGACTTGAACATAGAGTTTTATTCCAAAAACCCCAAATTTTTTGAAAACCCCAATTTCAAAAATTAAACCAAATTGCTCAATTAACCATTATACTAGTTAGGAAACAACATACAATGAATTAATTTATCAAAATCCCAAGTCAATTTCATCAAAATAACCTCAATTGAACAAAAACCCCAATTTCACAAAGTTCCAAGCCCTAGAATTTCCAATTGTTCTTAAACCAACAAATTAATCAAATTAATGCATGGCAATCATGTTTATAACATTTAAGAACAAAAACCCATTAAACAAAAATGATTAAAAAAAAATGAAATGAACAAAAATCCCTAAATTCCTATGTTCAAAATTTTCAAGAAAAATGCATGAAAAATGTGATTAAGTTGAAAAAGAAAGAGTAAAAGAGACTTACAAGTACTTGAAGAGAAAAACCCTTGAGAAATTTGTGGAAGAAAATGACAAAAATAGCTTAGATTGGATCGGTTAGAGAAAAGGTGTGAGAAAAGGTTTGAAAAGCTTTTGAATAAAATGAAGAACACGTGAAAGAAAAAGCCTTTTAAAAAGTCCCTTTTCAAAATTCGATTGCTCGAAATTGAGGTTCGATCAATCGAAAAATAGATTCAATTGATCGAGCACCAATCGAGCCAGGTATATTCAAACCTAAACTTTTAACGCATTTTCGATCGATCGAAAAACATATTCGATCGATCGAAAATCTGGATTTTTGAAAATTTTGAGAAACAATGCTTGATTTAAGCACAAATCAGTCAAACCATTTTATTTCATGAATGAAATTCATGATTATGAGTTTAAAAGTTTTTCGAAAACACTTGAGTTTAACCCAGATCTTCAAAAACAAGTTTCAACCAATTTGTCCCCAAAACTCAAACATTAAACACATTTTGCATTAAAATCAAGGAACATATAATCTTGAATGGCCAAAACACATTCACACACAATATCATGTACTTTAGCAAGGAATAACTTGTGTAGTTTGTGCAACTAGCAAAAACATGAGATACATGTAAGGTGATAAGTAGATAGTAATCAAACACATTTTCTACAGAATTCATCACATAAATTTGAAAGAGACTATCACCTAAAGAGTTACATCATATAACTCTCACATCTCCTAGAAAACAAGCTTGCAATCATGGAAGTTTCTTGTTTTGTCTCATAATGTACACACCAATTTTATTTCATTGTCAAATTGATATTTAAGCCAAATAATGTACACACCAACTTTATTTCATTGTGAATTTATTATAGCCTAATAATGTACACACCAATTTGAATATTAATCCGAGCCTACACTTTATGTTCTTTTTGTGCATGTGCTACACTTTCTCGAGCACAAAATCTTATAATATGCACTAAGGTGTTCATAATTGGCTAGTAAATGGCAGTGAGATAGTTATTTATGCCTTTCTCATTAAGTTCTAGTCCTAGCAATCAAAAGCACAGACTTCAAAATTAAGATCATGTAATCAAAAAATGAAAGCTCGGATTTGTGTTTAAAACACAAGAGTTGTTTAGAACCCAAATTAAAAGATTATGACTTAGTTGATTTTACTCTAACTTAAACTAAGAGTGGAATATAGTAAATACGAGCGAACAAACAATAAAACTACTCTAAGCCATATTCAACATATCATAGCAGTAAAATGAAAGCTAAAAGAGTAGGGAAGAGAAATGCAAACACAAGATAATATGCCTATGTGTTATCGAAGAAGAAACCAAAGAACTCGACGAAAAACCTCTCCGCCGCTGTCCAAGCAGTAAATCGATCCACTAGACAATAAGTTGGGATACACGAATAGTAAGAGACCCTCCAAGCCTAATCTACCTAGTGCACCTAAGCCCTCCACGCTCCTACTCCAACAAGGCTTCTCGGAATCGTGTCTTGTCTAGCTTTCCGGATCTCGCAATATGCCTGATTGCATCCACCAAAGCTTGGCTTCTTCCAATACTTCCCAGCAGTACCAAAACCTCACTTGACACTCAGATTGGGTGCGGTAAGTGTTTGGGCTATCAACCTCTCAAGGATATGGATAGGGATATGGAGAGGAAGGAGTATGAGGAAAACCACAAAGGATTATGTAGATGATTGTGGGTATACAATATCTAACTCTCAAGTGTGTTTGCTAGGATTTCCTCTCTGAAAAGTACTCCTCACAATATATGGGTAATGTGGGTATATATAGTGTGAAGACATGGTGAAGCAGATTAACCAAAATAGCAAAACAGAATGTTTCACAGGTATCTCGCAGGAAGGCCTTACCTGCGAGCTACTTGTGAAAACCAGCTGTCGCCAAATTGTCATGACTCTTCGCATTCCAGTCATGTGCTCTTCACGTGGCTTACTTCACAGGAAGTTTACTCGCGAGATATCCACGAAAACCAGTCCTTCTTCAATGCAAGCTTGAGTCTTCACACTTTCTCTTACACACAACCCATACAATGAAATCCCACATAATATACAGGGTAAACATGATTAAACAAAATTACAATAAAATTTAGCACGAAATTAAAGCCAACACAAAATAGTTGTAAATAACAACTTTATAAAAACTATAAACAATTCACACACAACATGCATTACATAGCTAAAACTAGCAAAGTGCAGTAAAATTAAACTTAGCCAAGCTAAACAAGGTATACAATCATGTTATGTAAAAATACTATGGCCAACCTTGATTAAAAAATCCAAGATATATGATGCAAAACACATTTTTCCTTTTTCCTTTTTTTTTTTTTCTATTTTGGAAAAGACAAAAACAATCTATCATGAAATGCATGAATGTAATGCAATGTAAATCCTAAAATCAAAAAGGAAAACAAAAACGGCAAAAGAAGAATGGTCACAAAGAGTATTGAGATAAAGCACAAAGACCATGTCAGAAAGACTCAATTAGATTGAGCCTTTTGCATCCAAAACTTTTTAGATGCAACTCTAGCATTGGAGTTATTGTTCATACGAGAATTCTGGGCAACTCCAGGACTAGTATAAAGGTTTAAAGCCTTTACCAATTCGCCAATAAGTAACATAGGATCTTTTGCTTGAGGCGCAAATACTTTTGGCTTATTTGCTTGCTTTGTAGCTTACAACTTGAAACAATATAATCGAATATGCCCAGTCTTTCCACAAAAATGACAAACCCACAAAGGTTTGTCATGCAACTTATCCTTACGGAGGTTAGGATTCTTAGGTTTAGACTCTTTAAGATCAACCCTAATCTTCCTAGAAGGTAGTGTAACTTCTACTAGTTTGACAGTCTCACCCATGGGAGGCTCATAATAAGGAACAAAATTTGTGGAATGAGTTTCAGACATCGAGATGCTTTCAACAAAACCTAGACTAGTTTTGTCTAAGGGAGACTTCTGAACACTTAACATGTGATCAAGTTTAGAACTAGTAGATCTATTAGTTTGTTTTCTAGCAACAGATAATTCTAGTTCCAAATTCTTAATCTTATCAAGCAACATCATGTTTGTAGTCTTCACTTTATCAATCAAAGTACTAGGATCAAGCAATTTCAACAACAAATCTTCTTATCAAGTTCAAGAGAAGCAATTTTCTTTAAACCTAAATCAACATTCATTACATCCTTTACAGCAACTTTGCATAGCTTATTGAAAAATTCTTGCAAATCAGCACATTCAGAGAGATTCCCATCAAAAGGGTTCTCTTCAACCACAACACTTTCATTAACTACAACAATAGCTGTGAAAGTAATGAAGTTTTCATCTTCATCACTACCAGACTCATGATCAGAAACTTTATCGTCACTAAGGGTTACAACCATAGCTTTACCCTTTGATCTCAAGATGTAGGACATTCCAATTGTTAGGATGTGTGCCCTTAAATCCTATTGTATGATGCTATGTATGTTATTATGTATGACATTATGTATGACTTAATGTTGTGTTTCATAAAGTTGTTCTGTTATTATCTAAAAATAACGGTAACATGCATATTGGGACATTATCATATAGTCCATAAGATGCATAGTATGTGATTTATGTGAAAAGTCATAGAAGATGTAAATCACAAGTTTTTTGTAAACTCAGAATTGAAGTTTGTAGTCAGTGATGAAATTGGACATTTTATTTGCGAAAACTATAATATATCAACTAAGATAATTTGTCTTGATCATGGAAATGGAGATTTCTAGTTGATATGTTTTAAGAGTTAAAACATATTGAACTGGACCGCTGTGAGATTTATTATTCTCCTAACGATTGTCAAATGAATAATAAACTCACGACTTATATTTACATGAACTCTTAATTCTGAGAGAATAATGGACTTGATCATGAGATGTAGGTTGCTTTGATATATCAGGAGTGAGATTTAGAGTTACGGTCAAAACCTCTGTATGTTGGGCAACCATATTTAATATTGATGGAACATATATTCTTAAGATAGAATTCATAGTCTCTTAACGGAGATACAAAATATTCCCTTGAAATAAGTTTAATGAGTTTGTCATTCAGAATGTTAGACCTAACTACTTTAGTAAATTGTTACTAAAGTATATATTTATGAAATTAGATTTCATAAATATATGATGAATAACTTGAAGGATTAAACCGGGTACTTAAGGATAAGATGTAGTAATTTACAAAATGACAGTCTACATTCATGATTTTGTGTTACTACGAATATTTTATGAAGGGGTTGCATGTACAATAAAGTCTTGGGATATAATTTATAAATAAGGCCTAGAGTGCAACTATATTTATATAGTGGTATTAAATATAGTTAATGGTAACTTTGGACTTATCAATAGTTGACAGAAAAACACAAGGTCCATTGGAGCTAGTGTCTTATTGGTCCCTTTTGGTCCCACTCCAAACCACACACTTAAACCCAATTGGAAAGGCCCAAAAGGCTAGCCCAATTAGATAATCAGTTAGATACAAAGGGAGAAACATACAGAATTTTCTGTAGAGAATTTTAAAAGAACACTATTGCGAAGTGGTGTAAGAAGTGTTAGACATTTTGACATTCTCCCATTGGAATCGATTGAGAGACCACACATTTTGGGTGTTAGTGGAATTGGAGAGAAGATTGAAAGTGTTTCCAAGTGCTTCTGATCTTCGGTTTTTGAAATTCACTGTTCCAAGGTACACTCTCTTGTTCTCAAATTCTGAAACTTACATAGTGCATGTTAACATTTATGAATGAAGTAGGTCCGTTATTTTTCCGCTGCATATGTTTTGTATGTGATACAAACATGTTTAATTCCTTTAAATGGTATCAGAGCGGTCTTCATTTCGTATCTGTTTAACATTTTTTGAGTTTTGGAATTTATAGACAATAGTTTCATGTTGTTAGAAATTCGTTTTCTGCATGGTTGTTGAAATTATTGCTTGATAAAAACTGATTTTGATGTTATGATGTTGTTAAATTTTTAGTTTAAGTATGTTAAACTGAATTTTAAGGCTATAGCATTAATGAAATTCAGTTTTGATATCAATTTCTATTCATTATGATCATATGATGGTTGTTTTGTTCATGAAAACGTTTAAAAACTGTCTTAGAAAAATTTTGGAAAATTTGAAATTCGCGATGCTCGATCGATCGAGTATCTATCGAGCATCAATCAAGTTGACAGAAGTTTTCTCAATCGATCGAGGATCTGTCAAGGATCAATCGAGCTTCATGGAATTGTTTCTCGATCGATCGAGGATCTGTCGAGGATCAATCGAGCATCCAGAACTTTTCTCGATCGATCGAGGATCTATTGAGGATCAATCGAGCATCCAAAACTTTTCTCGATCGATCGAGCATCTGTCAAGGATCGATCGAGGACTGTGGATTTAGAATTTTCCTAAGTGTTTTTACGTATATCAAGAGCAAGACTATGTGTAATTTGTTTATGCATGTTTTAAATTAAAAACACTTTATTTTAAAATTTCTAGTGGGAGAGAGATACAAGGGTTAAATCTCATGGCCTCCATTATCGGTTCATAATAGTGTGGGATAGGCACCTCGTCGTGGCGTATATGCCTCGCAATCCCAAAGGAGGTGTTTATTTCATAGTACTACTAGATTGAACTTACCCATTTAAAGTAGTATGGACAAGCATCTCGTCTTGGCCTATATGCCTCGCGATCCTAAAGGAGGGTGTTTTGTTTCTTGGTACTACAAGTTTAAACACTATAAAGGGAGATGAAATGTGGCTACACATGATTCTAGATAATGGTGTACACTAGACTAAGTGTAATGTTAACCTCCGAAAGGAGCTATGTCATTATTACTTAGAGGCCAAAGGTAATACGACATATTATTAGTGTTTGATAAGAGTTATCATGATAGCACTAATAATGAGAATAGTTCTCAATTAATCATAGTATTTATAGTAAGCTTGCTACCAATGAATTATAAATATTGGATTGGGTTGACGTTGCATATATTATATTATGATTTTATTATGGTTCCATATTATATGTTTATATTCTAAATTGATAATGTCCAGTTTACTTATCATATTCATGTTTATTGTTTTTAGATTTGAACATGGCATCATTTAACCCACTTGTTTCTATTCTTAATCAAAACAAACTTATTGGATCCAACTATGTTGACCGGAAAAGAAATTTGGACATTGTTTTAACTGCTGAAGAGCACAAATATGTGCTTACTCAACCATGTCCTAGATTTTCTTCATTAGATGCTCCTTTTGAGGAAAAACAACGATATAATCGTTGGCAGAAATCTAATGAGATTGCCAAGTGTTACATCCTAGCATCTATTTCAAATGTTCTATAGCATCAAATGCAGGATGTAGAACTAGCTTCAGACATTATGCTAAGTCTAAAGGAGATGTTTGGTGAGCAAGGAAGTTTGGTAAGCAAGGCCGTTTGGTAAGGCAAGAAACAATAAGGCAAATTTATAATACCAAATTGGCTGAAGGTAGTTCAGTGAGAGAGCATTGTTTTACAATGATCTCTAATCTGAATACATTAGAGGTTTTAGGTGCCGACATTGATGGAGAATCCCAAGTGGATATGATACCCCAATCACTATCGGAATCATTCAAGGAATTTAGACTAAATTATAATATGAATATAAAGTTTATTCTTTGTTTGAATTGATGAATGAATTGGTAGCGGCGGAAGGCATCCTTGGTACTTCTAGTATTGAAGCCAATGTTGGTGAAGCTTCTACTTCTCAACCTAAATCGAAAGGCAATGGTAAGAAGAAGAAAAAGAAAGACTTCACTAAGTAAGAGGGTAGACAAATTGCCTTGGGAGTTGCCAATAAGGGAAAGAAGCCCAAAGGAAAGTATTTCTATTGTGGTGAGAAAGGACATTGGAAGAGCAATTGTTTAAATTTTAAAGCTGCCAAGAATAAGGGTATGAAAAGTTCTTTTCTTCTTGAAATATGTTTGGTACAGAATCCTACAGATTCTTGGTGTGTGGATTTAGGTTGTACTAATCATATCTGTAATTCTTTGTAGGGGTTTCTGGTGTGTGGATTCAAGTTGTACTAAGCATATCTGTAATTTAGGTTGCATTACTCATGAGATGTCTAGTACACATGTGTCTCGTTGTAGTGGGAGAATTGTTTGGCCTCCTATAAGATTCATAGATTTGGGAGAAACTTATGAAGCTATCTCTGAAGAGGGTTATCGGATCCTTACACTTATAAGGAGGCAATGAATGATATAGATGCACATCATTGAGTCCAAGCTATGAAATCTGAATTAGATTCTATGTATTCCAATCAAGTTTGAGATCTTGTAGAGGCGCCTAACGGCATTACACCTGTTGGTTGCAAATGGATTTACAAAAGGAAGAGAGGGATAGATGGAAAGGTTGAAACCTTTAAAGCAAGACTAGTAGCGAAAGGGTATATACAAAAAGAAGCCATTGATTATGATGAAACTTTTTCACCAGTAGCCATGCTTAAATCTATCATAATTCTCTTATCCATTGCTGCTCATTATGATTATGAGATTTGGCAAATGGATGTCAAGACTGCATTTCTTAATGGCAATCTTGAAGAAGAAATCTACATGTTGCAACCGAAAGGTTTCATAGCAAAGAACCAAGAGCATATAGTATGCAAGTTGAAAATGTCCATTTATGGACTTAAGCAAGCATCTAGGTCATGGAACATTAGATTTGATAAAGCAATCAAGCCATTTGGTTTTGAACAAAATCTTGATGAACCATGTGTGTACAAAAGACATCGAGAAAAAGTAGTGATGTTCCTAGTGCTTTATGTTGATGACATTCTATTCATTGAAAATGATGTAGGAGTAATGTCATTTGTAAAAGTTTGGTTGTCAAGCCAATTTGATATGAAGGACTTGGGTGAAGCTAACTATATTCTAGGGATCAAGCTTTGGCGAGATTGAAAGAATAGGATGTTAGGTTTGTCACAAGCTAGATATATAGATAAGGTTCTAGAACGGTTTAGAATGCAAAACTCCAAGAAATTGTTACTTCCTTTTAGACATAGAGTTCCTCTGTCTGATGACCAAAGGCCTAAGACTCAAGAGGAAGAAAACACGATGAGACAGGTTCCTTATGCTTCTGCGGTAGGAAGTCTCATGTATGCCATGCTTTGTACTAGGGCGGATATTTGTTATTCAATTGGCATGGTCAGCCGATATCAATCAAATCCAGGACCTAAACATTGGCAAGCTGTAAAGCATATTCTCAAGCATCTAAGGAGAACGAGGGATTATATGCTTGTTTACTGGTGTGAGGATTTGATTCCCATTGGATGTACAGATTCAGATTTTTAGTCGGATCTAGATTTTAGAAAATCCACGTCAAGATGTGTTTTCACCTTGGGAGGTGGAGCCATAAGTTGGAGGAGTGTTAAGCAATATTGTATTGCTGACTTCACCATGGAAGCCGAGTATGTTACTGCTTGTGAAGCAGCAAAGGAGGCTGTTTGGCTCAAGAAATTCCTTTCTGATATTGGTGTTATGAGAATTGAGCAAGTTTCTATTACATTGTTTTGCGACAATAGTGGAGCGGTTGCACAATCCAAGGATCTAAGGAATCACAAGAAAGGAAAGCACATAGAGAGAAAGTATCACATCATTCGAGACATTGTTGCTCGTGGAGATGTGGTAGTAGCAAAGATTGATGGTGCAAAGAATCTAGCGGATCCCTTTACTAAAGCCTTGCCCCAAAGGACTTTCGAGTCACATTTGGAGGAGATGGGAGTTAGATTAGTGCACAATACTCTTTAGGGCAAGTGAGAGATTGTTAGGATGTGTGCCCTTAAATCCTATTGTATGATGCTATGTATGTTATTATGTATGACATTATGTATGACTTAATGTTGTGTTTTATAAAGTTGTTTTGTTATTATCTAAAAAAAATGGTAACATGAATATTGAGACACTATCATATAGTCCATGAGATACATAGTATGTGATTTATGTGAAAAGTCACAGAAAATATAAATCACTAGTTCTTTGTAAACTCAGAATTGTAGTTCATAGTCGATGATGAAATTGGGCATTTCATCTGTGAAGACTATAACATATCAACTAAAATGATTTGTCTTGATCATGGAAATGAAAATTTCTAGTTGATATGTTTTAAGAGTTAAAATATATTGAACTGGACCGCTGTGAGATTTATTATTCTCCTAACGACTGTCAAATGAATAATAAACTCACAACTCATATTTACATGAACTTTTAATCTTGAGAGAATAATGGACTTGATCATGAGATGCAGGTTGCTTTGATATATCAAGAGTGAGATTTAGAGTTACGGTTAAAACCTTAGTATATTGGGCAACCACATTTAATATTGATGGAACATATATTCTCAAGATGGAATTCATAGTCTCTTAATGGAGATACAAAATATTCCTTTGAGATAAGTTTAATGGGTTTGTTATTCAGAATGTTAGGCCTAACTAATTTAGTAAATTGTTACTAAAGTATATATTTGTGAAATTGGATTTCATAAATATATGATGTATAACTTAAAAGATTAAACCGGGTACTTAAGGATAAGATGTAGTAATTTATAAAGTGGCAGTCTACATTCATGATTTTGTGTTACTACGAATATTTTATGAAGGGGTTGCATGTACAATAAAGTCTTGGGATATAATTTATAAATAAGGCCTAAAGTGCAACTATATTTAATAGATTTATATAGTGGTATTAAATATAGTTAATGGTAACTTTGGACTTGTCAAGAGTTGACAGAAAAACCCAAAGCTCATTGGAGCTAGTGTCTTATTGGTCCCTTTTGGTCTCACTCCAAGCCACACACTTAAGCCCAATTGGAAAGACCCAAAAGGCCAGCCCAATTCGATAATCAGTTAGATACAAAGGGAGAAACATACAAAATTTTTCGTAAAGAATTTTAAAAGAACACTGTTGCGAAGTGGTGTAAGAAGTGTTAGACATTTTGACATTCTCCCTTTGGAACTGATTGAGAGACTACACATCTTGGGCGTTAGTGGAATTGGAGTGAAGATTGAAAGTGTTCCCAAGTGCTTCTAATCTTCGGTTTTTGAAATTCACATCTCCAAGGTACACTTTCTTGTTCTTAAATTCTGAAACTTACATAGTGCATGTTAACATTTATGAATGAAGTAGATTCGTTATTTTTTCGCTGCATATGTTTTGTATGTGATACGAACACATTTAATTCCTTCACTAATTTCACATGACCGTATCCTTGACAACCAAAACATTTTTGACCTAGAGAGTTACTAGTGGTTTGACCAGCTTTCTCTTTTGATTTATCATTATTGTTATTAAGTTTAGTGGTTCATTCCTCTTAAAGTTTCTAGGTTCAACATTGTTTCTACCTTTTGCCCTTCTGTTGTTATTCCTTAGAAAATTTCTAAAGTTCTTGGCAAGATAGGCAATCTCTGTAGAAGAGAGTTCATCATCAAATCCATTCCCATCAACATCATCAACTGACTTAAGAGCCATTTATTTGGATTTTTTTGTCTTAGGAAGGTCTAGCTCATAGGACTGGAGAGATCCTACAAGGTCATCAACAAGGATGAAGTCCACATCCTTGCTTTCAATGATGGTAGTCACTTTGGGTCTAAAGTCCTTAGTCAAGGATCTAAGAATCTTCCTAACAATCTTAGGTTGATCATAAATTTCACCCAAATTATATGCAAAGTTAACAATATCATTCAATTTAGCATAGAATTCATTAAAACATTCATCATCAGAGACATTCTAATACTTTCAAATCTAATAGTTAACTGCTGCACTTTATTAATCTTAACTGTCTGTGTGCCTTCATGCACAGTTTGGAGAATTTCCATGCAGTATGAGCAACCTCAACATTAGAAATTTTCTTGAATTCTTCCATAGAAACAACATTTAAAATAATATTCATTGCTTTGCTATTAAAAGCGGTTGCTTCTTTTTGAGAAGTTAACCACTCGCTTACAAGAGTAGTCAGTTTCTCACATTCGTATTCAACGGAATTTTAAACTCTCTTATCAATAGATTTCAAGAATGATTTCATCTTTACTTTCCAATAGGCATAGTTATTCCCATCAAAGTGAGATGAGATGACAAGAGAGTGACCATGTTCCATGACAGCAGGGGTCAAGGAACAACTTTGATACCACTTGTAAAGTTTTAGACCCCTTAACACAATATGTTTAACCTAATATTAAGCCAATTTTATTAACAAGTTTGTTAATTAAAATTAGGTTAAACAAATATGTGTAAAACAAATATAATGCGGAAAATAAAGAACATAAAGATCTGATGACCCAGGAAAACTAAACCGGTAAAAGCCCTAGGGAGGATTAACCTAGCTATCCTTAAGGTAAAACAGATCTACTATGAAAGAATTGAAGTTTGTAAAATAGAACTTGGACCACTAATATCCTATTGCTACCTTGAGTAGAAAACGTATTGCCATAACCACGTGACAACTCCGAGTCTACAGCCTACTTCTTTCTTTGATCCACTACAACCACAAGTTCTCCTACTTATGACTTTGAGACTCCACTTAAAGGTTTTAGATCTTCTTTAAGTTCTTTATGCAGCAATTGAAGCGATCACTAAATTCTTTACATGAATCTTGATCTTGATAACCTCAAGTGTGTATGAAGGTAAACACCTCTAGATTTCACAAGAGATTCAACACATCAAAAGACTATAAAATGTAGCTAGGGTTTTTCTTTTTATACGTGAAGTAAAATATAAAAACCCTACACATCAAACGGGCTTGGGCTGAATTGGAAATTCTGCAAAAAATTAATTCTACACAATTCTTGATCGATCAAGCCTTGCAGAATTTATCCAATAATATCTGCAATCACGCGATTCCCATTTTAAAATTAAACATACTTTGAGCAAGCTTAAACCTAGACTCTATGTTTTGATCATGGTTTTCCAACACATTACATATTGAATTTCTAATACATTAGTCCCTAAGGTCTTAGAACCTAACAGCTGACATAATAAATCGGCCTCTGCCTTCCTTCTTGATCCTTTAGTAGTACTACACTCACAACATGCTCGGAAACTGCAAGATACATTTACAAGTCCTCCCTTGGATCCGAGCATGACAATATAGGCGGGCTCATTAAATAGTTATTAAAATCTTGAAAAGCCTCCTCACACTCCTTCGTCCACTGGAACCCCTTCTAATTCTTCAACAACTAATAAAAGGGGCGGCATCTATCTTCTGACTTTAACATAAACAGTTCAGTGCCACTATCATCCCGATTAACTTCTGCATATCCTTTAGGTTACTCGGTGGTTTGAGCCGCTCGATGGCACTTATCTGGTCGGGGTTTACTTCTATCCCCCAATGAGTAATCATATACCCCGGAAACTTTCCAGCCCCCACACCGAAGGCACACTGGTTCGCATTAAGATGTAGCTTGTGCCACCGGAGTATTTCAAATACCTCCGTCAAATTGTCTACCTTGCTTTGGTTCTCCCGACTCTTCACAACCATGTCGTCTATGTACACCTCCACCATGCTCCAAATCTTATCCTTAAACATCTTGGTCATCAACCTTTGATAAGTAGCCTCCGCATTCTTCAGGCTGAATGACATTACCGTGTAACGGTAGTTGGCTTCAGGTGTTATAAAGGACGTCTTCTCTTGATCCTTGGCAGCTAGTCCAATCTGATGCTAACCTTGGAAAGCATCCAGGAAGCTCATCCTCAGGTGCCCACACAGGGCATCTACTAACTGATCAATCTTTGGTATCGGAAAGGGGTCTTTAGGGCATGCCCTATTCAGATCAGTAAAGTCCACATAAACCCGCCACTTGCCATATTCCTGTGGCCAAAATTTTTGGTTAATGGGCTAATTCCTATATTGAGCTTATAACTTATATGTAACTGTGGGTGTGTGGATATCCTACAATGGGAAGTTCATTTGAAACAAAATCAATATTTGTGACTTGGTTCCCTCTTCTCCCTTCTAAGCTGCTAGTTCTCGATCTCTCTCTCTTTACTTCGGTTTGTAGTTCTCTAGTTCGATACTCTCTAGTGTCTAACCACCCTTTCTTCCTCTCTTTTCCCTATTTATACCCTCCCTTAGTAGAGCTAGAATTATTAATTTTAGTATTTTTCATGCAGGTGGAGCCCTTTAGGATTATTCTCGACATACCTAGGTCCCACCTTGGAAATGGAGACTCTAGGCTTTGGGACTTACAATTGACGCCGAATGTTGCTCGGCGACAATGTCCCCTAAGGCATTACTGAGGTATTCTGTGGACCGGACCCCGAAAAAGATTGGACCCCAAGAGCCACCTATCCCGGGGCCAATCTCGTACGCAATACAGGTTAGGCCCACCATGGAAGTGGTACCACCCTTAGCCCATAGGCCTGTTAACAATGGGCTGACTATCGTACGCATGTAATCCTAAAATAGGTTGCACTGCATGCTTATGTTTCTTTCTTTCTTTCTTTATTTTTAGTGTGTTATCAGTTATTTCATTCAATGTGCTTTTGTTTAGCAGCCTTCATTTATTTTAGTTATGAGAAGAATTTATCCTTGGAGTATTTATTTTTCCATTTTTATGGTCTTGTTTATTAGTTGTATGACAATTAAATGAATTTATTTTGGCCATTGTACCATGTTAGATAGGTAAGTTGGAAGCCTAGCAACTTCCCAACATATACGTAACTTAGCCCCCAAGCTTTAATTATTAGAATTTAGATGTAGATTAATTAGGTGTTTTTTTTTTGTTGTGTAATTTTCACTTTTACTTTCTTTTTAGAATGTAATTATAAAATACAACTTTGTATTTTCTTTCTCTTACATTGTATCTAGGACACCTTGTAATTCAATTTTATTTAAATATTTCATGTAATTTGAATATTTGATTAATAAAGTTCATTTGTAAGGTTTTTATTTTTATTTTTGGATTTTCTTTACAAATTTGTAGTATCATTAGCATCATCCAAGTGAATTAGTCATATTGAATAGCAATAATAATGAGCTTTAAATAAAAACTTATAATATAGAATATAAATTAAATTTAAATTGGTGGTTAGTAAAATAAATATTATTTAAGTAATATTAAAATGAACATTTAAAGATTTCGTCTTAGATCTTAAATTATATTGAGTTGGCATTGTCTATATCCATTGAAGAAAAGAATCTAAGTGGTCCATTGAGTTGTAATTCTCACACATGTAAGTCTCTTAAATTAGGGGAATAATCTACTGATTTGGAATTCTCACACATGTCTCTTAACTTAGGGTGATAATATCTACAAATGAATTGTCATCATGAGATTCACTTTCAAAAGATTACTTTTAAAAATAAGGACAAAATTTACTTACAAAATTGATTACTTTTAAAACTTTACTCAATATCTTTTTATTGGAAGTGAATTTTGACAAATCTACCATTGGATTACAATTTTTTTTTATACCCTCCATACTTGTAAAATTTATAGAAAATTAAATATCAATAGCTGTGTCATCAATAAATTGTTTAAATTGAATGTGTTTTTTTTTTTAGTTTAAAATTATGCATAAAATATAATCTTATAAATTATATAGTAGATAATTTTTGATTGACATAAAATTTGACATGTGTATTACGAGCATAAAGAACATGCAATCTAATGATTAGATTTTTAAAATATGTAATAATATTAATAATATTGAGGAAGGTTATGACTTTAAACTACAACCAATTTTGTAGTTAAACTTTGTCCTAAAAAAATCCTCAACCCATTCGGATCGTACTTCTCACAACTTGATACATCACCCTTCTCTCCCTCATTTTTTTTTCTCATTTTGAAAAAGATGCCTTGCATTTCCATGGCAATTTTCATAAACCAACCAATAAATTGTACTAATTAGTGAGGCTATCCTTTTTTTTCCACTATAGATTTTTGTAAGATGCTATCACATTGACAACTCCACTCGATGTAGCTTAAAGTGTTTGGGTAAGATACAATTAACACTCCTAGGATTTGGACCAATACTAGTCGGGTGCAATACCTTTCAAAATTAACCAACTTTTCCTAAACCCAACTTGGACCCTAAGATGTTACTTATTTTTCTTCTCTCTCATGGTGATTAGGGACCAAATAGTCAATTTTGAAAATTTTGGATTGGCTAGCATTAGCCTAAACTTTAGAGGTGTTTACTATATCTTACCCTTATAAATATGTTCATCCATCAACCTGATAAAACTAAATGGCTTCAAGGTACCTTTAGGACATTTGTTAATCAATCATTTTAAAAAAAATTTAATACCACTTTTTTGAGAAATATAAATCGCTGTAAAAAAAAATAATTTTTTTCTCTCTCATGGTGATTAAGGACCAAGTTAGTTAATTTTAAAAATTTTGGACTGGCTGGCGTAAGCCTAAACCTTAGGGGTGCTATATATATTTTGCCCTTATAAATATGTTTTTCCATCTAATAAAAATAAAAGTCTCTGAGGTGTTTTTAGAGAATTTTTTAATCGATTATTTTAGGAAAATTTTAATACCACTTTTATGAATAAATCACTATAAAAAAAATTAGTTACTTTTTGTTTTTCCATAAAAAATTTTAAAAAAATTTCCTAAATTAATGTCTTAGGACATACTTTAACTTTTCCCATAATAAAAAATATATATAAGTATAACCAAAAAAAATTTCCCCCTCCTATTCCTTGAGCATATTTGTCAACGCTTATTCAATGCCTACATAAACCCGGAGTTGGCTTGATATAATTGATACACCAACTTTGCCACAACCCCTATCTTTGTAGGAATCATAGACACAATGGGACTCCATAACCCTCTATATATAAGCATATATATATACTTGTCCTCGCTCCCCCTTTGTATCCTCTACGCTAGCAATCTCTCTAGCTTTAGAGGTACACAACATAATCGTCTAGATTCTCTAGCCTCTTGGGTTTTCTTCAGGACATTACTAGGCAGAAGAGAATGGCTTTGAAGTTGACGTTGAGGAGCTCAGACAATGAAATATTCGAAATTGAAGAGCGTGTGGCCGTTCAATCTTTTGCCATCAAGAACTTGGTGGATGATGGGTGCACCAAGAACATTATCCCTTTGCCAAACTTGGATGGCAAAACCCTAGCCAAGGTGCTAGAGTGGTGCAAGACCCACTTGGACATGAAAGACGAGTAGAACAACAAGAAAGAAGAGAAGGAAAAACTCAAGAAGTATGAAGCTGAGTTTCTTGATGTTGATCAAGACTTTCTCTTTCATCTCATCATTGCTGCAAACTTTCTCAATATCAAGAACTTGCTGGACAAATCGTGCGAGAAGGTTGCGAACATGATTAAAGGAAAAAAAAAAACCAACGAAATATGTAAAGCATTCAACATCAAGAATGATTTTACTGCAGAAGAAGAGGCAGAAATCCTCAGGAAGAACTTTTGGGTCTTTGAATAGTGATTTATTTTATTTTATTTTATATAATTCAGTGGTTTTGATGTACGTTCTTGATGTTCGCTTAATTAGTTGTATGATCATGGTGATTATAGTTTAAAGTTGATGAAGATTTTGTTTTCTTTTTTTCTAGTATTTTCTTTTAATTTCCTATGTTTGCAACTGATAAACAATTAAGTTGATTTCTAGTGATTCTGAATTTGTGATTGTTTTGGTGAAGGTTTTGATCAATGTATTAATTCCTCTGGTTTTGTTTTTCCTTTTATGGTCATTTTAGTTCTCTTCTCTTTCAAGCCAACATTGAATGATGAAAGTTCATGTTCAAAATTAGAACTCCGATCACGTTTAGGCATATATAATCTACTGAGGCTACCTAATAAAAATAAATAAAAATCTTGATTTAATGATTAGTGTTTTAAACAACAGTTTGGACACGGAAGTTGGACCGAAAGATTGTTGAAATCAAGATCTCATGTAGGATGGGAAGTTATCGCATAATTTTATGCTTCTTTAAAACTAAAGTATATATATATACATATGTGTGTGTGTGATAGTTAAATGAAGCACTACAAAACACGCAGGTCTATAGCTGTGTTTTTTTTAGCCGTGTTTGCAAAAACATGGCTATAGCTAACCTATAGCCGTGTAACCTATAGCTGCGTTTTTAAAACGCAGCTATAGGTTAAGCCTATAGCCACGTTTCTAAGTGGTTTTAGCCGCATTTTTAAAACGCAGCTATATATTAATTCTATAGGTTTATATATATATATATATATATATATATATATATATATATATATTTTAAAGGAGGACCTATAGCTGTGTTTTTAAACGCAGTTATAGGTTAAAAAAGAAAACCAATGGGTTTAGCACTTCAGCGTAAACAAAAGCTATGGAATATGCCATAAAATATTTCTAGAATATTCTATGGCATATTCTACAATATTCCATACAAAAACAAAAAAAAAAAAAAAAAAAAAATCGAATGGGTTTAGCGCTTCAACGGAAACAAAAAATATGGACTATGCCATAGAATATGAAATCTAAATATTCAAAATATGAAATCTCAGACTCTCCCTCTCGTATGGTCCTAGCAAAAGAAAAAAAAAAAGTTCTCTCATAGTCATTCAGAAGAAAAAAAAAATGAAAAAGAACTCTCATATTAATCTCAAAACTCTCTTAATCTCTCTCTTATGCTGTCACTGATCTATGTCACTGGAGATCCAAAAAGTGCTGACCCACGCTGTTGATCCCTCTTTCTCGCTGATGCTGTATGAATGGGTTTGTGAAAATATGAGGTTTTGTTCATTGTTCTTTGAGTTTTGTTCATTTTTGTTTCCTTTAACTTTATGTCTCTCTTTGCAATAGATCTGAATATTGAGTCTCTCTTTGCTTTAGATTTGAAGATTTTGAATCAATGAAACTAAAGTGCCTCAAAAAATTATCTCCCTTTGCTTTATTTTTCTCTGACCCATGGCTGAAAATTATTTTCTTTTGTTTGATTGTGTTTTGATTAATTTTGGGTTTGAGCATATGGACTCTTTTTGGTTGCGTTTCTATTATGGGGATTTTTGTATTTTTGAGCTTCTGCTTTTGTTTTCCTTGAATATATTGTGTCAATTTGGGTTGATTTTGTTGAAGGAGATGTTCTGTTTGTGTTCTTGTACAGTTTTCTTGTATTTTAGAGCATGTTGTGTTTGTATTGTGGGCATGTTGAGTTTGATTAATTTTGAAATTTTTTGGGTTTTTGTATGAATTTGAGTTTGCTGGGTTTGTATTTTTGTTTTGAATTTCTTAATTTAATTAAAATTGAAATTTTAAAGTTTGAAATCATTAATTTTAAAAATTAAAATTAAAATTTTAATTTTAAAAAATAAAAAAACTTTTGATTACCGAAAATTAAGTTTTGGTAATCAATTTTTTTTTTTTAAAAAAAATATAAGGTTCTATAGCCATGTTTTTTAAATGCGGCTAAAATTGCTCCTATAGCCACGTTTGCAAAAACACGGCCATAGATCCCTGAGGCCTATAGTCATGGGTTTTAGGCCACGGTTGTAAATGCAGCTAAAGAAAACGTGGCTAGAAGCCAAATCGTCCTATTGCCATGTTTTTATGAGCTATAGCCACGTTTTAAAAACACGGCTATAGGACTTTTTTTTTTTTTGTGGTAATAAAGCCCTTAAGAGAATACGAGTGTCGTCATATGGTAACTATTATGGGGAAAATTATAAATAGTGAATTATTTTTTCATTCAAGGTAAACACATATTGTCTAACAACCCAGAGACATTCCTGATCAATCGGATGGTTATCTTCATGCTTTAAAATGTGTCATCGCTCTATCTAGGAGTAGACTCTTGTAATCTAATCAATAGGCTTATCAATTTATGCTTTATACTTCTATAATCTAGTTAACTTTGTATATGTAATATTTAGGGTAAATTGCAAATTACACCCCTGAAGTTTGGGGTTGATTGGATTTTACATCCCAAAGTACCAGAAACTTGATTTAACACCCTGAAGTTTAGTTCCGTTAGAAATTCAACCCTCATAATTAGTTTTTGCTGTTAAGTGACACATCATCATGCTGATGTGTTTTATCTTTACCAAATCAGTCTCAAAAGTACGTCATTTCAGTGATAACCAAGTAAATAGTTGGCACAATCAATACTAAGTTGTTTCAAGCCTAAACTTAAAACACAAATTGTAATGCATCTTCTTGAAAGATCGTAACGCATCTTCTAGAATTTGTCTTGATAGCTTCTCGACAGATTCTCGATCCATCGAGAAAGTTTTTGCCTGGCTGATAGCTTTTCGATCCATCAAGGTTTTTTGTCGTCGACAGATTCTCGACAGCATCTCGATAGATTTATCTGTGGAGAATTAGTGCTTGACAGAATCTCGATAGATCCTTGATCCATCGAGACACGTAAAGATCCAACGCGAAATCAAATTCATTTTTCTTCTCTCAATAGAAACCTTCTTTTTCTCTCCCAAACACTCTTCCCTCAACCCTTTCATCTTCTCTAATCTCTTATTCTTTATGCATTTCATACATTTAGACTTAGGTTTTGGGTTTTTGTGATTTTTTTGGGGGGGTTTTGAAAATTAATGAGTTTTTAGAAAAAATTTTGGGTTGGGTTTTGCTTATATGATGTTATATGCTATGTGGGTCCTTTTGGACAGTACCCAGGCCCAAGTAGAAAACAAGGACCCTAGGCCCTTTACTTGTTTTGAGAGACTAGACTTGGTTCACCACAGCTAAATGGGCTGATTATGAACCAGGTGGTGCACAGAACACGAATCTTACAACACATGAATCCCTTTGAATCTAAGTGTGCTCTCTAGTGGCTGTTTGAGGATACCGGGTGGTGTTTTCTCTCTTTTCTTATCTTTTTTTGAATTCTAACAGAGTTTTCTCAATGATTCTACTCTAATTTACTATTGCTAAATGCCCCCTTCACTGTTGGCTATTCCCCCTTTTTATAGTGTCATCATAGGGTTTCCGGGGTACCATTGATTTCCCCCATTTACTCCCCTGGGTACCAGAACCAATGTTATGCTAGTAACATTGGTGGCTGGTCCCTAGTAACATTGGTGGTTGGTCTTTTCCTCATTTCTCATAATTTTCTTCTTTTGGTGTTTCTTCCCCAAAAGTCTCTTGTTGTCTTTCCGTTCTAGAGTGTCTTTAGAGAGTTGACTTTTGGCCCTTCTTCCTTCAAGGCTTTTAAACCTCACCTTTTCAGATTCAGCTTTTGGCTCCTTTTCCTTTTGTCATTTTTCCCAAGTGAGCTGATTCGTTCCTATTGGGTTGAAAGTTTCCCAGCCACTTCCCTTCGCAGTTCTTCTTTCTCGGTTCCGTGAGGTACCAGCCCCTTGTTCATGAATTGTTGGTTCCTAAGCCTTTTGATTCCTTTCTACATCATTGGGCAGCTGATAGGGACATATCTATTCTCGTTCCTTGTGTTTCTTGGCACCCCCTTTGAGTTGTCTTAATCCAACCTTGACTTTGTTGCAAGTCTCGAGGATCCCAAGCTCCTTGCAGTTCCTAGGTAAAGCCCAATTCTTACCACTAGGCTCCCTAGCAATTTTCTAACTTTGGCGGGCTGGGTTTTTCTTCTTCCCTTTGTTTCATGAGTTCTAAGGTTTACCCATTTGTGGGTTTGGGCTCCTCCTTAAAACCTTTAATGAATTTGGGCCTACCACCTTTTTTTCTTTATGGGGCTCAAGTATTTTATTATTTTTTGTGTAGTTCAATTCTTTGTGCCCCTTTTTGGGCCTTAGGGAAATATTGTGACTTTCTAGACCTCAACATATGCTCATGCATTACATTACATTTGAATTTTTACAATGTTTCATGCATTATAGATATGTGTTTCTATGTTGGAACCTTGTGTGTTGGCAGGATTGGACTGGGCTGAGCCCATGATGTTTTTTGTTGCACATGATCATGCATACGTACCTTTTCATTTCCATATTTTGGTACTATATGTTGATGGTTCTTTTCTGCTTTTCTCCCTCCTCTCTCTCTCTCTCTCTCCCTCAGATAGTCTGCACATGGCACCCAAGCATAAAACTACTCTGTTTAGGAACCCTCTTCGTTCTGAGGCATCATCTTCTGATCCTACACCTCTACATGTCAGGTTCCATGATGAGAAGGCCCGTAAGGACTTCTCGGAGAACTTCTACATACGTGGCATTCATTCAGAATGCCACATTATCTTATCGGACTTTTCCGATACTATTCTTCCGACTGTCATACACAGGCGGGGTTGGGAATCTCTTTGTGAGATACCTATGAGTTATCCCTCTGTGATCATACATGAGTTTTACTCCAATATGCACGATTTTGATTATTTTGTACCTTAATTTGTTACTCATGTACGAGGTACACGTATAGTAGTTGCTCCAGAGCTTATCTTCGAAGTGCTACATGTTCCGAGGGAATTGCATCCTGGTTACCCTGAATGTCCACGTCTGAAGACTATGTCTAAAGACGAACTTATGTTTCTCTTTTGTGAGACACCTTCATTATGGGGTGATCGTTAACACACCTCATGCCCCGGCTTTGCAAAAGGTCCAAGGTTCCTAAATATGGTGATGACATTTGTTCTTCATCCCTTGTCTCGCTATAATTCTATTACTGAGCCTCATGCTCGCTTATTGTTGTCCCTCATTGAGGATCTTACTATTGACTTTCCTTCACATTTCATTCTCTCCCTTATAGATGTCTACGAGGATATGGCGACCCATGATAAACTTATCTTTTCTTCTGCTATCACGAGGATTATTCGCCACTCCTCTGTCTCTTGTCCCAAGTCTACTCACTTCTCCTTCATGGGTGCCTTGAGTGCAGCATCTGTTAGACGAAGCGAGGCCCAACTTTGACTGAAGCTGCCACAAACCGAGATGGCGACTCCTCCAGCCCCTTCCGCTCCATCCACCTCTACTCCTTCTTCTTCCACAGGTGGTGTGATGCTTGAGGTGATCATGGAGCAACTTCAGCACATGAATGCTCGCCTTGACACTCTTACTGATGAGATGAGTCAGGTGAACACCCGTGTGGGTCGTATTGAACGACGTCAGGCTCGCCTTGGTGGCTTCGTTGCTTCTGCCTCTCCATCTCCATAGGCTTCAGAGGATGAGGATGATGAAAATGGCTCCGGTGATGATGATGATGAGGATAAGGATGCTAGCTCTGCAGGTGATGAGGAGATGACTGTTTCTCAGTGACTTGCCCTTTGTCATTCATGACAAAAATGGGGAGTAGTTTTGGGTATGAGAGTAGTCATGTACTTAGGAGGAGAGTTAGCATAGAACTTTTTGTTAGGGAGAGTGTTTATTATTTTTAGGGATGTAGTGCGGTTTATATGTACTTTTCTTTTCTTTATTTTTAGTTACATTAAACTGGAGTACAGATCTTGTGACCACTTAGTGATAGCAAACATTGTATTTATCTTTGATATATATATATATATATATATATATATATATATATATATATATATGATGGTGTTATCATGTTCACCTATTTATTCATGTGTTGTTTCTCTTCTCTTTTTATACACATGTTTCTTATTATGTATGCAATCTTTTATTTTTGTTTCACACTAAAATGCCTTGATGAGTTTTGTTTAAAGTCTTTCAGAAATGCAGGTTTTCAAAATCTATCATGCCATGAACATTCTTCTTGCAAAGTTTTTCAAGAGTTTGTGTTAGGATTAGATTTTGTTGTATTCAACAAGTGAGTATGAGTTGAGTGATTTATGACTTCTTTCATATTTCATTTGTTTATTGTGGTTTTGTCATGGATTGCCAAAGGGGGAGATTGTTAGGACATATGTGGAACTTGTTATGAACATATGTTATGTAGAATTGGCTAATCCTTTGACAAAACGCACTTTACTTGTAATTGGGTAGATCTAGGATGATTTAAGTCTTCAAGCAACATATTGTTCAAGTCAAGAGCTAAAGTCATGCAAAAAATGTTCAAGAAACAAGTGAAGAAGTGCTGTATTTTAAAGCTTGACAAATATTTCGACAGATTGTATCTATCGAGGTTTAAAAGGGAATTTTAGCTCGATGCTCGACAGCAGCTCAATAGATAACCTATCTATCGAGGATTACGAAATTCAGATTTCAAGATCTATTTTTCACGCATATCCAAGATAGTTGTGTAGGGTTTCTTTTTTCACAACCTTTGTTCAAGAAACAAGTGAAGAAGTGATTATTCACTCAAATTGTGGTCAAAGATAATTTGCCCTAGATCATATTTCTCTTGAAGAAGCTACTGTGTTTGTACACCATAGGGTTTTGTAACCAATGAACTTCTTGATCTTCATCGTATGGATGAACTGAAGAACTTTGCAGCCAACATCTTTCTCAAGTTGGTGTGTTAGTCACATACTAGGATTCGTGCAAAGGAGTAAGCCGCATACTGGGATCCGCGCATCGATTGGTTAGTCACGTACTGAGAGCCGTGCATTGAAATGAGAGATTGTCACTACATTACTAGTCCAATTTTGTATTGGGATAAAGGTTCAACTGTAGGTTGGTATAAGGTACTGAGATTCCATTACTTGTAACCACTTATCTATATCTATATATATATAATAGACGAAACTGAGAGAAAGTTGGTTCCTGCATTTAAGGACGTGTTGACAAATAAAATAATTGCCTATTTAAAATTTAGACACGTATACAGTTTTTAAAACATACAGTCGCACGTTACAACGCTTGGCTTTTTAAACCTTGCCATGTCTGCAATTAAAAAAAATTGTAAATTAAATAACCGATTTGTTTTTTTTTTTTTTTTTAAACACCGTTTGAATGCCTTTTTAGGTACGTTAAAAATAGAGAGGCAGAGAACAGAGAAGGAGAGTGAGATCGAGAGATCAAAAACTGCACGTTCTAAAAACTGAAACCCAAAACACACAATCATCCATTCTTTCCATTTGTTAACACAAACGGCCAAAAGAAAAGATTTTCCCTGCCGATGAAAAAAAAAAAAAACAGAAGCCCATTGAAATATTTTCACAGTTTGCAATCAAGAATGGAAAGATGTCTCTCACTTTCCTGATAGATTTCTTCATCTAACTGTCCGTTAATTTCTTTCACCGGTGAGTTTTTATCTTTGATTTAAGTTTGTTTATTAATTATGATTAGGTTTTGATATTTTATTTGGATTGTTTTCGATTTTGGTATTCAAATTAAGTTTTTCTCTTCACTTTTCAATTTGACATTTTCATCTGCACGCCCTCAAGTTCAACCAGGTACCAATTTCAAATCGATCAGATTCTAGATCGCTTAGATCTACTTTGATTTTTTTCGTTTTTGTTGGATCTAGGGTTTATCATTTGCTCTTTGGATGAATATTTTTCTTTTGTTTATCGGTGATGTTAGTACTCTACTTTGAATGTTCCGATTTCAATGTATTTCTCCCTTAATTGTTCACATTCTAGATTTCAGAATCGGAAGGGCGATGAAACAAAGAGAGGACGAGAAAGAGAGAGGCGATGAAATAAAATTGTGTGTGTGTGGGCCGTGCTTGCGTGCAAATTTGAGTAATAAAATTGCTCAACATAATTTCATCGTGTGGTTGTCTTAGTTTTAAAATATAGTCACCAAGTTGCAAGTTACAGGAAATTAGAAATATTTCTAATTGCTCCAGTATTTCTACAAAGTGAAAATTCGGATCTTATTCTAAGTTGCATGTTTAATAGTGATTTGGAAGGGCAAAGAGTATTTGATCTCAATCAGTTTTGATTGTGTTTGTTTTGTTTGTGGATTTAATCTAGGTATATTAGATCGTGCTCCACTTATTTATTTGGGTGAGTTGAAGCATCCTTTCCAAGTTTGACTAAATGGTTGGTTGTCTCTGCAAAAGGTGGGTTGATTCCATTGAGTGCTTTTTATTTTTCTATTGCATTTCAGTGACATTCAATTACAAACTTTTAGATTGATTTGCACTTACAGTTGATTTGCATTTGACTTTTTAAATTGATTTGCATTGCATTTAGGTGGTTTGAATTAGAATTCAACTAACATTTTATATATAAAGCTGTATTTATATGAAAACCATTATACTAAATTTAGGTTATATTCTAATTTAGAATTCAGATAGTTCAAATGTACATTTAAAAAAAAATTGTTCTTCTAAAATGTTGTTAGACTGTATATTTATATATTGGTTGCTGCATCATTATGTCATAGAAGTCTTTCCAATTGAATTTGTGGCAGCCAAATCTATTTCCCTAATTTTGAATATCACATGATAACATGTATAAGCTGCAATATCTATAATGTATGAATGGTGATTGAAGTCTGCAAGGTTTTTTATAGTTACCACAAAGTTAACAAAAAAACTTAGAAAAATTGTTGACATTTGCTTAGAAGTTGTGCAAACATGATTTTTTTGCAAAACTATAATATGGAAATTGGTTTAATTTGGTTTCTATTTAGAGGCTGTGTAGATTTATTTAATTTTTTTAGTACTAGGTTGTTGCCTGGTATAATGATTTGATGTTAAGCAAGACTTTGTTGATGGTGGTTATGTAAGAATGATTTGGTTCTAGGAAGACTGAAGCCAAAAATAGGTAAATAGCAAGCATGATCCTTATAGAATCCATCATGTAGAAAAACACATGCTACATCTAAGTTGAGTAATATACAGAAGCAGAGGTATACACATTCTCTCAGTAAGAACCCACCTAAACTATCAAAGCCCCACAAGGTAATTAGAGTAGGCAAATAGAACAAAGGAGATCTTTATACCTTCGTCTATGCAATTCCTTTAAAATCACTTCTCAATTATATTTACGATTGGATGAATCTTCTAGGAGTTCATTTTTTCTTTTTCTTTCTTCTTCTTCTTCTTCTCTCTTTTTTTTTTTTTGGTAATTTTTTTTTCAGATATGAGTTTAGGCTAACCTTGGTTGTTTTCTTTTTGAATTGTTTTTATACTCCAACATACTTCAGTCACCCCCGCTTTGATACTTTTTAGATTTTGTGGATTTACTTTATCTTGGATAACAAATGTAAAGAAGGATTCTGATTTATAATATGTTTCTTTTCTCTAAATATATCAGTCCCAAGACTTGAGTACCCAAAACAATCCAAAGGACCTATGGATTTAGGAAAAACACTAAGACAAAGTAGAAATCTAGGAAAAATGACTATTGTATATAATCTAAATAATCTCTACATGCTTCATTAGGATCATACCGTGATAAAGTTGCCATAATTCTTCCCATCTGCCCGAAAGTAATTGTTTGTAAGATGCCCTGGAACACTTGTTGGAATAGGCTTATCAATTGGTTGTGAAGCAATAACATTAGTCTTCTGAGAAGGAACATTGTTTACTTCTGGCCCTTCAGTCTGACTCTTCTGAGCAGGTTGGGCATTGATATGTATTAATGTAATACTAGAAAAGGGTTTACCTGTCGAACAAATGGTTGATTTGGTCTGACTTCATCTCTCTTGCTTTGTCCTACTTATTACTAATGATTTTTATACAAGCTCATATACTTCTGTTAGTTCTCTTTCCAGCTTCAAAATTTTCGGGAATACTGATTGAAAATAAGTTTGATGTGTGCTGTTTCTGAACTGCAAGGTATTAAACATTAGTTTCTGTACTTGCTGTCATGCTAACAAAAATAGGAGTTTCAGCCAGTTTTACCTATTATTGGATTTGAACCAATGACTTACCGCTTACTATTCAAGGGGGGGTGGAGCGCTAAGAAAGAGAAAGCGTTCGCACTATTTGAAATGAAGCAGCAGCTAGCACGCTAAGATCAGAATGAAAAATAGCAACTACAAAATTCAATTTAATTTTCAGTTCCTGTTTTCCATCCTACCTGTTCTGCTGTTTTTGAAGAGTAATTGAAATTGTAGGTTTTGAAATCTGAAAGTGTATTGTACATTGTGTGTGCAGCAGCCAATGTGGCATGACCACAAAGCTGAAGCTGCAAAGGGGTATCAAAGATTTGATTGATTTACAGATACTTCTTTTTATTATGGAGTGATTTATATATAGATAATTTATTAGTCATTATGAGAATGAAATAATACTTAAAAATTTACTAAAAATTCTACCGCACCAATAAAATATGGACATCTAATCATGGTTAAAGACCATTTTAAAATCTATCTGTCAATGATCATATGGAATATTCAACTTAGTGTTATTTTCACCATGTTTTTAACATGTGCAATTAATCAGTTGGATGGTGTGGAATGGTAAATGTGGGTACTGGTAGAGAGAATATGATATTTTGTATGTGTGTGTGTATATACATATATATGTGGCTTGCGGAAAATTGTGTTCATGCTTCTACATGCACTTCAACTTTGTAGTTTTCCACAGGTTCAAAAGATTAAAATAATAGTGTGTTGAATGAATGGACCAAACTCCATATTTTGGGCAAAAATCCAGGTTGAAAGAAGGGTTATAAACGTGGTATTAATTAGTAGTGCTTTATCAGTAATAGTAATTTTTAAAGTTTGCAAAATGAACTATTTTGATTGTTATGCCAATCTAGACACTAATGTGTTATAAATTTGGCATATTAGCAACAAAAATATGGAATTTATGATTGGGCCTGTTGGGATAAATTGATTAAGCCCAAAGTTGATGAATCACCCATGGTCATTATTATAATTATTTTTTATTTTATTAAAAATAGTTTTTTTTTTTTTGGAAAACCCAAAAATACACTTTAAAACTTGTGAAACTTTCAGGAAAGAACCAGCAAAAAAAGAAAAAGAAAAAAACCACGAAAATGAACAACTAACCATTACATTTGTTGATGCTAAGTTACGTCTATCTTTTAGAAGAACACCTACACATTAACATCATTATCTGAACAACTAACCATCAACCCCCTTCCCTATTTTATCATCACATTAAGTATAATATGCTAAGTTGATTGTTTTCTAATTCATAAAATGATCCCGCGCATTGCGCGGGTTAAACACTAGTATATATAAAAGTAGACACCTTATGTTGGAGAGCATGAGGTAGTACCAAGTGGCGCAGTCCTTGAAATTCTTTTTATTTAGGCTTCTATTTCAAAGAGATTGCATTTATAAGATTACCTATAGTTGTGTATTAATTATTTATTTTAAATGAATTTATAAGATTATTTTTATAAACTTTATTTAAGAAATAATTTTTAGTTGGAATAAGAATATTAGATTTATAATATGACATTATTTCTCATGTTTAGTTGATTTGATTTTTTTTTTTTAGAAAGTGCTTTGACAAAAATTGACACAAAAATTTAAATAAAAAATTAAATATTTGTGAATTCACTAGAAATTAATCTTAATTCTTTAAATTTCCTGATTCCTTTCAGTGACGTGTGATATATATACATGTGTGTGTGTGGAACTGACATTGTAATATTATTCTATGTAATTAGAAAGATAACATTGATTTTTTTTATGTGAGGTACAATTGATTTGAAATATGGTATTCTTACTAAAATTTTAGTTGTCTTTGCAACTATTGAAATAAAGTCCAACAAAAAGGGGAAAAATAAAAAAAACTTTACTAACACAAAATCCAGAATGTAAAAAACATAATTGAAGGATATTTGCATTTTTTGTAGGCATGAACCATGTCTATTTATATGACCCAATATATCACATAATTTTAAATTGAAAAACACATATATATATACTATGATCAAATCACTACACTATACTTAGTGTCTTTCTATTTTGTTTATAAAAAAAACTAAAGATTACCTTTTTTTTACAAGGAAAGTTATTGAAAATTTTATTTTATACATCGATAGTTGAGAGTGAGGGATCTAAATCTGAATTTCTCTATTAGAAATTGAGATGCCAATCAATTAAACTAAATCTTATTGAAATATTGGAGAAAACTAATAATGAGATGCACCGCACATCGTGCGGGAACTCAGCTAGTTATAACAATTACACAAGAGGAAAAATGGTCCAGTAGTGAATATGATAAACCTCTAGCGGTAATGTCTAATTAGTCAATTAATGTGTTTACATGATAAAAATCAGATATTTTTCTCATTATTATTAAGTCAACATGAGGCAAAACTCCTATTGTATCCATGACATTATGGCCTTCATTATAATAGCGATAAAAAAGGATTAAAGGCTTTATAATCACAAATAAAAGATGAAAAAATATGATAGAATAAAGGGAGAGAAAGGCCCCCAACTTAGTGCAGCAAATATTATCCAAGTTTCTTGTGCCAATGATGGAATAAATGGAAGGATGTATGGTAAATGATGGAAACTACTCTTATATGAATGGGTGAGCAAATATATGGTGATGTGGGAATAAAATGGTAAAGGTACTTGGCTATTTTTGGTCATGGTGGAGAGAGACCGATTGTAGCTAATCACGAGATCTTTACGGTGCTAGGTTTTGTTATAAAAGGGAAGGAATATTTGTGAGTTTATGGGTATGGGTATTTATGAACTAAAAAAGAACTTATTTCTGAATTAAGGGTTGAAAATAGTAAGATTGATGGAGACTTTGAGAGGGTTTTTTTTTTCTTGATGAGTAGATGGTGCTTTCCTTTTATAGTGAAGCTCAGGGAGCAATTAGCAAAAGTAAAAAACGTTGGATCTTATCAGTAAGAGAATTTTCAAACTATCCATCATGAGATTTGGCCCAAAATGGTGTGAGCTTCTAACCTAGGATTTGGCCAAAAATGGTGTGATTTGCTTTTGGGCTGTCTTGCTTCTTTGGGCAATATCACATATGGATGAATATTTGGGTAATCTTGCATTAAATGCTAAGAATTCTAAGGTTGTGTTTAGTCAGTGGGATTAAGGCAAACATTTAGGTAGAATCTTGGTGCTGCAACTAAGATTTGAACTTCAAGGAGTAGAAGCTATCACCTCAAGCCAAGTGTCAAGCTTTTAGCCTACTTCAAGGAGCTCCACTGGAGATCTTTTTATGCCCTCCAAACCACATTTCCCTATATTTCCCCTTTTAGGATTCATGGGCTTAGTTCATAAATCAATTACATACATTTTTAGTAATAAAATAAACTATTTAGTTGAGAATTTCATGAGCTTGGAAGTCTTGGTTATGGCTTTCTTGAGTTGTGACCAAAACTTAGAGAAGAAGGGTGTTTATTACCCATTAGCTTTTAGGTATTAGCCTAACCTTTGGTACTGTTCACGTCAAAATTAAGAGTGTCAGAGAGGCTGATGAGACAGATGGCTAACTCCTAATTTGGTTTGAGAGTTTGGTTTCTTCTTGGGGTGATCTCCAGCGGAAGACAGAACTAAAAGGAGTTCTCCAGCTGGGTCAATTTACACAAGTAGGCTGTTTTGGCTGAAATTTCATGTTGGGCTTGGCCCTAAGGGCTGAGTATTTTGATAGACCTCTAACTTGGTGGTTCTCTCCACTTGGGCCTATCCTCTTGCTTTTTCATTGTGAACCCTACAAAATGGACAAAGCTACCATATATTGCCATGGATTTTTATTTCACATGAGTTTTAGTTGTTGGTAAAAATGAAATGTATTCATAAGTTTTAATAAATATTTATGATAGGTTTTGGGTATTAATTTCCATGGGATTTAAATAACAATTTGTATAGATTCTAATAATTTTTGTCACGGATTATTTTGTGAATGGTATTTTCTTTGGAGCTTTTAAATAGTAACCTCCAATGTTTCTTGTGAATAATATTTACCATGAGTTTTAATAAAGGCAATATCCATGGGTTTCAAATAAATATATGGTAACAATAGTGGCGCCCCCCCTTTGGTCCTAGGGTGTTCCCAGGAACACCCTGAACTGGAAAAAAAAAATTATATAATAATTTTAAAAAATTTATTTGTTTATCCTTTAAAAACATTTAGGAACACCCTCAATCAAAATTAGGAACACCCTAACAAAAAAAATATATTTTATTTGTTCTACTTTCAAGCGGAAAAAAAAAAAAAAAAAAAAAAAAAAAAAAAAAAAAAACCCAAAAAAAAATTGAACTAAAACCCAGTAAACTAAAAATTTGAATAACGGACAGCAAGCCCAACAGATGGTAGCCCATGGATTCTTATAAAAAAAAAAAAAAAAAAAAAAAAAAAAAAAAAAAACCTAACCTATTATACTGAAATCAGATCAAGCCTCAAACACTTCACAGACGAAAGTCACACAACAACCAACGAAACGGACGTGTCAGACAGAGAAGGAGATCGCGGATCGCCAAATCGGGCCAGCCTCAAACTCGATCTCCCATTCAAACGGAAGCTACATCTCGACGTGCTGCCCGATCGGATCGGTCTTCCTCGCCTCACCACTGTGCCCGACGGCGCCGCCCCTCAGCCTTAGGCCCCCTGCTCCCTCAACAGGTATTTCATCTTCATCTCAGTCTCTCTCTCTATCTCTTCATCTTAGTCTCTCTTTATTAATATTTACCTTGTTTTTGGCTTTATCCAGTGTTGGTGTTGGTGTTGGCTTTATCTGATTGGCTTTGAATTGGGGGTTGGATGGGAGCATGGGGCCGGGGTAGTGCAAGTGTGCTGTGTGCTAGTGTTAGTGCAAGTGCAACTAATAATTAATAAATATGACTGTGTGTTGTGTGCTAGTTGATTTTTTTTTTTTTTTATGAGAGTGTGCTAGTTTTGATAATAGTGGATTCTCGGGAGTGGTGACCTTAAATTCACCTGGTGGGGTTTTGCCTTAGTGTTTTTCCCCATTCGTAAACAAATCACTTGTGTCAAATTTAATTTCCGCTGCATTTAGTTTTTTATTTTTTATTTTTTTTTTGAAAGAGTTTCAACCAAGACACTAATCAGTTTTTGGTGTAAGCGAGGATTGAACCTGAGATCTCTTATTCAACTATCAGAGACTTTACCAGTTAAGTTAGCTGGAACCCATTGCATTTAGTTATTTGGTGATTTGTTTGTCCTAATACGTGTACTGCATGTTAAATTGATTTAATTAATTCACTTGGTTAATTAATTGGTTAATTTACTTAAGGGGTCAATATATTCTTGACCTATCATATTTAATATTACTAATAAGAATATCTATTTTGTTCCTTAATTCATGGTTGAATTGTGCATTTAAGTCCTATTAAGCTAAGCATTGATCGAGCTCAATACTTTTTAAATGAATTATTTTTAAAATTCATTTTTTGGACCGCAAAATAATAAATGATGGCACATGTTGATATCAAGTTTAATATATATATATATATATATATATAAACTCAAAAAAAAAGGAAGTTTAATATATATATACACACACTATACACACCTTTAATATGTTATTAAACGATAACTATCAATAAAACGAAGCCTTTAAGAGAATACAAGTGATCATATTATTAGTTATTAAGCCAATTATCAGTTAAAGCCATAGAAAGAACGCAAAGTCACTTAAAGGAACGCAGGTGAATAACCTATGGGCATTAATAGTGATATGAGAGCGGTTATTTCTTGACCGGCAAACATGGAAAAATGGGTTATCTTATTGCAACAAGTACATAGAGTAACTGTTAAGGGTGAAAGTCTAAATTGTGAATTGTTTTTTCATTCAAGGCAAGCACACATCATCTAACAACCCAGAGACATTCCCGATCAATCGGGCGGATATCTTTCATGCTTTAAAGTGCGTTATCGCCTCACATAAACTCGAGTAGACTCTTGTAATCTAATCAATAGGCTTATCAATTTAGGCTTTGTACTTCTATAATCCAGTTGACTTTGTATCTGTAATATTTTATACTATCAATAAGAATACCTATTTTGTTCCTTAATTTGTAGTTGAATTGTGCAATTAAGTCCTACTAAATTAAGCAGTGATTAAGCTCAATCATTTCTTATTGTGGTGTACCTTTGTGTTAAAACCCATTTTCCTCTCCTTTGTGTGTGTTTGTTTCTCAAAAAATAAAAATAAATAAAGGCACATGTTTATTGCAAGTTATTATATATATATATATATATATATATATATATATGTGTGTGTGTGTGTGTGTGTGTGTGTGTGTGTGTGTGTGTGTTATTAAATTGAATGATAATTGCCAATAAAATGGAGTGTTTAAGAAAATACAAGTGGCATCATATTATTAGTTATTAAGCCAATTATTTTTTAGTCATATTATTACTTATTAAGACAATTTTTTTTTTTTATAGAGTTTCAACCTATGGCGTCCGCTCTTAAGAGTTGCTCTTTATTATCAGACCAAGACACCAATCAGTTTTTGATGTAGGCGGTGATTGAATCTCAGATCTCTTATCAAACTATCAGAGAGTTTACCAGCTAAGTTAATTGGAACCCACAATTATTTGTTAGTCTAGAGCATAGAGAGATCGTAGAGTGGCTTGAATGAAGGCACATGAATAATCCATGGGCAAAAATAGTTATATGCAAGTGAATATTTCTTAACTAGTAAACATGTAAAAATGTGCAACTGGCATATGCAGTAACTGTAAAGGGTTAGAGTATAAATAGTGAATAGAGAGATCGTAAAGTCGCTTGAATGAAGGCACATGAATAACCCATGGGCATTAATAGTAATATGCAAGTGAATATTTCTTAACCAGTAAACATGGAAAAATGTGCAACAGGCAAATGCAGTAACTGTAAAGGGTTAGAGTATAAATAGTGAATTGTTTTTTCATTCAAGGCTAGCACACAAAAATCTCACAGGAACAGCTCGTTATGCAAGTGTTAATACCGCACCTTGGAGTTGAACAAAGACACACAAGCACATACCATACAGGGGGAAAAAAAAGGCTAGCACACATCGTCTAACAACCTAGAAACATTCCCGATAAATTAAACGGTTATCTTCATGCTTTAAAGTGCGTCATCGCCTCGCGTGAACTCTATTTTAATTAGGAGTAGACTCTTGTAATCTAATCAATAGCTAGGCTTATCAATTTAGGCTTTGTACTTCTATAATCCAATTGATTTTGCATCTGTAATATTAATATTATCAATAAGAATATCTATTTTGTTCCTTAAGTCGCGATTGAATTGTGCATTGAAGTCCTATTATGTTAAGCAATGACCGAGCTCAATCCTTTTAGTGGGAAGTCTTGTCTTGCATAGCGTAAACTTATTGTGAGCAACCTGAAAATTGGTTTGTATTCCAAACTCAATTATTTTAAGGGGTTTTGTTAGTTCAACAATGTCATGACATAATCTAGATCATTTATTATCAAAAAGTTGATGATGAAATTAAAAGAATTTTATGTAATAGAGTAACTTGAGAAATCTAGAAGATCTTAAACTAGATATTAATTCAAAAACATACGGATTTAACAAGTTCTTTTATAAAACAACCAACAATACAAGGTAGCTAATTACCAAACCAAGAGCTCTAACCACATAAGTTGTTTGTAGGAGATATATATTGATTATTCGGTCCTTTGGAGATAGCCAACTGATTATTGCCCACCAAATTTGGCCTTTGGGTTATATCTTATTTCTTAGTGCATAGGAGATCGGCTGGGTATGCATTATTTGGGCCACTAAGCTCCTTGAGTTCCATGTTCATGGCATTGATGAAAGATGCCGCTTCCTTTATTGGTTGTTCCATGCCTTCTTTAAGCCTGCTTAGTTCCATGCAGTACGCTTCCTGTCCATTGAAAATGTTCTCATTATTACACCTTTTATTTATTTATTTTTATTTTGTTTATCTCTGTTACAAAGAAAAACTCCTTCATTACATGCATGGGTATTTTTATGCGAAATTCAACCCCCACCCTCCCCACAAAAAAAAAGTAAAGAAGAAAGATTGTATAGATTTTTTATTTTTATTTTTTTCTTACACTTTAGTAAACAACAGTATATATACTACATTTTTGAAGTATTATCCCCATTATAATGCTCTAAAAAACGTGGTTAAAGAAAACCACATTAGATGCTCACAATGGCATCATTATCATATATAAATACGGGTATGTTTATGGGAAGAAAAATCTTATAAGATGATCTCAGAAAATCTACACATATACTATGATAGAGTAGTCTAATAACTGTATCATAAAATACCATCTCGGGTCAGAAGATGAGAAATATTTGACTGGAGAGAAGACAAGGGCCATACCATGAAATGATCAAGGTCCGGTGAAGTAGGAGTGGTTGCTCCCTTGAGCTTGGAATAGGCTTGCTGATCATCTACTGCATTTGTTTCACCCACATCTCCTATTTGATCACCTAATGCCACCTAGCATTATTCATTTAAAAACAAAAAAAACAAAAAATAAAGAGGTCCACTTGACATTAGTGTGGTTTTCAAATCCGGACCATTTAAAAAATTGTAAAAAAAAAAAAGGTTCAAGGTTTTTAAAATCGAATCAAGAGCGAACTGAGGTTGAACCGTGATGATGTCATAATTATTTTATATATATATATATATAGAGAGAGAGAGAGAGAGAGAGAGAGAGACTAAAATAGTCCAAATAAATATAAAAATTTATCTTTGAAATGTATTTTTCATGTCATAACTTTTATAAGACAAATAAGAAATATTAATTTCTAACCAAACAGAAATTGCTTTGGTGTTTTTTTACTGAGGGATATAAAATATTTTTTTACAAATCAATATCAATATAATGTTTCGAAAAATTACCGCATATATATATATATATATATATATATATATATATATATATATATATATATATATATATATTGTTAGCGCATAATATTTTTTACGCAAGCTTATGTCTAAATTATCTTAAGCCATACCTAAGTTCATTTGATAATCTAATAAACTATTTTTATGAGACCCAATAAAAAGGTTAAGAGAGACAATAAATGGTCAAGTATTTTTAGGGCTGTAAACGAGTCAAACTTTGTTGAGTAGTGCATGTTTAAGCTTGATTCGTCAAGAAAAGTAAAAAAAAAAACTCAAGCTTGGCTTGAGCTTGTGATAAGCCTAAAAATAATGTTTGAGTTTGAGCTTGTAAGAAAGCGAAAAAGTTTGAGCTTGACTTGGCTTGACTTGATTAATTAGTCAAGCCAAGCTCAAGCTTAATATCGAATTCAAACTCGAGCTCAGGTCAAGCTTTTAAGCTTGAGATCTAAAAAATTTATATTATGAAATGCTTGAATCTTTAAGTGTAGGCTTGCTCAAAGTTTGTTTAATTGTAAAATTGTGTTTAATTGTAAAATTGGAATCGAGTGATTGCAGAAATTATTAGACAAAATCTGCAAGGCTTGATCGATCGAAAATTAGACTCGATCGATCAAATTTCGTGCAGATTTATTTTTCTACAGATTTTCCAATTCAGCCAAAGTCCGTTTGATGTGTAGGTTTAGTGTTTACTTCACATATAACAGGAAAAACTCTAGCTATGTTTTAGAAGTCTTTGAAGTGTTGTGTGTTGAATCTTTTGTGAGATCTAGAGGTGTTTACCTTCATACACACACATAGGGTTATCAAAATCAAGATT
This sequence comes from Castanea sativa, assembly GCF_040712315.1. Classification (NCBI taxonomy): domain Eukaryota; kingdom Viridiplantae; phylum Streptophyta; class Magnoliopsida; order Fagales; family Fagaceae; genus Castanea; species Castanea sativa. The sequence continues at coordinate 24,575,644 of NC_134015.1, read as the reverse complement.
CATGTCAACAACTTAATGATCATTTTAGTTGCTGCTTAAAGAACTTAAAGAAGATCTGAAACCTTTGAGTGGAGTCTCAAAGTCACAAGTAGGAGAACTTGTGGTTGCAACAGATCAAGGAAAGAAGTAGTCTGTGGACTCGGAGTTGTCAAGTGGTCGTGATAGTAAGTTTTCTACACGAGATAGCAATAAAATGTTAGTGGTCTAAGTCTTATTGTATAAAGTTCAATTCTTTCTTAGTGGATCTGTTTTTTACCTTGAAGATAGTTAGGTTAAATCCTTCTCAGATTTTTTACTGGTTAAATTTTCCTGGGTTACCATATCATTATGTACTTTATATTTCTGTATTATTTACATGATATGATTTGATTGTGTTAACTTAGATCTAATTAATTTATCTAAGTATTCACTTGATTAAATAACTACGTTAAACAACTTGTGTTTAAAGAGTCTAAATCTTTACATTATTATTATTATTATTATTAGTTAGTGTATAATTGAGAAGGAAAGGACAAAAATGACTGGCATCTAGGCATTAGGCCATGAATGATATATATGGTGCCTCATTTTTTCCTTTTTCTTTTTCTTTTTTTATAGTTATTAGAGACCAGTCTTTCTCCAAGTAGGAAGTAGTCTATAATCTATAGGTAAGAAAGTACTTTTCGGATATTCCTCTCAAGTGCGACATATTTTGAGGCTCTTTCCACTTCAGTTTAGGTAGATAGAAGACAGGATTTTCCAGATTGTCCTGTCAATTACCTTGGTCACGGCCCCATAGGCCACCATTTCTCCTAATTACACATGGATCTTCGTATCAAGTTATGGAAATTTAGTCTATTTCATAGCTTAGAGAAAATTTTATAAATTTTGAAGTGTACAACGGCCTGTTTGGCAGATTAATTATAACACATTTCAATATATTTTAAATAACATTACACACATTTCAATACACTTTTTTACTTATACGTATTTCAAAAACATTTAAACAACATTACTTAAATTAACTTACCAAACAACCTCCAAATTACCACTTACGTTTTAATATTTTAAATTTTATGATAATTTATACAGTCTTACATTAAAAAAAAAAAAATCTAAATGGAGAGAATCCAGACAATAAATAATTAAAAATCTTATAAAAAAGAAAAAGAAAAAGAAAGCAAGAATTTGGAGATACAAATACCTTCAAACATTTCAAGTGAGTCTCAATCAACAACCCATACAAGGGATGGCCTGTGATCATCCTCTTAAAAAGCTCTCCATCTTCTTCTTGATCTACACCAGTGTTCTCTAGGACCCTAATACCACCATTCTCTGCACTCTGATCCTCCATCTTTTTTCTTTTGGCTAAGTCTTTGATCCACCTTTCTATTTCTCACTTTCTCCCTTTCCTAAATGAGGTTAATTTTATAGCAAGTAGTAAGTAGTAACCCTTGGCTTGGAAGAGAATCAGGTTGCTTACGTAAAAAGCTGACATAGTCTTTTTTTTCTTTTTTTCCAGTTACCTTATTTTTGTTACTTTTTATACATTTTGTGATGCTTTTGTACCATTTATAACTCTGTGCTATTTCAATCTCATTTTAACTTTATTTATGGAGAAATGTTAACTAACACCGTGTGGTTAACATTTCTTTTTTTGTGTTTTACTTAAAAGAGAAAAAAAAAAATTGTTAACAAAAAAATTGCTAAAAAAGATAAAAAAAATTACCAAAAACTAAAAAGCTGTCAAAAGTTAAAAAATTATACAAAAAATTACTTAAAATATGTTGTTAACGGACACCTTACTTTACGGTGCCGTTAACACAACCATTATTTATAATATTCAACAAAATATTTTTAATTTTAACTAAATAAATTATATCCAACGTTAGCGAGTCAGTAATAAGCTTTTTCCTGCTTCCTCTTTTTTGTCCCGAAAGCAACCTCTCATGGTTCTCCTCGATAATAGCTCCTTTCAAGTACCTAAGATTTGTACCTCCCCTTTACCTCTCTTTTAGCTCTATATTGAAATTTGAAAAGGGGCGTCATTGTCATTGAAACTGTTTCCAAATTGAGTTTTCTACTGTTCCCAAATTAGGTCTTCTACTTCGTGGCGTCGTACGTAGTTCAACTAGAAAGAACTTTTTAAAAAACTCCAAATGTCTTTTTGCAGGGTTCTAAACCCAATGGACATTAGACATCCTTCATATATATATATATATTTCCCGTGCATGACTAAACCTGGTAGGGTTTTGAATGAGTTTGTGTTTCACATCTTGAAACGTGACTAAATAAGTTAGTTACCTAAAATTTCTTAATATTAATAGAATTTTACAAATGTGTGCCCTAAGGGCACATAATAATTTATCATTTTGAAAAAAAAAAATTTCAAAAATTAAAAAAGTTTTGACAGCTTTTTCAATTTTCGAAAAAAATTTTCAAAAAATAAATGAGTTAACGTGTACTCTTAGGGTACACATTAACCGGATCCATACTAATAATGTTTATGAAAATCTTAGATTTACTTTAAATCTGTCCCACCATTATATTCTTTCACTCTATCTTATCCATGGAGTTAGCTTAGGTTTTTTTTTAGTGTTAACTCGTTTCAAGTTTATAATTAGTGTATTTTATCGTTGTAAAAGTGGGTTGAGTCTAGATCAAAAATTATTCTATGACAACAAAGTTTCTATATGCTCTAAATAAAGAGTTAATACTCCTTTGCCCATATTATTTTTTCCACCAAAATAAATTTCTTAGTAAAACTCATCATTGGAAAATATACATTTGAGATTTCAAAACAATTACAAATAAATTTGACTTAATTTAGATTTGAAATAAGTGAGATGGAGTCATTTGAAGATGACATAATTATGCTAAATCCGAGAATATTCTCGCTCGAGCAAGAATAAGCTTCGGTCAAGCAAAATTGCTGCATGAAAAAATTTGATATTTAATAGAAAATGGTTTGGTCTCAGATTTGACCCTACCTTGTATGCCTATCTAAAGCACCATATGCAAGACATTCAGAGGTAAGAAAGGAGGCTATATTAGAGCTAAACATATCTTATTTTCCATTTCTTCCTAACTCCATCTCATGAGTACAAAAGAGAGCTTTCATAAGAAAATACTTCTATTTTTTATCCATACATGTGATCAAGAACTTGACACTATATAAACCATATCAAATCTTTAAGATGCATGCCTAGGGGAGACCAAAAGATTTAGTTTGACTTATAGCAACAAGTAACATTGAAGGCAGAAGGTAAGAGTTTACAGTTGCTACCAAAAGTAAGGAGTCGAGTTCCTAGTCTAACTATATGCACGGGAAGTAATGCAAGTAATGTATGTACGGCAGCAACCGTCAATCAATAGTAGAATTGAGTTAGGCTTTGTCGCTAGAGTGTTTAACCGTTTTGGGTTTTCATTAATTGAACAAATCATTGTCTCTATGTAAGTGTGCTGCTTTTTTATTGATTTGAATATGTTCATCCATGAAAATCTTATAATTTGAATCTTGATTAAATAACTTCTAGGTTGAACTCTTGAATAATTCATTAAAAACAGTAGTAACTCATCGTAGGGGTATATGTAAACAACATTTTTTGTCTTAGATTCTAATATATAGATAATTTGGATGTTATTTTTTGGTTTAGTATATTATATCCTTTTTATGGACTTTGTAAACACAGTGTTCAATAAAAATTTATATAAATCGAATTATTAACATTGGTCAAGCATTGTTTATAATAAAAAAATGGTCAAGTTATGTTTTGATTAAATATAGTGCTTACAATATTCAAAATTAATGTTTAAATGTGATTATGTAGTATTTTAGATTTTAATATTGAGCAATGATATTGATAGGTAAAGTCTACCTAAGTACAATAAAATAAAAATATTAATAAAAGAGTACAATAAATTAAATGGATGGGTTTAGCTTGAATTTTCAAATCTGATTTTAGATTTTATATTTTTAAACCGGTTTAATGAATTGAATAGATATTCACATCTTTATATTCATTATTCGGATTAATGAATTAAATTAGATAATTATATGAGTGAAAAAAACAACTATATAATTATAATATATTATAGATTCACAATAAAATTCTTGAATCTCATCTTTAATGTATAAGAAGAGTTATTTATGTTTTTTTTATTTTTAAGTTGAGAGTAAATAAACAGAAGAAGAAGGTTTAGATGACTTTAGCATTAATGGAAATTTTCCTTCTGTCTCAAACCCAATTTATTGTTGTTCTTTGAAAAGAAAGACTAGATTATTTCTTATATCACTTTCTAAAAATAAAATAATAATAATAATACATGGCTAAGAAAGGAAAATATCTTATAAATAAATAATAGGCAAAAATGCAAAGTACATTTTCAAAGTTTGACCAAAATTTATTTGAGTTTGACTTATTTTTAGTACTTTTTTAATTGTAGATCTCCTTTTATTTTAAATACATAGTGGCAAATGGTAGTAGGTTTTAATCTTCACCTTTTAATTTTTTTTTTAGTAAACAATAGTACTTATTAGAACACATACGAAAATAGTAATAATAGTATTTTAAACCGAAATTATAATACATTATATAATCAGAGTACAACTACAAAAAGGTTCTTCACATTTTATTTAGTTAGTGGGTGATGTGATAATTTCTCATTAAAATAAAAGGAGATTCCAGTTAAAAATGTAATGAAGATAAGCCAAACCCAATTTATTTCAATCCTCTAACTTTATTTTCATTTAATTAAATTCTCTAAATTAAAATTTGTTCAATTACGGCCTCTCCTTCAACTTCCATTAATTAAAAAAACATTATGAAAAACATTTTTCAATAATTAATTAGATTTTTTGATTAAAAAAAGAAGAAGAAAAATTGTACATTTAAGAGCAACATTTAATGAAAATTGAACGAGATGTCTTTAATGAAAAAACTTGAAATTTGGAGGACTCAATTGGATAAAAGTAAAGTTAGAGGCATAAAATATATTTTGGTAAAACTTAAGAGATTGCAATTAGCATTTTTACCTAAATAATAATTAAAAAAAATCCCAATAGCACGAACATGAAAATCACAATCATGGATGCTACATATTAATTGATGTACATGAGAAATTACAACAAAACCAACCAAACCTTAATCCCAATGACAAAAACAAATTATATCCCAAAGACAAAAACAAATTATATATGATAATTAGGTATAAAATTTTATTCAATAAATGACCTATTGCTCTCTCAAAAAAAATAAAATAAAATAATAAATGAGCTATTGAATAAGTTATACATGAAAATAAAAATTATAAAGACTTATGTTTTATCTTTAAAAAAAGGTTTATATTTTTTTAAAGAGTTTTACTAATGTGTGCTCTAAAGGCATACATTAGTAAACTATTTTTAAAAACTTTTTATGAACAAATAAGAAATTAATTAACTGTTTTGACAGTTTTTTTAATTTTTTATAAAATTTTGTTAAAATAGATGATTAATGTATACTCTTAAGGCATGCATTAACAAAACGCTTTTTAAAATTGCAGTTTCGAAATGCTATGCCAAACCGATAAGATGGTAGTTTTTTTTTATCATGAGGATATACAGCATGCGAGTCTTTATATGGGTTCAGCTTGCGTGTTCCCGAGTCTGTCAGTCTCTAAGATAAGTTTCAAGAGGCATCAAGCAACCCTGTTTCGTAATTTAAATAATTGCCTTTTCTGGGTCTATAACTCTGTACAATCCAGTCGGTCTGGTAAGAGCTGGTATAGCTACAAATCTTTTGCCATGAAAAGTTTGTATTTTGTCCACTAGTAAGCAATTGCACGTAAAAGTAGTAATGTTTTAGATCAAAGTCTAGACAAGTTGAAAGTTTATATCTCAACCTTTCCTTGCAAATAGCGAGGTATCGATCATGCATGCAACGATAGAACGATCCAATCCGACCTCATTCCCGCATGTCCTATGGTTTCTTAAGAAGACCTCATGACTTTGAAAGATCGACTGTCGGTGAACTGGACTACAAAGATCGAACGCTCGTTTGTCCGTATCCATATATAGACCAAATCTCAATGTCTAGTCTGAGATCGAAGGTACCCTAGAAGAACAGTACAGTAGAGTGAGAGGCTATAAGGTTTTGTAAATCTAGGGTGATTAGCTGCTAAACATAAAGAATAGGTAAAAATACTTTTTTTCCCCACATAAATAAGGAAAAAATTAAAAAATATTCTAAGAGCATTTATTTAGTAAATATTTTTAGAAATTTTTTGTGAAAAAAAGTTATTTATTTTGATAACTTTTATATTTTTCACAAAAATAGTGTTAAACCTTTCCTAAATTATTTTATTAATAATTTATCTAAGAGTTGTTGTTAATAAGATCTCATAAATGATACCAATTATAGCCTATGACAAAATACTAGCTAGGGTTAGGGTTTCACTTTGATTAATTGCCCATGTTGGTGATATATGAGTGTGTATGAATTGGATTGGATTGGATTGGGTTGTGTTGGGTTGAGGAGTGTTTTTTAACTCAACCTACCATAGTGGGTTAAAATAAATCCAACAAAATCCAACCTATCACAAGGGCCTAACTCAGTCTCTAGATCAAGTTGGGTCGGGTTGGACTCATGGGTTGGATAGTTTTTTTTTAATTATTATTATTATTATTATTATTATTATTATTATTATTATTAAATTGAACATTAGAACAATACTACCACAAATAAATAAAAAATTTATAACCAACTAATCATGAGCATAACACCAAACAAACACAAACTATATGAGAAGAACTTAAGATTTGGATTTTATTTAGGAAGGGGGCAAAAAAGTTTTAAAAAATGTATAATATATTTTTTAAAATTTTAAATATATATATTAAATATAGATGGATCGGTCGATTTAGGTGGATTTGTAAATTTTATGACCCAAATCCAATCCAACCCATTGTTAAAAAAAATTTTATAACCCATCCCACCAACACATAAAAATCGACCCAACTCAATGGGTTAGGTTTGATCACGTTAGTTTTGGCAGGTTGGTGGATTTGCTGCACACTCTTACCTGCAAATGAGTTTTGGGCCCCCTAGCAATGACTCCCTAGGTGGAGAATACATTATAAATAGTCTACCCTAATTAAGAGATTTATATGAAATCACCCCATAATAAACTATTGTACGTGCAAATTAGATTTGAGCTTATATAAAGAAATAAAATAAATTATCTAACAATACATCTACATGAGAAAGCTTTTAAGTGACAAAGATGCTAGCTTTGACATGACACATGCTAGAAAAGAAGAAAGTGATAGCAAGAACGTAAAAGGACACAAGATGTATGTGGAAAACTCTAGAAAAGGAATGAGAAAACCATGGTTTGAGCAAGAATGGAATGTTCTTGCTTTGCTCAGATCTATATTATGGGGAAAAGAGGTCACTCTTGTACGATAAGGGTGCTCTTCCTTAAAGAGAGACCTTGTTTTCTACTTTCCTATCTTATCAACTTTCTACTATCTTCTACAAATATCTATTTAGGTTCTTACCCTAAAATTACAATTGCATGTTCCCCTTATAGTCTGAGGAATATGACTGAGTACAAAGACATGTGTTAAGTCATCATTTCTCTATTTTGGACATTTCCACAGTTGTGATATTATCCACTGACTAGAGGATAGAAATTGTGCCAACTTGGCACTGGGACCTGTGGGTAGGTGACTTTGCCACTGCTTGGGAAACAAGTCCTGGACATTGAGAAGGATATCAAGAGTATTGTGAATGATGCACGTGTCTCTAAGGTGGTCCAACATGCATTCAACCAATAAAGAGTGTCCCCATAGTTGCTGACTTTAGAAAGTCACTACCTTCTTTTTTGTGAGTGCTTGAGTACCATGTCAGATGCATATCTTATTTCCTTCCCAAGGTAGTCACGCCTTTGGCATGAACTAAGAATAGAATCTTTTAGCCAATGCTTCCTCTTCCTTTGCTCACAACCATTCCACAAGCTCCAGATCCAACCACATATGCAGTCTCCCATGCATTAGTGATGTAATGTACATTAACCCCCCTGACTGTCAATGGCAGTAATGGCAAAGGCCTTTGACAGTTACATTGGTACAAGCATTAACACTCTGGTAATCATGCCTTGTGACGTTTGAATATGGACATGTGGCTTATAGGGGTGCTTCTAGTCGTTTTGGTGCCTCTTCATTTGTTGCGTTTTGACAGACAAACATTACTCCTCATAAATGTCATGTCTCTTCACTTAACTGTAGTTGAGGATTTAAATAGGGAATGTTTCTTCTTCATTTTTCATTCCCTTTGTATCTCCAGATTCACTCAAAGAACCTTAACCCCCACGAAAATGTCAAACCTCTCCTCCATTGGTTCTAACTCCCCAAAACACACCTCCAACTCTTTTGAGAGCACTCCAAGCTCTCCCGACAACAACACTCCTTCCCCCACCATGAAGCTCTGTGCATCCCCCTCTCCCTTTTTCCATACACCCTCTACCTCCCCAAGTCTTCATTCTTGAAAAGGTTGCACCCTTCAACTGGAGTGACAAAGAAGAAAAGACTTGGAGCAACATCGGCTAAAGGTTGAAGAAGACGCTGAGGATGCAGCACTTGCTACTTCCATGGACGCCCCCTCTAAGCACAGGAGAAGGCGCAAGCCCTCTCAATTAGGCTTGGAGTTTAGTGCTTTGGACCTTTCTGACTCAAAGGAGTCAAACTCCTCTAATGGCTCTGACTCAGGGGAGGATGAAGGTGAAGAACAGGAGGAGGAAGAGGAAGAGATGGAGTATCTAGCTCCAAACTATCCCCAAGAGGACTCTGGGGATGACTCGGATGCTTATGCGCCACAGTTTCATTGTAATCTTATTTTTTTTCTTTTATGTTTTATTTATTTTGTTCGTTTTTGTTTACCCATCTATTGGCTTAGGTTGTAAAACTTTAATTTTCTTTGTTTTGTTACTATTTGTGTTTTTATATAGGAAAGGGGTGATAGGCCACAAGGGCCAAATCATGTAAATCCCTTTTTCCAATTTTTGTAAAAAAAATTTAAACACAAAAGAATATATAAGAAAGAAAAAGAAAGTTTTTTTTTTTATTTTTTATTTATGTTTACTGTTTATTTACATTTATGTTATGCTTTATGTTTCTTTTACCATATATAAAATTCCTGCACAAAGACATAAAATGTAAACATGTCAATTAATAAAAATGAAATGGAACAAACTAACCTGAACCTATTGGTGAAGGGTCACGCCTTTACACTTTGTTTGTAAAGGCGGCTTCCATGATTTTAGTACTATTAACTGCATTTTTTGTCAAAGACTCAGTTCTTTTCCTTTTCAGACATGTGTCAATTTTTAAAAGATATCTCGTTTTTGAACAAGCCTCTTTCCGAGGGAAAAGATTAACTCCTCAGAGTATAAAAGGAAAAGAAAATATTTCCCTTCCTTATTTCTCTCTTTTTCCCTTATCTTCTTCTTCTTCAACCCAAAACCCATAACTCTTTTCAAACACCAAATCATGGGTGTAAAATTTTCGGAACCTACCCCTTCGAAGAGTAGTAAACCCCTTCTGAGGGGAGATGAAAACCCTCCCAAAGAGGAACAATGGATTATCCCTCTCTTCTTCAAAGACGATCTATTTGATAAAAGTCTTGATTGAGATTTAGCCCCTTGTTTTGAAAACCCTCCCTACTTAGCATGTGGGGAACCTGACGATCTTTTAGCAATGGATCTGGAGTTAAAGCACATTCCTAGGCTTGGCACCTACAAAGGGGACTTTGCTCCCAACATAGACAGGGATGGACCCAGGTGGGGGCCTAAGGGGGCTCGGGCCTCCATGGGCCCAAAAAAAAATTCTTAGCAAGTTAAATTTTCCAAAAAAAAAAAATATAGGCTTGGGCCCCCCTTAGATTTTAGCTCAAGCCCCCCTCATGAATTCCTAGCCCAGTAGGCCAGCCCAGGAGGCAAGTGTGAAGAGCCCATGACCCATTTAAATAAAAAGAAAAAAAAAAAAAAAAACTCAACAATCCAAAATGGAAAAACCTAACGGAGATAGTGAAAGACGAAGGAAAAAAAAGAAAGAAAGGAAACTTAGGAAAGTGAGGCGAGACAGAGTCACAGAGAGATAGAGAGGCAAGATAGAGAGATAGAGAGTACTCAAATAGTTAGACGATACCATCATCATGCCGACGATGACAGAGAGGCGAGACGATGCCGACACCACCATCATCAGTCATCACGCGAGAGTCTCAGCTGTCGCCGTCGCCCACGCGAGACCCATCTTGCCATCGCCGCCAGTTGCTCGATCTACCTAGCCCAGCTTCGTTACTCCAGTCTTCACAGTTCACAGGTATTTAATCTATCATTTCCTTCAAAACCTAATAAAATGTTTGTGAATCTCATAATCTAACAATATGTGCTTGTGGAGTGTTTGTGTTTTTACTAATGAGTGATGAACTAATGTTGGTGATTGTGAATTGAATTTGTGTTGTGGCCTGTGGTGTTTTTTTTTTTTTTGGCTTTTTGTCTTTGTGACTCTCTCTCTTATATTATATAGATAAGAGAGAGAGAGAGAGAGAGAGAGAGAGAGAGAGAGAGAGAGAGAGAGAGAGAAAGAGTAGAGTTTGTAGAGATTACTCAGGTCAGAGAATATTTGTTTGACTGTTTGTTTGTTCTTTGTTGACTGGTAGTTGGGCATAATAGGGAAAAGTGATAGAAAAAAAAAAAAAAAAGAAAAGAAAAGAAGAAGAAGTTAAAGTTAAGAAAAGTTTTGGTTAGTAGTGCAGAATAAATTTATAGTGTCGGTAGTGGGATTGGGTTCGTGGGTCAATGTTTGAAAGATGGAGACAACACAAAGACAAAGTCACAAAGAGATAAATAAAGGCAAACCATAGACAAGAAAAAAACAAATCATATAATATAGAAAATTGTCACACAAATTTAAGAAAATAATAGTGATTCACTTGCGCCTATTGTTAACTCATAATGTTAAATTAGATAAATTTATAAATTGAAAAGAAGTGAGAAATACTAAATTTATAATTAAATGCATCAAGCATATTACCTAGATTCTAGTATTTGTCTTTAGTTAGTAACAACAACCGTGATAATATATATGATTCTTATTTTTAGATCATGAAAAAATCAACTACAATGCTTGATTTTTTCAAAAGAAAAGATTCAAATTTCCGAAGTCAACGTGGGATTGCCAACAATTAATGTTGCTATTCCAATTCTATAAAATGTGGATGTTCCAATTCTAGAAAATATTCATTCAACGATTCCGAAAAATGTCGATGTTCCAATCTCAAGAAATATCCATTCCCCAATTCCAGAAAATGCCAATATCCCAATTCCGAAAAATAACCATGTCTCTCAAACACAATTTCAAAAAGTTGATCTTGATTCTTTGGATTATGATCTCGGAACACGCAAACAGATACGGGAATATCATGTTAATCAACGTGATAAAATTCGACGGGCTTACATTAAAAATGGTCCGCACCAACCTCCTTTAAAGATATACAAAAAAAGTGGAAAGCACAATCGTAGCTTTCAAGGTTCTTGGTTTGAATATAATTCAACATGGCTTGAATATTCTCCTATGACAGATGCAGCTTATTGTCTACCTTGCTTTGTCTTTCATAATCCAAATGGGGTTGTGGGACAAAATACATTCATTGCTGGTGGATTTAGAAATTGGAAAAAAGTTGGGGGCAAAGATTGTTATTTTCAAGGTCATATAAGAAAAGACCCTAACTCAGCTCATAGAGTTGCCGAGCAAATGTGTAAGGATTTGATGAACCAATGGCAGCATTTACAAAGGGTAGTTGATCATTTCACTACTGAACAAATTGCAACTAAAGGCCTCAAGTTTTATTGTCCGATATCTTGCCTTTCAAGCTGTTGCTTTTACAGGTGGAGATGAAAGTTTTAGTTCATTAAATCATGGGAACTTTCTTGGATCATTGGGTATTGTGACTTTTTAGAATGAGAAGGTTGTTGAAATAATAGAAAAAGCTCCCAAAAATGCAACCTACACATCACCTAGGATTCAAAAGGAGATTCTACATGTTTTCTCAGCCAAAGTGAAGAAGGCCATTTGGGAAGAAATTGGTGATGCAAAGTTTTGCATAATGGCTGATGAAGCTCATGATGAGTTCATGAAAGAGCAAATGACTATGGTTTTTAGATATATTGATGCAGAAGGCTATGTGAATGAACTTTTTTTTGGGCTTATTCATGTTGTTGACATTGCGGCTTTGACTCTAAAGAAGGGGATATATTCTTTGTTATTTCAACATTGCTTAGATATACAAAATATTTACGGGAAAGGATATGATGGAGCAAGCAACATGCAAGGTATGTGGAATGGATTACAAGCTCTGATTTTGAATGATTGCCCATATGCTTACTACATCCATTGTTTTGCACATCGCTTACAATTGGCATTAGTAAAAGCATCAAAACAAGTTGTCCCCATTAGTGGGTTTTTTCTTAAATTGCTTTTTCTGATCAAAATTGTTAATGTTTCATGCAAGCGTAATGAGCAATTGAAAGTTGCCAATGCTAATAAAATAGCACGTTTGATTGATCTTGAAGAGCTTGAGACTGGAAGTAGACTTAATTAAATTGGCACTTTACAACGACCTGTAGAAACACGTTAGAGTTCACATTTTAGATTAGTTTCTAGCTTATTAAGGATGTTTACTTCAACTATTGAAGTTTTACTAAATCTAATTGATGATGCAATTGATGGAGAACATCAGGCAGAAGTAGAGTCAACTTATGATGGTTTAACTTCATTTGAATTTGTCTTCATCTTGCATCTTGAGAAGGAAACTATGGAGATCACTAATTTATGCTGCAATAGATTCTCAACTACAGGAACTAAATTATCGGTTTAATGAAGATGAAATGGAGTTACTTAGGCTTAGCTCAGCTTTAGAACCTTAAGAGGCATTAAAATCTTTCAGAAGTAGTGACCTTTGTGTTAAGGACATATTTTATGTAGTTGGCTAATCCTTGACAAAACGCACTTTACTTGTATTTGGATTGATCTAGGATGTGTTTAATACTTCAAAGAACATGTTCAAGTCTAGTATTAAAGCCATGAAGATTGAACCAAGAAACAAGTGAAGAAAAGGTGTTTACTAAAACTGGACACTTGCTAGACACCTGCAGATAGCTGTTGGACACCTGTTGGACATCTGGTAGATAGTTGCTCGACAGATAGCTATCTATCGAGGTTTAATGAGGCTCGACAAATGCTATCTATCGAGGCGACAGATGCTATCTATCGAGGCTATCTATCGAGGTTATGGAAATCATAATTTTCAGATCTGATTTTTGGGCCAAGCTTTTGTATTTGTGTAGGGTTTCTTTTCTCACAACTCTAGACATATATAAGGCTTATTTTAGAGGCCGTCACATAAGAGAATATAAGGAGAACATATGCAAAAGGTGACTGAAGCCTTATTCTCTTAGAAAGAAGCTATTGCGTCTTTGCGCCTTAGGGTTTTGTAATCAAGTACTTCTTGATCTTCATTGTTGATGAAGTGAAGAACTTTGCAACCAACATCTTCTTCTCTAGTTGGTGATTGAAGTCACATACTGGGATCTGCGCAATTGGTTAGTCATGTACTGGGATTCGTGCATCCAAGGGTAGCGTTCATATATTGAAGAGTTCAGACGTTCTGAAGCAATAGAAGGTTTCTGCTGTGAGTTCATCCACGGGGTTTGTAGAGTCTAGGGATAAAGGTTTTGTACTAGATCTGAAACTTCAATTTACTATAGTGGATTGCTTTCGGGAAGGTTTCCCCTTATTGTGAAACTGGTTGGTTTCATTGGTTTTCCTAGGTCATCATATCTTGTCTTATTTACTTTTCTGCTGCATATTATTTGTGGCATGATATTGATGTTTGTTTGTTCTAACAAGTTTTATGCATAATAAATCTAATTAACAACTTGGATTTAAAACTTGTTAATTCAATCAACCGGGGTCTAAATTTCCCAACAAGTGGTATCAGAGCGGGTACACTCTGATTGGATTAATTTCCTGAGTGTGATCCTTGACCTCCATTGTCATGGAAGCTCTTGATTGCTTTGATTTGCATGATCTTGTGTTGAATAATGATGATGATATTCATGATGCCTATTGCAAGCTTTATAATTTTTGTATGAAATCTCTTGAGTGTTCTACAAAATTAAAAGCTAATTTTAAAAAGGTCAAACTTGAAAGAGATGATTTGATTGCAAAATTGGATGAAGCAAATAATTTGAAAGAGAATTTTAAAAATCAAATTTCATCTCAGGTGGACAAAATTAAGAGCTTGGAAGAGCAACTAGTTGAATTTAAAACTGAAATTGAAAATTTAACTAGCGCCAAACTTATTGCTGAGCCTAACTCAAACGAAAAATATTTTTATATTCCTCCATTTAAAAGGAATAATCAAGAGTTGAAAGCTAATATTGCTAGAATAGATAAAGGTAAACAATCTGATGTTAACGCTGATGTTTCTAAACCTATGTCTAAAACTCCTCCTAGGATGAAAGAAAAATCTGTTTTTGTCCCCACTTGTCATCATTGTCACATTTTTGGTCATATTAGGCCAAATTGTCCTAAGTTGAGGTCTCTGTCAACCTCTAAGGTTAGACCTCCTTCTGAGAAGCCGAGTAACTCTAAAAGTGCTCATGTTTGTCACCATTGTGGTGTTTCTGGACACACTCGTTCTAATTATTTCAAGTTGTTTCCTCATAAGCGAGTGTCCAATAGGTCTCATCCTTTTTTCTAAAGGCTCTGTACCTATTCTTGGTGAGTTATTAAAGGTCTTGAGTTTTTTAACTCAATTTCAGGAGAATCTTAATTCTTCTATGTCTTTTAGTAATCATACTAGGAAATGTGCCTTTTCATCTTCACGGCCAAAGACTCGTGCTGTGTGGGTGAGAAAGGAGCCTAAGACTTAATTGTCTTTTCTATTTGTCCTATGCTTTAATTCTCTCTATCTAAAGTAGGACTCTCTTTGCTTGATTTCTTATCTGCTTTTGAAATCATGCTTTCATGCATCTGCATCTTTCTATCATGCCTTCATGCATTTGCATTTTTTTTTCATGCTTTCATGATTGTTTATCTGTTTTTGTTTGATTATTTAGTTTTTATTTTGTTTTGTTTTCAAAATAAAAAATAAAGAGGAAAAAAATCACAAAAATACAAAAACAGTGTGTGTTTTGTGTACATCGGTTCTTGTGAACCTTAAAATGGCCATTGAAACAGAGTTTTCTAAATTTTGTATCTCTTGTAACTTAGATGAGCATCTCTATGCACAACTAAGCAAGTGAGCTTTGTAGCTCTTTGTTTGTGATGAGTAAGGTTAAGTGATCTCTTGAACTTAACACTCGTATCACTCTTTTTGACGGGTTGAACTAGAAAATCCTAAGAGAAATGCATAAATAACCATCTCACCACTATTACTCGCCAATCATGATATGACATATGTATGCTTCGGCATAGCAAAAGTGCAATGTCAATGACATCTGTATGCTTCGGCATAGCAAAAGTGCAATATCAAAAGCTTAACATAACTAGGTATCTCTTTTCTCTCTTTCATATACCCATGCATGATATGCTTAATAAAAAGAAAATATGCAAAGAAAATAAAAGCAAAAAAGATCAAAAATGCTTTAAATATGATTGCAAACGTGTTTTCTAGGAGATGTGGGAGTTATAGGATGTACCTTAAAGGTGATAGTTCCCATCAAACAGTTATGATTGTGTGTGAGTTAGAGTGATTTTCTCATATCTCAAATCGTCATAACATAGAGACACTTGTGTAATCTTGTGATGTTTTCACACACAACACGCAATATTCTTTGCTACTTTTGATACATGTGTAGGTACAATGTGATTTGATCATCACAAGATTTACATGTGTTAATGTATGCTCACTAAACTGTCTTAACTTGTTTTTGAAATATAAAATCAGTTAGACTTGTTTAGTGTGTGTGTGTGTGTTTTTGGGAGCTATGTGCTTCACTCTCTGTTGGTTAAGAGATGTTTTAAGAGGTTAAAATGTTGGTTGGGTCATTGGCTGAGTTGCATGTTTGATTGCATTCATATCTATATTTTTTCTCTTCTTGAAAAACTGTTTTTAAGCTATCTCGACACTTCCTCGACACCTCTCGATACCTGGCTTATCTGTCGAGCTCTTCAGTTGCATCTTATCGCAATCTCGACACATCTCGATAGCTAGGTGGATCGATCGAGAAAGTTTCTGTCTCCTCGATAGCTGTTCGATCCATCGAGGTCTGCTCGATAGCTCCTCGATACCTCTCGATCAATCGAGATCTTCTACATGCATTTTCTTCTTTCCATGTTTTGCATGTTTATTTTATCTTGTCATCCATAGCATATTGTTTCATTACATTCATGCATTTTTATGGATTCTTTGTATCCCCTTGATCATGTTTGATCATCTTTATGTTTCTCGAGTGAAACTTTCTAACTTCTTCTACCCATTGTCAATCGTGACAAAAAGGGGGAGAAATTGGAGAATTTGTGGTTTCTTTTTAAGATTCTACAAGTTAGGGGGAGAAATACATTCCTTTGTAAGGGGGAGATGTGTTGCATCTTGTTAGGGGGAGTGTTTACGTAGAAGTTACTTTTAGCTTCTTGTTCCTTTACCTTAGGTCTTATGACAATTTTTACATACATTGTGCTTATCTTTGATATATATATATATGTGTGTGTGTGATGATGTATGTTTTCTTCACCTACCTCTACATGTGTTGTTTCTTTTCTCTCTTTATACACATGTTTCTTTATTTGTATGCAATCTATTATTTCTGCTTCACACAAAGATGTCTTGATTTGTTTTGTTTAAAATGTTTCAGAAATACAGATTGTCAAAGTCTTCCATGCCATGAACTCTCTTCTTGCAAAAATTTTCAATAGTTTGTGTTAGTGTAGATTTTATTGTATTTAATAAGTGAGTATGAGTTGAGTGATTTATGACTTCTCTCATATGTTCATTTGTTTGTTGTGGTTTGTCATGGATTGCCAAAGGGGGAGATTGTTAAAGACATATTTTATGAAGTTGGCTAATCTTTTGACAAAACGCACTTTACTTGTATTTGGATTGATTTAGGATATGTTTAATACTTCAAAGAACTTGTTGTTCAAGTCTAGTATTAAAGCCATGAAGATTGGACCAAGAAACAAGTGAAGAAAATGTGTTTACTAAAGCTGGACACCTGCGGATAGCTGTTGGACACCTGGTGGACAGCTGCTCAACAGCTTCTTGACATATAGCTATCTATCGAGGTTTAATGAGGCTCAACAGATGCTATCTGTCGAGGCTATCTATCGAGGTTACGAAAATCTGAATTTTCAGATCTGATTTTTGGGCCAGGCTTTTGTATTTGTGTAGGGTTTCTTTTCTCACAACCCTAGACATATATAAGGCTTATTTTAGAGGCTGTCACATAAGAGAATACAAGGAGAACATATGCAAAAGGTGACTGAAGCCTTATTCTCTTAAAAAGAAGCTACTGCGTTTGTGCGCCTTAGGGTTTTGTAACCAAGTGCTTCTTGATCTTCATTATTAATGAAGTGAAGAACTTTGCAACCAACATCTTCTTCTCTAGTTGGTGATTGAAGTCACGTACTGGGATCAGCGCAATTGGTTAGTCACGTACTGGGATTTGTGTATCCAAGGGTGGCGTTCATATATTGAAGAGTTCGGAGGTTCTGAAGCGGTAGAAGGTTTCTGCTGTGAGTTTATCTACGGGGATTGTAGAGTCTAGGGATAAAGGTTTTGTACTAGATCTGAAACTTCTCTTTACTATAGTGGATTGCTTTTCGGGAAAATTTCCCCCCAGGTTTTTTACTGTGAAATTGGTTAGTTTCATTGGTTTTCCTAGGTCATCATATCTTGTCTTATTTACTTTTCCGCTGCATATAATTTGTGGCATGATATTGATGTTTGTTTGTTCTAACAAGTTTTATGCATAATAAATTTAATTAACAACTTAGATTTAAAACTTGTTAATTTAATCAACCGGGGTCTAAATTTTCCAACACTTTGTTTGTTGGTAAAGAATTTCTATCAACAAGATTTCATAGATTATGACAAACAAGTGTTGGAGAATGAGCTTTATCATTTTGAGCATAATGTAGTTCAGGATCCATAGTTCAAAAAATTGAAAAGTTTATCTGAGTTGTGTCAATAGTTAGTGAGAACTAGAAATTTAGAACACTACAAACTTGTTTATAGAATGGTGAGACTTGTGCTTACTCTTCTAGTTTCTACTGCTACAACAGAGCGAGCATTTTCAGCTATGAAAGTGGTCAAAACTAACCTTCGAAACAAAATGGAAAATGATTTTTTGACAGACTCTTTAATGTTATACATTGAAAAGGATATAGCTTCGACATTTGGTTTGGATTCAATAGTAGATGATTTTGAAGATTTGAAAGAGCGTCGAGTTCCCTTTTCATAGATGATTGTATTAAGAAACAATAGTGTTTAATGTCTTTTATTTTTGTTGATATATGATTGTATCTTCATATATTAAAAAATAATGATTTTTGGGTATTTGTCATGGTTGATTATTTGTTAATACCATATGGACACGTATTTGAAAAAAAAAATTCGCTTATCTCCGGCCCCCCAGCTTGAAATCCTAGGTCCGTCCTTGACCATAGATGTGGTCTTTAAATCCCACACTTCTGTTTCCAGGGGTTTGAGAAGCTGGTGCCGCAAAGTGTTGGTTCATCCTCCTTTCATGGAGATTTTACAGAGAGTGAAACTTGTGGACACAATTCTTGTTTTCTTTGGTCTGGAGATCAGCAAGGACGGTGAAAGTTTCCTCTCCCTTCTGTATCGGTGGAATCACACTACTCATACCTTCTTCACAGGGTGTCAAGATATCTCTCCATCTCTAGAAGATGTCTATGAGATATTAAGACTTCCAATGTTTAGAGATGGTGAAGTAGTCGACATCTCTTTATCTCCTGATGAGTCTAAAGCTGTGAAATTCCTTGAAGATGCAGTGAAGAAAACTTTAAAGAAACCAGTCCTAAAGGTAACAAAAAATGGGAAAGCCCCCAGTAAGGAAATTCCAGAAGATACTGGTGTTGACGGAGACAAAGGTTCCAGAGCCAACTCCTAAGGATGGATCAGGTACTTCTAGAGGGAATATGCTAATGGGATGTGGATGAGGAAGCCAATGGAGAATCCTTGAAGGAAGGCACGGGCTTTGTTGTAGGAGAAGGTAACTTTAGCCCTTATGAACTTGAAGCCTTTATTGCTCATTTGTCTGAGGGATATCCTCACAAGAAGATCCTAAGCAAACATTTCCCTTTAGCTATTAAACTAGCCAAAGGACAGTCCTTTCCTCTTGCTCCTTATTTTCTAGAAACTTTGTATTCTCACTTAGACCATTTCACACTTAACTTGCAACGCTCATGAGGTAGATTTCAAGAAGAAACCTTTGTACCTATTTCCTTTTTACAAAGCTGGTTATGGTAACACTTTAAGAACTATGCCCTTGTCCCTAAGGTGTTAAGCTCTTATAAGACCAGTCTGCCATCACCCCAAGGACTGCCACACTCTTGGCATTGGAACAAAATGGTAGTGTCTTCAAATAGTTTTCTTAGCAAAGTATTAGATGACCCCACTGACTGGACAACTAGACCTTACTCTACTTTAAAGGGTGGACTCGCCCAGCTATTCACTTCGTCAGAAAGTACTTATGTTTCTCGCTACAAAGACACCTCTTAGTCTAAGGAAGAACTTTCTTTTGTTGTTTGTGCTTTTCCTTCTCATCTTCAGGCACGCTTTCAAGACGAGTATGAGACTCAAACTTATAATTCCCATAGGTTTGCCCGCTAATTTGGTTTTGACTAAGGCATACTGGGACACCTCTCTACTTTAGCTTTACCCGTTGTAGTGGCCTCCTTGGCCTTTAAAAGAGAGAATCTCATTAGAATATTGGTATCAAGCCCCAAAATCCCCTTTACTTCCCCCACCAGAACTGGATTGCCTTCACCCAGGTTCAAATCATGGTGGTCCGCATTAGGGAATGTGTTAGGAATTTTAGGGAAAGTGGTGCCCAGCAAATGGATGTCCCACCTATTTTTCAAGGTGATTTAACTTTGAAGCTCCTTCCTAAAACTAAACCTTCAGGCACTAAGAGGAAGAAGAATGCAAAAACCCATTCTATCAAGAAGCTAAAGGTGCATTCCCTTCTCTA
Organism: Castanea sativa; assembly: GCF_040712315.1. Classification (NCBI taxonomy): domain Eukaryota; kingdom Viridiplantae; phylum Streptophyta; class Magnoliopsida; order Fagales; family Fagaceae; genus Castanea; species Castanea sativa. Next base: position 24,555,403 of record NC_134015.1, on the reverse strand, counting down.
TAGTGACTAAACTCTTGTAACATCTTCTCTTAATCAATGACGCAAGTAACTTTTCTTCCTTTCTCTAGTTTTGACCTTTAACAGGCTACATGATCTATTTCTCAAGCTCAACCAAAATAAAAGTCACTTCCTCAACCCGAGAGATTTCTGTATAGGAAATGACTTCTAATGAGGAAACAAAGTCTAACACTAAAATATCCTGAAATGACTCCTAGTTTAAGAGCAATCTGTTCTCAATTGCTCTCAAAATATCCCGAAACCATGAAGGATACCATTAAATGGACCTTGTCACTTAGAGGCTTTCTCTTACAACAAATTGGGTCTATCATATCCCAACTGCAGTCAAAGGGCAAAGAGGATTGTCTAGCTCTTCCCCTTGACGATTTCCTTTCACTGAGTGAGGATGAGGACTTAAGTGTCAATGTCTGCTAGTTAAAGAGCCGTGTCGCTACATTGAGGGACTTAAAGAAGGCAAGACCCTCTGTTCATGCTTCCTTGTCCTCACTTCGCAAGTTGAGAATTAAGGAAAACTCTTGTATCAACAAAGCAAAGGAAACAAAATCAACCTTACAAGTACGTAGCACTTCAATCACTCAGCTCTAGGAATCTATCAATAGACTTCAAGTGGAATTAATATCCCAACAAGAAGCGAGTTCTACCCTTCAAGTTCAATTAGAAGGTGTCACGGCAGAACATAACTCTTTAAGAAAAGAGGTTGAAAAGTTGGAAGGCGTGCTAGGAGCTCTGAGCAATCCAAACTTCTCTCTTAAAAACATTAGTTTTCTCACAAACATTATCTAATTTTCCATGTTGTAATATTTTATGGTCTTGAAAGGCCATGTATTTGTATTATAAACTTTACTATGCTTTATTCAGTTAAGTTATCTAGACTTTGCATGCATATCATGAACAGTAGAATATGAAATAGCTGAATAAATGACTTTGTTAATAATAATATAAGTGTCATGGAACACGACATCAATTTGACATTATGGCGGCAAAAATAATTTTACAAGATTAAGCTTGATATTTCTTAAGGTGAGCTTTGTTAATGGGGCTATACGCCTTTATACCTGCCTAATCCTTTATCCAATAGTGTCCTGTTGGATGTGCTTCTTCCACTATATATGGTTCTTCCCATTTTGGAGAAAACTTGTGTTTAACAGCTCCAACCACTCCTTGTACATGCAGGGCAGTTTTCCAAACAAGTTCTCCCACTTAAATTTTTCTTTCCTTAACTTGGCTTTCATGCCTAGCCTTCATATTAGCCTAGTAAAGGCGGTTATGAGAGGCAGCATTATCACATATTTCTTCCACAATTTCCAAAGTAGCTTCTCTGGGTATCCCTGCTATCTCTGCTAGTTTCACTACTGGCCTTACTAAATCTATTAGGATAACAGTCTCCATGCCATAGACTAGAGAAAAGGGTGAAGCTCTTGTAGCTTGTGATTTGGCTGTTCTTTGAGCCCACAGAGCTGTAGGAAGTTCCTCTTTCCATACCTTTCCATTCTCCTTAGTCATTTTTCCCAATATCTTCAGTAATCTTTTGTTAAAGGCCTTAGCTTGACCATTTCCTTTGGGATAATAAGGTATCGATGTCGTGTGAGAAATGGAGTTCCATTCTGTTAAATGGCGCAAATCCTTGTTTAGGAATGGTGCGCCATTGTCAGAAATAATTTTGCTGGGTACCCCAAAATGATATGTTATATTCTCCCTCAAGAAATTAACCACTTAACTACTTGTTGCCTTCTTCATAGCCACAGCTTTTACCCACTTAGTAAATAGCTCAGTGGCTACCAATATCCATGTACATCCTTTAGAAGGGGGGGGGGGGGGTTGTAAGTCCTATAAAATCCAGCCCCTAGGTGTGGAAAGGATATGGAGCCATGGTTGGATGAAAACTTTGATGGCTGGTGTGTATTTCATGCCCTTGCCTTTGGCATTCTTGACACTTTTTGACAATGTCTTGAGCATCCCTTTGCATTGTAAACCAGTAATATCCCTGGTGAAAAGCCATTTTCCATTGCTTTCTCCCACCTAGGTGTCCTATTGACTATCCTTTATGCAGGTCTGAAAGAACGTCATTGACTTCTTTAGTGGTAATACATACCATCCACCTTCCTTGGAAGCTTCTCTTGAATAACTACCCATCCACTACCTTGAACCTTGTCACGTATTTTTTCAACTTTTCTCTTTTTACCCGATCAGCAGGTAGTACACCATGTGAAAGCTATCTCAAGTACGGATCTTGCCAATATTCTTCTTGCAATTAGCCATTAAGCACTTCTGCTTGGTCTGGGGGGATGATGGAACAAGTTTTACAACTCCTTTGCTCTTCTTTAGCATCATTGGCCATTTTTGGTCAAAAGATCCTTGGCCTCTGTAGTCTTCTTTACAGGCTGACATTAAGGTCTACACCATAAACATCATACTGCAACTTGTGCAGCAGTGTCAGTTGTTCTTGCCTCGAGACACATTTCATCAGCAAACCCTCTACTCCTCTGAAAAATAAATCCCCATTGATCCTAAGGAAGTCTTTCATATTTGTTGATAATTCTGACCCAACGTACTTTCCTTAAGCCATTGCCTTTAACAAGGGTTCTCGACAATCTTGAGGAAGACACAATTCATCCTGGACTAAACCAGGTTGTTTCTCCACTTGAAGTGTCATTTTCTATTTCTTTAATACGGATTTGATTGCTAGGGTAGCCAGCGAGTTAGCAAGCTTGTTCTCATTCTTGCTAACCACTTTGTATTCTATGGGAGTAAAGTGTTTCATAATCCTCTGAACTGCGGCTCTACAAGAATTGCTTTATCATTGACTAAGAATCACCAAATATCTTCAATCTTTTTAAGCGTAACCTTTTGGCGGCCTTCAGCCCCACCAACAAAGCCTCATACTTTACTTCATTATTAGAGCAGGGGAAATGTAGCTTATAAGCAAACGTGTATTCCTCTCATGGTGACTTTAATACCACTCCTATCCCCCCCCCCCCTAAAATGTAGACGAGCCATCGAAATACATTGACCATTCCTACTCCTCTATCTCCAAGACTTCTTGTTAGGGAGGTGAAAAATCATTTGTCTCAGGGAAGTTAGCCAAAAATCAGCTACCGTCTAGCCTGTAATGGCAATTGGTCTTATGCGTTCGATATCAAAGCATGACGTCAGGATGGTCCATTATGCCATTCTCCCCGACAATTAAGGGTGGGTTAAAAGATACTTCATAGGATTGCTTTTGGTCACCAACTGCACATGATGCCCTAAAAAGTAATGATTGAACTTTGACACAGCAAAGGTTAAAGACAAACATACCTTCTCAATAATTGAATATGTTAACTTTGGTCCCTTCATAAGCCTGTTAATATAATACACTGGTTTTTCTACCCCTTCCTGATCTTGAGCTAATAATGCTCACAATGACTGCTCTGTGTTAGCTATGTACAACAAAAGAGGTTTACTAGGCAAAGGGGCCACCATTGTGAGGGTCTGCCAATATCATCTGGATTTTCTTGAATGCTTTTCGGAATTGATCACACCATACAAAAGTCACTCCCTTCTTAGTCTGATCCATAAGAGGCTTCAAGATCTCTGCTAGGCTTGAAATGAACCTTCTTAAATAAGAAACTTTTCCCATAAAGCTTCCCAACTCCTCCAAAGTTGTGGGGGGACTGAGGTCAGCTATTGCTTCGGCCTTTGTAGGGTCCAAATTAATCCCTTTGTGAAAGAATTTCTTAAAGATACACCAAAGGTGCATTTGGAAGGGTTCATCCTCAAGTTGTGCTCCCTGCATCTTTCAAATACCTACCTCAAATGCTGTAAATGCTCAAAAGGATTCTTTGCCTTCACCACAATATCATCAACACAATCTTCTACTTGCTTATGAAGCATATCACCAAAGATCAAAGTCATAGTCCTTTGATATGTAGCACCTACGTTCTTTAATCTAAAAGGCATCACCTTATAGAAGTAGTTCCCAAAAGGTGTCCTGAAGGCAGTTTTCAAGGCATTTGCTAGCTCCATAAATATCTGATTATACCCACTATAGCCATCAATAAAGGAAAAGAGTTCATGACCAGTTGCTGCATTCACCAAAATATCAACGTTGGGAAGTGAGAATTCATCCTTAGGACAAGCTTTGTTGAGATTTAGGAAATCCACACAAATTCTTATCTAATCATCTTTTTTCTTTACAGGAACTATGTTGGCTAACCAACTTGGACAATCAATCTCTTCAATGAAACCTACCTTTAAAAGCTTATTCATTTTAGCCTTTATCTTTTCCTTTACATCCAAACGATATTTCCTTGATGGCTACTTCACAGGCTTAGCATTGGGATCCACCTTTAACTTGTGCATTACCAGACTTAGACTCAGACTTGGCATTTCTTGGTAACTCAAGCAAAAACATCTATGTATTCTCTCAACAAGGCTATCAGCTTTCTTCTTTCTTCTTCAAACAAACTCTTGCTAATTTTCACTAGTCTTTTGTCTTCTCCATCATTCAAATCAATTTCAACAAGTTCTTCCTACACATTCTTGACAACATCATTCATGTACTCAGGAGCTTCTTTCACAAGCTCCTCAACTACATGAACCTCTTCTGGTTGTTGCATCAGATTAAGGGAATCAGGCTTGCCATCCTCCTCATCCCCTTTCTTTAATCATCAGAACTCATATACAACCTTGCCATCAGGCTTGGTGGTCCTCTTATCTTGGAGGGCCTTCTTGGCTCTACAACTTTGCCATTATCTTTTTCCTTTATTTGCAAAGCAATGGGATCAAAAGGAAGAATTTTGTTCTTGCCCTCAGGCTCATACTCTTGATATAAAGCCACCTCAACAAAATGGAGCTTTGCTCTATCAAAAGGTATCCTAGTGGCTTCAATAACCACTTGCCTATTCCTCCAAAAGGCCTTCACACATTGATGATATGTGGAAGCCACAACTTTATATGCCTTCAGCCATGGACGGCCTAAAATGATGTGATAAGATGTACTTCCCTCCATTACATGCATGAAAGTAGGTGCCCGAATTGGCCCAACCCTAAGATCCATAGACATAGGCCCTAGGGTACTCTGCTGTAAGGACCCCGCCCCTGTTACCTATTGTGGGTCTAGAATGATTCCTTCTCTCGAAATACCCAAGGCATCAAATGTTAGGAGAGACAGAACGTCGGTGGATACGCTAGTGACTACCAAGGCCCTTTTGATTTGAGATGCTCCTAAAAAGGCAGTAAGGTAGAAGGGTCTGTCACCATCAACAACTCGGTTAGCTAAATTTTCACTAAAAAATGTGATTGAATCTTTTACTTCTTGGTATGCCACTTGCATCAAACTTCCTTCAACAGTTGCCACTTCATGATTCCTTTCCATCACCTTGGTCAAAGCTTGGGTTGCCTCTCACCTAGCCAATGGCCTAAGACCTATTCCTTCAAGAAATGAATGTATCTTATCTTCTTGCTGAATTCTCGTTACCATTTCTTCATCTAGCAAAGGTGGAGGCGTTGAGCTACTACTAGCCATGTTCTCTGTTTTTCTTCCATGGGATCCTCATGACCCATGAAGAAAATCATCACTACCTCTGGTCTATGCATCCTTGGGTCAGCCCTCTTCCTAAATTTGATAACCAAATCTCCTTTGGCTACCCTATCATGGAAGATGTTCCTCAAAGCATAGCAATCCATGGTATGGTGATCGCATCTCCTGTAGCAACTACAATAAAGTGGACCCTACTTTTCTTCCTCTGTGGGTTCACGTTTTCATTTAGGCAACACCACTACACCATCTTTCAACAAAACTTCTAGGATGCTATATAACTCCTCAGTGGACACAGTAAAAGGAAGGGGAATACCACCTCTCTCCCTCTCCTTATTTTTAATTACTTTCTTAGGCTCTTTTGCTACAAAAACTTCTAACTTCTTGCCTTCTCTCCTCCAAGGCAGTCTAGGCGTACCACAGCCTATAAAGCCGAACCCTTTGAAGACTTCCTCACAGACATACTTTTTCTTCTCGAAGCCTCTACGAGCCTTGTAAAGCTAGAAATTTGCAACTTTTCGAGATAAGGTTGATATTCATACAGAATACCCGAAATACAAACATCCACCAGCCTTTTCTCCTTCACAGGGTCATAGCACAACAAAGAAAGGTCTCGGAACCTACAAATATACTCCAGCAACCCTCAGACACCCTTTGCTTTTCATGTTGCAGATCTGACAATGTAAGCTTATCTTCCAAAGTAAAGAACTTTTTCATGAATTGTGTCGCCAAGTCGTTCCAACTCAAAACTAACCCTGGTGCAAGACTAGAGTACCAAGTAAAAGCATGGCCTTATAATGACTTAGAGAACTCCCTAAGCCTCAACTTATGGTCATGGGAGTGAGCTATCAGTGTATCTACATACCACCTGATGTGCTCCCTAGCATTCCCTATCATGCCATCATACTTGGGAAAAATAGGAGGAGTGTAATTAGCAGGATAAGGTTTTCCAGCTACCTCTTCAAGATAAGGAAGTCTGGTATCAACATAAAAAACACCCTCCAACTTCTTAGTTTCGAACAAAATAGCAGATATATCTTCCTTGGTCAGGTAAGGAGATCCCTAAGGACCCTAACCACCTTGGGGGGCTTGAGGTATGGTTAAGAACTCAAAGATTTTCTCAATCAGCAGTTTGAGATGAAAGATCGTAGACATGTCAGCTACTTCTTAGGTCTTGACATCACTCATTTCACAGATAGTGTTTATATTACTCAAGCTAAGTATGCTTCTGAACTTTTGTCTTAAGGTGGACTCACTGATAGCAAGACTGTTGACACTTTAGTTGAACTTACTGTGCATCTAACTTCCTCAGGGGGAAACCATTGTCTAATCCCCCTTTTTACAGACGATTGGTTGGCAGCCTAGTTTATCTCACTATCACTCGTCCAGACATTTCCTATGTTGTTCACAAGGTGAGCCAATATCTGTCTGCTCCACGATTGACTCACTATACTACTATTCTGCGTATTCTTTGATACCTGAAGGGCACTCTCTTCCATGGCCTTTTCTACTCTGCTTAGTCTCCTCTTGTTCTCCGTGCATTCTCTAATGATAATTGGGTAGGAGTTCCCACTGATCACAGGTCCACCACTGGTTATCGCTTTCTCCTTGGTTCTTTATTGATTTCCTGGCGAAGCAAGAATTAAACCCTTATGGCCCGCTCCAGTATTGAAGCAGAATATCGTGCCCTTGCAAATACCACATCTGAGCTCTTTTAGCTACGATGGCTTCTTAAGGACTTAGGTGTGTCCATATCCTCTATTACTCCTCTTTATTGTGACAACCAGAGTCTCATTCATATTGCTCACAATGATGTCTTCCATGAATAGTCTAAACATATTGAGGTCGATTATCATTTTATCCTTTATCATCTTGTCCATGGTGCTCTCAAGCTATTCTCGGTCTCCTCTAAAGTTCAAGTTGCAGATATCTGCACCAAGTCACATCCTAAGAGACGCCTTCATGCTTTGGTTAACAACCTCAAGTTGGTCTCACACCCACCTTGAGTTTGAGGGGGGCTATTAACGTGTAATAGGTTGTGGGCTTTAAGGCCACCTTGTTTACTTGTACTACACATATACTTGTACTACATACTCTACTTCTTCTATAAGGGCACTCTTGTATATTTTATTACTTGAGAAATACAATACATTCATTCAGTATTTCTAACAATTTTCACTCAGTCCAGGAAGTCTTGCCTACCCCGAAGGTGTAATCAACAGTTGGCGGAGGACAACCTCATCGTTCAGGCTCATGCTAAGTATAATAACAAGTGGGTCTCCATAGCTAGGCTCCTCAATGGCTGTACGGATAATGCGATCAAGAATCACTAGAACTCTATGCTTAAGCAAGAAGTTCTCGTCGATGAGCGACGACATCACCACCATCACTGTACCCACCTTTCCTCACTCACCATCAGACTGTTTCCTCATCAAAGCTTCCCAAGTTCACCACAAACCTATTCGAGTGAAATCACCCTGAGAGAGAGAGAGAGAGAGAGAGAGAGAGATGAGTTTTATGAAAGAGGGAGAAAGAATCACTATTGTTTAGTCATGTCAAGTCAGATGTTGGGTCCCACAGTCTTCAAACTAATTACAATGATGCTGTTGAAAACTATTACTTAAAACTAAAAACTACTCCTCAGGTGCACTCAAAATATAATGTTTAAACTCTCAAGATCAACAAATGTAATTTAAACACTTGTTACAAAATGTTGTCACCAAACAGGGTTTTTTTTGGGCTCCACCGTTTTCAGCATTTAAATACTGAAAACTGTGATTTAAATGCTACTACTAAACGGTCCTTAAAGGATTGAAATTAAAAGTGATTGAAACCAAATCTAAAAAATGTTCAAAACATGCTTTTCAAGCCAAAGGATGTACCAACAAAAAAAAAGGAAAAAAAAACATTAAAATATATTATAATACATGACATTCATGCACATCTGATAATGGAAATGATACAGGTGAAAATAGCCAAATACCACGTTTTGGAAAAATTTGTGGCAAACTAGCACTATTTTTGAAATATTTAGCAATTTACCACTTTTTTAGTACTCAAGTTTCACAAAATCGAGTTCTAAATAATACTCGAGTTCAGTAAACTCGAGTTCCTAGTGAGTTGCCAGCGTGGCATTGCTGACCTGGAATTTGTGTAGTTAAAAAAATAATGTGGTACTCGATATTACTAAAATCGAGTACTTCTTTATAGTACTCAAGCTTAAGGCAATCGAGTACCTTGTTTTTACTTTTTACTTTTTTTCTTTTTACCGACTTATTATTTCACAAAAATATCATCTAGGTCAATGCCAAATTTTACTTTTCATGATGAACAATCATCGGGGTATTAATCAAAAAAACCAAACAAAAATTGGAAAAAATAGAAAAAGAAGTAAAAGGATGGAACAATTTGAAGCTTACATGAAAGTGCTAAAGCTTTGGAGAAATAGGCAACCTTAGTTTGGTGGACACAACGATCACAAGCAGTTGAAGATGAAATAAGAAAGAAGAGGAAGAAGCAAACAAAGAAAGCCATTGAGTTAGATATGTGTCAAGGATGAGTAAGGCATATAGCATATATAGCTGTATATATAGATAGAGCAACACAATAGTAGTGTGGAAAATAGGTCAGCATTTCCTAAGTTAAAGTTTTGTACGAAACAAAAAGTAGAAAAAGGAAGAAAAACAAGGTACTCGACTTGCATTAAGCTCGAGTGCTATAAAGAAGTACTTGATTTTGGTAATATCAAGTACCACATTATTTTTTTAATTACACATATTTCAGGGTAGTAATGCTACGCTGACGACTCACTAGGAACTCGAGTTCACTGAACTCAAATACTTTTTAGAACTCAATTTTGTGAAATTTGAGTTTTAAAAAAGTGATAGATTGCTAAATATTTTCGAAACAGTGTAAGTTTGCTACAAATTTTGCCAAAACATGGTACTGGGCTATTTTCACCGATGATACATGGGCAAATTATAATGCGTGAAATTTTATCAATTTGTATGAGAATCAAAATTCTATTTCTATTTGAAACTCATTATTATGTGTGGTTTATTTCAACGCCCAATAAGCCTATCGGCATTAAGTTTTTGGGTTGTAATGTCCCATCATACCGTGTCTGTACCAAGAGTGATACTAAATTCTAACTCACAGGGCTATACTAGATTGTATGTGTTTTAAAAACTTGGTAAAGCATATTATAAAATTTTAGAAATCAATTAAAAACAAAGGGGTAATCATGAGATAGTTTTGGGTACTTGAAATCCTATAACATAACCTATAAGGACCATTGTATGATGTATCTTGTTCACGAAACCGACTTGGGTCTAGTGAACAAGAATACAGGACTCAATCCTTATCTTTCATTCACTATTTGGATCTCATTACTCCTAGGGTTAGAAAGCAATGTGGCTTGTCGGTTAGTAAGGTAAGGGTCTAAGTAACACAAATTCATTGTCTGGCCTCAATCAACACCAAATATTTTGGCCCCTACATACTATAGGTTGGCGTTGACGTTTGGTTTGTTGTGTCTGATCTGTGTGCAAATATTTATACCATCATATCATCTACAGTTTCAATAGAACCCAGAAACCCACATGAGTCAGTGCTTGAAACCAACAGTCAAGGTACTAAATTTGATTGGAATTCATAGTGGTACATAGTTATGCTTGTCTGTGACCAATAGAAGAGGAAGCCACATGCGAAACGAAGAAAAAAAAGAAAAAGATGGGTCATGATGTTGTTGTGTGGTGGGATGGGAATGAGGAAGCTTGGAAAACGTTGGGGCAGAAGATGGTATTAGTGTCGGTGTCTAGTCAATGGGTTTTTCATGGGAGGTGGAGTAACTGAGAGATCATAATGTGATGTGCTTTGTTTCTTTCTTCTTTTTTTTCTTAAGAGTGTTTCTTTAGTACGGTGTGTTACTTTGTGTTTTTATATTTATAAACTAAAAACGTGAATTTACTCTCTTTTTTTAACCTTTAAATTTTTATCTACCATTTTATTTAGCTTAATCAGAATCAGTATGGGACAGAAATGAGAGAATTTTTAACGGGAAGGGGCCACAGCCTATATAGAAGTCCTTCATTTTTCGAGAAAATAGTATGAAAGACTTATAGAGAAATGTTGATGACAAATTTATTAGATTGAAGTAATTGGAATAGTATAAGGAAAGCAACAATTAAAGAAACGGCATGATAAAATTAAGGGAATATTACACTTTTTTCACTTGTGATTTGCCCAAAAAATATTTTACAACATGTAGTTTAAAAAATAACACTCTACCCATTTGTGGTCCTATCTATTAAAAGTTCATTGCCCACCTGAGGTCTTGCCTTACTCTAATACAATTTAACTCAAAAACATATTAGAAAGTGAATCAAACACACTAAAACTAAGAGAATTAAACCTGATGCCACTCCCTTCACTCTCTCTCATCGGATTTAGCCACTCCATGAAGATCATCAAGTGAAATTTCCATAATCACTTTCGATTGCCATTCCCATCAAAACCCCTGAGACAGAGTTTGAGGAATATCCCTCTAGAGTGAAATTCTAGGTACGTTCTCTAATCTGGTGTTTTTAATTTTTAATTTTTTTTAAATTGCATAAATTGATGGTAATCTTTCAGATGATTTCACATTTTTCTTTCTTATCAATTCATAGAGAAAGAAGAAAAAGTATGGTTGTTTGGTTTGGTTAAAATCTTAAAGTTTTCTTGAGAAAATGGTTTGGTTAATCTTTGAAGGATTCATATTTGTGTATTTGAGCTTGGTCTCCTTATAAATCCCATAAATTGAAATGGTCTCCAGGTGGATTTTAAAATCTTTGAATGATGTATGAAAAGCAAAACCATGATGATGACACCAAAGCCAATTTCTTTATTATTCAATACAGTCTGATTTAATGCCTTCTCATAAGCTTTGATATTTCTACCCAGATGGACTCCTTAATTTGCAATAAAATTCTGTCTCGAGTACCCTACTTTGACTTCTTCCAAAAGGGACTTTATTGATCTGGATCTTCTTTATTCAATTTTATATTGTTGATTGCCCTCTTCCTAAAATATTAATGTCCTTTGAAATATTAAAAGATAAAGAAATCACTTGTGATCCGATGTATGCATTTAAACATGTGTATTTGGAGTGTGTTTGATCCACTTTCTAATATGTTTTAAAGTTAAATTGTGTTAGAGTAATAGTAAGGCCACAGGTGGGCAATAGACTGTTAACGAATAGAACTACAGGTTGGTAAAATGTCATTTTTTAAATCACAGGTGAGAAAAGTGTTTTTAAGGCAAATCACAAATGGACAAAGTGTAATTTCCCTAAAATTAATAGTATAAGAAAAGCAGTTTGTATAAAGTTGATAAAGAGTGTTTACGAGTCTTAGAATTACCGAAGCTCAATTGGATTCAAGCCCTATAAACCTAAAAAAAACTTCCATCCAAAAACCTTTGAATACGAACAACATTCAAAGAACACAAAGAGTGAATGGTCTCTACAAGCGCAAAGCCAAAGATTCATTGCAATTCCATTGTAAAGATTAATGTCCAATTTTCCAATAAAAAATGGGAGAAAATTTATGTTCCAATTAAGATTACATTGGCATAATTCTTAAATCCAAGATTTTTACAAGGAGACTGAATTAGAGAGTTTATTTTGAATTAGAATATAAATATAAAGTTGAACTCACTCATTCTTAAATCAAGCTTTTTATATCTTGTATCACGTATATGTGTCAATATATCGTTTGATTGGTGCACCACTATCTTTTTCTTTTTTATTTATTTTTTTTTTAGAAGGAAATACTTTCAGTCTTTTATTCAGGGGGCTTTAATTCAGCCAAAATAACAGCATCTAAATCTGGTGGAACAGACTCCATCCAAACTTGTAAAGGGAAGGCAAGTCTTACTCTCTGAGCTAAGGCGTGTGCTACTGCATTGCCTTGCCTATTGACATGAGAGAAAGAGTAGCTTTGTAACAAGCTAACATAAGACAAAGTGTCTTTTATAATATGGCCATCAGTTGATTTCTCCATACCACTACTACATAAGGACTTTACTACAATCTCCGAATCACCCTCAAAACAAGATTGCTGGAAACCTATTTCCGAAACAAAGATTGCTACACTTCTTGTTGCCAGTAGCTCCAAAGTCACAACTGAAGGAGGTTTCTTAATTTTTTTGGACAAAGCGGCCATAACTTGACCTTCAGAATTGTGGATGACTACACCAAGGCCAGCTTCATCTGATTCATTGAACATTGCTCTGTCATAATTTGTCTTGAAGCAATCCTGAGGTAGAGGACACCAATGCTTTTGAGAGGGTTGTCTACTGCCCCTAGAATGATTTTCTTGAGTTCCCTGAGTCTTGAAGCTTTGAAGATAGTCTTGTTCAAAACCTGCAATTCTGTCCAACGGCAAAGAAGGTTCCTGGAGGCGAGATTTGTTTCTGTGGAGCCAGATAGATCACGCTATGATGCTGAACAACGAAAACGTGTGAGGTTTTTCCTGGATCAACTGCACTAAATCATAGAAAGAACCCAAGGCAACTATGTTTTTGTCTACCCAACCAAAATCAGCTACCCAAACCGTTTACACCTTCTCACAACCCCACAAAGCGTGGAGAACAGATTCATTATCCCTTGAACAGAGATGGCAGATGGGATCGATAGGAATGGCTCTTTTTATCACATTTTCTTTTGAGGGTAGAGAATTTGTACATGATTTCCATAAAAAATGCTTGATTTTTCAGGGTACATTCGGTTTCCAAATGTTCTTCCAAAAGGATTTTTGTGCAGCAGAGACTGTTGGTCTGACAGTGTTGAGGGCAGCAAATTCCATGAGACTTTTGTACCCTGATTTCACGGAGTAAATACCAGATTTTTCTTTTGGCCAAATGAGGATGTCAGGTTGGGGAACGATACACAGAGGCAGGGATTTTATAAGTGTAGTTTCAGGCAGATAGAAACACAGATCAATGAGGTGAGTATTCCACCAACCTGTTTGGGCATCCATGAGTGTATCCACCGTGGAGTCAGGTGCTAACAAATTTTGATGGGTCCCCACTTTGCCTTTTGGTGCATTTAGTAACCAAAAGTCATGAAAGATCCTTATAGACTTACCATCTCCAACCCTCCAACGAGCTTCCTTCTCAATAAGTTTTCTAGTAAACAAAATACTTTTCCAGGCAAAGGAACCCAATGATCACTTTGCTTCAAAGATCGAACTTTGAGGGAAATATTTAGCTTTGAAAACTTTGTAAAATAGAGAACCTGTATCATGGATTAATCTCCACACTTGCTTGGCCAACATTGCTTCATTGAACTTACATAAGTCTTTAAAGCCTAGACCCCCCCTCCGGCTTTGGTTGACACAAAACTTCCCATTTCTTCCAGTGAATCTTTCGTCTATCCCCCCTTTGACCCCACCAAAATTTCCGAATGAGCATCTCAATGTCTTGACAAAGGCCGATAAGCAGTCTGAAACAACTCATAGCAAAAGTAGGGATGACTTGTACCACTGCCTTTAAAAGAACTTCCTTCCCAACCTGAGACAATAATTTTTCCTTCCAACCCGGCAATTTACTCCAAACCCTATCTTTTATATAATTTAGACTTGCCTTTTTCCTTCTACCAACCACTGCAGGTAACCCGAGGTATTTTTCATATTCTTTGATCTCCGGAACGCCAAGCAAATTTTCTAATAGATCCTTTAAGGATTCGGAAACACCTTTGCTAAAGAAAAGATTGGTCTTCTCTGAATTTAACTTTTGTCCCGAAGCCCTTTCATACTTTCCCAAAATTTCTTGAATAGTATTGACATCCTCAATCTGAGCTCGACAAAAAATTAGGCTGTCATCTGCAAAAAACAAATGAGATATTTTTGGGCCATAACGACAAGGAGAGACACCTTCCACCTCCCCTTCATCCACTGCATTTTGGATTAGTCCGTTTAGGCCTTCTGAGCAAAGGAGAAAAAGGTAGGGGGAGAGGGGGTCTCCTTGACGAATACCCCTTGTTGGAATAATATGACCCTTTGCTTCCCCATTTACCAAGACCGAATATGTAACAGATTTAACACACTCCAAAATCCATCTAATCCATTTACTGTGAAGCCCCATTTTTTCCATGATCTTTTGCAAAAAAATCCACTCCAATCTATCATAGGCCTTACTCATATCTAATTTCAGCGCCATGTGGCCCACTTTTCCATACTTCTTAGTCTTCATGCAATGGAGAGTCTCAAAAGCAACCAAGATATTATCCAAGATTGCTTTGTCAGATTGAAAAGCACTTTGTGTTTCAGAAATGATCTGAGGCAAAATTCTTTTTAATCTATTTGCCAAAACTTTTGAGATAAGCTTACATAAAATATTACATAGTGCAATAGGCTGAAATTCAGTAATAGATTCGGGACTCTTTACCTTAGGAATAAGAGCAATGAATGTTGTGAGTGTTACATTTTCTTTTTCCACAACTTCTACAAAGACCCTAAAAACTTAAGTGATGCTAGAAATACTGCAATTTTATTACATAGGTCATACAAATTGCTATTTCACCAAAGTAATTCAAATACTTATTTATTATCTTGTTAAAAGTGCTACTAATCATGTTCATTTTCATATGAGTTTGTTAAATTTTTTTCAGTAAAATTTGTTGTAGTTTTAGCATTTTTTTTTTTATAGAAAAAACTATTGATTAATAGAAATCAAACTAAATCACCATTAAGTGAAAGAAAAATTAAAGGCTAAAGTTGTTATAAATTTTAATACAAAAACTTTCAAACTGACGTGAGACGAATATGATTAGTGCCACTTAAAAAATATAATAAATGAATATTTGAATCACTTTTCTTTTTTAGATGGGTAACACGTCAATTTATAAGACCTAAATAGAAAAATTTGTAGTATCATTAGCATTGTTCAAGTGAATTAATCGTATTGAATAGTAAGAATAATGAGTTCTAATAAAAAAAAGTATAATATAGAATTTAAATTAAATTTAAATTGGTGGTTCATAAACTAAATATTATTTAAGTAATATTAAAATGATAATTTAAAGCTTTTGTCTTTGGTCTTCAATTAAATTGTATTGAGTCAGCATTGTCTATATCCATTAAAGAAAATAATCTAAGTGGTCCATTGAGTTGCAATTCTCACACGTGTAAGTCTCTTAAAGTCGGGGAATAATTCTTTGAGTTAGAATTCTCACCCATATAAGAGCACTAGCATCAGGTGTGCCAAATGCCAAATGTTTGGCATTTGGCACGCCTAACACCAAAAAACCTCTTATATCAGATCTTCTAAATGCTAAAAGATTTAACATTGATGAACAGTACCATTTCGAATTTGGAACGATACGGATCCAAAAGCTAAAAAAATAATTTTTTATTCTTTTTCTCTCTACTCTCATTATTTTATTCTCATTTTTCTCTCTCTTCTCACTATCTATCTCTCTCGTCTGCCTTTCTCCCACTCTCAGACCATCTCTCCTCAGCATCCTCTCTTAACCTCTCTCTCTCTCTCTCTCTCTCTCTCTCTCTCTCTCTCTCTCTCTCTCTCTCTCTCTCTCTCAGCCCTTCTCTCTACTCAGCCTCCGTCTCTTGCAGCCAATTGGCCAACTTGCCTGCCTACGCCTCCACCGAACTCTACCCAATCTCTCCCACCACCATCTCGCCAAGCAATTCAAGTCTCTCTGTTCTTGCTCGCCGCCATCTCGCCATCCAAGTCTCTTCAATCTCGCCCTCCACCATCTCGCACACCATCTGGACCTCTCTTCTTTCTCTGGCAGTGGTTTTGGCGATGTTTTTTGGGTGGTTTCTATAGGTTGTGTTTTTTTAGGCTATTGTTGTGGGTTGTGTTTGGTTAATTTGAGTGGTGGTTGGTTAATTTGAATGGTGGTTGGTTGATATTGGGTGGTAGTGGGTTTGCAATAATGGTGGGTTGTGATGGGGGTGGCAGTGGGTGGTGGTGGTGGTGGTGGTAGTGGTAGGCAGTGAGTTGTGGTGGACTGTGGGTGATAGTGTAGGTTTTTTTTTTTTTGGAATTGTATGAGTTTTTTTAGGATATTTTAATATATTGTATATATTATTTTAATGTGTTGTATGGAATTATAAAATATCTAATATAAGGTGAATTATAAAATGGTGTGTTAAAATAGGAAAAACAAATTTGATGTGTGAAAATAGAATTCTTTTAGAACAACTGATGCTGATGCTCTAAGTCTATTAAATTAGGGAATAATATCTAAAGTTGAATTGAAGAGCATGTGGCCGTTCAATCTTTAGCCATCAAGAACTTGGATGATGATGGGTGCACCAAGAACGTTATTCCTTTGCAAAACTTGGATGGTAAAACCCTAGCCAAGGTGCTTGAGTGGTGAAAGACTCACTTGGACATGAAAGACAAGGAGGACAACAAGAAAGAAGAGAAGGAAAAACTCAAGAAGTATATGACGCTGAGTTTCTTGATGTCGATCAAGATTTTCTCTTTGATCTCATCATGGCTGCAAACTATCTCAATATCAAAAACTTGCTAGAAATTTTTGTTTTCTTTTTCTAGTATTTTATTTTATTTTCCTATGTTTGCAACTGATGAACGATTAAGTTGATTTCTAGTGATTCTGAATTTATGATTGGGTTGGTGAAGGTTTTGATCGATCAATGTATTAATTCATCTGGCTTTGTTTTTCCTTTTTGGTCCTTTCAATTCTTTTTCTCTTTCAAGCCAACATTGTATGATAAAAGTTCACGTTCAAAATTGGAACTCCTAGGCCCAATCAAGTTTAGGCATATATTAACTGTGGCTACCAAATTAATTTTTTTTTTATAAAAGGGATAATTATAATAAACTCACATGTGGTATGACCCGTTTTCACTTTGCCTACCCGTGGTTCAATCATTTACACTTTTCCCACCTGAACTTTAATCCGTTACCCATCCGTTACCCACCTCTGTTAAAATCAGGGGTAAAAATATATTTTATCTTCACTTTCATGTCTCTCTCCTCTAAAAACAAAAAATAACAGAAGAAACTCAAACAAACAAGATCAAAGAGGGGGGTTTTGTAGCTTGGGTTCAAGAACACACTTGCTCTTGGTATGAACAGCCTTGAGCCAATCAATCCAAATAAAATTTTCATATTCACACAAATCCTAAAAAAAATTTACAAAAATCCTACAATTGAAAGTGCTCTACTCTAATTTCACAAAAATCCTTTCAAACACTTTCAGTTATTCACAAAAATCATACAATGCTTCACCTTAGTTCTCTCTCAAATCTCAAACCAAAACCAAAGCAAACCCCTCTACAAAACCTAGACCCACCACACCTAGCAACACAAACACAGACCCACTACACCCTTAATAAAGAAAATAAGATAGCAGAGAGAAAGAGAGGCGAATTGAAGTCACAGTTGGAGCCAAACTCAACACGAAGGAACCCATGGCCGTTCACTGCCACCATTTCTTCGTTCACTGCTGCTACATTGGCCCGATTCATTCGTCTTCCTCAACTAGCCGCTCACGCTCACCCATCTCTCTCCCAATCACCCTCTCGCCAAGCCATCTTGCCCATAACGCAATCTTCAAATTCGACGGAGAGGAACGAAATTAAAATTGAACCCAATGGAGAGGAACTCAATTGAACTCAACGGACAGGAACTCAACGCAACCTTCAAACTCGACCCAATATTCATACATGGCTGCAACCATCGACTACGACGGCGTTGTTTTTGGTTGATGGTGGATTGTGGGTGATGCCGTGAGTGAGTGGGTTTGAAGAAAGGGAGAAGTCAGAGAGATAGAGATGAAGAGGGAGAAAAAGTAATAAATAAATAAATGAAGGAGATGGGTCTGGAAGCTATTGGATTTTTTTTTTTTATATTTTATTTGTATTCCTCCAATCTATTCTTGTAGAAGTTCTTCAGCAATCAAAAACCCTAACTTTTTTATTTTTGTTATGTTTGTTTTTCTTAAAAAATTGTTTTTCTAACGGCAAAGGGAAAGGTGGGTAACAGAGTCCTAACGGAAGTTACCACAGGTGGGCAAAGTGTAAATGATTAAACCATAGGTAGGCAAAGTAAAAACGGGTCATGCCATAGGTGGGTTTATTGTAATTATCCCTTTAAAAAATCTTGATTTAATAGTTATTGTTTCAAAGAACAATTTGGACACGAGCAAAGATTTACTATAAACTAAGTTGCAGTAACTCCTACGAAAATGCACATGGCAATACTTTAGATAGACACTAGTTCAAACTTATATTTAAATAAAAAATTCCTTGTCAAGATTGAATTTTTCACCAAATGGCCACTTTACACGTGCATTTTGCAGGAGTTGCTGCAACTTAGTTTGCAGCAAATCCTTGCCCTTTGGACATGGAAGCTCAACCGAAATCAAGATCTCATGTAGGATGGAAGTCATCTCAAAATTTATGCTTCTTAACAACTAAAGTAATCCAGCATAATGAATATCTTAAAAATCCATTTGTTAGAGAGATAAATAATAAATAATGGCACATGTTGATGCCAATTGCAGTTTGAGAAACTGAATAATACTTCTAAATATTACACTCGCTCTTAGTTGGCTAATCTTTGTAACCGGTGTAGATCTTCTTTGCACGAGCTCTGCACAAAGTGTTCAAGCCCAAAACTCCACCAAATAACCTCTCTGTTTTTTTTTTTATGTATAAGAATGTTTGTAATTGCTGGATTTTTACCTTCTCTTTTCACCTCCCTCTTGCGCATGTCTCTAATCCAATATTTGCTCTAATACATTTTATCTCATTAATCACCACAATAAATAGAATAAAATATTCTCTTAAGAAAATACAAGATAGAGAAAGCACAGAGTCACTTAAATGAAGGCACATAAAGAACCCATAGGCATTAGTAGTTATTCATATTTAGTATCTTCAAGGGCCAAAGTATAAATAGGGAATTGTTTTTTTCATTTAAGGCATGCACACTTCATTTAACAACCTAAAGACATTTCCGATCAATTGGATGGTTATCTTCATGCTTGTAAGTGAGCCATCATCTCGCATGAACTTTATCTAGGAGTATACGTCTCTTGTAATTTGTAAGGTTGAATTTAATCAACCATGTGTTGGCTTTATTCCATGTCAAATTTGCTTGTAATTCAGCATGTAGAAACCCTGTGTTTAGGTGGGAATTATGTAAAGATTGTGTGTGAGAGAGTGTGAAGAAAACTCAAGATATGTGGATTCAAAAGAGTCTCGCGACTGGATATCGCGACTGACTCACAACTGGCAAGTCGCCAAAGTGGCACACATGTGAAGCATGCAGTGAGCTGAAGGGTCACGACATCTGGAGCACTACAGGACAAAAAGTATAGTCTAACCTGGAAGTTATCTAGCGACTTGTTCCAGTCACGAGGCCAAGTTGCCAAAATGCCCTGTTTTGATGAAAACTGACTTTTCACATTCCTCTCATACCCTACTATAAATATCCTTATACCTACAAAATGTAATGTGCTAAAAAAGAAGCCTATTGAAAGAAAAATCCTAAGAGAAGTTTCTACAATACACCCCCCTATTAGAGAGAGCTACTCATTCTTAAAGAGAAATCTTTGTAATCTTTTCTCATTCCCTCTCCTATTGTTATACCTATTGAGAGGAGACTTGTACCCAAACACTACCCACACCCATTTAGAGTGTTGAGTGTTTTTAGAACTTGGAAATCATTGGAAGATGCCAAGGATGACGGATGCAATATGGGCATATTGCAGGATCCGGTAAGTTAGAGAACACAAGGTTCGACGTAACCCTGTCGTGTTATCTTTGTGTTTGTATCTCTCTTCCCTTACTCTTTGCCTTTTAATTGCTGCTGTGTTTGTGATTAACTATGGTTTAAAGTGTTTTACCAATTTGGGTTTAGCTTATATTCATCATTCTGCACATATATTGTTTGTGTATAAGCTTGTGTTGGTAATTTTGAAATTGGGGGTCTAAATGTTCATTGGTGTTTTATACGCTATTTGAACTTTCATAATTAATCTATAGGGTTATCAATTTAGGCTTTGTACTTTTGTAATTCAATTGATTTTGTATTTGTACTCTCTAATACTTGTAATAAGAATATCTATTTTGTTCCTTAATTCGTTCTGAATTAGACATTTAAGTCCTATTTTGTTAAGCAGTGACCGGGCATAATCCTTTTGGTGTGAAGTCTTGTATTGCATAGCATAAATTTAGTGTGGGCGGTCTGAAAATATTGGCTTGTACTCCAAAAGCCATTATTTTAAGGGGTTTTGTTAATTCAACGATGTCATGATATAACCTAGACCATTTATTATACATGAAAAAATAGCTGAAATTAAAATCTTTATATGATAGAGTAGCTTAGGAACTTTAAAAGATCTTAATCCAGATATTAATTCATAAACATACGCATTTAACAGGTTGTTTTATAGCACAACCAGCAGTACATGATAGTTAATTGCCAAACCAAGAGCTCTAACCACATACGTTTTTGGTAGGAGAGATGATTATCTGATCCTTTGGAGATAGCCAACAGTTTCTTGCCTACCAAATTTAGCCTATGGGTTATATTATTTCTTGCCACTAAGCCGCTTGAGTTCAATGTTAATGGCATTGCTGAAACATGTTGCTTCCTTTATTGGTTGTTCCATGGCTTCTTTAAGCCTGCTTAGTTCCACTTCCTGTCCATTGAAAATGTTCTCATTATTACCCCCTTTATTTATTTCACAAAGAAAAACACTTCTGCATGCCTATTTTTAAGTGAAATACATCCCCCCCCCCCCCCCTCCAAAAACAAGTAAAGAAGAAAGATTGTATAGATTATATTATTTTTATTTTTTGGTAAACAACAGTATATATACACTACATTTTTCTTGAAGTACTATCCCCATTATAATGCTCTAAAAAACTTGGTTAAAGAAAAGCACATTAAACGCTCAGAATCACATCATTATCATAAATATACGGGTGTGTTTGTGGAAAAAAAAAAAATTATGAGATGATCTCAGACACACATACTATGATAGAGACTTAGAGTAGTCTAATAAAATCGTCTCATAAAATACCATTTAAGGTCGGAGACGAGAGATATTTAACTGCAGAGAGGATAAGGGCCATACCATGAAGTGATCAAGGTCCGACGAATTAAGAGTGCTTTCTCCCTAGAGCTTGGAATAGGATTGCTGATGTTCTACTGCATTTGTTTCACCCACATCTTCTATTTCACCTAATGCCACCTAGCATTATTCATTAAAAAAGAAGAAGAAAATAAATAAATAGTGGTCCACTTGACTTTAGATACCATCAGCTCATGGAGTAAAATAAAGCATTTGTATACCATCAGCTAACCTAACATATCCAATTATAATTCATGGCAATACCTAGATGCCCGCCATATAGTATAGTGTGTGTAATTGAGAAGGAAAGAAAAAAAAATGGCTGGCATCTATGTATTAGGCCATGGATGAGGGGAAAATGAGTATTTGTTCCTAATTTACAAACTATGCAACAAAATGCTTCTGTTTTGAAAGTATATATCAAAATGTCTTTGTTTTTTAAACTCGAGTTTAACAAAATCGAGTCACAAGTACTCGATATTAACAATGTCAAATTCTATGCATATTTTGTCACTTTTAAAAAAAAAAAAAATATATATATATATATAAGTAACACTCGACATTGTTAATGTCAAATTCCACTTAAAAATATACATAAAACTCGATTTTGAGAATATTAAATTTTACACAGAACTCAATTTTATCAAAATCAAGTTTAAAAAATATGAGAATTTTGCTAAATAATTTCAAAATAAAGGTATTTTGCTATATAGTTTGAAAATTATGGACAAATGTCCATTTCCCCCTACATCGTTGTGCCTCGGCCGCAAGGACTCTCAGCCACATGGATAGTTCAATGGGCTCATCAGCCCATGAATGATATATGGCGTTTTTCTAGGTCATTAGACTAGTCTTTTTCCAAGTAGGAAGTAGTCTGTATGTAAGAAAGTACATTTCGGATGTTCCTCTCAAGTGCGACGTATTTAATTTTTAGGTTCTTTCCACTTCAGTCAAGATAAAGGGAAGAAAAGATTTTCCAGATTGTCCTGTCAATTACCTTTGTCCCCATAGGCCACAGTTTCTCTTAATTACACCACATGGATCTTCACATCAAGTTGTGGAAATTTCATCTATTTCATAGTTTAGAACAAATTTTAAAGTGTACAAATTATTACTCCTATGTCTTTTAAAACTTTATATTTTGTAATAATTTATACAGTATTGGATCCAAAAATAAATTAAAAATAAATATAACATTCTAAACCATGAAATGGAGAGGATCGATCCTGACAATAAAAAATTAAAAATCCTTTAAAAAAAAACAAGGAAGAATAGGGAGATATAAGTACCTTCAAACATTTCATGTTACTATCTTTCAACAACCCAAACAAAGGATTGCCTGTGATCATCCCTCTTAAAAGCTCTTCATCTTCTTCTTGATCTACACCAGTGTTTTCTAGGACCCTAATACCACCATTCTTTGCACTCTGATCCTCCATCTTATTTTTTTTGGCTAAATCTTTGATCCACCTTTCAATCTCTCACTCACTCCCTTTCCCATACGAGACTAATTTTATATCAAGTAGTAATCCTTAGCTTGGAAGAGAATCAGTATGTATATAAATGCCTACGTAAATGATCATGATAAACTTTACCAAAAAAAAAATGATCACGATAAACTTTACCATAATAAGCTTTTTTCTGCTTCCTCTTTTTTGTCCCGAAAGGAACTTTACAGGGTTTCCCTCGATAATAGCTCCTCTCAAGTACCTGATTGTGTGTGTGGTTAAACGTGATATGCATTAAACTAGGAAGCCATGAAAGGCGAAGTCATGGCAGTGAGCCTTAAGGAATACGATCCAGCAGCATCAGAACTTAAAAGATTACATAAAACATCATTAGGCGGCAAATCTAATACAACAAAATCCCCAGTAAGAGAGCAGCCAGCTAGTGCAAGATTGTCAGCACACCTGTTCGACTCTCTAAAGGTATGGTTGACCTTGAAGTGATGAAATTGCCCCAGCAGGTACCTGCAGTCTTTGAGGAGGGGGGAATACGATCTGTTAGAGGTTGTATTGGCTGATACAAGATTAACAATATTGAGAGCATCTAATTCTACAACTAGATGCGCAATGCCAAGTTGGGCAGCAAGTAAAAGCCCATCTCTTAAGGCCCAAATTTCAGCCGTAAAACCAGTAGCAACCCCAATATTCCTCATGTAACCCTTAATCCACATCCCATGATGTAACCCTTAATCCACTAGTAGCAAGTACCTGAATTTTGAACTTTCCTTTTTACCTCTATTTTAGCTCTATATTGAAAAGATCATTGATACAGTTTCCAAATTGAGTTTTCTACTATTTCCAAATTGGGTCTTCGATCTACTTTGCACATCCTTATTATTTTCCGTGCATGACTAAACCTGGTAGGGTTTTGAATGAGTTTTGGTTTTAGTTTACGTCTTGAAATGCGACTGAATAAATAGTTACTCAAAATTTCTTTAAACTAATAATGTTTACAAAAATCTTAGATTTACTTTAAATCTATCCCACCGTTATTTTCTTCCTCTCTTTTTTATCCATAGAGTGAGCTTAGGTTTTTTTTAGTGTACTCATTTCATATTTTCATGACATTTTTTGTAATAAATGTCAAGTTTATTGGTGTATTTTATCATTGTAGTAGTGGCCACTACTACAATGATATGCTCTAAATAAAGTTTGGGTAAAAAATTATTTAATGACAATAAAGTTTGGGTAAAAAAATCATTAAATGGCAATAAAGTTTCTATATGCTCTAAAATTATCCAATGACAATAAAGTTTGGGTATAAGATTATTCAATGACAATAAAGTTTTGATATGCTCTAAATAAAGAGTTGATACTCCTTTGCCCATATTATCTTTTGCACCAAAATAGATCTTTTAGTAAAACTTTTTTCATTGAAAAGTAGATATTCGAGGTTTCAAAACGAATACAAATATGACTCAATTTAGATTTGAAGTATGTGATATGGCATAGTTATGCTAAATCCGAGAATCTCGCTCGAGCAAGAATAAACCTCGGTCGTGCAAAATTGCAACATGAAAAAAAATCTGATTTTTATTAGAAAAATTGTTTGGTCTCAGATTTAACCCTACTTTTTATTCCTATATAAAGCATCATATGCAAGACAATTAGAGGTAAGAAACTATACTAGAGCTAAAAAAAAATCTTATTTTCCATTTCTTCCTAACTTTATCTTGTGAGTACAAAAGAGAGCTTTCATGAGAAAATCCTTCTATTTTGTATCCATACGTGTGATCTAAAACTTTAATTAAATAATATAAACTACATCAAATCTTCAAGATGCCTAGGAGTGACCAAGAAATTAGTTTGCAATCAGTAGATCGACTTATAGCAACAAGTAACATCAAAAGTACAAAGTAGGAGTTTACAGTTACTGGCAAAAGCGGAGAGCTCGAGTACCTAGTCTAATTACGTGCACGGTAAGTGGTGCAATTAACCTACGTACAGCAGCAACCTTCAATATTAGACTCGTTGAGTTAGTCCTTGCCCCTAGAGTGTTTAACCGTTTTGGGTTTTCACTAATTAAAATAATCATGATTGTCTCTATGTAAGTGTGCTGGTTATTTATTGATTTGAATATGTGCATCCATGGAAATCATGAAATTTTTTAATCTTGACTTAATACCTTTACTTTTAACTCTTAAACAATTCATTAAAAATGGTAGTAAGCCATTGTAGGGGTGTAAACAACATTTTTCATAGATTCTAATAAATAATTTGGATGTTTGTGTTTTAGTCTATAATACCCTTTTTATGGACTTGGTAAACACATTGTTCAATAAAATTTTATATAAATCGAATTATTAATATTGGTCAAGTTATGTTTTGATTGACTATAGTGCTTACAACATTTAAAGTTTATATTTAAATGTTATTATATAGTATTTTAGAATTTAATATCAAGTAATAATAGGTAAAGTCTATCTAAGTACAACACCATAAAAATGTTAATAGTGTACAGTAAGTGGATGGTTCATGTTGCATTTTCGAATCTGAATGGAAAATATTTGGAACAAGGTTTCTAAAAATTAATATGGTTTAGATTTTATATTTTTAAACTGGTTTAGGTTTAGACTACTTTAGGATTAATGGAAATTTTCCTTTTGTCTAAAACCCAATTTATTGTTATTCTTTGAAAAGAAAGACATTATTTCTTATATCACTTTCTAAAATTATATATATATATATATATATATATATACTTATTTATTTATTTACATAATACATAGCTAAGAAAGGAAAATATCATTAATATTATAAACAAATTTTTAAATAAATACTATGAGTCATATAAACACATACCTTGGTAGAATAGATCACCTACTTGCCGGATCTTGCTCTTTGATAACTTTAAAAAACTTGTCCTTGCTCTTTGTTCTCCCGTGTATTCCACGCTCCAAAGTTTAATTAGGCAACTGTAGATGGTTTTACATGCAGAGAGAGATATAGGATTCGTTTGGATAGAACTTATTGCTGAAAACTGAAAACTGAAAACACTGTAGCAAAATAATTTTTAAATGTGTAAATAGTGCTGCGGGACCCACTTTTAATAAAAAAATTACTAAAAAAGTACATGTACAGTGCGCGCACTGCGCGCTTGTCTCCTGCAGCAGCAAAAAAAAAAAAAAAAAAAAGCAAAACTTGGACGCAAAACGTGGACGCTGCATCCAAACGTCCTCATAGTCTATTTGTGAGACCACTAACAAAACTGTTCGTATGTTCGCATTTTTCACAATATTCACTATTGGTGATCAATTATCTGACTATTATAGGAGTATTTAAATACCAATAGAGATCCACCCACCATTTGATGAGTGTCCTTAAAAATACTCACATGCTATATTTAAATTACTCCCCTATTAATCTTGACAACTCATCAAGATCAATCAGTGTAAATTTAAGCTTAAATTGAAACTCACTTATCACTACCAAAAAACGCGGGATATAACCGCGTTTTTTTAGCCACGTTTACAAAAAACGGGGCTATAGCTAACCAATAGTAGCGTTTTTAAGAAACGCAGCTTAAACTCTAACCTATAGTTGCATTTTTAAACTGCGGCTATAGGTTAATTCTATAGCCGCATTTGTAAGTGTTTTTAGCCACTTTTTTTTTTTGGATAGAGTCTATTGCCGCATATTTTTTTATAGATTCTATTGCCACATTTTAAAAACATGGTTATAGGTCCAGCCAAATATTTTTCCCATTAAGAAGGACCTATAGCCGCATTTTTCAAACGTGGCTATAGCTAACCTATGGCCACATTTTTTCAACCGAATACTATTATTATTATTAAAAAATAATTAATATCTTTTTCTACCTGCTGCTGGAAGCTTTTAAGGTTTAAAAAAAAATTAAAAAAATAAAAGTTTTTGAAACTTTGAATTAAGTTCAAGTGGTTTAGTGTCCTATCAAACTTATGTGGGTGAGTTTAACTCCTTATTCCATTCTGCTAAGCATTGAGTCTAGGTTTCCTCTTCCCATATTCCGTATCAAAAAAAAAAAAGGCACATTGCCCAAACTTCAAGTTTGAAGGCCATTAATGCTACACTTGTCTTAAAAAATAATTAAAAGTTTAAAAGCTATTAATTTAATCTACAGTCCATAACCATAACATAAATTAAAAAATAGAAAAGAAGGAAAGATCTGGCTTTTAGGACTCTGCGCAAAGAAGAAGAAGAAGATTAGAAGGACTAGATGAGAGGATGAATAGAAAAATAGGATCACTACTCACTACCAGAACATCATGGCAACAGTGGGGATCTGAGCTATCTGTTTTTTTTATTCTTATCCACTAACATCGTTTATTTTGGTTTTTATTTTATTTTATAAATACCGGCCATTTTTCATTATTCCTTCTCATTTTTGTTCCCTTTAACTTTCTATCTCTCTTTGCAGTAGATCTGAAGATTGAGTCTCTCTTTGCTTTAGATTTGAAGATTTTGAATCAATGAAACTAAAGTGCCTCAAAAAATTATCACATCACCTTCTAATCCTTGTTATTTCAATTTTTCTTTTTTCACTTCTTCTAGAACCATGCCCACCCAGCCCATCCCTTCCCTTTCCATTTTCTTTTAGCTTTATTTTTGTTTGACCCATGGCCGAAAATTATTTTCTTTTGTTTGATTGTGTTTTGATTAATTTTGGGTTTGAGCATATGGACTCTTTTTGTTTATGTTTCTGTTATGGGGATTTTCTTATTTTTGTTTGGGATTTGATATTGGAGGTTCGAAAGGCCGCATTTTTAGCTTGGATTTGTGTTTGATTTCAAAGTGGGTTTGCATGTCGGTTTCAAGTAGACTAAGGCAAATGGGTTTGTGTTCTTGAGCATGTGCTTTTCTATTTCTGAGCTTGCGCTTTTGTTTTTCTTGAATAGATTGTGTGTTCAATTTGGGTTGATTTCGTTAAAGGAGATGTTCTGTTTGTGTTCTTGTATTTTAGAGCATGTTGTGTTTGTATTGTGGGCATGTTGTATTTCATAGCAACGAATACAGACTTGCTACTGTGAAGAAAACCATCAAGAGGTTCTTGAATTCAATTGGAGGTTCCAATTGTGATTATGGGTGGAATGTTCATTTATTGGAGAGTTTAGAGATTCTGAAGTGGTAAAAGGTTTCTATTATAAGTTCATCTACTATGATTCTAGAATTTAGGGACAAAGGTTTTATACTAGATCTTAAACTTATCTCTATTATAGTAGATTGCTTTTTAGGAAGGTGTTCCCCCAGGTTTTTCATTGTGAAACTAGTTTGTTTCATTGATTTTCCTGAGTCATCATATCTTGCCTTATTTACCATTCTGTTGTGTATAATATTGACATGATATTGATGTTTGTTTGTTTAACCAAGGACTATTCATAATAGATATAATTAACAACTTGCCTTTAAAACTTGTTAATTCTATCAATCGAGGTCTAAATTTTCCAATAGCCTAAAATGTTTTTTTGATCAATTTTAAAAAAAAAATGTAATTTGCATTTTTACCTAAATAATAACAAAAAAAAATGTCATAAATCTGACAATATGATGGCAAAAAAGTTGAACACAACATAACGAAAATATGAAAATAACAATCATGGATGCTACATATTAATAGACGTACAAGAGGAATTACAACAAGAACAACCAAAACCTTAATCTCAACAAGAACAACAAAAAAATTATATATGATAATTAAGTATAAAATCTTATTCAGTAAACTTATCCATAAAAAATCAGATTCAATTATATAATATCATATTGTCATGTAGCTAAAGATACATACTGTTAAAACTTATTTTTCAGTTATTTAAAAATGACCTATTGAAAAAGTTATACACAAAAAAAATATATATTAAAAGATTTATCTTTTACCTCTCACAAAAAAAAAGTTTCATATTTTTTTAAAGTGTTGTTTTCGAAATGCCATGCCAAACTGATGAGACGACAATATTATCACGAAGATATACAACACCCCACTCTATTTTATAAAATAAAAATTCCAAATGGACAGTTTTTCTTGAAATAACCAATAATTTTATATTTTTTAGAAAAATGTTTTTACTAACTTATGTCTTTAGGACATCCATTAATAAATTTTTAAATAAATTTTATTGAAAAATGAAAAAATAATTAACTTTTTTTATTTTTTTTTTAAATTTTCATATAAATTTCTTAAAATAGATAATTAATTGATGTTCTAAAGGCATACACTAACCAGACTAATGGAAAAATTATTATTTGGTACCTTTTTCCTCTTCATAATTATACTAGTAAACATATTCATTGTTAAAGTTTTTTGAAGACATATTCATTGTTAAAGTTAAACATGAAATACACGTGATATGTTGGCCAAGTTCAAGGAGTATGGAGAATTATCCCCAAAAAAAAAGTTTAAGCAGTATGGAGGATGTACTAAAAGATCATATATTTTGAAAAATTGTTAACGCAATTGAAATGTCACTCGTAGGTACAAATCTTTTGTGGATGGTAACCAAGAAAATTTTGTATTTTGTCCTCTAGTAAGCTATTGTACGTAAAAGTAATGTTTAGATCAAAGTCTAGACAAAATGAAAGTTATATATCTCAACTTTTCCTTGCAAATAGCGAGGTCCCCCAGATTTTGAAAAATCATAGACCAGCATTTATATCCAAGAAAAACAAAAACCTTGAGACAATCCTTTGGGCAATTCACAAAACCGGATAACAAAAGAACCTTTAAGACAAACCAACAACAAAATCATCCACAAATCCAAATAACAAAGAAAAACCTTTAGACAAACCAAAAATGCCAAACAAACAAATCACAAATCCAGTCTAAACATTAAAAATAAATACTAACAAGTAACAACACAACAAATCACAAATCTTGACCAAACAAATCTTTGATCTGATATTTTCTCCTTTGATATCCCTCCTCGCTCTTTTTCTCTGCATTATGGCATGACTTGAGTGGCTAGGCAGCTGCTCTGCCTTTCTTAATTTTTAAGTGATAAAGCCATAAAGGTGGAAGCTGGTATTTCAAAAGCTATTACTCTATTAGTGAGAATGATCACAAGTAGTCACGAAATCATGGGGCTTTTGATGATTATGCTCACACACACACACACACACACACATATATATATATATGAGAGGACCACATCATAATTATTTACTTTAGTTTGTGCTATGTGTCCACTTAAGTTTTTTAATTTTTGTGCTAAGTGAGTTAATGAATGCAAAATACTAAGAATATAATATTAATGAACTATAAAATCATTAAAATAAAAATCCAATCACATATACTTAATAAAAATCACCACACAACAAAGATCTTCATATGTTCTATCTTATTAAAAATTAGAAGAAAAAAATGATCATAAGTAGTATTAAATTTAGGTAAGAATTTTAATATGTGACTAATTACGTTTACGTTTACTTTTTTTTAAAAAAATAATTTGACTAATTATTTATATTTTATGATAAAATTATGTTTAATTTTAAATATATCTATATGTATGCATGTATTATATTCTATTTTTTTTAATAGTTTGACTAATTATTTATATTTTTATAATAAAAAATTAGTATAATTTTGAATGCATTCATGCGTTTGCGTGGGTTACATGCTAGTTATCATTAAACTAAGATACCAATTAGTTTTTGGTGTAAGCGGGGATCAAATCACAGATCTCTTATTCAGCTATCAAAGATTTTTCTAGTTGAGCTAATTGAAATCTATAGAAATTGTTGTTATAATTAGTATTCAGAATGGAAATAATAACTAAAATTGATTTTTAAAAATAATTAATTAATTTGAAAAGATTAAAAAATTAGCCCAATCCAATCCAACCAAAGAATCTATAAGTTTAGAACCACTCTTTTTTTCTTTTTCTTTTTTTTTTTCAATTCTTAAGAACCAAAATAAATTCCTACCAATTATTTTTAATAATTTGATAGTTACAACAAGAATGAGTGCGGATGTGAACCTTCATACTAAGAAGTTTTAGTTGAACTACAAAGCAATTGATTATAAATCCCTATAATTAATATGACTTTTATTTAATTCATAGATTATTGGAAAGCCAACTATAATGTTTATCTTCTAAAAAAAACTGCAATGTTTAATGTTTTTAGAGAAAACATGAAAAAAAAAAAAAAATTCTAGAAATGATACAACATTGCTAACCTCTAGTATTGATATACCAAGTTTTGAAAATTTTCAAACAAAGAATTTTGGGCCCTCTAAGTTTGAATTCTGGTTCCATCCTAGAAAGAACGATCCAATCAAACCTCATTCCCACATGTCCTATGGTTTCTTAAGACCTCAAGACTTTGAAAGTTTGACTGTCACTGAACGTACAGGACTACAAAGATCAAACGCTCTTTTGTATGTATCCATAGACCAAATCTCAATGTCTAGTCTGAGATGGTACCCTAGATTAGAAGAACAATATAGTAGAGAGTGAGAGGCTGTAAGGTTTGTAACTCAAGGGTGATTAGCTACTATATATAGAGGATAAATAAATTATTAAAAAAAAAAAACCTTTTTTCTCACATAAATAAGGGAAGAATTAACGGATGTCCCAATGGTATTGATTTAAAAATATTTTTTTTAAAAATTATAAGAAAAAAATAAATTAACTGTTTTGACAGTTTTTTATATTTTCCATAAAAATAATGTCAAACTTAACTAAAATAATTTATTAACAATTGACCTGAGGACACAGTTAACAAGGCTCCATAACTGATGCCAATTTATAGCCTTTGACAAAATACTAGCTTGGGTTAGGACCAGTGTGGGTGATACCGTACTGTATCGGCCGGTACGGCCGGTATATATCGTACCGGCCAGTGCACCGGTACAGGTACACTCCTGTTTTGGTACCAGAAAAATTACTGGCTGTACCGGCGAAAACTGGCCGTACCGGCGCAATCCGGCTGTTTCGGCCTGTAAATGAAAACAAAGAAAATCCAGATGAGAAAAAAGAAAGACAAGGCTACCCATTCAAAAACCCAAATGAGAAAAATGAAAAACAAGGCTATCCATTCGAAAACCCAGATGAGAAAAATGAAAAACAAGGCTGAGTCTTGTGAAGCTATGTTGTGCTATGCTGAGAGAGTGAAAACCATAGACTTCAGCAATGAGAGTATAAGACAGAGGCAGCAATGTTTACCAACAAAAAAAAAAAAGATAGAGGCAACAATGTTTACCAAAAAAAAAAAGATAGAGGCGGCAATGAGAGTGTGAACAGAGGAAATGTGTAATGCAGCTTTTATAAGTAGGTTGACCTAAAATGGACGGTATAGATTGATTCAAGAGTTTTAAAGCTTCTGAACCATTTGATCTACTTTTTGTTAACCATGTTTGGTTACATGAATAGGTGGGAGCTTTTTTTTATTGAGAATGAATAGGTGGGGGGCTGTGTCCAGAACTTCGGCTAATATATATATATATATATATATATATATATATATATATATCAATATATATATCAAAGATAATTTAAAGATTATCTTTGCTAATATATATATAATTTATATTTTATATCTTTGCTAGATAATTTTTTTTTTACTTTAAACTTATAAATTTTCTTTGCTAATATATATATATATATATATAAAATAGTGGTAAACCCGAAACGGTACACCGGTATTGACCGATATTCGAAATATATCGTACCGCTAGCCAAACCGGTACAGTATTGACTTCCTTGATTAGGAAACTTTGATTAGTTGCCCACATTGTTGCCCTTTAGGCCGAATAGGCTTGCAAATGGGTTTTGGGCCCCCTAGCGATGACTTCTTAGATGGAGAATACCTTATGGATAGTCTACCCTAATTAAGATACACATTCCATTCTAAATTGTTTGGCCTAATTAGAAAAACTCAATTATTTAGGTAAATATTATTAACTGTGTTATCTCTTCTTTTTTCTTTTTCTTTTTTAAAGGTAAAAATTTCCTAAATTACCCTTAAACAAATTTATCAAAAATTATTTAAGAAAAAAAACATTTCTAGTATTGGAGCCAACCTCCAAGCAATTTTCAAAATTATTGTAGTTTTTAAATTTTATTTTTGTACTACTCTTACAATTTGCAAACCTATATTCAAGTCCAAATTCTATAGCCACCAAGTCTAATCCAAATTCAACCTTTATCTTTAAATCAAATTTTAATACGGTAAATTATAATTCTATCTTGCTACTATCTACTACTCCGTATCTTTAAAAGTAAATCAATTTTATTCATAATAAGTAAATCAAGCTTAGATTAGAACTACGTCCCGAGGATAAGTGGATAACAAAGTTTTCAAAGAAGCCCCAGAAGTATCTTTGTCAAAGTTTTTTTTTTAAAAATTATAATAAAAATTGTGTGTATAATGGATTTTAAATTTTAAGTTTTTACTTTTTTATTTTAAGAAAATGCCCCCTCCCAAATAAATTAAGGGCATAAAGAAAATATTAATAAATTATTGGCGTTTGATTTTTTAAACAAGACATAATTTTGAGACATCCCAAAATGAAATACAGACCAAACAATTTGGGACAAGAGGAGTCTTAATATGAAATCACCACTTAATAAACTACTAAGGAAAATTAAGAAAAAAAAAACCCTCAAACTTTATTAGGTTTCTTTGATATATTAAATTTGGATCGAATATGAAAATAAATACATGATTGTGGTCTTAAATATAACCTAAAAGATAAAATTAAAAGAAATATTCAATAGAATTATGGAAAAGTACAAGCTAAGAACTAATTTACCTCCATAATTTGAGTTTAGAAATTAAGTTACAGGCTAATTCTACCGTATTTCCCTTTTTTTTAAGGGGTATGGTACTCACTAGTAGGCAACCTACTATACCAGATTACTAAATCCTCACATTTGACGGTTTTATTCTCACAGTGTGTAGTTCCAATGTCACATATGACAGTTTTTTTGTCACATTTAGTGATTCTTTTTTTTTTTTTCTTACATTTGACGGTTTCATTCTCACGTTGTGCAGTTCTAACATCACATTTAATTGTACTTTTGTCACATTTGGTGGTTCCTTTATTTCTTTTCTCACATTTGACGGTTTCATCTTCACATTATGTAGTTCCAACATCACATTTGACAGTTCTTTTGTCACATTTGGTGGTTCCCTTATTCTTTTTCACATTTGACGGTTCTATCCTCACATTATGTAGTATCAACATCACATGTAACTGTACTTTTGTCACATTTAGTGGTTCCTTTTTTTTTTCTCACATTTGATGGTTCTATCATCACGTTGTACAATTCCAATATCACATGTGACTGTTCTTTTGTTACATTTAGTAGTTCCCTTTTTTTTTCTCACATTTGATGGTTTCATTGTTACATTCGGCAATACCAGCATAAAATTTTACAGTACTTTTTTTTCCCACACATTTGACGGTTCCATCCTCACTGTGTAGTACCAACATCACATGTGACTGTACACTTGTCACATTTAGTGGTTCTTTTATTTTTTTTTTCTCATATTTGATAGTTTCATTGTCACATTTGGTAATACCAACATAACATTTGGCAATATTTTTGTCACATTTGGTGGTTCCTTTTTATTTCTCACATATGACGATTCCATTTTCACATTGTGCAATACCAGCATCACATGTGACTGTACTCTTATCACATTCAGTGGTTCCTTTTCTTCTTCTTTTTTCCTTACATTTGATGGTTCGATTGTCACATTAGACAGTACCAACATCACATCTAAGTGTACTTGTGTCACATTTAGTGGTACCCTATTTTTTCTCACATTTGACAGTTCTATTGTTACATTGGATAGTACCAACATCACATGTAACTGTACTTTTATCACATTCAATTTTTTTTTTTTTTTACTCACATTTGACAATTCTACCGTCATATTAAGTTGTACCAACATTACATATAGGCATAGCCAACACCTCACCAAATTACCTAATAATCGACGAATATATATAACAAAAATACTCCTAAAATCTCTAAAATTTCATAAATGCCCTTAAATATACTAAATTACCAAAAAGCATCCTAACACTTAAAAATTACCAAAATAATCTCGAAACTCTCAAAAATTATTGGGATATCCTTAAAACCTAAAAAATGATTGAAATGACCTTAAAACCTAAAAACTTACTGAAATACCCTCTCAATTTAAAAAATAATTGAAATACCCTTAGATGCTAAAAAAATAACCTAAATGACCATGAAACCTAAAAAACGACTGTAATGCACCTTAAACCTAAAAAATGACCAAAATGCCCATAAAACCTTAAAAATGACCAAAATAGCCTTGAAACTTTAAAAAAAATTGAAATATCATTGAAACCTATAATATGACCAAAATACCTCATAAAACTTGAAAATGACCAAAATATCTCTAAAAGCCTTAATAATTTCCAGAATACTCTTGAACCTAAAAAATGATCAAAATACCCTAAAACCTAAAAAGACCGAAATTACCCTAAAACATTAAAAAAAAAATGATCAATATAATCAAGAGACCTAGAATTCATACATTTTGTGAGAAGCTATTGCGTCTATACGTCTTAGGGTTTAGTAACTAAGTGCTTCCTAATCTTCATTATTCATGAAGTGAAGAACTTTACAGCCAATAACAATCAATCAAGTTGTTGGAGTTAGTCATAAATTGGAGATTTGAACAACAAAGGAAAAAAAGTCTGCTACAAGATCAAGTTCAATTGGGTATTGGAGTGAACGTTTAACTGTAGGTTGGTATTTTGGGATATGTCATAATAATGGTAAGATTCTTCATACTTGTGACTACTTAATTATTGATTAGTGGATTCTTGGGATTGGTGACATTAAATTCACCTGATGGAGTTTTTGCCTTATGAGAGGTTTTCCTCATTTGTTAACAAATCACTGTATCAATTTAATTTTCGCTACGTTTAGTTTATTTGGTGATTTTTTTTGTGCCTCTACGATTTGCATGTAATTTGATCTAATTAATTAACTTGGGTAATTGAATTAATCAACCGGGGTAAATTTATTTTAACCCAAAATATACTTTAAAAATAATAGTGTCATGCATATATGTGCATAATTAAATTAAAATATATTTTTCTAAATAGTAAAATTTTAATTGAACTATTTTGTTGTTAGTGTTCTTGAGAAGATAATTGTTGAAAAAGGTTGTTAGTGTTCTTGACTGGTTTAAATTTTTTTTTTCTCTTGAGAATATTTAGTAATTAATTGAATTTTTTAATTTAAAAAATTCTATAGAAAATTTAAAAATTTGAACTCTAACACAACAAAATTTAACAGAAATTAAAAAACCTTGATTAAATAAAGTTGAAATAT
This sequence comes from Castanea sativa, assembly GCF_040712315.1. Classification (NCBI taxonomy): domain Eukaryota; kingdom Viridiplantae; phylum Streptophyta; class Magnoliopsida; order Fagales; family Fagaceae; genus Castanea; species Castanea sativa. Next base: position 24,518,950 of record NC_134015.1, on the reverse strand, counting down.
AGGTAACTCAGATTGAACAAAAATAAAGTTAGAGGTTTGAAATAAATTTTGGTCAAATATAGATGATGCAATTTACATTTTTGGCAAAAATAATAAATGAAATGTTAACGTGTTTAAGTTCTATTGGCCAAATCAGCGCTTAGATGATGAAAAAAAAAAAAAAACACACAGACACACACACAAACACCTGCTTCTAAAAATCTCTCTAATCAGTGTACGCCGTACGGTTCACCGCTTTGGAAGTAGGACCACCACGACCTCCACTGCAAAATGCAGTGCCGCCACTCAAAACCCCTGCTTTCTCTTTTCCTTTTCTTAGCTCTTCCCAGCTCTAATCTTTCTTGCTCTATGATTGTCTTCCCCCCCCCCCCCCCTTCCTTTCATAGATACAATACACACAATGATAGAAAAGTTGTTAGATCTAGAAGTTTTGGGTGGGTTCTGAAAATATACTATAGGGTGAGATTGCTTAGTGGTTGCAAGGTCCTCAATAGCATGATTTGGCCTTAGGATCGCTGGTTATTGACAATTTTTGTCTTCAATGTAAAGGTTATCAACAGATTCAACACTCAAGACCCATAGTGAAAATAGGATGGTCTGTGCACGCATCAAAAAATAGATTAGAGAACAAACCCAAACTGATTTTTCTTTTCTTTTTTTTCAATTTTTATACTTGATCTGCTAAACTTGTAAGAGCACTCACAGCAGTGGAGCTAAATAGCTATATAGCTATTTTAGCTCCACCAAAACACAAAAAGCAACACTATAGCAGTAGAGTTAAAGGTATTTTTTACCTTCATTGCTACAGTGCACTATAGCTAAGAGCTAAAAAAATTAATTTTTTATTCCCAACCCGGATTAAAATAATATAGGTTGGTTTATTTTTTTACATTCTTTTATTCTCACGCCTCTCTCTCAGTGTCACTCTCATCTCATCTGAAGCTCTCATCTCTCAAAACTCTCTCAAGCTCACTCTCTCATTTTATCAATCTCTGTTTCACCGCCACCTGCCCGACTCATCTTCAACGTCACCGCCACTGAAGCTTGACATCACAAACCCACTAGCCGTCCTAAGCCACCGATCAGCCTCAGACCCACGCCGTCATCCGCCTCATCTGAAGCTCTTATCTCTCAAAACTCTCTTAAGCTCAATCTCTCAAACTCTCACCTCTCTGTTTCACCACCACCAAAGCTTGACGTCACCAACCCACCAACCGTCCCAAGTCGCCAATCAGCCTCAGACCCACACCGCCATCCACCTCAGACCCACACCGCTGATCCGCCTCAAACCCACTTCTCTTCCGCTGATCCACTTCAGGTCAGTTGTCTCTATCTTCTTCATGCGGATGCTTTGAGATTTTTGATTTGGGTATAACATCAAAGAATGTGGGATTTTTTATTTGGGTATAACATCAAAGACTGTGGTCAATGATTTCTTTTTCTTGTTCTTTCAGTTTATTATTTTAGATGCAATAATTTTTTTCCTATTCTTGCTCAATGAAAAGTTTTGTCATTTGATCTCAGAGCATCCATTCGTTTTGATTCAGAGCATCCATGAATGGACAGAATGTATTTGTATTGGAATGTATAGGGAATTTTTAGTTTGCAGGAATTTGTTGTGTGGTTTTCTTTATCAGTGGGATTAAGCTACATGTCAAATTAAGTATTTATGCATAATCATGTTCTATTGTTATAATTCTAAGTATTTTAAGTTTTAACATAAATGTTATGGGAATTTTCTGTGTGCAAGGAAGTTTACATTTATTATTATTTTTTTTTTTTGGGTCTAATTTTATGGAGTCAAATAGAGACATGGAGTCACATAGAGACCTAACATATTACACGGGTATCATGAATGGGGATATAGAAATTGACTAACAACTTTTAAGAACATCTCAAAATACTCTTATGTCAGTTTCTGATTCTCCACCTCAAGTTGAAAATGCCTCTTCTAAAAAAGGAAAACGGGGCTCTAACTTTAGTGTAGAGAAAGATCAACTCCTAGTGTCAGCATGGCTCAATACTAGTGTTGATGTCATAAACAGTAATGAACAAACACAAAATACATTTCGTCAAAAAGTTTGGGAATACTTCATGCAGTACAATACATCTGATACCACACGTACTATTATCTCCTTGTTAAGTCGTTGGGGAACGATTAGTGAAAAGACAAATAAGTTTGCAAGGTGCATGGCTAAAGTTAACGCACATCATCAAAGTGGTATAACCGAACAAGATCTAGTATAAATTATATTGCAATAGTGTTAACATACCCATTCACCAATAGTTTGAAGATACTAATCATGTTATATTTCTTTTAATTTTTTTAGATTACCAATGCGAAGGCTTTGTATAAAGGGACGCACAAGAAACCCTTTCTTCTTGAACATTGTTGGCTCATATTAAAGGACCAACCAAAGTTTGCTGATCCTAATGGAAGATCGAGAGCATCTGTTCCTCCAACTCTAGAGTCAACATCTATGGGCAAAGGGGATTGTGGGTCCGGACTTGGTGACGATTCCAATTTTGAGAGGCCAATTGGTAAGAAGGCCGAAAAGGCCAACCGAAAGAACAAAGCCACTGGAAAAGATGTAAGGGAATATTTGACCAAGTAATTGAAATTTATTGAGGAGGTAACTTGATTGGAAGAGGAAAAAATGTTTATTGAGAGGGAAAAACTTACGATTGAGAAGGAAAGAAGTGACAACAAACTTAAGATTGAGAAGGAAAGAGTCATGATTGAGAAGAAAAAATTTGAGATGCAATATATGTTAGAGGAGGAGAGAATCGTGATGAAAGATACAAGTGGCTTGACTGGAACACAAAAAGCTTTTTATGAACAACTCCAAGATGAAATCATGGCAAGACGAAGTTCACGTAATTAATGAGTTTGATTGCATTTTGGATGTAGCTTAGGCCTTTATGTATTTTGTAGTGGCTTATGTAGGCCTTTAAGTATTTTGGTAGTAAACCTTTTATAGTATTTTGGTAGTATTTTGTAGTGGCTTAAAATTTATAGTATTTTATAGTATTTTGGTAGTAAACCTTTAAATTTATTGTTCATCTTGTTTGTGTTGTGACTTGTGCGTGAATTGGTTATATTCATTTTGTTGTGGCTTATGTCACTTGACTTTAATCTTGCATCTATAGTAATAATTGATTTCCAATTGTCTTGAAAGTTGCATCCATGAATCGCTCTTTGTTTCACAAGTTGCTTCTTGATGACTCACATGAGGATGAGATAATCGAAGAACTTGTTATGGAAACATCACAACCTAAACGTCGTCGCTCTATCCAACGTAATCATTTGGTAGGCCATGAGAGGCTTTTTCTTGATTATTTTGCTCCCACACCAATATATCCACCCACTTTATTTCATAGGAGATTTCGGATAAAGCGTTCTCTTTTTCTCCATATTCAATTTAAGGTAGAAGCTCATGACTCTTACTTTGTCCAAAAAAGAAATAGTGCCAACAAACTTGGTTTATCTTCATTAATTACAAAAGATAACTGCTGCACTTAGAATGCTTGCGTATGGAGTATCGGGTGATTTGATAGATGAATATGTGCAGATTGGAGAAACTACTACATTAGAAAGTTTGAAAAAAATTGTTACTACGATAATTGATATTTTCTCTGAGGAATAATTGAGAAACCCAAACAATGAAGACATTGCTAAACTGTTAGCTCATGGCGAACGCCGAGGTTTTTCAGGTATGTTAGGTTCAATTGATTGCATGCATTAGAAGTGGAAAAATTGTCCATCTGCATGGAAAGGTCAATATTGTGGTCATATTCGTGAACCTACTATTATTTTGGAGGCAGTAGCATCATATGATCTTTGGATATGGCATGTGTTTTTTGGGTTACTTGGGTCAAATAATGATATTAATGTGTTAGAGCGGTCTCATATATTTAATGAACTTGTTGAAGGACGTGCTCCTGCAGCACATTACTCAATTAATGGTCATAACTACACAATGGGATATTACCTTGTTGATGGCATATATCCAAAATGGGCAACATTTGTGAAAACAATCCCAATTCCATAAGGACATAAGCGAAAATTATTTGCAGCAGCCCAAGTTCCTCAATTTCATAATTTGGTTTGAGTTTTGTATATATATAATTTGGGGTTAAAACAAAAATATAATTGTTACTCTAGTTTCTTATTTGCTATCATGATGATTGAGAAATTGTTTTAGTAAAAAAAAAAATGTATAAGTATAATTTGAGGTTATAAAAATCACTTGTTAACACTAGACGATTATTTGTAATCATGTGGTGGCGGCGGCAGTGGCGGTGGAAGAGTCGGTGGAGGTGGCGTCAGTGGCAGTAGCGGTAGTGGCGGTGGTAGCGATTGCGGTGGCGGTGGAAGAGACAGTGGCGGCGGCAGTAGTGGCAGCAATAGCGGTTGCGAGTGGTTGTGATTGTTATTTATTGTAGTAGATATATTATTTTATTGTAGTAGATATATTATTTTATTGTGATGTTTATATTATTTTATTGTGCTGAAAGTTAAAATAGATCTACTGCTTCAGCATGTGAGTAGGTAAAATCAGATAAAGTAACTTTTTGTGGTGTCAAATAGCTAAATTTTTAGCTCTACTACTGTGGATACTCTAACCAGTATAGCACTTATATTAAATAAACGGTCAATATCAAAACACTTAAAATCTACGATTAAGATCTAAGGTGGGTACCATGCCCACTAAAAAAATCGGGGCACCATAGAATGACCATAAGTTTCAATGTAGGAAGGTATATGACACTCACCTTAGCCGATCTTAAGACTATTATTTTTTGATAAAAAAAAAAGACTAATATTTAAATGTTAAATGACCATTATAAGTAGTTTACAACTATAACATTTCAAATCATTGCACATTCACACAGGGCCGGCCCAACCTAATTTGAGGTCTAAGACAAAAGATTTATGTGGGGCCTTTTATATGTATATATCAACTAAATAAAACTATGTAATGTTAATCAAATTGAAGTTAATTTGATGTATGAAATACATAATATAATGAATGATACTAACTAAAACTAAGGTTAATTTCATATAGAGAATTGAATATCAAAGTTGAAACATAAATTTAACAAAAAGAAAAATATATATTATTTTTTAAAAAGAAAATTAATTTATCTTGGATATACGACGATACATAGTTAATTATATTTTTAATCTAATGTATAATCTATGATATTAATTGATGTGTAGCTTGGTCGTAGATTAGTTTAAAAATATGAAAGTTTCAAACTATTAAGGGAGATTAATCATCATTGATGATCTAACACATTTGTAAATTTTTTTTAAAGCCTTGTTAGAAATAAAAAAGGAAAATACTAAAGGTACTACAAAATGTTCACAATATAATATAACAATAACAGCGGTTGATGAGCTTCAATAATGTAATTGATAAATATTTAAAATACTTTGTTGTGATTAGTAACATGTCAAATTATAAATCTATAATAAAATTTGTGATATCCCTAACATCACTAATAATTAAAAGTGCACGACCATTTAAAAAAATTCATATCTTTTATAAAATTTGGGACCTTTTACAATAGAATGAGCCTTTTTTATAAAGGGTAAATATTTTTTTTGTGGTGGGGCCTTAGGCCTAGGCCTAAGTTGCCTAGGACTTGGGCCGGCCCTGCATTCACACTATTACCGTGAAAATAAAAGCAAGATTGAATTTTAAAAAATAATAATAATAATAAAGCAAGATAATAACAACGAAAACCTAGAACAAAAAATTAATGAGTAGAATGCTACATATTTACAAATAAATAAATTTTCATCATAACAATAACAAAAGGATTGAAACCAAATCTGGAAAATGTTCAAAACATGCATAACCCTACTTTAAACATGCTTTTCAAGCTAAAGGATGTTAAAAAAAATGAAAATATATTAAGATACATGAAATCCATAAGCATCTGAAAAAAAAAATGCAAATGATGCATGGGCAAATTACAATGCGTGCAATTTTATCATTTTGTGTGAGAATCGAATTTCTATTTGAAACCCATTATTACATGTGATATATTTCAACACCGAATAAGCCTATCAGCATTAAGTTTTTGAGGAGCAACGTCCCATCATAACATGTCTGTACCAGGAGTGATACTAAATGCTAACTCAAAGGGCTTTACTAGAGTGTATGTGTTTAAAAACTTGGGAAAGCACATTTTAAGATTTTAGAAATCAATTGAAAATAGAGGGGTCATCATGAGATAGTTTTGGGATGTACTTGGAATTTTATAACATAACCTATAAGGACCATGTATGATGTATTTCATTCACGGAATCGACTTGGGTCAGTGCACACAGGAATACTGGATTCAATCCTTATCCTTCATGGTACTATTTGGATCTCATTACCCCTTGGGTTAGACAGCAATGTGACTTGTCAGTTAGTTAGGATAAGGGACTAAGTAACACAAATGCATTGTCTGGCCTTAATCATCACCAAATTTTTTGGCCCCTACATACCAAAGGTTGTCATCGAAATTTGGTTTGTTGTGTCTGATCTATGTGCAAAGGTTTTTACCACTATATCATCTACAGTTTCAATAGAACCCACAAACCCACATGAGTCGATGCTTGAAATTAACAATCTAAGGTAAGAAATTTGATTGGTATTCACAGTGGTACGTAGTTATGCTCAGCTGTGATCGGTAGAAGAGGAACCATATGCACAAAAAGGAAAAAAGAAAAAGACGGGTCATGATGTTGTGTGGTGGGATAGGAATGGGGAAGCTTGGAAAACGTTAGGGCAGAAGATGGTATTGGTGTTGGTGTCTAGTCAATGGGTTTTTCATGGGAGGTGGAGTAACTGAGAGATCATAATGTGATGTGTTTTCTTTTTGTTTTCTTAGAGTGTTTCTTTCGCACAGTGTGTTACTTTGTGTTTTTATATTTATATACTAAAAACATGAGTTTTTACAAATGATTTTTCTCTTCTTTTTTAACCTCTGGATTTTTATCTGTGAAAGTTGTGTGATTGTGCGATGATTGAATGATAGCAGAAGCACAAAAGAGAGAGCAGAAAATTCTTAACCGCTACATATATACTAAGCACTTGTGTTACAATGAACCTAATATAGAGTTTATACACTTGAGAATACTTGATTAACCCTAGATTTACCATAGACTAACCTAATGTTAAAACTTGAGTTTGGAATGTCTTGAAAGTATAGCTTGGTGTGGGATATATACATTTGGCATGGTAGAACTACTGAGGTAAACAAGATCCTGTGTCAATACTTTGCATAAAAAAGATCTTGTGTCAATACTTTGCATAGAATCACCACTGAAAAGACAAGCTATATGTGAACAATATGTGAACAATATATAACACCATTGTTTTTTTTTTTTTTTTTTGAGATGCTTGAGACCCATGCGTGTTTGAATTCCAACCAATGGCAATTGTGAAACCTCTTGTGTGAATCACTCCGCCATATTAGGGATGGCAATGGGGCGGGGCGGGGCCGAAGGATGGGATCTTCGCCCCCGCCCCGTATAGATTTTTCTTGCCCCATCCCCGCCCCGCCCCGCCTGATGGGGAAAATTTCTTGCCCCATCCCCGCCCCTTAAGGCCCCGTGAAGACCTGCGAAGCCCCGCCTTATACCGTAAAACTTTATTTCTTGTTAATTTTCCCTATAACTATTACCATTTTTTCAAATAAAATGACATGTTTCAATATTAAAAATATACTTGAAATTATAAATAAATTTATCCTATCAAATCAAACTAATTTTTAGCAAAAACTAAATAATATTATTTAAATGTTTAACAAGACAATGTCACAACAAAAATCTCATAGTATGACACAAAAATCTCATATTATATTAATGATGAACAGTAAGTTGAGAAAGACATTTGAATCATGAATGAAAAGACAAAAAAAAAGAGTTAAAATCGGTACCTTATTTCCAACTTTGCTTGAGAGAAAAGAGAGGTAAAACCACGTTAGGTAGAATAAAATAAGTTGATGATATTTTTGTTTAAATAGTAGGATTTTAGAGTATGAAAAAATTATAATTTAATCCTTATTAACGCGGGGAGGGGGTGGGGCGGGTCTAAAAAGTGTAAACCCATCCCCGCCCCACCCTGTGATGCGGGTCTAAAATCTCGCCCCATCCCCACCCCATCACCTTTGCGGGGCGGGGAAAACCCGCACGGGGCGAAGCGGGGAGGGGCGGGTCAAGCGGGGCGGGGAAAAATTGCCATCCCTACGCCATATGCAAGTTTAAAAGGCAAGCCTTACACAAACTTGCTCTTAGCGTGGGCCATTTGGAGTGTTGGTCCATGTGTTTGGTGACCCATCTGTCATTCGGAATTAAACTTGCCCTTAGCGGCTGGCTTTTCGTTTACTGGTGTAAGGTTGGCGAGATTGATGTTGCCTAGTGTGAGAACATTCACAGGGGCGGTCCGTTTGAAACTTAAGAAGAAAATTTTTGTGGGAGAGTTTCAACTTATAACTCATACCGTCTGTTCTTGAAGATAACTCTTTATTATCAGACTAAGACACCAATCAGTTTTTAGTGTAGACGGGGGATTAAACTTCAGATCTCTTATTCAACCATCAGAAACTTTACTAGTTGAACTAGCTGGAACCCACTAAGAAGAAAATTTTAAAAGTACGTTTTTATATCTAAATATCATTTAAATAACATTTAGTTTATTTTTTATATTATAATTTTTTATTTTAAATATATTATTAATCTATATATTATATACAATATAATAAAAATTGGCTTTGAAATCGTGATTGCACCAAATGACTTTACCAAATATCATTTAAATATTATTAATCTAAAATATCATTTAAATGATATTTAGTTTATTTTTATATTATATTTTTTTATTTCAAATATATTATTAATCTATATATTATATACTATATAATAAAAGTTGGCTTTGAAACTGTGATATTGCCAAATGAACTTACCAAATTACAGCAATATTTTGGATAAAAATAATTTTTAGATAGAGATAACAACTTATTTGTTCTTATCAATTACTTTAGATAAAATAATAATAAGTGTTTTAACAAAACATGCAACATGCATCTAAGTTTTAGTTGATAGAGACAACAACTTATTTGTTCTTATCAATTTCTTTTGATAAAGTAACAATAAGTGTTTTTACAAAATATGCAAGATGCATTTTAGATAAAATAACAATAAAGGGTTTTAATAAAACATGTAACATGCATGTAAATTTCAGTTAATAGAGACAACAACTTATTTGTTTTTATCAATTTCTTTAGATAAAATAACAATAAGTGTTTTAACAAAATTTAAGTTTCAGTTGATGGAGACAGCAACTTATTTGTTTTTATCGATTTCTTTAGATAAAGTAATAATAAGTAGTGTTTTTACAAAACATGCAACATGCATTTTAGATAAAATAACAATAAGTGTTTTAATAAAATATGCAACATGCATCTAGGTTTTAGTTCATAGAAACAACAACTTATTTACACTATAACAAAATGCATTTTTAGTGATGAAAAAATTCGTCACTAAAAGTCTAGTTTTTCGTCAGTAAAAACTTTTAGCGACGAAATCGGATTTTTAGTGACGAAACTCATTTCATCACTGAAACCCCGTCGCTAAAAGTCCTAACGACGACATATTTCATTACTAAAAGTCCAATTTGTTTTAAAAATAAAAAACTTTTAGCGACGAAAACGTTTCGTCGCTAAATGTTTTCCTCGCTAAAAACACTATTCAGTGACGAAAATATTTCGTCACTAAAAACACTTCAGTTTATTAAATCATATTTAGTGACAAACAATTTCTTCACTAAAACTATTTTTGGGTATATATAGCGACGAAAAAATTCGTCACTAAAACTATTTTTAAGAAAATCCAAGCACATATAGTGACGAAAATTTCATCACTAAAACCATTTCTTACAAAATTTTGCTACATTTAGCGACGAAATATTTCGTCACTAAAACAATTTTTTGTTGCTATATTTGTGACGAAAAAATTTGTCGTTAAAACTTATTTTCTGTTTTTATTTTTTTCATAGCTTTGATATTAACCTGTAACCAGTCATTACATTATTAAAACCTCAAATTTGAATAACACATTTATTTGAACAACACATTTATAAAAAAAGATCTATACATTCCACAAGTAAAAAATAAAAGAAGTATCCAATTCAAACTTCTTCCATACAATAATTGTTTGCAACACATACAATAACTCAAGATGTTTTATAACAATACAAAAAGTGTAGCATAATATAATTAGAACTAATGGTAGATGTCCTCATATGTCTTCAAGTAATGCCAAAAGTAAATCCTCTAAAAGCCACCAATAAGAAATCTACACAAATATAAAAACAATATTATATTAAAATCGTACAGTAAAAACATTAACTATGTTATAAGAAACATTTCTAACAATGCATTAAGAGTAGCAACACCAATGAATTAAAATCACAACTCCTAATGTATAAGTTGTAGAAAACAAATATAGATTTTAAATTGTAATATAAAGTACTAACCAATAAGTGTTTTAACTTGAAGATGAACCACCCCCATAGGTAAGAGCGTCATCATGACCCTTACTCCTCAAAAAGTTAAGAATATTCTTTTGGACCTCTTCTTGCTTAGCTCGTGCCTCTTGCTCCCTAGCTCGCTCCTCTTGCTCCCTAGCTCTTCCCTCTTTGAGCTCAATTATCTCATTTTCTAGCCGTTGGATATACTCCACCGAGGAACTAGATGAAACGGTGGTTACTAGAGAAAAAGAAGGTCTCATGCCAAGTCCTTTCACAATACCGAACTTTTTCTTAAAAACCAAGTTTGAGATCTCCTCTTGTGTAAGGGGAATTGCATTAGGATGTTGACAATGATCCTCTTGCACTTTGAGAATAGTTTCCTATCATTTGAAAGAGAGAAAGAAACAAATAATCACAACATTAATACTACATATGTTATAGCTTTACAAACATGATAGGGATGGAATGATAAGGATAGAATGATACACATACATATGTCATTTCATCCTCATGTAATATCTTAAGGTTTAAGAAAATGAAAAAACAGGCACCTCCTCATCAACCCTAACAGCAAGTGCCTTTGTCCCGCATCTATGTTTGCCTGAAGTTTTCTTCCTATTTTCAGAGTTCTTTCTTGATTTTTCCTAATAAAGAACATTCAAGATACTTATTAAGTCATAAATAAAACAGTATACATTTACTTCATCTAAGTATTAAGCTAATCATTTGACAATATAATATAGTAAACATTGGGTAATAATAATATACGTATAAATAATTTACCAGTCAATCCTTATTAGTCCATTTCCCATCAATGAGTCCAGTCCACTGCTCAAGTGTGGCATTCTTTGGCAGGTGGCTTCTTACATAGTTAGCACCATGAGATTGTACGAGCTTTTTATAAGTTTGATGCAACTTATTGGAGTTGCAACTCAATAATCTTCCACATTTTGTATTTAATGATTTTGTTACCAAGTTGGAATCTCCTTGTAGCTCAAACTAATCCTGTAAAATGAAGTGTATATATATTATAAAAATATTATTATATAAATTTAATATGCTTAGTGAAAATAAAGACGAGTTAGACGTTATTAATATAAATTTACCACTATATTTTGAAGCACCACATCTTTAGTAGCAACATCAACACTTTTCCAGTTTTTCACATTGTAATTAGACAAATTACTTCACACTTGTACGCCAATTTGATTGACAAGCTTGCGCGTATTCTTCCCAACAGGAGCATCATACTCTACAGCTATACATACTGGCAGCTTACCACTTTTTTCAACAAGTGCCCTACTGCTATACCTCGTGTTGTTCCACGGGTATTTCTCCTAGCAGATCCTATTTAAACATTATCAATGTTAAATTAAGTGAAGTATAATCTCAATAGTAAAGACAGGGTGCAATTGTAATTAATTATGTTCTATGTAATTACTAGTCGTGCTAATTAATGCGTTGGTAGCCTGTGCCTCTGCACTAGAAGAACTTTGGGCAAGAGGATTTGCCTCAGGAGGTGTTTCCGTAGATTGAACCGTAGATTGGACCACCAGAATGGATGCCTCACCTCGTGAGCGTGTAAGCCGTCCTGGTGCCATCTGTAACTAACAAACATATATATAATAGAACAACAAAGTCATTACAAATAATGGAACAACAAAGTCATTACAAATAATGGAACAACAAAGTTATTGTCATCTATTGTACCTTATGGAACATCTATTGTAACTTATGGATTATAGAAGTAGATGACTCATCATCATTGTCATCGTCACCAATAGGTGGTACATAAGCGTCATCTACCATAACACTAGCTCTACTTCTTTTCTCTTTTGCACAATTGGACTGAGCAGAATCCTTTAGAGAAGTTGAGATGTGCTTCAATCCCAAAGCATCAATTTTCTCTTGGTTTTGCCTCATTCTATCCAATCTTGCTATCTCATACCTTGGTATATTATGAGCGTATTTGGCCTTTTTGGGCATTTTTTGAAACTATGTATTGACATAAAAGATAAGTACAATTGCTACTAACTTAACATCATAGTCTACACTATTATCCATATCAAGCAATTCACAAGTACAAAATTTGAACACAGTTGCTACTAACTCAACACAACAAATGACCACATCAATATCCATATCAAGTTCAAGATAAGTACAAAACATCTCAATAACAATTACTACTAACTTTACATATCACAGTTCACACCATTATCCATATCAAGCAATTCACAAGTGTTAAATTTGAACACAATTGCTACTAACTCAACACAAAAAATGGCCACATCAATATCAATATCAAGTTCAAGCATAAAACTTTAAGACAAGCACGCAACATTTAAGACAATTATTATGAACTCTACATATCATAATCCATATCAAAATCAACATTAGGTATTTCATGCACTTCATTTTGATTAGCATCTCCTGAAGTTCCACCTTCAAGAACAACCTCAGTTTCAACATCACCCATACAATACTTAATAATATTGTCCTCAACATTGATAAAGACAACATCAACAATCGCTTCTTGTTGAAATGCGTCACTATCTTCTGTATTATCATTGGATTCTCTAACCCCGACTTCCAAGACATCAAACACTCCCTTATGTTGGATGGATTGCACAATTTTTCAAGGTTCACCCAATTTGGTATCTTTTGAAGGTAGAAAACTTGTCTCGCTTGACTAGGAAGTATAAAAGGGTCATTTTCATACCACTGACTTGTAACATCAATGCTTGTGCAATGTGCATCGGTTCTTATCGTTCTCCTTCGACCATTGGTACCAGTATTGTACCATTCACACGGGAACAAAACAACTTTATGGTGAAACACATACTTCAATTCCCAAATTTTGCACACATGACCATAGAAGTCGTGCATTTCTCCCTCATGGCCCCCTTCGATACATACACCACTGTTTTGGGTTACACGAAGATTGTCTAGGTCCCTTGTATGAAACTTTACACCATTGACCATACAAACTGTGTACTCCTTCACATGCGACTTAGGACCATTTGCTAATGACCATAACTGTTTAGTTGCTTCTGGTGACTCGCTAACTTTCAATCTATTCATCTATAATGACATACAACAAGTGATATTAATTAGTAATAAGCAATAATGAAACTATTTAAATGTTTAATTTTTATTAGTGTATGATTAAATTTCAAATGTCTTACATGTTCTCTGAACCACTTGGGAAACTCTTGTCGTTGGATTTGAGTTATGGCTTCACCAGTAGGATTATGCAATGTGCTTTTGTGCTCACTAATAAAAATAAGGTGATTTATTTTCAGCTAAGCATTGAAGATAATATTCAAAACTTAATCAAACAATACATGCATATGAAATCACATACTTTAAATAAGGTTTTAACTCAGGACTATTGTACAACAAGTACCAATGAGCAGTATCAAGCAATGTATGAGACAAGTTGCCATCATTCTGCCCACCATTTATAGGTCGGGCAGTCTGTGAAAAAACTATCAATCTTTCGCTAGATTCACCAAAATCTTCATTTCTTTCTCTTCGATTATGCACAGTTTCGATCCCATCAATATACAAAGACCAATTGTTAATACATTCTTTGAGAATGTAAGCCTATGCAATCGAACCTTCTGGTCAAATTCGGTTGGAAACATATCTTTTCAATTTTCCAAGGTATCTATGAGGAAAAAATAACCACAGTATGTGATTTTATACCACATGGGAAAGATGTAATTGATGGATGCATCAAATGATTTAATTACCTTTCAATTGGGTACATCCACCGATATTGTACCGAGCCTTCTAGAATTGCTTCTCGAGGCAAGTGAACAGCAATGTGGACCATGACATCAAAGAATGCTAGAGAAAAGAACCTCTCAAGCTTGCATAGTATAAGAACTATACACTCTTCCAGTTTCTCCAATTCACTCCGCCTTAGGGCCCTTGAGCATAAGTCTTGGAAGAAGCTGCCTAACTCAAACAATACAAGACCAATGTCTTTATGTGCAAATCCTTACAACCCAATTCGAAGAATTCGTTATAGTAGCACATGACAGTCATGGCTTTTCAAACCAGATAATCTACCATTTTTTGCATTCACTGACCTTGATATGCTGGCTGCATAGCCATCCGGATACTTGACAGATTTCAAAAAGTCATAGAAACCATCCATTTCATTTGGGCTTAATGAAAAGAAAGCCCGAGGCTTGTCATATGATCCATTAGGACGTTGTTTCAAATGCAACGTGTGCCTAAAGTTCATATTTTGCAAGTTTATCCGTGCCTTGTTGGTGTCGTTGTTTTTCCCCTCAATGCCCAACAAAGTACCATAAGTACTCTCACTAATATTCTTCTTCACATGCATGACATCAATGTTGTGCTTAAGTTTCTTATTTTTCCAGTATGGAAGCTTGTACAAAATACTTACCTTTGACCAATTTGGTTCTCCAATGAGTTGTCTCTTCTTATTACTTGGATGTTTTCCTAAAATTATATTTGGCATTCTATCTAGCTATCCTTGTATCTTTCCCACTTGTAACTCTAAAGATCTCTTCCATTTCTCCAATAAACCATTATGCAACTGACTATATCTCCAACAATGTACCATAGGCAAATAAGCTCGATGGTTAATGAATCCAATTTTACTTTCCAAAGCTTCTCTATATGGTTCATCGTTGCAAATGTAATAAGAATGATAACCCTTTGTCCTCCACCCAGACACGTTACTAAATTCAGGATAGTCATGTATTGTCCACAACAAAGTTGCACGCATCTGAAAATGCTATTTTCTATAAGCATCATAAGTTTCTACACCTTCTTTGTCAACCAATGGTTTCAAGTAAATATCAATCTCATTTCCCGGTTGATGAGAACTAGGAATAAGCAATGACAACATAAAATATGACTCCTTCATAACCAACCAAGGCAGTAGGTTATAGGGGATAAGTATGACAGGCCACATACTATAGTTGTTGTTCATATTTCCAAAAAGGTTAAATCCATCTATAGCGAACTCCAGCCTTACATTGTGAGGTTCGAAGGCAAAATCAGGATGTTGCAAATCAAACTCCTTCCACTCCTCACTATCAGCCGGATGCCTCATTACCCCATCGTCCACACGTTTGTCTATATACCATCTCATGTCCTTAGATCTTTGGCCTGACATATACAACCTACTTAGTCTCGATGTCAACGGGAAGTAACGTAATACCTTATGAGGAATCTTTTTACCTTAGGCACATGTATCCATGTACCTAGGCGCCTCACACACCGGACATTTATCAAGGTTTTCATTTTCCTTCCAAAATAGTGCACAATCATTTTTGCATGCATCTATATGCTTGTATGACATGTCCAAGTCACGTAATATCTTCTTTGCTTCATAAGTTGACTTTGGAACCAAGTTACTTTTCGGTAAAACCTTTGTCAGCAATTCTAGCATCATATCAAGTCTCTTATTATTCAACTTAGTCATTATCTTTACATTCAACATCTCAATAACAAACTTCAAGATGCTATAATCAGTGCAACCCGGATACAACTCACGCTTTGCATCTTTCTCAAGTTTGTCAAAATTGTGCACTTCCTCATCTTCGGTTGTATTTCTTCGTTCCCCTCTAATTCGGTCACCTACCAAGGCATCGATACCATCCATATGATCACCATCCGACATTTCATTATCATGAATGTTCTTGTTTAATACACGAGGTTCTCCGTGATTATATCAATTAATGTAAGATTGCATAATCCTACGATGAAGCAAATGTATACGCACAGTTTGAGGAGATTGTCAATAGCAATTCACACAGTGAATACACAGGCACGTAATATTACCACAATAGTCCACAACCGCTCTTGCAAAATTAATAAATGCATTGACCCCTTCAATATATGGATGACTTAATTTGCCATCAGGTGTCTTACCAATTGTCATCCAACTTTTATCCATGTTTGACTACAATTTCAAAGTGAATGCTACTTTAGTAAAATAAGGACAACTCATGCATAATGTATTCTAACATCTAACGCTCTGTTTGTTTCGATGTAAAATATTTGTAAAGGTAAAATATTTTACATGTAAAATATTTACAAGAAAATATTTTCATTTTACAGTGTTTGGCAGTGTATATGAAAATGTTGTGTAAAATATTTTCCGATGTTTGGCACAATGTAAAATGGAAAGAAAAAAAAAACTGGTAAAAATTTAAAATTGTACTGAGACATCACCAATGGCTAAAACAAGTACAATATCTAAATGATTTTTCCAAAAATTATGAATTTTAGAAAACGCAGGTGTCTACAATTTTAGAAAGAGCAAGACATAAGTGATCAAAGGCACTAATCTAGTATTCTTTGTACACCCATCATTTGAAAAACGTGTATCAAACAAAAGGGATTTACATATATATAGTATAACCTCTTTGACCATTCGAAATTCCAGAGCTCATTGGATCTTAGCCAAGAACACGTTATGACATGGTTGATGGCTCGGAATAATCATTGACATATAATACACTTCTTGAAGAAATATGTAAATGTCAAAAGAAAAAGGAAGAAAAAAAAAATGTAATAATACTTTGACACTTTAGAAGAAAACGCAGGTGACCACAGTTGTCACCCAACGTTTCTGGCCCCGTGCAAATGTCTAGTGAGTTCACCTATTGTAATAATCATGACCAATGCAGCTACACAGGGAGTTCAGCAGTACAAAACATCATTTTGCTTTCTTCTAGTAGCAAAATGTCCGTTTGGGTCAAGGAACATGTCCACAGTACTGAATTGAAGCCAAAAATTCTATAAAACATTTGAGACATCAGTGACCATGCTTTCTCTTTTTCTAACCCTTGCCAACGGAGAAAGAACCAACTGCATACCGTGAATTAACAAAATGAAAGAACCAGCAAAATAGTTTAGAAACCAATACACCAAAACCTGCAAAAATATATCTGGACAAAATATAACATTCATAATCCTAATGAATCCAAAATATAACATTATTCCATAATAACTCCAAAACATGTCAATCAGTGTTGCATAACCATCCATAAGCACACTTACAATAACAAAACCCAAAGACTATGACAATATAGCTAACATTAACACATAATCTTGCAAAATATGGAATTGTTCCATAATTATTAATAACCTAAAGAATACCATGGTACCACTACCATATTTCACACAACGTATCCAGCAACTTCGAGTTATAAAGTTTTGTTGAAAAATTTCTCCAACCAAAGCTTTCTCATCCTATCATTTTTAGCCATAAAGGCCCTTCCTGCCTTTTCATCATTAACCAAATGATCAAAAGCTTCATCAAGCATGTCTTCTTCAAAGCCAACATTCATCACTATTTTATGAAGCTCATTTGTATTAACTGGGCCATGACTCAGAGCTATAACGGCTACTACAATCTGTTTGAGTTGTTCAGTCATCTCACTGAAAGGACTATCTTCATTCATAGCTGCATAAGTTCTCTTTCTATGGCTCCTTCCCTTAGATGAAGTTCAATTGGAAGCTTCATGGGCATCTTTTGGCAATGTATTAGAGTCACCTTCAAATTCTGGATTTTGGATGTCATTCTGTGGGGTCTCATTTTCAACCAATGGAGAAGGTTCACTCCATTGCTTTGAAAAGCCACCAGTTGCCATGTCCTTACCAACAACAATAGCCATCTCATCATACTGTTCAATTTTTTTATTTAAATATGGCGCATGAGGAGGATGAGCCTGTTCAAAGAAATATGACAATGTCAATAAATTGGATGATTTAATATAATAAATGCATAAATCATTATTGATCCTCAAAAAAGAAGAAGCTCATTTATATAAATTTCATACCAGCACTTCAGCATCATAAGTTTGCTTGTCACATGTGATCATTTTCAAATTATCATCCCAACCAAATCCACTTTTTTTTCGAATGTCTTGAATGAGTTTCCACTCTTTTCTAACCGAACGAAGATGGTTATGCACATGTGATGCATAACACTCTACATTAAACTTCACACCAATTTCTTTTGCCACTTTGTCAAGGGATTGAGGCTTATATTTGTTTGAGGGCTTGTTGCCTTGTTCAGCCTCAACAACCAACATTTTAAATAGCATGTCACACATTGGTTGTGTCCACCTAAGTTGAGATCCTAGTTCTTTCCCCTTGTTCTTGGACATAGCTATAGCCAAAAGGACAATCTAATGAATCACAACCATTATGATAATAACAATATAAAACATTATTACAAAAATAAAACCTGAAACTATGGAACAAAAAATTCATCATCCAAAAACAATGCAAAGCCATGTTGACTTGAACTTGAGGAACCAAATAACAATTTTAACTGTATCCCACAAAAATATTCAATTATTGCATTTTAAAAAGTGTACAAGATATCCACTTATGCTCTGTTAGCAACCAAATACAAAGCCAATTTAAGTTGACAACACGTAATCATAGAATGCTGTCAAACATCATCAACAAATAAGTCCAAACAGCTTAGATTGAATAAATTTATGCATGCCTCCTAATTATGTAGTCAGCCCACATTGCTTGACATATCTCATCCCTCTTATTATTCCATTCTCTACTTTCCACTAATGCTTCGCGTCGGCTAGGTTGGACTCGATCACTAGACTCTGTCTCACATGTTTCAGCTTGCATAATTGGGTCATTAGGATCAACGCCCATGATGTGATTGTGAATAACACCACATGCTAAAACAACATCCACTTGTGTATTAAAAGAGCAAAATGGTTCTGCGTCCAAGACACGAAAACATTTTTTTATAACTCCAAACCCTCGCTCAATGGTTGTTCGCAACGAAGAATGACGAAGGTTGAATAATTCTTTTGCATTTTCAGGTGGATGATCACTAAACTCTTTCAAATGATATCGAACACTTCGATAAGGAGACAAGATTCCAGGCCTGTTTCTATAACCAGCATCACCAAGATAATATTTACCTACAAATTATTAATCAATTTTTTTATAAAAAATTCTAGCATAAAACCAAATATAAATGCTAGTTATCTATATAATACCTTCTGGTATTGTAAGTCCCCTTGGTCTACTAAGTGCATCATTTAAAATACGCGAATCATGAGCACTGCCTTCCCAACCAGCTAACATATAGGTGAATCTTAAGTCAAATGAAATTGCAGCTAACACATTTTGTGTTGTCCCCCCCTTTCGACCACGAAACCTTCCTTGGATTTCAATTGGAACAGATGCACGAACATGAGTTCCATCAATTGCTCCCACACAATCCTAATGATGACCAATATTAAGTAATGTTCATTTCAAAAATCACCTAACAAATAAAAAAACAATAAACAAAATTTGAAAATTTACCTTAAAATAAGGATAAAACCTTCTACTATTCCTTATCTCTGGGGGTGTAGAGTTCTCAGATAATCTAACAACATGCCTATATAACTGCAAAACTGCTTTAAGGACAATTTTAAAATATCGGTAAGTTGTCTCAATCGATCTATGGAACCTGGCAGCAACGACTCGAAACCTAACATTATGGCCAATAATATGCAAAAACATCAACACCTGCTCTGTAACAGGCATGTAGATAGTCTCACGTACCAAGTTTCTCTCAACAAGAATTCTACATAATTCATAGAAAGCTACAAGTCTCATTCTTATCATAAAACTGCAACGTGCGTCACCTCGATGAAGAATATCACTTATAAAACCTTCTCTTTCATAATCCCGGTTCACACGAGGTTGCCTAATTATAAATCTCCTAGACCTAATATCTTCTAATATTATAGCTCCCACAGCAAGGACAGATGCAATTGTGGCAAGAACTGCTGCTTGAATTTTTTGGTTATCCATCTACATAACAAAACCAAGATAATGGGCTCTTTTAACTTTTGTTTAGCCACACAAAACTAAAACAAAATAGAAAAAGCCAACCACACAACCAAAAAGCAGAGGTAGTAACCAAATACCATACGAAATTGAATATGTACATGCTGTTAAGAGCATCATTCAAAACACCCACTCGCACCATTGCTACAGCTACATATTTTAATACCCATATCAATTACTAAAACAAGGGCTTGGCACACAAAGCAAATATGCAAAAAGAAGTAGACACACACACAAAGAAAAAATATATCAGACTTAAGTATGAAACATTCCATAAATATATGCAACCTGGTTTGTTCTTAAACATACAATCCATATAAACCACCCTGTCAGATCAGATAGCTACTAATGCAGAAACACACAAAGCACAAATGTTCCTTAGCACTTCCATTTCTATAAATCACATTCTTAGCACTCCAATAACAGAAACACACAAAGCACAAAATGGGTACGATTTCACTTCTATTCATATCATCTGTTTTTTTTTTTTTTTTGGTTGGAAAACTAGATATTATACTTCATTAACTCAATGTCAAATGCATTAAATCTAGATTTTTTTTTTTTTTGGATAAGGACATCTTCATGAAGATGATTTGTTGTTATTCACAGGATTTTTATTTTTATTTTTTGAGAAGGACATCTTCATGAAGCCGGTATGTTGTTGTTATTAAAATATAAATGTGGTAACTTTTTCTTCTTCGTTTTCCTGGTAAGTCTTCTTTGAAAGCAAGAAAAACAAAAAAAAGGTCAAAATGGGTTTTTGTTTAAACTTCAACATGATGTACCTTGTACCATTGGTCCATTCAATGGCTTTTGTTGAGAACCAACTAACATCTTGGACAAGAGTGTACGGGGGAGTCACATGGAGACAGGGGTCATGCCCCCATAATTTTGTAAAACCTTTGAATATATTATACTTGTATATACAAAAATTGTAGACAGGCATATGGTACCAATCAAATTTAAAATTATGTATATACTCATCTACAAATAAATATATTTTTCTAAAGATTTAGATTTCAAGTTATAACTATAATTTTGTCTATGTTATACTCCTTAAAAAAAAATTTCATTTGAAAGTGTTTTTTGAGAAATCCATGTTGAATTACATTATCTTCTTATACTTGACATGCTTGTAAAATATCAAAATTATCAAAGATCCATAACTATCTCCTCTATAAAATACAAAAATTTCAAGTGTTTTAAACTTTAAAATTTTACACAAAAATGACTTTATGGATTGGATATTATTAACCTTGTTGATCCTAGTAAGACATTTTCTTTTTCTTAGAGGGATGAACTCCAAATTTGGTTTCTTAGAGGGATGAACTCCACACTTCGATTAGTCCATCCACCATACACCTCTACACACAAGAATTGCCCATTGTTGAAGAGCATAAATTCCAGTTGGTAAACTGGCCCAAACAGCGCCTACTCCAATCCGAAACAAGGGTTTGGGCATTAAAAAAAAAACTCGTGATTTTTACTTAACAAATGGTTGGGGCCTTATGTGGTAAAAACTAGAAAGGAATATGGCACTCGCTTCTTTTACCCTATAGAAGTGGGTGATGGCACTTTTTTTTTCTTTTTCTTTTTCTTTTTCTTTTTCTTTCTTTTTTTATTTGAAACGATCATTGGAGTAGCAATGAAACTTAGAGGGATAAATATCCTAATTTATTCAGGCTTGCTAGACTATACAACATAACAGTGGTTACAATGGAAGTTAGTGAAAGCCCTTACCAGAAAAACGTACAAAATCAAAGAAAAACCAGAGATTTGGTTTCGTTTTTAAAAGAAAAACCAGAGAAAAACCAGAGATTACTGCTCTGTTAGCAACCAAAATCAAAGAAAAACCAGAAAAACGTACAAACCAGAGAAGGGTTAGAGATGATGAAAAACGAAAAGAAAAGGAGAAATCTGAACTAAAAAGGCAAAAAAGTACCTGGTTTTGCTGACGATGGGCGGCGCCGGCGGAAGCTAGAGCTGGTCGGTGGTGCGTTGTACCTTGGAGCTGGAGATTGGCGAGAGAGGGGACTGAAGGCGGCTGGGTTTTTTGGAGAGAAATCTGAGAGGGGCTGGATTTTTTTGGAGATATATACGAGAGAGAGTTTTAGCGCAAAAGTGCGGGAGTGATAAGTATCGGGGTGTGAAATACTGAGCAAATGTAAAATGTTTTCCCAAAATTTTAAGTGTAAAATATTTTACATAAATTTGTCTACGATGATTTAGTTGACTGAAAATATTTTACTTTTGACTAAATATTTTACTGTAAAACAAACACTGTAAAATTGAAAAATATTTTTTTGAAAATATTTTACATTGAAACAAACAGAGCGTAAGTCTATAAGCTACTTAGATAAAGTTCTATCTCATTCATGAATGCATAAGTCTATATTAATACTTAAACACTCTCAATATTAGTTTAAACCACCTTATAACACCATGCAAGCCACCAGCTTACTCCAACACAACAACCCCCCACAAAACCAGTCACAAACTTCAAAAGTATAAGTATTTAAATTAAATAAAATACTATTCATCACATCTAATCAACAATATTCATTAACATTTGCAAGAAATAAAAAACACTCACAATATTAGTATAACCCACCTTATAACACCATGCAAGCCACCCACTTGCTCCAACACAACAACCCACCACAAAACCAATCACAAACATCAAAAGTATGGAGTGTTTACAAGTATTGAAATCAACTAAAGTATTACTCATCACATCTAATCAACAAATTTCATTCACATTTGCAAGAAACTAAAAGGTGTAAATGCACTTTTAGTCCCTACATTTTGATTCGATTTCTATTTTGGTCCCTACATTTTATTTTTACCACTTTTAGTCCCTAAACTAATTAATGCGTGACATTTAAGTCCTTAGCATCACCCAACTAACAGAAAATGCTGACGTGGCTGACAACACAATAAAATAATAATTAAAAAATCTATTTTGGCGTTAAAAAATTGCCACATCAGGGTTTAAATTAATTTAATTAAAAAAAACTGTTTCTTTTTCAAAATTTTCAGATCTGAAACTGATTTTTTATGTGTTTGATTTTGGTTTTTTGCAGATGATTACGGAGGCAATTGTGTCTCTAAAGGAGAAGACAGGTTCAAGCCAGTACGCGATCACGAAATACTTCGAGGAAAAGCACAAGCACTTGCCTACAAGTTTCCACAAGCTTTTGCTCTTCCATTTGAAGAAACTCGTCACCTCTAGAAAGCTCGTCAAGGTGAAAAACTTGTTCAAGCTCGCTCCTGCCGCTCCGATGAAGAAGTCCTCAACCGTTTCTGCTCTGGCAAAGCCTAAGTCCGTTGCAAAGCCGAAGGCAACCAAAGTGGCTCCCAAGGCAAAGAAAGTTTCAACCAAGCCAAAGCCAAAGGCAAAAGCCGTAGCATCTGTGAAGCCTAAGGCGAAGTCCGTGGCTGTGAAGCCAAAGCCAAAGCCAAAGACGAAGGTTGCAGCAAAGGCAAAACCAGTTGCAAAGCCAAATGCAAAGGTGGCGAGGACTTCAACGAGAACAACTTCGTCGAAGAAGGCGGCACCGGCAAACAAAGCACCAAAGCCAAAGAGCATGAAGTCTCCGGCAGCAAAGAAGAAAGCTCCGTCGAGCGTGAAGTTAGGGTCCGGTTCCGTCTCGATGGAAGGGAGCTTGTTGGTGGGTGCAAGGTTCGACTGGGTTCATTGGTTGGGATTGCAGGGTTTGTTGTTGTTGTTGGTCTGATCGGTGTGGGTTTGTTGTTGTTGTTGGTCTGATCGGTGTGGGTTTTTTGTTGGTTTGGGTGTAGTTTGTTGTTGTTGGTTTGGGTGTGGTTCGGTTTGATCTATTTTGTTGTTTTTGATGTTCATGTTCTTGATTCCGGGTTTGTTGGTTTGGGTGTGGTTCGGTCTGATCTATTTTGTTGTTGTTCATGTTCATGTTCTTTGATGTTCATGTTTTTGATTCTGGGTTTGATGTTCGTGTTCTTGATTCTGGGTTTGTTGTTGTTGATGTTCATGTTCAATTTTTTGTTTTTAATTTTTTTTATTTAATTAAAATTAATTTAAATGTTGACGTGGTAATTTTTTAATGCCAAAATAGATTTTTTTTAATTATTATTTTGCTGTGCCGTCAGTCACGTCAGCATTTTCTGTTAGTTGGGTGACGGTAAGGACTTAAATGTCACGCGTTAATTGGTTTAGGGACTAAAAGTGGTAAAAATAAAATGTAGAGACCAAAATAGAAATCGGGTCAAAATGTATGAACTAAAAGTGCATTTACGCCAAACTAAAAACACTCCCAATATGAATTTAAACCACCTTATAACACCATGCAAGCCACCCGCTTGCTCCAACACAACAATCCACCACAAAACCAATCACAAACATCACAAGTATAGAGTGTTTACCAGTATTGAAATCAATTAAAGTACTATTCATCACATCTAATCAAAAAATTCTATTCACATTTGCAAGAAACTAAAAACACTCCCAATATGAATTTAAACCACCTTATAACACCATGCAAGCCACCCGCTTGCTCCAACATAACAACCCACCACAAACCAATCATAAACATCACAAGTATAGAGTTTTTACAAGTATTGAAATTAATTAAAGTACTATTCATCACATCTAATCAACAAATTCCATTCACATTTGCGAGAAACTAAAAACACTCCCAATATGAATTTAAACCACCTTATAACACTATGCAAGCCACCCACTTGCTCCAACACAAAAACCCACCACAAATCCAATTTCCAACATCACAAGTATAGAGTGTTTACAAGTATTGAAATCAATTAAAGTATTATTCATCACATCTAATTAACAATACTCATTCACATTTGCAAGAAACTAAAAACACTCCCAATATGAATTTAAACCACCTTATAACACCTTACAAGCCACCCGCTTGCTCCAACACAACAACTCACCACAAAACCATTCACAAACATCACAAGTATAGAGTGTTTACAAGTATTGAAATTAATTAAAGTACTATTCATCACATCTAATCAACAAATTCCATTCACATTTGCGAGAAACTAAAAACACTCCCAATATGAATTTAAACCACCTTATAACACTATGCAAGCCACCCACTTGCTCCAACACAAAAACCCACCACAAATCCAATTTCCAACATCACAAGTATAGAGTGTTTACAAGTATTGAAATCAATTAAAGTATTATTCATCACATCTAATTAACAATACTCATTCACATTTGCAAGAAACTAAAAACACTCCCAATATGAATTTAAACCACCTTATAACACCCTACAAGCCATCCGCTTGCTCCAACACAACAACCCACCACAAAACCATTCACAAACATCACAAGTATAAAGTGTTTACAAGTATTGAAATCAATTAAAGTACTATTCATCATATCTAGTCAAAAATTCCATTCACATTTGCAAGAAACTAAAAATACTTCCAATATGAATTTAAACCACCTTATAACACCATACAAGCCACCCGCTTGCTCCAACACAAAAACCCACCACAAATCCAATTTCCAACATCACAAGTATAGAGTTTACAAGTATTGAAATCTAATAAAGTAATATTCATCACATCTAATTAACAATACTCATTCACATTTGCAAGAATTGAAAAAACACTCCCAATATGTATTTAAACCACCTTATAACACCATGCAAGCCACCCGCTTGCTCCAACACAACATACCACCACAAATCCAATTTCCGACATCATAAGTATAGAGTTTTATAAGTTTTTAACTAAAATTTACTTACTTTGCTCAAGCTAAGCTTACAATTTTCAGAAAAAATCCAAAGTGATTCAAAACAATGTGTATTTAGCCTGCAAAAGAAAAGTTAAATTTATAAATACTTCAGTCTTGAAAATGATCCTATCATAATAAAAAGAAGAAGCGAAGGCACCAGGCCAGGAGTGACAAATCACTAGTGTTTGCCAAAGGGACACTCACTGTTGAAATGCTTTCTTGCAAAAAGAGAAACAAAATTGAAAATTGAGGAGCACAAAAAATAATCTAAAATAACTAACTAAACCATAAAACAAAGAGAAATAAAAAATAATAATAAATAAATAACGTTATAACTAGAAGACATAACAAAATTGAGTCCCTAACGATAACTTCTCTTTGGTGTTCAGCTACTCAATTGCTTAAATACTATAATCGGAATTCTGTTTCTTTCATCCTACTGTACATTATCACAGTACCTAATGGTGTCACACTACATTTTCTCTTCTAAACCAAACAGAATTTTCTCAGAATTCTAACAGAAGCATCATAGCAAACAATTTTTTTCTCAGAACCCATATAATTTCTCCTCTTATTCACAATGACAACTACCTATCTATCATTTCTCAATCAAATTTCTCACCTAAACCAAATGAAAATTTCTCAGAATCTAAACACAACTCAAATATTACATCAAAAATAGAAGGAAAAAAAACACACACCATGAGCCTTGAGAACACGGAGGATCTTGCTTCCGGTGACAAACCCTTCTTGGCAAATTTGTATATGTTCTCCTCCACCTACAAAACCCAAAAAAGAAACCCAGAAAAGAAAATAAAAAATAAATGACAAAAACCCAAAAAAGAAAATAAAAAAGAAAAGGAAATAAAAAACCCAATCTTGAGATGACCCAAAAAGTTAAATTAAATTCAAAGCAAAAGGGTCTCATTTAATTCCAAAAAAAAAAAATATATATATATATATATCTTAGT
This sequence comes from Castanea sativa, assembly GCF_040712315.1. Taxonomy (NCBI): domain Eukaryota; kingdom Viridiplantae; phylum Streptophyta; class Magnoliopsida; order Fagales; family Fagaceae; genus Castanea; species Castanea sativa. Next base: position 24,491,828 of record NC_134015.1, on the reverse strand, counting down.
AACCAAACAAAGAATAAACCCAGATGAAATTGACAATTTTGTTCATAAATATACCTATAGAGAATGATCTAGGAGCAGGGAGGTGGGAAAATATAGTAGCAAAGAATGAAAGAAATGAAATGGGAGAAGCTGAGAGGGAGATGGAAGCTGAAGCGTCGCAAGTGTGAAGCGTCGCTAAAGCGCCTCAGTGTTGGAGTGTCGCCAAAGCGTCGTGGTGCTGGAGCATCGCCGAAGCTCGTCGATGCTGGAGCGTCACTGAAGCTCGCCTGTGCTGGAGCATTGTCGAAGCTCATCAGTTTGATTTGGAGTGGGTATGGGTATTAGTGTGAGGGAGTGGGTATTGCCCAATGAGTGAGGGAAAAAAGAGAGTTAAAGTGCTATATATAGGACATCTATAGCGACGAATTCAGTTTCGTCACTATTTATTACCTTTAGCGACGAATCCGAGTTCGTCACAGATGCTCCACAAAATCATGTATTTTTCTTTTTAGTGATGAAGCATTTTCATCGCTAATTGTCTTCTTCAGCAACGAAATTAGTTTTGTCACTAAAAGCATGATAGCAGCACATTTAGCAATGAAATTGTTTCGTCGCATAAACTAGAACTTTTAGCGACGAAAAAATTTCGTCGCTATAGCTCCATTTGATGTCGCGCCTACATTTTTTATTGGTGCCCCTAATTCAGCACCCTCTATAGCAATGAAATCTATGTTTCATCGCTAAATGTATCTATAGTGATGAATTTAGTTTCGTCACTATTCATTGCCTTTAGTGACGAATCTGAGTTCGTTGCTGATGCTCCACACAAATCTTGTGTTTTTCTTTTCAACGACGAAGTATTTTCGTCGCTAATTGTCTCCTTCAGTGACGAAACATGTTTCGTCACTAAAAGCATAACTACCAGCACCTTTAGCAACAAAATTGTTTCGTCGCAAAAAACTAGAACTTTTAGCGACAAAAAAAGTCATCGCTGTAGATCCATTTGGTTTCGCGCCTCTAATTCAGCACCCCCTATAGCGACGAAATTAATGTTTCATTGCTAAATGTTACCAATTATTTTATAAATAGCGACGAAATATAAATTTTGTCGCTATATGGTACTTTTTTGCGACGAAAAAATTTTCCTCACTAAAATTCGTCATTGTAGTTACATTTTGTTGTAGTGTTATTTTTGTCAATTTCTTTAAATAGAGTAATAATAAGTGTTTTAACAAAATATGCAACATGCATCTAAGATTTAGTTGATAGAGATAACAACTTATTTGTTCTTATCAATTTTTTTAGATAAAGTAATAATAAATATTTTAACAATATATGCAACATGCATCTAAGTTTTAGATATTTAAATTCTACTCTAACTAAGAATCTATTATCAAAATTTCAAAACTTATAAATGTTATGGGTTCCAGTTAGCTCAACTGGTAAATTCTCTGATGGTTGTATAAGAGATCTGAGGTTCAATCCCCACCTACACCAAAAACTTATTGGTGTCTTGGTCTAATGGTAATGAGCTTTCATTAGGAGCGGATGCCATAGGTTGAAACTCTCTCAAAAAAAAAAAAAAAAACTTATAAATGTTCATCAATGGTTTTTTCATAGAATCTCTCTTGCACCCCACATTTTTTTTTTTTCAAATTGCAACTTACGCATATGCAAGTAACAATAATATGCAAATATTAGAAAACATTTAAATGAGTGCAAATCATCCTCTTCATTAATAAATAAGGAATTATAAAAAAAAAGTTAAAAAAGTATTTATTGATAATTTTAATTAAATATATTATATATGAAGAAAAACATTCAAAATTATGCATTTTTATATAATAATAATCATTCATTTAGTTAGAAATGAGTTCTAAAATTATATAATAACAACTCATAGTTTTTATTTCTCAAAAATTACATATAAAGAAAACTCATGATTAAAGCCGTGCAACACACGAGACTTTCACTAGTATATATATAAAACCGAAGCCTTTGACTTTTGGTCACATCAGTCTTTTTTAATTTGATTTAATTCAATTTAATTCTTTTTATGTTATAGCTCCAAATTGCATAAATTTTATTAAATTTTTTTAAAAAATTAAATTAAATTTAGTTGTTTGGTGCCATACAACCACTATACTTAAAGGAGACATAAATTATCACCTAATCAGGGAATTTTTAGATAATCCTAACAAACTATATAATAGATCCTTTAATATAAATCTATCCCAAAAAACAGAATATATCTCCATTAATTTGATAATTTCGACGTTGATGATATTTTTTTTCAAAAAAAATCCTATCATATTTCCTTATAGTTATCAATCACGTTATCTTTCTCTTCTTCTTCTTCTTCTTCTTTTTTTTTTTTATATATTAACGTTGATTATAAATTATAATTTCAATAGGATTTAAACTCTATGATTATATCAAATGAGACTCAACAAATATATATATCATTTTTAATTTCAATAGAATTTAAATTTGATATGAAATGGACTCTACCAACATATTCATCCATTAAAAAAAATTATATAACCAAATTTGATTAGGAATCCATAACCCTATATTATATTATAAATTGTTTTTTATTAGGGATTATTTGTTACAATTTCAACTTGGCTTTTCTTTTTTTGGGGGATTATTCTTCCAACACCACTCTGTTGTACAGTCTCTTGCATAGATTTTGGTTCTTGGAGCGCCTTCAAAATAAAAGGTTTGTAAAGTTTTCTTATCAGGTTTAATGTTAACATATATGATAGATATTTTGGTCAATTAGAAAAGGTTTGATGAGACATAAAAGGAAAAAGAACTAAAGAACGCACAATCTGGGGAAAAAAATACTGACTATATTAGGCAGAGGCTTTTGGAGATTGTTGTTTTTATTTTTGGAATTCTTTACGTTCATGTGTATGTATGTATTGGGTTTAATTGAACTAGAATTATCTTTAAAACTTTGGTTTTGATTGAATAATGAAAATGACAGAAGAAGTATGTTCCAATATTTTGAGTCTTCTATATATGTGTTGTTATAGTTTAAACATTGTTAAATTGTTAATTTACAATTTCATTGTTCATCTATTAATCATCAATAATAATATTGCTATTTGCAACCATCATGATATGGTATCAATGATGTGATCATTCTGAATGCTTTCTTTTAGAGTTTAGATAGAGTCTATTTTATGATTAAAAAAAGTTTACAATTAAAATACTTTTGAAATTACTTTTTTTTTTTTAAATTATTGGATACATTTGATCTTAAATGACTTCTATTAAACTCCATCCTTTATGGCATCATTAAAAAGAAAACTCACATAAATAGGTATTAGGATATTATTTGGAACTATCATAATGGACTAACGTATTAAACATGGTACTGATCTAACTGTAACATCCTATATTATAAAATAAAAATTGGGTCTATGGTTACCTTTTCTTTGCAAAAAATAGTTAAATTCTCATTAATTGTGATAGTTTACTTTTAGGTAAAATAGAAACTCTATTAACTAAGTTTTAAGAAGTTTAAAATTCTATTTCAAAAAATTTCCAGAGCATTAGATTTTATTTTAATAATTTTATATTATAAAAAAATAAAATTTATACATTACACACAATCATTACTTCAATTACCTTCTAAATGATGGAGGATATGAGAATGCAATTTGTAGATCTACTATCAAGATAACATAGATTAGATTGGTGGTGGATAATAGATTTAATTGTAGTTGAATATTGTGTGAAGTTATCACCATAGAATAGCCCACATCGGGATGTGTTATGCAGAAACAATGATATGAAAGAAATAGAATTTTTCTAAACTATTATATTGAACAAAAAATTACTTATTTTCATTTATTTTCAAGTTATACATTTTTTTAAGTCAAGTCATAGACTTTTAAGTAAAATAAATACTTTTAATTTTTATTTAATGATCATGTGAATCGCATGGGTTAGCGGCTAGTTTTTACTAATTAATAAGACTAATTCACCCCAAGTGAGCTAGTGATATTTACTATATAGATTTTACAAACTAGAATGTCACTAGTAAAAAAACTTTATTCAAAACAATCATTTATTATATTGTTTGTCATAAAATTTAATTTGTCTTAGTTTTAACATTTTTCATTCACTTAATGATGAATTGGTGATTATGTTGTATTTCTATTAATTCATAATTTTTTTTTAAGTGGAAAAAGTGCTAAAATTACTACAAATTTTTCTATAAAAATACTTACAAACTAATGTAACATTTCTGTAAGGTTGAATTTATTCAATCATGTGTTGGCTTTATTCCGTGCCAAATTTTCTTGTAATTTAGCAATTAAATATCTTATATTTAGGTGGGAATTATGTAAGGGTTGTGTGTGAGAGAGTGTGAAGAAAACTCAAAATGTGTGCATTCAAAGGAGTCTCGCGATTGACTCACGATTAGGAAGTCGCCAAAGTGGCACACGTGTGAAGTATGCAGGGAGTTGAAGGGTCACGGCACCTAGATTACTACAAGACAAAAAGTACAGTCTAGTCTGGAAGTTATCTCGCGACTCAAACTCGTGGTTCGTTCTAGTCGCGAGGCCAAGTTGCCAGAATGCCCTGTTTTGATAAAAACTGACTCTCCACATTCCTCACGTACCCTATTATAAATACCCTTATACCCACAAAATGTTGAGAGCTTCTAGAGAGAATTTTGAGAGAGAAAACTAAGATTGACTCATCCACAATCTTTGCCTTTTGATTCTCCAAATTCCTCTACTCTCACCCTATTCAGTGACATATCCTTGAAAGGTACATTAGGCAAATCCTTATTTAACCATACTCATATCAGTGAGGAGGTATTTTGGTGCTTGGGAAGCAGTTTAGAGATGACCAATTTGTTTGGTTGATGCAATGGGCTTATTGCGGGATCCGGAAAGTTAGAAAAGACAAGGTTAGGCGTAACCAGTTGGTAGCAGGAGCTTGGAGGGCTCAAGTACATTAGATAGACTAGGCTTGGAGGGTCTTTTGTTATTCATGTACTCCAACTTTATTTTCTAGTGGATCATTTCATTGCTTGGAAGGCGGCGGAGAGGTTTTTCACCGAGTTCTTTGGCTTCTTCCTCGATAACACGTATCGGTGTTATCTTTGTGTTTGCATCTCTTTTCCCTTAATCTTTATCATTTAATTGCTGCTATGTTGTGATTAATTATGGTGTAGAACTGTTTATTTGTTTGGGTTTCTGCTTGTATCTATTATTCCGCACATATATTGTTTGGGTATAAAAGTGTGTTGTTTTAATTTGAAATTGGGGGTCTAAACATTCATTATTATTTTACACACTAATTGAAATTTCAATTGATATCAGAGTGAGTGCACTTGCTGTGGTTTCATAACCAAAGTGTGATCCTAGACCCTTTAGCTATGGAAAAGGCTATATTGAATTGTGGTTCAAATGTTTGTGATAATGACTCTATGAGTATGTTTGAAGATTGTCCTAACAATAAACTCCTAGAGTTACTAAACACAAAGAAACATGCTAGAATGTTTGTTCACATGCTGAAATATTTTGAAAATGAGAACCATATCCTACACAATAGTCTGTGTGAGTCAAATTCTTTGATTAAGAAGTATAAAAAAAGGAATTGAATGTTGTGTGATAAGGTTGATGATCTCAGAAAGAAAATTCAATCTAACGAGGGAGTGGAAAATGAAGATAATTTTCTGTTTAAAGGTCAAGAGTGCTTGTCCCATGCTTGCTTATTTATGCACGCCTCATTGAAGGTATTTAATTCTTGTTTTTGGTATCTTGATAGCAGTTGCTCTCGCCATATGACAAGAGATAAATCATTGTTTAAGTTTCTCAAAGAAAAGGTCAGTGACTATATGACATTTGGCGATAGAAGCCATGCTCAAGTACTTGGCAAAGGGACTGTTGAGACACCGGGGCTACCTCTATTGAAGGATGTTTTATACATTAAAGGGCTTAAGATGAATCTCTTAAGCATCACTCAAATATGTGATGAGGACTTTATTGTTCGATTCTCAAAGAAGGGGTGTGTAATCATTTATGAAGAAGGGATTCAAGTATTGGAGGGAAATATGACTACTGACAATTGTTACGGAGTAGTTCCTACACCAAAGATTTCATGTAGAAGTGCTCGTGTTGATGTGTTGGAACTTTGGCATCAAAGATTTGGGCATGCAAACTTCAAACAAGTAGCTAAAGTGTCCAAACTTGAGGCTATTGTGGGGCTTCCAAAATTTGGGAAGGTGGAGAGGACCATTTGTGGTGCATGTCAAATAGGGAAGCAAACAAAGTCAAATCATCACAAGGTGAATGTGATCTCCACCTCACGCTATTTAGAAATTCTTCATGTTGATCTAATGGGGCCCACAAAAACTGAAAGCCTAGAAGGAAAATGGTATATCATGGTCATTGTTGATGATTTCTCAAGATACACTTGGGTGGAATTTCTTAGAGAGAAATCCGAAGCATGTGAGAAGATAGAGATTCTGTGCATGAGACTTCAAAATGAGAAAGAGGTTCCTATTGTCAAGATAAGAAGTGATCATGGCAAGGAATTTGAGAATGCAAGATTTGAGTCTTTTTGTGAGAAGAATGGGATCAAGAAAGAATTTTTAGCTCCTAAAACTCCTCAACAAAATGGGGTGGTTGCGAGGAAGAATCAAGTGATTCAAGAAATGGCAAGAGTTATGCTACTTAACAAGTAAATTCCTCAAAAGTTTTAGGGAGAAGCAGTGAACACCTCTTGTCACATCGGTAATAGAATATTCTTCCAAGCAAGAAGAAAGAAGACCGCATATGAAATTTGGAATGGAAAGAAGCCTAAAGTGAAGTACTTTCAAATCTTCGGAAGCAAGTGTTACATTCTAAATGATCAGGAGAACCTTGGAAAATTCGATGCAAAAAGTGATGAAGGCATCTTCCTTGGTTATTCTACCACTAGCCAAGCATATTGAGTCTTCAACAAGAGAACAAAGACGGTGATGGAGTCCATCAATGTGATGATTGACAATGCCATAACAAGAGTAGAAATTGATGATGATGGAGAAAGACCAAGCTCCAAAGAACCCATCGTTAAGGTTGAAGCCCAAGGTATTGAAGTGGAAGGACTTACACCTAAAAAGGAATTGACTCTCGTGAACTATAGAATGGAGACAATGTCAATGTCTAGATCATCAAGTCCTCCCACCCCTCTAAAAGTTCATCCTCCTATCTCCCAAAATGATGAAGTGTCCACCTCAAAGAAGCCATCATCAAGAGTGGTTAAAAACCATCCGGAAAGTAACATTATCGAGTCTCTAGATGAAGGTCTTCTTCTTAGAAAGGGAAACACACTTATTGCCAATCATATAACGTATCATTACTACCTTGCCCAATTTGAGCCGAAAAAGGTAGAAGAATCCCTTCAAGATGAGAATTGGGTGGACTCAATGCATGAGGAGCTGAACCAATTTGTGAGAAATGATGTATTGGAACTTGTTCCAAGGCCCAAAAACATTCATGTCATCGGCACCAAATGGATTTTCAAAAACAAAACCGATGAAGATGGCAAGATTATACGGAATAAGTCTTGGTTGGTGGCTCAAGGCTACACTCAAGTAGAAGGAGTAGATTTTGATGAATCTTTTGCTCCCATAGCTAGACTTGAGTTTATCTGCATCCTTTTGGCAATTGCATGTACTATGGACTTCAAACTCTATCAAATGGATGTGAAATGTGCATTTCTCAATGGATATCGTAATGAGGAAGTGTTTGTCGAACAACCCAAAGATTTCCAAGATCCTTACTTCTCAGATCATGTGTTGAGATTGAAGAAGGCTCTTTATGGCTTGAAACAAGCACCTAAAGCTTGGTATGATCGGCTTACACATTACTTCTTGGATAGAGGATTCAAAAGAGGATATGCCAATCGGACTCTATTTGTCAAGAATGATGAGAACTATCTTCTTGTAGCTCAAGTATATGTTGATGACATAGTATTTAGAGCTACCACTAATGCTCGTGCAATAGAGTTCTTCGAGGAGATGAAGAAAGAATTTGAGATGAATATGGTGGAGGAGATTACATTTTTCTTGGGCCTTCAAGTCAAACAAAAGAAGGAGGACATATTCATTTCACAAGAAAAATATGCTACAAATCTTGTCAAGAAGTTTGGACTAGATTCCAAAAAGCATGCCTCCACTCCTATAAGTTCATCTACCAAGCTTAGTCTTAATGAAGTGAGTCCAACTCTGTATAGGAGCATCATTGGGAGTTTACTCTATCTTACAGCAAGTAGACCAGATATTGCTTTTAGCGTGAGTGTTTATGCTCGATATCAAGCCACTCCAAAGGAATCCCACTTGACTATTGTGAAGCGAATCATACGATATGTCAATGGCACACCAGATTATGGCTTGTGGTACTCAAAGGATTCCAATGCTTGCCTTGCAAGTTATTTAGATGTAGATTAAGCCGGGAGTGTGGATGATCGAAAGAGCACTTCAAGTGGTTGTTTTTACCTTGGTAACAACCTTGTCTCTTAGATGAGCAAGAAACAAAATTTGGTGTCCCCCTCTATGGCGGAAGAAGAATACATAGCTGCTGGGAGTTGCTGCACATAACTCCTCTGGATGAAGAAGCTGCTTCACGACTACAAGTTTCCTCAAGATACAATGTGTGTATTCTGTGATAATACAAGTGCTATAAACCTCACTAAGAATCTGTTTAGCATTCAAAGTCGAAGCATATAGAGATACGTTACCACTTCATTTGGGATTTGGTGGAAGATAAAATCGTGCGTTTTGAATTCATACATACTGCCAACCAAAAGGTGAACATCTTCATCAAACCTCTCGATGGTCTACGGTTTGAATCACTCCGTAAGACCATCGGTGTTGGTACAATTCCTTAAATCTCATGTGTGATGTGTGCTTTACTTATCTATCTTGATTTGATCTCACTTATGTTTAGCACAAACTACTTTGATGGTAACATGTGTAGCATATTTTTACTATTTTGTTTGTTGTTTTTAAATGTTTTAAGTGTTTTTTTTTTCAATCTTTATTTGTTTTGGGTCAAAAATCCAAAAGCACATAAAAAGTAGAAAATCCAAAAAGTTTGATCGGCATTATTGTGTTTTGTCACACGCATGTTTTGTCTTGTACCTTTCGTACAAATGACTTTGTGCATTTACGAGCGTAGCTTGTTCTCTATGCACTCATATCATTGTGGGAAAAATTTTGACATCTATGTGATTGCTGTAAATAAATCTTCAAACTTGTTATGAATGATTAGCGAATGGTTGTGTTGATCTTGAGACATGCATAGACTTGTGCCTATGTATCTTCCTACTCTTTTATGTTTTTGCTTAATATAGCTTAACCAATGTTAAATCTCGAAAAGAGATAATGAGATGCAAAAGTCGTTGCACATACTAGAATTCGACTATGAAAAAGGGAAAACGACTTGTAATGAAAATGTATGATGCCCAAAAGCCAAAGGCTTATTCATCAAAATGTAATATCAAAAATTTAGGCATCGATATCAAAATGAGATGTTCTTTTTTGTAAATGATCAAATGTTATGAAGTGTAAGAAGCCAAATGAAAAGCTTCAAAATTTTGTAATCAAGCTTTGTGGGAGGTCATATATACATATTTCTATAATTGAGATTGGTCACTCTTCCTAGTGCTAATTGTGTATGTCTTGGTTGAATTGATCATTGAAGCTTCACATTAGACCAAGGACTATCTCATATTTGATATCCACACACATCACACTTGTCTATGTTCAATGAATGTCTTATTCATTTGTGTGATTGTACTTGATTAAATGTGTTGCACATGCTCAATCATATGTTGATCAAACACAAAAAGATTTTTGAGTATTTTTAGTTTTTCTACTTTTTTTTGGAAAGTATTTTGCTTTGAAAAAGTTTAGAAAATCCAAAAATTTGTGCAACTCTGTTTTGGCGACTCACTCTCGCGGGTTAAGCTAGTCGCAAGACCCCAGTCGCGAGCTTACTTAGAAGCTGTCGCAACTCCCTAGCAAGTTAATTCCCCAATCGCGAAAAGGACTTAGAAAATTTTTCAAAAAATCTTGGGTTTTGGGATTTTCGCGACTTATATTGGCGATTTGTTCGTAAGTGGAGCTCCAGTCACGAGCTTACTCAGAAGGATTTGCGGGTCCCCTCGCGACTGGTCCACTTGCTCGCAAGTGGACTTCCCAGTCGCGAAAAACACTTTGACAAATTTTTCAAAATTTGTGTCAACGGATTTTCGCAACTTGCTCGCAACTCATTCCAATTGCGAAAATCGCATGTTTTACATAAATAGGGTTAAATCCATGACAGTTTTCAAAAACTTTTCAGTTTTCTCTCGCATCACGTGCACACACTTTGTCTTGTCCACCTATCCCTCTTCCAAAACCTCCATTCTCACTCACAAAACCTCCATTTTCTTCATCAATCTTCAAGAAAAGGTATGAGTTTTCTCTTATTTCCAAAGTATTTCATGTTTCTAGCCCTAGATTTCTTGGATTTTGTGTTTATGTTGAGATTTGAAAATATGATGTTTGAATATGGTTTTGATGATGTTTTGTTGAGATTGGTCTATGGGTTTTGTTAATTTGTTAGTATAATGCCTATTCTACACGTTTTACATGTTTGTTCCTCATTTTTGTGCATTGTACCATGTTTATGTTGTGTTATACATATCATGTTCATGATAAAATGTCTCATAGATGTTTTTGTGTGTCTCTTTGGATTCCATGGAATACAAGGTTATAGGGATAATCATTTTTCTTTGATCTCGAAACATCATATGATTATGTGTTTTTACACTTTGCCCTAATTTGCACACTTTTGTATTTGATACACACACTCACTTTGACATGTTTGAGTGCTTAATGTCATGATTCTATCATGTTTTGATACTTTATGTCTTCACATGCCAATTTGTTTTTGAATTAATCTTTAAATTTCTGTTTTTAGGGTTTTAATTCAATGTCCATTGTGTTGGTACTAATTTGTTACTAATCAAGTTTGTTATCATATTTTGTGCTCTGTTTTGTGGTACTTGCTGCTCTGTTTTTACAGATGACTTCGAAGAAGAAAACCACTACACAATGTGTTGACAAGAGGAAGAAAATGGACAATACTCGATTTCGCTCCACCCAACACTTTGAGCGATACAATCGGCAATTTGAGAAGGCTCCACTCATCCAAGAGCGGTTTGTGGGCCTTGTCGATCTTAAGGACTTCTTCATCCTAAGCTGCTTTGAAGAGAGAGGTTAGGAAAAGCTTATTGGTGATCTCCCTGGGGTTTGTCAACCACTAATTTGGGAATTCTACGCCAATGCCATAGTACGAGAGGATGTCATAGACTATTGGGTTAGAAGCCATGAATTCACCATTGAAGTGGAGGACATTGATGAGGTTCTTGGATTTGGAGATGTGGAACATGACTTCACTCACTTCAAGGACAGAATGCTCTCCATAGAAACGGTTCAATCCCATATTGGTGGAGTTAGAAAAGGGAAATGCCTCAACACAATTGCTTTCCCACCAGATTTGCGATGTCTCACATACATCATGATGTTCAATCTATACCCGGTGAAGAAGATGACCACCATCAACAATGCTAAAGCCATCTTCCTCATGGAGCGTCGGGAGAATATCTACATTGACATCAGTACTCATGCATTCAACATCATTGCCGATGAAACAAGGACATCCTCAAGGACAAAGCTTATCGTCCCTAGTCTAATCATAAGGATCCTTCATGCAAAAGGTGTGGAAACTCCCTAAGATATTAGTCTCATGCCTTATCCTTCGGCTATCAATGCTCTAACAATCGAAAGGATCAAATTTCGTCTCTCGGGTGAGGAAGAAGAGGTTGATCCCGCACAAGGAGAGCTTATGGACACCGAGACTGAAGCGAAAGGACAACCATTAACTTCTAGAAGTCGTGGTAAAAGGAGCAGATCCTCATCTTTAGCAATCTCTCCAGATGCTTTCAGATCATTCTTGAGAGGATTGTCGGCTTGAGAGAAGTCCAAAATGAGCACAAATGTTCTCTCTTTCAATAAATGCAAACTTGACACTATGTGACCCATTATTATCCATCATAACTCTTTAGAAAAATATTTTTTGCAATTCACACATAAAAATAGCAAATACTAAAAAGTCCATAACTCAGAAATTAATCAATCAATCTTTAAATCAAGTTGAGTACCCAATTTAGCAAAGTGTATGCATGTTATGTGTGAAAACAATGAAAGATATGATTGCAAAACTGCAAGATGGATACAGAAAAAAAAATGCAATGCATGTGAATCCTAAACACAATTGATGCATGAAAAAAAATTTGGTAAAAAACTTAAAAACGAAAAATTTTCCAATTTTGATCAATCAAGCATCGATCGAACACCAATCAAGCTAACCTGGGAGCAATGATTAAAAATCAAGGAATTTTCGATCAGTCGAAAAACACATTCGATCGATCGAAATTCTGGAAATTTGAATTTTTGAAAAACTGCACAAGATTATTCAAAAAACAACTCAACCCAAGTAATTTCATGAATGAAATTCATGAGAATGAGTTTAAATGTTTTTCAAAAACATGAGTTTTCAACCCAGAACTTCAAAACAAGGTTTTTAATCACCAAAAACACAATTTTTTCCAACCCTTGAATATATTTTGCATCAAACACCATAGAAAACATAATCTTGGATGGTCAATCCAAATTCACACACTATATCATGTACCAGGTTTAGCAAAGAATAACTTGTGTAGTGTGTGCAACTAGTAATAACATGAGATACATGTGAGGTGATATGTAGATAGTAATCAATCACAATTTCTACATTATTCATCACATAAGTTTAAAAGTGACTATCACCCAAAGAGTTACATCATATAACTTTCACCCAAAAAACAAGCTTGCAATCATGTAACTTTTTTTTTTTTTTGCCTCATAATGTACACTATTATTATTTCATTTGAATTTATTATAGCCTAATAATGTACACACCAATTTTATTTCATTTGAATTTATTATATCCGAGACTACACCTTATATTCTTTTTGTGCATGTGCTACACTTTCTCGAGCACAAAATCTTATGATATGCACTAAGGTGTTCATGATTGGCTAGTAAACAGTGATGAGATAGTTATTTATGCCTTTCTCTTAGAATTTTTTTAGTCCTTACAATCAAAAGCATGTGACTTCAAAATTAAGATTATGTGATTAAAAACTATAAACAACTTCCACACAACATGCACAACATAGCCAAAACTAGCAAAGTGCAGTAAAATAAGCTCATCCAAGCTAAACAAGGTACAAAAGCATGTTATGTAAATATAATAGGCCAACCTTGATTACAAATCCATGATATGTAATGCAAAACACAAAAATCTTTTTGGTTTAAAAAAAATTTATGACCAAAAACAAAAAGCACACATTATGCTAAATGAACAATGCAAAGCTATGCATGATAGTGTTTAACTAAGCTATAGAGGGTACACAAACAAAAAATATCAATTTCTTAGTTAACCCTTGAGTACATCTACAAACTAGTACGTACTCACACAAAATCATATTTATCTCAAAATAATCATGCACTTAGTTGAGCAATACATACTATTCAAGTTTCTCTACAATGTCAAGCATGTTCTAAATCAAGAGAGTGATATTATAACTCATATAATCCTCAAAACAAATAAAACAAGACCCAAAATAAAATATTTTTGTCTTTTTGAAAATTTTCAATGTTTTTGGATTTTTTAAAGCAAAACCACCTAAAAAAGAACTAAAAGAAAACATGTCCACAGTAAACAACACTCACCTTAGAGAATCTTTTCTCACCCATATAGCACGAGTCTTCGACTTTATAGGTGAAAATCCATGAGAAGCAGAGTGTATTTGAGGGTTTACACCAATCTTCTGAGAAAGACTAAAATCTTGCAAATTCCTTTCACAAACCAACAAGCTTAAATTTTTCAAAAGAATATAAAACAATCTGTATGGATTTATGGCAGGAGAAATATCATCACATATCCTAGATTGAAATACAAAATGTTTAATTTTCAATTTATGACAATTAGGAAGAATGTAACTGGATACACCACAAAAGTGACAAACATGAACAAATTTAGGAATATCAGTATTTCTAACAGCAAATCTAGTCTTAGATTTTGGTTTTTGTCTTAACAAAGAACAATTTAGTCTAATATGACCAACAGCACCACAAAGGTGACAGGTAGGCACAAAAACATATTTCTTTTGCACACTAGTAGTAGGTTTAGATTTAATTTTAGAAATTTCGGCGTCTCTATCAGAACTTTTACCTTTGTCTAACCTAGCAACATAAGCCTTTTCTTTATAATTCCTCTTGAAATGAGTAATATCAACATCAGGCTTGGTACTAGTCAAATTTTCAATTTTAGCTTTAGATTCAACTAACTTTTGTTCCAAGCTTTTCATCTTCTCATCTTGAGAGGAAATTTGATTTCTCAAAAATTCATTCTTTTTACTAGATTCATCTAATCTAACTACCAATTCCTCTTTTTCAAGATTAGCCAATTTTAACTCTTCTTTGAATTTCTTAGCAATTTTCATAGATTTAGTTAATTCCTTACGAAGAGTTTCACAAGCATCAAAAAGATCAACAAAAACAATAGTGCCCTTTTTAATTCAAATTATCACAAACATGAGAAGAAAGACACTTTAAATTATCCATGATAGCAGGGATCAAGGATCAACTCTTAGAATAAAAGATCTAAACACTAGAGTTAACCCGCTTTGGTACCACTTGTACTTTTTAGACCCTTCAAAACACCAATTGTTTAACAAAATTAATTAACTAAGAGAATACTTAGGTTCATTATTCAGATCTAGGTTAAAACAAAATAATCATATCATGTAAAGCAGCGGAAAATAAAGAACACAAAGCTCTGATGACCCAGGAAAACCAAACCTGTAAAAAACCTAGGAATGATTTAACCTATCTATCCTCGAGGTAAAAAGTAAATCCACTATGAAAGAATTGAAGTTTGTACAATAGAACTTAGACCACTAACATTCTATTGCTAACTCGAGTAGAAAACTTAATACCACGACCCTATGATAGCTCCGAGTCCACGGACTACTTCTTTCCTTGATTTGCAACAACCACAAGTTCTCCTACTTGTGAATCTTGATCTTCTTGAAAGTTCTTTATGTAGCAACTAAAACAACCATCAAGTTCTTGATGTGAATCTTGATCTTGATAACTCAATGTGTGTGTATAAAGTTAAATACCTCTAGATCTCACAAAAGATTTAACATACAACTCATCAAAGACCCTAAAGAGCTTTTGGGTACAAAACCCTAGATCTACAAAAGAGGCACGCTCTTCTCTCTTTGAAAAGCCTTTTAAAAATGTGTTTAGGGTTTCCTTTATATACTAGAAAAAGTAGACCTAAAATCCTAATCCTTAATGGGCTTGAACTGCTGTTTGGGCTTAATTAAAATTCTGCAGATACGTGTTTCGATCAGTTGAGCCTGTCTTTCGATCGATCGAACCATGTAGTTTTTGAATTCTTCTTTCTACAGCTTGTATGTTCTTGAATCACCTTGAGCATTGTCTAATAATACCTATAGACTCTAGGATCTATATCTAGACAAGTTTGTCTGCACAATTTGCCAATTGTTCTAAACTTTTAGAACTTAACATCTTTAGTAGTCTACTCTTGTGCCTTGTTGGATCTGGTATCCTTGATGCAACTACCTTAGTGTTTTTGTATTGATTGAGTGTTGGACATGCAATTGATACTTTGCATTGAGCTTATTAGCTTGCATGTTCGGATGTTCATTCTTTGTGTGAATGATCATTGTGATCACTATTTATAGTGATTGTTCTTGTTTGGTCAAGCCATGCTTTATTACTATATTCTTTGGTGCTTGATCGCATTGTGCTTACTCCATATGCATCTCAAGGTTTCTGCTTACAATGATCTTATTGTGTTATTGTTTTCAAGTAACTTGTCTGTATGGTTCAAGAGCTTCACAGAATCTAGAGTTAGGTGTGAGTGAGTTTTGGCAACTGTTTCCAACTCACATTTTAAGTCTAGAGTCTATTTTAGGGTTTTGTCACGGAATAGCCGAAGGGGGCAATTGTAAGGTTGAATTTATTCAATCATGTGATGGCTTTATTTCGTGCCAAATTTGCTTGTAATTTAGCAATTACATACCTTGTATTTAGGTGAGAATTATGTAAGAGTTGTGTGAGAGAGAGTGTGAAGAAAACTCAAGATGTGTTCATTCAAAGGAGTCTCACGACTGGATCTTGTGACTGACTCGCAACTGGCAAGTCGCCAAAGTGGCAGACGTATGAAGCATGCAGGGAGCTGAAGGGTCACGATAGCTGGAGCACTACAAGACAAAAGTATAGTCTAGCCTAGAAGTTATCTCGAGACTCATTCCAGTTGTGAGGCCAAGTCGCTAGAATGCCCTATTTTGACGAAAATTGACTTTTCACATTCCTCATGTACCCTACTATAAATAACCTTATACTCACGAAATGTAGAAAGCTTCTAGAGAGAATTTTGAAAGAGAAATCTTAGAGAAAACCAAGATTGACTCATCCACAATCTTTGCCTTTTGATTCTCCGAAATCCTCTACTCTCACCCTCTCCAGTTACATATCATTAAGAGGTACATTAACCAAATCCATATCTCACCATACCCATATCAGTGAGGAGGTATTTTGGTGCTTGGAAAGTAGTTCAGAGATGACCAATTTGTTTGGTTGATGCAATGGGCTTATTGCGGGATTTGGAAAACTAAAGAAGACAAGGTTAGGTGTAACTAGTTGGTAGCAGGAGCTTGGAGGGCTCAAGTACATTGGGTAGACTAGGCTTTGAGGGTCTTTTGTTATTCATATACTCCAACTTTATTCTCTAGTGGATCATTTCACCGCTTGAAGGGCGGCGGAGAGGTTTTTAGCTGAATTCTTCGGTTTCCTCTTCGATAACATGTGCCGGTGTTATTTTTGTGTTTGCATCTCTCTTCCCTCACTCTTTACCACTTAATTGTTGTTGTGCTGTGTTTAATTATGGTGTAGAGTTGTTTATTTGTTCAGGTTTTTGCTTGTACCTATTATTCCGCACATATATTGTTTGGGTATAAGCGTGTGTTGGTTTAATTTGAAATTGGAGGTTTAAACATTCATTAGTATTTTACACACTAATTGAACTTTCATTTTTAATAAAAAAAATAAATGAGTTTTGAATTACTTATTGTAATCGGTGACATATCAATTTATAAACACCTATAAATTTTTTTTTAAAAAAAGTGTAAGTAATTCTCTTTTTTTAAATAAATAAATAAAACTTATTGCCCCATATTTAGGGGGCCTTAGGTCATGGCCTAAATGGCCTAGGCCTAGGGCCGACCCAACTTTTTCCGGGTTGTACGGAGTTTAAGTGAACATCACCTTTAATAAAGGACATGGTTGGGTTCTTGCCCAACGATAGAAGTCCTAGATCCTCTCGTGATCCAACTATGGGTTCATGTTGATGGGGAAGTAAGGAGACTGCAAGAGTTAGTAGGGATGGCAATAAAAGCCCGACTTGTGGATACTCGGTCCTAATGGGTCGGGTTTTACCCAACCCGCAAAACAGTAGGGTCAGGTATGGATTTTAAAAATAAAACCCAAAACGGGTTCGGGTTTTTGTGATACCCGCCCGAACCCAACCCATATATATTATAATTACCAAACTACCCTATGTGTGTGTGTGTGTGTGTCACTAACTAAACCCTAATCTCAACTTCTAAATCTCCCTCAGCCGCCCCCTCCCTTCATGTTTCTCACTCTCACTAAGACACCCTCACGGCCTCACTCTCTCTCTCTCTCAGCTCGCTGCCAGCCACCCCCACAAGCCTCCCCTCCTCCCTGCGTCGACGCCATCTACCTCTCTATCTCATGGGTTCGTCTCCACCATTTTTTTTTCGTTTCCATATTTGATGATGAACAAAAATAACTGGCTTTAAGTCTTGAACATATATTCACATGCATTGTGTTAAATTTCTTGTTTTAGTGTTTTATGTTTTTTCATTTATTATTTCATCTTGTAAAATATTTAGGATTTTTGTTTTTGTGTTTGTGATTTTGAAAGGGAAAATTAGAAATCTAAAATTATTGTATATTTGTGTGATATTATTTTTATTTATTATTATTTCATCTTGAAAAACATTTAGGGTTTTTGTGTTTGTGTTTTTGAAAGGGAAAATGAGAAATCTGAAATTATTGGATATTTGTGTGATATTATTTGGCGTTTTATTTTTATTTTTTATTTCATCTTGAAAAAAATTTAGGATTTGTGTGTTTGTGTTTGTGATTTTGAAAGGGAAAATGAGAAATCTGAAATTATTGTATATTTTTGTGATATTATTTGGTGTTTTACAATTTATTATTATTTAATCTTGAAAAATATTTGGATTTCTATGTATTATTTCATCTTGAAAAATTGTATTTTTATATTTGCTGGTTTTAATTTGATGAAGTTTATTCTATATTTTAATTCTTTTTTTTTTTTTGTAGGTTCTTCAAGTATGCCAGGTTGTATTGAGGAAGTCTCAAGCAATTTCCAAGTCTATTGCAAGCAATTGGAGGGAGCATGGGAGGCTGAAAGCGTTTGCTGTAATAGATAGTTAGAGTCAAATTAGTTAGAATTGTAACCAAGCACTAGGTGCAAATTCTTCATGATGTGGATCCTAATGAAGAGGATGAAAGATTAGTTTGAATTTCTAGCTTTTGTTTCTTGATGTTGGTTTTTTATGATGTTAGTTTTATGATGTTGTAGCCTTTTGAACTTGTTTGTTGTAAATTGTAATAGGCCTTGATTTATTTTGTAGCTTTTTTAAAATAATTTTTTATTCTTTTATTTTTAAGTTTATCATGTGATTCGTTGAATCCCATTAGGACCAAGAATCCAATTTTTTTGTTTTATTTTTTTGCTTTTTATATTTGATTTAAGTTTGTTTTATTTGGGCTGGGCTTAAAAGATTGATGCAAAACATAAATTATGTTTGACTGGGCCATGGATTGGGCCTTAAAATGGCATGGCAGGGCGAGGCTCGTGGAGGCCCGACGGGGCAGGTATGGGTTTTTTAAAAAAACCCGTTTATTAAACAGGGTGGGTTTAGGTTTTTGAGGTAGGTCCACAGGTCGGGTTCGGGTATTAAGAAACTCGGCCCAAACCTGACCCGTTGCCATTCTTAGGGCTGTCCACCGATCGGATCGGCCCGGGTTTGGGCCCAACCCACACTCGACCCAATTGGGTTGGGTCGCTGGATAATTTACCTACACTCACCAGAAATACGGGTCAGATCCACTGAGTCAGGTCATCGGTTGGGGTGGGTTGGATTCAATGGTTTGGGGGGTTTAGACCACATATTGGGCCAAATTTGTAGATTTTCACGGATTTAAATTTTTTGGGCCTTTTTGGCCAATATTATTGGGCTTTCTAAATTACAAGGATTTAAAAAGTTTTTGAATCTTATCATATTAAATTGGGCCTTCATTTCTTTTAAAATGGGCCTTCAAGAGCTTGAATCTATCCAAATTAATATTTCCTAGTAGGCTAGTACCCTTTAAAATGGGCCTTCAAGCCTTGCTTGAAGAATATCAGTCCAAATTTATACTTCTCAGAACCCACATATTGACATTTGGGAACAAAACAAATACAAAGTAAAACCTGGGCACAATAGCAAACAAATAAAAACATACAAAATACCAATTTTTACCACCTGTTAAACATTAATAGCATGTAAAACTTTGGCATTAATCAAACAAATAAAAATGCACAAAATTCCAAATTTTTACCACCTGTTAATCATCCACATATAACAACAAATATTTTTCAAATTGCCTAAGCCTAAAAGCCTGGGCACTGGGCAGTACCTCAAAATTGCCTTAAGAAAACTCAAGCATATAAAAGTCAATCTGAACACATTAAACCTGCCAACCATTCCACACATCAAGTATTATTCCAAAACCACATAGCAGCCAGCATTGCTACAAATAGATTTCCTAAAGCAGTAAAGAACTACTATAGCTTTCCCAATGTAGTAGGAAATATTCCCAGCAGTATATATAATTAGTTACAATTATGAAATACTATAAGTATTTCCAAAAAATAGCTTTCCTAAAGCAGTAAAGAACTACTCTATTATCTATGGTTAACAAGTCCATAACTTATAGAAAGGAAAACCTACATAGATGCTAAGTTTTCCTTCCTATAAGCAAGAGTTCATGTATAGTTAGAAAAGCTATACATCTATCCAAAAAAGCTTCCAAAATATATCCAAAAAATTGCCTCCTATACAAAATGCGGCCTTCCTTCCTCCTACAATACAAGGGGAAAAAATATTTAGCAATAATATATAAAGACAAAGAACAAAAACTACAAAATGACCAAAAGAGAAGTAACCAATATCAACAAAAATTACAAGGGCAAAAACATACTTGGTCAATGATCATTCATTAATACTAACTGTGGTGTGGGTACCACCTTTGCTTGAGCAAGAACTAGAACTTGCTGCTATTGTTGCTTGATTCAAAACTAGAAAAGAAAAAATTGAGACAATATATTAAATTTAGCTCAAGTATATGACACATTTAATAACACTTAATAGACAAGTTTAGAAGTTAAACATATTACCTAAGTCATGATATTCATCCTCTAAGGCTTCCTTCTTGTCCTTTGGCTTGCGAAAAGAAATTGGGACATGGGCTTGCAGCCAGTCTTAAGTACAAACAAGATTTTGAACCATGAGAGGAGAGAGTGAATTTCGAAATGGATCAAGTATGCGCCCTCTGATATTATATGCTAATTTGGAAGCAACTGTAGCACATACCTGGCCATTTTGGACAGTACTTGGTACCTATTTGAATTGGCTTTCCACCACTCCAAAATCTCAAATTTTACATCCCTTCTACTCTCACAATTTTCAGCAAAATATTTTTCTATCTCATTGCTACACCCTATAAACTTCTCAACCTTTAAGAAATGCTAATATCGAGAATTAACCATCGCATATAGACCAATACAACCAATTGTATCACCTTCTATGTGTTTCCTCTCACTCTCACTTGGTATTGCCACATTTGGTGAATCAACACAAGAGTAATATTCATACAACCTTTCCATGGTCTTCCTCACCAAATCAACCATCTCATCAACCACTTCATCCCCATAAATTTCATAAAAAGAAAACTTCAAAAACCTCATTTTCTTTCTTGGATCGAGAACCACAGCCACATACAAAAGTCAATTAATTTTATCCCATATCCCCCAATACTTTTCAAATTTAGCTTCCATTTTAGTTGCCATATTTTTCAGGAGATGATTTTGAGATTTAATTAAATGAGCAATATTCTCTTGAATCACAAACATCTCATCAAAGAAGGTATTTGAAGTAACATACAAAGAACCGAAAAATTTCTTTGTTGCATTGTAAAAAAGTTTCAAAAAACCCACAAACGTCCTACAATTTTGAAAACTAGCCCCACAAGGAGATCCCAAACCACCACTATTTTCCTTGTTCATAAAGTATGAAGAATAGCTATCATCCTCAAAGTCCATTCTTAGGAACACTTTCACAAAATTTTTAGCAGTATCTAACATGAGGTAGGTAGAGTTCCACCTTGTAGGTATGTTTGGACTTAGTAAACACTTGGATTCAATATCTAATCTCTCCATAAAACTCCTAAAAGTTTGATTTCTATTTGGTGAGCACTTCACATACCTCACTGCTTCACACACCCTAGCAATGGGCGCGTCAATTTCTTTCAAACCATCTCCCATAATTAGATTTAAGATATGTGCACAACACCTCATGTGCAAGAACTCATGTTCTAAAATAGTCACCTTCCAATCTTTAGTTACTATTTGTAAAAATTTAATGGTGGCACCATTAGAGAAAGCATTATCCACTGTCAAGGTGAATATGCCATCAACACCCCACTCACACAAACACATCTCAATATTTCTACCTATAGTCTCCCCCCTATGGTCTTCAACTTGACAAAAGTTCAAAATTCTGCTATGCAAGTTCCAATCATCATCAATAAAATGACATGTGAGGGACATATAATTCAAATTTTGAATACTAGTCCATGTGTCCATAGTAAAGCACACCCTACGACCTTTCAAGGCTTCCCTTAGTTTCTCTCTCTCAACACCATAAATGGGATATCCCTAATTTGCAACTTAAGTTGTAAGGTATTTGAATATCTTTGAAACCCATACCCTTCAACAAACCTAAAAGACAGCTCATCTATTATTATCATTTCAGCGAGTGCCTTCTTAGAAGCCTCAACAGTAAAGGTTGTTGGTACAAGCTGAAACTCATTCTCCCCATTCATTTTGGGTTCAAATTCTAAGGTTTGTTGCCCTTTAAGTACATCTCTATTAGGTTTCTTAACACAATTTGGCACATGATTCAATAAAATTAGTAGTACCCTGCTCCTTACTATCAGCACGCTAAGTTTTTTTGGCAATAATGGAAAACAACCTTAAATTGACCCTCACTAATCTTTATTTTTTCAAAATGATCCCAAGCAGTAGACTTTTTCCTATTATTACCACAATCAATAGCTATCTCACTTACCTTGGCTTTACCATTAGATTTAGGTGGAAGTGCCTCAGCATTAGTTGGAGTGGTAGCAGGTCCAACTTGGGCAATGGGTTTAGCTTGGGCAGCGGGTGTTGTTTGGGATAGGGGTGTCACACTAGAGGGTTCCATAACAGCTGGACACCTGCTGGACACCTGTGGATAGCTGCTGGACACCTGCTAGACACCTGGTGGACAGCTGCTCGACAGCTTCTCGATAGATAGCTATCTATCGAGGTTTAATGAGACTCGACAGATGCTATCTATCGAGGTAGCTATCGAGGTTATGAAAATCAGAATTTTCAGATCTGATTTTTGGGCCAGGCTTTTGTATTTGTGTAGGGTTTCTTTTCTCACAACCCTAGACATATATAAGACATATTTTAGAGGCCGTCACATAAGAGAATACAAGGAGAACATATGCAAAAGATGACTGAAGCCTTATGCTCTCTAGAAGAAGCTACTGTGTCTTTACGCCTTAGGGTTTTGTAACCAAGTGCTTCTTGACCTTCATTGTTGATGAAGTGAAGAACTTTGCAACCAACATCTTCTTTTCTAGTTGGTGATTGAAGTCGCGTACTGAGATCCGTGCAATTGGTTAGTCACGTACTGGGATTCGTACATCAAAGGGTAGCGTTCATATATTGAAGAGTTCAGAGGTTCTGAAGCGGTAGAAGATTTCTGCTGTGAATTCATCTACGGGGATTGTAGAGTCTAGGGATAAAGGTTTTGTACTAGATCTAAAACTTCTCTTTACTATAGTGGATTGCTTTTCGGGAAGGTTTCCCCCCAGGTTTTTTACTGTGAAACTGGTTGGTTTCATTGGTTTTCTTGGGTCATCATATCTTGTCTTATTTATTTTTCCGCTACACTTAGTTTTGACATGATATTGATGTTTGTTTGTTTTAACAAGTTTTATGCATAATAAATCTAATTAACAACTTGGGTTTAAAACTTGTTAATTCTATCAACCGAGGTCTAAATTTCCCAACAAATGGTATTAGAGCGGGTACACTCTGATTGGATTAATATCCTGAGTATGATCCTTGACCCCCATTGTCTTGGAAACTTTTGGTGAGTTATTAAAAGTTTTAAGCTTTTTAACTAAATTTAAGGAGAATTTTAATTCTTCTATGTCCTTTAGTAGTCATACTAGGACACGTACCTTTTCATCTTCACAGCCAAAGACTCGTGCTGTGTGGGTGAGAAATGAGCCTAAGACTTAATTGTCTTTTTTGTTTGTCCTATGCTTTAATTCTTTCTATGTAAAGTAGGACTTTCTTTGCTTGATTTCTTTTCTGTCTTTGAAATCATGCTTTCATGCATCTACATCTTTCTATCATGCCTTCATGCATTTGCATCTTTCTCTCATGCTTTCATGATTGTTTATCTGTTTTTGTTTGGTTGTTAGTTTTTTTTTTTTTCAAAATAATAAAAAATGAAAAATTGAAAAATACAAAAATAGTGTGTGTATGTGTACATCGGTTCTTGTGAACCTTAAAATGGCCTTTGAAACAGAGTTTTCTAAACTTTGTATCTCTTGTAGCTTAGATGAGCATTCTTATGCACAACTAAGCAAGTGAGCTCTGTGGCTCTTTGTTTGTGATGAGTAAGGTTAACACTCGTATCACTCTTTTTGATGGGTAGGACTAGAAAATCCTAAGAGAAATGCATAAATAACCATCTCACCATTGTTACCCGCCAATCATGATATGACATCTGTATGCTTCAGCATAGCAAAAGTGCAATGTCAAAAGCTTAACATAATTGGGTATTTCTTCTCTCTTTTATATACCTATGCATGATTTGCTTAATAAAAAGAAAATATGCAAAGAAAATAAAAGCAAAAAGAACAAAATGCTTTAAATATGATTGCAAGCGTGTTTTCTAGGAGATGTGGGAGTTATAGGATGTACCTCAAAGATGATAGTCCCCATCAAACAGTTATGATTGTGTGTGAGTTAAAGTGATTTTATCATATCTCAAATCGTCATAACATAGAGACACTTATGCAATCTTGCGATATTTTCACACACAACACGCAATATTCTTTGCTACTTTTGATACATGTGCAGGTACAATGTGATTTGGTCATCACAAGGTTTACATGTGTTGATGTATGCTCACTAAACTGTCTTAACTTGTTTTTGAAATATAAAGTTGGTTAGACTTGTTTAGTGTGTGTGTGTGTGTGTGTTTTTGGAGCTAAATGCTTAACTCTTTGTTGATTGAGAGATGTTTTGAGAGGTTAAAATGTTGGTTGGATCATTGGCTGAGTTGCATGTTTGATTGCATTCATATATGTGTTTTTCCCTTCTTGAAAAACTGATTTTCAGCCATCTCGACACCTCCTCGATACTTGGATTATCTGTCGAGTTCTTCTGTTGCCTCTTATCGCAATCTCGACACCTCTCGATAGCTAGGTGGATCGATCGAGAAAGTTTCTGTCTCCTCAATAGCTTCTCGATAGCTGTTCGATCCATCGAGGTATGCTCGATAGCTTCTCGACACCTCTCGATCCATCAAGATTCTCTGCATACATTTTTTTACATGTTTTGCATGTTTCTTTTATCTTGTAATCCATAGCATCTTATTTCATTCATTCATGCATTTTTATGGATTCTTTGTGCCCCTTGATCATCCTTGATCATCTTTATATTTCTCGGGTGCAGCTTTATAGCTTCTTGTATCCTCTGTCAATCGTGACAAAAAGGGGAAGAAATTGGAGAATTTGTGGTTTCTTTTTTAAGATTCCACAAGTTAGGGGGAGAAATATAGTCCTTTGTAAGGGGGAGATGTGTTTCATCTTGTTAAGGGGAGTGTTTACCTTCTTGTTTTTGTACCTTAGGTCTTGTGACCATTCTTACATACATTGTGCTTATCTTTGATATATATGTGATGATGTATGTTTTCTTTCACCTTTCTTTACATGTGTTGTTTCTTTTCTCTCTTTATACACATGATTCTTTATTTGTATGCAATCTATTATTTCTGTCTCACACTAAGATGCCTTGATGAGTTTTGTTTAAAGTGTTTCAGAAATACAGGTTGTCAAAGTCTTCCATGCCATGAACTCTCTTCTTGCAAAGTTTTTCAAGAGTTTATGTAAGAGTAGATTTTATTGTATTCAACAAGTAAGTATGAGTTGAGTGATTTATGACTTCTCTTATATGTTCATTTGTTTGTTGTGGTTTTGTTACGGATTGCCAAAGGGGGAGATTGTTAAGGACATATTTTATGTAGTTGGCTAATCCTTTGACAAAACACACTTTACTTGTATTAGGATTGATCTAGGATGTGTTTAATACTTCAAAGAACATGTTGTTCAAGTCTAGTATTAAAGCCATGAAGATTGGACCAAGAAACAAGTGAAGAAAAGGTGTTTACTAAAGCTGGACACCTACTGGACACCTGCTCGACAGCTTCTCGACAGATAGCTATCTATCGAGGTTTAATGAGGTTTGACAGATGCTATCTATCAAGGTAGCTATCAAGGTTACGTAAATCAGAATTTTCAGATCTGATTTTTGGGCTAAGCTTTTGTATTTGTGTAGGGTTTCTTTTCTCACAACCATAGACATATATAAGGCATATTTTAGAGGCCGTCACATAAAAGAATACAAGGAGAACATATGCAAAAGGTGACCGAAGCCTTATGCTCTTCAGAAGAAGCTACTGCGTCTTTGCGTCTTAGGATTTTGTAACCAAGTGCTTCTTGATCTTCATTGTTGAT
This sequence comes from Castanea sativa, assembly GCF_040712315.1. Lineage (NCBI taxonomy): Eukaryota > Viridiplantae > Streptophyta > Magnoliopsida > Fagales > Fagaceae > Castanea > Castanea sativa. The sequence continues at coordinate 24,465,466 of NC_134015.1, read as the reverse complement.
GAAGTGAAGAACTTTGCAACCAACATCTTCTTTTCTAATTGGTGATTGAAGTCGTGTATTGAGATCCGCGCAATTGGTTAGTCACGTACTGGGATTCGTGCATCAAAGGGTAGCGTTCATATATTGAAGAGTTCAGAGGTTCTGAAGCGATAGAAGATTTCTGCTGTGAGTTCATCTACGGGGATTGTAGAGTCTAGGGACAAAGGTTTTGTACTAGATTTTAAACTTCTCTTTACTATAGTGGATTGCTTTTCGGGAAGGTTTCCCCCTAGGTTTTTTACTGTGAAACTGGTTGGTTTCATTGGTTTTCTTGGGTCATCATATCTTGTTTTACTTATTTTTCCGCTGCACTTAGTTTTGACATGATATTGATGTTTGTTTGTTTTAACAAGTTTTATGCATAATAAATCTAATTAACAACTTGGATTTAAAGCTTGTTAATTCTATCAACCGGGGTCTAAATTTCCCAACACCTTAGAGAACTCTTAATTATTAGGGATTCAACCTTGAAAAGGAAGCAAAATGAGTAGCCTACTAGAACAACTTTCACCTCCTGTATAAAATTAGGATTTCAAATTTTTAAGTTAGGAAAGCAAAATGAATTAAACAAATGAGCAATAAAATACAATCAGATAAGAAAATAAGAATGTGTTTGGATTTCATCTTTTTGAAATAGGGGTTCATCTTCTTCTTCTTTTTTTACAGTGAAGATACAAGTATATTGATTATAGAGAAAAAAAAAACAACAAAACAAAGAATAAAATAGGATAGATACAAATCACACTCAGAGCACACTAAAATAATGAATCAAACTAACTATAATGTATGTTTGTAAAGAGTAAACACGGAAATAAACATAAAGAACACTCAGAAAAGTGATAACTCGAGTCTTTGAAAAATGATAGCACAAACAAGCATACTCAAATTAGGGGTTCCATCTTTGAAAAGTGATAAATCAAGTCTTTGACCCAACAAATCAAATCAAAAAAATTAGTTTGATCTTTGAATCCAATCTCAAGGTTAGTTTTGGTCACTAATCTTGATTTATTCACCTTTTATAATATCTGGATTGCCTCAACTATTTTTCTGACTCAAATGGTCTTTAATACTTTGTTATGCAGCCTTCAGCAACAAAAAATGGCCCCTATGACTATACCAGAAGTGGAAATCCTACACAAGATGCTCTAGAAAGGTGAGATTTTTTGTTTGGTGTACAAATGCAGTTAAATCAGCTCTCTCAATTCATTTTTTGCCTTTTCTATTTTATTTCTGATAAGCTTCACATCTTTGTATTCTCAGCCTTCTAGCAAAGCTTGATAAAGCAGATCGAGCTTTTAAGTTTTATCATTTGAACAAGATCCCTTAAGTTGCTTTTCATATGATTCTTATTACTTATAAAAAAAAATTATTTAAAAAAAATGATAAACCCATATCACAAACACAAAATACAAAAAAAGAGGGATGAAAAAGGAAAAAAATTTACCTGATTTGAGACTAGGAAGCCAAGACTGAGAGGCTGAGAAGACCCATGGTGGAAACAAATTAAAGCGGTAGTGTCAGGTGTGGTTTGAGTGTGAGGCAGCGACAGCAGCAACCAGGGTTTGATCCGGTGGAGTGAAGAAAGGTTTTGATGTAAAGGACTTTGTTTGTTTCAAAATAAAAAAGAGGGATTTTGAAATCAACCCTTGAGACTAGAGAGACTAGAGCAGAGAGAACGGAGAGAACTCTGAGAAAACTAATTTATAAGAGAGAGAGATGAGGGTTGAGAGTCTTGAAACCTTGAGGCTAAGCCAAGTAAGGAGTAAGGAGAACTCCTCATGGCCTTGGGCTTAGGGAATTGGAAATCTAATTTTGATTTGAAGTGTAGCCATTCTAAATCTTTTGATGAAGATTTTCTTTTGCATGGAAACTACGTAAGATTAGTGCTTTTAGCCTTTTAGTCCCATTGCTTTTAGCAACTTAGGGATTTTGATTTGAAAGTTAGCATGTAGCACTAAACAACTCAATGCTTTAGTCCAATTAGTACTCTTCTCTCTTTAGTCTTCACGTGCTTTAGAAATAACCAATGTTTTTTTTTTTTTAGCTGAAACCATTGGTCGGGTCAGGAAATGCGAGTTTTAATTCCTTAACCCATTACCCAACCCAAATTGTCAGTTTTTTTAAGATATAGACCCGAATCCAACCGACCATGGGTTTCGGGTCGACCCGCTAAGCTTCGGGTCAATTGGACTCGGTCGGTTTGGGCGAGTCAGTAAACTGCTAGAGTGCCTTAGCAAAAGTAATTTATTTATTTATTTATTTTTGTGCACTGTGAGCCAAATGCAAATTTGGCTCTATTACCATGTGAAAGTCGACATGTGATTATGCGATGATTGAACAATGAGCGAAAGCAAGAGAAAGAGTAGAAAACTCTTGATGACTACATATTATATTAAATAGCAAGATTTAGGTACAATACTTAGATGTTGTTCCTTAGGTTCTCTTTCTAAGGTTCTAGTATGTGGATTTTTTCTCATGGGATGGAAGTGTATTTTTTAGTAAGTAGCCACATGACTGAATCTTAAAAGAGAAACTTAAGGAACAGTATCTAAGATACTGTATCTAAGTTTTGTCCTATATTAAATTATTAAGCACATGTTTACAATGAACTCAATGTAAGGTTTATATATTTTAGAATATTTGACTAACTCTAGGCTAACCATAAACTAACCTAAGATTAATATACTTGTTCTACAAGTACATGAACCTATAATTGGTTTTGGCCACTTGAGCCATAATATATCTAACATTTTCTTCCTCTTTTGTTTTTATGAATTATCTACCATGTCTTAATCAGAATAATTTTTAATGGGAAGGGCCAAAATCTGTATAGAAATCCTTTATTTTCCAGGAATATAATATGAAAGGCTTTAAACTTAAATGTTGATGACAAATTTAGTAGATTGAAGTAAATGGAATAGTATAAGGAAAGCAACAGTTCAAGAAATGTCATAATAAAATTAATAGTATAAAAAAAAAATTAAAAAAAAAACTGTTTGCATGAAATTGATAGAGTGTTTACGAGTTTTAGAATTACCGAAGCTTGATTGGATTCAAACCCTATAAACCTAAAAAAATCTTCCATCCACAAATCTTTGAACACGAACAATATTCAAAGAACACAGAGCGAAGGGTCTTTACAGGCATAGAGAGTTCATCGCAGTTCCATTAAAAAGATTAAAGTTTGATTTTCCAATCAAATGGGAGAAATTTGTGTTCCAATTAATATTACATTGGCATAATTCTTAAGTCCAAGAGTTTTTCAGATTGAATTAGAGAATTTATTTTGTATTAGAATATGAATTCAAAGAATTGTATTCACTCATTCTTAAATCAAGCCTTTTATATCTTGCCACACGTATATGTGTCGATATATCGTTTGATTGGTGCACCACTCTCTTTTAATCTCATTGGCTCTCCGTATCAAATATGCTGTGGAGCTCAATTATTTCTAATTAGACCATGCCTATAAAGCAAATGAACTTGACTCGGATTAGGTTAATTTCTTCGCAATCATTCTGCACGCTGCAACTCGAAAACGCAATTTCTTTAATGCGTGGCACATCAATCAACCAATTTGCACTCTGGAAATGATAGGTAGATGTATGTGGGAAAGTAATTGGTGGACATGGACAACTCAAGTGTGGATGGTTCCATCATGCTTTTGTAATTTAAACGTCAATTGAAATATTTTACAATACCAAACATCCAAAATATGCAATTCCTAATCCTAATGACTGTTGACTAAGCATTAATGTAAATATCAGTATCTTTCAAATTTCAAAGTGGATGTAGCATTATATAAAACTATAAGAAAACGAACAATCCAGATGAATAAAATCATAAATATAAGATTTAAATTTTAATTAGTTAAAAGGTTCTGACTCCCGTTAGGAAAAAAGTTGCAATATATATTGTAACCAAACTCATTCATTGTGGCCCAATCAAAGAGAAAAAAGAACCCATGATAGAATTATTATTATTATTTTTTAGGGAGTTTCAATCTATGACATCCACTTTTGATAATAGTTCTTTATCATCAGACCAATACACCAATTGGTTTTTGGTATAGGCGAGGAATGAACCACAAATTTCTTATTCAACCATCTAAAATTTTAACTGTTGAGTTAACTAGAACCTACACACCTATTATGAATTTTTTTTTTTTTGAGAACCCATGATGCAATTCAATAACCTATTTTACCTTAAAGTTCAATTTTTACCCCCTAAAATCAAAGTTCAATATAGGTATTGACTATTACTATTACTAGCTTGTAACCTTTTATTTATATATATATATATATATATATATATATGCATAAATACACTTAAAAATATAAAATAAAATGCATTGTACAATTCTTATTTATATAATTTAAATATTATTGATGGTGTTCCTATATTATGTTAACTCTTAAAAAAGCTTGTAAGAATATTATTTGGTAGAAAATCCAAATTTTACATACTTGTTTTATTTTATTTAAAAAAAGATTGTCACTTCTTAATTTCTTGTTAGTGTGAAACATTTTTTTTTTACAATTAATTAATTTTAGACTCTTTAGTTTTTGTACTCAATCACTCTTTTAGTCTTGGATGGATATTTATGATGCTGTCCCACATTTAGTTCCAAAATTAAAAAATAATAATTTAGAAAATATGACGCAAAATTGAATTTCAATTATAAAATCTAATTAAAATTTCTTTCAGCTTTGGTAATATATATATATATATATATATATATATATATATAGAGAGAGAGAGAGAGAGAGAGAGAGAGAGGGGGGGTAGGTTGTAACCCATTCGTATGGAAACATTCAATAAGAATAATGATGAAGTAGTCCTATGCGAGTATTGTGAGTAGACCATTTGGCATCAAAGATTCAAAACTATGAAAATTAAATCAAACGAATAGCACAATTCGACTTTAATATAATATAGTATATGATTACCTTTGTTTTGTAATAAAACAAAAGTGTAAAAAAGAAGAAGGTATATTTAGGTCAAAAGTCTAGTAGGAAGAAAGGTATTATGAGATGCTTATTTTTGACTGGTTGGGCTACTAATTCCTTCTGGGAAAGAATGGCGAATCACGACTACCCATATCCCAAACAGAGGACCCAACTAAGAAAGGGAAAGAAAAAATGAGTAGGAATCGCATTTTGTGCCATTAGAGTGAACAATCAAAACGAATTTACATTGGGAAAGGAGAGACAAGGTCTTTGTAGCTAGGGAATTACTCCGTTGGTGAATAACAAAATGAATTTAACATAATGAAGAGACTGTACTTCAACCATGTTCATTACAAAGGCAATTAGGATTCCTGTTTGAGATGGACATCTCAAATGTAAAAACTAGTTTACTAGGATAGGGCAGAGTAGATTACAGGCCTACCCAAAAAATAAAGTTAAATTTACTAGGAATTTGGAATTATTCCCTCAAATATGCACCAATTATTTTATGATTTTTGGGTCGAAGTCTCACCTAACTTGATGCTTCTAATAAAAAAGTAAAAAAACACTTTTGTTTTGTGAATTTTAGGGTTCATTCATTTTGATTCTCATAAAATCAAATTTGTGTCAATTTAGTTTTTGATTTACCTATATATATATATATGAATAAATTCTACGTTCTTAAAGCAAATTCTCTCCGAAAGCAATAATTTTAGACACCGTCTTTTATAAGTCACAAACAATGACTGCTTTATTACCTTTTTATAAATGAGATTGATTTAACTTCTTAAAAGCTGATAACCCATTTTATAAATATCTTCAACAGTTCAAATTATTTAACACTTGAGTGACCTTTTTTTTTTTTTTTTTAATTTGAGCAATTGAGTGACCCTTTTTTTTTTTTTAGTGAGTGGCCTTTTCTAAAACTGTGCCTAAAGTCATTTTATTTTGAGATATACTACTTTTACGAACTTTGATTCAAAAACCCTTAAGAAAGTTTGATCTCCACCATTAGTTTTAAAAAATCTAATTACCACTTTTTCAATGTCATATGACAAAATAGCACAAATTAAAATCTATGAAAATGTTTGAAATTAGAAGTTTGTGAAAAAGCATTTAAATTTAATGAGGACTTCCTATAAAGTCATATTTTGACACCATAAATTATTTTTTGTTAGATCATAATTAAAATTAAAAAAAACAACATGAATACTTTTTTTTTTTTTATCACTCACGGTTATTAAAAGCATAAAAGATAATCAATTTTATCATATATATATATATGTATATATATAATGTTTAGATCTCTTTGTTACTCTTGCTGTTTGGTCAAGAGTTTACATTCAAATCAATTTTAAAGAATTTCCCTTCAACCCACTACGTGATGTTTGAAATAACCATCCATATATACTTTTAATCACATGATTATTTGATAAGTCATGTAGCTTTTTAAAATAATACAAACAAATAATCTTATAAATTTTTATATAGTAAACTAAAAGGGGTTCTTCAAACTGATTTAGAGGAAAATCTTGTGCATACTAAAATATAGAAGGCATTGAATGGCAAGAAAACTCCAAATCTAAAACTATTAGATCAAATAAGACCCTAAAAGCACTGAGATCATGGTACAATGATTGTCCTTTACTACTACTGCAATACTCTAAAGTTTGTGTCAAATCACCTCTTTAAACATCTTATGGGTTGGGTTTCCCCTGTAGCAATTCCAAAAATAAAAATAAAAATAAAAATTCATCACTAAACCATACCATGGAGTTTCTATATGTTAGAATAAATTAAAATAAATAGAAACGAATATGCAGGGACAATCAATATGTAAATAAATGACACATACCCTTATTTTGTTTATCCAGCTTTAGTATGATATGTGAGGCAAATAGGGACTAGTAGACTTTTTCCCATTGATAGGCTAATATGCACGATGTTGTATAAACTCTCTTATGTTTAAATAATACAATCACTTTTTATCAAAAAAAAAAAGGAAAAAAATTGTCTATTAATTATTAGGACCTTAGGATTACTCATTTATCCTTAAAATTTAAAACCAAATCATGCACATTGGCTTCAAAATTAACTTACAATGAAATAGATGTTTCACCAGCGTCTCATTAGGCAATAATTCCATTACAAGCAACCTCTCTCTAGCTTCACAGCAATAACATCCAATTAGATTTGCTAGACTCTCACTCCTCAAATTCCCCACTAGTATCACTTCCTAACAAACCACATTCAATTTGTGTGTGTGTGTGTGTGAGAGAGAGAGAGAGAGAGAGAGAGAGATTTCCCCAAAATTTTATTATCTTCGTTGATCCTTACTTGTCTTGGTCTTGCTGTTGTACCTCTCTTCTTCAGCTTCAATCTCCCCCAACCCTTTCATTATCTATTGTTTGACATCCCAATGTCACACAAGGGTTTCCCTCCCCTTCCCCCTAAAATGAAGATCATGCAGCATTCCTAGTTAGTACGCATCAAAAATATTTTTTTTTTACTGTCACTGTTTGCTATATGTCGGGTTTTTACATCTGCTACTTAAGGATAAAGACTATTTTAAAACAATAACAAAAAGTTACACGTACAAAACATTAGAAAACATTTGAAACGTGGGACAAATATTAGTGATCCAAATGGTACTTAACGCACATGGGCCACGCTTGACTATTTAACTTGAAGAGGAGATAATGATCCTGGCTCCCTCATTGTCCTACTCCATTCTCATCTCTAGTTGTACCCATAGGCCATAGCCCACTGATTGTTAACAAACCTAGGTTTTACACAGTGGTGTGGGTTTTCCCATTAGTTAGATCAGTGTCTACGTTTTAGTTTTCATCCAACGAATGAAATTGCTTCCCAACAGAAAACCTTATCTTCCTTTAAGAGATGATAGTACACAGTATTAGATACAGCTATTGTGGACCCTGCCCTAGACTTTTTTGCAAATTTAGGAAAATGTAAAATGACAAGTGAAACCACGTGTCCTAATCACAACCTTCCACGAAGACCCGTGAGCTTAGCTTATCCGTGCTTATCCACTTCTAAAATATGTTTATACTTTATATAAATTATCACATCAATGTATATTTACTACTAATATTGTTTTTTTAATACAAACACAATATTCAATATTGTGACTTGCTTGGGGTCCCACATCGATGACAAGCGGATAAGCCAATGTGACGTCCAGCTGTAATTGCATGCTGGGGCTCCAACTCCAAAACTTTTTTTTTTTTTTTTTTCCACTTTCCATAGGTACTACCATTTTTTTTTTTTTGAGAACAGGTACTACCATTTTAATTTTTCTGTTCTTCTGTTGGTTGACCAATAATAATTTATTGAAGTGTCTTTTTTTTATAAAGTATTTTTAAGTAGGCGTGCAATTGCCATGAGTTGATTATTAATCGTTTGTGGTCGTTTTCTTTAATTTTAAATATAGGCTATTTAGGAATGGAGTTCAACTGTCAAGTTCTACCATCTCTTTGAGTTTCTTTTATTAATATTTTTGAGCTAGTTCAAATTTTTTTGACATACTTTCTTAATTGAGCATTTTCATTGTTAATTAAACGTAATTTTTTTCACTGTCTAATGTTGACATCATTTTTACAAGTGTTCTTAGTTCTCTTTCTCTCTTTCTTTCTTTCTCTCTTTGTGTGTGTGTGTGTGTGTGTGTGTGTGGGGTAAGGGACTGTTTTCATTATTAACTAAATTCAGTGACTAGCATGTAAGAAAAAAAAGTTGTTACTTAATTAATTATGATATTTTTAAAGTCATTTGATGGTAGAACACCATGATAGGAAGATTAAGTAGGTAATAAACACACACATACATATATAAATACACACACATATATATTTATTTATCTATTATATATAATTATTTTGAAAAATACTAAAAATAATATGCATAAAGTCTCCACCTAATTATCGTCATGGCTAGGCCATGACTTCTGCTCAATTCGGTGAGCAAATGATGATTGTGTTGGAAAATTATTTGCATCTTATACAAATTAAGTGCAGCGAAAAATAGAAAGAAAAAACCAAGAATCCATGAAGTATATTTGAAATCTCAACAACTTAATCTTGGAATCTTATTGATATTCGCTTCAATGACCACATAATTGCTTGAGAGAGTAGACTCTTTTTGTTGAAAACCAACCCTAGGCGTGTGCCTGTTGAAAATTTTGAATTTTCGTCTCTTTTCAGCCATGTAACCAAAGAAGAGAGAGAACTTTTCTCCCTTAACCGTTTAGTGCCATGACTTAGGGTTTTCTTAACTAGCTAGTCCCATTTATGTGGGCTTCTAAGAATATGGCTTGAAGTGAGACCAAAGGAAAATAAAAATATTAGCTCCAAGGAATCTTGGGCATTCTGCCAATTCATGATAGACCCAAATTTACCATTAATTAGAATTTCTTTCGCTATAAAATTATGGTTGCATTTTGAATTTCTATATGATTATTAAATCAACTGAAAATTCTATTAAATATCACTTAACCCCTTCACTTAATCATTCATAGTGAAAAAAAGTCATTAGTTATCATTACTTTGTAAATCACTGCATCTTAAGTCCTTGAGTCCCCAATTTAATCTCTTGATTTGCGATAAATATTAATCACATGTGCTATAACTTGTTTGGATGTTATCTACCTATGATTTAAAAAGTTGCACTTAATTCAGCTACTATTAACTCTATTAACTTATGTAATCCTAAAAATTAAATACAAATTGCCAACTCGAGCTTAGTTTGTTTGCATATTGCATATAAAATTTAATAATTTTTATATATTATTACGAAAGAAGCCAAATTAGGTTACTAAAGTCCAACTTTCTTTTTAAACCATAACAAGTAGGTAAGGATAAAGAAAATATATTCCATATGCCTAATCTATAATCATCCTATTATAAATCTAGTAATCTACTATGGGTGAATCATGCCACATCGTCTAAAATTTAAAACAATTAAATAAAGAAAATAAAATATTACCAGTTGAATTAATTTTAAAATATAAAACATATTTTATTTATATTGATGTGGTCAAAGATTTTTTTGTTTGGATACAAATAAAACATCGTTGGTGCTGTTAAGTGTTAACCTCACCATAAAATTTACAAAGTCGAGTTTTTACTTAAATAAAAAATTTTAATATGTCTTCTAAAAAAAATTAAAAAAAAAAAATTTATAATAGGTTGTCGCAAATATCCTACTATGGGTGAATCATGCCGCATTATTTAAAATTTAAAACAATTAAATAAAGAAAATAAAATATTAACAGTTGAATAAACTTTAAAATATAAAACATATTTTATTTATATTGATGTGGACAACGATTTTTTTGTTTGGATACAAATAAAACATAGTTGGTGCTGTTAAGTGTTAACCTCACCATAAAATTTACAAAGTCGAGTTTTTACTTAAATAAAAAATTTTAATATGTCTTATTAAAAAAAAAAAAAAAATTATAATAGGTTGTCGCAATTATCCTATAATCGGGTCAAAACGGAGGACACGTAAGTCGAGGCCTGTATTTTCGTTTATCTCAATGAAGCGTGGGCACCTCGCCACGTAGCCTAGAAAGACCTATACCACCCAATAGCCAACCGCCACGTGTCACATCCCACGAGCGAGACAGCTAATTTCCGACAAGGCTAATGCCTAAATGGGTCCCACCTCCCCCCCTAAATGCCTCGTGGCGAACTCATCAAAGGCCGAAGCGATAAGAACGGAGGTATTATCCTCTGCTTCTCATATCCAAACTACACTCTGAATTTATCACCGTCGGATCAACCACCAAAACCAATCCAACGGTCAATGTAATATTAAAAAAGCTTATTTTCTCAATTTTGGCAGAAACAATGTTTATTGTTGACTCTTTTATAAGCTGTCTCTCACTTGGAGCTAAAAAGTAAGTTAGCGTGTTCCATATGGGGGAAGGAAGATAATGATCACTCAGCAAAGCTCCCATAAATAAAGCCACCAAATTTTTGGTCACCCAATTTTAAAATTTCTTTTCTTTTTATTTAAATTTTAATAGATTTAGATTTTTTTTTTTTGGGTCTTTGTTGGTATTTGCTTAGTATCTAGCTCAATGAAGTATAATTTTCACACCAACCCCACTACAAAAATGGGTTTACATTTGCAACATGTGGTAATTTTCTTGAACTGTTTTTGAGTTTTTAGTATTTGTTTTAGTTTTTAGTTTTTAGTTTTTTTGAAGTATTACAAACAACAGTGGCAATCTCTAAGTAGTAGTAACTCAAACTCAAATGTTTGGTTGTAGTATAATATGTGCCTCTGTAGCTGTATGTGATCTGAATCTATTCCATTCCTTCTTATCTGGATAGCTAGAAACTCAGAGGTTTGTTTGTCTATCCCTTTGTTTTGATTCAGTTCTCAAAGCTTATCTTCAAAAAAAAAAAAAAAAAAAATCATCTTTTTGTCTGTTTTCACTCACCAATTAAGTTGCTTCTTATATACTCCATTAATTGCTTCAGAATCTCTCTCTTTTCACACCATGTGAAAGTAGTAAAGGTCTCAAATTTTTTCACATTTGTGGTGCTGTGTTAGTGCTTGAAAACAGCTTTTGTGGCATTCTTTTGTTATTGGGTTGCTTTGTAAGAGTGTTGGAATTTTTTTTCTTTTTTTAATGGGATTTTCTTTTATGTGGGCATAGTGAAACAGAGTTTTGATTAGGTAAGGCTGATTTGGAACTAGAATCAATGGTGTCGAAGTCTTATTCAAATCTATTGGAGCTTGCCTCGGGTGAGTCTCCAACCTTTGGCCTCATGAGCCGGAGAATTCCGCGTATTATGACGGTGGCCGGCTTGATATCTGACATAGATGATGACAAGTCTGAGAGTGTTTGCTCTGACCCGTCTTCATCGTCGGCTCAGAGAGACCGAATCATAATAGTGGCTAATCAGCTCCCTATAAGAGCTCAAAGGAAAACAGATGGTAGTAAGGGTTGGATTTTTAGTTGGGATGAGGATTCACTTTTGCTTCAACTGAGAGATGGTATAGGGGATCATGATATGGAGGTTATATATGTGGGTTGTCTTAAGGAAGATATTCACCCAAATGAACAAGATGAGGTTTCCCAAATACTGCTTGAGACCTTTAAATGTGTCCCTACCTTTCTTCCACCGGATCTCTTTAGCCGGTACTATCATGGCTTTTGCAAGCAGCAATTGTGGCCTTTGTTTCATTACATGTTGCCTTTGTCGCCGGACCTTGGTGGTAGGTTTAACCGGTCATTGTGGCAAGCATATGTGTCGGTTAATAAGATATTTGCAGATAGGATTATGGAAGTGATCAACCCAGAGGATGATTTTGTGTGGGTACATGATTATCATCTGATGGTCTTGCCAACTTTCTTGAGGAAAAGGTTCAATAGAGTCAAACTGGGGTTCTTCCTCCATAGTCCATTCCCTTCATCAGAGATTTATAAGACACTGCCTATTAGGGAAGAGCTTCTTCGGGCCCTTCTGAATGCGGATTTGATTGGGTTCCATACTTTTGATTATGCTCGACATTTTTTATCCTGTTGTAGTCGGATGCTTGGTCTTACCTATGAATCCAAGAGGGGTTATATAGGCCTTGAGTATTATGGTCGGACTGTTAGCATCAAAATTCTTCCAGTTGGTATACATATGGGCCAGCTGCAGTCGGTGTTGAGCCTCCCAGAGACTGAAGAGAAGGTTGCCGAGCTTCTCAAGCAGTATTGTGATCAGGGTAGAATAATGCTACTTGGGGTGGATGACATGGACATATTTAAGGGTATAAGTTTGAAGCTTTTGGCAATGGAACAGCTTCTTATGCAGCATCCAGAATGGCGGGGCAAAGTAGTGTTGGTTCAGATAGCCAATCCAGCGAGGGGCAGAGGGAAAGATGTGATAGAAGTTCGGGCTGAGACTTCCTCAACTGTGAAGCGGATCAATGAAACTTTTGGAAAACCAGGGTATAACCCTGTTGTCTTGATCGATGAGCCACTTAAGTTTTATGAGAGAATTGCATATTATGTTGTTGCTGAGTGTTGTTTGGTCACAGCGGTGAGAGATGGGATGAATCTCATACCATATGAATACATAATCAGTCGGCAAGGGAATCAGAAATTAGATGAAGTATTGGGACTGAAACCATCAACCCCAAAGAAAAGCATGTTAGTTGTCTCTGAGTTCATTGGGTGCTCACCATCTTTGAGCGGAGCAATTCGAGTGAATCCCTGGAATATTGATGCGGTGGCAGACGCCATGGACTCTGCCCTCGAGATGGCTGAGCCTGAAAAGCAGCTCCGGCATGAGAAACATTATAGATATGTCAGTACCCATGACGTTGGGTATTGGGCTCGTAGTTTCCTTCAAGATTTGGAGAGGACGTGTCAGGATCATGTGCGGCGGAGGTGCTGGGGTATAGGATTTGGACTGAGTTTTAGAGTTGTGGCACTTGATCCAAGCTTCAGGAAGCTCTCAATGGAACACATAGTGTCTGCTTACAGAAGGACTAAAACAAGGGCAATCCTTTTAGACTATGATGGTACACTAATGCCTCAGGCTTCCATTGATAAGAGCCCAACCTCAAAGTCCATTGGTATTATTAATAGTCTGTGTAGAGATAAGAACAACATGGTTTTCATTGTCAGTGCTAGAAGCCGAAAGACTCTTGGTGAATGGTTTTCTCCCTGTGAGAATCTGGGAATTGCAGCTGAGCATGGCTATTTCCTACGGTAAACTAGTTAAATTTTGAACTTGATTCATGTTTTGAGTTTGTTAGAATAATATGTAATTTATTTTTGATTGATGATTGTGTTTCAGGCTGGAGCGAGATGTGGAGTGGGAAACATGTGTTCCAGTTGCAGACTGTAGTTGGAAGCAGATCGCTGAGCCAGTAATGAAGCTGTATACCGAAACAACTGATGGGTCCACCATTGAAGATAAAGAAACTTCACTTGTCTGGTCTTATGAGGATGCAGATCCAGATTTTGGGTCATGCCAAGCTAAGGAACTTCTTGATCATCTCGAAAGTGTGCTTGCTAATGAACCAGTTACAGTTAAGAGTGGACAGAACACTGTGGAGGTTAAGCCACAGGTATATATACCATATACCTTTATCAGTTTTATTCTTTCTTTTTTTTTTTTCTTTGCTTAACCCGTTAGTCAGTCCAAGGTCCATTATGAGAACCCTCTTTAGAATTCTTCATTTTGTATAAGCCAAATCTAATGTGAATATCATTTAAGGAGTGCAACTTAAACAAATCTAATCCAACTGAAAGTCTGAAACTCAGCCCAAGCCCAAATCCCAATAGTTAAAAAAGTTGTTTACTGCCTTAATGGCATGAGCTGGAGTTGATTTGTTTTAGTTGGGGATTGGTTTGAAGGAGAGAAAGGGAGTTTTACCTTTTTGGTGTACCTTGTGAACTTTTGCTTTCACAAATATCATTGTCACATCACATTGTCCATCATCTTTTAGAAAATGAGGCCTGAATAAATATAATCCAGAAACAAGTTTATATTAGAGAAGTATTAAACGGAAAAAAAAAATTTAGAGATAATTTATATATAGCATCAAAATTTAAAAGTAAGGTTAGGCCCCTCCTGTTTGGAATGGTATTTATTGATATTGTTGAGACTTTCTTACTGCTATTAATATAAGCACACAATCTATAAACTATCAGTGCTTGTTTATGTTGAGTATTATGAAATTCACATATTTTCTTGTGAGCCATATGTTTTTAGGACTTGAAATTTTTTTATTCTGTATGGTGATTGTTTATTTTAGAACTTGACTTGGTTCAAATAAGAATCTGCAAAACACGTGTTCTATTCAGGGTGTTAGCAAGGGACTTGTGGCCAAGCGTCTGCTTTCTATCATGCAAGAAAAGGGACCGTCACCCGATTTTGTTCTGTGCATAGGAGATGACCGATCTGATGAAGACATGTTTGAGGTAATCACCAGTTCCATGGCAGGCCCATCCATTGCTCCCAGGGCAGAAGTGTTTGCATGTACTGTTGGTAAAAAACCCAGTAAGGCCAAGTACTATCTTGATGATACAGTGGAAATTGTTAGGTTGATTCAGGGTTTGGCTTCTGTTTCAGAACAAACTAATTCTGGGTAAGACTCAACATAGACAATGGAACTCTCTTTGCATCTTTGGTTCGTATGTTCGTAATTGTAAAAACGTAGGCTGAGAGGTGTATTTCACGTTATCTTCTTTTGTTTTGTTGGTCTTCTTTAATGTTGTATATTATTGTAGTGTTACTAAGAAGAGCTGTGCCACCAAACACTTGTGTTTGTTCTCCATCTAGTGAAAGCTGTACATATGTTTCTGTTGTGAAATATGAGCTGTCTCTCTTGTGCGTGCAATCGGTATTGCACTCTATACTTGGAGAAACTACCACTTGACCATTGCATATGCTACATCACAGTATTGGAAGCCTGGGTTTATAAATTACTATTTGCTAAAAATAGTTTTCATTCTTTTTAATGCTTTAATCTGAATTGTTGGTACTCTATGTGATGTACACAGAAAACAGTAAGAAATGCTTTGCTGGTTCTACCTCATCTAGCCCCCATTTCATTAGTTTATAGATACTTTTATTTTTGGGATGAATCAGTGGTAACTTCCATTCCAAACACAACGAAAGATGAGTTATCAAGACTGTACAAACAAGTTACAAGTGACTTACAACCAAGATGGGACATCATCACACCCCAAGACATATAACCAGACTCTGACTAGAACAAAAACAACCCGTTTTTCAAATAGAAGAAGCTCTTTTATGGTAACCCTGTCCCAAGGTAAACAGCAGACCCCCTCCCAAAAGCAAATGGAAGCTAAAACACCTAGCTGGCTGAAATGTGGTTTATCCATTTTGATGGTTGATGCCAATGAATGATGGGAACAATGGTTCAGATTCTATGCAAGCTCTGCACAATTACATTAGGATGACTCCTAGCAATGTTCAGAATGCAACAACCTTTAGAATGAAATGGGTGATACCCCAATTTCTGTGGAGAACTCGATTTAAAATGGTTTCATATGTGGTACTACTCTCTATATAGAAAAAGTATCTCTTGTGTCCGTTCTATACAGCATCAAGCTATTTACAAATAGTAGTTATCATGCTTTCCCTATTAGATGAGTAGTGCCCCAACCAAACAAATCTCTTCCCATTGGAAAGGAAGGTCAGCAACAAGTCTAAGCCCCAACTTGTTCTCCAAAATCTTTTTCAAAAAGAGCACATGAAGAATAGATGGTTTTGCAGTGTCACCATTGAAACCCCATTTGACCATTTTTTTTTTCCATGGTGGGAAGTTTATTTCTTATAATCATCCACCCAATGAAAATCATGCCTTGGAATGGTGAGGTTGAACCAAAATTGCTTCCACCACTTCACCTCAGATTCCTAATTCCTCATTTCATTCAATGTACACATGAATTTACCATACTTAGTAGCACCCCTCACAGGCGCTTATCCTCATTCTTAAGCTCAATTAGGAATAACTTTACATGAATGGAGACAATCTACTCTAATCTTGCAGGCTTCCACAGCAACATTTTGTCCTTAGGTATGGAATCTACTCTTGCATCTATCTTCCTTGCTACATCGTACACAACTATATGCCCATATACCAAGGAACCATGCATAGCACTGAATAGAGAACCGCCGAATACACCAGCTACACCTAACATGTGAAATGGGTGCATAAGGATGTTGTGCTTTTAAAATAGAGAATTCTGTCCAGGTGCTAGTAACATGCCATAGGAATATATTCTTCCTATCCTCCACTTCATACTTCAAGGCTTGATCTTGGAGTCCATTGGCCTATTTGATTTAAGCCATGGACAAAGCAATATTTTTGGGCTTTTTGAAAATGATCATTTTGGAAAAAATGGTCTTTTATGGAAAACAAACTTTTTCAAAAAGGATTTCCAAGAAGACATTTTATTATTGTCTTTTTTAAAATTTTGTAGACTAATGGCTTTGTTTATGATTTTCTTTTTTGGTGGTTTTCCTCGGAATGAAGTATTCCATTTTTTTTTTCTTTCTCAAAAAAAAAAAAAGAAAAAGAAAAAAGAAAAGAAGTATTCCATTTATTTTGGAAAAAGTTTATTTTCAAAAGATAGAAATTCCATGGACATTTTGAAAGATGAAAAGTTCCACAATTATTAAGGATGTAAATTCCATGTATGTGGTTTGGAAAAGGTCAAAAGGGAAATCATTTCAAAGGAAAATTCTAGGGTTTTATAGAGAATTATTCTCGAGAGGAAAAACCCATGGGTTTTTGAGAAAGTATTTTTCAAATTATGTGGGTTTTTGAAAATTCATTTTCAAGAGATGAGAAAAATTCCATAAGCTTTGGAAAATATTTTTAAGAGTAAAAATCTCATGGGTTTTTAGGAAGTAGTTTTTAAGAGGAAAAGTTCATTATTCTTTAGAAAGTTATGGAAGAAAATTCTATGGATTTTTGTAAAATAATTTTCAAGAAGAAAGTCCACGGGTTTTTGGAAAAGTATTTTTCAAACGAAAGTTCCACATATTTTTAGAAAGTTGTTTTATAGAGAAAAAATCCATGGGTTTTTGTAAATTCCTTGGAGTTTTAAGAAGGCATTTCCAAGAAATGAAAAATCTCATGAAGTTTTAGAAAATAATTTTTTCAAGAAAATAATGGGTTTCATGGATTTTTGGAAAGCAACTCACTCTTTAAAAGCATTTTTGGAAAACAAGTATTGAAAATGTGATTTAAACTCTGTTTGTTTCAAAGTAAACTATTTTTATCATTTTACGGAGTTTGTTTTGTTGTAAGATATTGGTCAACTGTAAAATGTTTCCGGTCAATTATGAAACTCAAGTAACCCTAAGGCCAAAAGATGTAAAATGTTTTACCGAAAAACAACAGTAAAATGCTTTACCAAATTCTAGGAAGCCACCATTGCTTACCACTTGTTAAGGACATATTTTATGTAATTGGCTAATTCTTTGACAAAATGCACTTTACTTGTAATTGGGTAGATTTAGGATGTGTTTAATACTTCAAGAAACATGTTGTTCAAGCTAAGTATTAAAGCCATGAAGATTGGACCAAGAAACAAGTGAAGAAGGGTTGTTCATTAAAACTGTACAAATTCCCAACAGCTCTCGACAAATAGCTATCTATTGAGGTTTAATGAGTCTCGACATCTCTCGACAAATTCTATCTATCGAGGTCTCGACAGCTTTTGATGGATTCTATCTATCGAGAATTATAAAATTAGAATTTTCAGATCTGATTTTCAACCCATGTTGACATGTATGTGTAGGATTTCTTTTCTCACAATACTAAACATATATAAGGCTTATTTTAAAGGCCGTCACATAATGGAATACAAGGAGAAAACATGCAAAAGGTGACTGATGCCTTATTCTCTTTGAAAGAAGTTACTGCATTTTGGCGCCTTAGGGCTTTATAACCAAGTGTTTCTTGATCTTCATTGTTGATGAAGTGAAGAATTTTGCAGCCAACATTCTTTTTCCTCAAGTTGATGAGTGAGTTACGCACTGAGATTCATGCAAAGGAATTAGTCACGTAGTGGGATCCGTGCATCAAAAGGGTGGCGTTCATATATTGAAGAGTTTAGAGGTTCTAAAGAGGTAAAAGGTTTTTACTGTAAGCTACGGGGATTGTAGAGTCTAGGGACAAAAGTTTTGTACTAAATTTGAAACTTCTCTTTACTATAGTGAATTGTTTTTCGGGAAAATTTCCCCCCAGGTTTTTAACTGTAAAACTAGTTTGTTTCATTGGTTTTTCTAAATCATCATATCTTGTCTTATTTATTTTTTCCGCTGCATGATATTGACATGATATTGATATTTATTTGTTTTATCAAGTGTTATAAATAATAAATCTAATTAACAACTTAGATTTAAAACTTATTAATTCTACCAACAAGGGGTCTAAATTTCCCAACAAGGGGTCTAAATTTCTCAACAAGTGGTATTAAAGCGGGTACACTCTAATTGACTTAATTTCCTGAGTGTGATCCTTGACCCCTGTTGTCATAGATCGTGAACAATCTCTCTTGATTCCTCCTTTATTTGATGGCACTAATTATGCGTGCTAGAAAGTTCATATGAAAGTTTTTTTGTAGGCTCTAGGTGAACAAGTATGGCAAGCTATTGAAGTTAGCTGGATTAAGCAACAATCATAGTGGCAAATTTCAACAGTAGGGCCTTGAATGCTTTGTTTTGTGGGGTGGTCGATGAGGAATTCAAAAAAATATCATCCACGGAAGTTGCCAAGGAAGCATGGACCATTCTTGAGACCACCTATGAAGGTAGCAAGGCAATAAAGACTGTTTTAAAGACTCACTAGTAGTTTTGAAGAAATAAGAATGGAGGAGTATGAGACCTTTGATAAGTTCTATGCTAAACTCAAGGATATTGTGAATTCTGCCTTCAACCTTAGAGTATCTATAGTAGAATCCAAAATTGTTAGGAAAATCCTTAGGTCCTTACTTGAAAGATTCTATGCCAAGATCGCTGCCATTGAAGAAGTGAAGGACATTGATCAACTTCCTTTAACTGAGCTTGTAGGGAATCTTCAAACCTATGAGATGAGATTAGGCTCAATGGGAAAAGGTGGAAAGAGTAAAAACTTGGCTCTTAAGGGTATAGAGGAAGAGATTGATGACTCTGAAGATGAAGATTAAGATGAAGATGAAGATGAAGATGATGATGAGGATGATGATCTAATCTTCATAACTAAAGAGATTATCAAGCTTCTTCAATTTAGGAAAAAGGATAATGGTAAACCTCCTAGGAAATCTAAATCCTCTAGGAAGGGTAAGAATGAGAAACTTCTCATCCAATGCTATGAGTGCAAATATTTTGGTCATATAAGGATAGAGTACCCAAACTACTTTATGAAGGAAAAGACCAAAAAGTCAAAAGATAAAGGGTTGGTTGCTACTTTGAGTGACACTGAGAATGACTAATCTGATGAGTATGTGGATGAATGTGGTCACGTTATGGTCTTTGCTGCCACAACTGATAGGGTGATTGTGGAGAATGCTAGTGTGATTGTGGAGAGTGCTAGTGATAGTGAGGATTCTTCTGATGATGAAGCACCCAAGATGATGACCCTTCAAGAAGCCTATGATAAGCTATGCACTGAATTTATAAAATTTGAAAAGACTTCTCATCGTTGTAGAAAAGATCTAAATGAGGTAAAACTTGAAAAATCTAATTTGTTAGTCAAACTAGATGAGATTACAAGGTTAGTTGAGACTCTTGTAGTAAAGAACACCTCATTAGAAGAGAAGGTCAAGAATCTAGAGGTTGAGCTTAGTCAAGTTAGAACTCAAATAGAGAGGATATCTAGTGCAAAGCTTGATAAGGTATTGAGTGCTCAAAAGCCTAATTCTGATAAGATTGGCTTAGAATATGCTGTTTCTCCGGCTCTTCCTCTTCTACAGCTTCTAGATCAAGGACTGTCTTTATGCCCCAATTTGAGAAAGGTGATAAAGGCATGAAATCCAAAACTAATTTGGCTAATTCTAAATTCTTTGTTAGACCTCATATTTGTCATCATTGTGGTATTTCTAGACACATTTGTCTGAATTGCTTTAAGTTGTATCCTCAAAAGTAAGTGTCCAAACGGTCACAGGTTTCCTCTCAAGGACCTACACTTTTGTTTGGAGAGTTATTAAAAGCCTTGAGCTTTTTAACTCAGTTTCAGGAGAATCTTAACTCTTCTATGTCCTTTAGTAGACATATTAGGATATGTGCTTTTTCATCTTCACGGCCAAAGACTCGTGCTGTGTGGGTGAGAAAGGAGCCTAAGACTTAATTGTCTTTTCTATTTGTCATCTACTTTAATTATTTCTATCTAAAGTAGGACTCTTTTTACTTGATTTCTTATTTGCTTTTGGAATCTTGCTTTTATGCATTTGTATCTTTCTTTCATACTTTCATGATCGTTTTTTTGTTTTTGTTTGGTTGTTAAGTTTTATTTTGTTTTGTTTAAAAAAAATATATAGTAATTAGAAAAATACAAAAACAGTGTGTGTTTGTGTACATTGGTACTTGTGTACTTTGAATGGCTAATGGAACAAAATTTTCTAAATTTTGTATCTCTTGTAGCTTAGATAAACATTTCTATGCACAACTAAGCAAGTGAGCTTTGTGACTCTTTATTTGTGATGAGTAAGATTAAGTTATCTCTTGTACTTAACACTCGTATCACTCTTTTTTATGGGAAGGACTAGAAAATCCTAAGAGAAAGGTATAAATAACCATCTCACTGCTGTTGCCCGCTAATCATGAAATGACATTGGTATGCTTCAGCATAGTAAAAGTACAATGTCAAAAAACTTAACATAATTGGGTATTTCTTTTCTCTCTTTTATATGCCCATGCATGATATGCTTAATAAAAGAAAAATATGCAAAGAAAAATTAAAGCAAAAGAAACAAAATGCTTTAAAACATGATTGCAAGTGTGTATTCTAGGAGATGTGGGAGTTATAGGATGTACCTCGAAGGTGATAGTCCCCATCAAGTAATTATGATCGTGTGTGAGTTAAATTGATTTACTCATGTCTCAGTCTTCATACCATAAAGACACTTATGCAATCTTGTGATGTTTTTCACACATTGTACGCAATATTCTTTGCTACGCTTGATACATGTGCATGTATAATGTGATTTGACCATTACAAGGTTTGCAAGTGTTAGTGTATGCTCACTAAATTGTCTTGACTTGTTTTTGATATAAATACTTGACATTTTTCTTGATTGAGAGATGTTTTGAGAGATTAAAATGTTGTTTGGATCCTTGGTTGAGTTGCACGTTTAATTGCATTCATATTTGTATTTTTCTCTTCTTGAGAGATATGTGCTTTTTCATCTTCACGGCCAAAGACTCGTGCTGTGTGGGTGAGAAAGGAGCCTAAGACTTAATTGTCTTTTATATTTGTCATCTACTTTAATTCTTTCTATCTAAAGTAGGACTTTTTTTACTTGATTTCTTATTTGTTTTTGGAATCATGTTTTCATGCATTTGTATCTTTCTTTCATACTTTCATGATCGTTTTTTTGTTTTTGTTTGGTTGTTAAGTTTTATTTTGTTTTGTTTTAAAAAAAAAAGAGAATAATTAGAAAAATACAAAAACAGTGTGTGTTTGTGTACATTGGTACTTGTGTACCTTGAATGGCTAATAGAACAAAATTTTCTAAATTTTGTATCTCTTGTAGCTTAGATGAACATCTCTATGCACAACTAAGCAAGTGAGCTTTGTGACTCTTTATTTGTGATGAGTAAGATTAAGTTATCTCTTGTACTTAATACTCATATCACTCTTTTTTATGGGAAGGACTAGAAAATCCTAAGAGAAAGGTATAAATAACCATCTCACCGCTGTTGCCCGCCAATCATGAAATGACATTAGTATGCTTCGGCATAGTAAAAGTACAATGTCAAAAAGTTTAACATAATTGGGTATTTCTTTTCTCTCTTTTATATGCCCATGCATGATATGTTTAATAAAAGAAAAACATGCAAAGAAAAATTAAAGCAAAAGAAACAAAATACTTTAAAACATGATTGCAAGTGTGTATTCTAGGATATGTGGGAGTTATAGGATGTACCTCAAAGGTGATAGGCCCCATCAAGTAGTTATGATCGTGTGTGAGTTAAATTGATTTACTCATGTCTCAATCTTCATACCATAAAGACACTTATGCAATCTTGCGATATTTTTCACACATTGTACGCAATATTCTTTGCTACGCTTGATACATGTGCATGTATAATGTGATTTGACCATTACAAGGTTTGCAAGTGTTAGTGTATGCTCACTAAGTTGTCTTGACTTGTTTTTGATATAAATACTTGACATTTTTCTTGATTGAGAGATGTTTTGAGAGATTAAAATGTTGTTTGGATCCTTTGTTGAGTTAAATGTTTAATTGCATTCATATCTGTGTTTTTCTCTTCTTGAAAAACTGTTTTTAAAACAATCCCAATAGCTCCTCGACACTTCTTGACAGCTAGGCTTTCTATCGAGCTTTTCAGTTTCTTGTTATCGCAATCTCGATAGCTTCTTGACAGCTTCTCGATCCATCGAGAAAGTTATCTGCTCGATAGATGTTTGATCCATAAAGGTTGACTTATGCTCGATAGTTGCTCGACACCTCTCGATCCATCGAGATCCTCTTGCATGCATTGTTTTTCACATGTTTTGCATATTTCTTTGATCTTGTCATCCATAGCATCTTGTTTCATTACATTCATGCGTTTATATGGATTTATTTTGCCCCTTGATAATCTTTGATCATCTTTATATTTCTCAGGTGAAGCTTTATAGCTTCTTGTACTTTTTGTCAATCATGACAAAGAGGGGGAGAATTTGTGGTTTCTATTTTAAAGATTCTACAAGTTAAGGGGAGAAATGCATGTCCTTGTAAGGGGGAGTATTTACCTCCTTGTTGTTGTAGGAGCTTCTTTTAGCTTCTTCTTCTTATACACCGGTCTTATGACCATTATTACATACATTGTGCTTATCTTATATATATATATATATATATATATATATATATATATATATATATATATATATATATATATATATTTATATATATGATGTATGTCTTCTTCACCTATCTCTACATGTGTTATTTCTTTTTTCTCTTTATACACATATTTCTTATTGTATGTAATCTTTTATTTCTGTTTCACACTATGATGCCGTGATGAGTTTTGTTTAAAGTGTTTCAGAAATATAGGTTGTCAAAGTCTCTCTTGCCATGAACTCTCTTCTTGTAAAGTTTTTCAAGAGTTTGTGTTATGATAGATTTTATTGTATTCAACAATTGATTATGAGTTGAGTGATTTATGACTTCTCTCATATGTTCATTTGTTTGTTGTGGTTTTGTCACGGATTGCCAAAGGAGGAGATTGTTAATGACATATTTTATGTAATTGGCTAATCCTTTGACAAAACGCACTTTACTTGTAATTGGGTAAATCTAAGATGTGTTTAATACTTCAAGAAACATGTTGTTCAAGCCAAGTATTAAAGCCATAAAGATTGGACCAAGAAACAAGTGAAGAAGGGTTGGTCATTAAAGCTGGATAGATTCTCGACTGCTTTCGACAGATCGCTATCTATTGGGGTTTAATGAGTCTCGATAGCTCTCTACAAATTCTATTTATCGAGGTCTCGACAGCTCTTGATAGATCCTATCTATCGAGAATTACGAAATCAGAATTTTCAGATCTGATTTTCGGCCTATGCTGACATGTATGTGTAGGGTTTCTTTTCTCAGAACTCTAGACATATATAAGGCTTATTTTAAAGGTTGTCACATAAGAGAATACAAGGACAAAACATGCAAAATGTGACCGATGTCTTATTCTCTCCAAAAGAAACTACTACGTTTTTGCACCTTAGGGTTTTGTAACCAAGTGCTTCTTGATCTTCATTATTGATGAAGTGAAGAAGTTTGCAACTAACATTCTTCTTCCTCAAGTTAGTGAGTGAGTCACGTACTGAGATTCGTGTAAAGGAGTTAGTCACGTATTGTGATCCGTGCATCAAAAGAGTGGTGTTCATATATTAAAGAGTTCAGAAGTTCAGAAGCGGTAGAAGGTTTCTACTGTAAGTTCATCTACGGAGATTGTAGAGTCTAGGGACAAAAGTTTTGTACTAAATCTGAAACTTCTCTTTACTATAGTGAATTGCTTTTCGTGAAGGTTTCCCCCCAGATTTTTTAATGTGAAAGTAGTTTGTTTCATTGGTTTTCCTAAGTCATTATATTTTGTCTTATTTATTTTTCCGCTGCATGATATTGGCATGATATTGATATTTATTTTTTTTCCAAGTTTTATACATTATAAATCTAATTAACAACTTAGATTTGAAACTTGTTAATTCTATCAACGGGGGTTTAAATTTCCCAACACCACTACTCCGATCTCACCATTGCCGCTCCCTGTTGCTTCAATTTTTGTCAATATCAACGATTGCATTGCTTTGCTACTTTGATCTTTCCAATCTTGTGAGTTGAAAGCTTCCTCTTCTCCCCATTTCATTTATTTTGTTTATTTTTTTTGCTTCTTGATCTGAATTTTTGGGCGGTGGCTCACAGCGGCACAGGTTTCAGTGGTGTTGGAGGTGGTATTTTGGGGATGTTGGTGGTTTAATGAGCTTGACTATGGTGTTGGATTTGCTATGTTTTTGAGATTTTTTTTTTTTTTTTTGTGTGTGTGCAGATTTGGTAATTTTTCCCTTACATATTTGCATTTTGAATGAATTTGAGTTTGGGTTTGATTCATGGTTGTGTTTTTTTGTTAAAGGAATTTGAGTTTAGATTGTTTCTAATTAAAAGAATATATATATATATATATATATATATATATATATATATATATATATATATATATAAATGAAAACATTTTTCAAAAAATATTTTTATTGTTAATTATTTTGTATTTGAAAATATTTTATTTCAAACAACTGGAGCGTTAGTTTAGAAACAATTTCTTTTTTGGGAGACAAAACTTATATTGAAAACAAGTTGAAAATCATTTTTGGAAGTGCTTATAGATCAAGCCTCATTGATAAATGGTTGTAGGAATTTACATTGATAATTAGTGTTAGGACTATTTTATGTAATTGACTAATCCTTTGACAAAACAAACTTTACTTGTAATTGGGTAGATCTAGGAGAGTTTAGTACTTCAAGAAGCAAGTGTTCAAGTTGAGTATTGAAGCCATGCAAGTCTGACCAAGAAACAAGTGAAGGTAGTGCTATTTATTATAGCTCAACAAAATCCTTTCTATCAAGAGTTAATGTTGAAGCTTAACACTTGCTCGACACAAGTGAAGGTATTTATTATAGCTCAACAAAATCCTTTCTATCAAGAGTTAATGTTGAAGCTTAACAGAAGCTCGACACAAGCTGTATTTGTCGAGAATTACGAAATCAGATTTTTTAGATCTGATCACACGCATATGCTTGTGTATTTGTGTAGGGTTTCTTTTCTCACAACCCTAGACATATATAAGGATTATCTTAAAGGCCGTCGCATTATGCACAACATGTGCAAAGGGGCTTGCAAACAGAATACAAGCATATTGTGACCTAGTTCATCATTCTCTCTGTAGAAGCTACTGCACTTTTACGCTAAGGGTTTTGTGACCAAGAGCTTCCTAATCTTCATTGTTGATGAATTGAATAGCTTAGCAGTGAACAATCTTCTTCAAGTTGGTGAGTAAGTCACGTACTGAGATTCGTGCAAAGGAGTTAGTCACGTACTGGGATCCGTGCATTATTGGTTAGTCATGTACTAGGATTCATGCATTGAATGGAGAGATTGCCGCTACAATACAAGTCCAATTGGGTATTGGGGTAAGGGTTCAACTGTAGGTATTCCTTATACTTGTAACCGCTTGTGATTGATAATAGTGGATTCTCCAGAGTGGTGACCTTAAATTAACCTGGTGGGGTTTTGTCTTGGTGCTTTTCTCCATTCGTAAACAAATCACTTGTGTCAAATTTGCTTTCTGTTACATTTATTTATTTGGTGATTTGTTTGTGCTAGCATGCTATTGCATGTAATTTGACTAATTAATTAACTTAGAAAATTAATTAATTTGCAAGGGGTCAATTCATTTTAACCCAATAAGTGGTATCAGAGCGGACACACTTTGATTAGGTTTTAATTTTTGCTGTGTGATCCATTGACCTCTGTTTGTCATGGATAGAAGACAGACTCTTATTATACTTTCTTTACTTGATGGCACTAACTATGCATACTGGAAAGTACGTATGAGAGCTTTCTTACAGTCTTTAGATAAGAAAGTGTGGCAAGCTGTGGAGATTGGCTGAACTAAGCCAAAAGAAGTGCCGGCTAATTAAGATGATGCAACAAAGCGGCAAACTTCAATAGCAGAGCATTGAACGCCATATTCAGTGCGGTCACGAATGAGGAGTTTAAGAAAATATCCTCGACCGAAACTGCAAAGGAAGCATGGACCATCCTCCAGACAACCTATGAATGTATCAAGGCTGACAAAGATTCAAAGCTCCAAAGGCTCACAACTAACTTTGAGGAGATAAAGATGGAGGAGGATGAGTCATTTGATGAGTTCTATGCAAAACTCAAGGACGTAGTCAACTCGGCCTTTAATCTTGGGGAAACCATTCTCGAACCCAAGGTTATAAGAAAAGTACTAAGGAATCTGCCTAAGAGATTTCATGCCAAGATAACAACAATTTAAGAATAAAGGACATTGACACTATTCCTTTGACGGAGCTAATTGGCAACTTGCAAACCTATGAATTAGGTTTAACTAGACTTAGGAAAGGAACTAGAAGTAAAAGCATGGCACTAAGGGCCAAAAGCATTGAGATTGATGAGTCTTCAGATGATGAAGATTCCAAGACGAAGTCCTACATCACTAGGCAGTTCAAAAAGTTCATGAAGAATGCTAATGTGAAAGGTTTTGACAAGGATCATAAGCAATCAAGTTCCTCTTAATTCAAAAGTCAAGATAGAGGGAAGAAGGATGCTAGAAATGGTGGTCAATATACTATTCCCTTTGAACCAAAGTGCTTCATATGTTAAGGTCTTGGACACATGAAATAAGAATGTCCAACATATCTTAAGTCGATTGGGAAAAGCAAGAGAATATTAAAGAAATTTGTTCTATTTTAATCCATGGGTTCTATTAGAAAGCTAGAGAAAATTGAAGCTTTTTGTGGACTTTGTTGAATCCATGGGTTCTATTTTAATCCGTGGGTAATCTTGATTCTGTCTTAATGGGTAATTTTGATTTATGGGTGCTTAATCTATTACGATGATTTTGTCATGGTTTTTTTGACAGTTTTGTATAGGCTTTAATTCAATTCTTTTTTTTTGTTTTTGTTTTATTGGGCCGCGATTTGGGCTGTGGATTAGGCCCAAAATTGACCTGCTTGGACTGGCCTGCGGGGTTCGACAGGGTGGGTTGGGCCCTACAAAAAACCCTGCTTATTACACAGGCCAAGTTTAGGTAATGGGGCAGGCCTGCGGGGCGGGTTTGGGTACAAACTACTTTACGAAAAAATTTACAAACTACTGATGTAGTGAGTGATTATTGGTAAATAAAAAAGTGATATTAATGATGAGTGTAGATGAAAACCAATCAGAGATTGACCACATCAACATTTTGTAGAAATGTTGTAAAAGAGTTTGTGACTTTAGCATTTCTCATGTGCCATATGGCTGGACCTGCGAACTGGTTCCAAATTCAGCTTTTCTTAGCTCAAACTGTGGTCCGATTTTCCCAGTTTGGAGATAACAAATTTGCACACTTGGTAAGAGGCCTTCCCAAACTCTATTTTGCACATTCTTGTACCGTTGGAAAGCTTGTGTAACATAGATCTTAAAGTTACCAGCTTTTGTGTCATTTGGGGGTGTGGATAGAGAGTTATTTAATTGAGAAATGGGATGGTTCAATGGGAAATTTCCAAATTTGATTTCTTGTCATCATTGCGAAAGATGTTTGTTTCTCTTAAATTATCAACTTTTTGGATTACCAGTGTATGGTTGTGGCAAATTTGCATATAAAGTGAAGCCCTTAAGTTGATTCTTGCCCAATTTTCGTGGGTTTTGCATAATTCTTTCTAATTTTGGTAACTTATTTTTTTGACTTTAGTTTGGCTCAAAAGAAATGTCGTTGGAAATTTTATGACACCTATTTTATAAAGATTATAATTTTTGAACTTTTGGCTTTAGATTTGGCAAGCTATAAGCACAAGAACAAGGAATCGAACTCAAGCTTTTGTCCAAAATCCCACTTTTGTATCGTTGTGAGTTCTCATTGCTCATATGAAATATTTTTTGCTTTGATCCTACCAAATCGAAGCTTGTCACAAGACCTTTCTAATGATATCTCATTTGAATAAATCTGACATCATTTGATTATGATTTGAATGTGATCAAGCTTTATCTAGGATGTATGGACACTTTATTTGGGGTACTATATCCGTGTTGTATCTATGTCGTACCCGTGTCGTAATGGTGTCTAATCTGTTGTATTATGTCATAATATTTTTTTAAATTACTCATGTCACTGTATCGTACGTGTACTTATACTTGTACTCATGTCTGTGTTCGTGCATCCTAGAACTTTATGACACTTTTACACAGTCATGGCAGCCACCCTCAGGTCTGATGTATAAGCTCAATTTCGATGCTGCTGTTTTTGCAAATAGGGAGGCATCAAGTGTAGGAGCAGTGATTTGCAATGAGAAGGGGGAGGTGATGGCTGCATTATCTGCGAAAGGTTCTGCTGTAGATGACAGTGAGGAGGCCGAGGTGTTGGTGTGTTAGAAAGTGTTGGAGTTTGTTGTGGATGCTGGTGTCTCAGACCTGATCATTAAAGGTGGCAATGTGACTATGATGCGGACTATCTCCTCAACACAATCTAATTTCTCTCAGCTGGGATTAATTTATGAGGACATTCGTTGCATTGCAGCAGGTCTTCGATATGTCTTTTAGCTGTGTTCACCGTAGTGCCAACTCAGTTGCCCATTCTTTAGCTTGTTATGTTAGTCAAATAGATAATGAAACTGTTTGAATAGAAGAATCGCCACCACCAGCCTTTAAGGCTTTGTATTTGGATTCTAGCTTTTTAAATTAATGAATGAAGTTTGTTTGGGTTTCAAAAAAAGAAAAGAAAAACTTAATGACACTTCCATTTATTTTTGGCGATATTTTTCTCCTTTTAACTATGATATTGGCCAATGAGAAATCATTTTAAAAAGGACTTTAATTATCTTTCATATGAGCTCAAGTTTGACTCAATTAAATGGCTGGATTTTTGTTCAACCACGGTCATATTTGGTCAAACTTGTTGAAAGTGTTTTGAAGATGCATTTGGGTGTGATAAGATGGATATTGGTGCCTGACTGAATTTTTGAGTTCGCTTTGACAACCGCTCAAGCTTGGTCAAAGAAGGTAATTGTGAAACTTTTGCCAATATACAGGATACTGAAAGTCTTTGAATGAAAATTTTGCTATAATATATGATTTTTAGAAATGGACTAAACTAAAATTGGATATATTTCGGAAATTAATTGTACAATTTCACTATACTTTAGACCCAGCCAGTTGGGGTATACATTGGACCAACTACTTTTCTCTAAGACTACCTATCAACCTATATGTGGTTCCGGGCCTCGGCACAAATATATAACATGACCACAGTAATAACAATTGTTTAGTATAGGAAATTTGACAAAATATGTACATGATTTCAAGTCTAATGAAATTTATTATTTTTATTTTTAAATTTATTGCAAAATAAGTAATTTAAACAGACAAACAAAAAAAAAATCTAGGTGTTGAGAGGCTTAGTGATTTGGGTAAAGAGTTTAAATAAGGGGAAAGTTAGCGGGTGTTCTAAGATATTGTTTTAAGAGCTATTTTAAAAAAAAAAAAATTTTACATTTCTCATAAAAGTATTATTAAAATATTTCTAAAATAGTTTATTAACAAATACTTTTAAGGGAGTCCAAATCTTCTGTCTCATTTTTCCTGCTCCACTCTATACTCTACCAATAAAAATTTACCACGTGTATATCTAATTAATTAAATACTACTATTATTATTGACTTATTAATGCTACCGTTATTAATTAATAGTAGTATTTAATTAATTAAGTGAACACGTGACAAACTTTTATTGGTGGAGTATAGAGTGGAGCAGAAAAAATGGGACAGAAGATTTGGACTCGACACCCGTTAACGAGTCCAAATCTTCTGTCCCACTTTTCTTGTTCCATTTTATACTCCACCAATAAAAACTTGTCATGTATTCACCTATTTAATTAAATACTATCATTATTGACTTATTAAATACTATCATTATTCACCTAATCAATAATGATAGTATTTAATTAATTAGGTGAACATGTGACAAGTTTTTATTGGTGGAGTATAGAGTGGAGCAGGAAAAGTGGGACAGAAGATTTGGATTCTCCGTTAACCAAACCCTTTAAATAAAAAATAAAAAATAACTTATGAGAATGACATCAACAAGGCTAGGATGGGGTCATTGATGCGAGGTGGAGGTTGTGTGGTTTGATGGGGACAACGCTTTACGATGTTAATGAAGGAGGGGATATTGGGGGAAGGGAGATGGAGGGTAGAATACTAAAGACTAAAGAGGGAGGGGGTTCATAATTCATATGGGGGGGAGGGCACCTTTTTTTTTTATAAATAAAATTTGTTGCGGTTGAAAGTTGAAAGTTGAAACTGCATCCTTTGGGCCAAGTTTTTGTGTGTGTATTTGTTTATTTATTTAATTTTTTAAGATTAGCCAACCGCCACAATATGTATTTTACGTGATCTATTTAAATGGTCAGTCAACACCACCAAAATAAATAGTTATTACAGCAGCAGTCAGCTAAAAATTTACCGCAGTAAACACTATTGCTGCGGTTTTCTCAACCTAGATAATAGAAAACGTTTAAAAAGTGTTCTTTTTGTTTTTGTAGTGAATGGTTTACTACTTTACTACTTTACTCTAATCAAATCAAGCTTTGCCTTTAGAGCAATCACAGCAGTGAAGCTAAATAGCTATATAGCTATTTTAGCTCCACCAAAACACAAAAATCAACACTATAACAGTGGAGCTAAAGGTTTTTTATTATTTTTTTATTTTTTTATTTTTTTTACCTTCATTGCTACAATGCACATCTATAGATAGATGTGTATTGTAGCTGAGAGCTAATTTTTTTTTTTATTCCCAGCTTGGGTTATTGGTTTATTATTTTTACATTCTTTTATTCTCCCTCTCAGACTCACTCCCAAGCTCTCACCACTCTCTATCTCACCTTCTCTCAAAACTCTCTCAAGCTTACTCTCTCAAACTCTCACCTCTCTGTTTGCCGCCGGCCCGACTCACCATCACTGCCCACTGAAGCTCAATGTCACTAAGCCACCAGCCGACCCACTTCGTCGAACTCCTAAGCCGTTGATCAATGGGCTTTTGGTTAGGTTGATCATAGTGGGTTTTTTTTTTTGATTGGTTGTCGGTGGTGGATCATGGTGGTTTTGGGTTTTGATGGTGCTGTGGGTGATGTGAACTAGTGGGTGATCATGTCACGGCGCCGATCAGTCTGAGTTTGATTTGGGTTTTTGGTTGGGTTGATCATTGTGGCTTTTGTCAACTGTGGCTGATCTAGTGGGCTTTTGGTTGGGTTAATCATTGTGGGTTTTTTTTTTTTGATTGGTTGTCGGTGGTGAATCATGGCGGTTCTGGGTTTTGATGGTGTTGTGGGTGATGTGAACTAGTGGGTGATCATGGTGGTTTTGATGGTTGCTATGGGTTGTGGATGATCATCGTTGTGTTGTGAGTTATAGGGAAATTAATTTTTATTGGGATTGATATATTATTTTATTGTAGTAGATATATTATTTTATTGTGATGTTTATATTATTTTTATTGTGTTGAAAGCTAAAATAGATCCACTGCTGTAGCATGTTAGTAGATAAAATAGATAAAGTAACTTTTTGTGGTGCCAAATAGCTAAATTTTTAGCTTCACTGTTATGGATGCTCTTATACTTTTATCTGCATAGCTCATTTATTCAATCTGTTGTGCAGATAGCACCCCAGGACTCAAATCAATAATAGTAAATAAGCAGAAATTAAATAACAAGCACACACAAAGAAACAAGAATTTACGTGGTTCGGCAAACGGCCTACCTCCATGGCAACAACGGAGAAATTTCACTATAAAAATAGGGAGATACAATAGTGCACAAGAACACTCTCAAGAAATCCAAATCCCAATACACCTTAACTCTCTCTCACCGACAAGACAAGAAAACACCATTCTTCTTCTTATGCGGCTGCTGCTAGGTTTTTAGGAATTACTCTCTATTGCCATACAACAGAAACCTAATATTTATATAAATAAATAAATAAATATATATATATATATGTGTGTGTGTGTGTGTGTGTGTGTGTGTGTGTGTGTGTGTGTGTGTGTGTGTGTGTGTCATAGGTTGGTTGTACTAGGAATTGTATTCCTAGTTGTATTCGGTCATATTTGACCGACATACAAATATTGGGCTTGGGCTTCAGTTGCAATTCAAGCCACCCATGTTAACAAATCTCCACCTTGGCTTCAATTGATTAAGCAACATGAGAAAACTCCTCCATCGCCTCCACCTTAGCCCTTAAGGGTTCACTAGCTGCAAACACCAATCAAATCCAAGCAATGATTGAACTTATCTGTTGGAACTGGCTTTGTTAACATATTAGAGGCATTCTCACTAGTGAGAATCTTCGACAAAGAAATATCACCAGACAAAACCCATTCTCTGATCTTGTGATACCGCACAACAATATGCTTTGTTCTTGCACGATATATCCGATTCTTCGCCAAATGAATTGCACTTTGACTATCACAATGTAGCACCATGCTATCTTGCTTGAATCCAAGCTCATTAACTAGTCCACTAAGCCAAACGGTTTCTTTTCCTGCCTCTGTCAATGCCATATATTATGCTTCTATAGTGGATAAAGCAACTACATCTTGTAGTGTAGACTTCCAGCAAATTGGGCCACCAGCAAACCTAAAGACATAGCCTATCATGGACTTTCTAGAATCAAGGTCCCCTGCATAGTTGGAATCCTCATAACCCACAGCTTCCGTATTAGCTCTTTGATCAAATAGGATACTGAAATCACGAGTGCCTGTAAGATATCTAAAGATCCACTTTACTGCATTCCAATGTTCTCTGCCTGAATCTGCCACATACCTACTGACCACACTAACTACATGAGAAATATCAAGCCTAGTACACACCATCAGATACATGAGACACCTAACCGCATTCGTATATGGCACTTTAGACATATACTCTGACTCCTCATCTGAACTTGAATACAACTGTGAGGACAATTTAAAATGGGCAGAAAGCGGTGTACTAATAGGTTTTGCATCAAGCATTCTAAACCTCTCTAACACATTCTTAAAATATCCCTTCTGAGATAACCATAATTTACCAGCCCCTCTATCTTGATGAATTTCTATCCCAAGGATCTTCTTGGCAGCTCCAAGATCCTTCATGTCAAATTCACTACTCAACAAAGACTTCAACTTCACAAGTTCTTGCTTACTCTTTGCAGCTACTAACATATCATCAACATATAAAGCAAGAAATATATAAGAGCCATCAGTAAATACTTTAAAATAAACACAATAGTCATACTCATAGCGCATGTATCCATGTTTGACCATGAATGAATCAAACTATTTGTACCATTGCCTGGGAGATTGCTTCAAGCCATATAATGATCTCTTCAACAAATTAACATAATCTTCCTTGCCAGGTTCTTTGAAGCCTTCGGGCTGGTGCATGCAAATCTCTTCTTCTAAATCTCCATGGAGGAATGCGTTTTTCACCTTCCTTTTCTAACAATGCTTCTTTCTTGCGGAATATCCACTTGCAACCAATAGCTTTCTTTCCCTTGGGAAATTTCACTAATTCCCAAGTCTTATTCTTATGTAGTGACTTCATTTCTTCTAACATTGCTACAAGCCATTTATCATTGTCTTTCCTATTTGTAGCCTCCTTGAAAGTGAATGGATCTCCACCGCTGGTTACGAGAGCAAAACTAACCATGTCTTTAAATCCATATCTTTGTGGTGCTTTGTGAACTCGCTTCTCTCTACCTTTAGCAATTGAATAAGGCTCTTCTTGTTGCTGTTGTGGATCAATCTCAACATCACCCTTATCACTAGGTGAACTACTCTCGTAAAACTCCACCTCTATAGTTAATTTCTCCTATGGACTATCATCACATGTCTCTGCTTCATTCTATTTCAACATAAAGGCTTCATCAAATATGACATCTCTGCTAGTCATCGTTTTCTTTGAGATTGGATCCCAAAGCCTGTAGCCTTTAACACCTTTTTCAAAACTAAGAAATACGCATTTTCTTGACTTCGAATCCAATTAGAACGCTCTCCACTCTGCACATGCACATAAGCTAGACAACCAACTGGTCTACCTGACCAAATCTCCTCCGGAATCTTGAAATCAATGGCTGATGATGAAAATCTATTAATAATGAAGCTTGCTGTGTTAACTGTCTTTGCCTAAAACACCTTAGGCAACCCTACATTCAATCTTATGCATCTGGCTCTTTCTGCTAAGGTTCTGTTCATTCTCTCTGCAACCCCATTCTGTTGTGGGGTTCCTTTAACTGTGAAGTGACGAGTAATGCCTTCTAATTCACAAAATCTTATGAATTCTTTATCTCTATACTCTAGTCTATTATCTGTTCTAAGGTATTTTATTTTCTTGCCAGTCTGATTCTCAACCTATGCTTTCCACTTTTTAAATATGCCAAACACATCACACTTATGCTTTATAAAATAAATCCATACATTTCTAGAGTAATCATCAATGAAACTGACGAAATACTAAGCACCGCTATGAGAAGAAACTAATACTAGACCCCAAACATCTGAATGAATGTAGTCAAGAACACCTTACTTGTATGAGAGCCTGTCTTGAAATTGACTTTATGCTACTTCCCATACACACAATACTTGCAAAAGTCTAGCTTGCATGTCTTCACCCCCTTCAATAAAAATTTCTTTTGTGCAACTCTAACATACCATGTTCACCAATATGGCCAAGTCGCATATGCCATAATTTTGTGTCATCAGTGCTGGACTCCACTGGAGTGGTGACTGCAATTCTTCCTACAACTGTGTTCCCAATCAATCTGTAAAGCGTGCTTACTTTCTGTCCCTTCATCACCATCAAAACACCTTTGGTAATCTTCATAATTCCACTATTTGATGAGTATGAATAGCCCAAATCATCCACTACTCCTAAAGAAATTAAATTCTTTTTAAGATCTGGAATATGCCTGACATTACTAAGAACTCTCACAACTCCATCAAACATCTTAATCTACACGGTACCAATCCCAATAACCGGGCATGTAGCATCATTACCCATTTGGACCATACCACCGTTGTAAGGCTTATACGTGTCGAACCAATCTTTCTTTGGAGTCATATGATATGAGCATGTTGAATCTAAAACCCAAGATTCCAACAGAACATTGTTACTTGATGAAACTGAAAGTAAATCTACACCAATTTCACTGTCATTTGATGTTTCTTCAACAACACTAGCTGATTCTAGGGGTTTTTTTCCAATCTTCTTCTCATTTAAATGCTCTTTCAGCTCTTTACATTGATTCTTGTAGTGCCATTTCTTGTGACAATAAAAGCCCTCTACATCTTTCTAAGCACTCTACATCTTTCTTTGCACGTGATTTAGACTGCGATCTATTCCTATTGGAATTTCGTCCTCTTGACCTGCTTCTACTCCTATTGCTTAACTCAGACTTTACAATATAGTCCATCAGCCTGAGAACCATCACCATCACCATCTTGCTTTGTCTTTATGTGTGACAAGAGAGCACTAGTCACCTCCTCGAGTACTATAGTCTCTTTCTCGTACATAATGTAGTCACTAGATGATCAAAAGAAATAGGAAGTTATGCTAATAAGAGTAACACTTTATCTTTGTCCTCATAATTCTCCCCAAAACTTGACAGTTGGGTGTTCAACATGTTAAACGTGTTAAAATGCTCCAACAAATCTAAACCCTCCTTCATATGCAAACTATACAGTTGCTTCTTCACGTACAACTTGTTCTTCAGATTCTTTCTCATATAAAGACCTTCTAGTTTTTCCCAAACCTCCTTTGCGGTCTTTGCTTCTAGGATGTTGTGAATGACCTCATCACCTAGGTTGAGATGAATAGCACTAGCTACTTTCTCATCCATCTGTACCCATTCTGCATCCTTCATCATTTCCAATTTCTTCTCCGTCCCAAGCAAGGCCTTGTGAACTCTTTGTTGAATTAGGAGATCCTTCATCCGCCTTTGCCAAAGAGAAAAATTGCCCTTACCACAAAACTTCTCTACATCATACTTTGTGTTTGACATCTTTACTGTATTCAAAAGGATTGAATCCTAACCTGGCTCTGATACTACTTGTTGTGCAAATAGCACCCTAGGACTCAAATTAATAACAATAAATAAGCAGAAATTAAATAACAAGCACACACAAAGAACATAAGAATTTACGTGGTTTGGCAAACTGCCTACCTCCACGGCGATGACAGGGAAATTTTACTATAAAAATAGGGAGATACAATAGTGCACAAAAACACTCTCAAGAAACCCAAATCCCAATATACCCTAACTCTCTCTCACCCACAAGACAAGAAAACACTATTCTTCTTCTTACGTGGCTACTGCTAGGTTTCTAGGAATTACTTTCTATTGTGATACAACATAAACCTAATATATATATATATATATGTCATAGGTCGGCTATGCTACGAATTATATTCCTAGTTGTATTCAGTCATACTTGACTGACGTACAAATAGTGAGCTTGGGCTTCAGTGGCAATTCAAGCCACCCACTTCAACACCATCATATTTACAAGTTGTGTTTGGTTATGTGACACACATGATGATTGATATTCCTAATGTTTAATTCACTACTATATTGCATAAAAAAAAAAAAAAAAAAATTCACTACTATTTTTCTCATTTGAGTTGGGATGTCAATCACATGGTTAGAAATTGCATTCTCCGGTATATGGCCTTTTACATTGCCCTAGCACCATGAAACTCTAATTGACTCAAAAAATTCTACTTTTTTATTTACAGAATATCTATAATTATTTTCATATTTTTAGAAGTATTTTATTTGGTCAAGAATGACTTGAGTAGGTCTTCCATTTCACTTCATCTGCACTCCCCATGACGTCCTTGTGAACACCATAGAATTTGATTTCCAATCACTTCATGACTCATGATTAATCCTCCTTGTCCTCGACAAAATGGATACCAACCATAGTTCATTCACAACATGACGAGTGTATGAATATCAAAACTTCCCCGTCTGGACAGAATAAAACATCTTCAGTTAGACAATAATGGAGGGTCCCACAAAATGATCTCTCCATATCTCAAAAATAATCAATCAGAGAAGAGTAGATGTTTATCTCATTTTATTTAAAATTTAATTTGTTCCATCCTTTTCGTGAGAAATTATTTATTCTTACGAAATAAGTACTATAAAAAATAAGCTTATTTGTGACGGCAAAAGTTCATCATTAAAGTACAAAAAATAGTAGCAAAAATGTATTACCGACGACAAAAAAAAAAAAAAAATCGTCAGATGGTCATTGGCAAAAGCTTCATTGCAAAAGCTATATTCTTTATAAGGCGGTCATTGAAACTCATTTTCGACCACTAAAAGCTGTCAAAAGTATTTGATATTTTTTGTCGAAAATATAATTTCATACAAGGAAGTTAAATAACCAAATACATTTTACGACGGACTAAGACTATACTAAGCATTCATCTTGGTCGGTTCGGCCACCAACCTATGTCCCCATTTCCCCAATCATTAGAATAGTAGTCATTCTCAAAAGCAATGTCCCATATCTTCTTTTACATCAGTATTTATCGTACCTCACAACAAACCTTTCACATTTAATGCCACTGAGCAACGTCTCATTTTACTTATAGAATGAGAGTTGTTACATGCGTCCCCTCAATTGAATTGAGGGGACAATCAGCTAGCAAGTCTTGAGGGGGAGGGGGGTGTTCCTGCAAAATGATTAGGGGTGACAATTTTTATCCAAACCTATGAACCCACCCAAAACCAACTTAATTTGGATAAGTCTTAACCCAATCTAATTAAATATTTGGGTTAAATGGATAATACCCAAATGGATGATTAAATTAAATGGGTTTTGATGGTTAAACCACTGGGTACCCAATTACCCATTTAAAATTTAAAGTTTAATACTTAAAAAAACAAAAAAGCCAAAAACCCTAACAAACAATAACACATCACAGCTGCCTCTTTCTCTATCTAATGGAAAAATGTTCTCCTCCATTTTCTACGCATTTTCTCAGCTACCAAACTAGACAAAATCTAAACACGTTTCCCTCTTCCTCTACCTAAAGTTTATCTTTCTTAGTTCCGACTAGTACGACTCTAGGGTTTCGATATGAAGAGAGAAAACATACCATTTTTCATCACAGATCTCTCCGATTCTATATTCGTCTCTGAATTTAACTCTTCCTTGTAAGAATTCTGGTTTCATGCAATTCGAGTAGAGTCTCTGTTGGATCAGAGAACAAGCTGAGTTCGAACTTATGGAAGAGAAATCTCGGTGAAATTGAAGGCTCTGGAGGTGTGGTTAAGGCCAATGCACCAGTTCGTAGAGTTACCAGATTGTATTACAGAAAGAAGGAAAATGAAGGTAAAGTTAGTGAAGTAGACGTGTTTGAGTCGTCGTGTGTGGAATCGAATTCTGAAGTTGATGCTGGAGCTTTCGTGGAGAGAAGCTCCAAGTGAAAGAGCAAAAGTGGAAAACTAAATGAAATTATGGTAGAGATTGAAGGAAATGAAGGCTCTGAAGCTGTTTCGAAAACGGAGATTTCTTTTGTTGAGCCAGTTTCTGATGGAATTTTGAATTTCAGTGACGAAAATGTAAAAGCAATTCCGAGTTCAATGAAAACGAAGTCATTTCAGTTTCTTCTGCTGCTGAGTTAGCTGAGGAAGCAACTGAGCAAGTTGAGAACAGAGCATCAGAATTTTCACTTCCGTGAGAGAGTGAGAGAGATTTCAAGTTTGTTTTAGATTGAAAAATCTTTGTGATTTTCAATTTTGCACATTTTAGATCAAGGTGGATAAAGACTTGAGAATGATACCTCAATTCTCATGATTTAATTAATATTTATTTTTACTTATCTTTTGTTTGGTTGCCAAGAAAAGTTGGGAGAAAAGAAAATCTACAGGTTAGTTTCAGTGTTCTTATGTTTTGAGGGAAAGGTGAATTAGTTTTGCCCCCAAAAAAAAAAAAAAAAAAAACCTTAAATGATTTGCATAGTATGGGCGTGAATTTTTCAGAGAATTTCTTGTTGAATTGCTAAATATGAATTTTATAATGAGTTAAATGGGAGAGTTACTAATTAAATGGATTAAGTTGGTAATGGATAATTAATTTTTATATAAACGAGTCATAAATGGATAAATAGATAATCATACACTCAACCCATTTATGACTCAACCCACCTATTTGCCACCTCTAAAAATGATTCGTAACATATACCTATAAAGACACTTTATTCTCCAGAGTAAGGCATACAACCATTGGCAATGTTACAGTAATAGTGTTATTACACAATTTTCATTTCACTCACTCTCCCATTAGTTTATTGACTTAACCAATAGAGCCTCCTTGGCCTACCCCTGGGTTTATTAGGATTGAATTGAGATTTCCCTTTCTTAACAAGGCGGCTTTCAACTTTCAAGTTTTGAGAATGTTCATCACTATTTCGTCATTGGCAATCTCTTTGTTATCGTTCGGACTCCTTAAAATTTTAGCCCCTACAATAGGGGTGGAATCTGATGCACGTGTTAGCAAAATAAAAACGTATAAGTATTCTAAATACATCCTGAATCCACGTAATTTGAGACTTACGTTCTGTTTGTTTCAATGGAAAATCTTGTGTAAAAATAGTTTTCCTTGTTTTTCAGTATTTGGTAACATAAAAAAAGATGAGTCAAAGGAAAACTATCTTTGGTCAACATAAAAAGTATGGCTTATTTTTAGAGATTGTTTTCCAATAAATTTTTTTGGAAAAATAACTCTATCTCACAATAAACTAAATAAGGGAAGTTAAAAGTTTGTTTTTCAACTCATTTAAAGTTGCTATCAAACATTGAAAAATAAGATAGTTTTATAGAAAATGACTCATTTTCTAGAAAATATCATTGTTGAAACAAACAGAGCGTTAGTATGTAGGCTAAGAGACAATAGGAGTAAAGTTTTATTGATGATAGGTTCTAAAAAAGAAATCTTATCTTCAAAAGCTAAGAAAGTTATATAGCTCCCTTTCTCAGGGTCCGTTTAGTTGCGAGGATGAAAATGTTAGTTGCGAGGATGAAAATGTGAGAGGATAGAAAATAGAGAGGGGATGGAAAAGTGGGAGGATAGAAAAGTTTTTAATTTTCCTTAGTTGTGTTTGGTTGAGAGGGTGAAAAAGTAGAGGAATGAAAAACTTTTTGGTTTGGTTGAAAATAAGGTTTATATAAATTTACTATCATATCCCTTTTAAATAAAAGAGAAAGCAATATATGATACTTTTTTTAAAAATTGTGTATAGATGAAAGTGGTCATTTCAAAAAAATAGCATAAGAAATCATTCAAAAGTATTTTCTTAAAAAATAATAAAAATAAAAATTAAGAGAAAAAAAGAAAGAAAGAAAAGAAGAACCCACACCAAACAAAAGAAAGAAAAAAGAAAAAAGAAAAAAGAAAAAAAACCAACGTAGTGGGAAAAAAAAAAAAACCAGAAAAGTGGGGTAGTTTTGTCAAAAAAAAATTTTCACTTTTCACTCAAATTTGGAGAGATTGTATTTTGAAGGGGAGGAGAGAAACTTGTGGACCCCACAACTTTTCTCTCCCCCTCTTCCTCTTAACCAAACAATGAAAAATACATTTTTTCACTCTATTTTTCTTTCACTATGTTACATCCTACTTGCTTTCACCTCAACTAAACACACCCTTTCAAGTTCTTTGGGGGAAGTCATTGTGTTTTCATTTATTGGTCAACCAAGGTAAGTTTGGCCATACCCACCACACGCTAGTGACATCAGTGTCCAATAACGATGGATATCGATGAGCAACTAGAACGAACTTTTTTGTTAGCTTTTCCATTTTTCACACTGGTCCTCTGCGTACTCAAGAATCAAGGTGTAAATGGGTCTCCCATGACCATGAGTCTGTCTAAAAGCCAGACCCATACATATAATCTCCATTCTCTCAATTTGTATTTATCAGATTCTTCCAAACTTTGACGTGTCTTGGGCCGATATCAATCGTGTGAAGCTTTTTTTTTTTTTTTTTTGAGAAGGACGTGTGAAGCTATCTTAATACGTTTTCTGGTAAATTATTTTTAAATCTTATATTATAAAGGCAGTTTCAAATTAAACCATATAGTTTTAGAAGTTTTAAATTAAACTCTGAAATTTAAGACCGTTAAGCACTTATAGAATTAAACTTTACAACTTTCTTAATTTTAAATTAAACCCTGAAATTTTTAAAATTGCATGAATTTAAACTTGTTCCTTTTGAGTTTGATCTGGACCTAAAAGTTCAAGATTTATTTTGAAATTAACGAAATTATAGAGTTTTAAGTTGTAGCAATTTTAGACTCAATGCTCATGTTAGAGATATATTAGATATATTATCCCAATGTAATAGGCTCAAGTCTACTCTTACTTGTACTAATAATTTAGAGTTTAGTCGTCTATATATACTCAAGTTATAATTTATTATAACACAGGATTATACTACAATCTTACATAATAAAAATGAATCCCTTAAGGGATTTTTATGTGAACGTAGGTTGATAAGAATGAACTACATAACCCTCCTGTTCTCGGTATTTTTATTCTACGCTTTTCTTTTCGCATCTACTTTAGCATATACAACATAATATAACACACCGCGTTGCTAATATATTTAAGTGTTTAATTTGAAAATTTTGAAACTATATTAGTCAAATTTGAAGCCATCCTCCAATGTAATTATTCCCTACTTTATTTATTTATTTAATTAAAAAAAGTATAAAAATAATTAACTGAAACAATGACCTACACAAATTGCGGTCATACAATGGAAAATCGCACCT
The DNA here is from genome assembly GCF_040712315.1 of Castanea sativa. Lineage (NCBI taxonomy): Eukaryota > Viridiplantae > Streptophyta > Magnoliopsida > Fagales > Fagaceae > Castanea > Castanea sativa. The sequence continues at coordinate 24,422,669 of NC_134015.1, read as the reverse complement.
CGAATTTGTTTTCCTGAAGTTTGAACTTTTGTAATTAAGAAAAGAAAAAAAAAAGGTTTACCTCTGGGTCAACGGTTTTAAAATATGATAAGGATGAGAATCTCTAAGTGTAGGAGCTTCATGACCTTTTGTTTTTGTCTTTTTATTTTTTATTTTTTTATTTTTATATATTTTCTGGATGAAGCTTCAGGACCATTTGTGTTTAAACTTTAAAAGAAGCTACTTCTTCCACCTTCAAATTATCAAAGTCCTTTCCTACGTTAAAACGAGTAGGGTGGTCAATTGACACGACCAATTCCTTCGCTTGATCATTTCCATAAAAATAATTTTTTTTAGGGTGGAGTGTTAAGGTGTTCATTTCCATTTTACAATTTTCTCGCCATTTATTCATTGCTGTTTGACTGCAATTTTAAAAATTTCAGCTTTAATAACTCCAGCTTTGATTTATAGATGGCACAAAAGATGACAACACGGCTATATATATGGCACAAAAAATGACAACACCCAGCTTTGATTTCCATTTTCTATTTTCTTTTCTTTTTTGAGAATCCAGATTTATTACATTCTGCTACCAATAAATATATTATTTAAATTTAAAAAGTCTATATACACCAATAATTTCACGAAACATTTGATACATTAATAATAAAATTTGATACATTAATAATATGTAACAAAGTTATGTTAGTAAAAAGCTTGTAAACTCGTCGAAAGCCTTGTAGCTGAATTGACACCTTCCCATGTACAAAGTGCTTGGGGGTCTTGGAAGGAAAGGGTTCGAGTTGCGGGACTAGCAGTATGTTATAATTATTTCTCCAAAAAAAAAAAAAAACTTGTAAACTCAATTATTTTAAAAAAAGTTGTAAAAATTATCCTATTATCATTGATAAACATTACCCAATCTCTTGGAAGCAGCGGAACTTTTAGCAAGAGATAAATTAAAAATGAAGCATTGTCCTTCCAAATATGAAATTTTTGTAGTTTTTTTTTTTTTGAGAAACACACACACACACACATATAGGGGAAGGGGGATGAGAAAATAGAATATATTCACATGCCAATACCAAAACTGCATGCCATTTTTGTAGGTTACTTGGACAAGATATGCGAATAGTCAAGCCCTCTCCTCATGAGCATAAAAATAACTATAATAAGAGCATTCACATTTGTTATCTTTATACTATTCTATTTTACCATCTTAAAAATTACTTTATTTATTATATCATATACCATTTTATAACACATTCAACATCTCAACTTTTGTTTTTTTTTATACAACACATTAAAATAATATAAACAATAAAATAAAAATACATCTCACTTCTCTCTCTAATCTCTGTTTCTTTTAATCTCTCTCAACCACCTACCACCACCACTTCTGATCTTCCCAGTCAAAACACCCACCATTGAAAGCACCACAAAGAGCTAACATTTGGTTATCTCAACCACCCAGTCACAACACCACCATGACCCATAGCAACCCACCAATCAACCACAACTCAACAAACCCAACCCAGCAAAATCCACTGCTCATTCAAATTCAAACCCATGGCAACCCACCGATTAAACCCGTAACCCATCAAACCCACGCCACCACTAGGCCATGCCACCACCTACAAACCATAACCAAACCCATCAAACTCGAAACCCAGCTAAACCCATGAATAACCCATAAGCAAACCCATCAACAAACCCATCAACCACTAATCAACTCATCAACAACCCAGAGCAGCCTGATCCCAAAACCCTTCTAGGACCCACCAAATTGCACCACACCACGCCGCCACCAGACCCATGTTAGACCCACGACCCACACCAGAAAAACCACCACCGTGAGAGAGAGAGAGAGAATGAGGCAGATATTTAAAGTAGGAATAAAAAATATTATATTAGTTTGGAACGTTGCTACAGTACCATCACAAATTTAGGATGGTATTGTAGGCTTGTAGCACGATTGCAATTTTTTTTTTTTAGAATGGCAAGTTTGGGTAACGCGGGTTTTAAGGGGTTTGATGCTAAAATTCCTAAACATATACCATTTACAAGACCCAATATGAATAATCTAAGAAAAACTAAAAGTTGTAGTTAATTACTCATAACATCACTCAAATACTAGCTATATATCAAATTATTAATAATAATTTTTATGATACTTTACTTTACTCTCCCTCCATTCAAATTAATTGACCCATATAGTCAAATACCATTATTATTTTTAGATAGGTCAAGTATTATTTTTAATACTGATAAAAGTAATGCTAGAGATACAAACTTTTTTACAAAGTTTTTTACTAAACTGCTGTTGTGGTGAATGGTTATTGATAAATAAAAAAGTAATGTTAATGATGAGCCTAGATGAAAACCAATAAAAAATTAGTCATTTTAACATTTGTAAAAATGTTGTAAAATAGTTTATGCTTGTAGCATTACTTTACTGGTATAGGTGGATGTTTACACTTGCACTCCAATCATCATAATACATCTTTTGCTAAAATATTATTTTGACCCCTAAACTTTATCGAATATTTATTTTTCATTCCTTAATTATTAAAAATGTTCACTTTCTTTCTTTAAATTTTACAAAAGATTTTTTTTTAATCCATAAACTATTAAAAAATTCATTTTTTTGTCTATATTTTTGTCTCTAAACTATTGAATAAAATCTTTACAAAGTTTAGGAGTATTAACATGCATAGTGTTGTGGGCTTTAGTCCCAACTAGTTTACTTGTATAGCACACATTCTTGTACTACACTCTTACTTGTACTACACTCTTGTACTACACTCTTACTTGTACTACACTCTTACTTGTACTGCACTCATATGCCTCCTATATAAAGGCACTTATGTATAGTGTTAACATGTATAGTGTTAACATGTATAGTGTTGTGGGCTTTAGGCCTAACTAGTTTACTTGTATAGCACACATTCTTGTACTACACTTTTACTTGTACTGCACTCTTGTACTACACTCTTACTCGTACTGCACTCATATGCCTCCTATATAAAGGCACTCATGTATATTCTTTTAGTGAAAAATACAATACAATCATTTAGTATTTCTAATATGGAATCAGAGCCACTGCTCTGACCTTTTCTTAGCAATCTTGTCTTTATTGGTGGTACTCTATTTTCAACATCGCTTCCGCCATCACAGCAGCCGACGCAATTTTTCTTCGTAGAACCTCCGACGTCTTCCAGTCGTTGTCCTTGGGTTCCAGACCTGCAGTCGCCGTCGTTGAGGAGTACCGCACTACACAGACCACTACACTTCCTATCTCCGCCGTGCATCTTGCTCCAATAAATATTTTTCAGGTACCACAGTGATCGCCTCTTCCTGATCTACTCAATCGTGGAAACCTCACAGTAATCGAAGCTTCCACGTGCCCTCACGTGCTATCCAAATCTTCTGCACTGAAGCTCACGCGCCGCCACGCGCTGCACACGCCAGACTTGCACCTGCTGACGTCAGCCCTAGGTGACATCATCATTGCTGACATCACCGTCCATCGTGCTGCTGACGTCACCCGCCACGTCATCGTTGAGCCGCGTTGACTGACGTTGACCCGTGTTGACTTTGACTTTGACCGTTGACTTTTTTGCAATCCAAGTGCTCCTTACCCAGTTTTTCGCGTAGATTTTATTTTTGCAATCCATTTTTGCATATTTTGCTTCTAAATAAAGAATAAGGACAGGTCTTCTTCCTTTTGCAACAATCGTCACAGACAATCCAGCAAACGTTTTTGCAATTTTTGCAAACGTTTTGGCCATAATATTGAGACTTCCTATCACCACAATAAATCAGCTATTTCAATTTTTGCTGCCACTATTACTAACATTAAGAGTGTCCAACCAATGACTCCTGTCTCTGCATAGTCTAAGTCTTCAGGTCGCACTTTCACCATGTCCACAAATGATCTTAAAAACATCATCGCCAATGTCATTCGTATGGTTGGTAATGCATTTTATTCCTCTTCTCCCTCAGCTTTATCCGGTATGTCTCCTTCCTCTTGGCTTATGGATTCTGCTTGTTACAATCACATGACACCTCACTTGTCCTTATTTTCTGAACTTAAACCTGCACCACACCCTCTTACTATTCGCACAACAAATGGTTCCACAATGTCTGGTCATAATATAGGTTCCGTTTCAACCTCCAACCTCTCAGTTTCTGGGGTCTTTAATGTTCCTGACCTTTCTTACAATTTGTTTTCTGTGGGACAATTAGCTGAGTTGAGTTATCAAATTATATTTGATTATTCTCAGTGTATTGTGCAGGATCCAAGGACGGGACAGGAGCTAGGGACCGGTCCCAGAGTTGGGCGTATGTTTCCTGTGGACAACCTTCGTCTTCCACTTGTTGCTCTTGTTTCTATTACTGCAACTGCTGCAGTTTCTTCTATTCCTTCTCTTGCACTTTGGCATGCTTGACTTGGTCACGCATCTTCTTCCCGTGTACAACAATTGGCTTCTAGAGGTTTGTTAGGTTCAGTGTCTACAAAAAATTTTGATTGTGTTTCATATCAGTTAGGAAAACAACCAGCTTTGCCTTTCAAATCTAGTGAATCTATATCCACTGATATCTTTGACCTTATTCATTTTGATATTTGGGGACCTTCCTCTGTCTCTAGTATTGGTGGATCTCGATATTTTGTTGTCTTTGTTGATGATTACTCTCGCTATAGCTGGATCTTTAATATGAAACATCGTTCTGAATTATTGCAAGTGTATTCTAATTTTGCAAAAATGGTTGAAACTCAATTTTCTATACGTATCAAAATCTTTCGATCTGATAATGCTCTTGAGTACACTCAATATGCTTTCCAAGCTGTTTTGCATTTCTATGACACTGTTCATCAACTAACTTGTTTAGGTACCTCTCAGCAAAATGGTAGAGCCGAATGAAAATTTCGTCATATTCTTGACACTGTTCGTGCTCTTCTTCTCTCTGCCAAAGTTCCTGCTCATTTTTGGGGCGAAGCTGCTCTTCATGCTATTAATCGCATTCTCAATCCTGTCATCCAAAATCAAACTCCATATGAGCGTCTTTTTGGGTCACCTCCAGACTATCACCACCTACGCTTATTCGGCTCTGCTTGTTTCGTTTTTCTTCAGCCACATGAGCATAACAAACTTGAGCCTAGGTCAAGACTTTGTTATTTTCTTGGCTATGACGAAACTTAAAAGGGGTATCGGTGTTATGATCCTATTTTTCATCGTCTTCGTATCTCCCACAATGTTGTCTTTTGAGAACATCGCCTCTTTGTCGAGCTCTCTCACTTCCGTGCTTCTCCATCTTCCTCTTCTATCTTAGATCTATTTCCAGATGAGACACATATTCCTTCTGTAGCTACTCTTGACCCTCCTATAGCTGATCTTGATCCTCCTATAGCTGCTCCTGATTCTCCTATTGACTTCTCTGTCCAACCACTAGATATCCTTGATCCCTTTTCTAGTTCCCCCCTTTAATGAATAGGTGGAAGATGAATAGGTCGAAGACGAGCTACCCAACCCTGATCTTGGTTCCCCTGCTCCTACTCTGCCTGAAGATCATGCACAAGACATTCCACCTCGTCACTCAACTCGGGCAAGGTCCATTCCTGCACATTTACTTGACTATCATTGTTACACTGCCCTTGTTACACTGCCTTGGCTACACTGCACGAGCCTTACACCTATCGTGAGGCTTCCACTGACCCTTTATGTCAGATTGCAATGAAAGAGGAACTTGATGCATTATCTAAAAACCATACTTGGGACTTGGTCACTCTCCCCCCCTGAGAAATCTGTGGTTGGTTGTAAGTGGATCTACAAGATTAAGACTCGCTCTGATGGGTCCATTGAGCGCTACAAAGCTCGTCTTGTTGCAAAAGGTTTTACACAGGAGTATGGGATTGATTATAAAGAAACATTTGCTCCGGTTGTTCGTATCTCATCTGTTCGTGCCCTCTTAGCTGTTGCTGCTGCCAGTAAATGTGATCTTTTCCAGATGGATGTCAAAAATGCATTCCTTAATGGGGATTTAAGTGAAGAAGTTTATATGCAACCTCCTCCTGGTCTCTCTGTTGAATCAAACAAGGTTTGTCACCTTTGATGTGCACTTTATGGCCTTAAACAAGCTCCACGTGCTTGGTTTGCCAAATTCAGCTCTACCATCTCTTGTTTGGGTTACATGGCCAGTCATTATGATTCTGCCTTATTTCTTCGTTGCAATGACAAATGCACTATTTTACTTCTCCTGTATGTGGATGATATGACCATAACTGGTGATGACCTCAGTGACATTCAAGAACTTAAGGATTTTCTCAGTTAGCAGTTTGAGATGAAAGATCTTGGACATCTCAGCTACTTCTTGGGTCTTGAAATCACTCATTCTACAGATGGACTTTACATTACTTAAGCCAAGTATGCCTCTGAACTCTTGTCTAGAGCTGGACTCACTGATAGTAAGACTGTTGACACTCCAGTCAAGCTTAATGCGTATTTGACTCCCTCAGGGGGGAAACCATTGTCTAATCCATCTCTTTACAGACGCTTAGTTGGTAGCCTAGTTTATCTTACTGTTAGTCGTCCAGACATTTTCTATGCTGTTCACCAAGTGAGCTAGTATCTGTCTGCTCCACGATCAACTCACTATGCTACTATTCTACGCATTCTTCGGTACCTAAAGGGCACTCTCTTCCATGGTCTTTTCTATTCTGCTCAGTTTCCTCTTGTTCTCTGTGCATTTTCTGATGCCAATTGGGCAGGAGATCCCACTGATCGTAGGTCCACCACTGGTTATTGTTTTCTTCTTGGTTCTTCTCTGATTTCTTGGCGAAGCAAGAAACAAACTCATGTGGCCCGTTCTAGTACTGAAGCAGAATATTGTGCCCTTACTGATACTACATCCGAGCTTCTTTGGTTACGATGGCTTCTCAAAGACTTAGGTGTGTCTACATCTTCTGCTATTCCTCTTTATTGTGACAACAAGAGTGTCATTCATATTGCTCACAATGATTTCTTCCATGAACGGACTAAACACATTGAGATCAATTGTCATTTTATCCGTTATCATCTTGTCCATGGTGCTCTCAAGCTAATCTCAGTCTCCTCTACAGATAAACTTGCAGATATCTTCACTAAGTCACATCCTAAGGGACGCCTTCGTACTTTGGTTGACAACCTTAAGTTGGTCTCACATCCACCTTGAGTTTGAGGGGGGCTGTTAACATGTATAGTGTTGTGGGCTTTAGGCCCAACTAGTTTATTTGTATAGCACACATTCTTGTACTACACTCTTACTTGTACTGCACTCTTGTACTGCACTCATATGCCTCCTATATAAAGGCACTCATGTATATTCTTTTAGTGAGAAATACAATATAATCATTTAGTATTTCTAACAAGGAGAAAAAAAGAAGATGTTTTTTAAAGTTCAGAGACAATTTTTTTATTTTTTTTTGTAAAGTTTAGTTACCAAAATAATATTTTACCGTACAACATTTACGAGACTTACAGGTTTCTTTTTGTTTTTGGATTCAACTTGCTTTCGTGGTTTAAAATATTAATTTATTTTTTTCTAAAAATGGAAAATATTTTTACTTTTGACTTTTATATAATTTTTAAACAATATAAGTTAATAAAAATAAACTCATGTAAAGTAACAAACTTAACATCGAACAAAAGGATGGTTGAATTTTAATGAAACCACAGGAAACTTATTAGTTTCAGCCACATTAAATTAGGAATTATGTGGTATTCACGCATTGCCCTTGCCCGTTCTAAGTTCTCAGTTGACGTTGAACTTTTGCCAATGGCATGCCTGTCAATCTTCCTTACAACAAAAAGACGCCGCCCTTATATTGTCCTTTTGTCCCATTTGCCCCATGTGAAATAAAAGTGAGGCATATTGATTATTGAAACTAAAGCTTTTTTTAGAACTCTGTTTTCTAGCATAATCCGTCAGCGATTGACTATCACCTTCACGTAGATCGATCATTTTTTTTCATTGACATTTACTGCCAGCCATATAAGGGTAGTGACAAAAAACTGTGGTACAAGAGTTTTGTGTCCATGGAATGGATTCCCTCTATTGAAAGTTGGAAAGACTCAAACATCAAAGTTAAACAAGTCTTACAAATTGACACCAAATAGCCGTAACCAAAACAATTAATAGAAAGAGACATCGGATACGGTCAAAGTTAACCTGATAAAATCATATAACCAATGAAACTTCCTAGACTTTTGGTACGTTTTCACATTCTCTATTGAAACATACTTACCAAGATATAATAAATAAAAATTGAAAACGTACAAATTCTTGACAATGTCCAATCACAACCTTATTCTCTTCCCATCGTTCACCTATATTATTGCCACCTAAACAAACACTAAAGGAAGAGAGAGAGAGACAGAGAGAGATATGGGTGAAGAAATAGTGAAGAGAGCTCTAAACAGCTTAGGAAGAGGATTCGACTTAACTTCAGATTTCAGGCTCAATTATTGCAAAGGCAAAGGAAGATTGGTCTGTCTCAATGAATCACAAAAAACACAACTTCAAGTCCCTGGTTTTGGCACCTTCAATGATGTCTCAATTGATATCAAATGTGACAAAGGCGATCGAACTAGATATCAATCTGACATCCTCAGCTTCAATCAGGTATACATATATTCTTATTACCATTCTTATAATTAACCAATAAGAACAAAAAAAGAAAAAGAAAAAAGAAAGCATGAATTTTGCTAATTTTATCATTGTTGTTATTGTGGTTGATGGTGTAGATGTCAGAATTTTTCAACCAAAGTTCTAAAGTTCCTGGGAAAATCCCATCGGGTACTTTCAATGCCATGTTTGGTTTCCAAAGTGGTTCGTGGGCAGCTGATGCAGGCAATACTAAGTTCTTGGGTCTTGATGGTTTCTTTATCATACTATTCAATGTTCATATTGATCGATACCCACTTGTTCTCTCCGATGAAGTTCGTGATGCAGTTCCGACGACATGGGATCCTTGTGCTCTTGCAAGGTAACGTACGTATTATTTAGCATACAGTGTTAATTTGAAGTTTGGTTTATTTTCCGTGTAAATTTTACTCGGAAGATGACACGGAACTGACATATGTCTTATCCCTCACATGCAAATTTGCTGGATTTGGTTCACTACTTTTTTTTAGCTTTTTAAGATTCAATGCTTTTGTTCTGCTTTTACTTTTTAACGTATAAAGTAATTAAATTGAAATACTTTTTCCAAGTAGGAGCAATGACCATGAGAAAAAAGAACAAAGAAATGTTTGTTTTCAGACAAAGAGAACAACGAATTGTAAATGAAAGATGGTGGAAATTCGAACCAAAACTTGGGTCAAAACACGAATATTTAGCGGTCGGACTGGAATTTTTCATGAACCCAATTCTGAACCCGTTCACATATTTGTTTTTTGGTTGGCTCCTTAATAATTAGGCATGTATCTTTACTTTGCTTACCAATAGCGACAAAAACTGGTTCAAAGTTGGACAAAACGCCACTCGGCAAATACCATTGGGCCCATACAAAGTACCATTCTCCGTCAAGTGGGTGAAAGTTTAGAATTTAGATAGTGTATTTGCATTTTGCAATTTAGGCTCTATTATTCAACTAAGTTGAGAATCTGACTGAATAATTAAAAAAAAAAAAATCATACAGATGAATAGTGAGCGAGTATCATATTCGAAACTTAGGATATGGAGTTTTTATCAAGAGATTGCGACAATATATATAAACTTTTTGTTTAGTCATTATATTAATTTCTTGGACATTTTTTTTTTATAGAATACTTCAAGTCCTACTTTTTTTATAGTTAATTTTAAACCAAAAGGGCTCTTCCTTTTATTTATTTTTTTAAATGAGAACCAAAAGGGCTCTTTGATTTTGTTCTATGTCGACATTCTCTCTCTCTCTCTCTCTCTCTCTCTCTCTCTCTCTCTTATTTATATTTTTATTTTTTGAGAAATAATCAAACAAACACACAAAGGAAAAAGAATGATTTTCAAAACTTATAATACAAAAACACACTATTCTATGTTGACTTTTCTAACAACAATACTACAAATACAGTGAATATCATAACATTTTTCATAACTTATTGATGTAACATATTATGATGAATACAACATCATTTTTATTGAGATTACTACTTACATCACTTTTATTGTACACTAAATATAATTTATAACTTTAATAATTGGAATATATTGTGTCATAAAACTTATTACTTTGTGTGCTTTTTTTGACTTCTAAACACACCTAATCTTTTAATTCATTTTTCTTTGTAAACACGGAAAGAAAATTACACATTTTGATGAATCTTCTTGACATATGAGATAGGCAGAGAAATAGACGAAACCATTCATAGAGACCATGTCAATAAGACATCTCATAGTCATGCTAGTCATAATGATCAAATAATAATAAAAATAATAGCGTGGCTAATCATTTGGTACACACAATTTTTAAACTTCTATCAGTAACGTAGATATTTTTCTTGTTTGACCAATAATTATTAATTATAAATTAGAATTAGTCCATAGTAGTTTAGTAAAATGTCAATAATTATCAACCACGTTAGGAATTAGCTGTCTGGACAGGTTGTATGATCTTTGTTTACATCATATAAAAGCATAAAATTGAGATAGAACATCTACAGTTTGGAGGTGTTTGAGTTGGAAAAACGTTTGGAATGTAGAGAGAGTTGGTCACCCAAATAGAAAAATGATTAATTAAAAAAAAGTCTAATGTAGACAGTCACTAGGATTTTATTCATATTTAATAGAAAAATTATAGGCTTATTAGTTGGCTCTTTGTTTAGTTTATGCTTTATTAAGCTGTAGAGAGATAATGCTTTCAAAAAAAAAAAAAAAAGCTGTAGAGAGAAAATGTGCAATATGAAAATCATTGACTTTTAAGATTATTTCAACATGGATTGTAAGCCGGCTCGATGAAATTGGAACTTGTAAAAGTTGTAACATTGCCAAGGAGCTCATTTTCAATAAACTAGAGCTTGAGTTATGTGCAATCTTATTATTTTAATTCATTGAATTTTCAATTAAGTTTTGCCACCTCAACACTGTGTGTGAATGGCGAATACACAATTAAGCTCATTTTGGAGAATGAAAAATTGGGATATTTTCTTTTCTCTTGAGGCTGTAACCCAAAAAATGTGTTTGTCTGGGTCATTGTTATTATTATTTTGAGAAATGGGTCATTAAAAATGATTTTGGTTTCACAAAGTTGTTTTAAATTTGTTTTTAGAATATTTTTTTTTTGCTGAATAATTTGCTTTTAGAATATTGTTTTATGCTGAAACGGACCTAACATAATTTTAGGGACATAATTGGAATTGAACTAAAATTAAGGAAAAATGGAGAGAACTAAAATTTCAAATGCTGTGTCACTATCGTGGATAGGATGCGGATTAATTGGAGTGCAAAATTACAATCCTTTCCCCCTAGAGATATTCTTTTCCGTTGGCTGCTGTTTGGTCACAATCAATTTAAATATTGGACATAATTCATTTGCCAAATTTCCAAAATGTCATAAAGAAAAAAAACTCTCTCTCTCTCTCTGTTTAAGTCCTAGTCTTTTTTTTTTCTTCGTCATCATCTTTTCTAATGTGAGTGGTCACACTTATTCAAGAGTTTGACTATTCTCTTAAGTACACACCAAATAATTACAAGGAAAGATTTCTTGGGAGTGGTTCCAAAGTATTGGTTATGAGTTTTGAATCTAAAATTTCATGAATTTTATGAACCTTTGACTAGGTCAATTCTTTGAGATTTACATCCTAATTTAATTTATATGTTTGATTACTGATGAGATGCTAAATATGATTTTCTTTTTGGAGCTCTTCCCTCCAAACTAGTAGAATAGTGTCATTTTAAAAAAATTTGGAGTGAACTCTAGCTATTGAAGGGTAGTCATGTTTTAAACCTTAGTAAACTTTTTTTTTTTCTTTCTTTTCTTAAATGTAAGTTTTTAGAGTTATTTAAGAGTTTGACTATTCTCTCAACGGATAATTATATGGAAGGATTTCTTGAGGCAAGGTGGTTTCAAATTATTGGTTATGGGTTTTGAACCCAAAATCTCATGAGGTTTTGAGAATCATTGTTAGAGCAACGCTGGTTTAACTTATATGTTGGATAACTGAGCTGCTAAACACGCTTTTCTTTTTTGAACTTTTCCCTCCAAACTGGTAAACAGGGGTGGCTTGATGCATTTGGGGGCCTAAGGTGAACATTGATTATCTTGTTTTATATATAAAATTATTATTAATCAACATGAACCAAGTAATTTTTTTTTAAAAGTTTATAAACACAAAAAAAATTGACAAAACTTTTTACATTTATTGATGTAGCAGATTGATAGTAGTGAGTAAAAGAGTAATGTCAGTAGTGAATTTAATTGAAAACTAGTAAAAGTTTGCTAACTTGACTATTGTAAAAAACGTTGTGTTTTTTTGTGTGAATTGCTTTCTTTCTTTTCTTCTTTCTTTTAGAAGTGTTACATTCAGAATATTTTTCATGAAAAATCTTAGGTGTTAAGTTGCTTCTTGTTTTCTAGTTGAACCTACCACTAAAATTATTTTTTTGTTATCAATAACAACCTTTAACAATCTGCTATTAAGATTTTTTGTAAAAATGTTGTGAAAAATGTTGTGGACACAGCATTTCTTTTTCTTTTTTGTTTGTTTTTCATTTGATAAGAAAATATTATTTTATTTATTGGTTAATATTTTGGCTTAATTAATACTATTGGTTAAAATTTAGTGGCCTTTTTTTCACTTGGGGCCTTAGGTGGTTGCATCAATGACTTATAACATTGAGCCGGCCTTGCTGGTAAAGCAATGTAATTCCTAAAACGACACATACAACATGTTTAATACAAGACAGCTTAATTAGAATGTGGAAGGGCTACTTAACTGGATAGGTTGGCCACAATAAGGTACAATGCATGGTATCCTTTACATAATTATCTATAGGGTGGAATGCATATATGGTTTCCTTTGCTTACATTTAATTATCTAAATTTTGATAGTTAATATTTTTATTTTATTGTTTAATTTTAATAAATTTTCACAGATTCATTGAGAAATATGGGACCCACATAATTGTGGGGTTGAGCATTGGTGGGCAAGATGTCGTGTTAGTTAAGCAAGATACATCTTCGGAGTTGGGGCCAACAGAGCTCAAAAATCATTTGGATGAGCTTGGAGATCAGCTGTTTACTGGGACATGCAATTTCACCCCGCTGAACTCCAAAACTAAAGAGAAGGTTCTAATTTTTGTCTCCCTCCCATAGAACCTTATCATCTCATCAATTTCATTTTGTTTTTGTTTCGGTTTTGAACTTATTTAATCTCATCAAAATGGGTGCTTACACAATAATTTTCTTGAACTAATTGCAGGCACCGCAGGCTTTCAATGTGTTTGTTCGCCAACCTGTTGCTTTCAATAGCTTCTCTTCCGTCAATACCAAAGATGTAGGTCCAGTTATTCCACGAATATCATTTAATAATGTTTCAAAACAATGGTGAATACATGAATAGTGATTGTACAAGAATCACCAAACTACATTATTAATTAATTTGATCACGAAAAAAAAAAAACCAAATCATAAATGCTTTTTAGCACTAACGAGACAATACCTGTTTCTGGGTACTAGGTACATTTCGCTATAACAAGTAACAATGTTAGAAATACCATACTATTTTACTAAATAAATATTATAATATTTTGCGTCACTACCCATGAAAAATTTACACAAATATTTATTTATTATGTTATTGGAATAGTACTAATTGCCAAGAAAATGGTAGTTCAACTGGTTAATACCTCATCATCTTTGCAGTAAAAATAAACTACCAATATGTCATTGCTTTTCTATATAACGCTGGATTATATTATCAATTAATCATAATATTAACATTGAAGTAGATGGCTTTTTCAGGGAATCACTGTTATATGTTATAAGAAGGGAGGTGATCCATCGGTCTCAAGCCATTGCGAGTGGCTTCCAACAGTTCCATCAATGCCAGACGCAATTCAGTTCAACTTCATCCCCATAACTTCTCTCCTTAGAGGTGTTCCTGGCAAAGGTTTTTTATCCCATGCCATCAACCTCTATCTTCGTTGTAAGTCTTCAACTCTCTATCAATCTTCCTTTTAAAGCAAACCCTACATTTTGGGTTATTAAACTGAAAAGGCCACAGGCCCACAGTCCAGAAAATCTGGGCCTAACCGATATAGATCTCATAGGGAAGTTGGACAGTACATTATTTTATGCACGATCAACTTAATATTATCCAAACCACTTGAGTTAGTATTTTCTTATTAAAAAATATGATTTAGACACACTAATTATTTCACAATTATTGAGATGGTAGATTGTAATTATTGTAATATCACTTGCCACATGAATTACCCTAACTACATTATTAGTGTATGTCACCTTAGTAGTAAAATTTGTTGCGGTTTAGATTTACTATTTAAAAAAAGAAGTCTTTTTGTTTTTGTTTTTGTTTTTTGTTTTTAGCCTAAACAAAAAAGATGTTTAGAGAATGCACAAGATAGTAATATCTTGACATGTCATGGATCAAGTTGAGTTAGGTTGATGCTCAACCTGATCACGTTAAATGTTAAAACTTCCATGTGTTGTGGTTGGGTGCAATCGAGATAAAAAATGGGGGACATGTGATGGGCGACGATGATTGGCAAGGGGAGGATATTTTTATTTCTCCGCCAAATCTAGGTGGAGATCTCTAGATCTCTACTAGATCTAGAACCTCCTCGAATGCCTCCACCAAGTTGGTTGGTTGTGTCGAATTTTTGTGTAGGAAAACTGATACTCGGCTCAAATACGTAGGGTTTTGAAGAACTCCACCTACCACTTACAATCACTACCATCAAAATCGGTCACTAGCCAACTGATCAATTTGGGTAACAAACAAATGGGACACATGTTACAAGTAGATGGACTATCGGAGGTACCATTGTGCCACAGCTTGCCGTGCCACTAATTGGAAAATTATAAGGAATTCATTTGAATGCCATACCAATTAAACAAAGTTATTATGTTTAGCCCATGACCTTGTTGTACAATAATAGGCACTATTTTAAAAATTGGACAAGCCAATTCAATCAATTGAACTGAGAACCGGACCTAGAATCTGTTCGATCAAAATTGCCGGTCAAGAACAAGGTTAAATCGAGAACTGGTTCTTTTTCTGGTTCTTTGATGGTTTTGGTTTTTAAAACCATGATAATAGGTTCTTTACCATCTTAAAACACCACGAACCTTCTTCTTCATATTTTTTTCCTGTAATACAATAATACTAATTGATAATTAATGATTTCTTGAACTTTGTAGCTTTCATTTCTTGTTCATTTTTCCCCTTTTCGTTTTTCCTTCTGTTGTTCATCTAATTCTTGTCCTTTATTTTTGGCTGTAGATAAACCTCCTATCAGTGATTTACAGTACTTTCTTGACTTCCAATCACACAAGATTTGGGCTCCCATTCACAACGACCTCCCACTGTCTTCTGTCACAAATAGGGCTGCTCCATCATCGATCCTCCACTTTAACTTGATGGGTCCTAAGCTATATGTAAACCCTAGTCAGGTACTTTCTTCCTTCACGTGCAATATTATTGTCAATTAATTTTACATATCATATAACTAGGGGAAAAATCTCTCATGTGCCTGGCGCATGAGACACCAGCTCCATAACTAGGAATCTAATTGGTATGCCATGACTCAATAGGTTACCGTAGGGAAGAGACCTGTCACAGGAATGCGCTTGTATCTAGAGGGCATGAAATGCAACAGGTAAATGTAAATGTTAGCTTGAAATTCATTTTCCTTCTCAATAACTCAATAGTAAGTTATATCAATTTTCACAAAAGTTAAAGATGATAATTTTTTAATGATGAATGATAAATGGTGATGATCTTATATGAGAATCAATAATAGATTACCAATTTAGTGGTTATGAAAATTTTTGTGATCCCATACTTGATATTGATTAGAAATGACCTGTATCTCAGGTTGGCCATACATTTGCAACATCTATCAAATACTCCAATGATGCTTGATAACAAGATAGATGAAACATCAATATGGCGAGGATCAGAAGATATTGCCGATGATCGATACTTTGAAGCAATACAGAGAAAAAAGTTTTCCCATATATGCACAGCGCCAGTTACATATGACCCTGGTTGGACCTCTAACGAAGATGTTGCCTTTATTGTTACAGGAGCTCAACTTCTTGTAAAGAAACACGACTCAAAAAATGTCCTTCATCTTAGGCTCTTGTTCTCTAAGGTGTCGGATGCTTTCATTGTGCAATCAAGTTGGACACAAGTATCTTCTGGGTTTTCCCAAAAGTCCAGTCTTTTCTCTGCTATAAGTACTTCAATTTCGGGCAGCCCGTTGAAAGAGAAACAACCAGCTGTGGTGGTGGATTCTGGTGTGTTTCCTACAGGGCCTCCAGTGTCAGTACAAGCACAAAAGCTTCTAAAATTTATAGATATGTCACAGTTATGTAGAGGTCCACAGGATAGTCCTGGGTATTGGTTAGTCACTGGAGCAAGGCTGGAATTGGAGAAGGGTAAGATATGTTTACATGTTAAATTCTCGTTATTGAACATTTGTTCATGACAAAAGAGGATATAATCAAAATTAAGAGGAAAACATATCTAATTTTACACTCAATTTTACAACATACTGAATTAGTCGATGGTTAATGGTAAATAATAAGTGATAAACAGTAAACATTAGTGGACAAATAATCTAGACTTCTCACAATTGACCTTGTCTACATGTTGTGAAATTGAATATAAAATTGGGTATATCCTAGATTTATTGGTATAAAAGTTTATGTGGGAATGCGATGAGGAGCCTAATTACAACCATTGTAATGTGACGTGAGTAGGAAAGTGGAACACTATCCCTTCAATGTCCTCATCAAAAAGAAATGCAAGTAATGTCACATGTACAAAAGTACAAGGTACTTGCTTTCTTAAAGTAGAGGCCCCGGTGGTTGTCACACCCATTGCAAACTAATCTTGTATAGAAAATCGATAGTCTTCGGCCAAATTGTGAACACATTTTATTATGTGAAATACTGACAATCATTACTGTGCATTCTTATTTTTTGGTTCTTTTTTCGTTCAATTGGTTTTTGATCCCTGTAATTTCACCAATATTATATAAAGATTTTACATTTGTAAATTGTCTTGTGTTCAGAATTTTTATTATCATCCAATTAATAATGGACAATAGTTTCATTAACAGCAAACAATGATGTATTCACCAAAAGCATTGTAACTCAATTGAAATATATTGGTGTTTTGAGTGGAGAAATCCAAGGTTTAAATTCCCAACTTCCTTAACTATCAAATTATTGACCCAAAAAAAAAAAAAATGTAAGAAGAAAATAATGGTGTATTCAGCTCCAATCATTGTCAAAATTCATTTAGTGCAGTAGTGTGTAAGGTTGCTAGTCCACATAAGGATATTGGTTTACTTTGTTAACATTTATAACGATTCAGAGAAAAGCACTAATTACATTTATATTATATTTCAAAATGACTAATCTAATTACAATTAAGGCTCTTTGTAATGGTTAATAAAATTTAGATCACCTCAATATATACCTGATGTAAGACTATTAAATGCCCACTCAACACATATTTAATTAATATTTAATCAATTTGGGGCATTACATCAATACTTTGAGGCGGTGAAAGTATAATTTCCTCACTAGTTTTAGGGGAAAAGTTTGTGCATTGGTGAAGGAGGAAAAAGCAACAGCTTTTCTTGCAGGGAATCGTCCGCCTTGAACAACTTGAACTTGCATTGCATCTTAAAGGAAAGTAAAATTGGGTTTGGGGGCTGATCACCACCTTGACTCGGTTCTCAGCAAAGGTATGTTTTGGATTGAAGATTGAAATGAAAACACAAGTCAAGAGATAATGATTAATGAGTCACCTGATTAATGGAATGCCAAAATGATTATTTTCTGGGAGTGAGGTTCTATTTATTTATAAAACAAGTGTCAGTTTTTGCATAAAATTTCTCTGCCACAGAAAAGATCTCTTTAAATAATTTCTATATTATTCAATGTGATTTACAAGGATGTAGAGCCTCCTCTATTATTCAATGTGATTTATAGGTCCATGAATGTCATTTATATATACAGAAGGAGAAGAATAGTGCCACTGTTTGTGCAACGAATGACATGGGCAAAACCATATATATATACAGGAATTAAAGGTATACCCAAGGAAAGAAACTGTGGATGCAGAAAATAACTTCCCACAGATTATAATCAAGTAGGCATATCATCTCAATAATTTAATAAAATAAATAATAAGCATTTGATCTTGATCAAACGTGCATGTGCTGTGTCTAAACTCTCTCATGTTCATAAATTTTCTCAAACATTTTATTTATTGTTGTTGTGTTATTTTATATAATCGACAAATAGTTTTTGTAAAGTGGTAAGTCTTAAAACATAAAAAATATAAAAAAAATGAAGAAGATGCATGGTAAGCAAGTTTGAGACAACTACTTGATCGAGATGGGCCGCATGGGCTCACATCTTGGATCCTTAGTATGAGCTATTGTAATTTCCTTCATTCAAATATTTCAGACTTCCACACCACGTTACCAACATGTTGTTGATATCATTTATAAAAGGGGTATGAGAACTTTACTTAGTCAATTTTAGAGGATACTTAAAAGAGCTATTCACAAATGAGCCGTCTCTAAGCACTGTGTAACTCAGAGATTTTCTTAACATGTGTGATCTTATGCGAGATCCAATGCAAATCCATACAATACTAAACACACATGCTCCAATTTGTTGCCAGACTCACATTCCAAATCCTTGGTATGAGAATGAAACACCGAATGCTGATAGTAGAAATCACTTTGAACATAAACAAACTAATAATAATAATAAGGCGTAAATACACTTTTAGTCTCTATATTTTATTTTTACCACTTTTAGTCCTAAACCAATTAACGTGTGACATTTAAGTCCTTATTGTCACCTAACTAACAGAAAATGCTGACATGACTAACAGCACAATAAAATAATAATTAAAAAATCTATTTTGCCATTAAAAAATTGCCACGTCAGCGTTTGAATTAATTTTAATTAAATAAAAAATAAAAACAAAAATAAAACAAAAAATTGAACATGAACATCAACAACAACAAACCCAGAATCTAGAGCATGAACATGAACATCAAACCCAGAATCAAGAACATGAACATCAACAACAACAAAATAGATCAGACTGAATCACACCCAAACCAACAAACCCAGAATCAAGAACATGAACATCAAAGAACGTGAACATCAACAACATCAAAATAGATCAAACTGAACCACACCCAAAACAACAACAACAAACCCACACCGATCAGACCAACAACAACAACAAACCCTGCAACAGTAAGGTATACAAGAATGGATCCTTCCTCGCTTCGATAATGCCTGGTAGAATTCAATGATTCTTTGCGAATCAGACCCAAAGCAACACCAACAACAGACATTATTGTGTTCAAATAACTTGAACCCCAACAAGAAACAAAATCTATTCTAAAATTTTTCTGAAAAACAAAATCTTTTCTAAAATTTTCGATAATATACAAAACACAGAACCCAAATCACAATGAAAATTAAACTCGTCAATCTCATGTCTTCTAAGATGAAATCTTTGTTGTTAGCATTCTAACTTCTAACATCTAACAGAGATTCAAGTCCCAAACCCCAGTAGAAACAAAACAAACCACAACACAACACAAAACTCTCTTCCACTGAGATGGAACCAGACCCTAACTTCACGCTTGCCAGAGCTTTCTTCTTTGCCACTGGAGACTTCACGCTCTTCGGCTTCGGTGCTTTCTTTGCCAGTGCCACCTTCTTTGACGGAGTTGTTCTTGTTGAAGTCCTCGCCACCTTCGCCTTTGGCTTTGCGACTGGTTTTGCCTTTGTTGCAACCTTCATCTTTGGCTTTGGCTATGGCTTCGTAGCCATGGACTTTGCCTTAGGCTTCACAGACGCTGTGGCTTTTGCCTTTGCCTTTGCCTTTGGCTTGGTTGAAACTTTCTTTGCCTTGGGAGCCACTTTGGTTGCCTTTAGCTTTGCAACGGACTTAGGCTTCGCCAGAGCAGAAACGGTTGAGGACTTCTTCACCGGAGTGGCAGGAGTGAGCTTGAACGAGTTTTTCACCTTGACGAGCTTTCCAGAGGCGATGAGTTTCAGATCTGAAAGCAAGTTTCTAGAGGCGACGAGTTTCAAACACACAAAAATCAGTTTCAGATCCGAAAATTTTAAAAAAGAAACAGTTTTGTTGTTTTTAATTTTTTTTATTTAATTAAAATTAATTTAAACGCTGACGTGACAATTTTTAATGTCAAAATAGATTTTTTAATAATTATTTTACTGTGCCGTCAGTCATGTCAGCATTTTCTGTTAGTTGGGTGACGGTAAAGACTTAAATGTCATGCGTTCATTGGTTTAGAGACTAAAAGTGGTAAAAATAAAATGTAAGGACCAAAATAGAATCGGGTCAAAATGTAGAGACTAAAAGTGCATTTACACCTAATAATAAAAAGACAAGAAACGACAACAACTATCAATTTTTTTATTTAAATTTTTTTGGATAATTTAAATTAAGGTAAATCACATGTTTGGCACATTAGGGTAGGGTTTTTTCTTTATATTCGAGCATTTAAAAACTTTTAGCATTAAAAGACTGCAAAGACTCTTTTACTAAACAGTGTGCCAGCTAGTTAAATTGTGGGGTTAAAAACTTAAAAGCCTTAAGCCATTTCACTCCATATCAGTAAATTGAGGAAAAACATTCTCAATTGAATTAATCTGAAAATGTACAGCTTATATATAATCAGAGAAGCTAAAACAGTCCTATCAAAAAAAAAAAAAAAGAGAAGCTAAAACAGAGAAGAAAACTAACTGCTAACGTGAAAAACTAACTAACCTCACATGTGTGAAAATACATATTAACAACCTTTCTCGCGTGTCATAACTCACTACTCAATTGATAAATACAAAACAAAGCTACACACAGTTTAATCCCTTAAGCTACTGTCGTTTCTCTGTTGCCTTTCCTTCTTTCTTCAACTGTAGCTTTCCTTGTTGCTGATTCTGTCAAGTTGTCTTCATGCTTCTCATGATTCTTCCTTGCACTTTGAATCTCTGATACTCCCCCTTAAGGGAAACTGTAGAATTAATATTGATCATCCCCATTTTACAAACCAAACTTGAAAATTTATTGAAACTAAGTGCCTTGGTTAGTAAATCAGCAAGTTGACAATGTGTTCTAACATGAATTAACTTGATGACCTTTTCAAGCACCTTATCCCTTACTACATGACAATTAATCTCGATATGCTTGGTCCTTTCATGGAATACTGGATTTGATCCAATATGTAATGCAGCCTGACTATCACAGAACAACAAATTAAGCTTCTCTATTGTGTTGAACTCCAATGTCTTTTAGAAATTGTAATAGCCAAACTATCTCACATGTAGCCATAGCCATAGCCATAGCCCTATATTCTACCTGTACTAAAGACCTAGGCACTGCGCACTGCTTTTTTGATTTCCATGAAACTAATGAGTCACTAATGAATATACTATAACCAGTCACTGATCATCTTGTATAAGGACATGCAGCCCAATAAGAATTTGCAAACCCTTTCACATGTAACTTTGATTTTGATGAAAATAAACACTTTGGAGGCACTCCGTAGATCAAATTATTCCATTATGTTATATATATATATATATATATATATATATATATATTTGTTATCATTTAAGATTTGAATCTGCTGAAAACAACAGCTGTGATTTAGACTATATCCTTTGTAATCAACACAAATGTTTAATTATCGTTTATCCTCAAAAAACAAAAAACAAAACAAAAACAAAAATGTGTGATTTAAATAACTATTGTAGTTAGGGATCCAAAGACTTGTGTTTATTATTTTTATTCCCACAAAAATCAAAAGGTCAGGAAGAGAGCACGGAACATAAAATAATACTATATGAGCTTCCCCATCTTGTCACTTTTCGCTGTTAATTGATCTGAAAAACTACATCTTTTAGTTTACATCGTTGCTTACCTATCAGATGCAATATAATACTGTGGTCCATGCAATAAATCGGTGTATATATATATATATATATACACACACGATACAGTGGTCCATGCAATTAATAAATTTAAAGACCTAGTAGGTTTCCGTACCTATTTAAATTTTAAAATTATGATTCATTTTATCATATGGACATAGGTTACTTCTAGCCTCTATATATATATATACACGTTACAGTGTTCCATGCAATTAATAAATTTAAAGGCCTAGTAGGTTTCCGTACCTATTTAATTTTTAAAATTATGTTTCATTTTATCATATGGACATAGGTTACTTCTAGCCTTAAAAAAAAGTACTCCTATGATCTAGGTTGATGGTTGCCAAGTACTTAACATTTTCTCAAAAAGAAGGTGAGCACTAAACTCTGCACGGTTATCTATGGAATTTTTTTTTTGAAAAAAAAATTGAGTTGCGTAAAACTCTCCTTTTACACATTTCAATCATACTTAGAGCATTTTTATCCGTTCTTTTATAAAAAATATCATTTTGACACACTAAGATGCTACTTTATGATTTTACCACATTATTTTACAATTTCATATTTATCACATCTTTTATTTTTCAATTCTATACATCAAAATAATATGTCTAACATATTAAAATAATCTATAAAAAAACTTTTACAAATATACACACACACACAAAATCCTCCACTACCCACATCCATAGATCAACTACCACAGCCCACAACCACCGACCACCCCCACAAAATCAACCACTGACCACCATCAGCCCCTACACTAAAAAAAAAAAAAAACACCACAACAACCACCACAACCAATATCGGCGGCGGCGCATGTGAGACTCATCCACAACCACAAAAACAACACATCTGAGCCCATCCCAAATCTCAAACCCAATCACCAACAATCAAAACAACCAAACACCATTAGAAACACTGCCACAACCACCAAGAGAGAGAGAGAGAGAGAGATCAGTGAGGTGTGGAGAGAGGAGAGATCGGCAGGCGGCGGCTCCAGGCGAGATCAGTGGCACGGCAGCAGCTTGAAGTCCACGGAGTAGAGTGAGGACGAGAGAGGAAGAGAGTGAAAGATAAAAAAAATGAGAGTGAGAAAGAAATAGGGAGCAACGAGAGAGATGGAGACTAGAGAGCAGAGAGAAGACCGATTAAAAAAAGAAAATAAAAATCTATTTCTACAGTTGGCCAGGCCCACATTGGATATAAAAGTATTAAACACATATGCCATATTGATCCGTACTGTACCAAAGATAAGACAGTACTATAGCATGTCTCAAAATTTTTTGGCATTTAACACACCTCATGAAGGTGTGTTTTTGGTGTTTGGTGTGCCAAATGCCAAATATTTGGCATTTGGCACACCTGATGGTAATGCTCTTATACTGTTATACATGTAATAATTTTTCAAACATTGATATACTTTTTTACCATCGTAGAAGAATTATATTTATTGTAGAAAGAAAACAAAATAGATTGAACCATATAAAAAGAAGATCAAAGAGGGAAATAGTGGAGTGGAGAGAAAATTGGAGCATCGAGGCAAGAAAGAAACTTTGATAGATGTTTTTAAACAACCTCATATTCAGCCTTAGGAACAAAATATAAGTAAAAACAGAGTCAAATAAAAAGAGAGAAAAAAGCAACAAGTTAGAAACTTGATAGATGTTTCCAAACTTGTAATATATAATCTCACCCATCAGCTGAGAAATACAAAGTTGGTTGCTGATTTGCTGAGAAAAAGTAGTGAAACAGAAAGAAAGCATTGTATCTTTCGATTTTTACAATTCAAATACCAAAAAAACTACACTCAAATTAACAATCTAATAAGGAAAAAAAAAGTACCCATAAGCTAGACCAAAATTCATTTTCTTTTATTTCTGATTAGTTAGGATTTATATGCTCAAGGGTCAAAGATGATACATACATACATACATACATACATATATATATATATATATATATATATATATATATATATATATATATATATATATATATATATATATATATATATATAGTGAAACTTATTTCATTGAATAGTAGACATTTGAGGCTTCATAATGAACACAAATTCGATCAAATTCGGATTTAAAACAAGTGAAATATAACAATTATTTTAAGTTGGCATGATTGTGTTGAATCGTAGAATTTCGATAGAGGAATTTGCTGTAATTTGAAGTTTGAATTTTGATGAAAGAAGGGCTTTCACTATGTTTTTATCAAATTTTGTGTTCCTATAAAAATCATTTGTTGCATAACTTTAAGAGGAAAGAAGAGAGGTCATATCAAAACTATAAACAAACATACAAATATATATAGAAGATAAGTTCAAAACCTTTTGACTTCTCCTTGTGCTTTATAGAAAAATTATTATTTTTTGTTTGCTTATCTTATTTATTTATTTATAAATAGTAACACTTTATTAGATCACACAAACACGAAAGTAATATGTAGAGTTTTTTAAACAAGCTTATAATATATTACAAAACCAGAGTACTACTACAAAATGACCTAATTTTTGTAGTAGTAACTTGGGGTTTGCTCTTCTTATGATCTTAAAGAAAGTGTTTAATTGTGTGAAATTACAAAAGTCTATTCCAATAAGTTTACTATAGAAAAAACCTTCAAGGAGGTGCCTTGGGTGCTCTAGAGGTTCTGGTTCATGTGGAGTAAATTGTACGTTTTAAGACCTCTTAAAACACAAGTTATTTAATCTAGTTATTTAGCCAAGTGATTAACTTAGTTAAATTATTCAGATCTAGGTTAACACAAACAAATCATATCATGTAAAGTAATACGGAAAAGTAAATAACACACGATATGATAACCCAAAAAAATCAAACCGGTAAAAAATCTGGGGAGGATTTAACCTAACTCTCCTCAAAGTAAAACAAGATCTACTATGAAAGAATTAAAGTTTTACAATAGTGACTTAGACCATTAACATCCTATTACTACCTCGAGTAGAAAACTTACTACCACGACCACGTGACAGCTCCAAGTTCACGGACTATTTCTTTCTCAGATCCACAACATCCACAAGTACACCACTTGTATTTCTTGAAAGTTCTTTATGCAGCAACTGAATCAATCACTAAGGTCTCGACATCAATTTTGATCTTGATAACCCTAAATGTGTATGAAGGCAGACACTTCTAGATCTCATAAGAGATTCACACACACAACATAAACAATAACTCTAAAACGTAGCTAGGGTTTTTCTTTTTATACTTAAGACAAAATATAAAACCTTACATTTCAAACAGGCTTGGGTTGAGTTTGAAAATTCAACAGAAAAACAATCTGCATGAGTTTCAATCGATTGAATCTAATTTTTGATCGATCTTGCAGATTTACGTAATAAATCTTGCAGTACACTCAATTCTAACTATACAAATAAATACACTTTGAGCAGCTTAATTCTAAACTCTAAGTTTTAATTATGGTTTGCCAACATTACATATTAAAGTTCTAATACATTTAGATCCTAAATCCTTAGAACCTAACATAAATTAATCGCCATTGAAAGATTCCAAAGATTTTGGAATTATTGCGGTGGAGAGACAAGCAAGTCATTTGCAGAGATTGCATATAGGGTTCAAGTTACAAAGATTTTGTGAAAGTCCAAAGTAATTGTAAAAATTTCTTTATAGTAGATTTTATATGGGGCTCTCTCATAAAGTTTCTATCGGCTAGCCAAATATTTCCTCAAGTCAAATAGAAAGTTATTTTGTATTATAAAACGGATAAAAGTTACAATATCTATTGTAACTTGACTCAATTATATATATATTAAACATATAAATTTTTGGGTTGAGAAATTCATAATTGAAAATAGTTACAGGAAGCACGACAGGTATTTATTGTTCTCACCTGCATACTCAGCAAGCAGGTTTATCTGGAAACTCCGTTAACACAATGCATTTCATCTTTTATTGCCAAACCAATGCATTTTCAGAATATGATCAAATTGAACTTAAAAATCAGTTCCAAGAAATCAAATAACAAAAGAAAAGAGCTAGATATAAAGATATAAAGAAGTTCAATAAAGAAACACGGATATTTTCCAGGTGTATATGTAGAGAACAACCTGATGAAAATAAGGTTACATGTTCAAAATCAAAGATGAGGGTCTTGTCTTGTTTACATGGCCAAAAATCAAATTCGGCTGGAGTCGGGGTTTTGGGTTGTGCAAGAGCTTAAACTACATAAAATATTGATTAACCACTTCATTGGAGTGCAAAGAAGCTAGGTCAAAAGTTGAAACTATTATTGGGTTCTTCTCTTTATTTCTATGATTCTCGAAAGAAGAGTTGGACAAAAAGAATAAAAAATTGTAATAAACTAACTATTGGTTTGGCTACGATCACTAGACTTCAAGTCTATGGACTAGTGGAGTAGGCTAGCTTTAGGCTCGGTCTTCGTAGTTTTGCTATGATAAAATCTTGAAATATAATGATCGTGCCAATAATTCTATCACAATATATACTGACCCTTTCTGTTGCTGCAAATATTCTTTTGGTTACTTCTATGATCCTTCCTTAGAGTCTGCTTGAAAGTTCAAAAACGTGTAAAAACACCCTTGAACATTTAGATCTTTAAAATACAAATTACTAATTTAAGCTTATAAACAAACAATGTACGTGTGAAAAATGTAGACAAGCTAAAACAGCATTGATAACAAAATCTAAATCAAATAAAATCACATCTACAGCAGAAATTAAATGGTAAAGATTAAGGGAAGAGAGATGCAAATATAAGGACAACACATCGATGTGTTATCAAAGAGGAAACTGAAGTCCTCGGCATAAAACCTCTCCGCCTTCCTCCAAACGGTCAATAATCCACTAAAAAATGTAGTTGGGATACATGGACAACAGAAGACCCTCCAAGCCTAATCTACTTAGTGTACCTAAGCCCTCCAAGCTCCTACTCCAACGAGGTTGCGCCGAACCTTTTTTTTCTTTAGCTTACCGAATTCTGCTACAGCCTATAGCATCAACCAATATAAAATTGATCCATTCTTAACTGCTTTCCAAAGCACCAAATAGCCCTCTCACAGATGTGGATAAGGTGAGAAAAGGTTTTGGTAATGACCCTCTCAAGGATGTAACAATGGAGAGGAAGAGAGTAAAGGAATTTGAAGAGTCTCTATATGAAGATTGTGGATGAATCAATCTTATTTTTCTCTAGGATTTCTCTCTCAAAATTCTCTCTAGAAGTTCTCTACAATTCGTGGGTATACGGGGTATTTATACTGAGGTGAGAAAGGAATGCGAAGAGTCAGATTTTCCCAAACAGGGCTAGCTAGTGGCTTGACCTCGCGACTTAACTGAGTCGCGAGTTCAAGTCACGAGCAAACAGAATGGCCAAATTGGACCTTTTGTCATGTAGTGCTACTGCTGGCATGACTGTTCACCTTCTCAGCCTTCTCAGCACGCTTCACTTGTGTGCATCATCTGGCGGCTTGCAAGCCACGAGCCACCTGCGAGATCCAGCCGCGAGTCCCTATTTTGCTGCACATTCTTGAGCATTTCTTCACTCTCTCACACACTACCTTTACATAAATCCCACCTAAATACAGGGTTTCTAAATGCTGAATTACAAGCAAATTGGCACGGAATAAAGCCAAAACAATGGTTGATAAATTTCAACCTTACACTGCCCATTGACTGGTTGATGGGTCCAAGAGAGACTCGTGTTTGGAAATGATCAGGGTGAGATAATTTTTGGATAATCTTATTCGCGTATAACTCATGGATAAAAAACAAATAATTCCTAATATTTTGAGTGGCAAAGCTTGGTCTGTGCATGTGTGAGCATTTTAGAATTTACAATTAGATAACATCTTGGAGAGAGCGAGAAAGGTTGGTGGGTGGTGACTGCTTCTTTAGTGGTCCATCATATCCTGGCTGGGTAAAGGTAGTCTCAGTCTGAAATGTATAGGAAAGTGGAGTTATAATGGGGATGAACATTGGCTGGTGTGGCCAGCATAAAGGGAGATTTTTGGGCTGTGCCAACTTCGTTATATTAGTTTTTAGACCCCTAAACAAGCAATGTTTAATTTAATTGTATGGCCAAGTGGTTAATTAAGTCAACTATGTAAGCCTTAGGTTAAACATAAATCACATATCATGCATCAAAAAATATAAATAACATAAAATATGATGATTCAGGAAAACCAATGAAACAAACTGGTTTCAAGGTAAAAAAAACCTAGGGGGACCAATCCTAAGAAGAACAATCCACTATCAAACAAAATTTTATAGTCAAGAATATTAAATTCTTAGTAAACTTAACTATGATTATCAAACCTAGCTCTGAAACCCTCAAACTTCTTTGATGTGAGCTTGCTCGAACATGAACCTCCAGTTCATATTTTGCTCTTCAATGCAGTACTTGATATCTGAAGCTTGGGCTGCAACTTTGTTCCTTGATACTTATAGAATAAGAATGATCTTTGGTGCTTGAAAGAGTAGAATGCACAAAACCTCTCAGATCTCAAAAGAGTTGCTCTTCAAGACTTAAAAAATGTACTTTAGGATTTTCCTTATATACCAAGTAAATCTAGACTGAAACTCTAAATGTTTAATGGGTTGTTTGGCTTTATTTAAATTTGGCAGAATGACATCTCAATTAGTTGAAGCTTTCTCTCTATCGATCGAGCCAGCCTGATTTTGAATTCTTAAACCTACAGCTTGTATGTTCTTAAATTTTGACTTGCAACACTTTAAGCAATGTCTAATGTAACTCATAAACACTAAGATCTATATCTAGACAAGTTTATGTACATAGTTTGCCAACAAACAAATCATTTGTAACCTAAATATTTAAAATCTAATATTTAGCATTCCTTAAAGACAAACCACTGCTATGTCGTTGGATTGAAATTTCGGCTACGATCTTGGCAGTTTTTATTGGAATAGTCATTAGTGCTCCAATTTTTGTTAGGAAAAGAGAAAATAAATTTCACAACCACACAAATAGAAAATCGATGGCCAATCTATAGCTGAAAAGAAGATGTCAACATTATGAACCCTGTTAGGTTCTAAAAGTTTTGAACAATTAGCAAACCGTGAGCACAAACTTGTCTAGGTATGAATTCCTCAGTCTATAGTTTTGATTAGACAATGCTCAATGTGTTACAAGTTAGAACACAAGAACATACAAGCTGCAAAAAGAAGAATTCAGATTCTGTGAAACCCGATCGATCGAAAATTAGATCTGATCGATCGAAAATCGTAAAAAATCAAATTCTGTAGAATTTCAATTAAGACCAACAGCCCATTGGCCCATTATACGATTAGGGTTTCAAATCTATTTTACATAGTGTATAAAGGAAATCCTAAGTCACATTTTGAAGAGACTTTGGAAATGCTCTTGTAAGATCTAAAAGGTATTGTGCCTTCCTCTATTAAAGTTACTATCAAAAATCATTCTCATATCATTAAATCCGGGAAATCTAAATTTACTGCAACAAGATCAACAACTGTTGATGATCTAAATCTTCAAGGATGGTCTTGAAGTCATAAACTGGAGAGTTTGTATTACTAAACCTTTGAATGAGATCTCAAAGTCACAAGCGTGGGTGCTTGTGTTGCAGCAAATCCAAGAAGAGAAAGAGTCCATGGATTCGAAACTTGAACGTAGTTGTGTCAGTAAGTTACTACATAAGGTAACAATAGATTTAGGGTTAAATCTGATTGTAAAAATTTCAATTCTCTTATAGTGGATTTACTTTATCTTGAGAATAGTTAGGTCAAATTCTCTCTAGGTTTTAACCTTGAAACGGTTCATTTCATTGGTATTCTTGGGTCATCATATATACCACGGTGTTATTTACTTTTCCGCTTTTATGCATGATATGATATATGCTTGTTTAACCTAGATCTGAATAATAAACCTAATAATCAACTTTGTTAATTAATTAAGTTAAACAATCTAGTTTAAGGGGTCTAAACGAACAAACAAGTGGTATTAGAGCGGGTTCACTCTGATTGGATTAATGTCCTGAGTGAGATCCTTAAACCCTACTATCATGGATAATTTTAAGTGTCTGTCTGCTCATATTTGTGATGATTTGAATAAAAAGGACACAATTATTTCTGTTGATCTTATTGATGTCTATGAAACTCTCCATAAGGAATTATCTAAATCTATGAAAATTATTAAGAAATTCAAGGAAGAGTTAAAATTGGCTAATCTTGAAAAAGAGGAATTAATTATAAGATTCGATGAATCTAATAAAAATAATGAATTTTCGAGAAATCAATTTTTCTCTCAAGATGAAAAGATAAAAAGCTTGGAACAAAAGTTAGCTGAGTTTGAAGCTAAACTTGAAAATTTGGCTAGTACCAAGTCTGTTGTTAATGATAGATCTGTTTCTGTTTCTCTCAAGCCTAAAGCTGACAAAATTTATATTCCTTCTATTAAGAGGAATCATAAAGAAAATGCATATTTTGCTAGGTTAGGCAAAAGTAAAAGTTCTGATGTAAACGCTAAAGTTTCTAAACTTGTGTCTAAATCTCTTGTTAGAGAGTAAAAGAAATATATTTTTGTACCTACTTGTCATCTTTGTGGTGTTGTTGGTCATATTAGATTAAATTGTTCTTTGTTGAGGCAAAAACCAAAATCTGAGACAAAATCTGATGTTAGGAACATTGATATTCCTAAATTTGTTCATATTTGTCACTTTTGTGGTGTCTTTGGTCACATTTATCATAACTGTCATAAATCAAAATTTAAGCATGCTGTGTTTCAGTCTAGGATATGTGATGATTTTTCTCCTGCCACAAGTCCTAATAGATTATTTCATACACTTCTGAAAAATTTAAGCTTGTTGGCTTGTGAAAGAAAATTGTAGGATTTAAGTCTCTCTCAGAAGAAGTGTCTAATCCCTCAAATACACTCTAGTTCTCGTGATTTTTCATCTACAAAGCCAAAGACTCATGATATATGGCTAAGAAAAGATTTGCTAAGGTGATTGTTGTTTACTTATCCCTGATTTAATTCTTTCAATTATTTGCGGACATGTTTTTTATTTCTATTCTAGGTTGTTTTGATTAAAAGAAAAATCCAAAAATATTGAAAATTTTCAAAAAGACAAAAATATATTATTTTTTGTGTCTTGTTTTCTTGAGGATTACATGAACTATGATTTCTCTCTTTTGATTTAGAACATGTTTGATATTATGGAGAAACATAGACAGTGTGTATTGCATAACTAAGTGCATAAGCTATTTTTGTATACCTTCTATAGCTTAGTTGAGCACTTTCATGCATTATTGTTGCATTTTGTTTATTTAGCATAATGTGTGCCGTTTGTTTTTGGTCAAAAATTTTGAAAATACAAAAAGATTTTTATTTTTGTGTTACGTACCACTAAGTGTGTAATTGAGGTTGGCCTATGAAATTTATAGTTCATGACTATGTACGTGTTTAGCTTTGATAAGCTATTTCTCTGCACTTTGCTAGTTTGTGTTATGTAGTGTTTAATTGTGTGAGTTGTTTATAGTTTTTAAACACATGCTCTTGATTTTGATGTCACATTCTTTTGATTGTAAGGAATAAAAAATCCTAAAAGAAATGCATAAATAGCCATCTCACCATTGTTACTCGCCAACCATGAACACTTGTGTGCAAATCATAAAAGTCATGCTCAGTAAGGTGTAGTACTTACACAGCAAAATATTTAAGGTGTTGTTGTAAAATAAATAAAAGAAGCAAAAAGAAAAACAAAGAAAAATATGTTTCAAAAGAAATAAAAAAAAAAAAAAGTATGGTTGCAAGCATGTTTTCTATAAGATGTGTGAGTTATATGATGTAACTCTCTAGGTGATAGTCACTTTCAAACTTATGTGATTGATGATGTAGAAATTGTGTTTAATTTCTATCTACATATCATCTTTTATGTATTTCATACACAAACTAGTTGCACACACTACACACAAATCTTTTCTAAATTCTGTATATATGATTGTGCATTGACTAATCTGGCCATCTTTAATTGCATATGAACTGATGTGTAAAATGCAAGTTTTTGTTATGGTTAGGGATTTGAAGAAAAATGTTTTAGAAGTTTAATTTTTTTTTTCATTTTAACTTCTTGATTGGTTTTGATATATGCATTAAAGAGGCATCCTGTTTTTAAAACTTATCTAGATCATGTTTATCTGCATTGAGTCATAAAAACTGCTTTCAATTTTTTTTTTTTTTTTTTTTTTTTTTTTTTTTTTTTCTGCATAAAATTTCCAGATTTTAAAGTTTTAAAATTTTTTAGCTGTTTTGACTGATCGAAGATCTCCCTCAACCAATCGAAAATGTGAGTTTTTGTATTCAAAACTCTCTGCCTCTCTCAATCGATGTTCGATCGATCGAAACTAAAATTTTTTCAATTTTTAAGTTTTTAATCAATCAGTCTTTTCATGCATTGCACATATAGATTAGGACATGCATTGCATTGTTTTCTTTATCCATCTTACATTTTTGCAGTCATATCTTTCACTGGTTTCACACACATCACCATACACTTTGCTAAATTGGGTACTCAACTTGATTTAAAAATTAATTGATTAATTTTTTTTGAATTCTGTACATTTTAGTATATGTTATTTTTCTTTATGTGTGAACTGCTGAAAATATGAAATATTTTTTGAGATATGGTGGATAATAAATGTACAAATATTTTCTCTAAAACACTTTACATGTTGAATTTTTATATCATTAAGATCTATATTGTATAGTCTTAACTTATTATGCCTGGAATGTTTTCATGCATCTGTTTATGGGTCACATAGTGTTAAGTTTACATATATTGAAAGAGAAAATATTTTTCTTCATGTGTATCTTCAACTTATTTGTATCTTTTTAGTCTTCCCCACCTCCTGAATTTTCCCCAAAATTGTTTTCCCAAAACTTTTTTTGTTTTTCCTATTTTTTATAGGGGGAGAAAGCTGTTTTTAAAACCTTTACTCTTCATAGGGGGAGTTGTCTCTATTTTTTATGAATCTGAATTCTTTTGTGTTTCCTAGATTTCTATTTTCTCTTGTCCTCCGTTATGTACGTTTACTGTCTACTTCTAATTAAGTTATTTTTGTCAATATATGACAAAAAGGGGGAGAAATAGATGAAATTTTGAAAATTTGGAAAAGGTTTGTAACTATTTTTATTTAGAGGGAGATGAAATTGTTTTTGAAAGGGGGAGAAACTAAAAGTTTTTTATGTATCTAACTTAGGGAGAGAGTTAGTTTACATGTTTGTTGTTTGCTATTATTGCATATTAGTTATTTATTGTTTATCTGTCTTTATTTCCATATATGTGTTGATGTGCTCTTTTGAGTGTTTTAGGGAAGATAGGTATATTCTGATCAAGACCTTTTGCCTCTTATTGCAACTTCTAGGTTAGGAGTCTTAGATTGGAATTTGTGATGTAATTAGGCATTTTATTTAATAGGGTTGTTCTTATATTTGATCATTTCATATTGTATGTAAATTTTTTTACAGATTGCCAAAGGGGGAGATTGTTAAATTCTAAAAAGTTAGAACAATTGACAAACTGTGAGCACAAACTTGTCTGAATATAGATTCTTAAGTCTATAGGTTTGATTATACAATGCTCATTGTGTTATAAGTCAGAATACAAGAGCATACAAGCTGCAAAAAGAAGAATATAAATTCTATAAAATCCGACCGATAGAAAATTAAATCCGACCAATCGAAAATCACAGAAAATCATATTCTGCAAAATTTTAATTAAGCCCAACATCCCATTGGCCCATTATGTGATTAGAGTTTCAGATCTATTTCACATAGTATATAAAGGAAACCCAAAGGCACGTTTTGAAGAGACTTTGGAGATGCTCTTGTGAGATCTAAAAAGTATTGTGCATTCTTTCATCAAAGTCATTGCCGGAAATCATTCTCATATCATTAAATCTAGTAGATTTGAAGTTGCTGTAAAAAGATTAATAACTGCTAATGATCTAAACTTTCAAGGGTGGTTTTGGAGTTACAAACTGGAGAGTTTCTGTTGCTAAACTTTTGAGTGAGATCTCAAAGTTACAAGCATGGTTGCTTGTGTTGTAGTAAATCCAAGAAGAGAAAGAGTCTGTAGATTCAGAACTTGCACGTGGTCTTGTCAATAAGTTACTACATGAGGTAGCAATAGATTTAGGGTTAAATTTGATTGTAAAAACTCCAATTCTCTTATTGTGGATTTAGTTTACCTGAAGGATAGCTAAGTCAAATCCTTCCTAAGCTTTTACTTTGAAACAGTTTGTTTCATTGGTTTTCTTGGGTTATCATATCATGATATTATTTACTTTTCTGCTTTTATGCATAATATGATTTATGCTTGTTTAACCTAGATATGAATAATAAACCTAATAATCAACTTGGTTAATTAATTAGGTTAAACAATCTAGTTTAAGGGGTCTAAACGAACAAATAAACTCAAAATTGTAATCTCATCAAGAGGAAGTAGATCTACTTTGATTTGGGTTGGGAAGAAGTAGATTTCGTTCAATCTACATGTGAACCGCACCCAGTGATCCACGACAACAACTCAGTGAGTGAGAGATGGAATGCAACAAACTTGCTTCAATGGGTAAGCCTTCAATTTTAAGTTACCTACGGTCGTTTCTATTCCTTGTTAGAATCAAAAACCTAGAACTGCTTTTCGAATTGGCTTGCGTTGGCAAACCCTAGACTCCATCGACCATCGTGTTGCTCGTCATTTGCAACCCCAACTAACGGTTTGATCAGCTTGGCATTAGTTGGCTACATTAGTGACGGGTGGTTGATGAACGACACTAAATTATATGGACATAGTAGTACAATTATAAAATCGTGCAAATGCTCGTTATTGTCTATGTTTATTAGAAAATGTTAAAATTATTCTTAAGTTTACTAAAAACAAATTCAATCATTAATGTGTAAACTAATGTGATTAGTATTTCTTGAATGATGTAATTAATAAATATCTTACTAAGAGTCTTGCAATCCAGTGTTATAGTGTTTGGTCTCCTTTAGTAAAGCTTGAACCCTTCCTACTTGTAGCAATTGAATATTCAAAATAAATAAATGATATCTTAGTTAATTTAATTTTTGGTGATGAAAAATCAGTTTGAAAGACTTATCGAATAACGTTTATAGTATCCATGGTTCAAGATAAAAGAATTCCCAAAACACTCTAGAACCTTAACATTAACAAGATCCTATTATTTTAGTCGAAGGGAACATGCCATTTGCATAATTTGATCGATTTTTTTGGGTTGAAAGATTTTATTACTTTACTTTGCTCAAAAGTTGTTGAATGATTGAAAAACAGAAGTTAGAAGTGGAAGTCAAAAACTAATATAGTTCAGCTCGACTACACGTTTTTGTACATTTTATTAGAGGATTTTTTTAAAAATTTTTTTAGAGAAAATAGGGTATATATAGGGTAGGATATTAATTTGAATTTTTTAAGGATTTATTTACTTGTAGAAAAAGTTTTATGAGACTTTAAATTGGCCCCTTAATTATAAAATTAAAATCATAAACCCACTTTCAATAAAAAATTTAAGTATTTTTTTTTTCTCTAAAATTTTTGGGTAAATTAAAGATATCAATCTTGCCGATTTAGGTGTTCAAGAGTTAGTGGTGCACGATCTTGCTACTCTCTCTCTCTCTCTCCTTTTCTTTTTTTTATAAAAATTTTAATTAAATACTTGCAACAATATGGAGAGATGATTTGAAATCTAGTCAATTTCATAAAGAAAAATACATAATGTCATTGAACAACAAGACTCTTAATAGTTTTTTTTTTTTTTTAATTTTTAGATACCCTAAATTATCATACAAATTAAAGGTTGTCACTCTTGCAGGGTTAGGAATTTGGATCATGATTCATTATAATGCGAATGAAAGAAACATACACATGGAAAAGAATTTCCGGAAACAATGCACTCAATCATTAATTATTTCGCGTTCACTAGGGTTGCTTTTGAGATGTATAGTGAATTCACCCAAAAACATATATAAAACAGGAAAAAACAATAGGCCACCATAGAAAAGAAAAAAAAATTCCATGCCATACTTTTTGTTGATTGGGAGATTTAGAATTTAAGATCTATTTCTAGGTTCACACAAGAATCACAAAAAGAATCTTTGTGATCATTTTGTAGAAATATTTAGATTTCGGTACGACTATTCCCACAATCAAATAAACTGTATCCACCACTACTAATTGTTAGAGAATAACTATTAGACAAAATTATTCTTTTTTCTTGTTTATTGAGAGAGAGAGAGAGAGAGAAGTGAATAGTTTGTCTATTATTTTTAATGTTGTTATTATTCTCATTGTTTATCTTTTATCAGGCCATGGATAAAGCAAGGTCATCCGTGGAAATGAATAAACCCTAACCCATACACTTACTTCATTCTTAATTCCATTACCTTATGTTTTAGGGTACATTATGCAAAAAAAAAAAAAACAACAAAACAAAAAACAAATTGAGAGTACAAATTATTTTGCCTAAAAATTTCTTTAAAAAATCATTCAAAATTATTAAATTGACTTCCTACCAACTTAAAGCTATAAAAATTATTAACCATCATACTCATTATTAGAGGCTGACCTTTGATTTTTATTTTTAATTTTTGAAGTAGACCTAGAAATTTTGAATGGTTAACTCGAAAGTGATATATCACCCTCACCCAATTCCAAAAACATGATACATTAGTTCCATAAGGAGTAAAAATCTAACAAATTCATGCCACATGTAGTGTATAAATTCTACTTTAGCCTAATTCAAGTGTATATGTGTGTAAAACTCTCTCTTGAAGACTTGAATCTTGGTCTTTGCCTCCCTCTCATCCAACGAGAACCTCGTACTTGTGGAACGACTATTACACTAAGGGTGCACGGTAGTCATATAGTGTATATAATAGGTAGTTGCACTTTCAAACAAGCTTTCTATGGCATACAAGACTAATATTAGAATAGATCGAACTTATGAAACTTGAATATGGTACCGACCAAAACGTTTCAAATACTTAAGTTGGAACTCAAAATGATAAGGATGCAAAGTATGGACATGTGTAGGGATTTTTATCATTCCTTACCAAGGGTGATAGTTGACATAACTTATCATACGATTTTGTATTTGATGGGAAATTATGGGAAACCTACCTACAATTTACGTTTTTCTTTTCCAAAAGAAAAATAAAAATAGCTGCTTTGTTCCTTTTCTTTAATTATTGGTTAAAGGAATTTATTTAGAACGATAATAGAACTATTATATTTTACTACATATGTCTTACAAACTAATATATTAATTTTAAAAACATAAAAAAAAAGTAATTAAGAAAGTTATTTATTATGTTACTAATAAGGAGTCAATTACGTTCATTGTGATGTAAGTTTGTAGTAGTTTAATATACTAATAAGGAGTCAATTACGTTCATTATTTTATAGTAAAATTGGTAGTAGTTTAATTTGGCATTATTGTTTTCTTATATTATTGATATAGTACTAATCTCATTGATTTTCATATCAATTTGTAAGCATTTTTAGTAAAATTAGTAACAGTTTTAGCACTTTAATTGTTGATATTTTGTTAATACTAAATAAATGATAGTTTTAACTTTTTCTTTCTATACTTTGTCCTCCTTAACTTAAAATCATGGTTCTGTCCTTAACTTAAAATGCAAGTCTGTAGTTTACCAAGCATGTTGGTCCATTAGTGTTGAAACACAAAAACACAAGTGCTTACATTCACCTCATTCTCCTCAAGATCATATCTCAGCTTCATGGAGTTGGAAGATCTCTTTATGGGCCTTTACCATAACTTCTTGTCAACAATATTCTCACTACCTAGACCTTCCTTGTTTGCAGGGTCTTGGTTGGAACTACTTCAACATTAGCTCTTCATATGAGCATCTAATGCTTCCAGTTTGAAAGAGTTGATCCATTTTGTTTTGATTTTTCATTCCAAACGTAGAAAACTCATGACAATAAGTATAGATAAAAAATAAAATGAAAAAAACAAGGATGGGTAAAATACAGAGAATGTAGAAGGATTCGATTGAGCTAATGGGAACGCAATAATAGCCCAGGAAAGTCAATAAGTCACGAAAACAAGGGTTTTGGGGAGCAAAGCAAGACTTCTGGGAAACTTCATGAGGAAGAGGTTAAAATATTACTTTTATTTTTATTTTTATACAAGATAGAATTTTTACTCTAGCCTAATCTAAGTGTATGTGCGTGAAACTCCCTCCTGAAGACTTGAACCTCAGCCTTTGCCCCCCACACCCCATAAGTACTTATACTTATGGAGTGACCACCGTACCAAGAGTGCGCACTGGTAAGTTAAAATATTACTAAAAGTTCACAATGGATTGAGAGTGATAAACTAGCACTTTTCCCAAAGGTTCATGTTAATAAACTCCGGTTTTAGCCTAATATAATTAAGCGGAATTTTAGGAATTAACTAACATAGAAATGAACTCATTAATGTTATAAGAAATTAAATTGCAAACATGACCAAGACCAGTCTTGTTTGCCCTTCAAAAGATCAATCTTCATTTGAAAAGGAAAGTTTAATTATAAGAGTGATGTTTCATTTATTTATAAAATTTTAGTAGTTACAAGAAGTGAAAAAGAAGGAATTTGAACTCTAGTTCATTTAATAAAGGAGACCAATTAATATCATTAAAACTTTGTAATATAAAAATAATGTTTCTATTACTAAAAATATTATATTTATCTTTTAAACACTAAAGACATTTAACTTTTAATTGACCTCACAATATTGTACCACATAAACTTTTGAGATCTCACAATTTGTACATTATTATTTTAATAAATATTTTTAATTGAATTTAAATTCTATTTTCTATCTAAATTTTCCATTAAATCTTGGCATATGGTGTTTCCTATAAATGTGTGTGTGTGTGTGTGTGCGCGCGCGCGTTTGGAGAGGGGGGGGTTTAGTTTGTAGTGTGTCTTTATAATAGAATCTCAATGTCACCCTCTTGTATGTGTCTGTGTGTGTGTTTGTTTCTAAAAAAAATAAAAACAAATAAATAAATCGTATTATGTTTCTTTTTGTATTATAC
The DNA here is from genome assembly GCF_040712315.1 of Castanea sativa. Lineage (NCBI taxonomy): Eukaryota > Viridiplantae > Streptophyta > Magnoliopsida > Fagales > Fagaceae > Castanea > Castanea sativa. The sequence goes on along the minus strand of NC_134015.1, from coordinate 24,383,383 downwards.
GGGTTACTAATAGTTATAAATTTTTTGCAATAAAATTAGTAGTAATTTTAGGAATTATATTAAAATAAATAAAACTTTAATTTTATAAACTTATTAATAATAATAACAAAATTTAGTTACAAACTCAGTTGTATACAAATCATTTAAATACAATTACACATGTTATCTTCCTATTATTTATTCTAATTTTAAGCTATAATCAAATTTACAAGTTCTTAAAATATAATACATATAAATAAAGAGCAAATACTCCAAATGATCCAAGCTATGCAGTGAGAATCCATTTCTCAATTGGGTCCCTAGCCTCCGTGAAGGAACAGCGAAAAGAAACAATACCTATTGGACTTCCTTCTAGTTTAATAACTAGATGGAATAAAACACTACTACTACTACTAATAATAATTAATAATAATAATAATGAGAAAGAAGGTTTAAAGAGAAAAAAGGACAAGCAAACGTAAATATTAACCACAGTATGACCTCTCTCTTTAGGACCTAGACTTGGACCCATGTCCTCTGCAGATAATATAATATATATGCATGCGTCCTTTGTGGTGGTACCACTATTAGTTTGCTCCCTTCTGCTCTATAAAATGCAAACCAGTCCCCTCAAAACCTTGCTACACTAAGACACACAAACACATGTACAATCACAAAATATCAAATGGCAGAACCAGTGCTTGATTCCGTCCATGTAAACCGGAAAAATGTCACAAAAATGGTGTCTGATTCACTACCCGCTAATGGTGGTCATGGCAAATACAGCTACTCTAAAAATTCTTACTATCAGGTATGTGCAACCCTATTTGTGTATCTAATAAAGGGTAAAAAGTATAAATAAAAGAACTTACCCGTATATGTATATGAGTACATATCCCATATATAAATGGATTTGCACTCTCTTTATTCATCAAGAAGAAAAAAAGAAAAGAAAAGAGAAGAATTCTTGATCTCTTAAACATGTCCAAAATGTTCTCTCTCTCTCGATCTTTCTTATTTTTGTTCTTCTAATAAAAAACTATGTCCATATTGTATTTACTCTCTTAATCTTAGTGGGTGGTGATCTATTTATCATATGGATGTTGAGAGATTTACAAGTTAGATATAATCTTTAATCTTGTTTATTGTATTTATTTATTTGTTATTGTAATGTTTATTTTGTTGACTACATGAAGATAGCTTTAGAAAGCCTAGAAACTCTAAGATCAGGCCAAGTTCCATACAGCTTTTGTCCTGTGGGTTGTCCCATTTATGAGCCATTCATAGCAATGTCCATTTGGGTGAAGAGTATCTAGCTTGGAACAAGGGAATACCGAATCTTTCCTAACAGGATAAGTGAATATCATCATTTCCATTTTTCCTTAAGGGATGTATTTAGGGTCTGAACAGCTTATTTAATTTTTTGTTGAAAGTATAATAAAATATACTTGTATTTTAAAAAAAATGAAGAAAAAAAAAAAAAAAAGATTTTAAAAAAACATACATAAAAACTAACAGTTAAAAGTTAAAATTTAAACCTGATGTCAAACTCACCCTTTTTATTTCTAATAAAAAGAATATAAACAAAAGAGAACAGTGATAATTATTACACACTGTGTGTAATAGATCTTACCCAAAAGAGAATATGTTTACTATCATATGGTCTTGAGGTTAAGGTGACTAATTTGGTCAAATTATTAGTAGCCACTCTTTTTTTTTTTTTTAATTATTTCAGGGAACTTCTTCTTGGCCGACCCTAACCCTATTCTATGGTAAACGAGAGCCCATTAGTCTTTATTATATTGGCATTATTATTGATTACAATATTTGAATCTAAAGCCCGTACCAACTCTACTTCACTCTTTTTGCTATTTGAACAAAGGGTCAAAGGCATAATTTTTAATTTGCTAGGATTGAAGCGAAATTTAATATTTTTTATAATTTGTCTTTAAAAAAAAGTAGAATAAGACAAATAAAAAAATACAAGTGTGTAAAAAAAAAAAAATAGTCCATTAAAAAAAATTATTTTTAATTTCTAACAAATTCGCTTCTAATTAATTTTAACATTTCCTTAATTGTCTTCTTCATGTGCTTTCTTTCTTGATATGATTAATCTTTGTGATATTCCCATTGCTTCCATAAAAGTATCTTTCTTCCTTCTACCTCTCTTTTCTTAATTAAAAGAAATATTGCCCAATAGAAAAATGAAAAAAAAATATTGGAAAATAACTAAATGATTCAATTTGGCCAATATCAAACTATGACCAAAGAAACTCGGATTTATACATGTAAGTATTAAACATTAGGAACCTCAGGGTTTTTTTTTTTTTTTTTGCTGAACAAAAAGTCTCAGCTAATTTGACAATCTAGCATACAATAGACACATGCACGTCTATTGAGTTAACAGTGAGGATCCACCATGCATATGCTGAGTTATGTTGGACAAAGAGATATGCTAGAATACAACATTCTTCGTAATGTTTTTTACCATTTATTAAGGTGATATGTTATGATTGGAACGTCAATTTTATATAGATTAATTATTACCACCATTTTTATTATACATTAATCATAATATATCATTTCAATAATTTTGAAATTTTTTTCTAAATTTCTAAAATCTCAATTATTATGCACCAATCATTTTTGTTATACATCAACCATTGACATCTCTATTTTCCTTAAAGTTTAGAGGTTTCAATTATTATGCATCAATCCTTTTATACTTGACTAGACTTATTGATTGACAAAATTAAGCACATGGATTCGAAGTAGAATAATATGTTTTGAGATCCAGGTTTGTGAATTCATTGCAGATCAACCCAACCAACTCAATTTAATCCAAAAGCAATAGATTGGTTTCTTACGGGTTGGTGAGTTGGTTTGGGTTCAGATTTTTTAAGAGGTTGGATTGTATTGATTGAAGTTTAATAATTTTTCTAACTAAATAAACACGACTACCTAGCTCTCTGCATATGTATATTACAAGGTAAAATACTATTTTGGTTTCTAAATTAAAAAAAAAATAAAAAATTAGTCCCTAAATTTTAACAAGTTCTTTTTTTGTCCCTAAATAATAGAAAAGATTGTTTTTCATCTGTAAACTATTGAAAATATTTCACTTTTGTCCTTAAACTTTAAAATAAAATTTTAAAAAATTTCTCATCCCTAAAAAATTGAAAAAAGCTCTTTTTATCCCTACTTTTGTCTCCAAACTATTAAAAAAATTTATTTATGAAATTTAAGAATAAAAAAAGAACGTTTCAAAATTTAAAAACCAAAATAATACTTTACCATATATTAAATATATGAAATATTAATTACATATGTATTGCTTTTATCGTTGATCTCATTATACTATATACACCACAATCCACCCAATAATTTCTTTCCCACACATCCAGCCTAACTCTATTAAGATGTCTCATTCTCATCTCACTTTTTTTCCGCTATCATTCTCACTCTTTTTTCTCTACTGTCATCAGATGTAATCCACACCACATTGCCATCAATCCTATATATATATATGCCTTGTTTTGTTAGTTTGACGTATTACATATTTGGATGACTAACTATTTATTAATGATGCTTATGTGATTTTATTTTGTAAAATAATGGTTCATATAAACAGCTTAATATTGATATTAAAGATAAATAGCCCAAGAAGCCTGTTTAAAAAGGCCAAATAAATCCAACAATGTTAGTTTAGATTGAGAATGCCCCTAAACTAAACCAACTCAATCTATGTGGCCCCTACTTATATTTTTTCACAAGTTTTTTTTTTCCACATCAAATTCTCACAATATTTTCATAAAAAATTAAGGTGTCAGTTCACTATAAATCAAAATAAAATAAATTACAAGTGAAATTACAACTCAAAATAAGGTTGTTGTAAAAATGTTGCGAAATTTTATTGTGCCCATAAACTCTTTATTTGAGTACCATATTATATTAGGGATTTATTGGGCCTCAATGCTAATTGAACACCAATAATAGGACTTATTTGAACTCTACCAATGCTTTCTCTTTTCTTTTTTCTTTTTCTTCTTTTTTTTGGAGGGGGAATTTATCCCAAATTCTGATGTTTGTCATGGTTATAAAAATTTAAACTAAGCGATTGTGACTTGAGTACTCTCTCTATTTCCTCTCCCCACTCTTAGACAAACACATATAAAATCTTGGATTTTATTTCTACAAAGGTAAACTCTCTAAATCACACATATAAACGCATCATTGGAATTCTAAATCTAACTTATGGAATTGAGGTCATAAAATTATATAGGGTCACCATTTAATCCAAAAACTTAAGCATATAAGTTAGGGCTAGTAATATTATATTAATTCATCAACTTTTTATTTTTCTTTTCATATTGTACAATAATAGTATTCATTATTGAATCAAGACCAACAATTTGATAAATCTGATCCTTGGTTGTATGTTTCTACTGATTGTAGATACTTGTTAGATTTGGTCACACTACAAAAAACGCGTTTTTGGGCCGCGTTTTTTAGCCGCGTTTTCGTAAAACGCAGCTACAGACAGGGATTTTGAACCGCGTTTATTAAAAACGCAGCTCCAGGAATGACAAATAGCCGCGTTTACTAAACGCGGCTATAGACCCGCTTTGAAGCCGCGTTCTTGGGGGCTGAGGCTGCGTTTGGTTGGGTAGGACTATAGCCGCGTTTTTAGAAACGCGGCTATAGGGACTTTTTTATTTATTTTTTCATTATTTCTAGAGCTGCGTTTAATCAAACGCGGCCTAACATTTAGTATAAATAAATAAATAAAAATCCCTAAATCAGATCGCTCTCCCTAAATCATCTCCACCCGCTCCTCCAACGAAGAAGAAGAAGAAGAGTGCGTAGGTTAAGCACCGTTGAGTCGTCCTCGATGGGGAGAATCGTCGCCGTTGAGTCTTCTGATTTGACGGAGGGTGATCGGACGGTTGCCGATGGTGGTGGTGGTGGTGGTGGTGTTGTTGTTGCTGAGGTGGATTTCAATGTTGGAGGAGGAGTTTCAGGTCAGGTTGAGCCCTAGCGATTAGCGCTTCCGATCTCGATTCGCGTGAGGATCCCGAGACCACTCAGATCGACGCCGCGAAGCTGATTAGTCTTGGTGGCTCCGCTTCTATTTCTGATAATCAAGCCCTCGTTAAGTTTCTCTAACCTCGATATTGGGTACGGTACCTATCAATTTCGAATCTTTATCGTTCTTTTATTGCAAATTGTGTGTGAATTTGAAGCTTCAATCCAGACCGATTCATCAAAAATTGGGTCTCGCCTAAAATGGAGAAATTGCCATGCGTGATTTATTTAACAACATATTAAACCAACAACGATTTTAATTACAAACAGTGTATTCTTTTTTCTTTTCGTTTTTTTTTTAATTATTTTTGTTATGGGAAGATTGAGAACTCTTAGTGTAAAGAAAACAGTTCTACATCATGAGAGAGTCCAGTAAGATGAAAGTGAGGATACTGTTCGATCCAGGTGACAAAATCCTGGATATTCCTTCTTTTTTTTTTAACCCATAATTGTTTGCTTTCTGTGTCTTTATGAGTCAAAATAATTACTATATTAATGCATATATAAAGATTGATTACAGCCTTAATTATCATGAAAAAACTAACAACGTGATTCAGTTCATTTTCTAATTGGTTTTAGACTTGACTCTAATCAAAACTGAAATTTTAATTAATTTATATTATACTCGTACTGATTTTGATAATTTTCAGGGAATTGAAATATGCGAGAGATTTGCCACAATGGCAATAATTGTGAACCTCGTGACATATTTAGTTGGCACAATGCATCTTCCTAGCGCAAGTGCTTCCAATTTTGCATCAACATCAGGGGGCACAGTATATCTTCTAAGCTTGTTTGGAGGCATTGTTGCAGATTCTTTCTTAGGCCAATATTGGATGATAGCCATTGCTGCTACAATTCGTGCAGGGGTGAGTATACTTTTAGCATGTTAACATGCAATCGTAATGTGATATTTATATGCTACACCTTTTTCTTTTTCTTTTTTAAATTTTAATCCAAGTATTCCGCTTCCTTGCTTGCTAAGTTCTATATTTGATAATTGTACTAATAGATTGTCAACCGGGATAATAAATTAGGGAACGTGTTTGTTAGCCATATCCACTTCTCTTCCAAATTTATGCCCGCCTCCTTGCAATCCTACTTTATCCAACAAATGCGTAGAGGCCAATAGTCTTCAAATGGGCATTTTCACCATGGCTCTGTATTTAACTAATATAGGAGTTGGTGGAATAAAGTCAAGTGTTGCAGGGCTTGGAACAGACCAATTTGATCAAAATGATGATAAGGAAAAGGCTCAAATGGCACATTTCTTCAGTAGGTTCTACTTTGTTATCAGCTCAGGTACCTTATTGCAGTTATAGTACTTGTGTACTTACAAGATCAAGTTGGAAGAAGCTGGGCATATGGGATTTGCTCGGCCTCAATGACACTTGCTCTCTTGGTCTTTCTACTGGGTACTAAAAGATATAGGTACAAGCAACGTTTAGGAACTCCTATAGTTCAAATTCTTCAAGTTATAGTGGCTGCTGTAAAGAAAAGGAAGGTAGCGTATCCATCTAATGATAGTGCCTTATATGAAGACCTTTCTCAAGAATCAAGAATATATCATACAGATAAGTTTCGGTATGTGACCATTAGAATTGCTGCTTAATATTTTAGAAGTTTGCTGTCAATATTGTTTTCTTTCTCTTCGAAAATAATCTGTTCTCTTAGATTATGCTTTTCTTAATTTTTTTTCTAAGCCCATTAACAAGTTTTCTAAACATTGATCAGAATTGTTATAACTAAAGTATGCATATAGTGCCTTTTCAAAATAAAGGGGAAAAAAGTGTGCACATAGAGTTACAGCTTGCCAAACCTTTATGACCCTATGGCATGGAATCCTCCTTGTCAACCTTCCTAATCTCAATCACAGATTTTTGCATCACCCAAACTATCCAAAAAAAGCAAAAACAAAAGACCAGATTATTTGTCTCAAATGATTCCCTACTCCTATATATACAACACCAATTAACTTTCAATAAGTGCTTCTTACTGATGATATCAGTTATCAATATTTCTGAATGAAATGAGATGTCTTTTTGGATCCTTCATGAGTGCTTCAAGATGACTTATTGGATTTGCTTGTAGGGAGAGCTGGCCGGTATGGATCAAAATTTCCTGTTGGTAAAGTCACTTGTATAGATGCAGAGGATCTGCCCTTGCTTCATTCATCACTCGAATCTCCATCGCCCACGCTAGAGGTTATTCTACCATCAATGAAATGGCTATGCATTTGACTTCTCTTAAGCTCTTATTCATTACACGATAATTATGTGGTTTAGTATCATTTTTTTTTAATTATTTTTATTTTTATGTTGTGTCCTCTTTTCTTAATTGAAGTAACTCTTGCAATGCAGCTTGCTGGATTATTTCCTACCTTCGATCTCATGTATATGCATTCATGTGTACACCCAACAAATAGCCTCCATCAGATATTGGTAGGTTTTCGTTTGACCATTTTTTTTTTGTATCTTCTGTATCTATCATCTACTCATTTGTTTCATGTCTATCAATCTTTATGCCCTAGCTATTTATTGACTAATACATTTTCTAGAACAATTGAAAAAAAAAAGTGTCTGTAATCTGCGTAAGTGATCCCAAGGGTTGCTGATTCAACCTTTATCATGGTTTTTTTTAATGACGAGGAAAAGAAGGAAAATAAAATAGAAAATTCATGTATGTTTATGCGGAGATCATTGAATGTTGGAGCTTCACTCTCTTGCCCCCTCGCAAATGAGAGATTAACAAGATAAACAAATTATGATTGTCAAAAATAGCATGATTCCTCAATGAATGGGTTTGACTTTTATGATGGATGCTATCAAGTAGCTGAGAATTGTAACTGTTTGTTAAATAATTGAAACTTGTGCATTTTTTTTTTGTCTGCATTATGATATCAATGTGTTTCCAATCGTGTGATACTTAAAAGACCTTTTTTCTTAAATTTTCCAGGAGCACTTTCTAGACAACGCTAAATTATCGGAAAATTATTTACACAATAATAATTGAGCTTGAACATTGTATCACTTGCAAAGAGAGCATAGTAGTTACTATGAAATTGTAGTTACTGCTCCTAAACCGCTAGATCTTACTTGAATTCTAGAACTTGTATTTTATTTAGATTATTGTACAATGTTACTTATGGTTTGTGGTTTATCAAATTGTTTCTCATTTTATGTGTATAAATCTGTCAACTATTGTTTGCTATATGCATGGTGTGTTTGATAAAATGCCTAAAAAAGATTGTATTATGTGACACAAATGAGGCAAATTTTGGTTTTATTGGATGATTTGTTGACATAATAAATGTTCTTTTCTTGACTGATTTAAGTTGCATTATAATAATAACTTTGTGCTAGCATATTTTAGTTGCTATGACAACATAGTCCTTAGAAATCAGCTATCTTTAACTTTTTCATTGTCCCCTTCCCATTGCTTGCATGTCATTTGAATTGACATGCTATGGTTTATGAAAGATTTTGAGCACTGTGCTTAGTCCTAAGATTGGCCTTAAGTTGAGGTTTTGTATTTGCTGCCTTGAGCTTCCCTTAAGTCCCAGGGGACTGCTTTTCTACTTCTATACTTTTTTGCTTAATGCATAATAGGTTCTCTCCATGATTGCCTCTTTTGAATGTTTGAGTTTCATAGTTTGTGTTTCACTTGGGAGATTTTTTTGTTTTTTTTGTTTAGTACTTATGGTTGTTTGCCTTATACATGTCCATAATATTTTGTCATGGTACAGATATATTTGTCTTATTTTGAACTGTTAAGTTGGGTAAAACAAAATGGGCATCTGATGGAGGTGGAGGTTGGCTATTATGGTAAAATTGAAACCAAAGGCATGTGAATGAAACTCTGAAGTTAGTAGTGGATTTGGTGCAAACAACCTGTACACTTGCTATGGAATATATGGAAGCTTAGAGAAATAATCAGTCTAGATAGCCTGTTGAAGTGTACATGGCCTCCTATAGGTTCATGTTATAAGGTAAATTTTGCCATCAAGAAATTGTAGAACAATAGATGGTGTGGCTTGAAGGTACAATGATAGTGGAAGTCAATGTATAGGAGCTCTATATGCAAGAATAGTAGAAGGAAATGATCAAATTGAAGTGTAGGCTTTAAGATTACGATGAGCAGTTTGATGTGGATTTGGGGCTTCAAGCAGTTGAGGTAGATTGTGAATTTAAAAGTCCAATAGATGAAGTCAGTTGGACCTACCAATTTGAGCATTGGCCATATCCTTCCTTAATGATGTTAGATCGCTTGGTTCTTCTACGAATATATTTTTCTCTTATGGCTTTCTTTGAACAAGTGAACTAGTAGAGAAGATAGCATGTGAAGCAAAGAACTAGCTGGGTTTGCTAGACAATGATGTATTGGGTGGAGGAGCATGTATTAAGACTTTACTAAACAGTGATGTACCTGCTCAATGAAAAAAAGGAAAAAAAAAAAACCCAAATGTGTTTGTAGCATTTTTTAGTGGAATTTCTTGCTTCCTTTTGGCATTTTTACTACAGTGTTACTCCAATAAAATTTAAATCAATTTTTTTTTTCTATTGAAAGTTGTGCTATTACCCAGGCCATTAAAAATCACTACTCATGTTTTAGTTTAAACTAAAACATGAATGACAACTGGCATGTGAGGTGTCTATCCTTCAAGTTCTTTTCTTCATTTTGTTGTCATCTATTTCCTAACTTGATAATGAAAATTAACCACAGAATATTTACTTTCATGAAGATTAATAGAATATTTATTTTTTTATTATTAGAGTCTTTTTTTTTTTTAGTAAAGAATTCTTAGTACATGCTTTTCCTACAATGGACCACTTTGCATATTAAGGCATTTATGGAAGTCATTCACATGCACTTGACAATAGCCATGTGAGTCATCCACTATGCCTAATTAGGCAACATGATATTGTTGTTGAAAAGATACACGTGTTCTCTAAACCTTTTGGTCTTCTTTTTTTAACGCATGTGACATTTTTCTTTTAATTATACATGAGTACTTGTTATTTGTTTCATTTTAAAAGGATGTTTTTAATGGATTTGTTACTCTATTTGCTTGGCAAGAAAAGCCTGCAAAAGTAAAAGGAAAATAAGAAATTAAGTACTTGGAAGATTCATTAATATCACTTTCATGTGTTAGTGTTACTCATTCATTTGTGCTTCTGGGTTTGTTTCAGTTTCAGTTTCTAGGAATTGGGTTGTTGTTATTTGATTTCATGTTTTTGTGTTTTGGGGGGAGAGATGGTGTGAATATGTAGTTGATGTTTTTTTGGTTGGAATGTATTTGTGGATTGGGTTGTGTGAATTTAAGGTATTGGATTGTTGTTGGAACTTGTTTATTTTGGATGGTTGTGTTGGAAACTTGTGATAGCAGGGGAAAATTCTTCAGTTCTGATAACAGCGAAAAAACAGCCAAAAAAGAGGGCAGGAGAAAAAAAAAAAAAAAAAAAGAGAAGATATAGCCGCGTTTTAAAAACGCGGCTATAGTTTCTATGCTAGGTTGGCAAACGAACTAACAGAGGGCTACAGCCGCGTTTTTTATAAACGCGGCTATAGTCTGCAGCCTGTAGCCGCGTTGATAACCGCGGCTCAAGCGGGTCTGTAGCCGCGTTTTTGAAAAACGCGGCTATAGACCTGATGCCTATAGCCGTGGTTCAAAAACGCGGCTTCAGGTCTGGTCTGTAGCCGCGTTTTTAAAAACGCGGCTACAGACCCCGCGGGTCTGTTGCTGCACCGCTTAGGCCGCGTTTACAAACGCGGCTCTAGAAAACGCGGCTATAGGATATAGCCGCGTTTTCGGGGTCTATAGCCGCGTTTTTGAAACGCGGCTATAGGCCCCGTTTTTTGTAGTGTCAATAACGCGGGAAAAACTTAGAATTAACTTATTTTAACTATTTTGCAGAGATCATTAGCGAATACTGTAAAGAACAAAATTGATGAGGAAATTTCTCAGAAGCTTGATATATCAAAATTTTGTTCTACTTCCAACATAATTCGCATTGCAGATTTGGGATGTGCAGCTGGACCTAATACATTTGTTTCTGTGCAAAATCTAATTGAAGCTATAGTTGAGAAGTACCACTTCCTATGCCCTACTTCTCCATTGCCTGAATTCCAAGTGTTTTTTAATGACCAAGACACGAATGACTTCAACAGTCTCTTCATTACTCTCCCACCAGATAGGAAATACTTTGCTGCCGGAGTGGCAGGTTCCTTTCATTACCGATTGTTCCCCGAGTCCTCTCTCCATGTTGTGCATACCTGTTATTCACTCCATTGGCTCTCTATGCTGCCTAAAGAGTTGAATGACAAGAACTCTCCCGCATGGAACAAGGGGAGAATTCACTACACTAGTGCCCCTGAAGAAGTACATAAGGCTTATTCAACTCAATTTGCCAAGGACTTTGAGAATTTTTTGAATGCTAGAGCAAAAGAGCTTGTGCCCGGAGGGATTATGGTAATATTAATGTCTGGTATTTCTAAAGGGTTTCCTTATTCTGAGATCCCAACTGGCATGATGTACGATTTGCTTGCATCTAGCCTCATGGATATGGCAAGAGAGGTTAGTTAGTTTATTATTATTATTATTATTATTATTAAAATTCATTTTTCCTATGTACACCTATATTTTAATTAGTTTTCAATCAATAAGTGTTTGAATATTCATGTGTGAGTAATGTGGTTAGTTAAATAGCAAAATTTCACCTTGAATACTAATGAAAAGGGGTCAAATGATGTCTCTATATATTATATTAAATACTTAATTAGAATCTTCCAAGGTATTACTCAACAATAAGTAAATAAAATTTCAGCCACAAGTTATATCCAGATATAACTTAGTCATCATATGTTCTTACTCTTATTTGAAGAACATTCATTTTACTCAATGGTAATCAGGCAGGAAGTTATTTCTAAAGAAAATATTTCGTAATATTTTTAGAACTTTACCAACTCATCTGAGAGAATTATGAATATTTATATTCTCTTGCATAAATTAATGATTCTACAATTAGTTCTACCCTCAAAAACATCTTTTTAAAAAGATAATACTAACTATAAAATTAAATAAGACAGCTACCAAAAGTCAATAGTTTTTCTGGCAATAAAATAATATTTGTGTGTAAAGAGAAATAGATGAAATCATCATTTGGTTGTTTCTTTAAAATCAAATGTTGTTATATATGCATAATACACTGATTTGGGTATGCTGGGAGATGACCACAATTTGACTCCCTGGCCATAACCATTCTAAAAAGAGACTTGCAGAATGTGATGTTCAATATAATAAAAAATATAAGTTGAAGGGGATAAAAATAGGAAACGTTTATTCCCATAGAACATGAAGGGACGGAGGGCATGTAGACGGATCGACAGCGTAGATGACTCGACTATGACGGTTAAATTTAACTGATCATCCGTCATGTACGAATTAATTGAAGATTTCAGGTTGTGTCATTTGATATGCTTTAGATCAACTTTTGCTTTATCTGCACGCAAGCGTGTATACTTGGACTTCTTGCAACACACATTTGGGAAGACTCCTATATGGAAAGGAACTTGAGGGGGAAGTTGTATCCTAAAAGAAATGCGATTCTACCCAATATAAATACTCCAGAAACCCTAGATATGAAGGTACGCATAATATTCTTAACTCGGACACTCTAGGGTTAAAGAAACAAGATTCTAACTTGACATTCGGAGGGTTTTTGGCCGGCACCAGACCGGTGCTCTCTTTTGGGTCCTTTATTTTCTTTTTGCAGGTATTGCTTTAGTTTGAGGAGTGCTTGCAACTCACTGGTGATATTTTCGGCATCATCAGTTGGCGCCGTCTGTGTGAACGAGAAAATCTTCCGATTACTTTAGCCTCACTCTATTCCTGAGACAAAGAGTTGTATGGTACTCACTCGATCGATGGCAATGAACAACAATCAAGGCGACGAACCGCACGCCACCGCCCTAGAGAGGCAGGTTCAAACGCTTGCGGCGGCAGTTGAGCGCCTCACCAAGCAGAATCATGATTTACAAGAACAGTTGCGACAAAGGACCGCACCCCCAAGTGCACCACAGGAAGACCAGGAGGGCGCTAGTCCGGAAGGAAGGAACGCAGAAAGACCTGAGGGCAGCAACGCTCCAACCAGACTCGAGCGACAAGAAAACAATCAACCATCGGTCTCAGACGCCGTACCGACTCACATAGCCGCCGAAATGCAGGAGATGAGGGAACACATGGATGTGATGATGAGCGCCCTTAGAGGACGGGTATCCAGCAACCTGGACGACCTCATCCATAGAACGGATTCACCATTCACAGCGTTGGTGAATTCATACCCCGTTCCTCCAAAGTTTCGCATGCCCCATATGGAAAACTACGATGGATCCAAAGACCCGTTGGATCACTTGGAGTCTTTCAGAACCCTAATGCATCTTCAAGGTGTACCGGATGAAATCATGTGCAGGGCTTTTCTCACCACCTTGAAAGGGCCTGCGAGGGATTGGTACAGTAGGCTGACGCCTAATTCCATCGGTACTTTCAAGGAACTAGGCGCACAGTTCGTATCACACTTCATTGGAAGTCATCGACACAAGAGGTCTATTGCATGTATACTGGGAATTAAGCAACGAGAAGGCGAGACATTAAGGTCTTATATAGCCCGCTTCAACAAGGAGTCCCTCTCGATAGACGAGGCAGATGACAAGATACTTGTGGCAGCATTCACGAATGGGTTACAAGAGGGTAAGTTCTTATTTTCACTATGCAAGAATGACCCAAAGACTATGTCTGATGTATATTACAGGGCGACGAAGTATATGAACGCGGAAGATGCCTTGCTGGCCAGAGACGACTATAAGCCAAGAAAAAGGGAGAGATAGGAAGATACGAAACCAGATAATGGACGAAAAATGACAAGAACCAGAGATCGACAAGAAGACCGGAGATCCAAACCGCCTTCGGGGAGGTTTACAAGTTTTACCCCCCTCACAGCCCCAATTGACCAGGTGTTAATGCAAATCAAAGATGAAGGAACCTTGACGTTCCCGGGCAAGTTGAAGGGAGATCCGAACAAGAGGCCACGAGATAGATACTGCCATTTTCATCGTGACCACGGCCATGATACGACGGACTGTTATGACCTGAAGCAACAGATCGAAGCACTTATCAGGCAAGGAAGGTTGCAGAGGTTCGTGAGGAAGGAGAGAGCGGATCAACCCCAGGAGCAGAATCCCAGACGGGAAAATGAACGTCCCAGACCACCAATAGCAGACATACGGATGATAATAGGGGGCAGTACTTCAACGGGGTCGTCTAAAAAGGCCAGAAAGACCTATCTACGGGCGGTTCAAAGTGTCCAGTCGACGGGCTCTTCGCTAGAAAGAATACGACAGAACGGCTCCAGTATCGAGTTTTCTAAAGAAGAGGCCTGGCGCCTTCACCACCCCCATGACGACGCGTTTGTGGTTAGCATATAGGTAGGAGACTTCAACGTCCACCGAGTTCTAGTGGATAACGAAAGCTCAGCGGACATCCTTTACTACCCCGCGTTCCAGCAGATGGGGATTGCAAAAGAGTGCCTGATCCCAGCATGTACGCCCCTCGTTGGCTTTGGGAGAACTCAGGTCCATCCTTTAGGATTCGTCACTTTGGCGGTGACGGTAGGAGACTACCCGCAGCAAATAACCAAGGACGTTTCCTTTCTAGTGGTTGATTGCTCCTCAGCATATAATGCCATACTCGGACGACCCACTCTCAACGCGTGGAAGGCCGTCACTTCTACCTACCATCTGATGATCAAGTTTCCCACTGAACATGGAGTTGGAGAACTGCGCGAAAATCAGGTGGCTGCGCGGGAATGTTACGTGGCCATGATGGAGATGGATAACCATGTACAAGCAATGAACATCGAGGAACAGAGAACAGTGGCAGAACCCGTGGAGAAATTGGAAGAGGTACAACTGGACGATTCGAGGCCCGACCGAACCACCAGGATAGGAACCTCGGTCGACCCAACGGTTCGACATGCGCTCTTACTGTTCCTTAAAGAGAACCAAGACGTGTTTGCATGGAGCCATGACGACATGCCAGGAATAGATCCGGCAGTCATAGTCCATAAATTAAACGTGTCACCTTCATTCTCTCCAGTTCGACAAAAGAAGCGTGTGTTCGCCCCCGAGCGGGATCGAGCCGCAGCAGAGGAAGTGCAGAAGCTACGGGAAGCTAACTTCATACGAGAGGTGTACTACCCAGACTGGCTGGCAAATGTGGTAATGGTTAAAAAGTCAAATGGGAAGTGGAGAATGTGCGTTGATTTCACGGATCTGAATAGAGCGTGCCCTAAAGACAGTTACCTGCTCCCACGCATTGACGCCTTAATGGACTCCACCGCAAGACATGAGTTGTTGAGCTTTATGGACGCCTTCTCAGGATATAATCAGATTAAGTTGGACAAAACAGATCAAGAGAAAACATCATTTGTGACAAGTCAAGGGCTTTTTTGCTACAAGGTGATGCCATTTGGGCTCAAGAATGCAGGAGCCACATACCAGCGATTAATGAACAAAATGTTCGCACACCAAATTGGCCGAAACGTTCAAGTCTATGTAGATGATATGTTGGTGAAAAGCGCAAAGGTGTCAGATCATCTGAGGGACCTCCAGGAGACTTTCAACACTCTTCGAACGTACAAAATGAAGCTGAATCCAAGCAAATGCGCATTCGGAGTGATCGCTGGAAAATTCCTAGGATTCATGGTGTCCCAGCGGGGCATTGAGGTCAACCCCGAGAAAGTGAAAGCAATTATGGAGCTATCTCCTCCAAGGACGGTGAAGGAAGTGCAAAGTTTGACAGGAAAGATAGCAGCCCTAAACAGGTTCGTATCAAGAGCAACGGACAAGTGTCTACCTTTCTTCAGAACACTAAGGAGATCTTTCGAGTGGACGGATGAGTGCCAAAGGGCATTTGAAGAGTTAAAAGCATATCTCTCTGCCCCGCCATTGCTTAGTCCATCCACGCCGAGGGAGGAATTGTTCCTGTACCTTGCCGTCTCATCAGTAGCGGTAAGTGCAGCTCTCATCAGAGAGGAATGGAAGATACAAAAGCCCGTGTACTTTGTAAGCCGGGCGCTAAGAGGCACAAATGAGAGATACCCACGGATGGAGAAACTCGTCTTCGCACTCGTAACCGCAACTCGTAAACTGAAGCCCTATTTTCAAGCACATACTATTATAGTCCTGACGGATCAGCCCTTACGGAGAGCAATGAACAATCCTGAAACTGCCAGACGGATGGCTTTATAGGCTATCGAGTTGAGTGAGTTCGATGTCCAATACCAGCCACGAACGGCTGTGAAAGGACAAATATTGGCAGACTTCATCTCAGAATTCATTACACCTGAGGAGCAGGGGGCAGGAGAAACGCCCACATGGAGAATTCATATAGACGGATCCTCCAATAAACATGCAGGAGGAGTCGGAGTTGTACTCCATACCCCGGAAGGAGATAAGATTGGATGCATGATCCGTCTGGAGTTCCCCACTACAAATAACGAAGCAGAGTACGAGGCCCTGGTGGCAGGATTGGAGCTTGTAATAGCGGCTGGGGCCAGGAAGGCAGTGGTCTACTCCGATTCCCAAATCGTAGCTAGACAAGTTAACGGGAGCTATGATTGTAGGAGTGAACGAATGAGAAGGTATCTTGGAGAAGTGAAGGGTCGAACGAGTGACCTCCGATTCACGATAGCTCAGATCCCGAGAGAAGAAAATCAAGAGGCGGATCGACTCGCAAAGGCTGCTTCGGCTGAACCTATGATCGTCCCAGAGCAGGTATTGTCCTTCGTCCAATATTCATCGCTGCTAGATAACGTTCAAGTGCAGGAATTAAGCACTAAAAACGACTGGACGGTTCCAATTGTGGCGTACCTCAAGGACGGCAAACTGCCAGACAGGAAGGAAGACGCAAGAAAATTGAAGGTTAGGGCTGCCCGATTCATACTGATTAAAGACGTCCTCTACAAAAGAGGATTCTCCCGACCATATCTGAGATGCCTTGGCCATGACGAAGCAGAATACGTGATGAGGGAAGTTCATGAAGGAGTTTGTGGAAACCACTCCGGATCCAGGTCTGCAGTACCTGGCTACTCGAGCGGGGTACTACTGGCCGACAATGCAGAAGGATGCCCATATGTACGTTAGAGCCTGCGATAAGTGTCAACGGTTTGGCAATCTTATTAGACAGCCAACGGAGGAACTCACACCCATGACGGCCCCATGGCCGTTCGTACAATGGGGATTAGACATCATGGGTCCGTTTCCAATAGCGGCAAGACAACTGAAGTTCTTGGTAGTTGGTATTGACTACTTCACCAAGTGGGTGGAAGTAGAAGCTCTTGCTACTATCACGGAGAAAAACATTCGCAACTTTGTATGGAGAAGTATTATTTGCCGATATGGGATCCCGAGAGTACTCGTTTCAGACAATGGGAAGCAATTCGACAACGATGCATTCCGAGATTTTTGTTCTCAACTGGGAATCAAGAATCACTACTCGTCACCCGCCCACCCACAAGCCAACGGACAAGTTGAAGTCACGAACTGGTCCTTGTTAAAGATTATCAAGACCCGGCTCGAGGGGCCAAAGGGCATATGGCCAGACAAACTACCAAGTGTACTATGGGCGTACAGAACAACGACAAGAACGCCAACGGGAGAGACACCGTTTCGATTGGCGTTTGGTGCCGAGGCCCTCATACCAGCAGAAGTGGGATTGACGAGCTACCGCGTGGAAAGCTATGACGAGAGCAAGAATATTGAAGCATTACGTCTAGAGCTTGACCTTGTCGATGAAGTCAAGGCAGCAGCAGCCCAGAGACTGGCGCGGTACCAAGACATGATGGCAAAACAATACAACTCCAAGGTCCGACACTGAGATTTCAAGGTTGGAGATCTAGTGTTACGAAAAGTGCTTGGCGCTACGAAGGATGCATCCCTAGGAAAGCTGGGTCCTAATTGGGAAGACCCGTACAGAATCATCTCATGGCACAGGAAAGGAACGTACTACCTGGAGACATTAGACGGAAGGAAGTTGGGCCATCCCTGGAACACGGAGCACCTGAAAAAGTACTACCAATAGGGCAGCAGTCATAAGACGATACCTACTGCCTTATTTTCAGTTTAATTTTAGACAGTCATGGCTTTTACTTTTTAACTAAAGTTTTCTTTTCCATTGACAATTTGGTTTGTTGAACTTATGAGAGGAATTTTATAGAAAATACGAAATGCATGCTGTTGAAAAATCTACAATTCCGCAATATGGACGGATCATCCGAAGGATGAAAAACCTACAAGTCCACAATGTGGACGGATCATCCAAAGGATGAAAACCTACAAGTCCACAAAGTGGACGGATTGTCCCAAAGGGATGAAAACTTACAAGTCCACAAAGTGGACGGATTGTCCCAAAGGGATGGAAACCCTTAAATCCACAAAATGGACGGATCACCCCAAAGGGATGAAAAATCTAGTCCACAAAGTGGACGGATTGTCCCAAAGGGATGAAAACTTACAAGTCCACAAAGTGGACGGATTGTCCCAAAGGGATGGAAACCCTTAAATCCACAAAATATACGGATCACCCCAAATGGATGAAAAATCTAGTTCACTAAGTGGACGGGTCTTAAAACACATCAAAAAGTAAAGTCCGAAGAAAGGACGGACGCCTAAAATTTCCTTTGTAGACGGGCATACAATAGATGACGGATAATAAGCAAGCAACAGGCAATAAGAGATTTGATAAGCTAAATTTAGTAATTACAAACGACGGTTCAACAAAGTTCTCTTACAACAGTAAGAATTTTTTACAAAAAAGAAAAGTATCCTACTCGTTCTTTGGAGAAGAGTTCCCGACCAATGGACCGTCGTTTGGCTGACTAGGAGGAAGAGCTTCACCTTCGTCAGCTGGAGCAGGGACGGCAAACACTTCGTCTGTACTTTCTGAATGGACGGACTGTGCAAGTGTTTGCCCTTGAGCATCAATGGATATGTGGGATACATCCAGATCAGGATACGATGACTTCAGCTGACGGATGGTGTCATCGAATCCGTCAGCAAAGGAGCTCCCAAGCTCCGTCAGAAGGAGTTCAGAATCACGATTTTCCTGGACGGCTATCTCTTTTGCGTTGTCGAGTTTGGACATTGTCTCCGTCAACTGCTTCTCCTTGTCCTTCAAAATCTCACGCAAATGCCCATTCTCCTTTTCCACCTCACTTCTGACCTGCTCCGAGCACTTGAGCTTTCTGTCTACATTGATCTTGTAAGTTTTCAGCTCGAAAAGCTCATCCTCCATCGTCTTGTTTTTCTTTCTCAGACGGTCCATGGTTGTCTCGTGATTGAGACAACGGCCAAAGAGCCCTTTCATCATCACCATGGCCTGGAAGGGAAATACAACGTCATGATAATGACGGGTGTAAAAAAAATAAAAAAATAAAAAAAAACTGAGCAAAACTAGTAGACAGATTCAAAGTTACCTGTGCAAGGGTGAAAAGGCCAGTCTCACCCATCGCCTCCGTTGAATGGTTGCCGAGGTCCGCGTAGTCGTCAGCTGTCAGGATAGACGACAGCTTCTCGAGGGCATAACTTGAATCTTCCCGAAAGAGGACGGGTGGTTTCTCCTCGGAGGGTACTGGACCCTTCATTAAGCCCTTGCCCTTCCCATGCTTGACGGGCATTTTCTCTGCCTCCAAGGCCACGACGGGTTCAGGGGTGGTTTTTTGCTTCTTTGGAGGACGGTCTGTTCTTTCATGTTGAGTTCGTTTTGACAGTACAGGTGGGACCGTCCCCTTTGTTTGACCTCCCTCCAGCTTTTTCTTCGCTGCCTGTTTTTTAATGAAGGCTCTCCTCTTAGTAGCGTCCATCTCTGCAAATCATAGACGGATGAGAAAGGCCAGGTAAGATAAAAAAGAGAGAGAAGAAGAAAGACGGATAGAGTTTCTGCGAACTTACGTTTTCTAATTCTTGTATCGTAACGACGGGCGGAGGATGAAGGATCAGGACTGTCACAATACCAGTGTAGAGTATCAAGTGTGACGAGTTGAGCCCAAGTCCTCTCTTGCAGTTTTGTCTTGTTAAAAATTTTCTCCAGAAAACTCCACTGCTCCAAGTTAACTTGTGGACGATCCCGAGCTGCAATCAAAGACGGTTAGACCTTAAAAAATGAATCAACTTCGGAGACTGACTGGACGGAAACAAAAGGGATACATACCCGACGGAGGCATTATGCCCCATGTTGTGTCGACGGGCATGTAAGTTTTATCTCCTGGACGACACATCCATTCGTCCCCTTCCAAAAAGAAATAATGACTCTTCCAGTCTCTGTTTGAGTCTGGAGTATCATTGACGAGCCTCAATAATGGGCTTCTAGCCGCAAAACTATACATCCCCTTGGACTTGACAATCTCTGTTGGACGGTAGCAATGGAAGAATTCTTCCACCGTCAACCTTCGGACACCGTCAGACATTGCCCCATACAAAACTTCAACTCCAATGAACACCCTCCAGGCGTTTGGGGAAATTTGGGTGACGGACAGGCCAAGGTACTGAAGAAGGTGACGGTGAAGAGAACTTAATGGAAATCTGAGCCCCGCCTTTAAAGCTTGCTCGTAGATCCCAACACCGTCTACCCCCTTATAGTAGCATTTTTCAGATTTTTCGGGAAGACGTAGACAGATGTTGTCTGGTATTTGGTACTTGGTCCTAAGTGTGTTGAGTTGAGATTCAGTCATAGATGACCTAAAATCATTTACCGTCCAAAGAGGCAGCATGATGAACTCTCTAAGGCCATCTGGGCCGATTACTGACTGGACGGAAGGATCCACACCGTCCAAGCTACTACTGGACGACTCTGAACTCTCCATCTCCAGACCACCATCAAGGGAAGAAGAGGTACTGGACGGATTCCTCTCTTCACTTGAAGTGTCAGGATCTCTTGGACCTGACGGAAACTTTTCATCGTAGCCCGCCCCCTCGCGGACAAACGACTGGCTACTTGACGCACTAGACATTACCTACATTTATGACGGTATAACCTAAGACACCGACGGATCTAAAGAAAGCTTATACATGTGAAACAATGAAATTGAAAGAAAGACGGAGAAAGGTTTGGCATACATACCGGATCGAGATGGTTTCTGACGAGGAACGACGGACGGATCTGTTGAACGACAGGAGGGCACGATAGTTGTGACGGTTGCGCTCTACTCACAAATTTTTGATAAGAAGTGAAAATGAAGGGAGAAATGTCTGGCTTTTTATAGAACGAAGGGCGCGGGATACGAAGCGACGCCTCATTTTGGAGAAATAGCCAATCCACAAGGACCACGTGTTCTTCGTCAGAAATGCAGGCCACGTGTCATCCGTTATGGTATACTAAGACCGTCCCCTCTCAATACATTGCTATTAGTCATTCCATGAATCCGTCAGGTTTCAAAGACGGATCCAAGGACTGAAGGGGGCAGCTGAAGGGGATAAAAATAGGAAACGTTTATTCCCATAGAACATGAAGGGACGGAGGGCATGTAGACAGATCGACAGCGTAGGTGACTCGACTATGACGGTTAAATTTAACTGATCATCCGTCATGTACGAATTAATTGAAGATTTCGGGTTGTGTCATTTGATATGCTTTAGATCAACTTTTGCTTTATCCGCACGCAAGTGTGCATACTTGGACTTCTTGCGACACACGTTTGGAAAGACTTCTATATGAAAAGGAACTTGAGGGGGAAGTTGTATCCTAAAATAAAGACGATTCTACCCAATATAAATTCCCCAGAAACCCTAGATATGAAGGTACGCATAATATTCTTAACTCTGGCACTCTAGGGTTAAAGAAACAAGATTCTAACTTGACCTTCGGAGGGTTTTTGGCCGGCACCACACTGGTGCTCTCTTTTGGGTCCTTGATTTTCTTTTTGCAGGTATTGCTTTAGTTTGAGGAGTGCTTGCAACTCACTGGTGATATTTTCGGCATCATCATAAGTGTATCTTTTTCATCATCAATAATTGGTTTTGAGATGAAATAAAACAACTTCACAGTCCGAAAAAATAATATTAGAGTCAAGATCATGGGTTCAAGTCGGGAGAGTGTCATTGTGAGGGAGAAATTGTTGGGGGGATTACAATTCGACTCCCCACAATCACTCTAAAATTAGGCCTGTAGGGGGTGATGTTAAATACTATAAAAGATTTGAGTTTACCTTCTTTATCATCAATTGGTTTTGAGATAAAGTAAAACTGCTCATGGTCCAACAAGGTAGGCCAAAGCAAAACTAAATTGGCAGTTTATTTTTACTTCATTAGAGGAGTGTGTTTTCATATCATATGCTATTGCAACAATGAAGTTTAATTAAGCTAGAGCCCTTCTAAATCCGTAGTAATATGCATATAGCTTTCGCTAAAACGTAACAGGTATATTTATATGCTTATACAATAGGTTATAGTACAAAAACCTTAAATTTCTCAACTCTTATAATATCTTTTTTCTTTTCTTTCTTTTTTCGAAGATAGCTATGAGCCTATGAGGTATTTTTGAAGTTATCTCTTAAAATTCTACATGTGTAGGAAATACCAATCTTTTATCAAATTATTGGGGTGGCACAAACATTTTTCAGGGTCTTATTACTGAAGATCGCGTGGATTCTTTCAACTTGCCTTTTTATGCTGCCTCCCCGGATGAGATGGCAGAGCTGGTAGAGCAAAACAGGCATTTTAGCATAGAGAGGATGGAGTTAACGAACCCAGTTCCATCATTGGAAGGTCCGATTGATATCCGAGCATGGATTATGCATTTAAGGGCTGCCACGGAAGGAGTTTTCATCAAACATTTCGGAAGGGAGGCTATAGATGAAATATTCGAACGATTGATCAAAAAACTTTCAAACTATTCTGAGCTATTGAATTCGAGAACCAACGTAAAAGTTCAATTATTTGCTGTGTTGAAGTGTAAATGATGTAATTTGTATTAATCATGTGAGACTTATTTCATTCTGAAATAATTCAATTTGTATTAATCTTATGACTCATTTCTTGGTGAAATGGTTATGTACTTACCTTTTGTGAGACAAGGTTTGCAAAATTAATAAATTTGAAAACTTCATGGGTTAAAAATAATGGCCTGCAACATATTCTTTTGTAGGGCTAAGTAAAACGTATGCATTGTGAAATGGGCACTACCCTGAATCTAGTGGATATTCTTCAAATGGTATGGAAAGCAAAGTGACCTTTTGTATAAACCCTGTAAGGGTATGGACAGCAACAGAGAATTCTTATATTTATCTCAACATATATAAAAGGGCAGCAATAAGGACAAACCCTCATGCATGACCCCAAGCAAGAGTTGGGTTTAATTTGCTTCAACCACTACTACAATTGCTTATATTTATCTCAAGATGAAAGATATTGCCATTTCAAAATTGGTACATCTTCCTAGAATGGAAGAAACTAGCATTGGATTTGGTTTTGTGCTCCATGATCTTATTGCATTAATGCATGCAAAACTATTTCATTTATATTCATCCAAAAAAAAAACTTTCAGTTTATCCTCTGAAGAATTGTCTAATCTTCTGTCAAAGTCAAATTTGATGAATTATACAAAACCTTTTCTTGATAACGAAGACAGTGGATTCATAAATTTTTCAAAGTTTGCAATAATTAGTATAGACTAGAACGCTCCCCTTTTGCTATTGGACAACGACTCACCACTAAACCATAATTTAACACAATTCCTTAAACCAATTTCCCTGTTTAAACTATTATTGTTCATGTACGAAACAAGGACCACAACCAAGTATATATAAAACCTAGGGCTCTCTCAACGGCAATCGATATAATAAAGTAATAATGAACCCTCTCATATGGTGTTGCTTTCCTCAAAAGTTCCAGAGTATATAAACCCTAGTTGTACGTTCATTCAGTCCATGTCTAATAATATACTATAGCATTATAGCCTTGGGTTGATTCTCTCTCACTCTCTCTCTCTCTTCGTTTTATTATTTTTCACCTTCAATTTTTGATAAAATAAACCCTCAATTTTTCACCTTAGGGACTAATGTATTAAAACTTTAATGTGTAATGTGTTGGCAAACCATGATCAAAACATAGAACCTAGGTTTAGACTTGCTCAAAGTATGTTTTATTGTAAAATTGGAATTAAGTGATTGTAGAAATTAGTGAACAAATTATGTAAGGCTCAGTCGATCAAAAATTAGATTCAATCGATCGAAAATCGTGTAGAATAAATTTTTTACAGAATTTTCAACTCAACTCATGCCCGTTTGACGTGTAGAGTTTTATGTTTTACTTCACATATAAAAAGAAAAACTCTAACTACATTTTAGAGGCTTTTTGATATGATGTGTGTTGAATCTCTTATGAGATCTAGAGGTGTTTACCTTCATACATACTTAGGGTTATTAAGATCAAGATTGATGTCAAGAGCTTGGTGATCGCTTCAATTGCTGCATAAAGAACTTAACAAAGATCTGAAATCTTTGAATGGAGTCTCAAAGTCACAAGTAAGAGAACTTGTGGTTGCAGTGGATCAAAAGGAAAGAAGCAGTCTGTAAACTCGGAACTGTCACGTGGTTGTGTGGTAGTAAGTTTTCTACTGGTTGTTGTAGTAAGTTTTCTACTCAAGGTAGTAATAAGATATTAATGGTCTAAATTCTATTGTACAAACTTCAATTCTTTCATAGTAGATTTATTTTACCTTGAAGATAGCTATGTTAAATCCTCCCCAAGTTTTTAACCGGTTTGGTTTTCTTGGGTCATCAAATCTTTGTGTTTTTTATATTTCCGCGTTATATTTATTTTACACATATTTGTTTAACCTATTTTTAATTAACAAACTTTTTAATCAACTTAGCTTAATATTAGGTTAAACATATTGTGTTAAGAGGTCTAAAACTTTATATAGATTTTTGAGACTTTTATCAAACACACATCATGCATTATTGTTGCAACCATTCCTTGCATATAATATGATCAAAGAACTACCTTGTTGTCAAAAGAACTACCTATAATTTCATAAATAATAGAATACCTTAATACCTCCAAAACATAGTCAAATAAAAATTTCAACAATAAGTGACTCTAATGTAG
The DNA here is from genome assembly GCF_040712315.1 of Castanea sativa. Lineage (NCBI taxonomy): Eukaryota > Viridiplantae > Streptophyta > Magnoliopsida > Fagales > Fagaceae > Castanea > Castanea sativa. The sequence continues at coordinate 24,358,162 of NC_134015.1, read as the reverse complement.
AGTATAGTCGAAACAAATAACACAATAGTTACAGTTCCAAAGCCAAAAAAAAAAAAATGTCATTTCCAATCCTTTCAAAATCATCTATGTTTGTATATGCAATCAAGGAAGACTCTATTCAGCCTTGCAGTAATAAGTGCAACAAAATATCCAATAATGAAAACCCAATATGCACTTTAAGATATTTCATCAACATAAAAGTGACATTCTAGGTAGCAAAAATCCAAACACTACAAAAAAACAACAACGAATGAAACATGACATACATCAATTGCACTACCATAATTCAAAATAAGGAGCACAAAAACAAATACCCAATTGAAATTAGAAAGAAGAAAAGTTCCATGTACCTAGCATATGTCTTCTTAGTTGAAAGTTCATGTTGTCCTTCCCACACTGCCTGTTGAGTTTGCACATCCTTGTCATTCTCAAAATTCATTCTAACTTGAAAAACCTAAGTGATTCCAACTAGAACAAAAAAAATATATATGCATGGATTTCAAAAAATATATACAGCAAACAAAAGCTATCTCTAAAGCAACAGTTATAGCCTAACTGAAAACATAAAATTAAGACCTATAAATTATAATTTTACACAAAGCAAGACAAAATATTATATTACCCATTGAAATGTCTTTAAAAGACACAAACAAATTACCCGCTATATGAAAAAAAAAATTCATTAATGTAAGCATATATCATATACACTTAAAAGGAAAAGAAAAAAAAAATCTTGAAGATAAAGGAAGCTTAGAGTCATATTTATTTATTTATTTATTTGAGTCAATTTCAGATTGCTAACCTTGATATAAAACTTAGATTAAAAAAAAAAGTTGAAGTCACATATATGAGACAGATAAGTTTTCATTAAGCAATACCCATCAAGGCTTGCAACAAATTCAGGAAATTTTGTTCAAAATGAAGCATGAACCATCCAAAATTACAATGAAAGTCCCCAACTCACAAAAATAAACATCAATACACAAACCCCAGTGGGTGGGTAGAGATTAAGAAAATAAAAATAAAAACTAGAGGAAAGTAGCAAACCTATTGACATCATAAAGATGGATCATTCAATCGCGGCCCCCTAATGCAAGGAACAACTGGCTATCTGCGGCTTCTTCAGAATTAGCCTCCTTTTTACTTGATAAGGTAAAGCTCAGTGAGAGGATCTCTGCATCATGAGCACCTGCCAAAATTTCCAAAATTTTAATATTCTAGATATGAAGGTTTCCCTCACAATCACCTGCACTGAGGTACTTGCAAAGATTGAGAAAATTAAAAGGCATTCGTATAGCTATGTTGTCATGGAACATTCTCTGATTAGCTAAAATCATCAAAAACCTAAAATCAAAATTCTAAGAAGGAGTGGAAAAATTAAGAATCAATTGGAATCTAAGTATCTACCAAAACATTCAAAAATCTAAAATCGAAATTCTAAGTAGGAGTGGAAAAATTAAGAACCAATTGGAATCTAAATATCTACCAAAACATTCAAAAACCTAAAATCAAAATTCTAAGTAGGAGTGGAAAAATTAAGTGCCAATTGGAATCCAAACATCTACCAAAACTGAAAACCCAAAGAGTGAGAGAGAAAAACCTGAATGGCCAGTGCTCCAAAGAGAGGAAAAAGAGAAAAGAAGTTACCTGTGAAAGAAGAGATTGGTGGTGAATCAACAACAAAACCGGTTTCCCAAATCAAAACCCTAGAAAGAAAAAAGAAAAAACTATGAACGCAGATATTCGAAAAAAGGGAAAGGCTTAGTGATTTCTATAATCCAAGATAGGGAAAAACAATATTGGAAAATTGAGAAAACAAACATTTTCATGAAGAACCCAAAGACCCGAAACAGGAAAAAAAAATCAAATCAAATCAAATCTAAACCTATCCAACAAAAAACTCAGTAAAAAGTAATATTTCATACCTAAATCTAAAAAAATGGAGAAAAACAAACCAAAGCCGGTTCCGACAATTTGAGGGTGGCAAATATATAGCCTAACAGTGTTGATGCCCATAGATTTTTCTTTCTCTATGGTTGAAATTCCGATGCTCTAAGTCTGGCAAGGGAACGGATTGAGGACTTACGAACTCTCTCTTTTTTTTTTTTGTTATTTATAATGAGAGGCTTTTAAACGGAATGTAGTATTGCCAACCAATATAATTTATTGCTTTTAACTTAAACGTGGCTGAATTTTAGATAGACATTTTTCCTACATGGCAACACCTTCTTAATTACAGGAAAAGGCTTCTGCTATTTTATATAGTATATGATAAGTAAACGGTTAAATACCAAACCGATGTAGTGTTTGGGTTTGAGTTTTAGACACGCGAAAAACTATGACTTTTCTGGGTTTTCTCTTTTAATATGTATACATGTCAAAATTTGAAGTGTGTTTTTTTTTTAACATGGTAGTACCCCTTAATTGCAGGAAAAAAACTTCTACTATTATTCAATTTTGTCTGCCAAACTCAGCCCGCAATTAACGGGAATGTAAGGCTTTGGAACTAGCTGCTACTTTTTGTCGGTGTACAATGTCAAGAATATAAAGTTCTCAGCTGTCACAACTCGCTGAGAACACAAACATAGGGAAAGGAGAGAGAGTTGAAGATGAGCAACAATACAGATGCAGTGCCTAAATCTTATCCAATGAACAGCGGAGATGGCACTGATACCAAAAACTCTTACTTCCAGGTTTCTTACAATTTTATTATCTATTTTGTCCTATTTCTTCCTCTCTTCTTATCTTATTTGGCTGTTGCGTATATCATCTGGTAGTGAATTTTTACCTGCCAAATAATGTGCATGCTAATAAATCTCTGGGCTACAACATGTTGCCCCCAAATGGAAGAAACCCTTTTAACAAATTGAATATATTTAATTTAGTTTTCCTGCAATGCAGAACATATATATATATATATATATATCTATATATATATATATATATATATATATATATCTATATATATATATATAAATATATAAAGAGAGAGAGAGAGAGAGTTTGGTTGGATGCAATATCACACCATACAATATTTTTTAATTTGATGCAAATTTCAACAAATTTATAGTTGAATTACATTATCTTCGTATGTTTTTTATGTTTGCAAAATTTCAAGATCTATTTTATCAATCAATTGTTTAAATTCAAGTTTTTGTAGTTTAAAATAATACGTAAAAGATGAATTTATGAATTAAATGATAAACAACACCCAATTAAGATAAAAATTGATATATATGTTAAGAACATATAATCCAATAGTAAGATTTTTAAAATATGAATTCAATAACAAAGTATTGGGTGCTGTAACATTACTTTGAGTTATACAAGATGTAATATATATATATATATATATATATATATATATATATATATATAAACACCTCACCTGGGAAAAAAAATTAAGACCTTTATTGGCTAATAGAATACATTGTTTATTTATCTATCTAATAATATAAATAAATAAAAACTTATCAAGGCCCAAAAAATATTATCAATAAATTTAACCATATTATTGATTCTTGTATGCTTGTGCATATGTTAATAATGACATACTTAACTTAACTTAGTGTCTATTTGGTATTAAAAAAAAAAAAAAAGTAGTAGGAACATGGTCTTGAAGGAAATATACAAAGTGAGTTGAAAAGTTTTTTTTTATTTTAATTTTTAGATAAATTTTTTTTGAAGACATGAATTAGTAGGAGAGAGTCATGTTTTATCGGCATTTTAAGTGGAGTTGGAGATATATTTTTACCAAATTGTCCCTAAGTTTTGTCCCTGTTAAACATAAGTTCAAAATGTATTTTTGAATTATATAAAAGTCTAGTTCAAAAAAAGGAATCATGTTATAGATAGTATAGATATATAATAAAAAGTGATATTAAAAAAAGTTGAAAACTACTATGATTGACATATCTTCTATGCAGAGGGCAGCTACAAATGTTGTGAAGGCAAAGATTGATGATGTAATTGCAGAGAAGCTTGATGTAAAAAAAAATTCTTCTACTTCAGAGAGCACATTCCGTTTAGCAGATTTGGGATGTTCAGTTGGGCCAAATACCTTCATTACTATGCAAAATATAATAGATGTTGTGCAACAGAAGTACCAATCCCAAGGCCTTGATTCTCATATGCCTGAATTTCAAGTGTTCTTCAATGATCATGCATCCAATGATTTTAATACCCTCTTTGCCTCTCTCCCACCAAGGTCATACTTTGCAACCGGAGTGCCAGGGTCTTTCCATGATCGGCTATTCCCTGAATCCTCTCTCCATTTTGTGCATTCATCTTATGCACTCCAATGGCTCTCTAAGTTGCCAGAGGATTTCTAAATAAGAACTCTGCTGCGTGGAACAAGGGGAGGGTTCACTATGCAAGTGCCCCAGATGAAGTAGCTCAAGCTTATACTGATCAATTTGCTAAGGACATAACAACTTTTTTAGATTGTAGGGCTAAAGAGCTTGTGATAGGTGGACTGATGGTGCTTATCATGCCAGGTATTCCAAATGGGATTCATCGTTCTAGTGCACCAACAGGAATGATATTTGATTTCCTTGGACTCTGCCTCATGGATATGGCAAAGGAGGTAAGCCAGCAATCAATTATTAGCCTCTATTACTTTTTGCACTAGAAAGTTTTCAAGTCAAATAGGTCACTGCAAGTAATTTATTGAACTTACACTAAATGTCAAAATATGAATTTAGAATTTGGACCTTAAAAAATCAAAATTATGTAGAACTAAAACTTTATATATGTCTCTCTGTGCAAAACTCAAAGAAAAATAAACTTTATATACTCGTCTGATAATAGAAATTTGCTAGAATGTACAAGCAATTTGCTTGGAAAACAACATAAAAAGAAAACCACATAATAAGGTTCTCTTTTGTAGGGTTGGATGTTCTCACTTCTCCTAGTTATGCTTTGTTCCGAAGAACAATTTTCGTTCCATATATGTAAAAACCAAAAGAATTATATTAGTGATACTATAAATTTTATTACATATGTGCCTTGCAAACTAATGTGTGTACAAATCATAACAGTTCAAACATTTATTTATTATGCTATTGGAATAACATCAATCACATTCACTACTTCGTCAAGTTGTAAGTCTTTTGTAGTAAAATTAGTAATAATTTTAGTATTTCGAAACAAAAATACCTATTTATTTTATCTTTGCAGGGATTAATTAGTGAAACTCAAGTGGACACCTTTAACTTGCCTGTGTAGGTTGCCTCACCCAAGGAGATGACACAGCAGGTGGAAACAAATGGGCGTTTTAACATTGAAAGAATGGAGGTAACGCAACCTGGGACAAGAGTGGACGGCTTTAGTGGCCAGGCATTGACAAAGCACCTAAGAGCTGGCATGGAGGGTATAATAAGCAAACATTTGGAACTAAAATTATTGATGAACTATTTGATCGATTCTCTAAGAAACAACAAGAGTCTTCCAACCTGTTGGAGTCAAAATACAATGAAGGAACTTGGCTCTTTATGGTTTTGAAACGCATATGATGCAGCTTTGGAAGCAAACGTAAGAGTTCTTATTATATCACAAGTTTGCATATGTATCAACACAACGCTAGTTGGTTCTGTTGAAAACTTTGGATAAGAATCTTAAGATGGTTTTATTTATTTATTTAATGACTCAATAGTTAAAATGGAAGAGAAGAGATTTAAACCTTGAATGTTTCTATTGAAAATATCATGAGGTTCTAATTAATTGAGATATAAAGCTCTTGGCCGCTAAAGGATTAGAGTTAAAACAATAGGAAATCTTTCTTTTCACAAGATACAAGTTGATTAATTAAGAGTAACACTCTCTATTCTGATTGCAATCAATAAATGAACTAAGGCTTATGTAGGAACTTGGAATAATCATCGGAGTACTAACAACTTACATCCTCAAGGAAAAACATTTAAAATACTTTTAGTTAAAGGGTAGAAAAGTGAGATAATAGAAAATGGGATGAAATAAAAAAGTGAGAAGAGAGAAGAGATTTGGTTTTCTTTCATATATGTTTGGTTGAAAGGATATTAAAGTGGAAAGATGAAAAACTCAATTGTTTAGATGAAAAAAAAAGTAAGAGAATAAAAAATGCAATTTGTCTAAATTTACTATTATGTCCTTATTTAATTATATATAAAAAATAATTTCTTTGTAATATTTATTACCTATTTATCAATTAAAATTATTAAAATAACATTTTATAAAAATTAAAACATTATGCCTATTATATTTTTTTTTCTCTTTGTTATTGCATTTATTACATTTTTTTTAATAAACCAATGAAGAAAAAAAGCACAAATATGAATACTTAACAAGCAGAGAAAGAAAGATAAGAACAAACGGGAAAAAAGGGGTACGACATCAACAAAGAGAAACAAGAAAACAATATTAGAAAAAGAAAAGAAAATAAGAGAGATAACAGGAAAAGAACAAGCAGGAAAGGACGAAAAGAAGGGGGGAAAGCAAGAGAAAAAAATTAAAGGAGAGAGATGACTATTGTTGTCCGTTTCAACGTTAGGAAAGAGAGGCAAAAATGTAAGTCAATGGGCTACAGTAAAGTCACTTGAGTTTTCTTTTCAATTTGAAGAGAAAATATTTTGATAGACTCAGGAAAAGAGTAGATAGGCCCCGTTAAAATCACTTCAACTTTCCTCTTCAACCAAATTACCCTAAAATCTCCTTTCCAATTTTCTCTTCCCCGTTTTCTATTCTTACTGTTTCACCCCAGCTAAACTGACCATTAATAAGATTAAAATCTTGATAAAATATTCAAATCACAAGTCACAACTAACAAAACTCATTAATAAGATTGTGCCCACTGCAAAAGATCACACTGAACGGAAAAGAAATATCGATTGCAGTTCGAACAACATTTCATCAACTTATCGTTTAACTTTTATTAAGTTTTTCTAATTTATCATTTGAACTCGAACATAAGAGTGGCGAGCATAATGATGACTAACGAGCTAACATCTAAAGAATAAATGAGAAAACTTGAAGATTTTTTATTGAGAAAGTTTGTCATTTGATTTTTGGATACAAGCATAGCTGAGAATGCAATGGTAATCAACTACCATATAAAGAATAACTGGCAAAAAAATATGTATAGCATATGGATTTTTTATTGGGAATATCTGTCCTTTTATTGTTGGAAACAGGTCGCCGTGATTGGCGTAAAAAAAGACTACCGTGACGAAGAATCACCCTCTTCCATAAAGTTAAAACTTGAAAGCCCACAAGATTCTATAAAATGGGGTGCCTTATAATATTATTTCTAGCGAATATTTGTGGGGAATGGCAGTGTATGGCTTTGCCAGAGCATAATACTAAACTAATTTAAAGGAAAAGTTTTTAAATTTTTTATATATCTTTATATTGGCTGTGAATTTTAAAAATTTAACCTTAGATTACATGTTTTTATCTTCATACTTGTAAAATTTCAAAAAGATTAAATATTAGTTGTTATATTATCAAACAAATGTTAAAATTTTAAGTTTTTGTGATCTAAAATTGTGTATAGAAATAGGTTATTAATCAAATAGTAATTAACATCCGATTTGAACGAAATTTGATATAAATATTAAAAATATAAGGAGCATGAAGTTTAATGGTTAGATTTCTAAAATTCATATCTAAAAAAGAGATGTATGAGAAATTTGAAGGATTTTTCTTTAAACTAGTTTAGAATGAAATTTTTTTCATTTTCTGCTGCTCTTTCCATTTTAGCCATTTTTTTTAAGAAGATTGAGAAGAGCAGGTTTGATCAGGTCTCTCTATCAGTAGCTAGTAAAAAGAAAATCCCGTGTGTTTATTTTTTTAGTGTCCATATATCATTATCAGGTCTCTCTCAGTAGCTGGAAAGTGATATCTGAAATGATATATACCCAATTCGACTCAGGCAGGCAAGTCAAAAGCATTCAAGCTTTAACTCAGCCTTGAATTAGGCACTTCACTTACAGCTATGGTACAGTGGTAACTTATATAACTTGTTCACAATTTGGCCCATTTAACATACTATAAAATATTTCATTTTGGTTTCCTAATTATTTATTTGTTGGTATGATTTTTTTTTTTCGCTTTTAATTTGGTATGATTGAGGGAAAAGGTGGTTTAAGTTATTTTACAGTGAATGTCAATATTATTCCCAGGGGTGCATTTTGGAGGCCAATATCCTGCACAGCCTCTCCCTTCGACTATATCCAAGCTACCAATATTTGGACTTTGTATTGTCAACTTTATCGATCTTTGATGTTTGCAATGAAAAATTCAAGAAATTTAAATTGGTTTCACAATGATGCAGCGTGACAAACCACTGAAAACTGTTGGGCTAAAAAATACCAATGCTTTTGGTAAGAGATTTCTTTTAGAAGTATTTGACTTACGTTTCTCATTTTAAAGTGTTTGAACACTGAATTTAAAGAACTCTTCCTACTAGTTTTAAGTTTTCAAATAACATATTACACTTTTGTAAATATGTTCAAAATTGTAGATCTCACCTTATTAAACCACATGCGGGAACTTTCTCTCTCTTCAAATAATAATACTAATAATAATAATAATAATAATACTTTTACTGTATTTTTTAGCTTTAAAAAAATATATATATATATATATACACACCAAATATATAATTATGTTATTTAACCTTTTAAAATATGTTATTTAAAATATGGTACTAAACAATTTTTTTACATAATCACTACTCTAAACATGTATTTTTCAACACTTTTTAAACCGTAATTTTCAAACAAAAAGTGAACAACAATATTTGAAATCTCAGGCCCATGTGCCATTTTAGTTTTTATAAGTAATTTGTTCGTTCTAGCTATCACTACAAAAAAAACGGGGCTATCTCAGCGTTTTCAAAACTGCTGGGACAGCCCCAGAAAACGCTGGTATAGGGTCAAAATTTCTATCCCGCGCTTCAAACCGCCGCGAGTGCCAGTCAGTATAGGGTCGCTGGACCTGTACCAGCGCTTTTTTCAAGCGCCGGGATAGGTTGTAACCTATACCAGCGCTTTTAAAAGCGCTGGTATAGGTCTTGAATAAACATAATTTAAAAGGCCTATACCAGCGCTTTTGAAAGCGCTGGCATAGGCAATACCTATTTCAGCGCTTTTAAAAGCGCTGATATAGGTCTTGAAAGAACAAAATTTAAAAGGCCTATACCAGCGCTTTTCAAAGCGCTGGCATAGGCAATACCTATTCCAGCGCTCTTAAAAGCGCTGGTATAGGTCTTGAATGAATATGCATCAACTAGGCCTATACCAGCGCTTTTGAAAGCGCTGGCATAGGCAGTACCTATTCCAGCATTCTCAAAAGCGCTGGTATAAGGCATATGTATATACCCCTATACCAACCCTATTCCAGCGGTTTTCAAAACGCTGGAATAGGTCCTTTTTTTAAAAAAATTTTAAAATATTTTTAGCACCTGTAATTTTTTTTTAATGTACATACAATACATATTTTCCAATAGCAAATACGATACCACATTAAACCAATAAGCTAAATATAATTAATTACACCATATCAATAATTACATCCCAAATGTCCAAAATATTATACACAAAATAATACATCCCAAGTGTCTAGAATGTTATGAACAAAATAATACATTCTAGCTATATAAAATGTTATAATAAAGTTTCCAACTATGTACAATGTCCTACACAAAAAAATACATTCTAACTATATAGAATATTATAATAAAGTTTCCAACTATGATGTGTATATATATCAAAGTTTGAAACTTTATTATAAATATGAAAATGTCACAGTAACTACTCCAAAATAGATGGCCAAATTATCGTCTACTACATATCATCAAATGATAAGTGCTAAGCACCGAGAGACTCGATATCCACTGCAGAACCACCATCACCAGCACCACCATCATCATCAACATCCTACAAATTAAGAAACACACAATGGATTAGCGTACTAAACAACAGAGTTAGTAGCTGAATGACATAGTATCACTACTATTTCAATTAAGCATATCAATTGGGTATTAGTCTCAATAAATTTGTCAAAAAGTGATTAATGAGCAATTTATGCAAAAGATTCAATAAGTGATTACTTACAAATAAGTACAAACCAACCATCAATGCAAAGAAAAGGAAAATGTTTTCCAAGCTCCCAGTCAGAAAACCACAATACAATTATCAACTAAAATAAGTTCAAATGAGGATTTAATAAACAAACCAAATATGTAAATGACCTCTTGCCTAAAGAGACATTCAGGCCCTGTTTGGTTTATGGCAAGTGTGGATTCATTTTCTATACTCAAATCTTATTCTCATTTTTTGTTTCTAACTCTTTTTTTTTTGGCATCAATTTTCAGTTTTAGTCTTCCCTAACTTTTTTTTTTTACAAACCCAATAGATACATACACAAATGAAGCTTTTTGCAGCTATCCCACCAGTTAGAAGTCACTTCCTACAAACTGGTAAAAGTCATAGCAAATATGCCTGAAAACAAACGCCACACAACCATGAATCCACCATTAGATTTCAGCAAGCTCACTCCTAAACTCCTCAAATCCACCTTCAGATAGAAATGGAGTGGAGAAGAGCATACTCCCACCTCCATCACTACCACAACTAATCAAAACCCACAACATCACCACCACTAAATTTGGAAACCATATACACACAGGCACCCCACAACCAACTAGATAGAGTGGAGAAGAGACAAAAAGAAACAACCAAAGCCATACCCAAAGCCATGCCCAAATCAAAACCCAAACTAATCACCACACCCACACCTACCACCAAACCTACTATCATAGCTACAACTTGGATTCAACATCACCAAACTCAAAATAAAAATGCACATATTCAGACACAGAAATACCCACAAACAATAGCACATTTTATATCAACTTATTGATATAACTTATATAACTTATTGACCAATGAGAAAGATATAACGTTAAAACTTCCATTGCCAATATATATCTTTGTTTAAGCCTAGTAATTTTGTAATTGCTGCGCAAATCTAGAGATTGAACTAAACAAGAGACAAAACTGTACTATATCTGACCCTAATGGATATAGTCTTCAATGAGTTGTTCAATAAGGCATTCCACTTACATGGTACAAATTTTGGATTATTGAAGATGTTACTATGTTTTGAAGGAAAGAAAAGCATGGTGTTTTCCGTTATCATGGGGCCACAATCTACATTACCATATATCTAATACATATGACACACAACATACTTTGTATTCAAATTTCTTACCATAGACAAACTAGGAAACGATGGGCATAATCGAGTCAACACCCTCCGCATTAACCTCATTTCAGCTTCAAGGGCATCATAACGAGTGCATTTCTCCTTCATTGCTTCTACTTGAGTAGACAACTCCATAACTCTTTGGTCGGTTGCAATAGATGTTGGAGGTGGCGTACTATCATCCATTGACCTTGCACGATTGCCAGAGGGGTTGGACCAAAGCCTACCCCTCTGACACGGCCACCTCTCTCTGCACCGATAACCTATCCGAATGCATCATCGGGCTGCCAAAGTATGCCAGCCTCAATGTCGTTTCCCTGCAACTGTGACCCCGTTGCCATAAGCTGTTTCATCTTTGCTTAGTACTCACAAATAAACAAGACAACATATTAGCAACGAGGGCAATAATACACATGCAAACATGAGTAATATGCTTTTATATATATAGAAGTTGGGTTGGAGTTATTATAAAAGAGGCTGTACAATTTTGACTGGTACGATTAGCTTTTTCTGTGAGATTTGGTCAAAAAAATCTTTATATGAAATGGTATGAACTGTGCACCTATTAGTGTTAAAAATTTATGTATAATTGGAGAGTTCACTAGAGCTCATTGTAAGAAGAGCTTGTCATAGCCTTTCAAATTGAGTGTGTCACATCTCAGATCGAGTGCTCCAGTTCTTGGTTTACTAGGGTAGTAGTGAATATGATTAGTTACTAGTTTCTTAGAAATAGCAGTGGGTCTTTTTTTGATAATTAGAAATAGTAGTGGTTTTGTTTTTAGAGAATGACATTTTTCTTCCAAGACAAGACAATGCTAGTGAGGATTAGTTAACAATACCTTCAGCTGTAATTTATTGTAAAATACATTAATTAAAAGAATGGAAACTGGTTGAACTCTTGAACCTCCATGTGAACTCAACTTCAAACTTTACAAGTAGATAGATTGGATGAAAAATATGAGCTGTGTGTGTGGGCAGTTGGAAAATATGAAAAAATTTCTGGTTTCTTAGCCATAAATTGGATGAAAAATTCAAAGGGTACCATATGGGCAGTTCCCAATTTTCTATGCCATATTTCAGCTTTCTACAAATATTTGTAAGTGTGTTGTTTATTGCAATTTTGGTTGGTTGGGGAAAAATATGGTCAAACTCATAGGTCCTAAAAGGACATGTCTTTATTCTCATTTTAATTAATATCAGATGCAGGTTGTATTAACTACAAAAAAAAAAAAAATGTTATAAACAAAAGTTTCCTAACATTGGACGACCCTAATCTAATATAATCTAATAATCCCAACAACCTAATCAAGGACAAGGTTGGGCAATGAGAAACCAGTCTCCCCTTTAATTAAAGTCCCTACCATGTGACGTTAATCAAAGAACTTCTTTTCAACTCAAAATACAATAAATTTAAATTTAGAAGAATAATTTGTTACAAACTTACAATGTTCGCTTCTGCAGTGGCATTCACAGCAGTACCATCATGGTGAGAATACGCCACTACATACATCTCACCTCTCTCTAGTTGTTTGCCTTTCTCTGTTGCCTACAGCATGGTCAGTACATTCAGCATATTAAAGCGAGGGTGTCGATTCGATGGTGTTGAATCGCATTTATTCATACTTTACAACACAAAATGATATAAGCTTTGTTATTTTAAGCATGTTATTAATGCTACAAAATATTGTTCTTACCATGATATCTGTCGTCTGGGCCATGCTTCTTGATCCCAGCGTATGTAGCTCTGTTTGCTTTTCACGCCGCAATTTGTTATCTTTTGACAACTCCTACAAACATTTCAATAAAGTCACTACCAATTACAATAAGAAGCTAATATATAATACTCTTGAGCATGGAACCTATAAAAGCAAAACATCTATACTACTGTAACTATTACTACCTTAAAATTGTCAAAGAACCAATACTCCACCAAGCCATGAAATTGAGTGTCATCAACCTCCGGCAGTGATAGCTGAAGTAATTCTTCCTTAGTTGTGCCCTGCTTGTAGTACTTATTCTTCAACTCTGATTTGTGGCCCCTCCACAACTTCCCAATCCGTGAGAGTGCCCATTTCCTTTGGTTGCCATGTGGGATGCGGTTTGTAGGAATTATGTATCGTGCCTACCATGTGTAAAGTTGAATTAACTCCTTAGGAGGTCACATTTTTAACATTATAGCAAATTGACATAAAGCTTTAAACAAGCAATAAAGAGTGAAGAATTTGAAAGAGAGAGATTTTGATACCAAAATGTTGTGTTGCTTCATAATTTATAAGAAGTTTAAAGTGTCAGGGAAGATACTTTAAAACTCTTTATAACATTTTATCCATAAATAAAATAAAATTTATGGATTAATTGAATCTATAGGAGAATGAATTATGACTTATGAGGTAGTATTTTAGGGGCATAAGTAACCTACATAAGACGAATATAAATATACACTAGAAGAACAATGTGGGCTAGATAATATTTCTAGAGCAACCTAAGACAAGAAGGTCACTTCAAGGCACAAAAACACTTTTAAAATTGTGTGGTAAAAATACAATCCAGGTTTAAGGTGCTAACTCAAGGAAGCAGAGCCAATGCATGATCAATCCATAATATAGAAAATTAAAAGATTAACTTTACATAGGTTAGAGTATAGACAAGATGAACCAATTAAAACAGAAAATCTTAAATCCAAACTGATTACAGGAGAATCAGAGATGCACACTCCTCTCAAAAAACATTTCACTATGATTTTGATCCACTTTTCGCTAATATATTTTATTATGTAATGATCTCCATGAGAAAGAAAGTGTAAGAGATGCTTATGAAAAATTTATACAAGGTAAACGGCATAATCACCACAAGTAGCACTTAAGATAGAGAAATTTGAAATCCACAAAATATTTTATTCTAACTCAGCAAGCTAAGCTATAGAACCTATTATTGTAGTTTGCATAACTTTATATAATTTTATTTAGACAGATTGAATTTTATTTTGAACCAAAAGATAAAAGGAAAAAAGAAGAAGAAAATCATGACTATTGAAGCAATTGATATATGTTTAAAGAAAATTCATGGTCATTTCTTGGCTCCATTGCTTTTTGCCTAATACCTGAACGGCTTCCCAACACCGATTCTTGTATTGTAGTGGCATGGATGGCCATTTTCGGTAATTGATTGGGCACATATCAGGCTTTCTGGCCAATGTTCCCAGCCACCTAGCAAAAGATCCAGCATTCTTCCCGATTGGCTGGCGCGCTCCGTTTATCTTCAAGAATAATTTTTTGCCCGGTGGCATATTCCAAATATCATCAAATCGATTAGGCCCACGTTTATTGGGCATAATAACCGCTCCTGCTGCCGGTACATCCTCAGTATCTATTAAAACACCAAGTTGCATTACAATGAAACACAAAATAATGAAATGTCAAGAAACTAGCCATTTGGATACTTGGATATTCCAAAAATCATTTAAGTAAAGTTATATTGTATCCTTATTAGTATAAGGATATTTAATGCAAATATTAATAACATTGGAATGAAGAAGGAGTGTGAATTTAAACTTTAAAACAATGAGATACTAACAAATACCCCTAATGATGAAGCTAACTAGTAATAAATTATGTGCCATAAAAAGTCAGAAGGAAAAAAAATGTCTTCAAACTCATTGGTTAAACTTAAGATCACATGTGGACCTGCTTCTAAGAAATAATAGGCCAAAAAAATAATTGGGACTATAATTGCTTGTAGAGTATGAATATATTTGTACAATTGTACCAATATATATTATGAGGTTCATACACAAAGGGATTATTACTTATGCCAATTGCTTTTTTCAGTACATTTAGGTGTGTATAGCATAATGTACCTTGGTAGCTTAGTCAAAGGGAATCAAACATATGGGTCATTACTCATTAGAAATAAACAAAAATACCCCATTTTATAGGAAAAAAAATTTAAAAAAAAAAGCCTTCAAGAAGAATTATAATCCAAACCTAAGAGTAGTAACAAATTGTATAATGAAAGGAATAAAAACATGTTCAAGGTTTTTAATAATGGTTTGTTATAATGATTTTGTTCAATACAGTTTTACAATTTCTAACCTATGAAGGATTGGATGGACATACATACATGGTTCTTTAAGGCCACTACGAAAGCATTTCTCAACCAGATTTTGCAATTTGGCAATGTGGCTTAATAATAGTAATGACCTTAAACGTGTAAAGATGAAAGAGAAGAGAAACTTAAGAGTACATAAATATTAGCCACACTCCAAAGTCCAAACCTTAAAACAAAGCCCACATCGACACATTAACTGAACCCAACTAAAAGCTTTATAACCCACATCCAAAAAATAAATCAGCCTGCTAAAATGAGAAGGCCCGCCATCATTAAACTCACAAAACTTCCACTTTGAACCTTCGAGTTTCAAAAAATCAAAGTTCAACCCACTAACTATCAATATTACATTTTAACTCCTAAAACTCCAAAAATAACACTTTGACCCCAAAAGTTTCTCAAATTGCACAAAGACCCAAAATTTCCAAAAACTGTCTATCTTAATGTTTGGATCAGCATGTTAATATTGATTTCTATGGGCTTATATGTTTAGGCATGTGTCATAATTTATAATAATTTTCCTAGAAACATATTTATTAACACATTAATAGTGAACCTATAAACTTTTGATTATCTTAGAAAATTACTTAAATTGGATTTTATTTTATTACAAACAAAACAGATTTACAACAGATATAGAAATAATTATTAAAAAAACAAATGTGAGAAAAAAATATATAGGAACGGAATTTCATAATCATGCTATTGAGTACAAATTTAGAAATACACTGACCTGGTGCTTGTGTCTCGTCATCACTCCCCTGGGAATGTCGTCTATCATCATCAGCTGGAGGAGCTTGTTGGCGTGATGGTACGTTATTCGACACCACATGTGAGGAGCTCTCACCAGGCTCAACGAACTCAAGTCGCCGCTTCCTCCCCATTCTTGTGTGCAGTACCTAAACAATGCAAGCTTGTTAGTTATAAAAAACATAATGTTACATATACATATGTCTATATATATACATACATATATATATATATATATATATATATATATATATATGAATAAAATCTCCAACAAACGCTTTAAACATGCAGCACTTCACAAGCACACTACCAAGCCACACATATGGAATCAATTGAGTTTCCATTTACTTAAGTCCAAAAACAGTATAGGTGATAATGAAAATGCATATTCTAATCTAAAGTGTTAAAATAGGAACCTATTAGTTCAAAAGATGGTCTTACTACGTTACACTACTAATCGTCGTTGTACTCATTGTCGCTATACTCCTCATAACTGACTTCGTCATCAATAAAGTCATTATCATCTATGAAGTCCCCATCTTGCTTCTCGTTCTCCTCAATGAGCATTGCATCAATTGTGGTTCCTTGGACATCAGGTCAAGCCAAACCAATGTTGTCAGAAGCCGCATTGTCACCGATGATATTGTACGGAACATTTTCGCAATAAGTATCACCATCATCCTCACATAAGGGACCACTGCCCGCGTCAAACACATCCCTTGCTTTAGTTTTAACAACTACAAACCAATCCTTGTCCCTCTTGTCCTCTACATAAAACACTTGTGAAGCTTCAGATGCCAATACATATGGCTCATCCATCAGTTCATCCCCTACATGTATCAAGCGGGTAAAATTCACAAGTGGAAACCCTAACTCATCAATCTTGTACCCCCGGCTACTATGAACGTCGACCCATTTACATTTGAATAGCACGTGTCTTATTTTATCCGAATAATTCAACTCAATAATATCTGTTACAATACCATAGTAAGCAACGCCACCATCAGTCATGACACTTACTCCACTGTTTTGAGTTTTCTTATTCTTCTTCGAATCTTTAGTTCGAAATTTTAAACCATTGGTGACATAGTGCTTCATCCGCTTGGCTCTAGAATAGGGATATGCACCAATTGTACTAAGAGTAACGCTAAGTTTCTGCCTGTCAGCATCACTTATGGACATAACCTAACACGTTTATACGTACATATTATAAGTAAGTTATTTTACTTCCCATATACAACCATGAAAAAAGTCACTAGCATTCATACTTACAAGATCTCTAAACCAACCACAAAACTTCTCCATATGGTGCTTATGAATGACACCATCGGTTATACGACGGCGGGCCTTTCTTAGCTCATCCTCGATCACATGTTTGTGCATACTGTGCATGCATTTGTGTTAGTCATAATAAAACAGTATTTCCAGTAATAGAGTACGACCGTAAACTAATTGAATCAATATAACTTACTCGCGAAAATGTCCAACATCGGCACAGTTGAAAAGAATGTAACGATGAGCTTGAATTAATTCTGTTTGACCTGGTGTGAAGTAAGACACCGCACCAGTAGAATTTTCCACCGTTCTAATAGGTCGTGTGAAAATTGTTTCCATGCCATGCATGTACCTTGAACAGAATGTTAAGCACTCTTCAACTATGTACCCCTAAGCTATAGATCCTTCTGGAGCGGCTTTATTTCGCACGTAAGACTTAAGTCGAGATAGGTACATAGGCACAATACCGAACTCCCCAATTGAACAACGTACCATGCATTAAAATACCAAATCAATCATAAGCCAAATATTAGGATTACCTCTCAATAGGATACATCCAACGATAATGAACTGGTCCACCAAGCTTTGCTTCCCTTGCCAAATGCATGACTACATGTACCATAACGGTGAAAAATGATGGAGGAAATATCTTCTCCAATTCACTTGTTACTTGTGACGGCAATGATCCGCGCAAAGCTATTGGAAGGAGTTGTTGCATCAAGATGTGGTCATCATGACTCTTTAAACCAGAAATCTTGCGTTCTTTGAGATGGACACGACGTGAGATATTCGAAGCATACCCATCGGGCACTTTTACATCCTTCAAAACTTGTAGGAAGCCGTCTTTCTCACTTGTACTCATATTATAACAAGCTGCTGGCATCTCAACCGTATCAACCGCTTTGTGGACTAGATGAAGTTCACTTCGTATACCCATGGCCTTTAAGTCAAGGCGTGCTTGGTAGGTGTCCTTTGTCTTGTCTTTTAAGTCTAGCAACGTCGCCATTATATTATCAGTAACATTCTTCTCCGTATGCATCACATCGATATTGTAACGCAACTTCTGATCAGCCCAATAGGGCAAGGTGAACAAAATGCTTCTCTTCTTCCAGACACACGGATCTTCCTCCCCCCTCTTTCTTTTGTTATAAAGAGCCTGATGCTTCTTCCCAAGACAACGTCCAACTAACTTCTTTGTTTGGTCCATGATCTCTGAGCCCGATGGTGTCACTGGAGCCACTCTAAACTCCTTAGTCCCATCAAAATTTATATCATCTTCACGGAACTCGAGATCGTTATCCAACCATCGCCTATGTCCCATGTAACAAACTTTCCGGCCATGTTTAAGGTAACAGGACTCAGTATCATTCATGCAACATGGACATGCAAGCAAACCCTTCATACTCCAACCGGAAATGTCAGCGTATGCAGGAAAATCATTTATGGTCCACATTAGTGCTGCATGCAATTGGAATCTGGTATTAGAAGATGCGTCAAATGATTCGACTCCAACATCCCACAGCTCTCTTAATTCTTCTACCAAGGGCTGTAGGTACACATCTATAGCAATCACAGGTGAGGTTGGACCAGGAATTACAAGTGACAAGATCAAGGAAGACCTTTTCATGCACATCCACGGAGGGAGGTTGTATGGAACCAACACAACCGGACATGTACTATGCGTGGTACTCATGTTTCCATATGGGTTGAACCCATCCGCTGCTAACCCAAGTCGGACATTGCGGGGGTCAGATGCGAACTCTACATGCTTATCATCAAATTCTTTCCAAACTTCAAAATCAGCGGGATGCCTCATCACCCCGTCATTTGTTCGACCAGTAGCATGCCATTTCATATTAGTGGCTAGTTCGGATGATAGAAAGAGTCGTTGCAATCTTGGCTTTAAAGGGAACCAATGTAGGACCTTTGCAGCTTTCTTCTTGATCTTGCTTGATGAAGCTTTTGTCTTATCAACTACAGGCGACTCGGGTGGTTTCCATCTTGATTCCTCACAATGTGGGCAAGCATCAAGGTTACTCTTTTCCTTCCAATAAAGCATGCAGTCATTAGGACAAGCATGAATCTTCTCATAACCCAAACCCAAATCCGTAATTATCTTCTTAGCCTCGTAACAATCTTTTGGAAACTTAGCATCCGAAGGAAGTAAATCTTGCAAGACTTGAAGCAACAGAGTGAACGATTTGTTAGTCCAACCGCAAAGAGTCTTTAAGTGGTACAAAACCACAATGGCTGAGAATATGCTAAATTTTGTACACCCTTTGTATAAAGGTTTCTCCACATCTTGTATTCAGTCGTAAAACTTTTTTGCATCATCATTGCGACCTTCAACTGGTTGTTGCACAGAAGGACCATCTGGACCTTGTTGCATACTAGGACCTTCGTCCATTGAAGCCGATGCCATATCATGCATGGGGTGTAAGTCATGTAGCATCCCATGGAAATCGCCATATTGATCCAAAGTTTCATGTACACAACTACTTCCACCTTCAGTAGTGGTCTGTGTAGACTCAAATTCCCCATTAAACACCCAAGTTCTATAATTCTTCACCATCCCAAATGAGTACAGGTGATCACGCACGACCTCTACATCAAGCATATGTCTATGCCTACAGTTCCTACAAGGACATGAGATCTTCCCCTGACATGTCGTGCAAGCAGCAAACTCCACAAATGAGTTAAGCCCATGGAAGTATTCTTCAGAACCTCTTTTAGCATCCATCCAACTCTTATCCATTGATATGTGTCAAATTATGAAGCGCACCTACACTACAATTTCACCATTGCACATCAAGTTTCAAAAATGTAACAATCACAAAACAAACAAATCAACAACCCACCACAACATACTATATGAATTTACTTAGACAAAATGTGAGGAATTGACAACAAATTGAACAACAAGAAGACAATATTCACAAAACAAACAACACTCCCAATATATAATACTCCACCTTTTCTCTCCATGTATTTACTTGTTACTAACCCAATTACTATTAGATAGCCAGACCCAAAATAAACCTATCAAAATCTATACTTAACTGTAATGTGGGACTTTCCAAAATCTATACTTTACTTGTTACTAACCCAATTACTATTATATATACCCTCTTCCAATCTAATCATAGTATCTTAATATTTCTTTCAAATCGATATTCAACTTCCTTTTTTATAATCTTGACATTTTTCAAGAAAAAAAAAACTTCATTTTTTTAACATAAAATATATTTGTCCATATCACCTCAACTTCTTGTTTGCATACTTCCTCCTTTCTGGCTTCTGATCTAGCACTTCTTTGCACCTCAAAGATCACAGCAACTCCTGCAACCTATATAGGCAGAAATTAGCTCATGAAGCAACAACAAAGCCTTAATCCCAAAATAATAAAATGAAATGTATTAATGAATAGAAATATATTTTCATAATTCAATTTAACAAAATTTAATTGAAATTAATACTTCAAACTAATTTAATATATTTTAATTTCATAGTTCAAATTAATAAAATATAATTCGTTGCTACAAATTACTAAAATATAATGTAATAACTAGAAAAAAAAAATGTAAGTTGATACTGGAGGTAAGAGAATAGCTTATTAGAAAGAAGGTTCACTCAAATGTACGGAAAGTATTTAATTCCTAGATTGTTACCCATAAATCTATATAGGGGTATCAACATATAGGGTGAAGTGTCCTACTATTAATTACAAGAGTCTAGGTGAAGAGAACCAAATAAACATTATGACAATAAAAATAAAAATATTAAAGTTAATGGTTGTACTAGAAATACCAAGACAAAGGGGACCAAGTTCTAAAAAAGTAACCCCCAAAAAAGAAAAAAGAAGACAAAAACAAATACCTTTTTAAAAGAGATGCATGTACTGCAGCCAATAGATTCAGTCCCACGGGATACCAAAACAACCAGTGGTCTTATAAACAATTCTAATAATGCCCACAAGGCCATAATTTTTAGCAAGAACTTTTTTTCTGCTACATTATGAACCACAAATTGAATCTATTTCCAGCTAATCAAATTATAATATAAGGTTCTAATTGGTGCAGACCACCAATCTAGAGTGGTCCTTTGAAGCACAAGATTGTACCAAGTCAAGACAACAAAGTCTTTATATACATGCTCATTTTGCGTACCACTCTCCTCTTCCCCATGCAATCATGTCTTTATATAATGCTTGGTAAGTGATTAAATGTTTTTTTATGCGAAGTAGATAAGCTTTTGTTTAACATGTAACATTGATCCAGTTATGATCCTGTTTGGACTTCATGAGCCCTTAAATTTTTATTCTTGCACTTTCACTTGCCTTGCATGTTCATTTTTACTAGCACCTACACTTACCAATGTTTACTCCTACATATTTACAATTCTTTAAAATCCTTTCCACTCATTTTCTAACGTCCATGTATGCATGTTCTACATTTTGCAATCCAAAGAGGTTAAACAAAACTGTCTGAACTCTAAACTCTGAAGTTGTAAAGGGCATTTAGTGTGAGGTTCTTACAGTATTTTAAGATATACAATTTAAGAGATGCAAAACTAGGGGGGAAAAGAAAGGGCACAAAAAAAAAAGGTTAACTGCATAAAACATTATGTTACAATTTAAATAAAAAAAACACACAATCATGCTGAAATTGTTGTCAGTGACTATATTCATATTTCATAGTGAGAAAAGACCAAAATTTTGTCCAACTCCAACATCATGAAGTGCTTCCTAATATAAATAATAGAACAAATTGCAATTTTTTTTTCCGTGAGTAAACACAAAACAGATTGCAATTACTTCAAATAAAAATACAACCAAAAGAAGAAACTCATCATATTACAAACTAAAAATCTAGTCATCATGAGTATCTTGACACTTGACTGCCAAAAACAGAGAGACATAAATGAAGAACCATAGCTTAATGTCTTGGTGCAGTCATAAGTTAAAAGTCCTCACAGTGGTTTAGATAGCTCCTCCTTCATGAACAGACCATCCTTAACAAGCTCTTCGAGAGATATTAGCAGAGTGTTACCACAATTTGCATCCTGAAAGTAATCATGTCAAGTATAACTGCCTACAATTAAAATGACACTTACAAAATAACATTGGAACTAGATATGCTAACACGTATAAATGGAGAGTCAAATAACGTGGATCATTTAATTTCTATACAATATGCATGTAATCATGTCAGACTTACATATAGGATCTAACATCCAACATGGTGGAACCTAAGCTGGACATCTAATAAGCCACAACAATCCCAACTAGTTGATCACTATTATTTATTTACCTTTTCTTTTTTAATTATCAATATAACAACAAACCCAACTTTCAAATTACCAAAAATTTCATGACTATCCAATGAAATTCCTTGACTTTCAATTTTACAAAGCAAGAATTCAGCTTCCCTAAGCATCCCCACATGGACAAGCAACAAGGCCAAGACTTCACGCAACCAAGGGAGATGCTTAAAACTATTATCCTATTCATTAGCCCACTTGAAAATTTCCCATAAAGACTCAACCTTTCTAGCTTTAATCCCAACTTTCCCACTCTCACATTGAAAACCCAGTAATATTTCAAGCACATTTTCAGGTTTCAGCACCAAGACCCTCAAAAATCTATGAGCAGTATCGGGTATTATGGGTCTGTTTGGATAAGCTGTTTAAAAAAGTGCGTTTTCAAAAATAGCATTTTTAAAATAAGCATTTTGAAAACATAATTTTGAAAATCACAATAAAATGTTTGGCAAACTTTGTGAACAGTATTAGTTTAAAAGTATTAGTTTAGAAAACATTATTTGCACATCACAAATATACATCTTTCGTGCACGCTCCTTTCATTTGTGCTCATGATTTTGAATTGAAGTCAACATATGTGATAATTATAGGTGATTATTAGTATTACTGATGCAGATATTAGGTGTGTACTAAAAGTTTGCAAAAAAATATGTGCAAATATTACAATCCTAATAAAAGTGCAATTGCCCCGTGTTAATTCATTGAGAAATTCTAGGAATACAACAAAATGTTATAATATTTTTATAACATTTTTGTTTTTAGTTGTGATGTGTCCCTAACTAATATTTTATTTAGTTTTACCTTGACCTATGGGAACTGACATCTTAATGTTGTGACAATTTTTGCGCCCATTAAAATCGCTTTAAATCATCCACTAGTTTGATCTCTTTCTTGTTCCTTGGCATCAGAGAAGGTTGACTCAAAAAATTGTTTCACCACGAATTAAAAAAAAAAAAAAAACTACTGAATAAAAATATTATATCTGCCATAAAGAAAGTTTAAGACGTGGAATGAGATATTAATTTATGGAGTAAGAAAGTACAAGGACCACCAATTGAAGGTCACCCTTCATTTATCTCTCACGTACACAAAAGGCACCGGCATCTTTGTTCATCCATGTGCAAGCATTAAAGTAATCTCCCTCAACCTCAATAGAATATCTGAATATGTCAATGTCTCTTCCTTTCTTTGCAAGCAATGATACATATTATAAGTACACACATACATAAATGAATGAATGAATACACAGCGTTCAGTTAGTATACTATTTAGTTTGTCTGCTAAATCATGATCCAAATTTCAATATATAAAAATAATATAATTAAGTACAACCAATTACATGATGTATTGTTGTATATTTTTATTAAGTATAATAATAGTTTGTTATGTACATTTAACAAATAAAGATAAAAAAGAGAAGTCATAAAAGTGGTGAAAAAAAGAAAAGTCATAAAGAGTTTATGACCCATCCCATTACCTGACCACCTAGGGAATTTAAGTTTTGAGACTTCTAGTTTCAACCATACACGTGGTGGAGGTAGATGGGTAACTAATAAATGTTGCTTTTGTAAAATCAAAAAGTCACTCTTTGTGCTTCCCAAAAATGACGGAAGAACTGAAGAAATAAAGAAAGAAAAAGTGGAAGAAAAAAGGTAGAAGAGTTAGGATGCTGAAGATTTAAAGGAGATGAGCTAAGAAAAGTGTGAAGACTGCTTAATTAGCTGGTGCCTACCCAGATGCATCTGCCAGCGAAAGCTAGTGCTATCTGCAACTATATGGTGGTGCAGATTAGGTAAGTTGCTAAAATTACATTAAGCTTGAAGTTTTTTTTGGGAGGGGGGGGGGTCATGGCCCCCTCGGCCTCAACGTGTCTCTGCCACTGGACAGAGAGCAAGCTTGAGGGTGACCAGTGAGGTAATTTGCTAGCCGGTGTTTTTGTCATTTAGCAAAAACTTGAGGGTGTTTTAGGTATTCAAACTTTAAAATGTATACTGTGATTTGCGTTTTCAATGAAGTTTTTCAAAAAGCTATTCTATACCTCTGTGATTTTAGTTTTTCAGATAAATCTAACAGGAGGTCCTTCAGAGAGGCATGAGAAAAGTCTTATCCAACAAATGGGAACACTTGAGAATGACAAACCAAAATAACACCAATTTTAATAACAATAAATAATTGATAATATGAGCCAATCCAATGCTAAGCACACTAGAGCGATCCTATTCCTAACACATTCAAAAATCAAAAACCAAAAACCCAGGATAAATATTTTATGGAAAAAAAAAAACAAAAAAGTGCTAAATAAATAAAGAGTGGAAGGTATACCGTCGAGGGTGTGTCAGGCGGCTGAGGTAGGGAAGGAGACTGAGGATGGCCGCGGTGGCTGTGTTGTTGGAGGTGGTGGTGTCAGCGGCAGAAGGCAAGGCCGACGGAGTGTGATGGAGAGTGAGGGAGGGAGTGAGGGAGAATGAGGTTGTTCCTC
This sequence comes from Castanea sativa, assembly GCF_040712315.1. Classification (NCBI taxonomy): domain Eukaryota; kingdom Viridiplantae; phylum Streptophyta; class Magnoliopsida; order Fagales; family Fagaceae; genus Castanea; species Castanea sativa. The sequence goes on along the minus strand of NC_134015.1, from coordinate 24,332,988 downwards.
TCTAGATCGGAGGACTGTTGGATCGGCGGCGAAGAGAACAGTGGTGGTTCAGTAGTCTGAGTGGCGAGGGTACAGTGACGAGAGTGAGGGAGAATGAGGTAGAGAGTGTTTGGGAGTCAGATGGTTTGATTTGAGTGAGAATGAGACCCAATTTTTTACCAAGTGTTTTGGTGGGAACTAAAGAGTTTTAGAGGGAATTCAACAAATTTTTATTGTGACAACATTTTGACCTATTATAGCAAACTTAAAGCTGCTGCAATAAAGAAAGATTAGGCTAAGGTTTATTATGACGGAAATATAACTTCTTGTGGCGAAAATCAAGCCCGCCTTAATAGCTCTTTAGGATTTTATTAATAAAATAATATTTAATACTTCAAATTAATAAAATATAATTTAATAATTAAAAAATATAATTTAATACTTCAAATTACTAAAATTAAATTTAATACTACAATTGTCAAACCCAGTAATATAATTTACTAATGAATAACAATATAATTAATACTTCCAATTATGTAAATATATTTTAATACTACAAATTAATTGAGTATAATTTAATAATTAATAAGATTTAATATAATACTTCAAATTAATAAAATATAATTTAACAATACAAAGTCATAAAATGAATTACATTAATTAATAAAAATATTTTTTAATCATTCAATTTAACAAATTTTAATTTAATTTAATATATTTTAATTTAATACTTCAAATTAATAAAATATAATTCCTCACTAAAAATTAGTAAAATATAATGTAATAGGTAAAAAAAAATGTAAGATGAGACTTGAGGACCAACAATATTAAAATATAATTTAATATTTTAATTGGGTTGGACATATAAAACTCATTTGCCCATTAAAACTCATTTACTAATTACTTTTAACCAAAACCCAATCCAACCCAATTATTATAGGTAAACCCTAACCCATCCAATTACCCAATTACCAAAATGCCCCTAAATAGCAAATGACCAAAGTACTCTAAAATCTTCAAAAATTACCAAAAAACCCCAAGACCTCAAAATTACCAAAATAACCACGAAACCTACAAAATGACCAAAATACTCCCGAAACCCAAAAAAAATGACTAAAATATCCCCAAAATCCAAAAAATGACCAAAATACCCCTAAAACCCATAAAATGACTAAAATACCCCTAAAACCCATAAAATGACCAAAATACCTCCAAAACAAAAACAAAAAGACCAAAATACCCTAAAACCTAACAATGACCAAAATACCCCCGAAACCAATCAAATGACCAAAACACCCCTGAAACCTAAAAATTACAAGAATACTCCTGAAAGATAGAAAATGACTAAAACACCCTTGAAACTTAAAAAATGACCAAAATACCACTGAAACCTAAAAATGACCAAAATACCCCCAAAATAAAAAAAATGTCCAAAATAGCTTTGAAACCTAAAAATTAACTGAAACTTAAAAAATGACCAAAATACCCCTAAAACCTACTTATGACCAAAATAACCCGTAAACCTTAAAATGACCAAAATATCCTTAAAACCTAAAAAATGACCAAAATACCCCAAAACCTATAAAATGACAAAAATGCCCCTTAAACCTGTAAGTCAATAAAAATACACCCTAAACCTAAAAAATTTCCAAAATCCCCCCTAAAACTAAGAAATGACCAAAATACTCCTTAAACATAACAAATGACCAAAATACCTCCTAAACCCCTATTTTGGTAATTTTAGAGGCTTTGGGTGTATTTTGTTCATCTTATAGGATTAGTGGTATGTTGGTCATTTTAGATATTTTAAGGGATATTTCGGTCGTTTTATAGGTTTAGAGGTATTTTGGTCGTTTTAGTGGTTTCAAGGTATTTTTGGTAAGTTTAGAGGTTACAAGTTGTTTGTAGCCATTTTTGAGGTTTTGGGTTTATTTGGGTCATTTCAAAGGTTTAGGGGAATTTTCGTCACTTTATAGGTTTGAGGGTACTTTGATCATTTTTTAGGTTTATGCGGTATTCTAGTCATTTTTTAGGTTTAGGGGGGGGTATTTTGGTCATTTTATAGTTTTAGGGGGGTAATTTGGTCATTTTTAGGTTTCGGGACTATTTTCCTCAATTTTTAGGCTTCGGGGGGTATTTTGGTCATTTTTAGGTTTCAAGGTTATTTTGATCACTTTTTAGGCTTCGGGTTATTTAGGCTATTTCTTAGGTTTCAAGGGTATTTTGGTCATTTTTTAGGTTTCGGGGGGTATTTTGGTTATTTTTTGGATTTCAGGGGTATTTTGGGAATTTTTAGGTTTTGGGGGTATTTTGGTCATCTTTTATGTTTCAAGGGTATTTTGGTCATTTTTTGGATGTCAGGGGTACTGTGGTAATTTTTAGGCTTTGGGGGTATTTTGGTCATTTTATCGGTTTCAGGGGTATTTCAATCAATTTTTTTTTTGTTGGCGTTTTGGGGGTATTTTGGTCATTTTTAGGTTATATTTTGGTCATTCTTTGGACTTTGGGGGTATTTTGGTCATTTTTTGGGTTTTAGGTGTATTTTTGTAATTTTTAGGTTTCGGGAGTATTTTGGTCTTTTTTTTTTTTTAGTTTAAGAGGTATTTTGTTAATTTTCTAGAAATTTAGATTTTACGTTATTTATGTAAATTTTAGATGGATTTTAGTGGGCATTAGTGGGCTTATCAATTAAGACCCATATGATTGAATAACTAAAAAAATATACTATAGGTGACCTATTCCAGCGCTTCAAAAAAGCGTTGGGATAGGTCTCTTTCCATAAGGGAATGGAGAGACCTATCCCAGCGCTTTTTGAAGCGCTAGAATAGGTAGACCCTATTCCAGCGCTTTTAAAAGCGTCGGGATAGGTCACTCCATTCCCTTACAGAGAGAAGCCTATCCCAGCGCTTTTTGAAGCGCTGGAATAGGGTCCACCTATTCCAGTGCTCCAAAAGCGCTGGGATAGGTCTCTCCATGCCCTTATGGAAAGAGGCCTATCCCAGCGCTTTTAAAAGCGCTAGGACAGGGTTCACCTATTCCAGCGCTTCAAAAAGCGCTGGGATAGGTCTATCCATCCCCTTATAGAGAGAGGCCTATCCCAGCGCTTTTTGAAGCGCTGGAATAGGTATACCCTATTACAGCGCTTTTAAAAGCGCCGGGATAGGCCTTTCCCAGAAGGGAAATCAATAACCCTATTCCAGCGCAATAGGGCATCCTGTACCAGCCTTTTTTAAAACCGCCGCTATATATAGACCTCCTATTGTAGCGATTTGTAAAACGCCGGTATTGAGCTGCTGTAATAGGGTTTTCTATACCAGCGTTTTCAAAAAACGTTGGTACAGGCTCATCTATTACGGCGGTTTTTAAAAGCGCTGGGAAAAAAACGCTGGGACAGGACGATTTTTTTGTAGTGTATAGTATACTAATAAAACCAATAAAGTAACGGTGATTTAAAATAAAATAAAAACATATAATCCCGTAGGACAATGTCTATGTAAAAGAGCCCATACTCTTAGGGTCAGATAATGATTGTACATGTTACATATTACTATAGACTACATAAGCATTATTCATAAATAAATAAATAAAAGACTACACAAGCATCGACAGTGTCAAAATGTCAGATTCCTTTCAATTACCGGGAAAAAAATTAGAAGGGGAATAAGATAATTGGAAGTTACTTTCTTCGATACTTGTAATTAAATTTGTTAGTAATTTTTTAAATAATTTACTCTTGTAATTCAAAGTTGATGTCTTGACTCATGAATATAATAATAATTTTAGGCAAAGAGACAATGTATTCATGTGGAGGTAGTATACCATGCATCGGATGTGTGTTTCCTCTTTCTCACATGAAAATAAACCTGACACGTGAGGTCCATTTCCATATGAGAGGGAAAAAACATACATCCGATGTATGATATATTTTCTTGTTTATGTGGGTGGGTCTGATGTTAAACCAATCCTTACCTTTTAGCCAAACGTGCAAATATAAATGAGAAAAATATTAATATTTTTTAATTGGGAAAGCCTGTCATTGGATTTCTGTACAATAAAATACTATGAACAAAAAAAAAATGTCTACAATTATTGCCACAAATCGTTGCGTGGCAAGATGTGAATGGTTGAGATCAAATAGTAGGTCTACACTTTTATCATTTACAACTTATAACATGGAGAATTATGTCAAAAATTATAAAATTATGGGTCCTTAACATCATTGTTCGGTAGGGTTGAGAATGCAATGAAAATTAACTACTACTTAAAGAATAATTAAAAAAAATTAGTATTAGATATTTTTTTGGGAAATGAAAACATTTGTCCTTTTGTATTTGTCATGGCTGTCATAAAAAATAAAAATAAAGAAATAAAAAATGGCCCTCTTCCATCACTTTTTTTTTTTTTTTTTAAGAATGCTCTTTGGAGTCCTTTTAGTACCACATAAAGTGACACAACAAATGTCATAACTCGTCTATGTGGTGAGTTGTGGTTGGTGGAAAGATGTCTCCACATGGACCCACTACCACCCTTCCACCAACCACAACTTGCCACATAGGTGAATTATGGCATTTATTGTATCATTTTATGTGTCATAAGACTTATTCCTTCCGTGAAGTTAAAACTTGAAAGCGCATAAAATTCTATAAAACCAGGCTACTTATTAACATTATTTCTAGGCAATGGTTATTAAATTGTTGCTGGCTAACCCAATCTCAGAGTACAATGTTAAGAATACAAAGCAAATAGCTCCTATCAGCTGGCATAACTTGGAGAGAGAGAGAGAGAGAGAGATGAAAATGAGTAACAATACAAACATAGTGCCTGAATCTTATCCAATGAACGGCGGAGATGGCAGTAATAGTTATACCAAAAACTCCTACTTCCAGGTTTCTTAAATTTTATTATCTATTTTTCTCCTATATCTTCCTCTCTTCTAATCTTTTCTGGCTAGGCATGTTGCATACTAATGTGTATATCATTTGGTAATGAATTTTTACCAGCCATATGGCTAGGCATGCTAATAAATCTCTGGGCTGCAACATGTTGCTATCAAGCCCCAAATGGAAGAAACCCCTTTTAACCAATAGAATATATTTAATTTATTTTTTTTCCAAAGTAAAAAAAAAAAAAAAAAATTATATATATCCATAGATTCAAGTAATATAATTTTAAGAAATGTTATACCTACCAATATTTTTTTAATTAGTGTGAATTTTGACAAACTCATTGTTAAATTTCATTATCTATTTTATATGCTTGCAAAATTCCAAAATGATCAAATATCAATAGTCATCTCATCAATCAATTGTTTAAATTTGAAATTTTTGTAGATTAAAATAATTCATAAAAGATGAGTTTATGGATCGAATGGTAAATAACATCTGATTGGCATGAAAATTGGCATGCATGTTAAAAACACATCAAACATGTAATTTAACGATGACATTTTTATAATATAAATTCAATAACAAATTATTGAGTGATATAATATTGTTTAGAGTTATACTATATGTAACTTGAACTCAATCCAATTATAAAATATTAAGACCTCCTTTTTCGAAAATTTATCATTTCTTCATATGTTGTGTATTCTATTAACGTGTTTTAGTCATAGTTGTCAAAAAGAAAGAGAAATGCTTCCAATAAGCCAGTGGATTCATTTACAAAATCAATTATAAGTTTATAACCACAACTTAACCATACCAATGATTCATGCTGTATACTTGTGCATATGTTAATAATGACATACTTAACTTAGTGTCCATTTAGATAAACTAATGTCCATTTGGTATATCTTATTTTTCAGTTTTTTTTTTTTTAAAATAGGATTGTTTAAAAATAGAAAAGAAAAGAAAAACTAAATATAATAAAAAGTGACATTTAAAAAAGTCGAAAACTACTATGATTGACATACCTAGTATGCAGAGGGCAGGTACAAATGCTATGAAGGCAATAATTGATGATGTAATTGCGGAGAAGCTTTATGTAGAAAAACAAATTTCTAGTTCAAAGAGCACATTCCGTATAGCAGATTTGGGATGTTCAGTTGGGCCAAATACCTTCATTGCTATGCAAAATATAATAGATGCTGTGCAACAAAAGTACCAATCCCAAGGCTTTGCTTCTCATATGCCTGAATTTCAAGTGTTCTTCAATGATCATACATCCAATGATTTTAATACCCTCTTTGCCTCTCTCCCACCAGAAAGGCCATATTTTGCAACTGGAGTGCCAGGGTCTTTCCATGGTCGGCTATTCCCTGATTTCTCTCTCGATTTTGTACATTCATCTTATGCACTCCAATGGCTCTCTAAGGTGCCAGAAGAGCTGCTAAATAAGAACTCTGCTGCATGGAACAAGGGGAGGGTTCACTATGCAAGTGCCCCAGACGAAGTAGCTCAAGCTTATACAGACCAATTTGCTAAGGACATAACAATCTTTTTAGATGGTAGGGCTAAAGAGCTTGTTGTGGGTGGACTAATGGTTCTTATTATGCCAGGAATTACAAATGGGATTCCTCATTCTTGTTCAGCAACAGGATTGATGTTTGATTTCCTGGGACACTGCCTCATGGATATGGCAAAGGAGGTAAGCTAGCAATCAGCTATTACTTTTTGGACTACAAGCTTTTTCAAGTCAAATATATCACTGCAACTAAATTTATTGAACTTACACTAAATGTCAGCATATGAACTTAGAATTTGGACCTTAAAAATACAAAATATTGTAAAACTTAAACTTTTCGATACTCATCTGATAATAGAAATTTGCTAGGACCATGGAGTACTTTAACTGGTCTATATAATGTACACGCAATTTGCCTGGCAAACAACTTAAAAAGAAAACCACTTCATGAGGATCTCTTTTGTAGGGGTTGGAGTTTGTCACATCTCCTAGTCATGCATTGTCCCAAGAATGATTTATGTTCCATATGTGTTAAAACGAAACTAATGATGTTAGAGATAATATAAATTTTGTTACACATGCTTTGCAAACTAATGTGTTTTCAAATCATAATAATTCAAATACTCATTTATTATGTTATTTAAATAGGACCAATTGCATCCACTACCACGTCAGGTTGTAGGCCTTTTCTAGTAAAATCAGAAATAATTTTAGTATTTTCTAACCAAAATGCCTACTCTTACCTTTGCAGGGATTAATTAGTGAAGTTCAGGTGGACTCCTTTAACTTGCCTGTTTATGTTGCCTCGCCCAAGGAGATGACGCAACTGGTGGAAAGAAATGGGTGTTTTAGCATTGAAAGAATGGAGATAACACAACCTTGGACAAGAGTTGATGACCTCAGTGGCCAGGCATGCACGATGCACCTAAGAGCTGGCATGGAGGGTATAATAAGCAAACATTTTGGAACTGAGATTATTGATGAACTATTTGATCGATACTATAAGAAACATGGAGAGTTTATCGGCCTATTGGAGTCAAAACGCAATGAAGGAAATCAACTATTTATTATTTTGAAACGCATATGATGCGGCTTTGGAAGCAAACATAAGACTTCTTTTTGTCACAAATTTGCATATGTATCAACACAAATTTTATTTCATTGTCACAAATAAAGGTTCATAACAATAGGGACTTAACCACTTTTTATATGTTCCAATTTTTTTTTTAAACCTCTTTTATATGAATAATGTTTAGTAAAGTCATAACTTAAAGAAGAAAAGTAACAACAATTGGATGTAATTAGATGATGTTCCGCATGATGCGCGGTGTATTTTACAATTTAATTTGAAATCATTTTTAAGTATATCAAGACCTACATATAATAGTTATGTTGTTGTATAATATTTATGTTTGCCCACAATATTGTTGAATACTTTGAAACTTGATTTTCTTAATTCATATTTTATTAACAAAAATTGGATAACCCTATAACACTATAACATATTATAGTATTTACTATTAAAAATAGATTTAATTTTTTAAACTGATTAAATGATTTTGAAATATATAAATAAGAATTGAAAGCATAAAATACTTGTACATCCTAAAATTACATAAATTTAAGCAATCTTCCAAACATTTTCTCAACCACTCTATTCTCACAACCAAATATATATGGAGACTTCAATCGCAAACATTCAATTCATTATCTCAATGAAATTAAAGAAATTATTTGTAAGTATTAATATAAAGGGAACGTGATTAAACAAAGAGAAATTGTTTTTATTAAAATTTAATTGTTTTTATTATGGCTTTCATATCCTTAAAAAATGGAAAATACTTTGAAATCATCATCGATTTTTATTTTTATTATTATGGCTCATACCGCACAAAATAGCAGTAAAAAAAGACTAACAAAGAAACCTACGAATTATGAGTTCTAACACAAAATAAATATAAAGAAAGCTAACTTCATAAATAATCAATTAGAATGTTTCTTTTTCTTTCTCTTTAACTCTAAAACAAAATATATTTATGACCTTCCCAAACCAAAATCCTAAACACCTAAAGACTCAAAGCGAATTAAAACCTTCACAAAATCCACAACGTCCAACTTCAACATCAAAATCGTAAACTGTCATCATTGAATAAAAAACGCAAGTCCCCTTCCTTGGTCATAGCCTACTCATATGGGTTAGGATCAAATGGTACCACAATGTTAAGTTCTGTAGGTATCATTGAAAGGTTGAAGGTAATTGACATCGTTTTTTTTTTTTTTTTTCTTGAGTGTTTTTGAGATGGAATAGCATGAAGGGTTGTAGGCATGTATATATAAAAGAGTAAAAGTGAAAATGTTGGATGGAAATGCAAAGAGTTTTTTGTGTGTGGGAGAGAGGAGAAGTCTTTAAACATTGAACCAAACTAAACAAATAGTAGTCTTAAAACATTAAATAAAAAATTTAACAAAAAGCAGTCTTTAAACATTGAACCAAACGAAATAAAAAGCACATATTTTTAAATTTGTTCTTATCTCTAATGTAGCTTAAAAGTATTTTAATTCTCTTCATAGAATGCGTCACATGGCAAAATCTCATGTTCTCCCACATGAGGTCTCTACTTTTACATGTATGTGTGTGTGTGTGTGTGTATATATATATATACGTTGATTGATGCTAGTGGCAAGTACAAACAATGCTCTAATATATTCAATTCATTGCATTGTAATGAAATGAATTGCACTCGAATTCACAATTCAATTCATCAATTGGTTGTGTAATTCAAAACAACTAGATGATGTCCCGCGGAGTACTATACAATTTTATTTGAAATCATTTTTATGTATATTAAGACCTACATATAATAGTTATTTTATTATATAATATTTATGTTTGCCCACAATATTGTTGAATACTTTGAAACTTGATTTTCTTAATTTATATTTTATTTAAAAAAATTATAACCCTATAAGACTATAACATATTATAATATTTACCGTTAAAAATAGATTTAATTTTTTAAACTGATTAAATGATTTTGAAATATATAAATAAGAATTTAAAGCATAAAATACTTGTACATCCTAAAATTACATAAATTTAAGCAATCATCAAACATTTTCTCAACCACTCTATTTTCACAACCAAACACCCAATTCATTATCTCAATGAAATTAAGGAAATTATTTGTAAGTATTAACATAAAGGAAACATGATTAAACAAAACGAAATTGGCTAAAAACACATCAATTTATCAAAATTTAATTGTTTTTATTAAGGCTGTCATATCCTTAAAAAAAATGGAAAATGCTTTGAAATCATCATTGATTTTTATTTTTAGGGTAAATTTCACAAACCTACCCTAAGGTTTGTGATAATACCAACTAGGTCTAAAACATTTTAAAATCTACCAATTTGATCCTCAAAAAACAACTTTGTCCCTAACATTTATTCTCTCTTTCTTTCTCTTTCTCTCTTCTTTCTTGTTCCTCTCTTTAAACTCTCTTCTTTCTTGCTCCTCTCTTTAAACTCTCTTCTCTAAGTTCTCTCTAAGATTCTCTCTCTCTCTTCTTTGAGGCCTTCAATACTTTCTTCGTTATTCATTCTAAGCCACACTCCCATCTCTCTCACCGTGCCTGTCATCAATGCCACCACATTTTTAGCCACTGCCATGTTAGGGGAAGAGACCCCTTAGGCAATGCCTTGTTTTGTACGGCCCTCATTGTTATTGGGGTTTGGCTTTGAATTACTACTCCGCAATGACTGTGTAACCTCCAAAAGGGTATTTTTTATGATCCATGTTATTTGGGGTTTTCAAAATGTAAATTCGTGTTGGGTATTTTTGTTTCAGAGTACAATTGGGATTCATTTTCCTTGTCATGTGTTTGTGTCTGTAATATTAGTTTCTATAATTTGAGGATAGGGAAATAGAAATCTGGATCATATGGTTTTTGTTGAATTGGTTGTGATAATAAGTAGACATGGCAAAACGGGTCAGAATTTTCTGACCCGACCCAAAAAATACCTTACCCGAACCCAATTTTTTCGACCCAAAGCAAAAAGGGTTAACCCATGACTTGACCTGATTTTTTTGCGGGTCAACCCGACTAGACCCGGATAACCCGTGAGCCAACCCATTAAAAAAAATCGCTAAAAAAATATTTAGACTACCTCCTGCTACTATGTGCATAAAGCACAAAGCACCAAAACCATACCAATAGTCAATAAATTATAGATATAGACTAAGACAACAGACGAGACAAGACAATAGATTCACATTCAATTTGACTATTTGAGCTTCACAACCAATAAAGTTTCATAGACATGAGAGAATGAGACAAGACAACCATTAAAAATAAAAAATAAAAATCTCATTCAATTGACTAGCTGACTAGCTTAGCTGTAGTCCAAAGCCGAAGGCACAAACGTGAAAGTGTGAAACGTGACAACCACAAGGGCCAAAACAAAAAAGCTTCCTCAGTGAGTCAGTTCCTCTACTCTAGAGACTAAGCGCACGAATTGTGCTTTTGATAAGTTCACATTAGCACCGTAGTGTTCTTTGGTGAGGAGCAAGGGAAATCCCAATTCTTTAATATTAGTGTACAATGCAAGTGCATGTTATACATGTTGGTAAATTACTTTATTGGATGTATGCATCAGTTGGTTGTACTCCATTATAGTTTGTCATTCTTTACTTGCCACGTTCATTTTCTCTTGCTACTTTGAACAGATCTAAGATTATACCAAAATTAGCTTCCAAAAAGTTGGAACAAGAATTGCACCAAATTCGGGTATCAAGTGTTTAGTGGTAATTGGTAACAGTATCGCCAGTGAGAATCTAATCACAGTTGAGGAACTTATAAACAATTGACAGATTGCATCTATTTCAAAAAAAAAACAAAAAAACAAAAAAAAAACAAAACAAAATAAAACCAAAAAAAAAAAATCTTGTTTGAAAAATACAAGTTAACCCGACCCGCCCTTTTTGCCACGTCTAATAATAAGGGTAGTATATGTTTTGTTGTGGGCCATGTGGTGTGGGTTTTGCTTTTATTGGTAGAGTTTGGTTTTTACTTTTCATCCAGTTTTTGTTGATTTGGTTGATGAAACAATATAATGGTTAAGTGAAGGGGAGAAGAACAAGACGATAGAGAAGAGAGAGTAGAGTTATGGGCAAAGTTGTCTTTTAGGGACCAAATCGGTAGGTTTCAAAATGTTTTGGACCTAGTTGGTAAGAGGGTAGGTTTGTGAAATTTACTCTTATTTTTATTATTATGGCTTATATCGCATAAAATAGCAGTAAAAAAAAATTAAAAATTAAAAAAAACTTACAAAGAAGCCTATGAATTATGAATTCTAATACAAAATAAATATAAAAAAGCTAACTTCATAAATAATCAAATAGAATGTTTCTTTTCCTTTTTCTTTAATTCTAAAACAAAATACATTTATGACCTTCCCAAACCAAAATCCTAAACACCTAAAGACTCAAAGTGAATTGAAACCTTCACAAAATCAACAACGTCCGACTTCAACATCAAAACCGTAAGCTACCGTCATTGAATAAAAAACGCAAGTCTCCTTCCTTGGTCATAGCCTACTCATATGGGTTAGGATCAAATGGTACCACAATGTTGAGTTATGTAGGCGTCATTGAAAGGTTGAAGGTAATTGACATCGCTTTTTTTTTTTTCTTTTTCTGAGTGTATTTGTGATGGAATAGCATGAAAGGCTGTAGGCATGTATATATAAAAGAGTAAAAGTGAAAATGGTGGATGGAATTGCAAAGAGTTTTTTGTGTGTAAGAGAAAGGAGAAGTCTTGAAACATTGAACCAAATTAAACAAATAGTAGTCTTAAAAAATTGAATAAAAAATTTAAGAAAAAGTAGTCTTGAAACATTGAACCAAATGAAGTAAATAGCTAATATTTTAAAATTTGTTCTTATCTCTAATGTAGCTTAAGAGTATTGCAATTCTCTTCATAGAATACGCCGCATGGCAAAATTTCATGCTCTCCCACATGAGATTTTTGCTTTTTTGTATACTAGTCGCTAACCCATGCGATGCACGAGAATAGCTACTGAATGAGTTTTAGAAGGGAAAAAAAAAAAGTAACAATGTTGCTTTATTTATTAAATTTTTTTGTGGAAAGTGATAAAAGACATAATGTTACGTCTTTAGTTTATTTTGTGTTATATATATATATATATGTGTGTGTGTGTGTGTGTGTGTGTGTGTGTGTGTGGTTGTATACAAGATATGTTATAATATATATACAAAAAGGTGTCTATTGAAAGGTCATAACCATTCAAATTGGATATACCAAAAGGTAGCTATTGAAAAGTCATAACCTTTTGTATTGGTTATGTATTAAAAGTGCATATTGAATGAAAAAAAATGTCTATTGACTGAAAATGTGCCTATTAAACAAAAATGTACATATTGAATGAAAATGTCCCTATTAACGAAAAATGCGTCTATTGAAAGGTCATAATCTTTTGGGTATAATTAGTGATTCATATATATTTGGTAATTTCTTCTCTTTCATTTTTTTTTAAAAACACAATAAACCTATGGATTTTTTTCAAAACTGCTATTTGTAAGTTTTTTTTTTGTTAAATACTAAAAAGTTCACATACCAGTAGTAGCAACAATAATACTGAAAAATTTCTTTACATACCTTACGACTGCTATTCTTCTCAAATTTCTCATTCAATTCCCTACTATTGTCTTTCGCAAAATTTTATTTGAAAATGAGAGTAGGACCTGCAATAAGTAATTTTAAGTTATTAATATGAATAGAAAATAATGTAAGATATCCAATATGACTCAACCTATTTTATAATTAAAAAAAAAACAAAACAAAACAAAACAAAGACACTTAAGAGTACGTGAGAGTGGGTAAATAGTTGGTTAAAAAAAGTTTTTTCTTGTGAGATAAGAGGTAACTTTATTGAAAATAACCAAATAATTTACAAGCAAAGAGAATACCCTGTTTAGCCACAGCCCAAATAGGGGAAAGATTACCAACATAAAAAACAAAAGAACCCATTCAAGCCGAAACTTTTTCATATCTTTTCTTTTTTTTTTCTTTTTCTTTTTTCTTTTTTTTGCAAAAACTTGGTTTGGCCGAATTTAGTTGTTCGGTTGTGAAAAGGTTTTTAAATTCCTATACTATTCAAATTTCCCAAGTTGATTCCGTTGTTCCTTCATCTTTTTTCTCCTTTTTTTTTTTTCCTTCTCCGCAGTTTATTAAACCTCTAATCTTTATCTCTTTGTTTTTTTTTTTGTACTCCTATTTTGAATTGTTCCCATCCATACATTTAACGTTTTTTACTTTCCCAAGGCCTTATCTTTTATTTTCCCAATCCTAAACAACTACATCTTCTCCGCTCTCTCTCTTCCTCATAACCTGCTTCTCTCCCCCTTCTCAGTCTCACTCACAGAAACAATAAAAATGTTACGTTTTTACAACAACAAAAAAATGACAAAACTACATTATTAATCCATGAAGTTTATCCTGTGTGCGCAATTAGTCCCTCAAGTTTAAAACGAGCACAATTAGTCCCTTAAGTTTTAAAATTAAGTTGTATTGGTCCTTTTACTAACTGCTATTAACGGTGTTACTTACATGACTAATGAAATAATAACTTGACATTTTTTTTAATGATGTGACATGTCTTTAATTAAAATCTTTTATTTTCTACAAAATCTTTCGAATTAACGATTAAAATGGGTCTAGTTGTGTAAAATCTTTTAAATACATATGGTCTCTTCTGCGAAATTGGTTTGGGCATATTTGGTTTGCCTTTGAAAATTCCTGGTTTATAACTTATAACTCTGTGTTTTCACTGTAACAGAGAGTCTCAGTCATTCATGATCGGAATGAATTATGGCCAAGTCGCCGACAATCTTCCACCACCAGCGGCAACCGCGAGTCTCCTCAAATCGACGGCGATCGGAAAGGTTTGACTCTACGGTGCCGATCAAGGCACTCGCTAGCACCGGAATCGGAATCGTTATTAGAGCCGCCAACGGCGACATTCCGACTCTGGCTTCCGATCCGAACGCGGTGACTCAGTGAGTGAACTCGAATGTGTTGCCTTACTACCCGGCCAGTAACATCACGCTCATCACCGAGATCAGCCACTTCAACCAGAAACCCCAACTGCAAGAACAAGCCTTCCCCACCACCACCGAGATCACCATCCTCTTCCTCGACCCGGTCCACCCCAACAACATGCCGTTGGGTACAGGAAACCCCAACAACCCCTCGCTTCCTTCTCTCTCGTTGTGGGTTTTTACAGCGAATTCTAGTGTCAACAACCCCATCAATTCCTTTGAATTTTGAGTTAAAGGAACAAGAAAATGTGGGAGATAGAAGAAAGAAGTGGGCACTTGTTTACCACTCAGCCTACTCTTTTCCTGGATTCTTGTCCCGATTTTTCTTTGACCAATTTATAGAAACATACTAAAAAATATTAATCCCTTTTAGTTTGTAATTTTTTAATTAAAAATATGTTTCATCGTTAAAAAAAATTAAAATCATTGTTCCGTTAGCCACGTAAATAACACTATTAATGGTAGTTAGTAAAAGGATTAATACAACTCAGTTTTAAAACTTAAGGGACTAATTGTGCTCGTTTCAAACTTAAGGGACTAATTACGCACGTAAGATAAATTTCAAGTACCGATAATGTAGTTTCGCCACAAAAAATTTTGCAGAAGCATTGGGCCAGTATTGTGCTTCTATCTTTCTCTTGTTCTTTTTTTTTTTTTGTCAAAAGATTTTGCAAAAGCATTCATCTCAACGTCTGACAGATTTCATGGAGGTTGAAGCTTTAGCAATGGTGATAAGGTGCTATCAGCCTGTAAAATACTTCTTTTTTATAAAATAAAACCCCTCCCTATTTTTTTTTCATAGAACGGCTTTTTATTTTTCCCACCATCAAATCCTTTGTCATCATTCTCTTATAGGACTGCTCTTTTCTAGGATTGTTCTTTTCTATAATGATCTAAGTATCAACATAGTAGGCATTTCAGGGGCAGAAACAATCTTTCAGGTCTTTAAAAAAATGTCAATGTATCTGTTGTCTTGGGTTTGAGATGGCCATAATTTGACTATTTCTTTAAGTGGAGTTTTTTCCTTACTCTAGAAAATAGAATCAATTGATTTTTGTAAGTGATTTTTACTTACTCCTTTGAGTTTATGATACAAATTCTATGCTACATTAATCTATACTCCACTTTTTTAATTACCATACATTTGAGGAGAGGTATCTGACCTTTAAATTTGTTTTGGAACTTTGCTGGCTGGTGTTATCAAAAAGAGAAGTCCTCTTAGAGGGAGAGAGAAGGGAAAGAAGAACGTTCGGCGAGAAAAATAAAAAAATGAAGTGATGTTTTATTTATAACTACATCCCCAAGAGTCGTGTCTCTAGTTTGTAATAATAGGCATTTTTTTTATTAAAAAAAAAAAGGTGAACGTTTAACTGAAAAGATACAATTGTTTGTGATTTTAATCATAGATATGTCAATAATTTATGTAGTCACGTGGCGTAATGAAACGCAGTCAACAAAAAGTTAAACATTTCGATTATTAGTTATTATATATATATATATATATATTGATTGTTTGAAATAAACATGAATTGAAATGGCATTCATTTTGTGTAAATAAATTACAAATACTTTTGGAAGGTGGCACAATGTAAAAGTAAATTAAGATGGATTAACATCGAATCAAATTAGAGAAAATAGGTGCGACCGGGCGACTAGAACGTGGTACAATATTTTTCACAACTACCAAAAACATTAAGCAAGTTGTGATAGGCAGGGCCAGAGCTACGTTTTCCTATGGGAGGGCCATGACCCCCCCCCCCCCCCCCCTCTCCCCCCAAAAAAAATAAAGCTACTAAAAAATAGGTTCTACAAAATTGTTTTAAGAGCTGCCCCTCCAAATGAAACTAACTAGCCTCCCATGTGTCCTTGTCTACTTGTTTCATTGAAATTTACATAATTACTTTGACTCTTTTTCAGTCTTTCCTCCATCTCTCCTCCCCCAACACATCAACAAGCCCACAACTTTTATAAGTTTTACAGGTTTACTCACTTTTACTATTAGCTTCTCTTTTTAATATGTATTTTCCAATGTTCTACTTTCCAGACCCTTCCAAAAGAACTCATCTTTCAGTGCAAATGTTCTCATAGTCTTGCACTAACTCTCCTCAATCTCTTTACAAATATTCATTAGAGCATTGATGAGTGGGTCATACATACATAAATAGAGACACATTTTTTGTGAATCAGTATGACTATTTAATCTAGACCAGCCCCCCATAGATAAATTTCTAGCTCCACCCCTGGCGATAGGTGTTGACAATTTGCCATACACGTAGACATCATGCCTCTTATCATATTCTCCTAAAGTTGGAATGAAGTAGCTGGTGTGTCATGCCATCAACCATAGCTCATAACCCTGTACTTTGATCACCAACCCTTTTCAAGTGAAGGTTCAGCCTGCAGAGTTGACTGTTGCCAAATATAATGAGGGCTTCAAAACCACTACTGTGGGTTAATAGCCTCTATAAAAGGAAGAAACCATAGATCTATATAATAAAATGATCAACTTATACACCACTAAAAGAAGCAAACATCAGGTACCAAAGTTAAATTCTGCACTTCCTGTTTACATTATTACATACACATGAGAAGAAGGAAAAGTTAAGCTATAGAGATCATCAAAAGTTCAAGAGGGGACAACAAATGCAAATTTCTCAACTCATACGCAATCC
Source organism: Castanea sativa (assembly GCF_040712315.1). Lineage (NCBI taxonomy): Eukaryota > Viridiplantae > Streptophyta > Magnoliopsida > Fagales > Fagaceae > Castanea > Castanea sativa. The sequence continues at coordinate 24,315,812 of NC_134015.1, read as the reverse complement.
ATGGCTGAACTGGAGTTCCAGAGAAGACAGAGCCATCCTTTTTCTCGCTTTTTCCTTCTTAATGTGGACCAGCTTGTCATAAACGCACCATGGAAAGCTAAGGAAATGATCTCGATCCATACCCTCATTGTAGGTACCCCAATAACTAAAATGATATGTGACATGGTACCAAGCTGAAGCTTTTGCATATACATCTTCAGCTTCAGAATCTAAATCACTTCCCCTCTCATTGAACCAGGCCCTAGCTTGCTTTCTCAAGGACTTTACAGCCATAGTAATTGCCTCTGCGTCTCTTCTCTTAGTGGAAGACTTGCCCATTCTCATGATATTCCCACTCAGTATTTCAGCCTCAGTTTTGAAGCCATAATAGTCCATCATGTTTCCCAACTTGTTATCATAATTTTCCTTGTAATAAACGGCATCATCAATGAAATCCTCAAAGCCATCAACTTCCATATCAGAGTCATATGACCGCTTTGCAACTTCAGCAGTGAAGGAGTCAAAATCACTAGTATTTGGTTTAATGTCTTTCACCTCGCGGAAAAGCTTTCCAATCACATTGTCTGATATATAGGTGGGTTTGTCAAGCTTCTCCATGAAATCTGGATATTCTTTGACATGAAGTTCATGCGGTATTTCAGCTGGTACACCAGTTTTCGGAAAGTCAACGGCAATTGAAAATAGCTTTGCAAGCTCTATGCAGGGATCACTCATTGCTTTTGTAGGCTCTTTATCTGCAAATGCTGTGTGGGCATTGGCAATAATTCCTAAGCTGTCATTGACAATGTAATTGGTAAAATACTCCTGGACTTCCTGTTACAGAAAAAATAAACACCGCTTATAATGGAATTTGTGGAAAATAGAACCTTTTTAAGTTGTAGGGCATGAGGTTAGAAATAAAATTGAGCAGAAAATTAAAATTCATTGAATTGACAATAAATTATGACATATACAGAAATGCAACTCATCAATTCAATGCTTTAAAGGATTTTCATGGAATTCCAATCATGTAATGCTGAACAAACTAAGCTACTACACAGCCAATGTTTGAGTTTCCATGCTGTTTGTATATAAAATTCTGCCTCTCTAGTACAATTTTTACTATGCTTAAATAATACATAGAAAGGCTTGTATAAAATCAAAAACCAAATAAAGTGTTAGATAGTTCTATTTTAGATGACCAAACAGACAAATCCCTCAACAGATAAATATAAGACAAATCTCTTGACCAAACCCACAACTCCACAACACAGCTTTGAAATCCCCACCACGCCAGCGCATCATTGGCAAGTATAAGGTCACTTATTAAACAAACAATTATGCATTGGCTATTAAACAAACAATTCTTTTCCTTCTTTTCTAACTCAAACATGAACCTGTGATTCTCGAGTCCTTCCTCTGCAGTAAATTGTGCCTATTAAGCATGGTTTTCAAACCGAACCATTCATTGAACCATAAAAAAAGAAGAGTTTCAAGGTTTTTGAGGTCAACCCGAGGTTGAACCGAGGTCGAACCGTGATGACTTCATAATTAATTTAATAATTATTTTAAATATAAATAAAATATTAAATTAATAAAAATAATAAAAAATTAACTAAAATAGTCTAATTTAATATAGAAATCTATCTTTCAAATATTTTTTTTATCATAACTTTTACAAGACAAATAAGAAATGGCAAATCCTAAGCAAATATAAATAAAGTATATCTTTATTTATTTACATGTTAATTAGTAAAACTTGTAATAATAATAATAATAATAATAATAATAATAATAATAATAATAATATAAGAATGAGAAGGACACTTACCTCAAATAAAATAAAATATTTAAATTATCTAATAATATAAAAATTAAAATAATAATTTAATAATTTATAATTATAAGTATATCTATTTCAAAAAAAAAATTAATATTATAGCAATACTATTATTATAATATTTCACACAACTTTTGCTACAACTCGTTATATAATAAATTGTGAGCAGTGAAAAAAACTGTGAATGTATATAAGTTTATATTTTTATCACTCACAACTTAGGACAAAAATTGTTTAAAATATTGTTAAAATATAAATTTGTTACAATACTGTAGCAATCTGGCAATAGATGTACATTATGTCTCTCAAAGGCCAAAGCTAAAAAGAAGGAATGGAGAGCTTTCACGTGGAGACCAGAGAGTTCATCTTTTATTCTAAATTTAAAAGCTTTCAAATTGAACCATTGAAAGTTTAGAATAATGGTACGATATTCTGGATTGTTGGACTAGCTGAAAGTTTCAATATTTCCAATGCTAGTGTCAATGTACTGTGGACACGTGGAGGCTTAGGAGCTTTCAATATTTCCATTTTCCAATGCTAGGCAGTAGTGTGTTGTAACAAATACAAAGAAAGAGAAAGTGAGAAATCAGACCAAGGTCATAATTATTTTACAGAACAAAGTTCAACAAAAAAAAGAGAGTGGGAGACGGACAGAGAAGAAGAAGAAGAAAAAAAAAAAAAAGAAGAAGAAGAAGAAAAGCAGAAGAAGAAGCAGTTGCTTCATGGCGCCACCCCTGCTTCGTCGCCGTCTTCTTCCTTTTCCAGTGTTTTTTTTTTTTTTTATGTTCAGATTCAATGGGAAGTAGGGAACCTTGAGGAGCGGTCTGATTACGGTTCTCAGAACCATGAGGTCCGACCGCGGTTTACACGGGTCCCTGTTTTTTTCCCATAAAGTGGTTCTTGAGGCTAAAAGAACTGCAAAAATGAACGGTTCGTGATTTTTCTGGTCGGATCGTACGGTCCGGTCCGGGTTTCAAAACCATGTTATTAAGTGGGCGGCTTTGATTGTCCCTATAAATAAAATGGTGGCGTAACTTTCAGAGAATTTTGTGTGAGAATTGCAAAACAAATCTTTGTCTATATGTTAGTATGATATTGGGGTTTTGGGTTAGTAAATGTTTATTTTGTGTTTGGGAGGTTCATAAGCATAGTTGTAATTTGTAATTCGTATCATTATAGTAGATTTTGGTTGGGGCAAGAAAAAATAATTAGTTCCGGGAAGCTAATAAATAAGAAGAAATGCAAAATCGAATTCACCAACAATCTATGACAAGTAGTGTGCATAGCAGCAGAATATTAAAGAGAGGAGATTGGGGGGGGGGGGGGGGGAATGTACCTCAATACTCAAAACATTCAATATTTTATTGATCAACTCCTCATTTGATTACAATAACACACTTTGTAAAAACCATAAATCTTAACTTCTCCTAATAGAACTAGGACTCCTACTTTGACTAGTAAATCAAACCCTAATTGACTCGGACCAGAGCACACACATAAAGGCCAACATGCCTCAATACTCAAAACTAATGCTGTTCATTTTTAAAGCTAGTAGTTACTAGTGTTTATGTTGTATGATAAGTAGTTCCTTTTACTTGTAATAGCCTTTCTCACTTGTAACAGAAAGCTAGCCGATAGGTTGTTAGTGATAAGTACACTAGCCTATTAGATAGTTAAAGAAGTTTGTTAGGCTTTGGCCAATCGCATGGCAGCCACAAGTGGGTTCTTGTAATTAACTCAGCAGCTTGCCTATGTAACTACAAGGTTGCCCACATTGTAACTAGTAGAATTTGAATCCGAGAAATCTCTACCTGTGAGGTATTATTCGAAGAGTGTGTCTTGAAGAGCTAATTTATTCATTCTTTTCTCTAAGAAACTTAAATTTCTAAAAAAGCTTTCCATTTTCACCAATTTCCTCCATCATAATTTGGTATCAGAGTTTGAAATCCATTTGGGAATTCAAGTTCTTTCTTGTCCTTTCAATTCTACACCATATAGCCTATTCAAGATTGAATCCTTGCATTCATTTTCTCATCCTCTACCAGTAAGCCTAAAGATTTGTGTGGATGACACTAGAGGGATACAATTGAATGAACAAGAGAGCTTCTGCAGCACATGAACCTGAGGTACAAGTTCATCCTAGGCAGTGGCCGCAACCAAACCAAGAAGTGGAACCCTAGGTGACATTAGAGCTAACTATAGAGTTGCTAAGGGGGCAGTTTGCTGCCTTGAATGAGGAAGTGAGAAGAAATCAGCATCATCATCCTAGAAATGATGGTGAACCTACTAAAGATGCTGAAGCTGACAGCCACAACCATAACCACTTCAATAGCCCAATTGGTCAACTTCAAGGAGGTGTTCCACGGCAAGTGCTTGGTGCTTTGAAGGGAGAACCAAAATAAGAATCCAACTTCAAGATTAAATTACATGAGTTCCATGGTAGCTTGAATCATGAAGCATTCGTGCACTGGCTTAACCAAGTGGAAAGAATATTCGATTTCCATGAGGTACCAGACTCCAAGAAAGTGAAGTTGATCTCTATCAAGCTGAAAGGGTAAGCTTCAGCTTGGTGAGAACAACTCCAAGTTCAAAGATTTAGAAGAGGCAAAAGAAATATTCAAGATTGGTCCAAGATGAAGCAGAAAATAAGAAACCAATTTCAGCCTTTCAATTATATGTAGTCCTTGTACAAACAACTATATAATTTGAAGCAACATGGCAGTGTGGGAGAGTATACCGAGGCATTTTATCAATTGGTAGCTTAAGTATACCTATATGAGAGTGAAGAAAAAATGGTTGCAAGGTTCTTAAGTGGTCTTAAACCAATAATTCAAGATCCCTTATCTTTGCACCAACTTTGGTCTGTTTCTAAAGGTTACAATAGGGCCTTGATGTTTGAGAAGCAACTTGCAAGAAAAACTTTTGTGTAGTTCCAAGCTTATGATGGTAGCAGAAGTACCCAAGTCAACACTCAAGGAAGGTCAACTACTAGCAATGCACAACCTTTCAAGATTGGTAGTGCAGGTCTACATTCAACTCCTAATGCAGTCAAACCAGCCCTTAAAGCAATATAAAGCTTTACATTTACGTGTTACAAGTGTGGAAAAGTTGGGCACAAGGCCACAAATTGCAAGAAAGGGGGAGTTAATGCTCAAAGCAAGGGTAAAGCTTGATGATTGAAGATTGTGAAGACCAAAAAGATGAAGAATTTCCAATGTATAATCCCAGCACAGAAGAAATTGTTATGGGGACTCAAATGAGGAAGAAGGTTTGGCTTTGGTCATGAAGAAGTTCCTATTAGTTCCAAAACAAGAGTATGAGGATTGGTTAAGGAGAAAAAATTTTCACACCAACTGCAATATTGGTGGCAAGATTTGCAGCTTGGTTATTGATGGGGGAAGTTGTGAAAATATGGTTTCTGAAGAAGTTGTTGATAAACTTGGATTAAAGACTAAAGTTCATCCTTACTCCTACAAACTGATATGGCTTAAGAAAGGCAGTGGCAGTGATATAAGAGTCTCTAAGAGATGCATGGTCTTCTTCTCAATTAGGAAGAAATTCCAAGATTCAGTTTGTTGTGATGTAGTGACTATGGATGCATGTCATTTACTGTTAGGAAGACCTTGGCAGTATGATAGGCCCACCAACCATGATGGAAGGAAGAACACCTACAGCCTATACAAGGATGGATAATAATACACCTTACTGCCCATGAAAGAAAAGGTGATTCTTAAAACTCCTACTACTATGCAGCCTAGTTCTTTAATTGTTGTCAAGAAATTTGCTCAAGAAACTTTAGCAACTAGTGTGATTTAAATGTTATTGACTATATTAGAGTTAGATGCTATGGTAGTTCCTCAATCTATTAGGGAATTGATCAAATCATTTGAGGATGTCTTCCCTAATGAATTATCTACTAAATTGCCTTCTATGAGAGACATACTACATGCCATTGATTTTATTTCAGGTTCTACATTTCCTAATAGGGTTGCTTATAGAATGACACCAATGGAAAAGGATGAACTTAATAGGCAAGTGTAAAACTATTGGACAAGGGATACATTAGTCCAAGTATTAGTCCATGTGTTGTACCAATCCTTTTAACCCCTAAGAAGGATGGAAGTTGGAGGATGTGTGTTGACAGTAGAGACATTAACAAGATCACAATCAAATATAGGTTTCCTATAATTAAACTAGATGATATGCTTGACTATTTAGTTGGTTCTAAAATCTTTTCCAAGTAGGTCTTAGAAGTGGCTATCATCAACTTAAAATTAGCCAGGAGATGAGTAGAAGACTACCTTTAAGACTCATGTTGTGCTATATGAGTGGTTTGTCATGCCCTTTGGTCTTACTAATGCACCTACTACTTTCACGAGGGTAATGACTCCAATGTTGAAACCTTTGCTTGGTGTATGTGCAATAGTTTACTTTGACGATAGATTGGTATATAGCAAGACTTTGAATGATCATGTGAAACATTTGCAATCTATGTTTAAGTTACTAAGAAGGAATAAGTTCTATGAAAATACCAAGAAATGTACCTTTGTAGTAAGGTACGTTTTCTTGGGTATGTGGTGACTGATAAGGGAATTGCAACAGATGAAGGGAAGGTTAAGGTCATTCTAGATTGGCTTGTTCTAAGATTAGTGGCTGAGGTAAGAAACTTCCATGGTTTAGAAACATTTTACAAGAGATTCATTAAAGGGTTTGACACAATTGCAGCACCATTCACTGTCTATTTCAAGCTGTCTACTATTGTGTGGTATGAGGCCAAGCAGCACAGTTTTGAGGCCTTAAAAGCTGCCCTTACTGCAGCACTAGTATTGCAGGCTCCTGACTTTGAAAATATCTTTGACTTAAATTGTGATGTTTCTAGCATTGGCATAGGGAGTGTTCTCAATTAAGAGCGAAAACCTATGGCCTATTTCAGTGAAAAACTTAACTCAACCAAGCTAAATTACTGCACCTATGATCAGCGTTGTTAAAAGTGCGCTTAAGCGCAAAGCACACAACGCATATGCCTTGGGGCTTTTTCCTTGTAAAGCAAGGTGCCCTCACAAAAATGCACCTTAGGTGCGCTTTTTAAAGCTTTTTTATTAAGTGCAAAACACGCTTTTCTGAGCTTTTTGTAAATTTTTTATTTAAAAAAAAAAAAAACCTGATTTGATTAACCATTAAATCTAAATATGCTTGATATAAGCCATTGATTTAATATATATATATATATATATATATATATATATATATATATATATATATATATATATTTATATAAACTAATAGTGTGGTGTGCTATGAAGCACCAATGCGGCATTTCGGCCGCCAAACTCGCGTTCAACGCGGGGTGCAGTAGGTGATACCACTGCCTGCGCGTCAATGCCATGTCCTTTTTTTTTCCTCGGTGCGATACGTGCCGATTCACACTGACTAGGCCTCGAGTCAAGCCAATGCAGGCAAAATCGGGTCGATTCGCTCCGAATTGGTCCGTATTGGCCGCAACCACCGATACCGGCGCTAAACCGGCCGATTCAGGCCGAAATTCAAAAAAAAAAAAGTGCAAAATGCACCTTTTGGACAAAACCCTATATCTTAGTTCTCATCTTCAAACTTCAGCTCTCTCTCACTCTTTGCCTCTTTGGTCTCTGTGCTCCACGCCATGGCGTCTCCCCTCTCTCACACAATCTCACTCTCAACTCACTCTCACTCTCCGTCTCCCTTGCTCTCCGTCTCCCCTCAAGTATCAATCTTAAGCTTTCAATCTTAGTTTTTCATAGCTCTCACATGCTCTAACTTTTTTCATAGCTATCACACTCTTAGTTTTTCAATCTTAGGTCTCTGTGATTTGATTTTTTTTTTTTTTTATTCAAGCTATAATGTAATAATGTTGTGACTTAGGTTTGATTTTTTATTTAGTTAATAGTTATTACTCAGTGTGATTTGTGATTGTGAATCTGTGACTTGTGGGTTGTATTTAATTTATGAACATCATGTTTTAGTTATTATCTACTGCTCTTAAATTTGGTATATGTTTATATAATGTGAAAAAAGTATGCTTAGCAATATATTAAAAAGATAAATAAAAATATTTTTAATAATTTTTTAATCGCCGCACTCGCACCCTACTTTTTCAAAAATTGCTGAGTCTCGCACTTGCACCCGCACCTGCACCTGAATCCGGAAACGCACTCGTGCTTCATAGGTGGTGTGCTACTATACACCTAATAGATGATAATAATGAGTGGTTGACTGGAAGAGTAGAAGAAGATGAATTAGATGAATTTGCTAAAGATGATCTTGTGTTTGATGATATTTTGACATGGGGTAGTGTTGGTAGAGCTTCTGGAGTTGAAGAAGAAAGATTCAACTTGAGATGAGATCAAGAATGGGGCCCTAGGGCAAGCAACAGGTTCAGGTTCTAGTTCACAACATGCTCCTTATGATGGAGATGAAGATGATGAGGAAAATGATGAGGGCTACAAATCTTGTGATGACAATGATGATGGTCCCTTACTTAATGAGGATGATGATTATGTAGATTAGGATTTTATTGCATATTTGCATTGTTTTTGTTAGGCAAATATATTTTGTTAGGCAAAGATAGCATTATTTAACATTCTAGTACTTTTTAGCCTTTGTCGTTTTCTATACTTCTATTTTGATTCAACCATGTTTTGTAATCATGACCATCAAATATCATGGTTGCACATATTTTGTAAAGTACAAGAGAATTATATAAATTATATGAAAAAATTTATTTTAATTTATATGATTAATTGATCACTTAATTGTTGTATTGACCATTAATAGTTTTTTTTTAATTTATTAATTTTTTTTTAAATGTGCGCTTCACATCGATCAAGCATGCGCTTGCGCTTAGGCTCCAGGAGATCTTTGTGCTTAAGTTCGCTTAGCACTTTTAACAACACTTCCTAAGATGCGGAATTCAATGCCATAGTACAAGAAATAAGTCATCGGGAGTATTTTTTGGGTTACAAGGAATTTACACTCTATACTAACCATGATGCTCTTAAACACCTCAACAACAAAGCAACCTTTAACAAACGGCATGCCAAATGCGCTACTTACCTACAACAGTTCAACTTTAACTTAAGGCACAAAGCTGGAGTCCTTCATAGAGTTGCAAACGGTCTTAGCAGGAGGTCTTCCATACTAGTTAAGATGCACAACATATTTGAGGGCTTTGAGGCATTTAGGAGATTTATAAGGAAGATTTCAAGCTGTTTCAGATTATGCATAATTTACAAGGCAACAGAGCTGCCCTGTCTTGGATTCAACCTGCAAGACAGCAATTTTTGCAAAGGCTTGCTCCTTTGTATTCCAAAATGTTCTCTTAGGCACATTATTCTTCTTGAAGTGCATAACCAAGGTCATTTTCAGAGAGAGAAGACCCTACAGCTCCTACAACAACAATTCTATTGGCCAGGCATGCTTAAGGATGTGGGAAGACTAGTTCAAAGATATGTGATATGTCAGCAAAGCAAAGGAAAAGCCACCAATGCTTGATTGTATCTGCCCCTTCCAATGCCCAACAAGCCTTGGACTAGCATTAGCATGAACTTTGTTCTTGGATCACCCCCTAGTGGTAGTGAGCAGATTCTCCAAGATGACCCATTTTATGACTTGCAAGAAGACTAATGATGCCTCCAATATTGCTGGTTTATTTTCAGGTAGATGTATAAGTTGCATGGAGTTCCAACCAGAATTGTGTCTGATAGGGATGCCAAGTTCCTTGCTTTTTTTGGAGGACTTTGAGGAGGAAAATTGGTGCTAACTTGCAGTATAGCACCAGTTTCCATCCTCAAATGGATGGACAGACTAAGGTGATCAATAGGAGCTTAGGTAACCTCCTAAGGTGCTTTGTAAGGGACAAACCTAAGGAATGGGAGAAAGTTTTACCTATAGCAGAGTTTGCCTACAACTCATCTACCAATAGAACAACTCAACACACTCCCTTTGAGATTGTTTATGGAATGCAACTAGCTAATGTTCTTGACTTGCCAACCATTACCCAAGGAGCATTTGAAAGCCACAAAATTAGCTAAATTTATACAACAACTTAATGCAAATATTAAGAAGAATTTTTTTTTTGATAGGTATATTAAGAAGAAAATGAAGGCCAACAATGCTAAGTACAAATTACAAGCTGATAAGAAGAAAAGGCAAGTGATTTTCAAGGAGGGTGACCTAGTATAGGTGATACTGACCTAGGAGAGGAACCCTGCTAGACCTTATACTAAGCTACAGCAAAAGAAGATTGTTCCTTGTCCTATACTACATAAGATCAATGACAATGCCTACCAAGTCAAGCAACCTGATCATCTACTCATTTCTAACAGTTTCAATGTATGTTACCTGCTACACTATCATGCACTAGATTAGCTTACAACCAACCACACTTGAGGACAAGTGTGTTCCAAAGGGGGACAGTCTTGATGCAATTCATTTTTAAAGCTAGCTATTACTATTTCTTATGATCTATGATAAGCGATTCCTTTTACTTGTAATAGCCATTATCACTTGTAACACATAATTAGTTAGTTAGCTGATAGGTTGTTAGTGATAAGTGCAGTAGCCTATCAATTAATTAGAGAATTTTTTTAGGTTTTGGCCAAACACATGGCAGCCACATGGTAGGCTCTTGTAACTAACTCAGCAGCTTGCTTATGTAACTATAAATAAGCAAGGCTACCTTCATTGTAACTGGTGGAATTTGAATCCAAGAAATCTCTATCTGTGAGGTATTATTCCAAGTGTGTGTCTCCTAAAGAGCTAGTTCTTTCTTTCTTTTCTCTAAGCAACTTAGCTTTCTAAAACAACTTTCCGTTTTCACAAATTTCCTCCATAAAAAACACTCAATATTTTATTAATCAACTCCATCTATTCTTTGAGTACATTAAGCATAAATATATGTAAGGATTCTTTCTTGTACTAGTAGTATTAAGACTCCTAATTTGAGGAGTCCTAATAAACTGTACTAGTAGTATTAAGAATCCTAGTTTGAATTTTAATAAACAAAAAACCTTATAGAGCAAAAACTAATCAAACACTAGCTTGAACTCAGAAAATAAAACTGAAGATACATAGGATCTCCAAGAAAATTCTAAACTCAACTAAACATTAACTTAAATACCATTAATTCATAGGAGTTGCAAAAGTTACAATTTTGCCTCTAAATACAAAATTAACCACAACTAGTTATATTAAACCCCAAATTAAAAAATTTTTAACCCTAAGACACATATAACTAGACTATTAAAACCACATCACTTTTGCTTCAACCACGCTATTGTTGCACCATCATTGGTGTTGCCCATGGATTTAGACATAGAATTTATGGAATTATTTGTGTATTGTGGTGCTTACTATTTTATTGCCTTGTGTGTTTGGCACAACAGTTATAATGTCATCAAGCCACACAAGAGGGGAATGGGGGAATAGAGATATCATGAATTATATCATTGAGAAGGGCAAAGAACCTAAGAGCTTGCCAAAAGCACATTAAGAGAACCTACATTTAGATTAAAACATAGGGGAAAAAAAGGGCCGCCCAGTTATTTAAACATGCTATCGTTTATCCAAGACACTATACCTCAATGGTAACGTCATGATCCAACTGCAAACTTTGTGCTGGAGAGTAATCCATTGGCTGAATTTGCTGAGGTGGAAGGAGTTCAGGATCCCAACAGACGAAGTAGATATCTCCATCCAAGTCACTACCCGAACACTCATTTGGATGAGGCCTTATAAAAATCAAATAACTGTCAGTCACAATCATCTTTAGAAAATTCCACTAAATAGCATTCAAAAGAATGAGCAACATTCTGCCACATATAAACTAACTGATCATGTTGTAGACAAAGCATATAAAATTTGATAATAATGGTTTATCTTGCCACTAAAGCCAAAATCCTAGGTGCAAAATTACATAAGACTCAAAATACACAAATAAGTTCAGGTGTATGTCAAAATGTCAATATCACATAAATCCCAAACTTTAAAACTTCAAGGGAGAGTGAAGTCCCATGTAGCATAGACACTTGATTCCCTTGTAAGAGAAAACATAAGGTAGTTAAACATTTAATTGACTCATAATTATGTTATTATTTCCCTTTTGGGGATTTTGCGGGTATAACTCTAATAGGAGGACCACAACATCCCAAACCCATATCCATGTTTTTATCATGTTTTAACAAATGACAAGCATAGTTGACAAAATCATTTGCTAATAAGAAAGAGAGGTGACTAAGCCTTGCAGTACTCAAATATAAAAATTGAAGGACTTCGTGCAAATTTATCCACTGCAGTCACAGTTGCAACATATCCTCTACAGAGAATATATTCTTGCAGTCAACAGGTAGAATCTAGCTAGCTCAATAACAAAAAGGTGCTTTCACAAAAAGATGAGAGAGACAAAAATAAAAGTTGTCACCTATAATTCAAATGACATTATTCAAGGATTTGTAGAAGTACTAGGAGATTAATTTACCTAGATCCTTTTTGGGGAAAAACAACACAGTCCACCATATGGTGCAAAGCTGACACATTAACGGCCTTCAAAACACGCACATCGCCAGGATGCAAGCAGGGGTTTTTTGCAACTACTATCTTCCCTTCAATAACAAATCGCTGATCTGATCCACTGCCGCTACTCATGCTGAAATCATTGTCTAGCTGCCTAAGCTTATTACTAGAAAGTTGCACAAATACCTGACCATATTCCAAAGTTCTAGTTTCATCTAGACATCCCATCATTGCCCTTCCATCTGGAATAAATATCCTTGTTTTAGTCCGCAAGTCCAACAACTTTGATGCCCGGAATGTCTGCAGCATCAGAGAAAGAAATGGTTCAGAATCAGGCCTATAACCACACATGATCATTTCCTTTAGAACATTGGTATTCTCTCCTGGGGACATCAAATCCAAAGCCTCCTGTACCCTCAACGGATCTATTAATATAGCATCAAGTTGTTCTACAACTTCTTTTTGTTTTTTCTCAAAAACATAATCGTCAACTCCAAGGGTAGACAAAAGGGTGATCAATTGGCGATTCAGAAAACAAGGCTGAAACTTGGTATATGCTAAAACATCTAGTTTTGTGTTTTCTGATTCATACTTGGACATGCTCTTCCTTAATGATAATTTCACAGATGAGGTTGGATCAACTGCGACGACACCTTTGTACCCACCATATCGAATCTGAAAGGCAGACGGAGTGCGTCCTTTACAACTGCATTTTAAAGCTACTTTCTCAGCAAATTCAGAAGATATTTTCCCAATTCCATCAGAGAAGACATACTTGACCCCATCCTGATCAACCTCTACGTCAGGAATAATTTCAATTTCATGCTTATCAACACTAAGAGTTTCTGTGGATGAACCAAAGGATTGACCCAATCTGGCAGCATATTTCGCCACATTTCTAATCTGATGAAAAATGCCCATCCACTCTCTGATATCATCAGCAGTACATCCATTTCTTGAAGCAAACATCCACATGGAATTTTCTCGTAATTGACTTGATGAGAATGCAAGAAATTCAAACTTTTTGTCACCGATAACTATGCCATTTCTAAGAATAGATAGAATTCTTTTGTAGATTCCAGTTCTCCTATCCTCATTACCAGAAGATGCACGTGGAGATAAATCTGTTGAATACAGTTTATCCAGTTCCTCATCAACAAAGGATACACGAAGAAAATTATCAATATCTTCATGAAAATTGCGCAGGACACGATTTGACAAATTAATTTCTGGACCACAAAAGTAAACTTTAGAAGGTGTTATTTGAACCCTACGTACATACACCAACCCAGAGTCTAACGATATAACAGGCGACTTTGGAGGACGTCGTGATGTGATGTACTTTCTATACTGCTCACCAAGCCACCTCGAAGGCTCATGACAACATTCTTTTAAATGATAGAGTTTCTCCAGGGCATATTCTATATAGGCAATATTCATTTTTCTTGGATCAACCAAACGATAAAAACTAGCATCAAGTGTTGGTCCTGCAAGACAGCCATTTTGAACCAACGAGTTAATTTTAAACAAGATATCAAATGGTAAAGTAATCCCAGGCGGAGGGCCAACAATAGGCACCAAGTCCATATTGGAAGAAAAACTAGACCCAGTTTCCAAAATATATCTTTCTTCACTTTCTTTGTAAAAAGCAAAGATCTCCCGAAAATTCGGAAGCTGGTGATCAGAAGGAAGCTCCAAACACAAAGCAGAAGATTGCCCAATATAGCATGATGGAGTGAAATCAGTTGCACGAATCCATTGGTCATCAGGAATATCCATGAAATAATTGAGATTAGGATCTTCAAATTCATTTCCTGAGATGGGCACAGCCCTCTCATAAATCCGAGGAGCGCCAAATAACTAGCAATTAAAACAAAAATAAAAAAATATTATAATACAAATAATTATAAGAATCCTTCTGTGAATGTCAACTAATAGTTAGTGTTAGAGAAAAAGTAAAGCCATTTGGTACTTACAGAGAGTACACCATGTTTTGTTAATAGCTATTGCAAGCATCAATATATAGCTAGAGTATATGCTTCTGAAGTAGTTGGTTTTCATACTAGACACAAAAATGTATCTTTACATGAACCTTGCACTAGATAACTAACTACCAAAAATATTATTTTACATTAAAAAAAAAAAATCAATTTATATATGCATCACAAGTGTTGCACTCATGAGTTCTACTGGGAGTATAGTTGTTTACTACAGAAGATGGAAAATCAAAGTTAGAACTTCTGAGTTTATGCGCAAGGATGTGATGATTAAAGAAGATAGCATCAACCCTTTTTATATTGGTAAACTACACACACCCAATAGGTATTGAACCCATTATTATGAAAGAATTGCCAGTTGAGCCATAGTTCATTGGCAGATGAACTTTTTTGAATCTATAATCCAAATATTATTTACATTTGTAATTCTTAACCCTTGTGAGGGTATATTTGTAATTTGAATATGATAAAACTGGTGTTCACATGAGTAATTTCAACAAAGTAAAACATGCAAATTGTTCAAACAAGACAATGGAGGAATCAACACTTAAATAACACTATTTGTTTAGCTAAAGAGAAGATAACCATGTATTTTTTTTTTTATATTAAAATGAACAATCAAATCAAAACAGACCAACCTGAATCAAAAGATGCTTATTAGTATCTTGACTACGTGGACGATGTAACTCAATCTGCCAAATATTCTCATCGTAAAGATCGAGTCTGTATTCCACATAATTATGGGAAAGAAAAAATTGTAATTTTCGTAATCCAATCCCAAATTTCACTGAAACATTCACCGCATTCCATAAAATTATAAATTTTTCATTTGAGATCTGACAACCAAGATGCAGTTTTATATTTTCCATGCGATGCAGAAAAGTTCTTGGCTTTGGTACAATATCACGCTCCATTTCCCGAGCCTTCAAACAAAATTTCCCATACCATAACCGCTTATTACTACCTAAGGAGATAATTAATTCAGCACATGTGGTGGTGGTGAATTGAATGATAGCATATGCCCCTAGACGCGCAACTCTGCATTGCCTAATCTTAATAGCATAAACAGTTCCTTCACCTGTACGTCGCTCCATAGACTGCTTAACTGCCGCTACAGTCACATGCGAAGGGAATCCATTCAACTTAATTGTCTTACCCATCCAATCCAATTAATTTTACCAGAACTCTTTTCTGCCACAAGTCATCAACAGAAATATATTACATGTTACTTTGCATGTGCACAATATATCATAAACCAGAAAAAAAAAAAAAAAAAAAAAGCGTAGTCTTTCTACCAAGACAGTAAAGAATTTATCCTTTCTTTCATAGAAATTAATAATTAAATAAATACCTTACTGAATGTTGCAAATCTACACTATTTTGAATAAAATTAATTTCTTGGCACTGAACTCCCACTTCTCAAATGTCGGTCCATAAGTACAAATAGTAAAACAACACTGCCTCCATTTATGCTGGAGCGGTACCCATCATTGTGGTGGGTGTATGTCATAAAAATTTATGGAGATGGTGAAGTCCGTATTGCAATAAATAGTATGAATGATAAAGGTTTTGAGAGTGATTAAACCCCAATTATTCTAGAAGTAAAATTACATAACTTAGTGAAAGTTCACAATAACTAGAAAATAAATAAATAAATAACCAAAAAAGTCTCTATCAATGCAAGAAAGGTAAGAAAATCAAGTTTAACATATACATGCAAAAGAATATTATTATACCGAAATCAAGTCCATAGTATGGATACTTCCAGACCAGACATTAAACATTTCTATGAGCATCCAAAAAGTCATATTATGAAGGAATCTCAATCTATAACTAGATGCAGTTAGAGAAAGCAAGGATTGTCTAAGAATGTAACTATCATCATAAGATCCATCACTCTCAGTCTTCCTGAAAAATTGATTTCCAATCTTAATCTATCTCTTCATTTTTGTGCATCACCTACTTGTTACATAAACGCTGCTACCTCACCAATTAGTCCTTTCATTTTTACTACATCGCCACGTGATCATGTCACACAATCAAATAAAGAAACACAAATTTAAATACGAAGCAACCACTGAGATTTTGGATGTACTTCTACTGCGACTAAACACTTAAAAAAATGTGATTCTCACTTTCAAAAGAAAATCCACTACTTCAAAAATTCTAATCAAACTCTGAATAAGAGTATGAAATCTCGGACTAGATTGTTAAACTAACTATGGTAGGATCATAGATCAAAAGCAAATCTAGTAACTCACAAATTCTAGTAATCCCAAAGCAAGAATGGTTAAATCCTGGACTAGATTGTCGAATTAACTAATGGTAGGATTATGAATCTGAGCTTTACAATAAGTCTAAACAAATCATTAGCCCCTTTCTGTATAGGTTCTCTCTTCAGTCCTTAACCTCTCTCTATTCCTGTATTTGTGACAATTTGTCGAGACTAGGCCATATGAATCTCACTCTTCCCAACAATTATGATAAGGCCACATGCTTGTGCGGGTTTTGATCTACTGTGTAGCAAATTAAAATGCTCCAGGTCCCTACCCTTCAATGTGACTGGTGAATTGATTAATCACCATGTTATTCTCCAAAGAAGAACAAGTGGAAGTACAGTGGCTTTGGCTCTTTATTGATAATATGACCCAGTATTATAAGAAGAAAGTTCATTTTTTAACTAAGTAGCAGTTTGAAAATAAGCAGAAAAAATTAAAGAACCCATAGATTATCTATGCCAACTTATAGATTATCTAGTAGGCTAAGCAAAAGAGCCAGAGAATGAGATGCAGCAAAAGAACTAACCCAAAGAATAATAATGCTCATAATCAAATTAATCAAACAAACATAGTAGTATAAAGTAACACAAGCCAACCCTCATAGGAAATAAAGCAAAGATGCATCAACCCCTTTACTACTTGAAAATTCCAACCAATTTCAACCCAGAAAAAAATAATAATAATACAAACACAAAAAATTCGACCCAGTAAAAGATATGACAAAAAGACAGTCCCTTTGAAGTTTGATCAGTTTCAGTAGACACCCATATCAATGAAACTTGCGTATGAAGAAAGAATATTACGTATAGAGGAGTCTTTAAGTGTCAAGAGTCTCACCAGAGAGAATGAAAATAACCAAAGCTCATGAAGATGGCGAGAGAACTCAAAGAGTGTCACTGTGTCAGTGTTTCTACTCTCGCTGTCTTTTGTTGTCAATCCAAAGTGAATTCCTCAGACTAAAACAAATACGTGACTTAATGAGGAAGAAAAGTAATTATTCCATGCTTCGTGAGACCCTTTTTCGATTTAAACTATTTCTGCTGACTTGTGAAGCTGATGTTTCCACGACCCAATCATTTTCACTCTTACAGCATTCATGTCAAGTGTCAAATGTCAAATTTACCCACTAAATTCTAAAAAGTTATTTTCATCAATTATTTTAAATATTATAATATTTAGCATTAATGAACCGTGCAACTTTAAATTTGAGACGACATTATTTCTAAATTGTAAAAATTATATTATTTTTTTATTCAAGTAGAGCCCACTTTTTTTTCTTAGGAAAAATGAGAAATAATAATAAAAATATGAATAAAAATATTAAAGAAAGAATATTTAAATGAAGTTGTAAAAGAAAAAAGTGTTTGATGTTTGATATATTGTAAAATGAGGTGTTAAAATTGTAAAAGTAGTGTTTTGAAATTGTAAATACTAAAATTTTTACAATTATTAATGAAAATGCTATGCTACCGACACGTTATGTTTTGATGTTTGGTTTGTTGAGGATGCAGTCTTGCTGTAGAGAGGTTCTTTGAGATAATAGTTTTAGGCCACGTAGTGAGTTTCTATGTGCACTATGTGTTTTAGGGCCTGTTTGTTATACCATTTCAAACTCACATTTTTACATTTTAAATAATATTACACATATTTTTACACACTTTTTCATCTACACGTATTTCAAAAATTACAAAAATCACGTCTCAAACTACTCTACCAAACACCCCTTAGAGTCTCTCTCATTCATTTATATTTGTAAAGGTTTCTTTTCTTTTTTTCTTTTTTTTTTTATATGACTGTATATATAATTGAATGGCTTGGAAATTTGGTGCTTGTGTGCCAATCAAGAGAAAAAGTTATCCTTGCTGCTTGTGGAAATTTGCTGCTTTTTTCTCTTAATGAAGTTCCTTGTCTTCCCATCAAGAGAGAGAGAGAGAGAGGTTATTCTGGCTTCAAAGAAGAAAAAGTTGCTCTTCATTAAAAATAAAAATAAAAAAGGGAAAAAAGAGAAAAAGAAAAAGGTATTCCTAAGAGTGAAAACTATAAATATTAGAGCATTTTAAACGGTTTGTGTATTTTCTATAAAAAAAAAATAGTTTGTGTAAAAATATTTGTTTGTTATAATATAACCTAGTTTTTTTTAATATTTGTAAATGTTTTAATTTTAATGATTGTATATATAATTAAATCGCTTAGGAATTTGCTGCTGGGTGTGACCAATCAAGAGAAAAAGTTACCCTGGCTGCTTGTAGAAATTTGCTGCTTTTTATTTCTTAATGAAGTTCCTTGTCTTCCCATCAAAAAAAGGGAAAAAGTTACTCTAGCTTCAAAAAAGAAAAAGTTGTTCTTTATTAAAAAAGAAAAAAAGAGAAAAAGAAAAAGTTATTCCTAAGAGTGAAAATTAAAAATATTAGAGCATTCAAATCAATTCGTGTATTTTCTCTTAAAAAAAAAATTAGTTCATATAAAAATATTTGTTTATTATAATATAATAACCTACTTCTTTTTATATTTGTAAATGTTTTAATTTTAATGATTGTATATATAATTAAACCTCTTGGAAATTTTCTGCTGGGTGTGACCAATCAAGAGAAAAAGTTACCCTGGCTTCTTGTGGATATTTGTTGCTCTTTTTTTTTTTTCCTTAATGAAGTTCCTTGTCTTCCATTAAAAAAAAAATAGTTACTCTGGCTTCAAAAAAGAAAAAGTTATTCCTAAGAGTGAAAATTAAAAATATTAGAGCATTAAAATCAATTAGTGTATTTTCTCAACAAAAAAAAAAAAAAATTGGTTCATGTAAAAATATTTTTTTATCATAATATAAGAACCTACTTCTTTTTATATTTGTAGATGTTTTAATTTTAATGATTGTATATATAATTAAATGGCTTGGAAATTTGTTGCTTGGTGTGACCAATCAAGAGAAAAAGTTATCCCGATTGCTTGTGGAAATTAGCTGCTTTTTTTTCTTAATGAAGTACTTTGTCTTCTAATAAAAAAAAAAACGAAAAAAAGAAAAAAGAAAAGAGAGAAAAAGTTTCTCTGGTTTCAAAAAAGAGAAAGTTGCTCTTCATTAAAAAAAGAAAAGGAAAAATAAAAAAATAAAAAAAATATTCCTATGAGTGAAAACTAAAAATGTTAGAGCACTCAAATCAGATCATGTATTCTTTCAACAACAAACAAATTTTGGCCCATATAAAAATATTTGTTTATTATAATATAAGAACCTACTTCTTTTTAATATTTGTAAATATTTTAATTTCAATAATTGTATATATAATTGAATCGCTTGGAAATTTGCTGCTTGATGGGACCAATCAAGAGAAAAAGTTGTACGGGCACTTAAGGTATGTTTAAATACCGCTTATTACTGAAAACTAAAAACGCTGTAGTAAACTAATTTTTAAATGTGTGAATAGTTCCGTGGGACTCAGTTTTAAAGTTGTTTTTGCTAAAAAAAAAAGTACTGTGGGTCCTGTGAACAGTACACGGACAACCCACTAAAAACATTGAACGCTAAACGTTGTTTCAGCAACATCCAAACATGCACTTAACGAAGTTCTATGTCTTTCCATCAGAGAGAGAGAGAGAGAGAGATAGAGAGTTACTTTCCATTAAAAAAAAAAAAATTATATGAATGGAGTGGAAACTAAAAATATTAGAGCATTCAAATCAGTTCTTTTATCTTCTCAAGAAAAAAAAATCAATTCGTGTAAAAGTATTTGTTTAGTATAATATAAGAAGCTACATTTTTATTTTACATAACTACTTTTCAAAAATACCCATATCAAATTATCTATTTTTAACTCAATTTTATTAAATACCAATTTTTATTAAATTTTTTTATTGTTTCTCTTTTTTTATACAACAACTAATATCTATTATCTTTTTTATAATAAAAAATTAAATGCAAAATAAATAATATCAGTATAAATTTTATACAGTTACTACAATAATTTTACAAATTTACACTTCTTTAACTTAACTAATATAAATAATTTTGGGAATTAAATATATATAAAATTAGGCTTTTTTTTCCTATTTTTCACTGTCTCATACAAAGTTCTTATATCACTCAACTTTTCAATAATTGGCAGGGACACACTTTTTTTTTTTTTGAGAAACTAGTAGGGATACACTTAATTGCATATCTAAATTTATATATATATATATATATATATAGAAGAATTTAACTTTATAATTTGTAGAAACTTTTATGAACAAACAACCTTTCGTCAACCAATAAAATAATAGCAAACAAGTCATCAATTAATAAAAATGGGTGTGAGAGTATATTTGTCCTTGGTGTTGCTCAACTTTCTTTCCTGACAATTTTATTTATTTATTTTATTTTATTTTATTTTTTTGGAGATATTCTTTCCTGACGATTGATTAATAGCTTTTCTAAAGTGTCCGTACAGTGGGTGGGTCATGGACTCATGGGCGGTTCACGAGCAGAGTATATAATCAAAAACTAAAAAGTAATACTAAGAATATAACTTTTTTCACAATTTGCCCAAAAAGTTATTAGGGATGAAGTTGTAAATTCACTATTTTTACCCAAACACTTACAACTTATGGCATGAGTGAATTCTAGTAAAAATTATAGTTCTAACATTTTCTTAAAGTAAATGCGGTACAAAAGCAATTATGGATGACTTGAGTGAAGGACCAATCAGGTGTGACCACGTCAGATGACCTTTAGAGAATGAGCTCAACTTGCATTGACACGTCACTTGCTCATGGTCAATTTCTCATTTGGAAAAAAGAGGGTATTGGATAATCAACATGACTACTCTTCCTTAAGCATACAGTCAAGGATAAGTCTTTTAGGCAACAGTGTAAAAAGATACATAAGCGAATGGTTGATGATTACAAAAGCAATATTGAGGATTGTTTTTTTTTTTTTTTTGAAAGGAATATTGAGGATTGTTAAAACTGTTAATACGAGTAATGCAATTGAGATATCAAATAATCCACAACAATATCACAAACATTCTAAAATTAGCATGTCAACTCACACATGAGTCTATCCTAATTTTCAGTTTAATTTTTATTTAGTAATATAGCATACTAATTTGAAAATATTATAAAATTATTGCTACTTTTTGTTGTGTCTGTTATTAATCTTCAAAAGATTATGTAAATATATTGAAGGCAAATGAGCATACATACTTTTTTTTTTTAATCTGGTGATCATACATACTAAAAATATAAAATACAAAAAAATTCTTAGGACTGAAACAAATTGGATAAAACAAAATCATGAATAAAATTTGCCAAACATGAATAGGAAAAAGCATCTCCAAAGTTAGGTAGGTAGTTAACTCTAAAAATTGAAAGGAGTGCATGCTTTATATGTTAGGCCTATCCTAGGGAGCTCATGAGTTATAATTTCGAAATCCCATTCCCATACTTTAATAATTCAAGCCTTAGCCTTAGCCTTAGCCTTAGCCTTAGCCTTGTTCAAGCCAAAAGTACCATTAAGTGTGGTTCCTCATCTATGCCTAGTAATGCCCTAATGGGCAATAAGGGAGTGAGGACTAAAATATGCTTACCCAACTCCAACTCTTAGGCCCAATGGGCAATCAGATTCAGTATCAATCCCACCATTGGATTTGGAGCTCACAAATTAGTATGGACTATGGATCCCTCTTTTTAGTTACTAAAGCTAAATTGAAAATCTTATGGAAATAAAATAAAATAAAAATCAATGAATAAAAAATCAATGTGGTGGATCCTTTCTATGAAAGAGACTGTCACAAATTACCATTCTTTTTTTTTTCCTCAAATCTTATTATGATAATATATATTAGCATGAGATGAGATAGATAGTGAGATCCTTTACAAGAACTTAATAATGTGTTTATTGAGAGTAAACCATATTATGCTGCTATTCTTGTGGATATCAAATCAAAGGTCTGATCAAGAGAGACATTGCGCCTCAAGTTCTAAGGCACCTTTTGTCTCCTTCAACTTATAAGTCTTATTTTTGCTACTTTGTTATATACTTTGGATTACTACTCCGAGGTAAGTTAACTACTTTGTCAACAAAATCAAAATGTAACTTGGTATACCATACCAATTTTTTGTACTATCTTCTTTAAAATCTTGTTTTTTGGTGAATCGTTTAGTTCATTTTTACTAATTCATGATTATTATGTTATCAAGTGGCATACAAGCAATAGTTATTTAGGTCCATATGGTTTGTACTTTGTCCTATTGGTAAAATTATTTGTAAATGTTATATTTTTCATTTTAACACTTCTCAAGTCAATTTGATATTTGATTGGGCTTTAAACTGGTCTTGGGTCTTAGAGTTTGGGCATCATTGGGGAATGGGGGTCTAAGTTGTAAGGGGTACAAAATGTATTGTCTATAATAACCGCATGTCACCATGCAGCTATGTGAGAGTGTTGCACAACGCCTCACATAGCGTCTCCTCTTTTCCCCTCCAAGTTGTCCTATTTTGTCTTTTTCCTGATTCTGCAACACTTTTCTTGAAAAACTCATTTCTCTCAATCTGTGGTAGATATCGCTGAGCCCTTTTTATGGAAGATAGTTATAACATCATACTTCAATCTTGTTCAAGCATATTACTCCAATTGTTGCTCAGTTGGTATAGTTTTTTTACACAAAACAGCCCCAAAAACAGATCTTTTTAACCTAAAAATAGTGAAAAATTAATTAGGTTTTTTGTATTTTATTGATATCTCATCCATTTTGACTCCAATTTTGGCCCGTAAATTGTCATTTCAAAGGGAGAAATATGATCTACAAGATTGTCCAAAATTTATCCCGATCAGACAATCGAATTAAAAAGTCAAAATTTTGACCTTCCTTGGTTAGGGTTTTTGGTCTAATTCTTGCCAAAAATGGCAAAATTGACTTTGAATCTTTGCTTCATTGTCCGATTAGGGTAAATTAAGTTGCTTTAATTTATTCCTCATTTTTTGCTTTGAAAATCATGGTTTTCACCCTTTTTGAGTTTTAAAAACATTATTTTGACACTTTAATTACGTTTGGAAAAAATATGGTATCAATAATCCCTATGTTCAATAGGCTCCTAGACTTGCAAATTTGGCAACCCACACTCCTAGCTATGTGGTCTCTTAATTGTAAAGTTTCTGACTCTTTTGATTTGGTAGCTATCTTCCCTGTTTTGTTTATTTTATCATGGATGATGCTGGTTGTTTCTTGTAGTTTCTTCTCATTTGAATAAAGTCTTTATTCATCAAAAAATATGTATATATAGCAAGACAAGATTAAAAAAAAATCTGAAAGATGGGTAAGTTGATCAACTTCTCTATTCAAGTGCTCTTCCACATAATACTATATCTTTTCAATTAGGGGTCGGTCCGGGTCGGGTTTGTGCCCAACCCGAAACCTACCCGCTCACATCGGGTGGAAGGTTGAACAACCCGCCACCAACCACGGATAACCTTAGGTCAAGTCAGATCGGTCTTCAGTGGACAACGGTCAGGTTGTCGAAGTTAGAGTGAGTTTCAACCACTAGATATTCACTGAATCTTTGTTGGATCTTCGCCGAATTTGTTGATTTTTAGTCGGATTTGTGTGACGACCACAGGATCGAAGCAAAAACCACCACCTCAAGCCCAGATTTGAGCAAAAACTTCCATCTCATTGTCGAATCTAACCAAAAACTACCAAATCTTCACCAATTTGAGGGGATCTAGGTAGATCCAGCCTTCTTTCATGGGTTTAGTTGGTCGGATCGAGTTCATCGGGTTTTGGAGAAGAAAACCCACCATCCGACCCACTTAAGTTGGTTTTTGGTGGCGTCAACCCGTCGCCGACTGTCACCGGCGTTGGGTCGGCCCTTACAGTTTGGACGAGTGGGTCGGTTTTCAATGAATAGCCCTATTTTCAATATACATGTACATGAACGACCTCTCTTACAATTGAGTCTTATATATGTATTTATTGTTGGAAAATTGCCTCAAATTCCAATTGTGGCTTGGAAAGTCAATTAGGTTTCCTAGTTGAAGAATGAAAAATTAATATGAATTTCCTTTATGTGGAAGGAAAGACTATTCATTGGTATGGAACGAAAATCTATTCCTTATTAAAGAAGTAAGGTATTATTTATCCAAAAGGGAATATGAAAAGAGTCTTATAAATAGACAATGTTACAATAAATTTGATGGCTTTGGCCCAAGGGTTCTCCCTGTGGGGAGAGGAAAAATAGAGCGTGAAACCAAGAGAGAAAAAAGATATTTCCACTTGGAGATAGCCAAGGAGGAGAGAGTAAAGTATTGCCACCTTCAAGGAGATAGCCAAGGAGGAGAGAGCAAAGTGTTGCCATCTTCGAAAACATAACCAAGGAGGAGAGAGGAAAATGTTTCCGCCTTCGAGGAGATAACCAAGGAGGGGAGAGCAAAAGGTTGCCACCTTTGAGAAGAGAGCCAAGGTGAGCTATATGGAAAAGCGAAAGAAGAAGAAAAGAAAACTAGAGAGGAGAGAGCAAAGTGTTACCGCCCTCCAGACAAATAATTCATGTGTGTGAGAGTAAAGAAATATAATAAGATTTTTCTTTAACCGTGAGAAATATACAAGAGATATTGTAATTGATTTAAGAATAGTGAAATTGATTCAAAGTTTGTCCCGTAGTTTTTTCCTTCAAGGAGAAAAGGGTTTTCACGTAAATATTTGTGCTTTTGTGTGTGATTGCTATTTGGAATTGGTAATATTGGTGATAATATTATTCATAACCCAAAATTTATATCCCTCAAAGTTGGTTAAGGGTTTAGAGTATTGCCAAGGGTGGAGCTACGAATTTATGTTTGGGCGCGGGGGGGGGGGGGGGGGCGGAAGTTGTAGAACTAATATATTTATCAAGACAACCCCCCCTCCCCACACACACACAAACATAAAAATATATACACACTTTTTTATTTGATAAGTTATATATATATATACACACACCCAACAAAAAAAAAGAGCTTAGCATTTTCAATCAAGATTATGTTTAATGATGATCTTTCATAAAATAAAATTCATTTTAATCATTTTCTTAGTGAAATTCTTTAAAAAAATCAATTTCAATACAAATTTTTCAAATTTTATACTAAAATAAGTAAAAAAATCTTTCAATTGAACTAAGGAAATTTTCAAAAACATGAATGATCCAAAACTTAGAGGAATAAGTTATGCTCCAAACATATTTGAAGCTACCTTATTCTAATTCATTATGTGACAACTAAAGAGACATTTCATGTGTAGTTTTAGGGTACGTTTGATAAATTGTAACAGTAATTAAATAGGAATATGAGTAAGTATTATATGGAATATAGGATGTAATATAATACTTATTACTATTCAATTATTTGGTGTAATAATAGAACCCTAGAGACAATGGAATGACAACATTTTAAATCAAATTTAAGATATATTTTAGAAAATATCTTACTCATATAATTATATTTCCTTAAAAATAATATTTTTTAAATTTGAAAGAGAGATTAGTTTTTTATGATTTTTTATTTTTATAATTGTTATGTGCATATAGAAAGTTTGTTTATTTGGAATATATTAATTTTAGAAATTAATACACCTACTAAGAAATAGCTGTAACAGGTCTTTTAGGGATGAATAATTATTCCTCATTTTAAAAAATAACTATTCATATGAAATGATTATTCCCTATAATAAAAACATAACCAAACTACTGAATAACTAAACCATAGGAATAACTATTACATTACAATATCTATTATAGTCTATCAAACATACCCTTAGTGACAAGATTCTTTTAATGAGTTAATGACTTGTTAATCGCTACATAATGGGTTGAAAAAGATAGATCCAAACATATTGGATTTCAAACTTTATCAAATATTTAATAGATATAAAAGTACATTTTACAATTAAAAAAAATTGCAAAAAAAAAAAATTATCTCCATAACTATTGTAAGTGCACAATTGCACCGGACCCCAAAGACAACTACGAGCTCAGGCCCAATAAGTCTTAAACAATCAAATTTGTAGAGTGTGGGCTTGAAATCTAGGTTAGAGGTACTGAGAACTTGATAACAGGCTAAGAGTTACAAACACTTGTAAATAACAAATAATAATTGCAAATAGGCCTCCTCGGACATAAGCCGAGGACTACTTCTGTATTATTTCTCTTTCTTTCTTAAAAGTTATAATTCTTAATTTCTTTCTTAGCTACAGAACCCCCCTTCTTTGGTGTTCATCCCCCTTAAATACTTCTTTTCCTGATGTTTTATCCACGTGTTGCTCCAACCCCCTCCCTCCTAGATATTTCTTTTCTTAGTGCCTTTGAATAGTGACCAGAAGTTTCAGTTCTACTGTTCAAGGGTCACTTCCTCATTAATGCGGCCAGGGAGGTAGGTGCAGAGTCTTTAATGTGGAGGTGGTAGCCTTTGCTTTTGGTATTTTTCTAACACCGGTGTACCTCGAAGGTTCAAGGTTTCCCCCCTTTAACCAACAGTCTTTCCGGAATATTGCCTTGACCTTCATAGTGAAGCTTTGAGTTCTCCTGGGTCTATCCGAGGAGAAACTTATTCTCGGATGTGTCCTCGGACCCTCGGCGTATGGGCCGATTCGCAGTACTAACAAATTCTTAGCTCAAGAGCAGGTCGGCCCTCCTTGCTACAGCCCAAAGGCCCATATGCCCACTTGGGTCCTCTTACTCCCCACAACTATTTAACCAATTATTATTTTTAAGAGCATCATTAAACTAATTCAAATATTTGGAGGGGTCAAATCTTATTTTTTAGGCTACATTATGAAAACATTAAAATAATTATATAAATATGCATGTACGTATGTATTAAGGAAAATTTCATTTTTCAGGGGAGGGGGGATGGCTTTGCCACTGAGTAGGGCTATAAATGAGTCAAACTTAGTCGAGTAGTGAATGTTCAAGATCAGATCGACAACAAAAGTAAAATGTTTAAGCTCAGTTTGAGCTCGAATCAAGCCTACAAAACAATGTTTAGGCTCAAGCTAAAATCAAGCCTACAAATAATGTTCAAGCTCAAGCTTGTCTTAACACCCAAAAGCTTCAACTCGGCTAGGTCCCTTAGTCAAAACAAGCTCGAGCCATATTAAGCTCAAACTCAATATCAAACTTTAATTAATTTTAAGATAACTAATTTTTATTGAACTATATTAGGATTTATTTAGTTGAGATTTGATTAATTTTTACAAATTCATATAAGTCCTTGTGGGCTCAATCTCGTTTTTGCCAAACTATACCTCAATAGGGTTCTTATAATTACGAGTATTTTAAAATTTCACAACAATTGACTAATATTTTCTTCTTAAATATTCTCTCCAAATATATATATATAGTTCAAATTTTGGAAATCTCCATTAGATATGTCAGGAAGTGTAAATTAACCTAAAAATCATTGGTTGAGAATCTTGTTTAATACAGGTAATTACATTTGCAAAATAATATTACATTTTAAGGCTTTTATTTATTTATTTATTTATTTTATGTATAATACAAGTACAGTTTAAGGCCTTAATAAGCAAAGTATACAAAAACGTTGGGGAGGGGGCTAAGTAGACTATTATTACTTTGGATGAGTAATTGTTGGCTTGGATGCCACTACCAGTTAGAGATACAAAGAGAAGACTGAATCACAAAAGTTGAAATTGCCAACAAAAATATCCTTAGGCAATTGGGAAGGGATTAAAGCCGGCTTGCACCATTTTTTCTAATGGCCAAAAGAGCGGCTTAGGAAGGTTATCCCACCCATACCAATCCCACCCATCACACCTGTGCGGCTCAAGATTTTGGGGGACTTGCTCTGGATTTGCCAAGACTGCACGCATGAAGATGGTGACGTAATGGGCTGGCTCTGGTTCCTTAAGGAAAAGGTGGTTTTTGACCGTTAATACCTCCATTTGCTTGATGTCCAATCCAGTTTCCTCCTTTAATTCTCTGCTAGCACATTCCTCAAAGCTTTCCCCTGAAAGTGAAACAAATATATTAAATAAAGAATATATTGATGTAATGGATGTTCAATTACACTACACTTGTTTGGATGGTACTAAAGAGGCAAATAAACAAATGCTGCTTTAATCGATAATAAAAATTTTAAAAAAAAAACTCAATTTTAACCGATGTATTTTAGCACTTATTAATATATCTTGTTTAATATTTTTAAATTTTTCTAAAAGTATAATCATTTTTACAAATTGATATGTTACAAAATATTATATGTTTTTTAAATAGATTTATTATCTTTATTGTCAAATCAGTTTGCAACAAAAAAAAAACACATTTTTCTTTAAAAACAATGAATTTTAAAAAATAAAAATAAATAAAAGTATCCATTGCAATATGAAAACATACTTTTCTCCCAATTTTAATAACACAATTTTCTTTAAAAGGCAAAGCCAAACACCTTTTTCTTTTTCATTTTACGTTTTCATTTAAAATTGCTCTTTTTCTCTACAATATCTAAGTTTGGGTTAGAAACATGTCTGACTAAAGCGGATTGTGCAACTTATGACCCTTATCTAAACTTTAACTTGATATATTACTTTCACGTATAAACAATAAAAATAAGTAATAAATAAATTTGAACATATTATTTTTCTTCTTTTTAATACGAATAAGTGAACAAAAAAATTAAAATATACTAAAAAATAAATTTTAAATAATACATAAAGTCTTAAGTTTTTAATCCAAAGTTTATTACTCTAATAATTTGATAAAAAAAACCAGATACCATTACCAAATTTGAATTTTAGGTGCACTTGTTGTAGTATACAAAATGTGAAATAAAGTTTTTTTTATTATTATTTTTTATACAAGATAGAATTCTACTCTAGCATAATCTAAGTGTATATATGTGTGAAGCTCCCTCCTGAAAACTTGAATCCCAGCTCTTGCCCCCCACACCCCACAAGCACTTATACTTGTAGAGTGACTATCGCACCAAGGGTGTGCGGTGGTAAATGTGAAATAAAGTTAATAAAATAATAGCGAAAATTTTATATTTTATCCGAAAATGCAAAATTATGGTTGTTACGGTCTTTTTTTAACCCAATTAATTTAAAGAATTAATATAAAAAAAAGTTTGAAAAGAGAATAATATCTCATATCTCATTGAAAATAATTAAGAGGAAAAATATATTACACAATTTTTTTATAAAAATAACTTTGTTAGATTTAATTTATTTAATACTTTTCTAACAATTTTTATGTATTATAGATGACTAAAACATTTAATATAAAATTGAAAACAAATAAAATAAATGAGTAATTGAATATTCTTGCTTTTTTCTTTTTAAATAAATTATTGTTTCTTTTGCAAGCAAAGTTAGATTTTAAAAAAAAAGGATACATGGACATATTTTGATCATCCTAAAAAATCGGCTATCTTGACACAACCTACCATTTTAGCAAGTCAGGTGAGTTTGACCCATTTTTCATAGGTCCAAAAATCCTCAGCTTCATCCATATACATTTTTATTCTTCAAATTTGCCAGAGTAAGGAGTCCAAATCTTCTTCTTCTTTTTCTCTTTTTCTTTATTTTTTGGTGGAAGAAACATGGTTTTTAAAACTCTTCAAGTATGTAACTATTCTCTCAAGTATGTGTAGTTTCCTTTCTCACATTAAATTATTACATAAAGGAATCTCTTAAGGGTGAAGCCAAGATACATCAACCATATAGCTTGTTGGCAATAATTGTTAAAACAAAGGTTTTTTATTTTATTTTTTTACATATACATTATATAAATTCTACTCTAGCCTAATTTAAATGTATATGTGTGTGAAGTTTCCTCCTAGAGACTTGAAACTTGGTCATTGCCCTCCACACCCCACAAGCATTTATACTTGTAGAGTGATCATCCCAATAAGGATGTATGATGATAATAAAAATGTTATTACAATGGATATATATATATATATATATATATATATATATATATATATATAGATAGATAGATAGATATATATATATATATATATATATATATATATATTTCTTGTAATAGATATGATTTATGATGGTGTTATGATAATTATTATTATTCTTATTTTTTGATAAGTCAATAATTGAACTATAAAATTTTTGCCATTACATTACATGAATACTCTTTTTTTTTCTTTTTCTCTTTTGATAGGTACATGAATACTCTTTATCATTAAATTATGAGTCATAAAATTTTAATATATGCAAAATTTAAATGCAACTACTTTATTCAATCATAAGTTGGGTTAAGTCACAAGTGGAACCCTGGCAGGAGAGAGATGTTTAATGGGTTCCATGACAAGGAAGGTTAATCTTCCAAGATGCATTGTGGGCATTATAACAAAAGAGTATCCTGTCAACTTTTTTTTTTTTGAGAAGAAGATCCCCCAGCAACTTGAAAAAAAAAAATAATAGTAGGAAAATTTATATAGTTTAATAAACAAAAAAATTAAACAAAAAATTAAATAAATAAAAAAGAAGAGAGAGAGACCAAACTCAAGATGGCCGCCTGGAAGAGAAAAAGTGGAGTGACCAACAGAGGAGCAGCGGCACCCAAGGAGGACCTTTTTCCCCCTCAACAAGAAAACCACCACTGCTACTTCCACTGCACCATTGTTATTCTCCATTTTTTAAAATGTTTTGAACAACACAACACAACACTCTGCACTCCATTTACAATTGGAATGAGTATTATATATACATTATGAACCACTACATGACAAAAAAAAAAAAAAAGCTTGTTCAATAATATATTCAATATATTACAGCACAGTCCACACTCCTACCATATAAGCTACCCTACTACTTGTGGGTTCCAATTAGCTCAATTGGTAAAATTTATGATGGTTGTATAAGAGATTTGGGATTCAATTCCTGCCTACATAAAAAACTGATTGATGTCTTAATCTGATGATAAAGAGCTGTCATCAGGAGCGTACGTCATAGGTTGAAACTCTAAAAAAAAAAATTAAAAAATTAAAAAAAAAGCTACACTACTATTTTGTATTTTCTTGTTATTTCAACTACTATGAGTCCCAGGATGATGCCAATCCCAATCCCGTTCATAATAAAACATTTCGGAATTTCTCTCAACTCTCAACTAAAAAAAAAACCTATAATACATTCATGTACACGTCCTGATGTTTGAAACATTAAACCACGAAATCCCTTTTTTACCCTTAGCCGTGTAATAGGTTATAAAAATGAATAAAAATATAATTCCTAATAACCCAAGCAAAACAGCCGACCAGCCCCTTGTGAATTAAAAAACTATACTTTCATTCTCATCTCATAACCATTTTAGTTCTTCTTCAATTTTTTGTCCCCCAGTATTCTCACTCTTGATTCTGTAATCTGTTTTTAATTAGGGTCATATTAAAGGATGCCACAATAGTTAATAATCTATTTCAAAGAATTTTTGACATCGTGAGAAATAAAAAAAATTATTAAATTATTTTAATATTTTTTTTTCATAAAAACTTTTTTAAATTAAATTATTAATTTTAACCCTAAAATCCTTAACATTTTCCTTTTAATCTCACTTCTAAACCCTTGGTCAACGGGCGTCACATCATAATGATATGAAAAGACATTCTAGAATATTATACAATTTCTACCTTTTTTGTCAAAAAAGAATATTATACAATTTAGTTTTATTTTTTAAGAATCTAATATTATTTTAGTGTTTTTTTATATGTATATTCCTGTGATTTTTTTTTTTTTGGAGTTGAAACTAGTATATTATTGTAAAATGTGATCCCTTTTTTTTAATGTTTATTAAGATATTAATTAAAAACTTAACAATATTAATGATATAATTGTTGGAACTTTTGGACAAGTTTACTACAAACCAATAACTAGACCATCCACTAAAAAAAATTAATACGAGCATATATTTTGAAATTTTAAATTAATAAATTGAAAAAATGTATATAATATAAAAGATTATAATATTTTAATATAAGATTTCAAATCATTTCATCAACATGACATGTTTGCTCATGGTAATTGTGGCCAATTAAGAAGTCTCATATGTACTAGTACTAGCTAGTGCATTTGAGACTTTTTAATTAGCTAGTTGTAAATATGAACGAGTCACATATACCTAGTCCATTTTCCTCAAGCATACCCATTATATTATATTATATCAAAATATTTAACAAGTAGATTACATATTTTTTATGTTCTTAATACACATGTCAAATTTCGTGCCAATTAGATATTATTTACTATATGATCCATAAAATTAATTTTTATGCATAATTTTAGATTACAAAAATTTAAAATTTAAACATTTAATTAATTACATATTTATTGATCTTTAATCTTTTGAAAATTTTACAAATATTAGGAATATAAGAAGAATATATAATCCAATGGTAAATTTGTTAAAAGTTACATAAAATAAAATATATTGAGTGAATTTGTAACCAAAGTTTTTCCTAATTTATTTCAGTTTATAGGTAATAAAATACTAAGTGTCTTTTTGCCTCTAGATTATTCAACAAGGTTTTAGATTTTAACTTTTATATACAGTATTTTAAAACCTTATTTTTTCTTACTTTTTCAAAATATAAATATACTTTAGTATATTTTAGTAAAAAAACAATTTGCAAAAAGTTAGATAAGTTGATACTATACACCTTTAAAGTCTGACTCATAAAAAGTATATATATATTTTTTTTTTTCAAAATAGTAGTTAAGGAAGTTTGATTAAAATATAATGTCATCCCAATTTTTACCTCGTTTAAAAGAAATAACTCCAAACCATGCAATAACCTGAAAATGTTAATTTTTTCTCCAATTTTTTTTCTCCTTTTTTCATCCCCTTAGAGTCTCCTCATCCAAACAAA
The DNA here is from genome assembly GCF_040712315.1 of Castanea sativa. NCBI lineage: Eukaryota > Viridiplantae > Streptophyta > Magnoliopsida > Fagales > Fagaceae > Castanea > Castanea sativa. Next base: position 24,282,340 of record NC_134015.1, on the reverse strand, counting down.
CAAGACCTTGGAAGTTGGAAGGTACCAACTGGAGTTGTGTTGTTTGGGCATTCGCGCATTGCAATTTGCTAGTGCTGGTCTCATAATTCCATTTTCCTTTTTTGACTATTTTCAGCCCCTACTTAATTAATTAATTAATTTTTTAAATGTCCTGCTTGGGCTGCTCTTGCAGAAGTTGCACCGGCCCTCCAGTGTTGACTGAGAGAAGTCCACTCATTACCAAAGAAATTGTGAAGTCCACTCTGGTGGCACCTCCGCTACCTAATTCAACTTTCCCCGTTAATTAATATATATTATATATTTAATTCAAATAATACGGTGGCATGATTGATTTAGACCCGTCTGACTCTGTAATTATTTGTTTCAACTTTCAAACATTGCAACGCCGCTCGCGCCGTTCCTATGGGACCCATCACACACATTCTCATAAATATAAAGCAGTAGTTTCTCAAATAAATAAATAAATAAATATATAAATATATATATATAATAGAAAATACTAACAAATTTTTTTAGAGTATTAATTAATAATCCTAACAAAAAAGAGTTTTTGAAGGGGAATAAAAATGAATGTGATGGGTTTATTTGAATGGATGTGACGGTATGAGGATGACAAGTTTATAGTTGACGGATCCAAGGAGTACGGACCCATAGTGGACGGACATAAGCAACACATAGCAGTCATCTTTCCAGATTTGGCTCCACAGGATTCCTAAATGAAATTGACTTACGTCTCACGTTAAGTCTGATTTGACTTTGCTTGATCTTCACGCAAACGTGTATAAAGAGAGTTCTTGCACCACACGCTTAACCCTAATCAAAAGACTCCTATAAGGAAAAGAACTCTAGGAGATATGCAAAATCAAAGAGGTTCTATCCTAAAAGGAAATGACTTTGTGGCCAAGGCATGAATGTTAATCCTACACTATTATAAGTATCCCAAAATAAGTGGACGAGCAAAAGTGATGGTAATAAAGAAGAGAAACAGACGGCACGAAAAGAACTTACGACTACGGATTCGATTGTTGTATTGACTAGCAGCGTTGGAAGGTTCAAGACCGTCGTAGTACCAGTGTAAAGTATCCAACGTAACCAACTTAACCCACATTCTCTCCGACAACTTGGTAGTCTAGAAGATTCTCTCCAAAAAACCAAATTGATCGGTAGTAATTGGTGGATGGTCCCGAGCTACAAAAAGACAACGGTCAGGATATTTACAAAAAAACTAACCAACGCTTCTAACAAACGGACGCATACCGGACGGAGGCATTATACCCCAAGTCTTGTCCTTAGGCATATATTCCTGGTCGTCAAGGTGGCACATCCAATTGTTACCTTGAAGAAAAAAATAACGACCCTTCTAGTTCCGATTGGAGTCCGGGGTCTCACATACCAACCGGAGCACTGGGCTTCTCGGCAAAAACTGTACATACCCCTTGATTGGGTAATCTCTGAAGGACAGTAACAATGAAAGAACTCTTCCATTGTTAACCGTCTTGTATCGTTGGACATCACACCATATAAGACCTCAACGCTTAGAAAAACCCTCCAGGCATTTGGTGAAATTTGGGTGAAGGCCAAACCAAGGTACTGAAGGAGACGACGATGCAAAGCACTTAAGGGGAATCGTAGGCCCGCTTTGAGCATCTACTCATATACACCAACATCTTCAAAACCCTTGTAATAACACTTCTCGAACTTGAAGGGCAGACGGATGGGAATGTTATTAGATATCTGATACTTCTGCCTAAGTGTATTGAAGTGTGGTTGTTTGATGGAGGAAATGAAGTCGTTCACTGTCCACAAAGGTAGTAGGACAAATTCCTTGAAACCGTCAGGACCTATGACAGATTGGATTGGAGGATCTATACCGTCTAAATCATCGTTCGAGTCATACTATGACCTGTCCTCATCCTGCCCTTCATCTTTCACGTTGGAAGGAGAGCTGGCGAACAGTTCCCTCTCCTCGCTGGAGGTGTCCTAGTCTGCCTGACCCGACGGAAACACCTCTTTGTGGCCCGCTCCCTCATGGACAAAAGACTGACCACTTGACGCCTCACTAGACATCTGCCACCTACAGATGACAAGTAAAGGAAACCTAAGACTCTAGATCTATACCAATGATGGACTAGCATGCGAAATAAAGGACAGAAGTTAATGTGCAAAGAAGGTACTTACAGCTAGACGGTACGAAGGAAGCGACGGACGAACTGAAAGGACGATAAGAAGCAACTTCTTGAGGCGACGAATCACACAAAGTGGACGGTTGCGCTCTGATTAGCCAAATTTTTTTCCAAAATGTAAAAATGAAAGGGATGGACAGTATATATAGAAGGAACGGCACGGAAGACGAAGGGATGCCTCGATTCCAACAAACCATCAATCAAGTTCCGCCATGTGTCCCTAATGCATTTATAACTCTGCTCCAGCCTGTCAATCAAGACACACCTATCAAGGAACAAAACTAACTGTCATTCCATGAGCTCATAGAAGATAGGTGACGGATTCATGAAATGAGGGGGCAACTGAAAGGGAATAAAAATGAATGTGACGGGTCTATTTGAATGAATGTGACGGTATGAGGATGATAGGTTTATAGTTGGCGGATTCAAGGAACACGGACCCATAGTGGACGGATGCAAGCGACACGTAGCAATCATCTTTCCAAAGTTGGCTCCAAAGGATTCCTAAATGAAATTGACTTGCGTCTCACGTTAAGTCTGATGTGACTTTGCTTGATCTCTACACAAACGTGTATAAAAAAAGTTCTAGCGCCACACGCTTAACCCTAATCAAAAGACTCCTATAAGGAAAAGAACTCTAGGAGATATGCAAAATCGAAGAGGTTCTATCCTAGAAGGAAAGGACTTCGTGGCCAAGGCATGAATGTTAACCCTACACTACTATAAGTACCCAAAAACCCTCACAAATCAAGGTACACATTATTCACTCAACTCTGGCATTATAGGATTGCGAAAAAGTTCTAACTTGACTTTCGGAGGGTTTTTGGCCGGCACTACACTAGTGCTCTCTATTGGGTCTTTTCTTTTTGTTGTGCAAGTGTTGTTTTAGCCTTGTGAGTAACGTGTGGCTTACTGGTGATTTTTCGGCATCATCAGTTTTTATAGAAAAAAAAATTAATATTTTGACAATTTTTTTCATTTCCCATAAAAGTTGTGTCAAAACTTTTTTAAAAATGATTGTTAATTAATGCCCTATATATATATAGAGAGAGAGAGAGAGAGAGAGAGCGAGAAAGAGAGAGAGAGAGAGAGAGAGAGAGAGAGAGAGTAGTAAAAAAATGATGGCAAAAATGGAAAACTGACCCTCTAACTTTTAGCTTTTGTCATTTTAGTCCTCCAACTTACAATTTTGTCATTTCAGTCTTCTAAATTTCAATTTTTGTCAATGTAGTATTCTGTTAGGTTTCAGTTACTGCTAATGTTAAGTTTGACTTTTAAAAAAAAAAAAAATTGTAATTAAAAGAAAATTTAAAAAAAAAGCTTGAAAAAAAAAACATGGAACTTAAAATGAGTTCAATCATGGAACAGAACAGAAGAAATACAAATGCGAAACAGAAAGAGAAAATCAAACCCAACGTTATCCTAAATCACATTATCCTTTTCTCTTCTATATCAGCGATCGAGTTCAACCAACTCTTGCCTTGCCTTACACTGTCAGTAGTACTCTTTCAGCAACTCCAACACCCTTGTCGGCGTCAGTTTCAGCCGCGATTGACTCTATCCAGCAATCACTCTCTGAGCTCTGCCCCAACGAGGACCACCAACCTCGGTTCTACTTCGACAACCCTCGGCGTTTCTGCTCCTTCACAAGTCGTCTCCAGTTCATTCTCCAACAGTTCCTCCGCTCGTCCCCTTCACCTGAGTCTCTTGCCACCGCTGCACTCACTGCACTTAAAGGAATCGTTGCCGATCTCTCTGTAGCCGTTGATACGGCTTCGCTTTACTCCAAGCGCAGCAAGATCTTCCTCCTCGTCAATTGCCAATCGCTCTGCGATTCTCTCCAAGAGCGCACTTCAGCCATAGCTAATTGGCTTGCTTTGCTCGACTCCAACCTCCCCAATCTCCACAAAAAGATCACCGATCTCTCCCGAGATATGAAACAAACTCAATTCACTGTAATTTTCTCTCTCTTTCTCTCGTTCGCTCTAAATTTTTTTGCCATGGCTGTTGATTTTGATTTTGGTAGGTAACAGAGAATGAGGAGAGAGTGCATTGTACACTACAGAAAGAGGGGCAAGGAAGACGAACAAGCAAAGTAGTATTAAGCGCCATAATCATGGACTTAGCGCAAGCTCTAGGGATTGAATCCGATAACTATTCCGAGTTATCGAAGCAAGTCAAGCTCTTCAAAGACAACCTAACGCATTCCAATTCGATATCTGAGAGGAAGATTTTGGTGTCTCTGGAGAGACCAAAATGTTCTGTTAGTATTCTATCTTCTTTTTCTTTTTTTCTTTTTTTCCAAGCTTTTTTTTTTTAAATTTTCTTTTAATTACAAATATATATATATATATTTTTTAAATGTCAAACTTAACGGTAGCAGTAACTGAAACCTAACAGAATATTATATTGACAAAAATTGAAACTTAGAGGACTAAAATGACAAAAGTTAAAAGTTAGAGGGTCAGTTTTGCATTTTTGCCAAAAATAATTATACGAAAGGGTGTAATTGTATCAAACAAAAAAAGGAAAGGGTGTGATCACAGGTATTATATACCATATTCATGGCAATAATAGTTTATAGTTATTGGTTATTAATAACCCATAAAAGCCTAATAACTATATTATCCATTATTTCTTATAGTTGCTCAACGGCTATTTTACTCATAAATTCCCAATGACTACAAAAAAAATAATAATAAAGTGTTTGAAACACACACTTATACCAGCAATCTACCACATATTACAAACACAAAATAGGAAAAGCAAGCAATTAAAGAAAGCATGCATGAATATGTTTTGCTATTTATGTTGATGTTTTATGTTTTTGTTTTAGATTAGTTTAGTTTTTTAGGGTTTCTAACATGCTTGTTTGATCTCACATGTTATATCTTTGTTTGATTAAATCTCTAAAAATGTAGTTTTTTCGAATCTATATTAAAAGCTGTGTACGAATACTTGAGTACACATATGCATATTTCATATTTGCGTACACATACTTGAGTATGCGCACGCATCATGAATTCAGGTTAGGGTAAAGTCTTGTTTTTCTTAACTTTGATCATTTTCCATAAGTTATTTGATTCTGTTTGACTTTGTTTTAGGTTAATTATATAGGTTTAATTGTTTTCCATGTTTTTTTGAATCTTTTGCCATGTTTAGGGTTTGTTTGGGATCCGCTTATTTTACTAAAACTGAAAACTTTTTGCTGAATGTACTGTAAATAAAGGTAAATGTTAGTTGAAATTGTATAGTGATATTCATAAATAGTATCAAAAAGTGCAGTAAGATACATGAATAGTAGCAAAAAGTGTAGTAAGACCCATGTTTTAATTGTTATCTTCTTCCTTTTTAGTATAATATGTTTGACTTGTGTTTTATTTGTTTCCTTTTATATTTTGGTGTAATATTTAATTATTGGTGCCTTATTATTTTCCATGTTGTTTGAGTATTTTTTGTCATGTTTAGTTTATTTGATTTTCTTTCTTTGTGTGTTTTATTTAATTGTTAACTTGCCATAATTATTTGTGTTTGATTTGTTTCCTTTTATATTATGTTTCTAGCATGTTATGTGTGTTATATCCTTATGTGCATGATGTATGTTTAGGATAAGGATTAGAGTTCTCTCAATAAACTCTTCAATTAAATACGGCCTAGCAACACATAATAGAGGTCGACCAACAAGCTGGGCAGTTTTGTATGCCTAACACCTTACCGAGTCGTACCCAAACTCAAGACCAATAATTTGGTACGTGGACCCATGTGTGTAAGTGATTTGCCCAAAAGACCCAATATGGTTCTTAGACCTAATCTAGGTGGCAACTCCATCATGTTCGCAGATTTCTTGAGGACCTTAGGTTTTGCAATACTACAATCTGCTCCAGGTTAACCTTAATCCCTCGGTAAGTAACCAAATAACCAAGAAACTTTCCGAGCTGACTCCAAAGGCACATTTAAAGCCATTCAACTTCAGTCGGTGCTTCCGCAGAGTCTCGAAGGTTTCAACGAGGTTGGAAAGGTGATCCTCTACGACCTTACTCTTCACCATCATATCATCTATATAAGCCTCCATAGTCCTTCCCAATTGCTTTTTAAACACTTTGGTAATAATTCTTTGATATGTGGACCCTACATTTTTTAACCCGAATGGCAGGACTTTGTAATGGAAATTACCTGTAGGGGTAATAAATGAGGTTTTCTCTTAATCCTTGGGAGCCAAGACTATCTGATGGTATCTTTGAAAAGTATCAAGAAAACTAATTCTAGGGTGTCCAAAAGTCGCATCAACAAGTTGATCTATCTTAGGTACTGGGAAAGAGTCTTTTGGGCATACTTTGTTTAGATCTATGAAATCTACACATACTCGTCACTTTCTATTCTTCTTTTTCACTACTACGTTGGCTAGCCATTCGGGATAGTAGATCTTTTTTATTGCCCCAACTTCTTTAAGCCTATCCACTTCTTCTTTCATTGCTCTAGCATGGAAATTAGAGGACCTATAGGGTCTCTGTTTCTTTGAAGGGGCATCAAGGGTCGACATTAAGTTGATGACCGATGAACTCTGGATCTACTCCCAGCGCCTCATACGGGCTCTATGCGAACACGTCCAAATTGTTTATTAAAAGCAATATTAGTTCCACTTTCTTTGAGATCAAGAGTCTCTCTCCTACTTGGAAGTACTTGTCTCCAAGGTTGACGAGTATCTTTTTCAATCGTTCACATATGTCCTTGGGTGGAGACTGTAACTACTATAACGAATTCGCTAATTCTACCTCGTCCTTTTGTTTCTTCCCCACGACGACTATCTGGCACATCCATGTCATACTTTGATCTCTGCGGATCTTGGCAATGCCTTGCTCAGTTGGGAATTTTACTTTTTGATGCAAAGATGAGGGTACTGCACACATAGAATGAATCTAAGGGCGTCCGAGAATTACTGTATAAGGGGAATAAGAATGTAACACTATAAAGTCAATTAGCTCTTTCCTTCCTCCAACCTCTACGGGCAATGTCACTTGTCTCGCTGGTGTGACTACGGTTCCATCAAAGGCTACCAAGGGACTGGCATACTTGATTTAGTCATCAGAGGTAAGGCCTAATCCTTCATATAGATCAGGATACATTATTCCCACCCCGCTTCCCTAATCTATCATAACTCTTCTAACATTAAAGCTAGTGTCACCACTGGTGCATCTTCAAGGGGCTGAATAGTACCTTCCAGTGTTGGAAAAATACAGGAAAATACTTATTTGTATCTCATGCAAACATGCGTAGCGGAAAAAATTAATGGATCTACTTCATTCGCAATTGATAACATGTACTATATAAGTTTCAAAATTAGAGAACAAGAAAGCGTACCTTGGTGCGGTGAAATTCAAAACCGAAGATCAGAAGCACTTGGGAATACTTTTAATCTTCACTCCAATTCCACTTAATGCCTAAGATGTGTGGTCTCTCAATCAGTTTTCATCAAAGAGAGAATAGGAGAGTGTCCAACACTCATATACAAACCATTTCATTCCTTGTATGAAAACACTTATGAAAAAGTCTCATGAAAACCTTCTTGGAAATTCTGTATGTTTCTCTCCTTATATATAACTGATTATCTAATTGGACTAGCCTTTTGGGCCATTCCAATTGGGCTCTTGTGTGTGGCTCGGAGTGGGACCAAAAGGGACCAATAAGACACTAGCTCCAATGGGCCTTGGGCTTTTCTGTCAACTTTTGACAAGTTCAAAGTTACCATTAACTATATTTAATACCACTATATAAATATAGTTGCACTCTAGGCCTTATCTACAAATTATATCCCAAGACTTTATTGTACATGCAACTCTTTCATAAAATATTCGTAGTAATACAAAGTCATGAATATAAACTGCTACTTTAAAAATTACTACATCTTAATCCTTGAGTACCCGGTTTAATCCTTTATGTTATTCATTATATATTTATGAAATCCAATTCCATAAATATATACTTTAGTAACTCCTTACTAAAGTGGTTGGACTCAACTCTTTGAATAACCAAACCCATTAAACTTATTTCAAGGGAATATTTTATATCTCCGTTAAGAGACTATGAATTTCATCTTGAGAATACATGTTTCATCAACACTAAATGAGGCTGCCTAGCATACTGAGGTTTTGACCGTAACCAATAGATCTCACTCCTGATATATCAAAGCAACCTACATCTCATGATCATGTCCATTATTCTCTCAGGATTTAGAGTTGATGTAAATAGAAGTTGTGAGATTTATTATTCATTTGACAGTTGTTAGAAGAATAATAAATCTCACAGCGGTCCAGTTCAATATGTCTTAACTTTTAAAACATATCAACATACCAACTAGAAATCTCCATTTCCATGATCAAGACAAATCATCTTAGTTGATATGTTATAGTCTTCGCAGATGAAATGCCCAATTTCATCACCGACTACGGACTAAACTTCTGAGTTTACAAAGAACTTGTGATTTACATCTTCTATGACTAAATCACATACAATGCATCTCATGGACTAAGATAATGTCCCACTAGTTCATTTATAGATAGTCTCATATAATTAAACAATTTAATTATTACTGACATGCCAATAAATTGGATTTTAGTGCATAAACCCCAACATCCAGGTCCTTCCATGTAAAACCAATGCTTTCATCTTCCCACCGTCCATTTTTAAGGGTGGGCAAACCCGCTTCTGGATTTGAGACTAAAGATATGGCCATGATTCGGGATCAATTTTATGTAGTCTCAACTTGTTTCTTGGCTGCATGAATCACCTTTATGGTCCCCCGTGATAGAACCTACGTTCTTGAGATGCTCCCCCCTTTAGGATCTTGAGGCCGAGGATCTTCCCGTACTATGAATTCTTTCAAGTACCCTACCTTCTTGAGCTAGTTCAAATGATCATTTAGGGTTCGGCAATCCTCGGTTGTGTGCCCTCGGTCCCGATGATATGAACAGTAAAAACTTTGGTTCCTTCTTATAACATCCCCACTCATCTTGTTTGGCCAACGAAAATAAGACTCATTCTTTATCTTCTCTACAATTCGAAATTTCTAAACCTGGGGGAAAAAGTCCCTTTGGGGTCGAGGAGCTTGATCTGTTTTAACCTCTTTCTTCTCCGTAGCAGGGACTTTAGTTTTAGCTTTATCCTGCAACTGATCATCTTCTAATCTCTTGTATTCCTCTACTCACTCCATTAACTTGTCCATATCCGTGACTAGCTTCAAGGTTAATAATGCTCTTAGGTCGGAGTCAATATGGAGCTCCACTTTGAATGTGCTAGCTACAATCCCTCTGTTATCTCCACTAATCTCATTATATAACCCCCAATAACGATCTGAGTAGGCCTTGAAGGTTTCCCCCTCCTTTATAGACATAGTAAGGAGTGAGTCAAATGGCTTCAAGGTTCTACTACATGTTACAAATCGCGCCCCAAACACTCTAATTAACTCATCATACCCTCGAATGGATCATTTTTCCAATCCATCATATCATCTCATTGCGGTTGGTCCCAAGTTGGAAGAGAATATCTTACACATTAGAGCTTCATTCCTAAAGTATATGATCATGTTTGATTGTAATGGCTGACATACTCCACAGGATCGGTCTTATCGTCATATGTTGTGAAGGTTGGCCTTGTGAATCTGCGCAGCAGATCTGTCCTTTCAATTTCTTCTGAAAATGGGGATTGAGATATCTGCTACAAGGCTTTGCCAGTACCAGAGGCTTGAGATGTAACAGGATCTCGAGGATTAGGAAACGTTAAGGGCTGAGAGATTGGCCCTTTAGACTTCTCCTTACCTTGCTTTTCCCTTCTGTTTCTCTTGTGGGGAAGGGGGGGGGGGGAGGGAGAGATCGTCCTTTCCCTATGAGGAGATTGCTTCCTATCCCCATGAGGAGGGAGTTGCCTCTCGTTTCTTGTGCCACTCCTACACTGCGCTTGTCTCCTCGAGAGTGACTTTGCACGGGGCTTAGTCCCCTTTTATGAAGAAGCTCTTCGTCCTTTCTCCTAAGAAGCTCCTTGTTTCTTTCAGCTTCCTGCTACAACATCACTACTTTCTCCCTCAATCTTTCCACCTCCCTATCCCTACTAAAGTAAGAGGGGCCTACTGTATTGGTGGCTGACCTTTCTTCCTGCAGGTGTGGGTCAAGTTGTCTTTGAGTCTTTTTATGAACTTCGGATCACAAGTGCTTCGGAAATGCTTGGACGAGATAGATGGGAAAGCCCTCTTCAGGATCGATTTGCCATGACTAAAAAGAAAATAAACTCTTAAGCCTACTGCTTGGTAGAGTATTCCCACAAACAGCACCAATTGTAGGTGTCAAAAACCAACTAGGATAAGGATACCGAATGGATCCACGAGGTGGGGTTTAATTGATTGACACAATTTATTTATATAAAAGAAAAACAGGAAAAAAACACTCCATAGTGTGAAACTCAAGCAATTGATTTTATAAATACCATATATTTCTGATGAACTTATGTATTATAAGAGAAAAAATTCTACTTCCCGCGATGTTACACTATATCAATTGGGTCTCTCTCTCTCTTTCTCTCTCTCTCTCTCTCTCTCTCTGTTACTTGTCTCTAAGCTTTGTTTTTCAACCCTCTTCTATTTGCCTGCCTCCTCCCTTATATAGGCATATCTTTTATTCTTATTCCTACAATTGTCTTGTCGGTAGCTAAGTTTTCAATGATATTTTTCTCTCTTTTATTGGTTTCCTCCCTTCTATTATCTTGAAATTTTGACTTTTAGAGATGTTTGTATTGTTCAAGTTGTCTCATATGTATTCAATGCGGTAAAGGTTAGGTGGAAGTCCCCTCATTAATGTGGAGGTGAAGATCTTTACCCTTCTTACATATTTTGAAAGATTCCCTAAGGTTCTAGATACCAGCTGGAAGTAAGATGAAGATCATTCGTGCACTTAGCTTACTACCTGCCTCACGGGAACAATATGCAAGGAATCCTATCTCCCCAGATGCTCGAGACAATTTTATTCCCTTCCACCAGATCTTATAAGCTATTGGGCCCTTCCATGAGCATGTCTCTGGCCCATTCTACTCCACAAGTACCCATAGGTATTTGGGCTTTAAGCCTAGATAAGGACTCTTCCACTCCCCACAATAATAACAATAATAGAATTTGCAATTATTCCTAATAAATGAAGTGTCCTTTTACCACAAGCTTTTTCTTTTAGCTTTTAATTTATTTTGTTTTAATTTTTCCAACTTTTTTGAAGTGTAAGTATACTTTAACCTACTCTTAGAAAAAAGCAATCAAGAAAAAGCAAATAAGTCATTGCCAAATGAAATTGCCAACAAAGTAATAAAGAAAAATCACAATCACTGGCCTAAGGGGAAAAAGAAGGGCATGATTAATGAAAAGGAGGAAAGGAAAAACATTTTAAACCAACTTGATGATAAGATTGAAATCCTTAACTTTCTGATTGGTCCAACAGCTAAAAATATTACATAAGTGATTATTCTTTCTCATCAATAGAGAGAGAGAGAGAAAGAAAGAGTAGAATTAGCAAACATAATACTATCCGAATGAATTCTAATCTAACCAATTGGGAAGGGATCAAATCCATCCTGCACCATTTTCTCTAATGGCCAAAAGAGCGGTTTAGGAAGGTTATCCCAGTCATACCAATCCCATCCATCACACTTGTGTGGCTCAAGATTTTGGGGAACTTGCTGAGGATCTTTCAAGACAGCACGCATGAAGACAGTGACATAATGGGATGGTTTTGGCTCCTCTAGAAAGAGGTTGTTTGTGACAGTTAATAACTCTACTTGAGCTATGTCCAATCCCGTTTCCTCCTTCAACTCTCTACTACCACATTCCTCAAAACTTTCCCCTGCAACAAAACATCTTTTAAATAATGTCACCTTTCCATTTTCCATATTTTGTTGTTGTAAAGTGTCTTGAAATTCTTCAAAACACATACAAAGTATAATAAATCTTCAACATGTGACTAATTGTAGATCTAAACATTACGCATGCTCTTTCATTGTTCACTATCAATTAATCAAATCTCATCCAATCCATGTAAGATGCCGTGTGAATCCATTTTTTTTTCCTTCGATTCTCTTTAAGGTCATCTTTCTTAAAATTGCTATTATAAATGCTCAATTTAGATTTCCCTTTTTTTTTTAATATAAAACTTATAATATATATTTTTTAACTACTCAAAATAATAATATCTGACTAATTTAGTTTTATAAGAAAAAAAAAAGTATCTAAACAGATCATATGATGTTAAAAAAAAATTGAATTAAGAAATTTTATGTAATTTTAGTTTAGTATTTCTCGTGCATATACAACGGCTTGTGTGTATATATATACATTCTTTTTTATTTTATGTTTATGGAATATAAACATTCATTTTTGGTCCCAGAAATTAGCCCCTATAAAAATATTTCTGATTCCGTGTCCCTGTGCCTGTGCAAGTAGTGCAACACAAAACAATAAATCATATACCATGGTAGATACCTTTCTCAGTTGTCACTCTCACATGGTATGGGTTTCATTTGCAGTTACTCTACTCAACATGAAAGGGAAGTCTAGTACATAAATTAACGATCAAACTGCCCCATTTATTTTATATCAGCAAGTAGTTCATAATTGCGTAATATTATTGAACAAAACATAAATCTTAAATTGGAATGAACGAAAAAGTAAGACAGTAAATCCAAGAAATAAAACAAACTCAGAAAGTGCGTACGAGTTATATAATTCAGATAAAAAAAAATTACAAAAAAAAAAAATCAAACTACCCAAATTTAATAAGGAGAGAAAATTGCAAAAGATAATAGGGAAAATAATACCAAACTCAAGATGGCCGCCAGGGAGAGCAAAAGTAGAGTGACCAATGGAGGATCGACGACGCCCCAACAGGACTGCTTTCCCCTTTACCAAAAATACGCATACTCCCACTCTGGGCACTGCCCCTGCCTCTTTCTCCATTTCAATCCAACTTCCTTTTTTTTTTTTTTTTTCCACTCACCGTCCGCCGTTCACAACTTTTATATTCTCTTTTTACTAGGCTCCCATTCCCATTCATCATTTTTTTTTTTTTTGGGGTAGATTGGGCTCCAGTGTTACTTGTGTTACTAATGTTTCCGTCTTTTCCCAATTAAACGTTGACACGTCAAGAATTTAGATAGGTCAAACAACAAAATGACATTTTTGCTCTTACAGAATAAATACGGTTGGTCATTTGCATTGCATTTGCCTGATTGTCTCGTTGGCTAATGATGCTGATTAAAAGCCTATTCAATGTTGGCCTGTTTGGATGTTTAAAAAAAAGAGGAGTGTAGAGTAGAGGGAGAGAAAGTAATTCAATTACCTTATTTGGAAGTTTTTTAAGATAGGAGGGGGAGGAGTTTGGAGGGGTTTCAACTACCTCTAACCTCTTATTTTTAATTCTCCAAATTGAAGAGATTTGGAAAGAGAATAGAGTAGATAAATTATTGACCAAATGAATTCTCCAATTTACCCTTTCTAAATTAACAAAATTACAAACTCTCTCACACAACTTCTTCAAGCATCAAACATGATCATCCAAAATATAATCCTAATATTTTCCTCCCAATTTTCTCAGCAACCAAACAGATTATAAACCTCAAATTACACTCATTCTTCAAGCATTAACATTAAAAAAATTCATCACAATACAAGCCAAACATAACAACACAACATTATGTTGGTTATAGCCAACTTTTCCACACGTAATCACAGAGCTTAGTGGAGATTGAGAAAACGTACGTACTGGAGAAAAGAGTTTGGATCGTATGGATTTCCTAGTTCAGCTTTTTGATTATGTTCAGCCAATCGAGATCGTATCGGACCATACCAAAAAAAAGAGATCAGATCGTATCAGACCGTCTTTTCTTTTTCCTTTTTGATGTCTTTTGCTGTAATGGTGGCTGAGGAGTATTTTATATAAAAATAATAATTATAAATCAAAGCAATACTCAAAATTCAATATTTTGTTGATTTTTTCAGTAAACAAACAAACCAATTTTTTTTCTTATTTTAATTATTATCAATTAAGGATGTTTTTTTAGTATAATAAAAAAGAAGAAGAAAAAAATTTAATCATAGACCATTGTTGATTATTTAATTCACATTAGAAAACAAACATTATCAAAAAAAATATTGCATGCTATAGTCATTATTATTTAATCTAACAAATTAATTATAGACCAATGTTGCAAGTCCATTTTCAAATAGGGGTAAATTTGTCTATTTAAATCATTTTCTCTCATGTTCCTCCTAATTTTTAAAACATCCAAACAAGATGAATGACTAATTACTCCCTTTTTCCTTATTAATTTTAAAAACATCCAAACAATGTGAAGGATACCTATTCTCCTCTACTCTCCTCCCCACTACTCTCCTCTACTCTCCTCCCTTTCTAAACTTCCAAACAGGCCATTAATTCTATTTCCTACAACTGCCTCATTTTTTATAATAGTGACTTTATAAGTATAATTGTTTGTGGGGGTGTTGAGGGCAATTTTGAGATTTAAGACAGGAGGAACTTTCATACACATATACACTTGTGAGAGACTAGACCAACTTGGGCGTGGGTGCTCTAAAAAAAGAGGTAGTTGTGTGGAGTAGCCACTTATTTTTTATACAAAAAATAAGAAAAAAGAATATAATTACATGTTCAAAATACATCAAATTTCATTAATTGAATAAAAAAAGTAAAATTTGGTAGAATAATCTTACAAGGCTTTGGTCCTAGTTATAATCTATGCAAAAAAAAAAAAATACAAAACTTTGATCCTAGTTACAATCTACCAAAATTAAAGACAAAACACTAATCTACTAACCAAAAAACCTAAGTTCGGGGGCTAGGTTATGGAATGAGAATGTGTTAGACACCCATTCTGCTTAGATAGAGTCTGATCTTCTAGAATCTAATGACCATGATATACCCTTTTGTATAATGTTGAATGATATGTTGTAACACATTTACTTGGCAAAATCATTTTAAACAAAATTTGTTTTATGAATATACCCTCTTCTCAAATAAGATTTGTTTTGTAAATTTTTTTTTTTAAAATGAGATTCGATTTGTAAAAATTAGATCTATTTTTGAAAAGGGTAAAAAGAAAGATTTTGTTAACAAAAATCAGATTTGTTTTGAAAAGGGTAAAAAGAAAGGTTTTGTTAAGGAAAATCAAATCTGATTTGAAAAGTTAAAAAAAAAATTTATAAGTTTATATTCATAATTCAAATATATTTTGCATACATCACATTAAAAAAAAAAAAGACTTTAACCTAACTCTTAATTCATTCTTTGAAATTTCAAAATCTGCAATTTTATTTGAAAAAAGAAAACTATTTCAAAAAAATTTTCAAATTTGTATTTAATGAAAATACAGATTAGTTTTGTGACAAAAAAAAAATTCAAATCTAAATTTAATGAACATACAGATCAGTTTTGACTCGAAAATTTTTTTAGATTTGTATTTAATGAAAATACAGATTAGTTTTGTGACTAAAAAAAATTCAAATCTAAATTTAATGAACATATAGATCAGTTTTGACTCGAAATTTTTTTTAGATTTGTATTTAATGAAAATACATATTAGTTTTTATTTAAAAAAAAAAAAGGTTTTGATGGTTATTAGCAAATTTTAAAACCAAAGAAAAAAAAAATTAAAACAAACAACCAACTAAAGAACAAGTCAAAGAAAATTCCAACTAAGTATATAAGCATGGCAAATATGAATTAAAAAACAAGACATAATAAAATCAAACATATTAACCAAATTCATGCAATGAACAATCACAACATATTAAATAATGGAAAAGAAAAACAGATAGAAGAATGAACCTAAATACCTCTTGCATGAGTGTGCACTTCAAATAGAAGAATAGTTTAGAAATCAAAGAAATTTTCACTTCTTAGAGGTCTAAACTACTTTACTTACAAAAAAGAAATTCTTAAAGCAGAAGGCTCTAGAATGTCTTTAACGTAAGGGGAGCAGAGAAGTCAGAAAAGAAAAGCCCTGAATTTTAATCATTTTCCTCTATTTATAGAGGTTGGGATGCTTAAAAAATAAGCTAAATGAGGTCTGATACGAATTAGAACGGGTCCTTATCTCTTAAAAGTCTAAAAAAATAGGTTTTATCTCAATTAGGAGGTTCTTGGGCCGAGCCACATATTTGGGCCAATCGACGACACTTGGGAAGTATTGATCGGCAATTGCCATGTGCTGATCGACACTCCAAGAGTGCTGGCAGTCCCTTTTGGGTGCCAAGCCTGCTTTTCAGTTTTGGTTGGATTTAGACTCATTTTTTAAGGATTTTTTAGCAGGAAATTGCACCTAGACGCATTTTTGATTCATATTCTAAGAATTAATCTCTTTTTCTTGATATTCAAGTCTTTAAAGTGATAATTATCTAATAGATAAATATTCCAAAAAGACTTAATTATCCATAACATCTTTGTTATTTGATTATCCACTTTATTTCCATGTAAGCAGGCTTATTTTTGACACTAACCAACAACCAATCACAAAATTAGTTAATTAATTTTAATTGTTTAACCAATCAAAATTAATTTAAATTAATCATGCGTGATCAGTTCCATCCAAACAAAATGAATGCAGACCATGAAAACTTAATAATGTGATATCTTTCAATCCGACGGTCTAATTTAGGAATCAGACATACTGTTGTGATCGTTGGAATCTTAAGATCATTTTTATGATATGAAATAAATGAATTAATGTATGTAATGCAACTCTAAAGTTCGGGTATAGGAATAGTCACTCTAGCCATCTTCCAAGATTAAATCATGGGTGCAAAATTGAGTGTTTACAACACTAAGATTATGTTAGAGCAAAATTTCTATATTATATAAAAATAAATAAATAAATAATTTTATTTCCTTTTTTGTTCTTTTTTTCCTTGCTTGGGCTAGCATGTAAAGAAATTGGACCAACACTCCCGAATGTAAATTGTCAAGTCCACTCTATTGGCACTTCCGCTACCTAATGCATATGGTTGATGAGATAATGTGTGTGCAACAACTCATATAAGCCATATGACGGGCATATATGAAAGTAATATATAACCGCTTACAATCTGTTATATCAAATTTGTTTAAAAATTTGTGACACAATCGTTGTGGTCTTAAAAGAACTCAGTTGATTAATACACATGTATCTCGGCAGTGTTAATTAAGACCAAAAAAAAAACCATGTGCATTCCTTTGTATATAAAGTTGACTTTCCTTCCACCAAAAGCAATAGGTTGCATGCTTGAGTAAGAGAATCTAATTTTTCGAAAACAATTAGGGGTAAGGTTGTTTATTAATCACCTATGTTATGCCCTTTTAAAGTTAAGTTCAAATTATACCTAATGTAAATTTAAGAAATGTTATACTTGTCAATTTCTTTTCATTGAATGCGAATTTTGAAACACCCACCATTAGATTACATTTTCTTCTCATAATCTCCATGCTTACAAAATTTCATGATGATTAAAAATTAATAACTATGTCATCAATCAACTACACAAATTTCAAGTTACTATATATAATGAATGAGTTTATGAATTGAATAGTCAACAACATTCACTTAGTATAAATTGGATGTGTATTAAGAATATAGATAATATATAATCAAACATAGAAATATTGAAACTGTTAATCCAATAAAAATTTATTTGCAATGTTATACCACTAAATAAAATTTTATCAAATTAATATTTTACATTTTCTTCTATATACACACTCTAAACTTTGTGTTAATAATATATTACTTACTATCCAATTTATAAATTCATATTTTATGTATAATTTTAAGGGTAAATTGCAAATTACACCCCTAAAGTTTGAAGTTGACTGGATTTTACACTCCAAAGCTTCAAAAACTTAATTTTACACCATAAAGTTTGGTTTCGTTAGCAATTCACCCCACAGTTAATTTCTGCTATTAAGTGACACATCATTATGCTGATGTGCTTTATTTTTGCCAAATTGGCCCAAAATTATGTCGTTTTAGTGATGACCAAGTGAAGAGCTAGCATGCATTAAAACTACATCGCTTTAGGCCTAATTTTTTTTTTTTTTAAAAAAAAAAAAAAAAAAACCTCTAGCCTAAATGACACAGTTTCAAGCCAAATCCTAAAATCTAAAAACAAATTAAGACCATAAAGACATCTCCCTAACCCAATCCTCACAAACCCAAACCCCTTAGCTTAGACTGCACCCAATTAGACCATTGGTTCACCTCGTGAACCCTGGTGGCAGTGGCGGTGGCCACAATGAGTTGCTCTTCTGTTTCTCTCTCTTTTTGAATTTGGCTTGTGTAGTCTTAATTCCTACATCCCAACATTAAATAATGTCATCACACCATACAACAGTAAATTAAAACCATTGGAGGAATGAAATTGAAAAATATTTGTTTTATTTCGTGGTCATTATTGTCAATAACGTATTTTATTCGGCCCTGATTCATGAGTCAAAACAAATGCCAAAATCCCAAAAAAAAAAGGTGCAAATTGCAAATTTCAAAGCCAAAAAATGGTAACAAATAAATGCAACATGATCAAATAGTGGATCAAAGGGTCATAACATTCAAAATCCCACTGGTAGCAATTAAGACTAAAGACCCTAACTGGGTATGGTAAAAAAAATTGACTTTTTGATCTAACTGTCCGATAGAGTTGAATTTTGGACCATCTTATAGGTCATATTTTTCCTTTAGAAACGATAGTTCATGGGCCAATATTGGAGTTAAAACGGATGAGATATCAACAAAATACCAGAGCCCTAACTAAAAATTTCACTTTTTTCAGGTTAAACAGGCTGTTTTCAAGCCAACTTAGTGCAAAAAACTATACTGATTGGGCAAGAATTGGAGTGATCCGGCTAAACTAGCTTGAAGTATGAGGTCTTGAACTTCTCTCACGTAAAGGGTTTGATGATATCTACCACGGATGGGAAGCTATAAATTTTAAGGAAAAACATCATAGAATTTCCTACACTGCGTCACTTCCCTTCTGGGTGCAATATCTTGACGGCTGTAGCTCCGAATCTTGCAAAATTGGAACCTATGAAAACTGAAACATCCAGAGATTTCCAGGGATATAAAGCTTAAAAAAAAAAAAAAAAAGAGCTCTGAAATGCCTCCAAACAGTCACACGAAGATCGGACTTGAAGCTAGCAAAAAGACTAGAAAAATCAGTAAAAAGAAAGCCCTAGAAAATTATGAAAAAAATTTCTCTCTCCTCTCTTTAGGAAACCCATCACAAAAATTCAACCCCTGTCATCTTTATTGTAATTTTCATGGGTAAGATGTAGGGATGGGGTAGTTTCTTAATAACTACACCCATCCCACCCCTCTCTATTTTTTTCCTATGAATAAATCATTCATATTATATATCTGAAATTCCTTTTTTTTTTTTGTTGCCTCATTACTTTATTGCTTTAAATTCCTAGCATTTTGTTGTTGTGGTTTTGTATATCTATTTCTCTATCTCTTTATGCTTATATAAGGTGTTGTTGATTGTAATATTGTGATAAGTTCTTAGATGGGTATTGAAACTTTACCTAGACCTAATATGAGAAGTACCCTTCAGGGGAAGAAGTCTCATTTCTTCTAGGCATCTAGGAACCTTTTAGATTCTTGTTCATATATTTTCCCTTCTATTTAATGTTCTTCCCCTTCTCCTTTTATATATATATATATATATATATATATATATATTACTATCTCATCACCTAAGAAAAAGATTTTCTATCTATCCCTTTTGAATGAACTTTAAACCTTAAGTAAAGCACAACATGGGAATGTTGTCTTAAGAATGGTTGATGGCTTAGAGCTCCCATCTCTTTTTGACAAAGAATCCATAAGACTTGAAATAGATTAAAACTTATTTAAGATGGATTTCTAAAAAAAAAAACATTTTTAATGACCTTACTTTTATTGTCATTTAAATTCAAGCTTGTAAGGGCAAGAAAATCTTAAGGACCCATGGTCCACTAAGATTAATGGCTGGCTTAGTTCATCTATGGCCCGAAACAAAGAATTTGTAGAGAGGGAACAACATAACAATAATGGCCCAGTTTGAGGGTCAGACAAGAAAGAAAATGGCAAAATTTGTATATTAGGTAAACCAATTCCTTAATACAAGCCCTCCCGAGGAGGTTAAAGCTACAATTTCAACAATACTATTCACTCCACTTTATCTCTCTTGTTCTTCTCCTTTCTTTTTCTCCTACCTTAATTTTTCTGTCCCCTTTCATGCAGTCTCTCTTTCTCCTATATATACTCCTTCCTTTCTTACATCTCAACCATCTATTTCCCACCTAACCAGTTTCTTGCTTTGACACTTGTCCCTTCCCATAGTTTGTAGAAGGTGGTAGAAAGAAACTACCTAGCTGTGATCTGCACTGTTCATGTCACTTCATCATCAATACAGCTGATAAAGCTGTTGTCCACCATTTAATGCAGCTAGGAAGCTAGATGCAGAGTAGTCAATACGGAGTCCACAGGCTACCCTAAACAAGAAACCTCCTCCCTTAGTCTTTGGCTCTCACTTGGTAGGCTATAGAATGCTCTTTGACTTACCTCTACACCTTTCCGAGCAACCCTCCTCCTCGGGCCCGTGGCCCTCGGCCTTGTCATCCTACTGCGACCCTTAAGCTTCATCCTCGGTCCTTGGGCCCCCGCACACGTTGGCTTTCAAACTTCATCCTCGATCCTTGAGCCCCCACAACAGCCCCTTCAAACTTGTGTTATTAACCTTGAAGTAAAAGCAAAGTTTTAACTACACGAGCCAGCTACACGTGTGTCATGCGCATTTCCACGTGGTAACATCCTTTCACCTACTCACAGCACACTCCTTACGCTTCGAAATCCACGATCTTTCATTAATGGCATCAGGTAGCTGCTTGTCTCCCCACGTTCTACGGCTTGATCAGGATCGTATGGTCCTTAATTTCCTTCACTTTATGAGTGGGAAAATTACCTCGCATTTTTACCCTTATAAAACAAGGCTTGGGGGCTGGCTGAAGTTCATTAGCACATTCTGGTAATTTAAGTTAAAGCGAGCTCCCAAGGAGAAAATTTTCTTTTGCTTATAGGTGTGTTTAGTCCCTAACCTCTGATTCTGTGTACTCGTCATTTTTTTCACACCACCAAACCCCATGGGTAGATACGTTAAACTAGTAGACACCCCCGAGGCTATGGCTACCTTTAGGGCACAATATAGAATCGCAGACGGTGTTGAACTTCGACACTATGAATACAGTGAATGATTAGTCTTGAATAGACCTCCTGAATCCGTGGTCATTCCTATGATCGCTTTCATTGAAGGCTGGATGGAACTTCCCATGGCAAGGGTCACTAGGGATTTTCTAATAAATTATAGGCTCACTCCCTTCCAATGCTCCCCAAACGTATTTAGGGTCCTCGGGTATGTAGATATGTTAAATAGGAAGATAGGGACTAACTTGACCTAGCACGATGTGAACTGGGTGTATAATTGCCAAAAAGGGGAGAAAACAAAATATTATATCAAATGTAGAGTTCCCGTAGTTAGGTTGATCTCCTGCCTACCTGACTTTTGCAAGGGTATGGACAAAAACTTCCTAATCATCTCGAGAGACTGGCACGATGGACTGCATTGTCCCACCCAAGAAGGGGATTTAGGTAGAAATCCTGAGGACCCTAGGCGTATGTAGGATTACCTTACCTCGTTAAAGTGAAAAGTTAAACTTCTACTTTTATTTGTTTACATTCCATATTTCGTTACTCATGATCCCTAATGTTTGGCATGGTAGACGAATACCATACCACGCCAACCAAGAACTCAGTAAACTTCAAAGACCTAAACTAGCTCCTCAAGTTGGAGATCTTCCTACACAAGGACGGTCAACTCTGAGCCGCCTACATCATCCTCGGGTACAAGCCTTCTACCAAGCGCTTTTAGAGCCCGAAGAACATTATTAAAGCCAAGGACCACCGATTGGCTTTGATTAATGTAGTAGTCCCAGGCTTCTTATTGTTTGAACCCCCTCCAAAAGGGACTCAAGATTCCTAGCTCCTTGCTCTGCTAGCCGCCAAACTCTTTTATTCACAAGAGCCCTTTATTCCATTAGACGATGAGGCTAAGGAACCCTTCCTTGAGCCTGCCGCTCAAGAAGTCACTGAAAAGGACTTCGAGGTCTTCTATCAGTAGGAAGACCCTGTAAACGCTTCCAGCACTTCCCGTAAACACCTACAAACTGCATAAGTAAGCGCCAACCAAGAGGCCACAAACATCCCTGAAGGCATAGGATACGAAGAAAAGACACCTGACCTCATAGCCCCTCTTAATACCCTTGCTAGGGGAAACATCTCAGTAGTGGCAGTGGTGCCTCATCCACCCACTCCTACCGCCACATTCACATCGCTTGTGGAAGTAGCGGATAGGAAAACAAAATGAGCCCAAGGGGGCAAGGGAATGGAGGGTGTCGAGGAGGGTGAAGTTACCAAACTCTTCCACTAGCCCCCTTCCAAGGATGCCCGTACCGAGAGAGGGCTATAAAAGAGGTCCTCCTCCACTAGGACTTCTAAGGACCTTGGGGGGGACCAACCCAAGAAGCCTTCCATCTGTAGTCCAGTCTTCACCCTTAGCTCTAGCAATCTCGTACTTGATGATGCCAATCTGAGGGACCTCTAGAAGGGAAGCTCGGGTCTTATGGCCAAGAGTTTGGAGAAGACCTTGTGCCTGCTAGAGGACATGGCAGAGCTGAGGTCCTTCAAGAAGTGCGAGGTCTTCCTTTCCTTGAAGCAAGATCTGGCTAAGGTACTTGATTTTTTTTTTCTAGTTTGATTAGAAAAAGTTCAACCCAATACTTATGCTTTCTCCATATTGTTTCAAGCTATCCAAGCTACCTTTATGGCCGAGGAGTTGGTAGACCATTTGTTGGACGTAGCTAGGAAAGCTGAAACCAAAATGGAGGCTGCTAAGAGAGCCCACACGGAGGTTGATAAGAAGTTGAAAGACACTCTTGCCCAGCTAGCTAAGGTGGAAAGGGCATAGAAGAATGCTGAATCAGCCCTCAAAAGTTTTGAAAAACAAACCCTGTTGGAACCAATCCAGATGGAATTAGCCATAAACACTGACCCTCCAAACCCGATATCATCATTTCTCAGAACTTTAACTCTTCAAGAACCAACAGAACCTTTTGTCCTCCCAGTCATTGATGAAGCAGATCTAGACTTGTCTGATCTTGATCTAGATGAAGTCTTCATGACTGAGCCAAAAGTAGAAGAAGAAGATGATGTCCTTCGTCCTAAACAACCTCCACCACCACCACCAATATTCCCTACACCACCCGTCATCCCTGACCACCATACAAGATTAACCTACTCATCAACCACAGATTCAAAACACCTGTTCACCCTTGATAACAATCCTCCCTCAAAATGGCATGATGAGATTTTCAACATGTATTCATGGTGTACAGCAGAACTTCAAGCCCCAAACAATACAGTTGCCCAGATCATTGCCAAATTTGTAGCAAGACTCACAGGTAGACTAAGACAATGGTGGATTAACCTTGGAGAATACAGGCAAAGACAAGCAGCCCAGAGTAACACACTCGAGGATTTTTTCACGATCCTCCATAATGAATTTCTTGGTTCATTAGCTCATTACACTGAAGTAGCCAGAGATGAATTCTTACTGATGAAATGCTGTTCTTTTGAAAGAAAAGATTTGGAGAAACACTTTGACAGAATGTCAAGCAGATACTACGCCTTTAATGGCATGGATGATGTGAATTCCAAGCACACATTCTTGAATTCTTTTCCAGAACCACTTGGTGATGAAACTCTTCGCATGATGAATCTTCAAAAAATCACCTTGCAGCAAGCCTCTCTTGGAGAAATCTATCAGCATGTCCTCATTGCTTTGGAAAAACTATGCAATCAAAGAAAATTTCTTTCGGAGATTGACAAGATCCATAGCAAGCTCAAAGACAATTGCAAAAGAAAAGATTTGCAGATCAAGTGTTATGACAAAACCTGTTCTTGCCCAACAAAGAGAAGAGATCATTACAAGAAGTACTCTTGGAAGAAGAAATATTCTCATCCAAAGAAGAAATTTTTCAGAAAAAAGAAATGGAAGTTTCTCAGAAGAAAGCAATTCAAAGGAAAAAATTCAAAAGTCTGTTTTGTATGTAGAAAGCCCGGTCACTTTGCAAAAAATTGTCCAAAGAAATCAAAAGCAGCAAAGCTTTTAGAGCAAGCCCAGATTCATGCAGATGATACTCCATTCTCAGATGTTGAATCACTATTTTCACTTGATGATGATTATTCTCCCCAAGCCTTGGCAGCCATAGCTTATTCATCCTCAGAAGAAGAACCAGATTCAAGCATTACAGATGATTCAGACCCAGAAATCTAAACCATATACACATCTCAGCCTCTTATAGCCCCAATAATTGGCCCCACACCAATAGCCCAAGTTCACATCCTCATTGATACCTACTCCAAACCCATCCCAGTAATAGCTTTGTTTGATATAGGAGCAGCAGCAACAATCCTTCATCCTAAGATTTTACCAGAAGATTTTTGGTTACCTCATCATCAGATGTTCAGAGCAGCCAATATTTGTGGATACAAAAGCGGTGCATTCAAGCCTTCAGAACTCCATTATCATTCTACTTTCAAAGAAATTCTGGCAGTTAAACATGGTATTGAAAAGTTCCAGTTCCACCTCCTTGGATGAGAATATTTCTTCATGGCCAGTTCCAGTTCATCATCCTCAGCAGTCACATCCTCAGCAATCACTGATACCATTACCACATCTTGTGATCTTTCCCTTAGAAAATCTACTGCAAATAGATTAGAATATTTATATGAAATATCCCATATTCCTGAAGATAGTAAAATACCTATTACAGACTTTCCCATTGTAAATCCCTATACTGTGTTTGATAAACCCCAAAAAACCTTCAAAAAATCCATAAAAAAATTTCTCGGTCCTTCTCAACCCTCTAGTGTTAAAGAGTATGTCCAAGCTTCAAAATTTGACCAGTTTAATATTCCAGCCAGTGAGAAAGAAAACTTCATCACTCTTGCCCTTCCCAGAGAATTTGTCATCCCATGGCAAAGACAAGGTTATACTCACCTCCATTTTGGTGCAGTAAGACTTGCACTCACTTTTCATGGTAGAAAAGGACTCCCTATAGCTTCTAGAATTGCTCTCCTTGATTCTAGATTTATGGAATATCACAATGCAGTCATAGGTATAGTCCAAACCACACTTAATGCAGGAACAATCTTTATCACCCTTTTCCCCAATTTCAACATGTCCCTCAGAGAGCCACACCTTTGTGATGCCCTTAAAGTTCAGGTTTAGATTACAGGAGCCTCTTAGGTACCAGATACTTTTGCAGCCACACTTCACTATCAGCTTGCTTACAGACTCCAGAACCATGCTTTTGATGTAGCCATACCAGAGTTTGCCCAGACCAATGATGCTCTTTTGATCCAAGTTGATCCAGGCATGACGCCCATGTGTACATTTGTTCAGAGACAGTTGGATAAAGAACAGATGAAAAAACTTTTTCCAGAGAAATGGATTACAAAATATGAGACTCTCCATCAGGCATCTCAGCCAATCCAGTCCAACACTCCTTTCTTCATCAGAAACCAGAACGGTGACGTTGAAGTTAGGTTTATGACTACCACACAAGAAAAAGAAGAAGTGACAGTCTTTCCAACAGCTATGCTCCAGCCAGTTTCTTATGAAGGTCTTGATGGTCTTCAGATCAAAACATTTCAAGAAAATGGAAAACCTGTCTATGAAGGAAAATCACCCACAGGCCATATATGGCGGGATGTTTGTGATTGTGAAGAATGCAGAGAAGAAGAAGAATTTGAAGAAGATAAGAAAAGAAGAATGAAAAAGTCTTCCCAGCAGATTCTCAAAGAAAGATATGAAGCAGGAGACCCAGAAGTCGACCTCATTGGAGAACCCTCAGGAAGGTTTGATTACTATGTCCTTTACCCCAGATCCAGAAAACAAAAACCTCCATCTCTTCCCCCATGCAAAGAAAGTCATGATCCAAACCAACAAAACCAGAAACCACCTCTGATCCCATATTACCAGAAAGTCCTTCCCCAATTACAAAAATGTCAACCCAAGTCTCCCAGTCAAACCCACACACAAAAGCCCTTACCCTGTTACATGTTTGACCATGCATCACCCTCATACTCACAAAATTTTCCTCCTTTAGAAAATTTTGACCACCCACAAGTCAATGTAAAACATGTTTGGAAGATAAAAAACCTTGTTGGAACCAATCCATATGGAAGTAAAAAACAGGTCTCATCAGCTGAAGCAGCTCTTAATTGGCAGGCAGAAAATGTTGTGGCACAGAATCAAGTTCTTTCAAAAATTCTTGACAACCAACAAAAGTTGACTGAAGCAGTATCCAATACCTTCTCATCCTCAAATTCTCTCATTAAAGATTTGAAGAAAAAGATAAAGTCAATTGAACAAGAATTGGAGACAATTGTTTCTACAGTCAAGGATTTGTCTGTATTCTTTCCCCTTATGGGGCAAAAAGAAAAAGAGAAAAAGCAGTTGTTGATGCAACTCTAGTCTTTGGAGAATTCACAGAAAGCAACTACCCAAGCACCTCCAATGCAAGTTTACATGCCATACCAACCTCGTCAATCACTGTAGAAAGATCTGTCCATACCAGTACCCTCACCATTTTCCCCAGTTTCCCCATACCAAAACCTCCAACCATTAAACATGACACATCCAGCCCAAAATCCTTTCAAACCATGTGGAATTTTTTCCAGCACAACAAACCCAATACCACCACCTCAACCAGAATCTCAACCCAGATTAGAACCACAAACTAAACCACAGAAAGAACCTCCTCCCATCAAAAAAGACAAAGAACCATTATACCAACCACCAGATCCAACCATTAGTGCTTCCTCCAGACCCCCAGATATGAACCTGTTAGCCATAAACACTGACCCTCCAAACCCGATATCATCATTCCTCAGAACTTTAACTCTTCAAGAACCAACAGAACCTTTTGTTCTCCCAGTCATTGATGAAGCAGATCTAGACTTGTAAAAGACTAAAGGACGAAGGAGACTAAAATACAAAGAACAACAAAACTACAAAACCAAGTTATTTCACGAACTTAGGAAGCTACGGGAGGAGAAATGGGAATGATGGAATGTGGATAAGGACGAGACAACTACAAGACGAACATAGGAGGGTGTAAGAAGATCATGGAAGCTTATTAATGGTATATATTGCTAAAATACTATAGAAAATAACTGCAGAATATGGGATAGAACACAGAACAAGATACAACAAACTGATAGATATTATTATATTGAACAAATATTTTACAGGACTGGAAGACATAGATTGTGAAATATTTTGCTGAAGCATTGGACGCCCATAGGAAGGCCGAAAACAAAATGGCTCTAACCATAATAGAGCTGAAGCAAACCAAGAAACAGCTTGAGGCTAAGGAGACAAAAATGTCCCAGGCCGAGTAGGCAGCCTACGATGCAAGCATGACTAAGGCTATGGAAAGCCTCACTGCCCAACTCAGGGACGTTGCTCGAGCATTCTTCCTGGAGGTGTGGGGCAAGGCATTGAATGCTGCGAGGGTTGACACCGACTTAGAGCTTAGGGTTCCAAAGAAGGTGTATTACCCCTCAGTTCTAAGCCTGGCACTTACCCTTCCTCCGCCTCAAGCTGACACTGGCTCCATTCCTCCTTCTTCCTCAAACAAGCCCACCTTTGCTCCTTCTACTGCCAATCCCCATGACTAGGAGCAAGAACAACCTCAAGAGACCTAGGTGGTGGACATAGAGAAGGAAGAAATAGCAAAGGTGGTCCAATTAAAAAAGAAGAAAAAAGATAAGGATTAAGAGAAAAAGGGGAAAGCTCAACCATAATCTAAGGGTAGTAGTTAAAATAAATTATTCTCTATGATTGCCTTTGTGGACGGTGAAGCATAGCTTCATTCCATTAGATATAGAGTAATGATAGAGAAACAAACATTTTTACAAAAAAAATTTATAAACTATTGACGTGGTGAATGGATATTGATAATTGAAAAAATGATGTTAATAGTGGGCCTAGGTGAAAACCAATAAGATGTTGGCCACATCAACAGTTTGTAAAAATGTTGTAAATAGTTTGTAATTGTAGAATTACTCTAAAACATTTACCATACTAAATGCGTTAGACGATATAAATTGGTTGATTTCAAACTTTTGAAATTGTTTTCTAATGAGCAAATATAAATTTGATTGTTTGGCATCAGCTTATAAGCTCAGCTTTTAGCTTTTATGTACAGCTTTTTAAAACCTCATTTTTCCTGCATTTTCTAGCTTTTTCAATTTTTTCCAAGTTATAAGCATACTTTAGCACACTTTCAACAAAAAGCTAGATAAGCTATTCCCAAACTTAGCTCGACAACACGTAAAAAAAGTGATGTGCATATTTCCTTGTGCTTAACTAGTGTTGCTTATATTCGGCAATTTCTTCTGTTTCATCCACACTCTAAATGCCTGAGATTTTCTTCTTTTGCAGTAAGGGCAGGTACTGGTGGCAATGAGGCTGGACTATGGGCCGGTGACCTTGTAGGTACATGCTTCTTTTAATCTTCCAATCTATCCCATGACCTAATGTACATTAGTCAATAGTCACTCTTAAAGTCAGAAATATGATAATTGGCATACTTCAACATACTTTCAATGAGCTCTAGTATGAGAGTCACTGACATTATTTTTAAGTGGTTGTTTTCTGCCTCATATGTAACAATCCTGTCTAGAATACCTCCAAATGCATGAAAAACTAGATAGTGTTCTGATCATTTCTTTTTTAAGGATTCGGATTGACCTGGAGAAGATGAGTCGTGATGAATTATATATATAATAAAAGAGAAGATGAGTCTTGATATGAACGCATCTAACTGTTCCAGATGAATGACAATAGGAATTTTATTGCTTTGTGTTATCTGGTTTAATTGGATTTCTAACAGTTCAGTTCAGCCTGCAGAGTTGAGCCGTTAACAAATACAATGAGGGCTTCAAAACCACTACTGTGGGTCAAGAGCCTCTAGAAAAGGAAGAAACCATAGATCTATATAATAAAATGATCGACTTTGAGTAAAATCATCAGCTTAGGCATTTACATCTTATTAAAGTGACAGAATATATTATAGACCACTAAAAGAAGCAAATATTACGTACAAACCTTAAATGCTGCACTTTTCTATTTACATACACATGATAAGGTTAAAGGAAAAGTTAAGCTATAGAGATCATCAAATGTTCAAGAGGGGACAACAAATGCAAATTTCTCAACTCAAACGCAATCCACGGGTGAACTGGTGTTCCAGAGAAGACAGGTTTAGAGCCCCTCTTTTTTTTGCCTTTCCCTTCTTAATGTGGATCAGCTTGTCATAAACACACCATGGAAAGCTAAGGAAATGATCTCGATTCATACCCTCATTGTAGGTACCCCAATAACTATAATGATATGTGACATGGTACCAAGCTGAAGCTTTTGCGTATACATCATCAGCTCCAGAATCTAATTCACTTCCCCTCTCGTTGAACCAGGCCTTAGCTTCCTTTCTCAAGGACCTTACAGCCATAGTAATTGCTTCTGCGTCTCTTCTCTTAGTGAAAGACTTGCCCATCTTCATAATATTCCCACTGAGTATCTCAGCCTCAGTTTTGATGCCATAATAGTCCATCAAGTTTCCCAACTTGTCATCGTAATTTGCCTTGTAATAAACTGCATCATCAATGAAATCCTCAAAGCCATCAACTTCCATATCAGAGTCATATGACCTCCTTGCAGCTTCGGCAGTGAAGGACTTAAAATAATTAGTATTTGGTGCAATGTCTTTCACCTCCCGGAAAAGCTTTCCAATCACATTGCGTGATTCATAGGTGAGTTTGTCGGGCTTCTCCATGAAATCTGGATATTCTTTGACATGAAGATTAGGTGGTATTACAGCTGGCACACCAGTTTTATTAAAGTCAACCGCAATTGAAAATAGCTTTGCAAGCTCTATGCATGGGTCACTCATTGCTTTTAAAAGCCCTTTATCTGCAAATGCAGTGTGGGCATTGGCAATAATTCCTAAGCTGTCATTGACTATGTAGTTGGTAAAATATTCCTCGACTTCCTGTAATTGAAAAAAAAAGAAAAAAAGACACCTCACATTGGAATTTGTGGGAAATAGAATTTTATATAAGTAGTAAGGTATAAGACTCGAAATAAAATTGAGCAGAAAGTTAAAATTCATTGAATTTACTGTACATTATGACATACAGGAATGCAAGTCATCAATTCAATGCTTTGAAGGATTTTCATGGAATCCAATTCATGTAATGCTGAAAAGACTAAGCTACTATACAGCTAATGTTTTAGTTTCCATGCTGATTGTATATAAAATGCTGCCCCTCCGGTACAATTTTTACCAAGTATTAAAGAATACATAGAGATTAGGCTTGTATGAAATCACAACCCAAATAAAATGTTAAAAAGTTCCTATTTTAGATGACCATCAAATGCAAAACAAATTTCTCAACAGATATATAGAAGACAACTCTCTTAACCAAACCCAACAACCCACAACACAACTTCAAATGCCTTTCAATCATTTACTACCATGCCAGGGCATTAATAAACAAAAATTAACAAATATTGGCTACTTGATATCACCAGTATCTCCCCCCCCCCCCCCCCCCCATCCGAGATATATTTGGGAGGCGTTCATCAAGCATTTCAAATAGACTAATACTTTCTTTTCCTTCTTTTCTAACTCAAATATGAACCTGTGATTGTCAAAATTCCTTCCACTCCACTGAAAGTTACCTATTAGGAGTGTTACTCCCACATTGACAAGAAGAGAAGTGGGGAACTGTGACTGTCCCCATAATTAGCAGAGTGGTGTAACTTCTGGAGAATGTGTTTGTGTGAGAATTGGAAGACAAATCTTTTATGTTAGTGTGAGAGCACCTTCAGGTATATTGGGGCTTTGGGTTTGTAAATGTTTATTGTGTTTGTGAGATTCATCAGAGTAGTTGTAATTCATATTTGTATAGTAAATTTTGGTTGAGGCAAGAGAAAATAATTAGTTTTGGTTTGCAAAGAGGTAAGAAGAAATGACAATTGAATTTGCCAACACAATCTATGAAAAGTAGCGTGCATAGCGACAGAATATTAAAGAGGGAAAAAAAAGCCAACATGCCTTAGTTCCCAAAACAGTCAATATTTTATCAACTCATTTGATTATGAGAACCCACTTTGCAAAAACCATAATCGTAAACTAGGGCTTTTACTTTGACTAGTAAATCAAACCTTAATTGAATCAAACCAAAGCACACACATAAAGACCAACATGCCTCAATACTCAAAACACTCAATATTTTATTAATCAACTCCATCTATACTTTGAGTAAATTAAACATAAATATATGAAAGGACTCTTTACTCAAAACACTCAATATTTTATTAATCAACTCCATCTATACTTTGAGTAAATTAAACATAAATATATGCAAGGACTCTTTCCTGTACTAGTAGTATTACGACTACTAGTTTGAGGAGTCCTAATAAACTAAAAACTTGATAAGGCAATAACTAATAAAAGACAAACTTGGACTCGAAAAATTATAAACTCAACTAAACTACCAAAATAACATTGATTCACAAGGGAGCAAAAGTTACAATTTTGTCTCTAAATACAAAATTAACCACAGCTAGTTAAATCAAATCCATTAACCCTAAGACACATATAACTAAACTTTTAAAATCACATCACTTACTTTAACCACGCTATGGTTGTGCCATAATTGGTATTGCCCATGGATTTAGACAGAATATGTGGAACCATTTTTAAATCATGGTGCTTACTATTTTACTGCTTTGTGCGTTTGTCACAACAATTATAATGACATCAAGCCACACAAGGGGGGAAGTGGGGGGATAGAGATATCATGAATCGTAACATTGAGATACCTTGATAGAAGGACAAAATAAGAATCGAAGATGTCAAGAAAACAACAAGAGAACCTACAATTTAGACCAAAAAAATTTTCCCCAATTACTTGTACATATTATCATTTTATCCAAGAAAGCCATACCTCAAGGGTAACGTCATGATCCAACTGCAAACTTTGTGCTGGAGTGTAATCCATTGGCTGAATTTGCTGAGGTGGAAGGAGTTCACGATCCCAACAGACAAAGTAGATATCTCCATCCAAGTCACTACCGGAACACTCATTTGGATGAGGCCTTATATTTTAAATTTTTTTAGATCAGAAGTCCAAGATTACATGGAAGTTTTACACAGAAAATCAAAGCACAGTCAGTCACAATCATCTTTAGATAAAATTCCACTAAATAGCTTTCAAAAGAATGAACTACATTCTTCCACTTATAAACTAATTGATGATGTTGCAGACAAAGCATATAGAAAATAATGGTTTATCTTGTACTGAAGCTGAAGTCCTAGGTTCCAAAATACACAGACTTAGAATACCCAAATTGGTTCAGATGCCAAAATGCCAATATCATCTACATCTCAAACTATAAAACCACAAGGGAAAGTGAAGTTTTCGTGTCGCATAGAAATTTAATTCCCCTGTGAGAGAATAACATTAAGTATCTAATTATTTAAACCATGATTACATTATTCTTTCCCTTTTCGGAATTTTTTTGGTATAACTCTAACAGGAAGACTGCCACATCGCAAACCTGTATTCATGTGTTTATCATGTTTTAACAAATGACAAGCGTAGTTGACAAAATTATTGCTAACTAGAAAGAGACATGACTAGGCCTCATATATAAAAATTGAAGGACTTCATGCAAATTTATCCTCAAAGTTTGCAGTTGCAGCATATCATCTGCAGAGAATAGATTCTAGCAGTCAACGTGTAGAATCTTGCTAGCTCATAAACAAAGTGGATATTTCACATAAAGACATGAGAGACAAAGCTAAAAGTTGACATCCTATAATTCAACTAAATCAAGGATTAAAGTTGCAGAAGTACTAGAAGATAATTTACCTAGATCCTTTTTGGGGAAATACAACACAGTCCACCATATGGTGCAAAGCTGGCACATTAACAGCCTTCAAAACACGCACATCTCCTGGGTGCAAGCAAGGGTTTTTTGCAACAACTATTTTCCCCACAACAACTTTCTGATCTGATCCACTTCCATGCCACATGCTGAAATCATTGTATAGCTGCCTATGTCTATTGCAAGAATACTGCACAAATACCTCACCATATTCCAAGGTTCTGGTTTCATCCAGACACCCCATCATTGCTCTTCCATTTGGAATAAAAATTCTTGTTTTAGTCCTTAATTCCCACAACTTTGATGCCCGGAAAGTCTGCAGCATCATAGAAAGAAATGGTTCAGAATCAGGCCTATAACCACACATGAGTATTTCCTTTAGAACATTGGTATTCTCTCCTGGGGACATCAAATCCAGAGCCTCCTGTGCCCTTAACGGATCTGTTAATATAGCATCAAGTTGTTGAACAGCTTCTCTTTGTTTTTTCTCAAAAACACAATCCTTGACTCCAAGGGTAGACAAAAGGGTGATCAATTGGCGATTTAGAAAACAAGGTTGAAACTTGCTAAATGCCAAAACATCTAGCTTTGTGTTATTAGATTCATACTTAGACATGCTCTTCCTTAATGATAATTTCACAAATGATGTCGGATCAATTGCCACAACACCTTTGTACCCAGCATATCGAATCTGAAAGGCAGATGGAGTTTGTCCCTTACAATTGCATTTTAAAGCCACTTTCCTAGCAAATTCAGCAGATATTTTTCCAATTCCATCAGAGAAGACATAATTGACCCCACCATGTTTAATCTCTATGTCAGGAATAATATCAATTTCCTGCCTACCAACACTAAGAGTTTCTGTGGATGAACCGAAGGATTGACCCAGTCTGGCAGCATATTTCGCCACATTTCTAATTTGACGAAAATTGCCCATCCACTCTCTGATATCAGCAGCATTAAGTCCCTCTCTTGAAGCAAACATCCACAATGAATTCTCCCGTAATTGACTTGATGAGAATGCGAGAAATTCAAACCTCTTATCACCAATCACTATGCCATTTCTAAGAATAGATAGAATCCTTTTGTAGATTCCAGTTCTTCTATCCTCATTCCCAGAAGATGCACGCGGAGATAAATCTGTTGAATACATTTTATCTAATTCCTCATCAACAAATGAGACACGAAGAAAATTATCAATATCTCCAAGATAATTGCGTAGGACACGATTTGATACATTAATTTCTGGACCACAGAAGTAAACTTTACAAGGTGTTATCTGAACCCTACGTACGTACACCAACCCAGAGTCTAATGATATAGCAGGAGACTTTGGAGGATACCTTGATGTCATGTACTTTCTATACTGCTCACTGAGCCACTTCGAAGGCTCATAGCAACATTCTTTTAGGTGAAAGAGTTTCTCCAGCGCATATTCTATATGGGAAATCTTAATTTTTCTTGGATCAATCAAGCGGTAAAAACTGGCATCAAGTGTTGGTCCTGCAAGACAACCATTCTGAACCAACGAGTTAATTTTAAACAAGATCTCATATGGTAAAGCAACACCAGGCGGAGGACTAACAACAGGCACTAGATCCAGATTGGATGAAAAACTAGACCCAAGTTCCAGGATATAATTTTCTTTACTTTCTTTGTAAAAAGCAAAGTTCTCCTGAAAATTTGGTAGTTGATGACCAGAAGGAAGCTCCAAACAAAAAAAAGAAGACTGCCCAACACAGCATGATGGAGTGAAATCAGTTGCACGGATCCATTGATCATCAGGAATATGCATGAAATAATTAAGAATAGGATTGTCAAATTCATTTCCTGATGTGCGCACAGCCTTCTCATAAATCCGAGGAGCGCCAAATAACTAAAAAAAGAAAGACAAAAAGAAAAATATTATAATATAGATATTTATAAGAATCCTACCATCAATGTGCACTAACAGTAAGTGTAAGGAGAAAAAGTAAAGTCATTTTGTAATTATAGAGAATATACCATGCTTTGTCAATAGCTATAGCAAGCATCAACATATACCTAGAGTATATGCTTATTAAGCAGTTGCTCATACTAGACACAAAAATTTCTCTTTATATGAACCTTGCACAAGATAAGTAACTACCGAAAATATTATTTTGCATAAAAAATTCAATTTATATATGCATCACAAGTGTTGCACTGATAAGTTCTCCTAAGAATAAGTATAGTTGTTTACAACAGAAGACAGAAAAATCAAAATTAGAATTTCAGAGTTTATGCACAACTATAAGATGATAAAAGAAGATTGGATGAACTTTTTAATTGGTAAACTACACATGCAACCAGTAGGTCTTTGAAGCCAAAACCTTACCCTCCAGCCCATTATTATGAGAGAAGGAAGTGCTAGTTGAACCATAGTCCACTGGTAGATGAACTTCTTTGAATATATAGTCCAGATATTATTTAAATTATGTAATTCTTAACCCTTGTGGGGGTATATTTGTAATTTGAATATTATTATTTGAGGATTTTTTTTGAAAATAACTATAAAAGCCAAACTAATTTGTTAGTTAGCACAGTTTTGAAACTATTTGGGTATCTAACAACTCGAGACCAAAAGACTCAATTTCGGAGTTATAAATCGAGTATAACTTACTTGATTTTCAGCTGAGGTGGACACCTAATCCACGTAGGCACCAAACTCAAGTCCTATGGACTCGATTTAGTTTTGCTTCATTTTCCTCCAAGAACCACATGAACTTTCTTGTTCTTCCAAGCCCCAAATACCCATGAACAAAACCAAATACAAAACCAAATACAAAACCCAAAACAAATCAAACCCACTCTCCACTCTCCACTCCATTAACAAATACTGGTATTATAATTTCAGTACCCAGCAATTCTGAAATACCACCTACTGAAATTAAAACGAAGCATACTAGCAAAACCCAGAGATCAAAACGCAGAGATCAACAACCAAAGACCAAAACGCAGAGATCAACAACAAAGAAGAAAGAAGCAATGATGCAAAACCCAACAAACCAGAGAAGCAATAACGAAGCAACCCAGGCACCGATTCTGACCAAACCTAGGCGGCGAAAGCTTCAGGCGACGAAAATCGGATCGGACTTATTGTGGTTGTGGTTTCTCGCTGCCGCTCCAGTGGAAGAGAAGAACACGTTGGAGTGGAGAGTGGAGAGTGGGTTTGATTTGTTTTGGGTTTTGTATTTGGTTTTGTTCATGGACTTTTGGGGCTTGGAAGTGGAGAGTGGGACGGCATCTAGAGAAAGTAAAAAAAGGAAAGGAAGAACAAGAAAGCCGATCAATTCTTGAAGCAGAACTAAATCGAGTCCATAGGACTCGATTTCTAGATGACAGAACTTGAGTCTGTTTGACTTGAGTTCTATGTCTACGTGGACAAATTTCCACATCGGCCGCAGCATGATGTTGAAATCGAGTTTATTGTACTCAATTTAGCAATCCAAAATCGAGTTTGTTACACTCAAGTTGTTAGATACCTAAATAGTTTCAAAACTGTGCTAACTAACAAAATAGTTTGGCTTTTATAATTATTTTATAAAAAAATCCACTATTTGAATACGATAAAACCAGTGTTCACATGACTTGATTCAACAAAATAAAATATGCAAATTGTTCAACCAATACAATGGAAAAATCAATACTTAAATAAAAATATTTGTTTAGCTGAAGAGAATATATATATATACAATCAAAACAAAATAGACCAACCTGAATCAGAAGATACTTTGCATATTGACCAGGAGGACGACGTAACTCAATTTGCCAAATATTCTCATAGGAAAGATCAAGTTTGTATTCCACATAATCATGGGACAAAAAAAATTGTAATTTCTGCAATCCAGCCCCAAATTTCACAGAAACATTCACCGCTTTCCATAGAGTTACAAATTTTCCATTTGAAATCTGACAGCCAAGATGCAGCTTTATATTTTCCATGCTATGCAGAAAGTTTCTTGGCTTTGGTACAATATCACGCTCCATTTCCCGAGCCGTCAAATAAGAGGTCCCATACCATAGGCGTTTACTAGCCAAGGAGATAATCAACTCAGCATATCTAGTGGTGGTGAATTGAATGATAGCATATGCCAGTGGACGCTTACCTTTGGATTGCCTAATCTTAATAGCATAAATAGTTCCTTCACCTGTATATTGCTCCACAAATTCCTTAACTGCCTCTGCAGTCACAGCAGAATGGAATCCATTCAACTGAATTGTCTTACCCATCCAATCCAATTACTTTGACCAGGACTCCTTTCTGCCATAACAAGTCAGTTATCAAAAATATGTTAATGTTTTGCATGAGCACAATATATCATAAAACAGGAAAAAAGTGTTTAGCATTTCTGTCAAGACAATAAAAAATTTATTCCCTCTTTCATAGAAATTAATGATAAAATATATACCTTACCAAATTAAGCTTATCGAAATAATTAGTATAAATGTTAAAAGTTTTGAAAGTGTTTAAACCCAATTATTTAACAAGTAAAATTGCATAACTTAGTGAAAGATCATAATAACTAAAAAAAAAAAAAACCAACAAGTCTTTATCAATGCAAGAAAGGCAAGAAAAAAAATCAAGCTTCTATACAAAAAACAATTATCATCCAGAAACCAAGTCTGGTATGGATACTTCCAGACCAGACAAAAAACATTTCTATGAGCATCCATGAAGTAATATTTTGAGGCGAGCTCAATCTTTAACTAGACGCAGTCAGAGAAAACAAGGATTGTCTAAGTATGTAACTATCATCATGAGATCCATCACTCTTGGTCTTCTTGAAAAATTGATTTTGAATTTTAATTTATCTCTTCATTTTGTGCATCACCTACTTGTTACATGCCGCTACCTCACCACCTAGTCTCTCATCTTTACTGCATCACCACACAGCCATGTCACACAATCAAATAAATAAACACAAACTTAAATACTAAGTAACCACTAAGATTTTGGATGTACTTCCCACTAAATATTTGAAAGACTCTGATTCTCACTCTCAAAAGAAAATCCAATACTTCAAAAGTTCTAATCAAATGCTGCATAAGAGTGCTAAATCTTGTAATAGATCATTGAACTAATAATGGGTAGGATCATAGATCAAAAGCAAATCTAGCACTTCACAATTTCTAATAATCCCCAAGCAAGAATGGTAAAAAATTGGACTAGATTGTTGAATTAACTAAGGGTAGGATTATAAATTTGTGCTTGACAATAAGTCCAACCAAATCATTAGGCCCTTTCTTTGTAGGTTCACTCTTCAGTCCTAAACCTTTGTCTATTCCTAAATTTGACTAGGCCATACGACTCTGACTCTTTCTTAAGATTACACACTCATATTTCTATTCTACAAAAAACTCTAACCTTCACCGTCATGTTGGCCTTTAGCAAAGGGGGAAGCTATCCCTCATCGTATAGCCTAATGTTCAAAACAAGTCTCTATGCTAGATCATAAGAAGTGGATACCAGGGAAAAAAATCATAAACAACTAATATTCTAATATTACAATAAATAAGCATTTCAATGAACTAATATGATAGGCACATGCTTGTGAGGGTTTTGATCTACTTGTGTAGCAAATTAGAAAGGTTCAGGTCTCTACTATTCAATGTGACTGGTGACAACATCAAGAAGTGGAAGTAGTGGCTTTGGCTCTATATTGATCATATGATCCATTATTAAAAGAAGACAGATCACTTCACTAAGTAGCAGTTTGAAAAATAGGCAGCAAAATTAAAGACATTTTGATACATACCAGTAACTAATCAAAAAACACAGTATCTATGCCAACTTAGATTTATATAAAACAAACATAACTAAAAGACCCCCATATGTTTTAGATAGTGTATCAGATTATCCACTAAACAAAAGTACTATAAGTATGACAAAAATAATGCACATACTCAAAATGCATCAAAATTAATCAAACATACTAGTATGGACTGTGGAGCAACACAAAGAAACCTTTACAAGAAATAAAGTAACCCCTTTATTAATTGAAGATAACTAAAAGACGGGGTTTTAGATAATGTAGCCAGATTATCTGCTACTAGGCCAAGCAAATGGTACAATGAGAATTATAAAATAATGCTAATAATCAAAATGCATCAAAATTAATGAAACATACTAGCATGGACTATGAAGTAACACAGAGAAATCTTTACGAGCAATAAAGCAACCCCTTTATTAATTGAAAATTCCAAACAATTTCTACTCAGTAAAACAAATTACACAAACAAGCAAAAAAAAAAAAAAGGCCCTTTGATCACTTTCACTTGCTAACAGCGCACAGTCACAGAAACCCATATAACTGATGAAGAAAAAAGTATATATTATAGGAGTCTCAGTGTCAGTTTCTCACCAGAAATAAAGGAAAAAACCCCAAAGCTATGAAGAATGTGAAAGA
The DNA here is from genome assembly GCF_040712315.1 of Castanea sativa. Lineage (NCBI taxonomy): Eukaryota > Viridiplantae > Streptophyta > Magnoliopsida > Fagales > Fagaceae > Castanea > Castanea sativa. Next base: position 24,242,594 of record NC_134015.1, on the reverse strand, counting down.
ACACAAACAGAGAGACTGTCGCTCTACTCTTCACCCTTCACTCTCTTTTGTTGTCAATCCTGAGTCAATTCCTTAGACTAAAACAAATATACATAGAATTAAAGGGAAAGGAGGGTCATTATTCCCTACTTCGCGTGACCCTTTTGGTTAAACTATTTCTGCTGACTTGTTAAGCTGACGTTGCCATGACCCATTATTGGATTTTCACTCTTCAACACGGTCAGACTTACGTGCTACTGACACGTTTCGATGTTTGGTTGGTTTGTGAAAGCAAGGAGTCTCTTATAGCTAATCGTTTTAGGTCACCTAGTGAGTTACTCTGTGCTTGAGTGTTCTAGATTCTCTCCCATTCACTTCTGTTTGGTGGTAAATAATTTATTTTAGGCTCAATTTTTGCTACCTGTATTTAGATAATGAAGGAAAATTCTTAGGTATTCTTATAGTATAGTGAAATAGTATTCACTTCTCTCACATTTATAATAAATCTCACCATGAATGTGAGAGAAGAGAGCACCATTCTCCATGTACCGAGAGTACTTAAGAATTACAATATTTTTACAAATTACTGATATAATTTTAATAATTTTTAAATAATTATTGATAAATATAAATATAATGTTAGTAATGGCTTAAAAGAAATGTTAGTAATGGACCTATATTAAAAATATAACACCCTTTTTAGTAATTTGAATAAGGGTCCGTTTGGTATATATGTTTAAAAACTGAATATTATTGTTTGAAATTATTTGTGAAAATACGTGTAGGTAAAAAAATGTGTAAAAAAAAAATGTATAAAGATACATCTAATATTGTTTAAAAACTAAAAATTATTGTTTGAAAACACAAACCAAATAATCCCTAAGTGTCGGGTAATTTGGGCTCGAATATTGGCAATGTAATCATTACGCAGTGGCTTGTCTATGTTTTATTCTTTTTCCACATGTCTAAAAGCGTAAAAGACTAATCCTTGACCATCGTCTGCTTTAAGGGAGAGTAATCATATACCATGAAATCTCTCGTATTATGCTTAGATTATCCAATGAGCCGGTTATTGCACAGCAAACTGTTTCACAATTTTTTTTTGCCATAAATGATAGACGATCACGGATAAATGATCTTCTATCATTTACTCATGAATTTTTTTTTTTTTTGAGAAAATCATTTACTCGTGAATTTATCATTTATTCACCACTATTTACAATTTGTCACATAAAAAATTGAAAAAAAATTTGTGGCTTTATATTTTTTTCTCATCGACTACGCTTTATGGATTTTTCGACGTAAGAAATTGACCATGCTAGTGAGCGTCCTAGAGTCAATGACCCACCCACTGTACGGACACTCCAGAAAAGTAGTGTGAACGATTGATTTTCAGTCTCCACAACTGGACCAATATCTTTTTCTCTCCATTGGATTTGTTCACGAGCACCAAATTTCTAAACAATTTGTAAAAATTTAGTGAAACAATTTTTGTGCCACAATTTGTGGTGAATTATAAATAATTGAAAAAAAGTGATAGGTTTATGTAAAAATAATAAAAATTTAATCATATTTTATTAAAGATGCGATGAAAATTGCAACACATAAGTTAAGAGTAGTGTTACAAAATTAAAGGACAATTCAATAAAATTATAACTCTAACTCTTACTAAAACATTTTCTAAAAAATAAGGTTATTCTCCTGTAGAATTTCAAACTTCTTTATCTACTTAGAAATAAAATTCTCAAAATAAAAACACAAATTTTTTTTGCTACAAAATAAGACCACTAAAATAAAAAGTCTCATCACACATGCAAAGCGCATGTGATGATGCTAGTGTGTGATGTGGCTAGTATTATCTAAAGAGTAATGCTACAGATAAAAACTATTTTATAATATTTTTACAAACTATTGACGTGACAAATTTTTTTATTTTTATTTTTATACAAGATAGAATTTCTACTCTAACCTAATCTAAGTATATATGTGTGTAAAACTCCCACGTGGATGACTTAAACCCCGACTATTGCCTCCCACACTTCACAAGCATTTATACTTATGGAGTGACCACTGCACCAAGAATGCGCGACAATTAATGTGGCAAATTCTTATTAATTCTAATATGGGTCTACTACTAATATTACATTTATGTTTACCAATATTTATTTGAAAATTACTAAAACTACATCAACAATTTATAAAAATGTTATAAATTAATTTGTGTCTATAGCATTACTCATCTTCATTACGAGTCTAATTGACAGTGTCGTAGTGTGCCATTTTTTTTCACAGACAACAAAATGTTTTTTTTTTTTTTTCAATAAGACCAGTATACTTGCTCCATTCGCTTCCACTCATATTTTCACAAGTTAAAATTTTTAATAAGGCCAATATACCGTCTCCATTTCTCTCACACTTAAAACAAATTCTTTGCTCCATATAAAAAAAAGAAAAGAAAAGAAAAGAAAGATTCTTTGTCTTCTTCTAAAAGCCACACGTCCAACACTACAAAGATATTTTTCTTTTCTTCTTTTTTTTTTATATTAAAATCTATTTGGATTTTTATTTTATATTTGATATTAAATAAATAAAAAAGCAAAAATATCATTTTGATCTCTTAATTTTTGCAGTAGTCAATTTGATCCTTATTGCCTTAAAGTTTTAGTCAATTTGATCTCTACCATCTCATCAATGAAAAATGACTATGTAGCAAACGGTGTGCATTATTAGCACACTTGAATACTACCTAGTTAATAAAATAATAATAATAATTTTAAATAGGTAATTTGGTCATTGTTCTTTTAACCTTAATGATTGTAGAATTGTAGTGGTGGATTTGGCTTAGTAGTAGTGCTAAACTGTTTCGATGGTGGAAATTTGGGATCGGTGATAGTGATGGTGATGGTGATGGTGAATTTACCATGAAAATGCAAGAAAGTAAAAAAGAAAATTGAGAAAATAATTAATAAAAATATGTAAAGAAAATAATTATTTATTACTAAAAAATATGGTATTTTTCCTAAAAGTAATTATTTATTACTAAAAAAACAATATTAAAATTTTCAATAAAATAGAAAATAGTTTTAATTATCAAAATTTTGGTTCAACAAAATAAACACAAATAATGCTAGAAATACATCCAAATTCACTAGTGTCATTATTTAAAAAATGTTTGAGTACAACGGCCTAATATTGTCAAATGAAATTTTTAACATTTAGGAGTAGAAATTAATGTTATATTCCCATTTAGTAGTCAAAAAAATTCCTTTAAACAAATTATGAGTCTCACTTGCAACTAAATTCTTATTCATTAATGCCATAAGACTGCAACATGTTTTTTAAAAAATTAACATCGTATTTTAATATATTCAAAAAATAAATAATTTGCACCTTGTTTAATAATTCCTTAATCCTTTATTGAACTTTTCTTCAACTCTGCTTCTCTTTGATAATGGTAAAATCAAAAAAAAAGAAGAAAAAATAAGTGAGTTTTATATTGGTAAAGTGAAAGAAAATCGAGAGTAAAATATTGGTAAAGTGAGATTTGGTGGGAAATATAAAATGTGAAAAAGAGGAAAATATACCTTTTAGCAAAATATTGGTTAATTAGAACATTTTTTTCTCAAGGAGAGCAAAATCAACGTTTCTACCCCTGTCAATAACATTACTTCAACTGAATTAATTGAACTGTAGGCTCTTAGTTACATATATAACTAGTCAACAACTTCTTCAATTCATGAGAAAGTTTAACATAATATGATTTTATTTTTCTAAATATGAAATTTGATGATTTTATTTGAAAATTGAACTATATATTCTAGCATTAAACATTTGTTATGATTGTGTTTATATTTGGAACGGTATATTCTACTATTTAAATAGAATATAAGTGGATGCTTTATATATATAGAATATAGTTTAAAATTAATTAAAATATATATATTGTTCAATGTATAGCCTAAGATTTTCTTTGTTTTGTCAAAAAAAAAAAAAAATACAAGTATATAATATATATACACATATATTTGGCCTAAATAGAAAGATCATGTATTCAATTTATTGAGTGATGCAGTGAAAAAGAAAGGTTACATGAATTAGCCATATTATCTATTGTAAAAAAAATGTTAGAGGAACTTCAAATTCTTTAATATAAAAATTTAGTAAGTACTTTTGCATCTAAAAGAGCGAGTAGAATAAACTTGAAGTAACAAAAATATTTAAATATATAAAATAAAGGCTTCACTTTAATCTTCACCTTAAGCCCCAAAATCCATATAGCTGCCTCAATTCAATTACAGAAATTTTTTACCCCTCATAAATAAATAAATAAAACCTTTTTATCCTTGTAGTAAAGCGTAACAAAGCTATTGCTCAATGGCTGCATGCACATCTAATCTGGATCATAACCATGGCTTCGCATTCAACTCAATCTGACCTGAACAAATGCACAGGAGAGGTGAGGTAACTAAGGGGGTGTTTGGTTGGTGTTTTCAAACAACCATTTTCAGTTTTTAAACAATATTTCACGTATTTCAATACATTTTTTCACCTATACATATTTTTACAAATATTTTCAAACAACAATTTTCAATTTTTAAACACATATACCAAACAGATTCTAAGGGTTTGAGGTATATATCTACCGTGAAGCTAACAGAGTAGCAGATGGGCTAGCAAAAAGGGGAGAGAGCAAAGTAGCCGTTTAGAGTTGTATTCCTATTGTCCACCTTTTCTTTTGTATCGGTACTCGTAGAGAGTGTCCTATGAAACCTGGATCTAGACACCAGCTGTTGTTGGTGTCAAATTGACAAACTTGATGTATTTGGTCTATGCTGTTGTAAAATGATGTTTTGAATTTAAAATAAGTATTGTAAAAACTTTATGAAGAATTGTGGTTGCGAAATGGAGTTTAAAATTTTAAAAATGCTTTATTTTTAGGCTCTCAAAATGCACTACCCTAAATAAATTCCCCTTTCTACCAAAGAAAAAAAAAAGGTTTTGATAACACTAGGAAATTATCACATTCCGTACAAACCAAAAATAATGAGCTGTATCCCATAGGTGAAACAGTAATGAAAAGGAAGGTATCTATTGGCTTAGGACGTCACGGACAAGAAGCTTTTTTGTATTATAGTGCTAATTCTCTAATACTACTCTGGAAACTTTCATGGGGGGGTCACCCTGCTCCCCAATAAGGGGGAATGCTCTCCTTCTTGTGGAAGTTTAATGTGGGGGAGACCTGTCCTGATCGTCCTGTCCACAAAGCACTGATTGAGTCTTTGAAAATTGCAAACTTCTTCCCCAAGTATTTGAGAGGAACTATCCACTACACCACTTCTTACTTGAACCATTGCAATATCACTTTGCATAGATTTTTTTTCCTTCCCAATTATTCAGATGTGTATTTTCCAGGCTTAACAAATATCAAATAGGCCTACGTTTGTTAAACTAACCCATCAAGCTTATCTATCTAGACAAAGATTGGCTTCAAACTTAAGCCACAATTCCCACTAAAAAAAAAATTAATATTGTAGAGTTTTAGACCCCTTAACACAATATGTTTAATCTAGTTATTTAGCTAAGTGATTACTTAAATAAATTATTCAGTTCTAGGTTAATACATATAAATCATATTATGTAAATAATGCGGAAATATAAAGAACACAACGATATGATAACCTAGGAAAACCTAACCGGTAAAAAACCTGGGGAGAATTTAACTTAGTTATCTTCGAGGTAAAAACAGATCCACTATGAAAGAATTGAAATTTTTACAATAGAACTTAGATTACTAACATTCTATTGTTACTTCGTGTAGAAAACTTACTATCACGACCACATGACAGCTCCGAGTCCACGAACTATTTCTTTCCTTGATTTGTTGCAACCATAAGTTCTCCTACTTGTGACTTTGAGACTCCACTTAAAGGTTTCAGTTCTTCTTTAAGTTTTTTAGGTAACAAGGTGATCATCAAGCTCTTGATGCGAATCTTGATCTTGATAACCCTATGTGTGTGTATGAAGATAAACACCTTAAGATCTCACAAAAGATTCACCACACAACACTCAAAAGACCTCTAAAACGTAGCTAGAGTTTTTCCTTTTATATGTGAAATAAAACATAAAACCCTACACGTCAAACGAGCTGGGCTGAATTGAAAATTCTGTAGAAAATTAAGTTTGCACGAGTTTCGATTGATCGAATCTAATTTTTGATCGATCGAGCCTTGCAGATTTTATCCAATAATTTCTGCAATCACTTGATTCCAATTTTACAATTAAACATACTTTGAGCAAGCCTAAACTTAGACTCTATATTTTGATCATGGTTTGCCAATACATTACATATTGAAGTTCTAATATATTAGTCCCTAAGGTCTTAGAACCTAACAAAAATGACTACATATTTTAAGAATTTAACTGTTGAATTGCATATTGTTTATGTTATTAACACACATATCAAATTTCGTGTTAATTGGATATTATTTACTATTCGATTCATAAATTTATTTTTTATACATAATTTTAGACTACACAAACTTGAAATTTTAATTGATGACACAACTATTGATTTTTGATCTTCTGAAAATTTTGCAAGCATGGAAGATATAAAAAGAAAATATAATCCTATGATGGATTTGTTAAAATTCACATCTAAATAAAAACTTATTAAGTGGAGTTGTAGTTTTAGGTTACAACTAATAAGTTTGTAGGCATACTTTGTCCAATTTACAATTAAGTTTAGAATTGGATATGCATGTAAAGAACACTCACCAAAAATATCTTGACCAGGATAATTCCAAGATAATAGGTTTACTACGAAAGAGCTGTAAGGATTTTAGAGTTTCTTAGAAACTCTTAACGATCCTATATCACCTTAGGCACCAACTACGAGTTCAAAATATATGTAAGAAAAAAAGCTGCAGTATATATATACTCTACTTGTAGACTAGATCTGATTTTTGAGCTCTTGCCAATAAGTTAATTATTGGCTGCAACCGTTGTGTTTTCTTCATAGATAAATAAATTGCATTTATTAACTAGTGTTTATATATGTTATTACGGTTTAGTCATATACTTGCCCTCCCAATTGGTCATACATGATAATGAAAAATAGATAGCAGCCCTATGTTCGTATAGCATTGAGTAAGGTATCTAATTCTTGATTACCTGATTTCAATTGCCAAGCTATTCTCAAGCATATGCTCAAATAACATCAAGCTTATTGACAAGGAGAAATGGATCTGAATGCACAGCATGATGTTGAAGAATAAGAAAATATGATAAGAAATCATAGATACATTGTACAACAGGAATTGAAACATAATTTATAGCCCCAAACATCCTCTTGGAGCATTTACATGTAGTTTATCAATAAGCAAATACTAGTAACAATAAGTAGAGATAAATAGTAGTCACACAAGCAATTTTCTTAATTACATACTTAGAATCTTTATACTAAACTTCTTAATCCAAGCGCAATTCATGACTCAACTAATCCTCCCATCCAGAAAAGTCTCGAGCTATGATGTTACTTAATTTATCCTTCTTGATCTGGATAAGCTTGTCAAAGACACACCATGGAAAACTGAGGAAATAAGCTCTATCCATTCCCTCATTGCAGCGACCCCAATAGCTATGGTGATATGTAACATGGTAACATGCCGATGCTTTTGCTTTTGCTTTTGCTTTGACTATATCAGTGTCAGTATCTGACTCACTTCCCTCGTTGAACCAGCTCCGAGCTTCCTTTCTTAGTGCCATTACAGAATAATTGATTTGTTCCAGATCCCTCCTCTTATTAAAAGATTTTGACATTGTCAATATTTGCCCGCTGAGTATTTCAGCTTCAGTTTCAATCCCATAATAATCCAGCAAACCCCCCAGCTTGTAATCGTACTCCTGTTTGTAATTGAAAGCATCATTGATGTAGTCCTCGAAGCCATCTACTTCCATGTCAGGATCATAGCACTGCTTTGCTACATCCGAGGTGAAGGGTGTTACGGGGCTTGTGGGCGATGCATGGTCTTTCACCTCTCGATAAAGCTTTCCAAGCACCCGTTTTGATTCGTAGGTGCTTTTATCAGGCTTTTCCATGAAATCTGGATATTTTTTAACACGCAGATAATCGGGTATTTCGACTACAACACCACTTTTTGTGAAGTCAACCGCAATTGAATGTAGTTGTGCAAGCTGAAGACATTGAGAACTCATTGCCCTACTGTGATTCCTATCAGCAAAGGCAGTGTGGGCATTATCGATGATTCCTAAACGGTCGTTGAGTATGTAGTCGGCAAAAAACTCTTGTACTTCCTGTAGCACAATGGTGACATGCTTTGTTATGTAAGTTATAGAAGGATGTTGCAAATGAGACAGAAAATATGAGGAACTAATGTAATCTTTAACAGGTTATTAAAATTTAATGAGTGCAGTACATCGCACGAGTCCAAAATATTAGAAAGTTTCTTTTGAATGTCTTACTCATTAGGCATTAGTGTGATGCATTAATGCCTAGTAGAGAGAAGCAGTATCATTAAGGCAAATGGAATGACCACAAGTCATGGGATTTCTAGATTTGATAATAAGGCAATTCATGCTTAGAATTTCCTGATTCCTAACTAATGCCCCTTTAACAAGCCAGAGCCTTTTAACAAAATCAAACATATTTGTTAAAAAATCCTTTTCAATGATCCTAAATACTCAAATAAGAGCATTTCAATCAAGTATATGTACTTGGCTTATTATTCTGTGCACATATTAATATTTGTTTGATTTTCTTAAACAACACAGTGCATTAGTGAACAATATAACAAGAACAGAAAAGATAATAGTTTGTGAGTATGGAAACAATACTTTTCCCTCATGCCATAAAACTATTTCTGAAACAGTTTCATAAAGACTGCTCATTAGATGCACAAGAATATATGCAGCCACATATAAACTGAATGCATAATTGTTTTTAACATGTAGAAAACCCAAGGTCACAAAGGCAAGATGACGGAAACACGGTGTATTCTCATCAAGTGGTACAAGCAAATGTGTTGATATTTGTTCAATAAGAACTAATTTACCCTACTTTTATATTGCAGTTTTATGCATAGATTAATTGCAGAGGCAAATTAAAATGTGGTGTGCTCAAAATATGTATGACTTGTTACCACTTATAAATTGATATTACCTCTATTGTAACATCATGATCGAGTGGCTTAGTTGGTACTCCGATATACTCCATTGGTTGAATTTGCCGAGGAGGAATAAGATCAGGGTCCCAACAGACGAAGTACAGATCTCCATCCAAGTCACTCCCAGAACATTCATTTGGATGAGGTCTGATACAAATTGTTAAACTAATGTTAATGAGTAGAGTATTCCCAAAGAAATTATTTTAATTTAATTAGGTGGTGTCTTGCCAAGACAACAGCCCAGTATCAAAGTACAATATGAAATTATTTGATGATCATGCCAAAAATGTTATAATTTTTCCATCAAGTGGTGAACAAAGACATTGCTTAGTCTGCAATCTTAAAAGCAAATAAGTTCAGATAATAGCATATGGCCATATAAATAGACAAGCCACCTTCATGGAAATTAACCTACTGGAGGAGAATATGTTTCATATCATTTATACAGGGTACATAATATATCAATGCATGCATTATAGAAGTACAAATGGGTTATTATGTCATACATATGCATGCATATATGTAAGCATGTAAAGGTATGCATAAATGTGTATAAACTGATGCAGAAATGTGGATATACTAATGCTGGTATAGGATTATGAATAAACTCTGTATGTATGTTCATGTATATGTGCAAATGTTATAGGATTTCATGCTTTAGAATAATCTACAGTCGGACATCACAGTGTTACCTCCTTCCCTTTTGCGGAAAAACAACGCAATCTGCCAGGTGGTGCAAAGCCGGAACATCAACAGCCTTTAGAACACGCACATCTCCGGGATGTAGACAGGGGTTTTTAGCAACAACTACATCACCCTCAAAAATTAAATTGTTTGGATCTGAGCTGCTGCTGCGAAACATATGGGAGAAATCATTGGAGAGCTGCCTACTAGAGCGAGAAATTTGCACAAATACTTGACCATACTCCAATGTCCTGGTTTCATCAAGACATCCCATCATACATCTTCCATTTGGAATGAATATCCTACTTTTGAGACGTAATTCTAGCAACTTAGATGCACGAAATGTTTGTAGCATCATTGAAAGAAATGGTTCTGCATCAGGTTGATAACCACACAAAAGCATTTCCTTTAGAACCCTTGTGCTCTCTCCTGGGAATATCAATTCCAATGCCTCCTGTGAGCTCAACGGATCTGTTAACATAGCATCTAGTTGATCTATAGCCTCCTTTTGCTTCTTTTCAAAAACTCGATCCATAACTCCAAGGTTAGACAAAAGAGTGATTATCTGACGATTAAGAAAACAAGGCTGATACCTACTCCATGCCAAGACATCTAGTGTAACATTTTCTGATTTGTACTTACACATGCTCTCTCTCAATGACAACTTCTTTGAAGAAGTTGGATCAACAGCCACGACACCTTTGTACCCGCCATATCGAATCTGAAATGCAGATGGAACAGAATTTTTGAGGCCACATTTTGTAGCCACCTCTCTAGCCAATTCTGCAGATATCTTACCTATACCATCAGAGAAACAGTATCGGATTCCACCCGCTACAGCTACTATATCAGGAATATTTTCAACTTCCTGCCTACTAATGCTCAATGTTTCTCTTGAAGAGCCGAATGATTGACCCAGTCTGGCAGCATATTTTGCTGCATTCCTAATCTCATGAAAATCACCCATCCACTTTCTGATATCTGTTGCAGTGAGGCCAGTTCTAGAAGCAAACATCCAAACAGAATTATCTCGTAATTGACTGGTTGAAAATGCAAGAAACTCAAACTTCTTACCACCAATAGTTATACCATTTCGTAAAGTGGACAATATCCTGTCATAGATGCCCGTTCGCCTCTCCCCATTTTCCGAAGATGCACATGGAGATAAAACTGTTGCATGCAGTTTATCCATGTCCTCGTCAACAAAAGAAACACGAAGAAAGTTATCAATATCATCAGGATAATTGCGTAACACGCGATTTGAGAGATTCACCTCTGGACCACAGAAATATACTTTACAGGGAGTTACTTGAACCCTGTGTACGTATACCAACCCATCATCTAAAGACATAGTAGTACTTTTAGGAAGTCGCCTCGATGTGGCATATTTTTTGTACTGCTCCTTAAGCCAGTTTCCAGGTTCATAGCAGTGTTCTTTCACATGAGACAGTTTGTCTAGGGCACTTTCTATATACTCAATTTTTATTCTCTTAGGATCAACTAACCGATAAAAACTGGCATCAATTGCTTGCCCAGGAAGACAGCCATGTTGAATTAAGGAGTTGATCTTAAACAAGATTTTATAAGGCAAGTCAAAGCCTTCGGGTGGATTCACAATAGAGACTAGACTTGAACTGCAAGAGAGAGCAGAACCATGCTTCAGACCAAAAGGGCCTTCATTTTTCTTATAAGAGACAAAATCTCCATAAAATTTTGGAATCCAGCCCTTTCGTGGAAGCTCCAAACATAGAGCGGAAGATTGGCCAATGTAGCACGACGGAGTCAAATCAACTTCTCGAACCCAATGACCAGTATGATCTTTCAAAAAAATCCGAGGAGCTCCAAGTAACTAACATTTCAAAGAAAAATTTGGTAAGAAAAAAGATCAATTTTCAATGTCACAAAATCAAAGCGGCTTCAACTTATATAAAAGAAGACAAGAGGGTTTACCCATGACATAGAGAGACATTTTTTCAAAGTGATGAAGTTAAGCATAGTTAACATAATAATATAAACACGTATATTTATTTGATACCCAGATTGATTGGATACTAAATTGAATTAGTTAAGTGTGTGTTGAGACCCACATCATGGATATAGTGAGTTAATCTAGGCTTTATAAATAATTACGAGGTCTCAATTATTATTATTAGATTATTCCTTTTGAGGTATAATACAACTTATTTAATCTTTTAGGACTAAAAAAAGCTGAAGATTATTTCTTCTACCTAAAGACAAAGTTGATACTAGGATCTTTTTAATGGGGGAAAGAAGAGGGGTGAGTTGTATCTTCATATCTTGAGTGGGTAGAGAAAGGATCAGTCCATGGTAGTCAGATTTGTGTCGTGGATGCCCTTCCATGTTGTGATGCGATGACCTCCGCTTTATGAAGTCAGCTAACACTGGAACCATAGGGTAGGGCTTCCCACCAACCAATATTAAGCTGTGGAATGTGAGAGCTGGGAATGGGATCTTTGAATATTGGCTAAAAGGTAGAAAAATGTTAAACAAAGAAAATGAATATCCTTTGGTTTTATCTCAAAATTCACAAAAGAGTTCTCAAGAAGTCCACCTTCAAGATATGGAGACACAGCAAGTGTTGTCTTTTCCTTTAATTTTCTTAGTCATTGTTGTAATGTGAAAATAATAATAATAATTGTTAAATTACAGATTCTCCCAAAAGTTTAGGCTATTGGGATATAGTAAATTTTATCATTTAATCACATACTTCTAACAATAATAATAACAATAAAACCAAGGCAAGGATAAGAGTCCACCTTCCTTGTAGAAAACATTTTCTTAAAGTAGCACATCTGCTAGAATATAGGACCATAAAACCAGCTGGGGGTTGATGTCAGAAGAAAAAATTTATAGCAGATCAAAGAGGAATGACAAGAAACCTTTGGACAGGTGACGCAAATCACATACACACCATGCTCTAGAGCAGAATTGAACTATCCAACTCGAAGGCAATCTATTATGGAATCATCTATGAGTCTCTTAAGTAAAACTGTAAAAGGTTACAACATTGGAACCTTAATCTTAGCTTCCCTAACTCTACTTCTCATGAAATATTTGAATAACTAAAAATTAAAATATGGAGTTTTAGAATCTAAAAAGGGAGAGCAAATAATACTTTCATTACAAAAACTTTGTTGAAAATGAAAATTTCATCATTCTTCTGCAAGCTCATCAACAGGATTATAAGCATGACTAATTGGGAAAAACCGTAAGGAATGAATAGCGTAGCCTGAATGCTTACACATGCTAAGAAGCCTAAATTAGGTCATTTTAAGTCTCATCTTGAGGGTATACAACACCTGTGTCCAAGGAAGACTAAATTCCAATATTCACTAGTGGCTCTACACCATATACTTCCACATACTAGAGATAGTTTGTATGATACAAGGATTTCTTCACCCTTTTTAAATAGTTAGTAGTTTGCATTATTCCTTAAATCTTCATGGAACACTTTAGAACGTAATTATGAACTGTAGTTACAAGTTACAAGTTACAAGTTAAAGTTATAGGCTAAAATATATGATTAGTAGACTCAGTACAAGTTAACACACACACACACACACACACATTGTTACAAGCAACAACCATAATTAAGAGAGAAATATGATTACTAAGTCTATGCCTGTTTGCATGACTATGAGCATGCCCACACATTGCGATGTATTTGACCATTTCCTACTTTATTAAAAATTTTCATGTTATAACTGTTTCGCATGACAATTTATTCCTCATAGCATTGCAAAGAAAACAACCAGGACAAGAATTATTTTTTTGAATGTTAACTACAATAAACATGGGCAGCAAATTGTGAATATTTATAATTAATGTTTTAACCAGCTAACCTGAATTAGAAGAAACTTTTTAGCTTGACCATGTGGACGATATTGCTCAATCTGCCAAATGTTCTCATAAGAGATTTCAAGCTTGTACTCTTCAGAAAGGTATGAGAAAAAGAAGTACAATTTTCTCTTTTCCAAGTTATATCTGACAGAAACATTTTCCTGTTTCCATAGCACAGAAAATTTTTCCCTTGAAGTTTGATACCCGAAGTACATCGCTATATTATCCATGCTATATTGTCCAGAACACAGAAACAGGTGTTGATTAGCCAAGGAGACTGATTTCAGAAATCTGCAATTTGGTTGTCATTAGAACCACATTTCCAATTAAAGTCTTCAATTGAAAAAGGTCAAAAACCATGTAGATAACTTCAATGAAAGCAGATAACAAGCAAACTGAAAGGGTTTCAATTAGCAACCCCCCCCCCCCCCCCTCTCTTTTCCCAAATCTTCCTAAGATGTCCACAGGTTATATCAATTTGAAGGAATAGTTCCAAAGACTTCGATGAAGCTAGTCTTTCCATTGATTGGTTGCAACCAGTAAGACCATTAGCCAAGGAGGGGAAGAACTAAAACAAAATTTTAAAACCATATCTCTAAAGCATATCAGCATAGCATACAATCAACTACATAAATATTAACAGCCTAGAGATTATCAAAAAAAAAAAAAACAGCCTAGCCAAGTCATAGCGGTTCGAGTTTTACATGTCACTGCACCTTACACATGAATTATTATTATATATATAATGAGAGAACCCACAAAACTAAATCAAAGTGACTGCAAAGATATCTTTCAAGAAAAAAAATGGAGCCCAAAAAAAAAAAAAAAACAGGAAAACATTAGAAAGCTACTTAAAAAAACTCTGCTTTCATTTGCATTTGAAAGTGAAAATCAAATCGCAGAAGTGTAAACGAGCATGTTGATTTGAATTTACCGTCAAATTTTGCGGTCATGCTCAAAACTCATCATTGTTGCAATCAAATAATCAAAACCATTTTCAAATTTTCAACTATCATGTTCAATATAAGTCAGTACACAGAGTCAACAGTGTCAATTAAGAAAAGTAGAGCACTTGCACTAAACGTATATTCAATGCATATTAATGTACTTCAAAGAAATTAAATCTCAAAAAAATAATAACCCAAACATTAAATTATGTTGTCTAGTTACATTATGGAAACAATACAATTTGACAGCAGTATACTCAAAAACCAAAACTTTCCTTACTATTGAAATCAAACAATTCAAAACCAGCATGAAAGAAGGTTCAAATTCATCTTTTGCTTTTATATTAATGAAGAAGCTTCACATTCTTGATTCTTCAACCATGCATTATATACGAATGTGTGATAAAGAGAAATGGAAGTGAATAATTAAAAGTAAGCAAGAGAGAGTCTCACCTTAAAAGCAAAACACAGAGAGAACAATTATGCTGCAGTGAAAGAAGTAAGGCTCATGATCGACTATATATACAGACAGAACTGAGAGTGAGAGCAGAGAGAGAGAGTGTCTCTCTCTCTGCTCTCTCCGTGTCTCTCTCTTTCTCTGTGTCTCTCTGTTTATATTAACCTGACGCAGACATTAATTATCTAAGGTAATTGACACGTGGCGTAATATGATTGCTTTCCAAGGAACATTGTCGAAGGTGTTTTTTATTGTTTTTATTTTTTTACTTATATTCTTTTGTTGTGAAACGTAGTGACCAAGATCAGAGAAAACCACAACGTTGTTCTTTGAAGTTTTGCCACACTTTTTTCTATACATTCTTTTCTTTTTCTCTTTTCGAAGTACAAAATTTCCTTATCAGATTGAAAGATTCTCTAAGACTATCAGCGTCTAAGCCTTTGTGGACAAGGATTACTGTGAGAGTTTCAGAAACTTCACACACACCTCCAAGCCAGAAATTTGAGAACATGTCATCAAAGTTGTGAGGTGGCAGTACATGATTGGGTTTTAATATTAGAGTGTGGAAGGGTCAGCACAAATACACAAATTGTCTGAATTCGATTATACCAATAATTATTTATCACAACAAATCGTATGTGTTTGAATATTAAAATTTTGGGCCTGTTTGGTATATTTTTAATTCTTAATTTATATAACACGTATTTTCAAACATTTTTTTATCCACCTATATTTTAAAAATATATAAAAACATTACTAGAACAATATTACCAAATAATTCTAATTTAGAACTTACAAAAGAGAGAGTTAAAATTATAATATAAATTTTTTATCAAACTTACAGAAAAAAGGGACTGTTAGAATTATAATATAAATTTTTTATTGAACTTATACATGATAGATTTGGATGCCTACGATTGTGTGAATCATATCAGATTAGATTACATGAATTTGTTGTTCAAGCACGTCCTTTCGTCCCTTATTGAACATGTCCTAGGTAAATCTCGATTATGTATGAGATCACAGTGAGCCCTAACTACAGAAAAGGAACTTCCTGAAAATGAGGAGGGCCATGCCCTTATGAAATTTTATTTTTTTAATGGTAAATAGAAATATAAAATAAGAAAATTTGGTTTAAAAAATTTATATACCCCCTCCCAAAAATTATTGAAAACTACTTCCTCAAGTTGAAGGCGGACTCACAAAAAGAAGAAGAAGAAGATCATGTGACCTATGTTTGTGGCTAGTGGGCCCTCTCAGAACAAAAAAGACCCTTTACTAATAGATAAATAATAATTAATTCATCAATTTAGTAGTATGCTCAACTTTGAATCCTAGAGAAGCACACCATTAGAGCATCTCCAGCATATTCTCTAAATTTTTGTACTGTTTGGAGAATGAACAGTGACATTTAGCTATTACCTACCCACTTTTTCAAATACACTTTCTAACAAATTATCTATCACATTCTCTATCTTATTTAAATATTAACAAATTATCTATCACATTCTCTATCTTATTTAAATATTATTTCTTCATTCATTCTTTATTCTTTTTTTAACAACTACACATCTTCCAACATCTTTTTATTCAATATCTGATTATTATAATAGAAAAAAACATTTGAAGAATGAATGGTAGCCCATCAAATTTGATGAGCTACTGTTCATTAGCAAAAAAAAAAAAAAATTCATGTATAGAGAATCCATTGGAGACCATTTTTATGGTCTCATTCTCTATTATAAGCAATATTTTGCCTTTACCTAAGTAATTGGAGATGCTCTTATGAGTATAATTTAGTTTGGCATAATGTTTCAAAAAATTGCTAAAAAAATTGCTAAATATTTTTTAATTGTGCTAAAAACTCTTTTGATTATCAACGTGTTTATGCAGTCATTGCACTAAAACTTTTTCTTCTAGTTTATTGCTGCTATGAAATGGGTATTTTTAGTTATTAATACTATCAAAATTAAATATCGCATTAAAAAAATATATATATAGAAGATGATCTTTTGCTTTTGTACATTGAAAATATGGTTATTGCAAAATTTAATACATTCATATATAATTTTCTGGATTTAAAAGAACACTAGTTCCATTCAAGCTTATTTTATATATCATCATTTATTCAAGTAAGTGGGTTTTTTAAGTGCTTAAAATTTAATATTTAGGGAAGATACTGTCAATTTAAAAAAAAAAAAATATATATATATATATATATATATTTATGGAGATATTAATTTTGAACAACGGGTAATGATTTTAATTACACAATTATTTAAATTATACTTAATTGAATGTTATGTAAAACCCATAAAGAGTATAAATATAATTCTATAAGTGTAATTTAAAAAATTTGATCGGAATATTACTCCATTCTATTATCGTATCATGTTATACCAAAATGTAATATAAAGACATGATTATTTTCAACTGTTATCACCAAATACATGTATAAAAAAAAAGTTATTCAATTATAGATTATTGTATTCCTTATAATACTTTTTTTTTTTTTCAAATAATAGTCACCATGCCCTGAATTTTGAAAGTGATAGTAGAAAACAAATCCTTGAAGCTGATTGGTTTATGCCAAGCTTAATAGAAAATTAGCAAACCCAGTCTCAAGTGGAAGTGGGAATCATCTAATTCTAATTTCTAACTAGTTTTTTGTTTTGTTTTGTTTTGTGGGCCAAGCAGAACCCATTTCCAGAGATTGCATAGAAAACTTGGTAATGTGAACCAATCATAATATAAAGTTATATATAAAGCTACCCCACACTGAAACTAACAAGAAGAGGGAGTGCTTTTACTACCTATGAATTATGATGCTGAATATTCCTCCTTGGTGAGCAAGGAGTAAACTAAAAAGAGTGATGAAATTGGATGTTGATAAAGAACTGTGGAAACTTTGGCAACAAGAATGCGTAGAGAGACTTGCTAAGAGCATTCACATTAGTTGGTGGATAGTCATGTATAAAACAAAAATTCTTCAATTTTACACATTTTAAGCAAAAAATCTCCTATATCAGTAAGTGCAAAGCTGTGCAAAATTGTGAAAATTCATTCATGAGCTATAGTAACCGTGTAAATATACACGGCTACTGTAGCTCCTTCATTTATTTTTTTATCAATTTCCGGTTCGCTCGTTTTTTTCTCTCTCTTTTCTGAGCTCAACAAACTCAGCAACGTCTCTCCTCATCTTCTTCTTTTTCCTCAGATGCACACAAACACAAACACACCCACACACAAACACATCCACACAGACAAATCAGATAATCAACGCAGAGATACACATTTGCTCAGGGGGAAAAAAAAACAGAGATACACACACAGATCGGAGCTTGATCGGAACGATCGATGCTTGTGGAACGATCGTGGGTCTTGCCTGATTGGAGTTAGGGAGATCTCGGATCTAATCAGCGCTTGTAGATCAAAGCTAGGGAGATCGGTGCTCATCGGTTGGGGGTGGGAGGCGAATCGGCGCTTGTGGATCGGAGCTAGGGAGATCGGTGCTCGTCGGTTGGGGGTGGGAGGCGAATCGGCGCTTGTGGATCGAAGCTAGGGAGGGGCGAAGGAAAGAGAGGGCTGAGGCGGCGAGCTGGATCGGCAGCGAGGCGGGCTGGGTGAGGCGGCTGTGATGGAGAGAGTGAGTGAAGGAGAGGAACGGGTGAGAGTGAGAGTGAAGGAGAGAGAGCTGAGTGAGTGAAGGAGAGAGAGCTGAAAATGTAAAATGGTGTACCGGTGAGAGTGAGAGTGGGTATGAGTATTAATAAATAATAATAATAAAATAATAAATAATATTATTTAATTAGAATAGAGGTGTAAAATAGATAAACTAATGTGAGTATTTTAGAAATATGATAGTGTAAAATAAAAAAAGTAAGTTTTTAATGTAAAATAGACGAAATTTTTAAACGGACTGATGTGGTTGCCCTAATGGGAGAGAATTGAACACTGTTGTTTGATTCTTTGGCATGGAGCATTTCCTAAAAGACCATCATTGGCCAAGACTTCTTTGTGTGCATAGAAGATTCTAGACAAGCACGATTACACCTCTACTTCTTTCCAATGTGTCAGTAAAATACAGGGATAAAATGGTAATAAAAATGAGGTTCTAGACTATTTAAAACAAATAAAAAATAAAAAATAATAAACTATTGGTAAGTTCATGTAAGATGAAGTTGGAGGGTAGGACCAATGTGTGGACCAATAATATGAGAAATCAGCTTTAACTTGTTCCGCAAGTGTGAAGAGCATACAACGTGTTTGGTAAGTGGATCCCATCAACACATCCATACAACTTTTTGTTTAATCCTTCTACAGTCAGATTGTCCAAGAGCAGTCCAAACTAGACATACTATATATTATCCAGTTATTTGTTGCCCTATCTTTGTAAAGCACATCCTCTAATGGCCTCTTTAGCCAAATCACAATTCACTACATCTTTAGAGCATCTTCAAAAAGGCTTTTCCAACCAATCTTTTATCCAAATTTAGAGAATGAAACTACCCAAGAGAAAAAAAAAAAAATCGAAGAGGTTGCTAGAGATGCTCTTACGGTGGATATATATATATATATATATATATATATATATATATATATATATATATATATATATATATGCCTTTGGATCCACAACATCTTTGTAAGTTTCATGTGTTTTAATATTGTCAAACCATACCAAATTATGTTATTTTATTGAGTTTTGATGTACCTTAAAGTTGTAATTGAAGATTAAGTTAAAGATACAAAGTTTGCTCAAGAAAAGTGCATTTTCAACATGTATCTTGATAGTTGGTTCAATACCTCTCAATAGCTATCTTGATACCTCTCGATGTATTGAGATTACCTTATGCCTCATTGATAGCTAACTTGATACCTCTCGATCTATCGAGCTTCGCGTTTCAACAAAAATCAGTAACGCGAAAAAGCTTAGAACTTGTTCATTTGAAGCCTAAATTGAGATCCATTTGAACTGGTATTTAAAGGATATTATAAGCCATCTATTAGAAGGCTTGAGAGAGAGAGAGAGAGAGAGAGAGAGAGAGAGAGACTCTGCTTGTGCGGCTAGAGTTTTTGTAACCAAGTTCTCTCAAATTCAACATACCAAAGAGTTTCAAAGTAAATCTAAAGTTCATTTGATGAAGAAGTGGAAGCCTACAGACATGTTGCTATGAGAAAACCTTCAAGAAGTTCTTGGAGCCATTTGAAGGTTCCTGTTGTGATTACAGGTGCGTCATTTATTAAGGCGTTCATATATTGAAGAGTTCAGAGGTTCTAATGCGATAGAAGGATTCTACTATAAGTTCATCTATTGGGATTTGTAGAGTCTAGGGATAGATGTTTTACCAAATCTTAAACTTCTTTTCACTATAGTGGATTGCCTTTAGAGAAGATTTCCCCTAATTTTTTTTACTATGAAATTAGTTTGATTCATTAATTTTTCTAAGTAATTTTTTCTTTTGTGTGTGTGTGTGTGTGTTTTTATTATTTTATGTATCTCCTCAAAATGTTCTTCTCCAACAGTTGTTTTATCATTTTTAGATGGGAAAAAGTTGTTTTTACAACCATTGCTCTTTATTGGGGGGGGGGGGGGGGGTTTATCTGTTTGCATTCCATGTATGTGTTGTCCCCTTAGTTTCCATAGTATTTTGTTGTCATTCTATTCATGTTTGTTTATGGATTCTTTATGCTCCTTTGGTCATCTTTATGTTTCTCTTGTGAAACTTTATAGCTTTTTGTGCCCCTTGTCAATCATGACAAAAAGGGGGAGAAAATGTGGTTTTTAGAGATTCTACATGTGAGGGGGAGTAATACATGTTTGTGCAAAGAGGAAATGTGTTTTATTTGCTTAAGAGGAGAGCAATATGTACTTTGGGGTTATGTGCCCATTTTTTATTGGTATACTGTATACATAATCTTGAGCTTTACTTATTTATTATCTGTAATTGTTTTTCACATAGTGCGCATAACATGTTTGTTAAATGCTTTTAGGAAGACAAGTATGGAGCCAATCAAGACAGTCAATTCTAGTTTATGCTATGATTTCTTGGGACTGATTTTTTTAGATTATGCTAGTTTATTTGAATATGGGTTCATTCTTTGTAATCTGTTGATTATTGTATTGAGCTTATTTTTGTACTTGAGATTTTGTCATGGACTGACAAAGTGGGAGATTGTTAGGTTTATGTGTTTTGGTTAGACATGGCAAGCGAGCGGGTCAGGTTAATAGGGTTGTGGGTTAAAGAAATTCCGGGTAAAAAATGGGTCATTTTAAACGGGTTAAAAATGGGTTTGAGTTTTGGGTCAGGCCGGGTTGACCCATATGTTTTGCATGCATTTTTTTTTTTTTTCATATAAAGAAAACAACATGTATTTGTCATTAAGAAAGTCATAAAATGCATTACTTTGAATTCACCACTTATAGCAAGAATGAACTCAGTTAAACTTATTAATACTTATTCAATAATTTTAAAATTATACATATTCCAACATTGCTAACTAAAACAAAATAACACAAAGATAAGTAGAACAAATACACAAGTTTTATTTCTACACAATATTAACATCCCAAAATATAAAACAAAATTTACAAATGAATTATTGGATAACTCATTTGACAAGGAATAAAAACATATAAGAAATTTACAAATTTGAAAATTAATTTTATAATCTATTATCAATTGTGGTTGGCACATTATTTCAATTTGAGAATATATATTAGAGTTTGATTGTTTATTTATTTATACATGGTATCTTTTATGAATATCATATCATTGTTAAGTAACACACACTCTAGAAAATATCGTAATTTATTTTGGAAAGCCGTTTATTTTGGACAAAATTGTTAAAAAAATAGGTTTATGCATTCATAATTTATGCTAATTTGATACTTTGGTTTCACTATTTTCATACTTATGAATGTTTCTCACACATGTCTACAATTTTAAATTTATGTTTTTAACTCTACTGTAATCAAATTATATTGACATGTACTTTGCTATTTGATATCTAAAAATCTTTACTCATTACAGAATGCTCAATTATTCATTTTTCAATTCATTTGCATGCAGTTATAGAAATGTCTCAATTGTTTCCTTAAAGCTCATAACAAACAATCAAACCAATACTGTCTTAATTTTATTATTTTTTTACCAAAAAAAGGTTTTAAAAAATGGTTCAAGTCACGGCTCGGGTCTAGTTGACCCACAAAAAACTCAAGTCGGGTCACGTGTCAACCTGTTTTTGATTCGGGTCAAAAAATCAAGTTCGGGTTGGGTACTTTTCAGGTTGGGCCGAGTCAAGTTAGAAAATTCTAACCCATTTTGTCATGTCTAGTTTTGGTATTGTCAAACCATGACAAAATATGTTCTTTTATTGAGTTTTGATGTGCTTTAGAGTTGAAATTGAAGATTAGGTTGAAGAAACAAAGTTTGCTCAAGAAAATACATTTTCAGCATGTACCTCATAGCTAGCTCAATACCTCTCGTTTGCTATCTTAATACCTCCTTGATACCTCTTGATCTATTGAGATTACATTTTGCCTCCATTATAGCTAACTTGATATCTATTGATCTATCAAGCTTCGCATTTCAACAAAAATCGGTAACGTGAAAAAGCTCATAACTTGTCTGTTTGAAACTCGAAGTAAGATCTGTTTGAACAAGTATTTAAAGGACGCTATAAGCTATCTACTAGAAATATTTTTAGAGAGAGAGGAAAACATCATTTGTACAGCTATGGTTTTTGTAACCAAGTTCTCTCAAATTAATCATACCAAAAAGTTTCAAAGTAAATCTGAAGTTCGTTTGATGAAGAAGCTAAAGCCATAGCAACCACAACAGAATTGTTGCTGTAAAAAAAACTTTCAAAAAGTTCTTGGAGTCATTCGGAGGTTCCTGTTATGATTGCAAGTGTGTCATCTGTCAAGGCATTCATATATTGAAGAGCTCAGAGGTTCTAATGCAGTAGAAGGTTCTAATGGGATTATAGAGTCTAGGGACTATAGAGTCTAGGGACAAAGGTTTTGCATTAGATATTAAACTTCTCTTTATTATAGTGGATCGATTTTTTTGGAAGGCCCCCTTAGGTTTTTTACTGTGAAACTAATTTGTTTCATTAGGTTATGTACATGATATTGATGTTTTTTGTTTAACCAAGAACTATTCATAATATATCTAATTAACAATTTGGCTTTAAAATTGGTTAATTCTATGAAATTGGGGTCCAAATTTCCCAATAATCTTCATCATATCAAATATATAGCAAAGACCTTATGCAAGAGAGCATGAAGTTCTACGAAGTGACGCCCTTCTTTGATAACTTAGCCATCCTTTTTTTTTTTTTATAGTTCCATCTCATTGTTTAACACTACTCTTCTCTCTTCTCTCTCTCTCTCTCTCTCTCTCTCTCAACTCTTCCACTTCCTCCATTAATTCAATTGGCTATTCAGAATTTCAGACCCTTCAATTGTCTGCCCCTTTTGATTTCTTTCTCTTTTCTTCTTTACACAACTAAATCTTAGCATACTTCTAGCCTAGACTAAATCACTATTATAAATGCTCATAATTTTTGAAGTAACTGTCTATCAGTTATAAATGCTTTCAGCAGTCAAGTGGAAAATACATAAAAAAGGATGCAAAGCTTGCTGTATCAGATTTATGAGCATGGAAGTTTGAGCACGTTAAGCTCAAGTTAACAAGGCTGCACACCAGATAGCTAACAAGGCTACAATGTTTCTAGATAGTCCTTCCGTTTAGTTTAAGGATGTGTCTGTTTGTATTGCTAATATTGCTGAAGCTCAGTTTAAAGACCATCTGTGATTCTCTCTTTTCTTTAATGTAATGAATATTTTTCTTCTTCTCAAATTATAAAATAAAATGACTAAATCACTGTTACAGTATGCCCTCTTACTATCACTTATTTTTTCTTTTTAAGTTTCTCTTTTTTGATTTTTTTTCCTTTCTAAAATTTTTAATTTGTCAATATGATTTCTAGCTTTGCATGATTAACCACAAGCAATGACAAGGGAAATGGCAAGATATCAAAGCACATCCAATTGTTCTTTCTCCTTTGTAAAAATCACCAATAAATCAGCATAATCGAAATTTCCCTTTAATGCTGATTTTTCCTTTTATTTTTTTCATCTTTACGTTATTCTTCAACTATTCCATGTCAATGTTGATGGTTTGTGACTAACATATTTTTGGTGGGTTGGTTAGGATTTGGTTTGCCAGTGATGAGAGAGGGTGTTTGGGATATATAAATCTCTACAAGTTCAATTTTTCAATTGCTAGGCATATTCTTCATTTCATGTTTTGCAATTTTTATTTTGTAATTGTGTTTTATCCCTTCAATTTGTATACATCTTACATTTTTATGATAACCAAATGTAACTGTGTAAAAAATGAAAAAAAGAGGAGATTTGATGTATGTCGGGGGTAGAAAAGTCTTCCTTTCGACAAATGAGATTTGTGTTGGGTTGGGGGTCTAAACCGAAACTCGACAATGGGCTTGAACTGCGGCCTAAAGGCTATCGATGAAGATTTGGAGAATTCGCCTTATTTTATGCCTTAGGCCTAGGTTGGGACTGACAAGGATTATGGGATGGCCCAAAAAACATTTCCTACAGCAGACATGTCAGCACAACATAAAAGCATACTACAACAAGAAATAGCCCAGCAGTAAAATATTCTAGCAGTAAAATAAGACAGAACAGAACAGAATAAACCACCAGCTGTTAACTATTTCACAAATTAAGGAGAGTGTCTACATCTCCAAAATCATCATCATAGGTTCCAATGAGAAAAAGTCCTCTAATAAAATAACATGAGGGAAAAACTCTATAGTAATAATTACATCATAACCTTCAATAGTAAATGAATAAATAAACACTATGGGTTCCATTATAACAAATAATGAAAAAAGCTTAGTGTGTTATGAAGGGAGAGAGAGGGATTCCAGTTAGCGCAACA
The DNA here is from genome assembly GCF_040712315.1 of Castanea sativa. Lineage (NCBI taxonomy): Eukaryota > Viridiplantae > Streptophyta > Magnoliopsida > Fagales > Fagaceae > Castanea > Castanea sativa. The sequence goes on along the minus strand of NC_134015.1, from coordinate 24,217,510 downwards.
AGATCATTAAGATGCCAAGGTATGCTCGTGGATATAATATATGTGGTGGGTAGTGAGGATCATTTTGGGTAGTATGAGTGATGAGAGATTAAGTATGTAGTGAAGCCGTTGGGGCTTTCTGCTGGGGATGGATAAAAGCTTATAAGCAGAGGTGTGAGGGGTATTTGTGAGTTAGAGGCTGAAGAGCTTAGTCTCTATGTTTGAAACTAAGAGCTCAGAGGCTCAGAACCTTACTAAAAGCTTAAAGAAAATTAGAGAGGGAGGAAAATAGAGAAGTTTATGAGAGAGTTCTTCTCTATTGGTGTGTTTTGAAATGTTGGTGGAGAGCTTCTATTTATAGTTGAGTTTGAGGGGGTAATTAGCAAATAATTTTCTGCCAAATTAGTCTTAATCTTCAAAAAGTCCTTGGAGAATTGTTCCTAGGATTTGGCCAAGAGTGGTAAGTTCAGCTTTAGAATGTTCTTGCTGTTTTGGGTAATAGCAGCTGGAGTTCTGACTTAGTATTAAACGCTAATTGTCCTCAACCAATGGGACTAGAGCATGTATTAGGCTAATGATCTTGATTGTTTGTTGTTAGAATTAGAGCTCCCTAAGGCAGATTGTGTCACCCCAAGCCAGGTGTCAATCTTGGAACCCTTTGCTGGGAACTCTGTTGGAGATCCCTTTGGTGCCCTCCAAACCACATTTCTCTAAGTTTCCCCATTTGGGTTCATGTGTTTGGTTCATGAACTAGAAAGTGCACGTTTTTGGCATAATAATGAACTATTTTCAAGCTATTCCAGAAGCTTTCATGGCTGCCCCTAATTCCTTGACCGATTATGTTGGAGAAGAGGGAGAGATTGGCTGGCTGCAGCTTCACAGCCTTGTGTCTTGTCATCACAACCTTATGTCACATCAGTAATCATGAAAATTAGCTTGCCAATGGAAGGTGTAGGCTTAGCTAGACACATGTCCTCTTCTGTTCTGACTTAACAAGTTGAAAATGATGGTTATGGGCCCTAGCTATCAATTGTGCTGAAACTTGGCTGGTGGTTAGTCTACCCATTTCAGTTGGTCAAGTGAACTTTGGTTGCTGGGATTAGCACATGGGCTTGGTTGTCTCAGTTGAGCCTTGTTGTTGGGCTTCTTTAGGCATGTTCATCCCTACAAAATGAATAGTTTTGCCATGGGTGACATACATGAGCTTTCATTGCTAGAGTTTCTCATGGAAAAATAAGTATAGTTCCATAATTTTTGTAGAAGAAGTAGTTCTAAAAGATGAGTAAGGTAGAGTATATGAAAATATGTTTTTGTCAAGGAAGAGTTTTGGGCTTTATATTTAGGTGCCAAAATATTATTGGGTTTTTATAAATAGGTGCCAAAATATTATTTGGGCTTTATAAATAGGGGCAAAAATAGTATTTGGGCTTTTGTAAATAGTTGCCAAAATAATATTGGGCTTTTATAAATAGGTGCCAAAATATTATTGAGCTTTTATAAATAGGTGCAAAAATAATATTTGGGCTTTTGTAAATAGTTGCCAAAATAATATTGGGTTTTTATAAGTAAGTGCCAAAATATTATTTGGAATTTTTAAGATTTTGTAAAAATATTGCTGTGTAACAACAGACTTTTTAAGAGTGCCATATAGCAACGAGTTTTTTAAGGTGCCGTGTAGCAATGGGCTTTAAGGTGATGTGTAACGACGAGCTTTTAGAGGGTTTTACTGGGCTTTTTGGGTTTTGCCCACAAGGTGAATGAGTTTGGGCCTTTTGTGGAGATATTTGTAGATGCTCATTTTTGCGAGCCCAGCAGGAAGGTAGGCCCAAAGTTATGGGCAAAAGAAAGTAGTATGGCAATGCCATTAAGCTAAGTGGCAGGAATGATGGATAATGGGTTTATAAAACAAATAAATGGATCCTGAAGAAGCAAGTGGCCTAAAAAGGCTCAGAAGAAAGTAATCTCAAACCCATGAGTTGTATGGATGTGGAAAAGTGAGAATGGGCCATGGCTGTCACAGCGGGCCCAAGATAATGTAAATAAAGAAAGTAAGGGGCAATAGAGAACCCATGAGCCCCAAGGGAAAGGTGAGAAGTACTTGGGTCGAGGACACCCAAGAAGTTAGTAAAAGCCCATGGGAAACATAGAATTGAAAAAGGGCCAAGGATGCCCTAAGAAAGTAAATGGGTCAAGGATGCCAAAATGAAAGTAGGTAGGATAAGGAAGCCCGTGAGTGGCAAAGGGCCCAATGAGATTATTGGGCCTTCGAAGAAAGAGTGAACAGAAACGTCTAAAAAGGCCCAACAGGCTTGGGTCAAGCAGATCCCACGGCAGGCACAATAGAGTGGTGTGGCAGGAAGCAAGTAATAGGGTCTGAGAATAAAGGCATTGAACGACCCACAATTAGGCAAGGCCCAGCCCATAGAAGGTACAAACCATAAATGAAGAGTCAGGTGAAACAACCCACGCCAAAAGAAGCCAAAAAAGAGCAGCAGACTGGACCGTTTGACTTTCAAACCGCGGCAGACAGATAAGCAGCAGACAGAATTTGAACAAGCATGGAGGCAAGGCACGTGCAAGACCCAGGCCCTACCAACTTGTACCCAGCCAATACAGGAAATGGTGAGGTCATGGATCAGAGGTAAGGGGGTATGGTCTGGTAGTGAGGAGGGGGAAAAACCTATTTTCGTGTTTCCTACTTAAGCTCTTTTGGAGGCAATGTCCTGCTGGGATGACATACTACCCAAAAGAGGTAAAGTTGAGTTAGAACCACTAGGTGCATGCCGTGAGGGATAGAGAGAAGGAGAATATTTACACCATGGCAGGTAACAGTGCCACAGCGAGCAAACAAAACAAAAAAGTCTTCTCTGTCTGGTGAGGCGGAGTGGTGCTGGCTGGGTGATTGACTAGTCAATAATGGTCGGCAAAGAAACCCACGCTAGACAAAAAACAGTTAAGGGATAAAATGGTAAAAGCCAAGCACAGCTAGCCCTATATAAGGAGCCTACTGTGCACGGCCAAAAGGACGGCAACCTTGGTGAGATAGTCGTTAGAATCACAGAAACAGGGGAGCAAGAGAAGCAAGAAGAAAAAGAGAGAAAGAATAAAAAGAGAGTAAAAAAAATAAAAAGAAAAAGAAAAGAAAAGGAAAAGATTAAAGAAATAGAGAAAAAGAAGTAAGAGAGAAGCAGAGAGAATAGAGTGATTGGCATGCACCGAATGAGTTAATCTCACTCTCCCCCTCTAACCCATGCTCTCTGGTAACAAAAAAGGGACTTCACTCAACCCAAGTCACTTAGGCCTGTTCCTTCAAAACAGTTAATTTCCTTCTCAGAGAGATTAGTAATGTTGAAGGAGTGGTTCCCCTTCCTGACGTAGATTCTGCAGAATGGTTTAACATGGCAGACTAACATTTATTTCTTTAAATACGCTTGTTGTTCTCTGTTCAATACTTATTCTTCTGTTACCATTGTGTAAAGCGGGCACTCTTCATACGGGCCCACTATCTATTCTATCTAAATTCTTATTATTGTCTTTATTATATTTGTCTGCTATAGTTAACGTAACAGTTTTGCCTGCCGAAAGCGTATGATCAGGACTTGATCAACAGAGGCATTGTTTGCGCACAAACTGGGCCAGGAAGGTTTGCTCTGGACCGGTCCCAACTCCTCAATCCAGGAATCTTTGGGCCTAGTGTAACGGTAGGCAGCCCAGCCCAACACTCGCAAAAAAGGGCCACACAATAGTATAATTTTGTGGCCCAATTTTGGTAATTGTTGACACCCCATTTTGCAACCCGCATTTAACCTCACATGGAGGATAAAATGGTAATTTCACATTGGAAATATGCATCTTGATTCTGATCCTTAATCTCATTTCACCAAAATGATCTTGATGTTGTAATGATCAAATCGATTGGTCATTAGCCTTAATCGGACCATCAGATTGAAAGTTATTATCAAATCAAGTTTTAATGGCCGAGATGCACTATCACAAATTGTGTCCAACTCTATGTGATTATGTACAATTGATTCCGATCGATTATAATTATAATCAATTTGAGATTAATGATGTGTCATAATTTGATTGGTTAGGACTATATTTTATGGTAAAGTTGCATACTCCTAATTAATTAGATAGTTAAACATTAATTATTCAATGAGTAATTTGTACGATTATCTTTTAATTAGGGTAAATTTAGAACTAATTAAGTTTGAAATGGGAGTGATTGGAGCCTATTACTGTTAATTCAGAGCTAATTGGGGACCTATTAATGTTAATTGCACTGAAATTGTTTTCTAACAAATGACCTCTGCTCACCATTTCATTGATATCTCCCAGAATATATTGAATCTGTGAATGAAATTAATTTTCCCAGAAACTAGACATCCGGGGCTTCAATTTGAGACAATTCTGATCAGGAATGAGTAAGATATGATTTTTTGAAGTTGGCTCTACAGGCTGTTACAGTAGCTACGGAAAAACCGAATTTTGCTTGCTTCTCACTCCCACCAATCTCTGCATTTAATGCATCAGATTTCCCTCAAGGCTAAAATGAGGTCTAGGTTCATGATCTTTTGCCAACCCTCATTAAATGGCCTTCAAACAAAAGATGAAAAAAAATTCTAAGGTTTTTCCCTCCTATAATCTCAATCTCCTTAAAAAGAAAAAGAGAAAATCCCTCAAATTTATGATGGAAATCCCTTGATTTTTGGAATTTTATCTATTTTTAGCTTCCAACCCACTTTTTACCTTCAGAAAGATTTTTATGGAATTTGTGGTAAACTAAAAAGTTGTAGATATTTGAGTATTATTTCTGTGATCGCAAGAATCAAGTCAATCAGAAATCTTTGTAAGAAGTTGTGGCTAAAATACTAAAACAGAGCAAGATGTTTCCATATTAGGAATTTTCCAATTTTGGCTTGAATGAATTTCTTTATTCCCCTTTTAATTCTCATACACTTTTGACTTATTTAATGTTTCAAAAACCATGCTCCAATTGATCTTGACCCTTGTATTCTCTTGGTTGTATGTTTGTATGATTAGCCTAATGGTTTTAATCTCCTATAAGAGAAAAATACACGTAATAAGTATATATATATATATTGAAATATTTCAAACTCACATATTTGCATATAATTAAACATGAAATTGATGTGATATTGCCTACCAAAACTATGATAATAGTGTAAGTTTAAGCACCACCATAGCACCTTCCTTTGATCGCCCCTATCCAAATCATGCCGGAAAGCTTCCTTGACCATTACCAACATCATAGCTCTCCACCATGAAGCCCTCCTCGTGACTTTCTTTGTTTGTGCAAGATGGATAAGAGAGAAGGGAGACATAGTCGACAAACTTGAGACGATGAGTGGCTCAGTGGGCTTAATGGGTTTGGTTTGTGGGAACTGGGAAGAGAGAACTTAAGAGTGAAAGGGAAGGAGAGTTGTCGCGAGACAAGTGTAAAATGTTTTACACTTGATTTAGGCATAAAACTTTTTACACTTGGGGTCTGTTTAGGATCAGTTTATTTTGCTGAAACTAAAAACTTTCTGCTGAAAGTATTGTAGATAAAGATAAAAGTTAGTTGAAATAGTACAGTGGGACCCATGAATAGAACCAAAAAGTGCAATGGAGCCCTTGAATAATAGTAAAAATAAGCTGAATAGTAAAATAAGTTGGCAAAAATAATTTTTGCCAAACACACACTTGGAAGGCTTAATTTTACAATTTGATTATATAATATTTTACAATTGACCAAATTTTACATCCAAACAAACATGGTAAAATGTGTAAAATATTTTCTGAAAAATATTTTATTTCGAAACAAACGGAGTATTAGAGTCTGCAGCTTAGAAGCCCCTTAAATAGTAGTATAGATAACGAACTATAAGCACCTAGATTCTCGTGAAATATTTGTAACTAAACATGGGTTTGTTTAGCTAAGAGATTATTTGAAACCAAACAACTACTCAAGTTGTATCATGTTGTATTAAGACCCCCAAAAGGCTTGATCTTGCCAAGATGCTTGGCTCCATACACTCAAAATATTTCCAACTTCCTCCACCCGTATATCATAAAAGGGAAGATGCATATATTGAATGCAAGCGATACCCACTTTACTTGAGAGCCTTAGATATGCGTTAGTTATCCTTCGCCTCACCTTATTGTGGACGATTAAATTTCGAGTTTGAAATAAAGTCAAACAAGTAAATAGTTTTCACAAATGTGAATTTGTATTAATGAATATGTGGTACAATTCTCTGAATTACAAAAGAGTAATCCTTTGATTCGATCTCTTTGAAAGATTTGTTGATTAGAATTGTGGTAATATGATTTTGATTCGAACACAAAATATACTTCAATTTGGCTAAAGAATGGATTGAAGGTCTTCGAAATAGGATTACAATGAATTTCTAGCTATGAGCTTGTTAGAAATCTGTTGTTCTTCACGTTCTTTGTGTTCTTCATATGTTCTTCATTTGTTCTTCGTCTTCAAAGGTTTGTGGTAGAAATTCTTCGGCGTTTTGGAGGCTTGAATCTATAGAGATTCACCAATTTTTGGTTTCTTGAGGTTTCTAGAAGCTTTTAAGCTTGACTCTAGTGAACTTTGAGATCTAGGAAAATGATTTGGATGATTTCTCTTCGAATGTTCTTCATATTTGAAGGTATGTGGTGGAAGTTCTTCGAAGTTTTGGAGGTTTGAGTTCGTAGAGTTTTGCTAATTTATGGTTTCTTGAAGTTTCTAAAGGCTTTTGAGCTTGATTCCAGCAAACTTTAAGATCTAGGCAGGTAGTTTGAATGATTCTACTTCGAATGTCCTTCATATTCAAAGTTGAAGTTCTTGAACTTGCTGGAGGCTCCATAGCTTTAATCTAGTAGAGTTTTTGTACTTCTAAATCTTCTTTGATGCTGCTTGTAGCATGGATGCCTTGGTGTCTTCCAAGATCTCTCCCAAGATGTCTTAGTGTGTATCCTAAGATGTGTTGGTGTGTAGAAATGCCTTAGGATGCTTCTATTTATAGGAGTTTGGGGCTGGGTGAGCAACATGTGGCGGAGTCTAATTGGTGACATGTGTCACAGTTTGATTGGAGGAGATTTAAGACTTTTTCTCCAAGACACGTGACATCTTTTGATTAGCCAAAATGTCTTGATTTTCAAGGTGACATATGTTAGCACCTAATTGGACTGCTTATATCATTGCTTATAAGCACCAAACTGCTTATGTCATTGCTTACACGTGACGATGTGTGTTTGGTTTTTGCATGCTTTTTATGCTTTTATTTCAATGACACTTGACAAATTTTTGTTGGTTTCTAAACAGTGATAGCAGAACCTAGTAGCAGTACGTGGTGCTTTGTAGTTCGCCGTATTTTGTGGATTTGGTAGTATGATGTGTCAGCTTGTAATAGGTTGGGAATTTTCCCTCTCTACACTTATCATTTATACATTTGCATGCCTATGTAATTCTATACACATTATGGAAGAACACAACACTCATGCATTACATATAAAATACTTAAAACAAATTTGTATAATAAAATACCACTTACGTGAATATTAAGTGATAATTTAATGTTTAATTACCCATTAAAAAAAGATATCATAACGATTAAAGTGTATCTATTTGTTAGATTTTATTTAATCTAAATGAGTTGTGTTGTAATTTTTTTATAGTGGAAATTATTTAATCCTCTTATAATAATTTTAGAATTTTTTTTTGAAAAGAATAATTTTAGAAATTAGATAAACCTATAACTTATATAAATTTTTGTTAAACTTATAAAATAATTAAATTATAACATTTTTAAACCATGTAGTAATCATTTTGTGGTCTATAATTTTATAGTTTAACTTGAAAAAAATATCAATTTATAAAATTATTATATAATTACTTCCTGTAGACGTTCATTTTTTGACAAGCCCAGAAAAGAGGAAGGCCTAAAGTCATGTTCTATAGAAAGCATTGAAGTACCATTAAGCGAGTGGCAGGAACAACGAATAGTGGGTCTAACAGACAAATAAATAGATCATGAGGAAGTAAGTGGGCCTAAAAAGGCCCGGAAGAAAGTAACCACGAACCCATGGGCTGTATAGATGTGGAAAAGTGAGAATGGGCCGTAGCTGTTACGACAGGCCCAAAGTAGCGCAAGTAAAAGAAAGTAGGGGAATGTGGAAAACCCATAAGCCCGAAAGGAAAAGTGAGAAATGCTTGGGCCAAGGAAGCCCAAGAAATTAGTAAGAGTCCATGGGAGACGTAGAATTGAAAAAGGGGCAAGGACGCCCGAGAGAGTAAGTGGGCTAAGGACGCCCCAAATGGAAGTAGGTGGGACAATAGGAGCCCATGAGTAGCAAAAGGACCTAGAGGGATCATTGGGCCTTTGGAGAAAGAATGAACGGAAAGGGTCCAAAGTGGCCCAGCAGGCTTGGGGTCAAGAAGGCCCCATGGCAGGCACAACAGAATTGTGTGGCAGGAAGCAAGTAACAGGGGCCAGGAATAAAAGGCTTGGAACGGTCCATGAACAAGCATGGCCTAGTCCTCAGAAGATGCAAGCCATAAAAGAAAGGTTGGGCGAAATAACCCACGCCACAAGAAGCCAAAAATGAGCAGCAAGCTGAGCAGTTTCTCGTTCAGGCCGCGGCAGGTAGGATTTGAACAAGCACAGAGGTAAGGCACGTGCAAAGCCCAGGCACCACCAGTTTGTACCCAGCCAATACAAGACATGATGAGGTCAAGGGTTAGAAGTAAGGGGACATGGTCTGGTGGTGGGGAGGGGGAAAAATCCATTTTTATGCTTCCTGCTCAAATTCTTTTGGAAGCAATGTCCTGCTGGGAGGCATGCGAACCAAAAGAGGCAAGGATGAGTGGGAACCACTAGGTGCATGCCGTAAGGGGTAAAGGGAAGGAGAGTATTCATCTCGTGGCAGGTAAGAATGCCGTAGGGAGTAAGCAAAACAAGAAAGTCTTCTCTGACTGAGGCAGGATAGCACTGGTTGGGTGACTGACTAGTAAGTGACGGTTGGCAAAAGAGCCCAGACCAGACAAAAACAGTTAAGGGCTAAAAGGGTAAAAAACCAAGCGTGGCTGATCCTATATAAGGAGTTCTACAGTGAACGGCGAGAGGGAGGACGGATGAAACACGGGAGAAAGGGAACCTCTGTAAAATAGTAAGAAAAATTGTAGAAAGCAGAGAATTGGAGGGCGCAGAAAGGAGAGGAGAGAAAACATAAAAGAAAGAGGGAAAGAAAGTAAAAGAAAAAGAAAACAGAAGCAAGAAAGAAACAGAGTGAATGGAGTGATTGGCATGCACCGAATGGATTGATCTCCCTCTCCCCTTCTAACTCATGCTCCCTGTTAACCAAACAAAGAACCTCAATTAGCCAAAGTCACTTAAGCCCGTTCCTTCAAAGCAACTAATTTCCCCTTAGAGAAATTAGTCGCGTTGAGGAAGTGGTTCCCTTTCTTGACACGAGCTTTATGAAACAGCCCATCGCGGCAGACTAACATTTATTTACTTAATACGCTCTTAACTCGCATCTGACATTTTATTATTCTGATATTGTATTGTAAAGTGGCCATCTCTCATTAAGGCCCACTAACTATGTTACTTAAATCTCTATTATTTCTTGTCTTCTTTTATCATATCGGCTTGCTGTAGCTAACGTGACAATTCTGCCCGCCGTAAAGATCTGATTACCAAAAAGCATTGTTTGTGCACAAGTCGAACTAGGAAGGTTTGTTCTTAAACCGGTCCTAACTCTTCAACTCAGAAGAAAATCTTGGGCTCAGTGTAGCAGCAGGCGGCCTAGCCTGATATTGCAAAAAAGGTCCACACACTTCCAAATTTTTTTACTTATACATAATTTTATATGTGGTAGACTCTAACTAATCTGATGAGAATTTATAGCCAACACTAAAATTTTTTATATATATAAAAAATTTACTACATAAATAATATAAAAGTCCTAGCATTTTCTAAAGGTAACAATAATTTTGAACTTTTTTTCTCTTCATTAAAATTTTTTTTTCTTTCATTTTTTTTTCTTTTTATAACTTTTAAGTTCTAAAAACATTGATACACAAAAATTTTTTGTTTTTAATTTTTACATTTTGTCAATGAAACTTTTTATTTTTATTTTTAGGGGAATTTCAGCAACTTCATTTAAAACAAAGGTCTTGAAGCATTTACATCAACCTCAATAAGAATTTTAGCCAAACTAATCCAAAAAACTAAGCCTCTGCTATTTACCAAGCAACCACATACATCAGTCTCAAAATTTATTTCTCTACTAAATTTAAATATTATTTTTTTGTCTCCAAAAATAAATAAATATTTTTATTCTCTTCCCCATACAACACTACCTTCTCCTTCATAGACGCACCAGTACAACACCAGACACAAACCCACCTTCTCCTTCATAAACACAAACCGCAACAACCTAAATCTAAGAGGTACGGCCTAAGAAAAAGGAGGAACGCACCACCAAACCAAAAGTTTGGACTAAAGCACTACTAGACTTTTAGTTTAGGCTTAATAGCAAAAGTTTGGGCATTCTATGAAATTTTACATTTGAACAGCACAATAGCAGCAATATACGTAGGACTAGGGCCCCTCCATTAGTACCACACTCGTTTATCAATCATCCGGGCATGATGAGCAACATAGAGACATAGACCCATTGATCAATACATCTCAATCAGAAAATAATCAATAAAAAAAGAAAATGGGAATCGATCAATACATTTGAAAACAAAACAAAAAAAAAGGAAAAAGGAAATAAAAGATGAAACGTACTAGGATTATATTAACAAAAAAAAAAAAAATTAAGTTATTGCTCACTTATTTCAATTTTCTTTTTCTGATAGGGAACATTTCAATTAGACCTCTCCAACAAGCAAATTTGACCCATCCCACAAGGACCATGCATTGATATGAGTCGTCCGACATCTTGACATATGAGTCGTCTGATATAATGTGCCAAGATATTCTCAAGCATATGGTCAAATAGTATCAAGCTTTATTTTCAAGGAGAAATGGATCTGAATGCAACACTAGATGTTGGTAAAAAATAAAATATGACAAGAAACCATACATACATATATTTTCCAACAGGAATTGAAACATAATTTATAGCCCCAAACAACTACCTGGAGCATTTACATGTAGTTTATCAACAACCATATACCAATTACAATAAGCAAGGATAAAAAGTAATCAAAGAAGCAAATTTCTTAAATACATACTAAGGATCTTATACTAAACTTCTATCCAAGATCAATTCATGACTCAACTAATGCTCCAATTCTGATAAGTCTCAAGCTATGATGTTACGTAATTTATCCTTCTTGATCTGGATAAGCTTGTCAAAGACACACCATGGAAAACTGAGGAAATGAGCTCTATCCATTCCCTCATTGCAGCAACCCCAATAGCTATAGTGATATGTCACATGGTACCAAGCTGATGCTTTTGCTTTTGCGTTGACAATATCAGTTTCAGAATTCGACTCACTTCCCTTGTGGAACCAGCTCCTAGCTTCCTTCCTTAGTGCCATTACGGCATAATTAATTTGTTCCAGATCCCTCCTCTTATCAAAAGATTTTGAAATTGTCAATATGTTTCCACTAAGTATTTCAGCTTCAGTTTCAATTGCATAGTAATCCATCAAACTCCCCAGTTTGTGATCATACTCCCTTTTGTAATAGATAGCATCACTGATGTAGTCCTTGAAGCCGTCTACTTCCATGTCAGGATCATAACACTGCTTTGCTACTTCTGAGGTGAAGGGTGTCACAGGGCTCTTGAGCGATGCAAGGTCTTTCACCTCTCGAAAAAGCTTTCCTATCACACGTTCGGATTTGTAGGTGCGTTTATCAGGCTTTTCCATGAAATCTGGATATACCTTAACACGCAGATAATAGGGTATTTCCACAACAATACCACTTTTTGGGAAGTCAACCGCAATTGAGTGCAGTTTTGCAAGCTCAATACATTTACGACTCATTGCCCCACGGGGCTCACTATCTGCAAAGACAATGTGGGCATTATCGATGATTCCTAGACGGTCATTAAGTATGTAGTCGACGAAATACTCTTGAACTTCCTGTAGCACAAAGGTGACATGCTTTGTTATGTAAGGTATAGAAGAATGTTGTTGCAGATGGGGTGGAAAAATATGAGGAATGAATGCAATCTTTAAACTAGATTTCTCTATCACTCAAAATGTCAGAAGAACAAATGGAATGACCATAAGGCCTGGGATTTCTAGATTTGATCAAGATAAGAAATTCATGCTTAGAATTTCCAGATTCCAAACTAATTCCCGGATAGCAAGACAGAGCCTTTAACAAAATTAAACATATTTGTTGGGGACTTTTCTCAATGATCCTAAATATCTCGAAAAGAGTGTTTCGATCAAGCATATATGATATGTGCATAGCCTATTCTTTTGTGCTCATATTAATATTATTAAAAAATACAGTGCATTGGCGAATAATATAACACGAACAGAAAATATAATTTTTTAGATTATGGAAACAATACTTTTCCCTCTTGACATAAAAAAAGTTCGGAAACAGTTTCGTAAATGACTGCTCATTAGATGCACAAGAATATACACAGCCACATATAAACTAAATGCTTAAGTGTCTTTAACATATAAAAAACGCAAGATGGCAAAGGCTAGATGATGGAAACAAGGTGTATTCTCATCAAGTGGTACAAGCAAATGAATAGACAATTGTTCAGAAAGAGCTACTGTACCCTACTTTTATTGTGCAGTTTTATGCATATATTAATTGCAGAGGCAAATTAAAATGTGGTGTGCACAAAATATGCATGGATTGGTACTAAATATAAAGTGAAATTACCTCTATAGTAACATCATGATCAAGTGGCTTAGTTTTCACTCCGATATACTCCATTGGTTGAATTTGTCGGGGAGGAATAAGATCAGGGTCCCAACAAACGAAGTACAGATCTCCATCCAAGTCACTCCCAGAACATTCATTTGGATGAGGTCTAATACAATTGTTCAACTAATGTTAGTAAATTTTATATTTATTTAACTAGGTGGTTTCTTGCCAAGGCAAGAAAAACAAATAAAGACAAATAACACAACATCCCAGTATGCAAGTACAATATAAAATTATTTGATAAGCATGCCAAAAAAGTTAGATTTTTTCTATCCCCCATCAAGTAGAACCTAGTATGTCTGCAAACTTAATGTAAAATAAGGTAACATAACAACATATTATATATGGACATACAAATAGACAAGCTACCATCATGGTAATTAACCTACTGGAGGAGAATATGTTGTGGATCACTTAAATAAGATACATATTATATCTATGCATGCAACATAGAAGTACAAATGGCTCATTGCATGTCTTACATATTCATGTATATGTAAGTAAGTAAAGGTATACATAAATGTGTATAAAGTGATGCTGGTATAGGATTATGTATAAACTCTATATGTATGTGCATCTCACTGTGCAAATATTATAGGATTTCATGCCTTTGAATTAACTACAATGGAATATCACAGTATTACCTTTTTCCCTTTTGCGGAAAAACAACACAATCCGCCAGGTGGTGCAAAGCCGGCACATCAATAGCCTTTAGAACACGCACATCTCCCGGATGCAGACATGGATTTTTAGCAACAACTACCTCACCCTCAAAAATTAAATTGTTTGGGTTTGAGCTGCTGGTGCGAAACATATGGGAGAAATCATTAGAGAGCTGCCTACTGGAGCGAGAAATTTGAACAAATATTTGTCCATATTCCAATGTCCTTGTCTCATCTAGACATCCCATCATACATCTTCCATTTGGAATAAATATCCTACTTTTGAGCTGTAATTCTAGCAACTTAGATGCACGAAGTGTTTGTAGCATCATTGAAAGAAATGGTTCTGTATGAGGCTGATAACCACACAAAAGCATTTCCTTAAGAACCTTTGTCCTCTCTCCTGGGAATATTAATTCCAATGCTTCCTGTGAGCTCAACGGATCTGTTAACAAAGCATCTAGTTGTTCTATAGCCTCCTTTTGTTTCTTCTCAAAAACTCGATCCATAACTCCGAGGGTAGACAAAAGAGTGATTATTTGACGATTAAGAAAACAAGGTTGATACCTACTCCATTCCAAGACATCTAGTTTGATGTTTCCTGATTTGTACTTACACATGCTCTTTCTCAGTGACAACTTCATTGAAGAAGTTGGATCAACAGCCACAACACCTTTATACCCACCATATCGAATTTGAAATGCAGATGGAACAGAATTTTCTAGGCCACATTTTGCGGCCACCTCTCTAGCCAATTTTGCAGATATCTTACCTATACCATCAGAGAAACAGTATGGGATTCCTTTCCTTTCAACTTCTACATCAGGAATATTTTCAACTTCATGCCTACTAATGCTCACTGTTTCTCTTGAGGAGCTGAAAGATTGACCCAATCTGGCAGCATATTTTGCCACATTCCTAATCTCGTGAAAATCACCCATCCACTCTCTGATATTTGCTGCTGTAAGGCCAGTTCTTGAAGCAAACATCCAAACAGAATTTTCTCGTAATTGACTGTTTGAATAGGCAAGAAACTCGAATTTCTTTCCACCAATAACTATTCCATTTCGTAAAGTGGACAATATCCTGTCATAAATGCCAGTTTGCCTCTCCCCATTTGCCGAAGATGCACACGATGATAAAACTGTTGCGTGTAGTTTATCCAAGTCCTCGTCAACAAACGAAACACGAAGAAAGTTATCAAGATCCTTAGGATAGTTGCGTAACACACGATTGGAGAGATTCACCTCAGGACCACAGAAATACACTTTAGATGGAGTTATTTGGACCCTGTGTACATATACCAACCCATCATTTAAAGATATGGCAGCAGTGTTAAGAAGTCGCCTCGATGTGGCATACTTTGTGTACTGCTCCTTAAGCCAGCTTACAGGTTCATAGCAGTATTCTTTCACATGAGACAGTTTGTCTAGGGCGCTTTCTATATACTCAACTTTTATTCTCTTTGGATCAACTAACCGATAAAAACTGGCATCAATTGCTTGCCCAGGAAGACAGCCATGTTGAATTAGGGAGTTGACCTTAAACAAGATTTTATAAGGCAAGTCAAAGCCTTTGGGTGGATTCACGATAGGGACTAGTCCTGAACTGCAAGAGAGAGCAATGCCTTGCTTCATAACAAAAGGGCCCTCATTTTTCTTATAAGAGACAAAATCTCCATGAAAATTTGGAAGCTGGCCTTCCCGTGGGAGCTCCAAACATAGAGCAGAAGATTGGCCAATGCAGCACAACGGAGTTAAATCAACTTCTCGGACCCAATGACGAGTATGATCTTCCACATAAATTCGAGGAGCTCCAAGTAACTAACAATGAAGAGAAAAATTCGTTAAGACAAGAAAAAAGAATTCAATTTTCAATATCACATAAATCTATGCAGGTTCAACCTGTATAAAAGAAGACTAAGGGCTCTACCAATAACATTGATAGGCATTATTACAAAAGTAATGAAGTTAAGCATTTTTGACATGAAAATGTACATAAGTATATTTTTGTGATACCCTCTATTTGATTGAATATTGAATTGAATTAGTTGAGTGTGTGTTGTGTGGGTCTAAGTCCTACATCAAGTACATACAAGATCGATCTAAGCTTTATAAACAACTATGAGGTCTCAACTATTACTTGACTATTCCTTTTGAGATATGGTACAATTTATTTCATCTTTTGGTATTGGCTTAAAAAAAAAAAAAAGTTAGCGGTTGTCACTAATCACTAAGTGATTTTTTTTGTTTTTTTTTTAGAATACTAAGTTAATCGCTAAGTGATACTAGGTTCTACTTGATGGGGGGGGGGGGGGGGGGGAAGAACAGGGATGAGTTATTTATATCTTCTTATCTTGAGTGGGTAGATAAAGGATCAGTCCATGGTATATAAATCAAGAGAGAAGGGTTGGTAGTCAGATTTGTGTCGTGGATGCCCTTCAATGTTGTGATGTGGTGACCTCCACTTTATGAAGCCAGCTAACACTGGAGCCACAAGGTAGGGTGTCCAACCAACCAATATTAAGCTGTGGAATGTGAGAGATATATAGCTGGGATGGGATCTCTGTATTTAGGCTAAAGGGAAGAGAGATGTCAAACAAATAAAATGGATATCCTTCTGGTTTTATCTTAAAATTCACGGAAGAGTTCTCAAGAAGTCCACCATCAAGATATGGAGACAACTCAAGCATTAGCTTTTCCCCTAATCTTCTTAGTCAGTGTTTGTAATGTGAAAAAATAATAATAATAACAATAAAACCAAGGTGAGGATAAGAGTCCACTTGCCTTGTGGAAATCGTTTTCTTAAAGTAGCACAACCACTAGACCTTAGGACCACAAGAAAATTATAGCAGATCAAAGAGGAATAACAACAAACCATTGGACAGGTTGCGTAATAGGTAAATCATACACACACCATGCTCTAGAGCAGGATTGAACTATCCAACTAGAAGGCAATCACAAAAAGCTTTTGTACCCCCTTACAAAGTGCATTCAAAAGGTGAAAAATGTAATTCTCTATTAGTCTATTATGTAAAAAGTAATCACACTGGAACCTTAATTTTAGCTTCCCTAATTCAACTTCTCAAGAATATTTATATTACTAACACATACAATATGGAGTTCCAGCATCTTAAAAGGGAGCCAATAATGCTTTCATAACCAAAATTTTGTTGAAAATTGAAACTTTCACCAATCATTCTTCTCCAACCCCATCAACAGGATGATAAGTATGACTAATTGTGAAAAACCTTAAAGTAAGACATGAATACCGGAGCATGAATGCTTACACATGCTAAGAAGCCTAAATTAGGTCCTTTTAATTCCCATTGTATGGATATACAACACCTGTTTCCAAGGAGGACCAAATTCCAGTATTCACTAGTGGCTCTACACCATTTACTACCACATTCTTGACCAACAAGAGATAGGTTGTGTAATATAAGGAGTTCTTTACCCATTTTATATAGCTAGTAGTTTGCCTGATTTCTTAAGTCCAGATGGAACACTTCAGAACGTAATTACGAGCTGTAGTTGCAAGTTAAAGGTGTCATATGCTAAAATATGATTAGTAGACTCAATACATGTTAACACACACACACACACACTGTTACAAGCAACAACCATAATTAAGGGAGAAATATGATTACTAACTCTATGCGGGTCTGCAGAACTATGAACACACCCACACATTGCGATGTGCTAGGCCATTTCCTACTTTGTTAAAACTTTCCAAATTAGGACTATCACCCATGTCAATTTATTCCTCATAGCATTGCAAAGGAAATAACAAGAAGAAGAATAATTTGTTTGAATGTTAACTAAAAAAAGCATGGAGAGCAGCAAATTGTGAAAATTTATAAACAATGTTTTAACCAGCTAACCTGAATGAGAAGAAACTTTTCAGCTTGACCACGTGGATGATGGAGCTCAATCTTCCAAATGTTCTCATAAGAGAGTTCAAGCTTGAATTTTTCAGAAAGATCAGAGAAATAGAAGTACAAATTTCTCATTTTCGAGTCAAATCTGACAAAAACATTTTCCTGTTTCCAGAGCACAGAAAAAGTTTCCCTTGAAGTCTGATATCCAGAGTGCAATGCTATAATATCCATGGTATATATCTAGAGCACAGCAACAGGTGTTGATTATCCAAGAAGACTATGGTTTCTGAAATTCTGCAAATTGGCTGTCATTAGAGCCACATTTCCAATTAAGGTATTCAATGAAAAAAGTTCAAAAACTATTAATCATAGTAAAAAATTAGACAGGCTTACAATGTAAATAATTTGAACAAAAACAAATAAAAAGCAAATTGAAAGGGGTTCAAATATCCCCATTCCATTTTTTTTCCAAGTCGTTATATATATATATATGTCCCCGCTGGTTATATTACTGTCTAGGAATGGTTCACAGTAGTTCCATATACTTAGATGCATTTAGTCTTTCCATGGATTGATTTCAGCCAGTAAGACCATTAGCCAGGTGGGGGAAGAACTAAAACAAAAATTTAAAACTATATCTCTAAAGCCTATCAACCTAAAATGAAACTACATAAATATTAACAGCCTAACCAAGTAATAACGGTTCAAGTTTTACATATCACTGCACCTTAAACATTAAGTATTATCATATACTATTAAGAGAGAACCCACTAAACTAAATCAAAGTGACTACATGGATATCAAGACCCAAAAAGAATAATAATAATAAATGGAGCCCAAAAAAATAAACAGGAAAACATTAGAAAACTACTTTAAAAAAACTCTTCTTTCATGTGCATTTGAAAGTGAAAATCAAAAATCAAATTTAGCTGACTGTCCTGCTCAAAAACGCGAAGGTTGCAACATTGATTCAATCAAATCATCAAAACCGTTTTCAAAATTTCAACACATGTACTAAACAAATATTCAATGCATATTAATGTACTTCAAAGAAATTAAATCTCGAAGAAATACTAATTCTTCAACCAGGATGATCTGAGGCTTCAAATTCATATTTTTCTTGACATTCTTCAACCATATGTATGAAAGTGTGATTAAGAGAAATGGAAGTGAATGATTGAAAGTAAGCAAGAGAGTCTCACCTTAAAAGCGAAGCAAAGAGAGAAGTAGAGAAAAAATGTTGCAGTGAAAGAAGTAAGGCTCATGATCAAACTATATATAGACAGAGTAGACTGCAGTGTGGCTCCAAGATAACTGTCATGATTCCCTGCTTCGCGGGGACTACTGTATATGAATTACTTCTGCTGATATGTGAAGCTGACGTAGACATTTTCTGAGGTAATTGACATGTGGCAGCGTTCGATTGCTTTTCCAAGGAACGTTCTCAAAAGCTATGATGTCTGTCTTGTTTTTTTCTTGTTACAAATTTGATCATCAGATTCCTCAAAGAATCTCAGACACTTGGTCTCTAAGCCGTTGAAGAGGAAAGTTGAGTTACAGAAACTTCACACAACTCCAAGCCAAAGATTTGAGAACGTGTCAGCAAAGTTGAGTACAAGTACCACTTTTTAGCATTATGTGGTGGCAGTACATGATTGGTAGCATTGCTTATTCTTGACACACTATTATGTGCATTATGTATTTCGGCATAATTGTGCTAATGGCTAGTGAGGACCAAGAACTCATTTGCTTATCAACTTGTTTATATAGTTGTTGCACTTATTACTTGTTCTTACCATTTCCACTGCAACTGTGGAATGAGTATTTTTAACTATGAATATTATCAAAATTAAGTTTCGCAAAATAAAAAATAGAAGATAATTTTCTAACAAACTCTTTGATTTTGATTTTGTACATTGAAAATGAAATTGCTGTAAAATTTAATACATAATTAATCACAAATTTATTGTTATTATTTTATACATTGATTTGTGCCGAGCTTAATAGAAAAGGTTGCTAAGCCGGTCTCATGTGTGGAAGTGGGAATCATCCAATTCTAATTTTTAACTTGTATATATATATATATATATATATATATATATTTTTCTTTTGTGGGCCAAGCAGGGTCCATTTCTGGCGATTGCATAGATAATGTGAAGCAATCAAAATGTAAAGTTCCATATAACAAGAAAGGAGTGCCTTTTGCTATCCATGATGCTGAATTCCTCCTTGACCTGCAAGGGATCAACAAAATATATATTTAAAAAAATGATAGAACAACACTTAAAACAGTGATGGAATTGAATTTTTTTTGACCACTTGAGTGATAGAGAAATGTGGAAACTTTGGGAACAAGGACGCGGAGACTTAGTAACATGGGGGAGAACTTTGTTTGATTCTTGACCAACACTTCTTTATGTGCATGTAAGATTCTAGAAAAACACGCTCCACTTCTTTCCTTTGTGTTATTAAAATATATTATGGGATTAAATAGAAATGAAAAAGAAGGATCTAGACTATTAAAACGAATACAATTCTAAGCCTATCAAGTTAATAAAAAGTGTTAGTTAAACCACAAAATTTTCAGCAATTTTCAATAAGAATTTTGGATATAGGATTTAGAATAGTGTTTGAGATTTTTTTTACATATTGTGGATTCGGTTCAGTTAGCTTAATTAGTAAAGTGTTTTATGGCTGAATAAGAGATCAGGATTTTAATTCTCGTCTACATAAAAAACTAATTGATGTTTTGTTCTGATAATAAAAAGTAATTATTAGCGATAGACATGAATTCAAACAAATATTTTTTTAAGCATTAGGTGCCCAAAAAGGAAAATTTACAAGGATAAAATAAATAAGAGTAAAGTATTGTTGAGTTTAGCTTTAGATGAAGTTGGAGGGTGGGACCAATATGTGGACTCTTTAGGGGACTGACTTTTGAGTTTTGACCCAGCTAAAGCCACAGGTTGGGAAATCAGCTTTAATTTCTTCCATATAAGTTCGAAGAGCTTACAAGCTGGAAGGTGAGTGGAACCCATCACCACATCCATACAAATTTTCGTTTTCTCCTACCGTCAGATTGTCCAAAAGCAGTCCAAACCAGACATAGTATGTGTCCAGTACTTCTAAATTATTAGAAAAAAAAAAATTCTGCCAGTGGCCTTTCGGCCAAATCAACAATTAACTAGTTCTATAGCCATGGATTGGATCTACAACATCTTTGTCTTAAAAGGAAAAAAAAAAAAAAAATTATGGACATTTTTATTTATTTATTTTCAATTATAATAAAGAGGCAGCTTTAAATCCTAAATGTCTTGTTTGAAAATATCAAAAAATGGCAATTAAGTCACATTGCTCAATTATATTAGTCCATGTATACAAGTTATTTTTTAAGTGACTAATAACTCAATCTCGAGCGGGTATGATGATGTAATTCTAATTTCTAAAACCATTCCTATTAACTCTCTCTCTTTTTGTTTTTATTTTTTGTTTTATTTCAGTCAGGCCAAAAACCTTAATGATGCGGACCAATCAGTCACAAGGCTTCCCTACTCTGAAACTAACAAGAGAGAGGGAGGACCTTTTGTTCCCATGGGAAATTCCTCCTTGTTATGCAAGAATTAATTGAACCAAAAGGGTGATGAGATTGAATTGACCTTAATTATTCTTGTGTACTAAATACTTAGTACTTACACTCAGGAAACTTGTTTTGGTTGCGTTGGAATGGAGCATCTTTTTAAGACTTATGTAAATTGATTGGCCAGGACTACCTCAGAGAACCAAACACATTTCTTTCAAAGTGAAATTACTACATCAAATTCTAGTTTCAAATACTTATTCAACACGTTGTTTTTGGTTGCGTTGGAAAGTAGAGTTGTACAGATTCAATCCGTTACCAATTGTCATAGGAACTATTTTCAAAACTTAATGCAAATGCCCACATATATGAAGCATAGAGAACTATTGATTCATCTCATTAGTATCGGAATTCAATCCCCATTTACACTAAAAACCGATTGGTGTTTTGGTCTGATGATAAAGAGCTACCATTACGAACAGACGCCATAAGTTAAAACTTTCTATAAAAAAATCTCATCAGTGCCTTTTTTTTTTTTTAATAGTAAAAGACAATAGTCATGTGTTTGGAAGTGTTTGGGTTTCAAACTTTGAAATTTCAAAATTTAGATTTTACCTCTTAAAGTTTCATTCCACTTGCATTAATAGTCCCTACATCCATATTTTCCGTTTAGTGTCACATAAACTTGTCATACAAACTTGTCTCACATGTTTATTTTATCTAATAAAATAATGCCACGTGAAGAACCGATTGGTGTCTTGGTCTAATGATAAAGAGCTATCATCAGGATTAGAAGCCATAAGTTGAAACCCTTTAATAAAAAATCTCATTAGTATCGTTTTTTTTTTAGTAAAAGATGATAGTCAAGTGTTTGGAAGTGTTTAGATTTCAAACTTGTGAAATTTTAGAATTTAGATTTTATCTTTTAAAGTTTTATTCCATTTGCATTAATAGTCCCTCCATCCATATTTTCCGATTAGTGCCACATTAACTTGTCACACATGTTTAGTTTATTTAATAAAATGATGCCACATAAAGAACTTTTTCAGTAAACAACTATAGTCATGCGAATTATTTTTACTAGTCACAGGTCCACACAATGCATGATATAGTTACAATTTTTAGTGTCAATATGGTTCAGCAAAAAGTTTGGTTCTTCTTCAAACCACACAACATAATCCATCAACATAAAAAACTTATTTCGTGAAGCCTTGTCTTATCGTATCAACTATTTTGAGTGCTAGTATAAAAATGTATATGATCATTAATTCCTATTAGAGAATGGAGAGAACAATAAATTTATTAATAAATGAATTTCTACCATAGTATGTTGAACTTGAATAACTTATACATTGCAAGATTGTAGATTATAATACTGAACTTAATATCATAAATCTTTAAATTTCTTATCCCTTTATAAATATAAAAATTAAAAATCTATCCTCAATTGGTCTTCAAATTAAAATTATATCATATTAAAACACTAAAATTGTGTAATTCACTCAAAAACTAAAATACAAATATCAGTTAGTAATCGCTGGAGGGGGGGGGGGGGGAACGTAAAGAAAGATAATACCACAAATCATTGAATTAAAATAATAATATTACTTTTTGTCATCTTGGACCAAAGTGGACCGAATGGACGCAAGTGACTCAAATGGACCGAAATAGAATGACGTGAACCGAAATGAACCGAAATAGAATGACGTGGACCGAAATAGAATGATGTGGACTGAAGTAGACTGAATGGACCAAAGTGGACCAAATTTGAAGGCACATATCAGTAACAATCCTATACATTAATTTAGTTGCAAACAAATTTACATGTGTATATACTTTTTTTTTGGAAGTGATAGAAATTTATGGAAATATTATAAAAAAGATTGAAAATAAAGGGTCATGCAAAATTGTTTTACTGGGTTCATGGCCGAGTCATAAATTCTGGTAAACTGGAGTTGTGAGGGTTCATATATCAGCCTATTTCGAGCACCCCATGTGGCCCAAATAACCATTTATAGCCTATATATATATATATATATATATATATATTTGGTTGTCATGGCTAGGGGTGGCAATTCGTGTTCGCGTGTCGGGTTCGTGTCGTGTCAAGTCATGAGTATTCGACTACATAGGTCAACACTAACCCGACATGTTTATTAAATGGGTCAAGATTCCTCAACCCTAACACGACCCATTTATTAAACGGGTCAGTCGTGTCGACATGTTTATCAGATTTTATCAAAATGAAAAATAAAAATTAATTAAAAAACAAACAAATAAATATTTTTAATATAAAATTCAGAACTAACGAGTAACTGCATCACAAATAATCATTTAAAATTAAAGCATATCCCAATATCACAAATAATCAATCACATTATGTCAAAGAAAATAAATCACAACAACTAATAAGTTTATATACCTAGAGTTTGAAGGGTATATTGAAAAAATATCATTTAATTAAACGGGTCAGACGGGTCAAACGGGTTCTATGTGTTTAACACTAACCCAACCCATTTATTAAACGGGTTAGTCGTGTCAACCCGAATATGACACGAACCCATTAAGCCTCAACCCATAACCTGCTAATTTCGTGTCGTGTCGTGTCGGGTTCGCGGGTCGTGTCAAATTTTGCCACCCCTAGTCATGGCCATGTAGCAATGTGAAAGGAAGAAGCAATGATTTTTTGTTGAACGAATGGTAGAAAAAGAAGCAATGAATTGAGTAAGAGTAATAAAGAAAAAAAAAAAGGGTGGTAGGAGTTCTTTATAAATTAAAGTAAGATGAATGTGTAAAGGCAAAGTATATGTAAAGTTAAACAGTCCAAAATATAATTAGAGAAAAAAGCCATCCAAGATAAATCTATAAAGTCAATTGATTAATATAATTACTATTATCAAAAAAATTAGAGGAACAAATTGTAAAGTAATAATTTACAACTATGTTTTTATGCTGACTTTAATTCCGTATTAAATTTGATTGTAATTCTGTTCAATCATTTTCCTATATTTTTGTTGGGTTTAATGTAAGGGTTGTGTGTGAGAGATTGGTGAAGATTCTGTGAAGATAAAAACTTTGCGACTGGCTTGCAAGTGCCAACCCGCAAAAATGCCATGTGAGAAGCACACACTAGAATTTGAAGAGTTTTTGCCAAGCTGGATTTCACGAGTCACTTCACGACTTAGGCCAAGTTGCGAGTGACCCGCGAAACTCTTTGCCTGATGATTTTAAGTTTTTCTTTCCACATACCTTTTCCAATAATATATAAACCCACACTACCCACGAAATTGAAACAATGAGTTTTTCAAAGAAACTTTTGAGAGAGAAAACCCCCAATCATCTACACCATTTCTCTAAAGTTTTCTTTACTCCTACCTCTTCATCTACACATCCTTGAGAGGTTTTTAGCTCAAACACTTACCTAACACATTCTGAGTGTTGAGAGAAGTTTTGGTGCATATGGGAAGCATTGAAAAAAACCATTGAGTGGTAGATGCAATGGAGCTAATTGTGGGATTCGGACAACTACTGAAGACATGGCTCCATGAAAGCCCATTGGTAGCAGGAACTTGGAGGGTTCAAGGTCATTGGGTAGATTAGGCTTGGAGTGTTTCTTTGTTATTCATGTACTCCAACTTTATTTACTAGTGGATCGATTTCGGCTTGGAGGGCCACATAGAGATTTTTCACCAAATACTTCAGTTTCCTTTTCAATAACACATCTCGGTGTTATCTTGTATTTGCATCTCTCTTCCCTACTCTTTAAGCATTACATTTATTATTTATTGTACTTGCTTATGCCTTAGAGTAGTATTCCGATTTTATTGCATATCATTTACTCTTGTTTCGCACTTAGTTAAGTTAGAGTAGAAGTAACTAAGCTGTAATTTGAAATTGGGGGTTTAAATCGGCTATAGTGTTTCACACTATTTTAGCTTTCACAAATCAATAAAAAAAAAATGGTGATATGACCGATGATGTAGTTTCATAGGAACAACAATAAATGTTACACTTCGACTTTTAGATATTATACAGATATAGATGTGCATAGAATAGAATATACCAAAAAAAAAAAAGCTTTATTTTATAATTTAATTTAGGATTTTCATGAAGTAATACCCTTTTTTTTATTCAAAGGTACTATTTTTAAATATTTGAGACATCTGGCTTTTTCAATACTAGAGTTTTTGCCTAAATTGCAGTGTTTGGTTCGACAAAGTGCATTTAGACGACAAATTGCATTTAGATACACTTTACTGATTGTTTATTTGTAGAATGTGTGATACAAAAGGAGGTGAAATGTATATGTTGTGTAGGACCTATCAAAATTGTTAGGCTTTATTTTGTGTTGGCATATTCTTTGTCAAAAGTTTTTTGTATTTATCAAGCAAATACTTTGATAGGAGATTAGATCCTTCCCACCCATCATTACCATTGTGTTATGAGGGCTAACTAAAGTTTTTGGGAATCATTGGAACTACCACAAATTAGCCATGGAGGCTTGAAGATGCAATTGGTATTCAATTGTGGATCCAGTATCTAGAGTGAGATAGGATTTGCAAAGTTTGTTGCTAGCAGGAGTTTGAAGGGCTTGAGTACATAAATTAGACTTAGAGGGCTTCATATGTATTATCTATTGCAACTATCTGCACTAGTGAATTGTTTTCGATAGTGCAATAGAAAGGTTTTACACTTGGTTCTTGGGTTTTCCTCTTCGATAACACATCTGATGTTATCTTTGTGGTATTATGTCTTTAGTTTCCAATGGTTGTCTATTTTATATGCTCAAATTTGTTTATCCATGTATATGTTGTCATCATGCTTATATCAATTGGCTAATCACTTAAAATTAGTGTTAATTGACAGCTTAGCCTAATATTGATTAAGCTGTAATTTAAAATATGTGGTCTAAATCATTACCATAATTGTATTTGGTCATTCTCAAAATTAAGTTTAGAAAATTTTTAGAAATGACTTTTTCGCTTGCCAAATGCACACAGTAGGGCCTACTATATGGCTCTATCCATTTTCCATACCACCTTATCATCAACCATCTGGGTATGAAGAACAAGATAATGGGCTGCATGTTCACTTCTTTCTGTAGGTGTGTTACAACTTACACTAGCAAAGCTACCATAAGCCTATGCAATGTGCTCTATAAAATTATTTCTAAAGTACTAGCTAATTGCTTGAAAAGAATCCTTGCAACAGTGATGATGAATCGCAGAGTGCCTTTGTCCCAGGGAGGCTCATAACAGGCAACGTTCTGGTGGCTTTCGAAACAATGCATTGTATTGATCAAAGGAAGAAAGGAAAGGAGGCCCTCATGGCTATAAAGCTCGACATGAGCAAGGCCTACGATAGGGTGGAATGGGTCTACTTGGAGGCAATGATGAAAAGGATGGGTTTCCATGACAAGTGGATATCCCTTATGATGATGTGCATTACCACAGTGTCATACTCAGTGCTGATTAACAGCGAACCCAAAGGCAAGATTATTCCATCGAGAGGACTCCAGCAAGGAGATCCAATTTCCCCATATCTTTTCCTACCATGTGCGGAGGGCTTGACTGCCATGTTGAAAAAGGAAGGCAGAGGGGTACATAAAAGGGATTGCGGTATGTATGGGAGCTCCAAGAATTTCCCACCTATTGTTTGCTAATGACAACATTGTATTTTGTAGGGCCACCGTTGAAGAAGGTAGTAGGGTTATGAAGGTGCTTGAGGATTATGAAGTGACTCGGGCCAAAAACTCAATAAGGAGGTGACTTCCCCCTTTTTTAGCAAGAACACTAGCAGAGAAGCTTAGTTCCTAGTGAAGCATCAGTCCGGAGCTCAAATCATAAGACATCACGAAAAGTATCTAGGGCTATCGCCACTAGTTGGAAAGGGGAAAAGGAAAGCTTTTAACTATATAAAAGACCTTGTGGGGAGAAAAATTTCTGGATGGAAAGGTAAACTTCTATCCAATGCGGGTAGAGAGATCCTCATGAAAGCTGTGGCCCAGCCACGCCTACATACATGATGAGTTGCTTTAAATTCCCGGAGACTATGTAAGGAACTAAACTCCATGATGAGTAATTTTTGGTGGGGGCAGAAGGAAAAAGAAATAAAAATGGCATGGATCTCGTGGGAAAAGCTGTGCACACTGAAGATAGAAGGGGGTATGGGTTTAAGGGACTTAAAAGCCTTCAACCTAGCCGTCCTTGCCAAACAAGGATTGAGAATCCAACCAAACCCAGACTCCCTGGTCCATAGAGTGTTTAAAGCGAAATACTTTGTAGGAAACTCCTTTAAGGAGGCTCAATTGGGTAGTAGAACATCTTACGCATGGAGAAGCACTATGGCAGCCAAGGATATTACTGAGAAGAGCTCCAAGTGGGTTATTGGCAATGGGAAATAGGTGAAAATATGGGATGATAGGTGGATCACAACACCGGATTCTTTTAAGGTGGTTAGCCAGAGGGGCCCTTATACTGAGTTGGAGATGGTTTCGAGTCTCATTAATATGGAGAACAGAGGTTGGGATGTTGCTATGGTAAAGAATACTTTCCTTCCCCATGAAGTGGAAGTTATTTTGGGAATTCCAATCATCTCTCTGATTCCCCAAGACTCCTTGACTTGGGCAAGGACTCCCAATGGCAGATTCACAGTAAGAAGTGCATTCCAAGTGGCCCAAAAATATGTGAAGAAGAGCAACCACCAAATGGAGAAGGGAGGAAGCTCAGATGATTCAAGAATGAAAGCCTTAAGCAAACCGTTTGGAGTTTGAACTGCCCAAATAAGATCAAGCATTTTATGTGGAGGTCTTGTAAGAATATTCTGCCAACAAAGCTCCATCTGAAGTCAAAGGGGATTGGTCAGGAAGTTAGCTGTGATTTGTGTGGAACTAATGAATCCTCGGGTCACATGCTGTGGGGTTATAGAGTTGTAGCAGAGGTGTGGAGTGCAACAAAGATAAAGCTCCCTTCTTTGCCTGAACCCCACTTGGACTTCTTGGACATAGTGTGGGAAATTAAGGAAAGGTGTCCGAGGGTAAATTGGGATCTGTTTGCTGTTACAGCTTGGAGCTTGTGGAACAACAGAAACTCTGTAAGGCATGGGGGTCAGAGCAAACGGCACGATATAATTGTTAAGGAGGTAGCTGATTACTTGAAGGAAGTTAGATAAGTTAAACAAGTCGAAGTCAGACCTCCTCAACCCGGCAAGCCTCCTTGGACCCCCTCTAGACTAGAAAGTTACAAAATCAATGTAGATGGAGTTGTGTTCAAAGAGTATGGGTGCTGTGGAGTTGGGGTTGTGATCAGAAATGAGCGGGGACAGCTGATGGGAGCGATGAGCAGAAAAGTGGTTTTGCTGCTGGGTGCATTCGAGATTGAGCCAAGGTCGTGGATGAAGGCGCCCAACTGGCCTGGGACCTTGGACTCAAGGATGTCATCATTGAGAGTGATGTGCAAACGGTGGTTAGTGCCCTGAAAGTGCAATGCCCAATGCCAAATTATATTCAGAAGCTGATTGAAGGAGTCCCGATGGGGCTGAGTTAGTTTAATTCATGGGAGGCTGCCCACATCAGTAGGAGTAGTAATGTTGCGGCCCATCTATTGGCTAGACATGCCAAGTGTGTGACTGATTGTATCATATGGGTTGAGGATACTCCTCCTATTCATTATGATGTAACAAATCTGAACTTCGGTTCTGTTTAATGAAAGTAAGGCGTATGCTGTTTATCAAAAAAAATAAATAATAAATAAGAACTACACCCCCTGGCTCTGACCATTATATAGACATATAGACTCATAGAGTGATGCATCTCAATTGGAAAAGAATCAATAAGAAAAGAAAATTTGAATTGATCAATTCATTCATCAAAAATAACAAAAAGGAAACGAAAGATGAAACATGCTAGGATTATACTGACCAAAAAAAAACAGAGAGAAAGAAATTATAAATTATTTACTTATTTCAATTTTCTTTTCCAATTTGAAGTAATGCTATCTTAGGCGAAAGATAGCTATCTCTTGTCTGTGTTTGACCTCAATGAGAAAATAAAACAGAGAACTAACAATATTAAAGAATGAGAAATATGATAAGAAATCATACATATATTTTCCAACAGGAATTATAACATAATTTATAGCCCCAATCATCTGCCTGGAGCATTTACATGTAGTTTATCAACAAGCATATACCAATAACAATAAGCAAAGATAAATAGTAGTCACACATGCAATTTTCTTAAATACATTCTTAGGATCTTATACGAAACTTCTCAATCCGAGCGTAATTCATGACATAACTAACGCTCCAATTCCAACATGTCTCAAGCAATTATGTTACTCGCTTTATCCTTCTTGATCTGGATAAGCTTGTCAAAGACACACCAAGGAAAACTGAGGAAATGAGCTCCATCCATTCCCACATTGCTGCGACCCCAATAGCTGGGGTGATATGTAACGTGGTACCAAGCCGATGCTTTTGCTTTTGCTTTTGCTTTTGCATTGACAACATCAGTGTCAGAATCTGACTCACTTCCCTCGTTGAACCAGCTCCTAGCTTCATTTCTTAGTGCCATTACAGAATAATTAATCTCTTCCATATCCCTCCTCTTTTCAAAAGATTTTGAGATTGTCAATATGTGCCCACTGAGTATTTCAGCTTCAGTTTCGATCCCATAATAATCCATCAAACTCAACATCTTGCGATCATACTGCCTTTTGTAATAGAAAGCATCACTGATGTAGTCCTTGAAGCCGTCTACTTCCATGTCAGCATCATAACACTGCTTTGCTACTTCTGAGGTGAAGGGTGTCACTGGGCTTGTGAGCGATGCAAGGTCTTTCACCTCTCGAAAAAGCTTTCCAATCACACGTTCTGATTTGTAGGTGCGTTTATCAGACTTTTCCATGAAATCTGGATATTTCATAACACGCAGATGATGGGGTATTTCGGCAACAACACCACTTTTTGGGGAGTCAACCGCAATTGAGTGTAGTTTTGCAAGCTCAATACATTCAGGACTCATTGCCCTACGGGGCTCACTATCTGCAAAGACAATGTGGGCATTATCGATGATTCCCAAACGGTCGTTGAGTATGTAGTCGACAAAATACTCTTGAACTTCCTGTAGCATAAGGGTGACATGCTTTGTTATATAAGGTATAGAAGGATGTTGCTACAAATGGGATGGAAAATATGAGGAATCAATGCAATCTTTAAATGCATTAGTGTGGAACGTGTGGTGCATTACTACCTAGTAGAGAGAATTAATACCATTAAGTATGACTCACTCCAGCCTAGATTTCGCTATCACTCAAAATGTCAAGAAGAACAATTGGAATGACCTCAACGCCTGGGATTTCTAGATTTGATCATGATGAGGCAATTCTGCTTAGAATTTCTAGATTCCAAACTAATTCCAGAATAGCAAGACAGAGCCTTTAACAAAATCAAACAAATTTATTGCAGACTTTTCTCAATGATCCTAAATATCCAAAAAAGAGTGTTTCAATCAAGAATATGTGATATGTACATAGCTTATTCTTTTGTGCTCATATTAATATTATTGAAGAACACAGTGCATTGGCGAATAATATAACATGAACAGAAAAGATAATTGTTTATGAGTATGGAAACAATACTTTTCCCTCTTAAAATAAAAAAAGTTCAGAAACAGTTTCGTAAATGACTGCTCATTAGATGCACAAGAATATACACAGCCACGTATAAACTAAATGCTTAATTGTCTTTTAACATATAGAAAATCCAAGATCGCAAAGGCTAGATGATGGAAACACGGTGTCTTCTCATCAAGTGCTATAAGCAAATGAATAGACATTTGTTCAGAAAGATCTATTATACCCTACTTTTATATTGCAGTTTTATGCATATATTAATTGCAGAGGTAAATTAAAATGTGGTGTGCTCAAAATATGCATGGCTTGTTACTACATATAAATTGGGATTACCTCTATTGTAACATCATGATCAAGTGGCTTAGTGTTTGCTCCGATATACTCCATCGGTTGAATTTGTCGAGGAGGAATAAGATCAGGGTCCCAACAAACGAAGTACAGATCTCCATCCAAGTCACTCCTAGAGCATTCGTTTGGATGAGGTCTAATGCAATTGGTCAAATAATGTTAGTGAGTAGAGTATTCCCAAAGTTTTTTATTTTTTATTTTTATTTATTTAATTAGGTGTTGTCTTGCCAAGGCAAGAGAACAAATAAAGACAAATAACACAACAACCTAGTATGCAAGTACAATATAAAATTATTTGATGAGCATTGGAAAAAAGTTAGATTTTTTCCATCCCAGAAGTGGTGAAAAGGACATTGTATGTCTGCAAACTTAACATCAAGTTAAGATAACAACATTTATATTTATACTATATATAAGAGGATTTTCTTCTTTTAACTGGACTTTTTTGTGATTCAAAAATGCCTTCTTTAATGAAAAGTAACTTTATTTAGAAATAGGATCATAAATGTCAAATAACAAATTTCATTTTGAATTCAAAAAGAGAATTTCTAAAATTTAAGATTTTTTTTCTCTTTTCACGTTCAAAAAAGAAATTACAATACTATTTATCTCAAAATTTTATCCTTTTTATTTGTTTGAAATACATATATATATATATATATATATATTTTAAATTATAATAGATGTAAATTATTAACCTTTATCCAAAAAATAAAAGAGTCTCGCGCTTGCACAGAGGTTAATATTATATTTGGACAGACAACCTATGATCATGGTAATTAACACTACAAGAATTTTGGCCTTTTGCGACCAATGTTTTAGTGACGACCAAAAAGTCGTCACTATTAGGCACACATTAGCGACGATAATATATGGTCATCGCTAATAAGTGCATGGTAGCGACGATGCTAAGGTAGTCGCTAATAAGTCGTCGCTAACATCATGGAGGGAATTTTATTTGCTTTTATAAAATGGAAGGAAACTTTTAGCGACGACAATAAATTTTATAGTGACAACATTTGTGTCGCTAAAATAAGATTTATTTTAACGACAACATCTATCGTCACTAATAATCAACTTTAGTGATGACCTTGTGTGTCGTCGCTGATATGTGGCCAAAAATATATAGTAAATATATTATATATATGCTCTCTTTATCAGCGATGACACATTGGTCATCGCTAATAGAAGGCTATTAGCGACGATATAATTTGTCGTCTCTGATAGTCGCATTTTAGCAATGATACAACATGTTGTCGCAAATATATCTACCAAAATATATTGGAGGGAAAAATTTTAACTCTCAAAAAGTGGAGGGAATTAATGGAGGGAAGCAGATTATATATTAGCAACGAATTAGGTCGTCGCTATTAGAGATCTTTTAGTGACAACAAAGATTATCGTCACTAATATGTGGCCAAAATAATTTTGATATAATATGATTTTTTTTTTTATCAAATCCTCCAAAATGCCTCTTAAAATTTTTAAAATGACATAAATTCCTTTAAAATATTTGAAATGATTAAAATACCACTAGCCTCATCAAAATGACCAAAATACCCCCAAACTTATACCATGACCAAAATAACCTTGAAACCTCTAAAGTAATTTAAAACTCTCCAATTTGTTAAAAAAAAAAAAACAAAGAGACTAGGGAGGGCTTGTTGCTTCAAAATACTCTCAAATCATAATTTCACCCATTCGAAACTCAAAATCGATAAAAATAACAAAAATTGAGAAAGTTCTAATTTCACTCTAAATACTGACTAATACCCATAGTTATCAAAATGTGAATCGTACCGTGAATCAATTTTTGATTTTTTGTATATCATGTGTCATAAGATACACAAATACTTAATAAAATTATAAAAAATATTATAGATATACATATATGAAAGGTATATTCATTATAAATTCATAAAATATTCAACTAATAACCAATTCAAAAATTAATTATGTAATAATATTTACCAAAACTAACTAAATAAATCAAATTAAAATTATTTATAACATACATATTCCAATTGATTAAAACCAGAAGTGATAATACATGATATATGAGCCAAAATAATAATTTTTTCATTGTCTTGCCTAATCAACTTTATCTAAGTCAATGTTAACAAGATATTCATCATCTTGTAAAATTATTTTTTCATTGATATTTTCTAACAACTTTTCCAATACCCAATAATCCACTGGAAACCTTCCCACTGAACCTAGTTTCACCAAATCCAACGGTCTCGGGATCATCGATTAAGTTTGACCAAGTTTGACCTTGTTCTAAACTTTGACCACACATTTCTCTAAATCCAACCGTTTGATTGTGACCATAATTTACCAGAATTAATCTTTCATGACACTCTTCAAATCCAACGGTCAGATTCCAAATCTAATAATAGCGCATGACAGACATGTGTTGCGTACCTGTATGGCTCTGTTCTCTCAATCTGACCATCCAATTGGTCTCAAATTTCGCCAACACCAATATGTCACCATAATCTTGAAATACAATGATCAAGATTTGAATATGAATTGGAGCATGATGGTCACATGCCATATGGCCCCATGAAGATTCAGTTATCCTTGTTCTCATAATTTGACCATCCGATTAAAATTATGTTCTCCAGATTACTTCCTTTAAAGTTATGTTTTCCCTTGAATCACATATGGAAGTGACAGAAGTATTAGTCCAAAGTACTACCTTTAAAATTATATTTTCCATAAAAAATACTAATTTTCAAAAATTCATTTTTAAAGGGAAGATACTAGTAGGTGCTCCCCTAGGATCAAACATGAGATTTTCAGTTTATCTTGACATTAACCCTTACTAATTGTGGGGTTTTCAAAATAAAGTTATTTTGGGTTTTTCCTCTAAAATCAAAACCATCAATATCTAAACACGTGTCTTATTCTTGATGCTTGTAAGATATCATGAGACATATGCCCCCAAGGCTAGGTAAGTATATTTTAAAATAATCAAAATACTCCCAAAACAACTAAAATGACCAAAATACTCTTGAAACATCTAAAATGACCCAAATATCTCCAAACCTCTAAAATGACCGAAATACCCTCAAAATCTCCAACGATATCAGGACCATCTATTAAGTTTGATTGGATTTGATTGCGTTTGACTAACTTTAACTAAACTTTGACCGTACCTTTCTCTAAATCCAACCGTTCGATTGTGATCATTATTTACTTGAATTAACCTTTCAATACACTCTTCAAATCCAACGATTAGATGTTAGATCTAATTATGGCGCATGATGGACATGTGTTGCATACTTGTATGGCTCTGTTCTCTCAATCTGACCATCCAATTGGTCTCAAATTTCGCCAACACCAATATGTCACCATACTCTTGAAATCCAATGATCAAGATTTGAATATGAATTGGAGCATGACGATCACATGCCATGTGGCCCCATGAAGATTCAGTTATCCTTGTTCTCATAATTTAACCATCCGATTGAAATTATGTTCCCCAAATTACTTCATTTACAATTATGTTTTCTCTTGAATCACATATTGGAGTGACAAAAGTATTAGTTCATAACACTACCTTTAAAATTATATTTTCCATAAAATATACTAATTTTCAAAAATTCATTTTTAAAGGGAAGATACTAGTTGGTGCTCCCTTGGATCAAACATGAGATTTCCAATTTATCTTGACATTAACCCTTACTAATTGTGGGTTCTTCAAATGGTTTTCAAACTAAAGTTATTTTTGTTTTTTCCTCTAAAATCAAAACCATCAATCTAAACACGTCTTATTCTTGATGCATGTAAGATATCATGAGACATATGCCCCCAAGGCTATGTAAGTATATTCTAAAATGATCAAAATACTCCCAAAACAACTAGAATGA
This sequence comes from Castanea sativa, assembly GCF_040712315.1. NCBI lineage: Eukaryota > Viridiplantae > Streptophyta > Magnoliopsida > Fagales > Fagaceae > Castanea > Castanea sativa. Next base: position 24,182,641 of record NC_134015.1, on the reverse strand, counting down.
CCAAAGTACTCTCGAAACATCTAAATGACCCAAAACCCCCCAAACCTCTAAAATGACCAAAATACTCTCAATATCTCTAAAGTGATTAAAAATACCCGCGAAATCTCTAAAATAACTAATAATACCCTAAAACCTCTAAACTGACCCAAAAAAAAAAAAAAAAACTCTCGAAATCTTTAAAATGACCAAAATACCTCAAAACCTTTAAAATGACCCAAATACCCCTGAAATATCTAAAATGACCAAAATTTACTAAAATGACCAAAACTTACTAAAGTTTCTAGAATGCCAAAATACTCCTTAAACTCTTAAAAGGCCAAAATTTTCATTTTAGAGGTTTTAGGGGCATTTTTGTCATTTTAGAGGTTTTAGGGTATTTTGGTCATTTTAGAGGTTTCAAGATTATTTTAGTAAATTTTTAGGTTTAGGGGTATTCTAGTAGTTTTGTGTGCATTTTGGTCATTCTAGTTGTTTCCAGAGTATTTTGGTCATTTTGGAGGTTTTAGGAGTATTTTTTGCATTCACAATACATTTTAGTCATTTTTTGTGGTTCTGAGGGTATTTTAGTCATTTTAGTAGTTTTGGAGTAGTTTAGAAGTTTCATTGTATTTTTGCTTATTTTAGAGGTTTCGGAGGTATTTTGATTATTTTTTATGTTTCAGGAGTATTTTGGTCATTTTAGAAGTTTAGGGGTATTTTGGTCATTTTATATTTTCACGGTTATTTTGGTCATTTTAGAAGTTTTGAGGGTATTTTGGTCATTTTAGTGATTTTGGGTTTTTTTGGTTATTTAAAAATAAATTGGGGGTATTGTGGTCATTTTGAAGGTTTTAGGGGTATTTTGGACATTTGAAGTACATTTTAGTCATTTTGGTTGTTCCAAAGATATTATTATTATTTTTTTCATTTGAGTGGTTTTGGAGTATTTTAGAAGTTTCTTGATTTTTTAAATTTTAAATTATTCTCATGAGTAAAATAAAATTTATTAGTTTAGACAATTTTGTCAATTTATAAATTATTATATCCCACCAAAAACTTTATTAGTAAAATATTAAACTATATTGTGAAGAAACACAATAGTTGTCACAATATTGTGTTTTAACAAAGGCAACCAAAGTCTCTCACAATAGATATAGTTTTTTTGTCACAATAACTCATGAAATGTAAATAAAAAAAATAAAAAATAAATAACTGATTAAAGTCCCATGAGCCATGATCTCCCACTCTTTCTCAGTCAGTACCCAATTACCACTTATCGCTTATCATCTCTCTCCATCCCTCTCACACACCCGTTGAACCTATAGGCCTACTGCCGCCGACCATCTCTTTAACACTTGCAGAACCTGTAGATCCACTGCCTTTGACCATCTCTTAGCCGCTTTCCAGGTATTGTCTCTTTCTCTCTTCTCTCATTTGTGTTTTCGATTTTTTTTTTTCGTTTTCTTCTTGTTCGTATTAATGTTAGTAGAGTTGGTTCGCTTTTCAATTTTTTTTACAGATTTGATATTAAAGTTTGCTCCAATCAGTGGGACCTAGGTATGACTTTTCTTTTTTTTGTTTTGTTTTTGTAATTAAATTAATAAATATATAATATAATAAATCAAAGATGGAGTTGGGATTTAGCTACCGTACTACATGCCTTAATTGCTGATGGTTTTTTTTTTTTTTGGGTAATTAATGCTTATGGTACCATTTCATTCCAACCTAAACCCAGACAATCCTTCTGCTTATATATTTCATTGACTCTGAAAAAAAAAAAAATTGCTTATATATTTGACAATTGCGCCCAAAAAAAAAAATTTGTTTGACAGGGTCCTTTAAAATGTGTTTGTATTCATTACTGTGTGGAAATTTCAAGAAACTCTAGAATTTGATAACTATTTATAAAAAATGCACAATTTTTTGACTAAAGGTTCTGCCTTTGTACTATCTAAAACCCTTAATGTAAATGTTGGGGAAAATTTCTAAATCCCCTCAATGTCTATGTGTGAATTAAAATGAGTGACTACCAAGCAATAGTAATATTACTGAAACAAAAAAAAAATTTCAATAAGCACTACATAAACACATACACAAAAGAATACCAAATTTTACGTGAAATATCCTCAAGTGCAGAGGAAAAAATCACGGGACAACTCTAAAAAATATCCATTGTAAAATAAAAATTACAACTCTCAAGTTTGTGCTAAGCTTGAGTCCACAATAAATTAGATATGCAACAAATAAATCTCAAGGATTAAATACAATCTCACCACAAAATCAGTAGTCAAATCTTCCTCTTAATACTCCAACTCTCCCTGGTTGTAGCACTCAAAAACTCCAAGAGAACTTTACCAATTTATCTTCCTTGTGTGTATAACTTGAGCAAAGAAAAATGTCACATTTTTCTTTTTCACTCTCTCACACTCTCACTGTATATATCTCTATTTCTTTCTTTGAACTACACCTTAAATGGCTGAATATCTCTTTGTGTTTCCTGCTTACTCTGTGGAACTCACAATACTTCAGCTCTCTCTCAGTGTGTTTCTTCTCACACTCTGGCCGAGTGGCCTTTGTTTGCTTCAGCCAAAAACCAACGTGTCCCACACGCCTCAAGTCATGTCTCATTTAATGAAGGCTGACTTTTCTACAAGCTTGCAAGACAAGCTCATTTAGAGCTTTGATAAGGTGTGGGCTGGACCCATGGTGCTATGATGCACCTATAAATATATAGTTTGACTCTTGGTAGGAAAAGCATTCCAAAGCTGACATGGGCAGTACTCTTTCAATTGTTTTGTGCGCTATTAAGGTATGTAATTGGATACATTCTCTTTTTATATTGATTCCCCTAATTAATTCACACTTACATGAGGATCTAAAATAGTGACATACTAATATTGCAGGGGATCATTAGCTCAAAATTTATACATTATAAGAGCTTAGCATTGACATTTGCAACATTTTTCAGCTATAGCTAAATCTCATTCTTGCCGTTAACCTTCATCTTGACTATCTCAATTTGGTATGATCATGTTTCTCTCAAAATTAATTTTATTAAAGAAATCATTTTCATGGTGCTAAAACTTTGTTATTACGTGTATTAATTCTATAAAAGAAGTCATTTTTATGGTGCTACAACTTTGTTCCTAGATGTGTAACATATAATCAAAAGTCACAAATAAATTAATTAACTAGAGCATTGTATAGTAACTAGTATATAATTTTATTTAAATTTGTTTGAAATCCACTTATGTGCTGGGGTTGGGATACTCAGTAGTTATTATAAGAGCTCTTATGATGCTTGGCATTGGCTTTTTTACCTTGTAATTTTTTTTAAAAAAATAACGGGTATGTTTGAATTGAAAATCTTGTGGTCCAAAATTTCCAAACTTTTTCATTCATTTTCACTTCTCATTGCTTAGTCATTTGATCATTTATTATTTTAATTTTTCTTTTAAAAAATGTTATATTTTTAACTCACTGTTGGGTTCTTGGAGCAACCATAGAGTTCTCTATCCTTTATTTTGTCCCACTTTTTCATTTGATGGATTTGTATTCAACTCAAAGCTATTGCTGGTATTCCTATTAAGCGGGCTAGTTTACAAGAAGTAGCAACCTTGTGAGGAAAGTTGGGTTATACTTGGTAAGTAATTCACTTCTATTACATCTATGAATTATCATTTATCTTTTTAATAATCTTGTTAGTTGTTTTAATTGTTACAACATGAAAAATTAATGTCTGTAAACTTTCTTGTTGATAATACTTGAATGATGAAAAATATAACTTACTAAATTCAATTGTTAGAGAACTTGTTTAACTCATCGACCCACTTCATCTCAAGTAAAAAAGGGTTTGTTGAAATTATGATAGGGACATGAAAATGGATAAAATAAAGTTGGATGCATAAAGAAAATGAAGAAGATAATAGTGATGAGGTATATCAGGGAAAGTGAATGTATTAGGGTTAATGCAACAATTCAACAAGAAAATGATGAAGACTCAACTTTGTTGCATAGAGATGATGTGACAACAATAAATTTGGGGGCCTTAATAGTTGTTGATGATATATATTTACAACTTGATGAAAGTATGTTCATCAATGATGACTTGTCTAAGGAGGAATGGGATACAAATTCCAACCATGAAGAAGAAATATATAGTGATGATGATGTTTTAAGCTTAAATCAGGAAAAAGATTTATCTAGTAATGATGAATCTATTGGAGATCTTTGGAATGAAGATTAAGTTAAGTTTTGAATCAAGTTAAGTTTTGTTAAATACATAAAGTTTTCATATCTTCTCGGCTATGGTATTTTTGAAAAATAAAAATGTTAAAAATTTTATTTGGATGTTAAAACTATTTTGTATGCATTTTTGTCATCTACTTTAGTTGACCTTTACATTGGTTTATTCTTTTTATTTCAGGTTAAAATGTCGCATGCCTTGGGCTACTAATGATGTTGAGGGGAGATACATTTCATTGCAAGTTTGGTTGTATATCTTCTTGAAGAATTTGTTATTATTTGATTAGTATTTGAGATGGTAGATTTGAATTTGAATTATGTATATGATATTGAACTTGGGTATTGTTTTTCCTTATTAGTAGTTACTGATTGAGCCAATATTGTTAAGCTTAAATGAGTATTTGTGATTGAAAATTTGTGATGTGTGGAATTGTGGTTTATGGTTTATAATTATTTCTCATTAGGTACCCATGTAAATTTCAAAATGTAAATTTTAAAGAAAAAAAATGTAAAATAGTATTAGCGACGACATTGTCATCACTAATATTTTATCATATCATTAGTGACGACAAACAATATCATCGCTAATATGCGATTTTTAGTGATGACATGTTTGTGGTCACTTATATATCATTATACGTGACGACAGCAAGCGTCATCGCTAGTAATGACATATTAGCGACAACAAAAATGTCGTCGTTAATAATAATTTAATAGCGACAATAAAAAAATTTGTCACTACTAATGAGCTAGTAGCGACGACATTTCGTCTTAGGGTCTCGAGTTATTTATGACAACAATTGTCACTATTAGCGACGACTTTGTCGTCGTTAATAGTATTATATTTGCGACGGCATTAATATCGTCACTAAAAAACTTTTTTGTTACCACTTTTGTTTAACGAAAATTAGCGACGACATTTTTCGTCGCCAATATAAATAGCGACGATATTTAAAGCATTAGCGACGACTATATGCCGTCGCTAAAGACCAAATTTCTTGTAGTGTAACCTACTAGAGGAGAATATGTTGCAAATTATTTAAATAAGATACATATTATATCCATGCATGCAACATACAAGTACAAATGGATCATTATATATCTTACATATGCATGTCTTTGTAAGTACGTAAAGGTATACAAAAATGTGTATAAAGTTGATGCTGGCATAGGATTATGTATAAACACTAAATGTATGTGCATTTGTCTGTGCAAATATTACAGGATTTCATGCCTTAGAATTATCTATTAGAGTTTGACTTACCTCTAGTACATTTTTAATTAGACATGTCATTTTATTTTAAATATACAACAGTAAGTGATAGTGAGTTTAATCCCCACATTTTATTTTATTAATAAATGATGTGACAGTCTTTCATTAAAACAAATGGAAATTAAAAAAAAATACTGATTGTAAGTCAAATTCTATCTAGTATGGAATATCACAGTATCACCTTTTCCCCTTTTGGGGAAAAACAACACAATCTACCAGGTGGTGCAAATCCGGCACATCAACAGCCTTTAGAACACGCACATCTCCCGGATGCAGACATGGGCTTTTAGCAACAACTACCTCACCCTCAAAAATTAAATTGTTTGGGTTTGAGTTGCTTGTGCGAAACATATCGGAGAAACCATTAGAGAGCTGCCTACTAGAGTGAGAAATTTGGACAAATACTTCACCATATTCCAATGTCCTGGTCTCATCTAGGCATCCCATCATACATCTTCCATTTGGAATAAATATCCTACTTTTGAGTCGTAATTCTAGCAACTTAGATGCACGAAGTGTTTGTAGCATCATTGAAAGAAATGGTTCAGCATCAGGCTGATAACCACACAAAAGCATTTCCTTAAGAACCTTTTTCGTCTCTCCTAGGAATATCGATTCCAATGCTTCCTGTGAGCTCAACGGATCTATTAACAAGGCATCTAGTTGACCTATTGCCTCCTTTTTCTTCTTTTCAAAAACTCGATCCTTAACTCCGAGGGTAGACAAAAGAGTGATTATCTGACGATTAAGAAAACAAGGTCGATACCTACTCCATTCCAAGACATCTAGTTTTATGTTTTCTGATTTGTACTTACACATGCTCTTTCTCAATGACAACTTCTTTGAAGAAGTTGGATCAACAGCCACAACACCTTTTTACCCACCATATCGAATTTCAAATGCAGATGGAACATAATTTTCTAGCCCACATTTTGCAGCCACCTCTCTAGCCAATTCTGCAAATATCTTACCTATACCATCAGAGAAACAGTATGGGATTCCATTCCTTACAACTTCTACATCAGGAACATTTTCAACTTCCTGCCTACTAATGCTCACTGTTTCTCTTGAAGAGCTGAAAGATTGACCCAATCTGGCAACATATTTTGCCACATTCCTAATCTCGTGAAAATCACCCATCCAGTCTCTGATATCTGCTGCAGTCAGACCAGGTCTTGAAACAAACATCCAAATAGAATTTTCTCGTAATTGACTGTTAGAAAAGGCAAGAAATTCAAACTTCTTAGCACCGATAACTATGCCATTTGGTAAAATGGATAGTATCCTATCATAAATGCTAGTTCGCCTCTCCCCTTTTGCCGAAGATGCACAAGATGATATAACTGTTGCGTGCAGTTTATCCAAGTCCTCATCAACAAACGAAACACGAAGAAAGTCATCAATATACTTATGATACTTGCGTAACACACGATTGGAGAGATTCACCTCTGGGCCCCAGAAATATACTTTAGATGGAGTTATTAAAACCCTGTGTACGTATACAAACCCATCATCTAAAGGCTTAGCAGTAGGTTTAGGAAGTTGATTCGAATTGGCGTATTTCTTGTACTGATCCTTCACCTAGCTTACAGGTTCATAGTAGCATTCTTTCACATTAGACAGTTTGTCCAAGGCACTTTCTATATACTCAATTGATATTCTCTTAGGATCGACCAACCGATAAAAATTAGCATCAATTGCTTGGCCAGGAAGACAGCCATGCTGAATTAAAGAGTTGATCTTGAACAAGATTTTATAAGGCAAGTCAAAGCCTTCTGGAAGATTCACAATAGGGACTAGTCCTGAACTGCAAGAGAGAGTAGAACCTCGCTTCAAAACAAAAGGGCCTTCATTTTTCTTATAAGAGACAAAATCACCATGAAATTTTGGAAGCTGATCCTTCTGGGGAACCTCCAAACATAGAGCAGAAGATTGGCCAATGCGGCACGACGAAGTGAAATCAACTTCTCGGACCCAATGACGAGTCTGATCTTCCACATAAATCCGAGGAGCTCCAAGTAACTAACAATGCAGAGAAAAATAATTTGTTAGAATGTTAACTAACTACAAAAAAAGCATGGTGCATGAGCAGAAAATTGTGAAAAATTATAATTAATGTTTAAACTATCTAACCTGAATGAGAAGAAACTTTTTAGCTTGACCACGTGGTTGATGGTGCTGAATCTGCCAAATGTTCTCATAAGAGATTTCAAGCTTGTACTTTTCAGAAAGATAAGGGAAATGGAAGTTCAAATTTCTCTTCTTCGAGTCAAATTCGACAAAAACATTTTCCTGTTTCCAGAGCACAGAAAAACTTTCCCTTGAAGTCTGATAACCAAAGTGCAATGCTATATTATACATGGTATATTATCTACAGCACAGAAACTGGTGTTGATTATTGAAGAAGACTATGAAAAAGCAAAGCAAAGCAAAGAGAGAAGTAGAGAAAATATGTTGCGGTGAAAGAAGAAAGGCTAATGATCAAACTATATATAGAGAGAGTAGAGAGCAGTGAACTGTCGTGATATATGAAGCTGACGTAGACATTAAGAGGTAATTGACACATGGCGGCATATGATTTCTTTCCGTGGAACATTGTCAAAGGTTGTTTTTTTGTTTTAACTTTTATTCTTTTGTTGTGAAACGTAGAGACCAAGGTTAGAGAAAATCTGAATCAAACGTTAATATATGATATATCAGATTCCTCAAAATTACTTTTATTCTTTTGTTGCAAACCCTTTTCTAATAACTTACCATTTTCTTCTGTAATGTGGAAACTTTGGGAAGAAGGAGAATATTGTTTGATTCTTTGGCTTTGAGCATTCTCAACATTGTCCAACACTTCTTTATGTGCATAGAAGATTCTTAAAAAACAAGCTCTACTTCTTTCCTTTGTGTTAATAAACTATAAGGGATTATATAGAAATGAAGAAGGATCTAGACTATTTGATTACTGCAAGTATATTAAAATGAATACAATTCCTTGGCTTTGAAATCATTCGTTCTTTACCATATAGTTTCTAAGTACATCCAAGTTATACGGGAGGATTTAAACCTTAAACGTTTTGCTTAAAAATATTAAAAAGTGTCAATTGTATTATAAGGTTTTTGACTATTTTCAATTAGAATTAAGGTATAAAATTTAGAATCTAGTATTTCAGATTTTTTACACATTAAGGTGCCCAAAAGGAAAATGTAAAAGAAATCTAAAAAAGGAAAAATTGAGAAAGAAAGTAAATAAACAAATAAGAGTAAAGTATTGTGGAGTTCATGTAAGATGAAGTTGGAGCCTTGGAGGGAAGGACCAACATCAGATACCTCAAAATTATTTTTAGAGTGTGTTTGGATACAGCTTATTTTGCTAAAATTGAAAATTTATTGCTGAAAGTACTGTAAATAAAGGTAAAAGTTAGATGAAATAATAGAGTAAGACAAATAAATAGTGCCAAAAAAGTGCAGTAAGATCCATAAATAATAGTAAAAATAAGCTAAATAGTGAAATAATTTTTATTTTTCATTCTAACCAAATGCACACTTATTCTTTTGTTGCAAACCCTTTTCTAATAGCTTATTATTTTCTTCTGTAATGTGGAAACTTTGGGAAGAAGGTGAACATTGTTTGATTCTTTGGCTTTGAGCATTTTCAACATTGGCCAGCACTTCTTTATGTGCATAGAAGATTCTTAATAAAACACGCTCTACTTCTTTCCTTTCTGTTATTGAAATATAAGGGATTATATATAGAAATGAAAAAGAGAAGGATCTATGCTATTTGATTACTGCAAGTACATTAAATGGAATACAATTCCATGACTTTGAAGTCATTTATTTGTTACCATATATGTTTCTAAGTACATCAAAATTATAATGGAAGATTTGAATCTTAAAGATCACCCTACGTTAAAAATATTAAAAAGTGTCAACTATGTTACAAGATTTTTATCTATTTTCAATTATTATTTAAGGTATAAAATTTAGTATCTAGTATTTAAGATATTTTTACACATTAAGGTGCCCAAAAAAATGAAAACGTAAAAGAAATCTAAAAAAGGAAAAATTGCAAAAGAAAATAATTAAATAAATAAATAAGAGTAAAGTATTGTGGAGTTCATGTAGGATAAAGTTGGAAGGTAGGACCAACATATGGACTCTTAGGGGACTGTCTTTTGACCCAGCTAAAGCCACAGGTTGAGAAATCAGCTTTAATTCCTTCCATATAAGCGTGAAGAGCCTACAAGCTGGATGGTGAGTGGAACCCATCACCACATCCGTACATATATATATATATATATATATGTATGTATGTATATATGTATGTATGTATGTGTCCTATGGACTTTTTTTTTTCAACTACAATAAGTGAGAGATTTAAATGTCTTATTTAAAAAAAAAAAAAAAGAAAAAAAAAGAAAAAAAAAGAAAAGGGCAACTGAGTCATAACAACAACCCAAACAATTTGAAACTTAAGTATATCTTATAACGTTGCACTTATTCTAGGCATAACGTGGCCTTGTTTTAAAACTTTATAAGTAGGAGCCCTCATAATATAACTTGGCTGCTTGTACATTATTACACATATAGATAGAAATAAAAGTTTTACATTTTATCCAAATCAATAATAATAATAGCTTTGCCCCTTCTCTCCAATTATAATTTGTTTTCTGTTCTTATTTTTGGGTGAATTTCTCTAATGTATTTTTTTTTATTGATATATTAGTTTTTCTATGATGACGATAAGATTTAAAAAAAATGGGAAAAAATAACATTATTATTACTATTATCTTTGAAAGTTAATATAAAAAAAAAAAAAAAAACTAATAGAACCTTATAAATCACTTAATTATACACTTGGATTGCTTTTTGTATCAAGTATTATGTGTGTGCGCACACATGCATGTGCATACATGTTTATAAAAGTTTTGCCTCTCTGAAGTATATCCTAGCTTTGCCACTATGTGTGTGTCTGTATATATATTTATTCACAAAGCAAACCCGCCAAAGTCCTTTGGCCAAATCACAATTAACTATGTACATATTTAGGATTTGATTTGCAACTTCTTTATCCTAAAAGTAAAAAAAATATATGTAAATACTATGGACTTTTATTTTTTTGCAACTATAATAAGGAGATATATTTGAATCCCAAATGTCTTATTTGAAAATATCAGAAAATAATATGTGTGCTAAGTTTTGGTGGGGACAAGTAGGCAATGAAAGAAAAATTCATTGGAAGAGTTGGGATAAATTAGCAACTTCTAAACTGGAGGGTGGTATGGGATTCCGGGATCTAAGAGCTTTTAATTTAGCAATGTTGGCTAAACAAGGGTGGAGGATGATTCAAGGCACTGATTCTTTATTATCTAAGTGTTTCAAAGCGCGGTATTTTCCCCGATCATCTTTTCTTGATGCTAAAGAATCTCCGGGTTGCTCTTATGTTTGGAGGAGTTTGGTGGCAACCTTACCTATTCTTAAAGCTGGATATTGTTGGAGGGTTGGCAATGGGAGCTCAATTAGGGTGGTTGATGATAGGTGGATACCAAATCTTCCTACAAATAAGGTGTTACATCCTAATCATGAATTAATGGATGAGATGGTTGTATCAGATTTGATTAATCCGGAGATAAATGCATGGAGGAGCGACATGATTCATTCAAGTTTCCATCCGGATGACGCTGAAGCAATATGTAGAATTCAGCTGAGCAGACGACGTGTTGCTGATTCTATTATATGGAGCTATAATAGGAATGGGTATTTTTCTGTGAAGTCAGCTTATATGGTGGCAAGGAGGATACAAGGGGTGGATAAGGCAGAATCATCAAATAATAGTGCAAGAAAGAAGATCTGGCAAGTGTTGTGGACTCTGAAAATTCCCAATAAAATTAAAGTATTCAGTTGGAGGGCTTGTACTGATATTTTACCCACAAGAGTTAATGCGAGGTCCGGAGGAGAGTAATATCGGAAGCCAAATGTCCATTGTGCTTAAGGGAGGCGGAGAGTACAATCCATGCAATTTGGGGGTGTGCAGCGGTGCAAGATATTTGGGCAGGGAGTTGTCGAAAATTGCAGAAGAGGTGTGTAGCTTCCCGCGACGTGCTGCAACTTATGGAATATTTAATTGATAAGTTAATGACTGAGGAAGTGGAGCTGTTCTGGATTCAAGCCTGGCTTATATGGAATCAGAGAAACCGAGTGGTTTTTGGTGGAAATCTGATGCACCCGAGGCACTTGAATAAGAGAGCGAGAGGAGTACGACGAGTATAAATCAGCACAAATACGGTGATGCAGCCGAACGAATTACGGTATGATGCGGAAGCCCCCACCATCTTCTGTATATAAATTAAACTTCGATGCAGCTGTTTTCTCCGACCTGGACAGAACTGGTGTAGGAGCAATTATTCGAGACGAGCATGGTCAGGTTATGGCGGCAATGACAGCAAGTGGGCCACCTGTGCGATCTAGTATGGAAGCAGAATTATTGGCATGTCGAAGATCATTGGAGTTTGTTGTAGATGCTGGATTCAACAAGCTGATTATAGAGGGGGACAATGTAAATGTTATGCAAGCCATTTCATCGACAAAGATAGATTGTTCTTTGCTAGGCTATGTGGTGAATGATATTCGCCATTTGGTTTATTGTTTGGAGTGGGTTAGCATTAGTACTACTAGGAGGGATGGGAATAAGGTTGCACATGTTCTTGCTCAGCATGCTAGGAATTCTATAGATAATGATGTATATTGGATGGAGGATTCTCCTCATCCGGCTGTGGAGGCCTTGGCTTACGATGTTTTGCTTTTATGAGTTTATGAATGAATGACCCCTTTCAAAAAAAAAAAAAAAAAATCAAAAAATATCAATTGAGTCACAATGCTCAATCATATTGGTTCATATGGTTATTTTTAAGTAACTAATTCAATCTCAAAAGGGCATGATAGTCTAATTCTAATTTCTAAAACCATTCCTATTAACTCTCTCTTTTTTTTAGTTAGGCCAAAAACTTTTATGATGTGAGCCAATCAGTCACAAGATTTCCTTACTCTGAAACTAACAAGAGAGAGGGGGTAGCTTTTGTGGCCCATGGGAAATCCCATCCTTGGGATGCAAGAATTAGTTGAACCGAAAGGGTGATGAGAGTGAATTGACCTTTATTTCACTTTATACTAAATACTTAGTACTTACACTCATGAACCTTGTTAACGCGTTGGAATGATGCATCTTTTTAAGACTTACGTAAATGGATTGGCCGAGAGACTACCTCAAATAACCAATCAAATTTCTTTCAATGTGAAACTACTACATCAAATTCTAGTTTCAAATACTTATTCAACACGTTGATTTGGTTGTGTTGAAAAGTAGAGTTGAACAGATTCATTCTGATACCAATTGTCACGGGAACTATTTTCTAAACTTAATGCAAATGCCCATATATCTGAAGCATCGAGAACCATTATCTCATCCCAGGAGTATCATTTTTTTCCCAGTAAAAGACAATAGTCATGCGTATTATCTTCTGGGTTGTATTTATTACACAAACTGTAACACAGCTTTACCCTCACTCCATTTTTTTTAATTATAATCGTGACTTGAAAATCGTTTGAACTTGAAAATCTTAACTCTAAGTCACGGTTTAAGTTAAAAAATGAGGTATGTATGAAACTGTGTAATAGTTTATATTCAATAAGTATTACCTTTATTTTAATGTGCAAAAAATTAGAATATACTAGAAATTTTTTTTTTTGTGGCTTTAGTTAATAAGTTTATTGACGCTTTTGGTGAAGTAATACCTTTTTTTTTTTTTTTTCCTAATTGAATATTTTTTTTTTTGGGGGGGAGAGATTGAGAGTATGTTTAGTAAAGTTATTTGAACAATAGTTTTCATTGTTTAAATAATACAACACGTATTTTCACAACACTTTTCCACCTACACATATTTTCACAACATTTAAATAACATTACCAAATGGGCCCTGAGCCAAAAGGAAGGTTATTTAGATACATCTTACTAATTGCTTATTCATTGAAAGTATGATACAAAATTAGGGGAAAGGTATTTGTTGTGTAGAAACTTATCAAAATAAGCTCAAAAAGCTTTGAAAACATACTCTGTTTTTTCCAGCTTGCCAAACACGCATCTAATCTAGTCCAAACATCCTCCCAACAATGCAGCTTGAGAGCCTAGATGCTCAAGGGATTCAGATCTTCTAGAGTTCCTAGGAACTCTACCAAGTAGACTTCATTAAATCCTAACCACTCTTTAATGATTTAATGGATTAGATTCTGCCATGTTAGCATTTCATTAATAATATTCTTAAAATAATAAAATAATATTGTAAACAAAACAATTAAGATGATTGTTAATGAAATGCTGACATGGCAAAATCTAGACCATTAAATCATTAAAGAGTGGTTAGGATTTAATGAACTCTACTTGGTAGAGTACCCTAGGAACTCTAGAGGATCTAAATCCATGCTCAAGAATGTAAAAATTGTAACGTTTGGTTTAATTAGAAAGTAGAAATCTGATAAAATTCTTGATAATTTGAAATCCCCATTGTTCGGTTGATTCTTATGAATCTTATAAGACATTTTTTTTTAAATCCTTAAATTTATAACTACAATAATTTCCAGTGTACTTTCCATCACACTATCACTTATGTGACTTTCTACAAATAAACAATAAGAAGATTAATATGAACTGTAAATTAACTTAATCTCCTAAAATAATATTCTAACACTAACAAATACAATACTAAAATAATTATTTATGTTTTATCAGGATATCATGCATTGTCAAACAAAATTATTTATTTTCTTAAAAGAAAAACAATTAGGACTGAAAAGTCCCTCATCTAATAATTAGGACTACTCATTCTTGAATAACCATTTTAAATCTCTACCTTCACAAGTTCTGTCCTTTTATTTCCTTAACATTCTTGTTAGGACATATGTGATTTATGTTAGGAACATATGTCATCATGTATTGGCTAATTTTTTGACAAAACGCACTTTGCTTGTAATTGGATAGATCTAGGATGTGTTTAATGCTTCAAGAAACAAAGTTTCAAATTCAAGTATTAAAACCATGACAATTGGAACAAGAAACAAGTAAAGAAGGGTTGTTCATTAATGCTGCGGTCGGAAAAAAATCACCCTCCCAAATATCTCCCCCTTTAGAGTATTACTAATGTCGTTCTCTAGTTATACTCCTAGCAGTATAACTGGAGGGATACTTCTGTACTTTTTTGGCTGGGTTGTGGCACTAGTAAATCCCTTGAATAGACTTCTCTTTTACTGTAAAGAGGGGCTATTCAATGCCATTCTACTGGTGGTATGTATTCGGACTCGGCTGACCAAAAACCTCTCATAGCTGTAGGAAAGTCATAAAAGGAAACAGAGTGTCCAGGTAGAGACACCTCATTCAAGAAGACAAGATTAAAAAAATCCAGTAAGAAAGAAGCGGTCGGATTTTGATATCAAGGATGAGAACAAAAATCCTATGTAATATTATAAATTAAAGTAAGAAAGAAGCGATCGGATTTTGCAATCAAGGATGAGAACAAAAATCCTATGTAATACTCTACAATAAATTATAATCGAAATTACAATGCCTAAAAACTCTCTTAATTTTGATTGGATAGAAATAGCAATTGAACAAAGTCTAGAAAAACATATTGACAGATAGCTATCTATCGAGGTTTAATGAGTCTTGACAGCTCTCGACAGATTCTATCTATCGAGGTCTCGACAGCTCTCGACAGATTCTATCTATCGAGGTCTCGACAGCTCTCGACAGATTCTATCTATCGAGAATTACGAAAATTATTTTTTCAAATTTGATTTTCGGCCCATGCTTATGTATTTGTGTAGAGTTTCTTTTCTCACAACCGTAGACATATATAATGTTTATTTTAAAGGCTGTCACATAAGAGAATACAACGAGAACATATGCAAGAAGTGATCGATTCCTTATTCTCTCTGAAAGAAACTACTGTGTCTTTACGCCTTAGGGTTTTGTAATCAAGTGCTTCTTGATCTTCATTGTTGATGAAGTGAAGAATTTTGTAGCCAACATTCTTCTTCCTCAAGTTGGTGAGTGAGTCACGTATTGGGATTCGTGCAAAAGAGTTAGTCACATACTGGGATTTGTGTGTCAAAGGGTGGCGTTCATATAGTAAAGAATTTAGAGGTTCTGAAGTGGTAAAAAGTTTCTACTGTAAGTTCATCTACGAGAATTGTAGAGTTTAGGGACAAAGGTTTTGTACTAGATCTGAAACTTCTCTTAATTATAGTGAATTTCTTTTCAGGAAGGTTTCTCCACAGGTTTTTTACTGTGAAATTAGTTTGTTTCATTAGTTTTACTGGGTCATCATATCTTGTCTTATTTACTTTTCTGCTGCATATGATTTTGACATGATATTGATGTTTGTTTGTTTTAATAAGGTTTATTTATAATAAATCTAATTAACAACTTGGGTTTAAAACTTGTTAATTCTATCAACTGGGGTCTAAATTTCCCAACAAGTGGTATCAGAGCAGGTACACTTTGATTGGATTAATTTTCTAAATGTGATCTTTGACCCCCGTTGTCATGGATCGTGGACAATCTTTTTTTATTCCTCCTTTATTTGATGGCACTAATTATGCGTACTGGAAAGTTCGTACGAATTTTTTTTTTTGCAGGCTCTAGATGAACAAGTATGGCAAGCTATTGAAGTTGGCTGGATTAAGCCAAAGAAAGTACCCGTGGATTGGGATGAAGGAACAATCATAACGGAAATTTTCAACAATAGAGCCTTAAATGCTTTGTTTTGTGGGGTGACCAATGAGGAATTTATGAAAATATCATCCACGGAAGTTGCCAAGGAAGCATGGACCATTCTTGAGACCACCTATGAAGGTATTAAGGCAATAAAGACTGTGAAACTTCAAAAACTCACTAGTAGTTTTGAAGAAATAAGAATGGAGGGGGATGAGACATTTGATGAGTTCTATGATAAACTCAAGGATATTGTGAATTCTGCCTTCGACCTTGGAGAATCTATAGTAGAATCCAAAATTGTTAGGAATATCCTTAGGTCCTTACTTGAAAGATTCCATGCCAAGATCATTACCATTGAAGAAGTAAAGGACATTAATCACATTCCTTTAACTGAGCTTGTAAGGAACCTTCAAACTTATGAGATGAGATTAGGCTTAATGGGAAAAGGTATAAAGAGTAGAAATTTAGCTCTTGAGGGTATAAAGGAAGAGAGTGATGACTCTGAAGATGAAGATGAAAATGAGGATGAGGATGAGGACTTAAGCTTCATAGCTGATGAGATTATCAAGCTTCTTTAATTTAGGAAAAAGGATAAGGACAAACCTCTTAGGAAATCTAAATCCTCTAGGAAGAGCAAGAATGAGAAACCCCTTATCCAGTGCCATGAGTGCAAAGGTTTTGGTCATATGAGAATAGAATGCCCAAACTATCTTATAAAGGAAAAGACCAAGAAGTTAAAAGATAAAGGGTTGATTGCTACCTGAAGTGATATTGAGGATGACTTTTCTGATAAGTATGTTGATGAATGTGGTAACTTTATAGCTTTTGCTGCCACAATCGATAAAGTGATTGTGGAGATTGCTGGTGATAGTGGGGATTCTTCTAATAATGAAGTACCCAAGAAGATGACCCTTCAAGAAGCTTATGATAAGCTAAGCACTGAATTTATAAAATCTGAAAAGACTTCTCATCATTGTAGAAAAGAGCTTAATGAGGTAAAAACTGAAAAAGCTGATCTGTTAGTCAAACTAGATGAGACTACAAGGTTAGTTGAGGCTCTTGTTGTGAAGAACACCTCATTAGAAGAGAAGGTCAAGAATCTCGAGGTTGAGCTTAGTCAAGCTAGAGCTCAAATAGAGAGGATGTCTAGTGCAAAGCTTAAAGAGGTATTGAGTGCTCAAAAGCCTAGTTCTGATAAGACTGGCTTAGGATATGTTGTTTCCTTTGGCCCCTCCTCTTCCCTGGCTTTTGAAACAAGGACTGTCTCTGTGCCCCAATCTAAGAAAGGTGATAAAGGTATAAAATCCAAAACTAATTTAGCTAATTCTAAATCATTTTTTAGACCTCATGTTTGTCATCATTGTGGTGTTTCTGGATACATTTGATCTAATTGCTTTAAATTGTATCCTTAAAAGCAAGTGTCCAAACAGTCATACGTTTCCTCTCAAGGACCTACACCTTTGTTTGGAGAGTTATTAAAAGCTTTGAGCTTTTTAACTCAATTTCAGGAGAATCTTAATTTTTCTATGTCCTTTAGTAGATATACTAGGACAAGTGTCTTTTTATCTTCACAGCCAAAAACTCATGCTGTGTGAGTGAGAAAGGAGCCTAAGACTTAATATTTTTTTCTATTTGTCCTCTACTTTAATTCTTTCTATCTAAAGTATGACTCTCTTTGCTTGATTTCTTATCGACTTTTGGAATCATGCTGTTATACATCTGCATCTTTCTTTCATTCTTTCATGTTCTTTGTCTGTTTTTGTTTGATTGTTTAGTCTTTATTTTGTTTGTTTTTCAAAATAAAAAGAGAAAAAATCAGAAAATACAAAAATTGTGTGGATTTTGTGTACATCGGTACTTGCGTACCTTGGATGACCATTGAAACAAAGTTTTCTAAACTTTGTATCTCTTGTAACTTAGATGATCATCTCTATGCACAACTAACCAAGTGAGCTTTGTGGGTCATGTTTGTGATGAGTAAGATTAAGTAATCTCTTGTACTTAACACTTGTATCACTCTTTTTGACGGGAAGGACCATAAAATCCAAAGAGAAAGGCATAAATAGCCATCTCACCACTGTTGCCTGCCAATTATGAAATGACATTGGTTTTCTTCGGCATAGCAAAAGTGTAATGTCAAAAGCTTAACATATAACTCTCACACGTGTGTGAGTTAAATCGTCATAACATAGAGACACTTATGCTTAAAAAAAATATGCAAAGAAAAATTAAAGCAAAAAAATCAAAATGCTTTAAAATATGATTGCAAGCGTGTATTCTAGGAGATGTATGAGTTATAGGATGTACCTTGAAGGTGATAGTCCCTATCATGCAGTTAGGATCACGTGTGAGTTAAATTGATTTACTCATATCTCAAATCTTCATAACATGGAAACATTTATGCAATCTTGCGATATTTTTCACACACAGTACACAATATTCTTTACTACTTTTGATATATGTGCCGGTACAATGTGATTTGGTCATCACAAGGAATACATGTGTTAATGCATGCTTACTAAACTGTCTTAACTTGTTTTTTGAAATATAAAATTGGTTAGACTTGTTGTGTGTGTGTATGTGTGTGTGTGTGTGTGTGTGTGTGTGTGTGTGTTTTGGATCTATATGCTTAACATTTTTCTTGTTGAGAGATTTTTTTGAGAGCTTGAAATTTTGTTTGGATCCTTGTTTGCGTAGCATGCTTAATTGCATTCATATTTGTGTTTTTTTCTTCTTGAAAAACTATTTTTAAGCAATCTTGACAGTTGTTGGACACCTTTCAACAGCTAGGCTATCCATCGAGCTCTTCAACTTCTTTTTATCGCAATCTTGATAGCTTCTCGATAGATTTTTGATCCATCGAGAAAGTTTCTGTCTGCTCGATAGATGCTCGATAGTTGTTTGATCCATCGAGGTTGGCTTTTGCATGATAGCTGCTCAACAGCTTCTTGTTCTGTTGAGATCCTCTTACATGCATTGCTTTTACATGTTTTGCCTCTTTCTATTATCTTGTCATCCATAGCATCTTTTAAGATTCTACATGTTAGGGGGAGAAATACATACCCTTGTAAGGGGAGATATGTTTCATCTTGTTAGGGGGAGTGCTTACCTCCTTCTTCCTGTACAACGGTCTTGTGACTATATTTACGTACATTGTGCTTATCTTTGATATATATATGAATGATGTATGTCCTCTTCACCTACCTCTACATATGTTTTTTTTTTCCTCTTTATGCACATGTTTCTTTATTGTATGTAATCTTTTATTTTTGTTTTGTACTAAGATGCCGTAATGAGTTTTGTTTAAATGTTTCAAAAATACAGGTTGTCAAGGTCTTCCATGCCATGAACTCTCTTCTTGCAATATTTTTCAAGAGTTTGTGTTAGGATAGATTTTATTGTATTCTACAAGTGAGTATGAGTTGAGTGATTTATGACTTCTCTCCTATGTTCATTTGTTTGTTGTGATTTTGTCACGGATTACCAAATGGGGAGATTGTTATGACATATGTGATTCATGTTAGGAACATATGTCATCATGTATTGGCTAATCCTTTAACAAAACCCACTTTACTTATAATTGGGTAGATCTAAGATGTGTTTAATGCTTCAAGAAACAAATTTTCAAGTTTAAGTATTTAAGCTATGAACTTCTCTTTACTATAGTGAATTTTTTTCCGGGAAGGTTTCCCTCTAGGTTTTTTTACTATGAAACTAGTTTGTTTTATTAGTTTTCCTATGTCATTATATTTTGTCTTATTTACTTTTTTGCTGCATATGATTTTGACATGATATTGATACTTGTTTGTTTTAACAAGATTTATTTATAATAAATCTAATTAACAACTTGGGTTTAAATCTGTTAAGTTTATTTAGACCCCTTAAAACAACCAGATTAACCTAGTTATTTAGCCAAGTTATTAACTTAGGTAAATTATGCAAATCTAGATTAACACAAATATATCATATTATGCAAAGCAACCGAAATATAAAGAACACAATGATATGATGACCTAAGAAAACCAAACCGGTAAAAAACCTGGAGAGGATTTAACCTAGCTATCCTCAAGGTAAAACTGAATCCACTATGAAAGAATTGAAATTTTTACAATAGCGACTTAGACCACTAACATCCTATTGCTACCCACTAGTAAAAAACTTACTGACATGACCACGTGCAAACTCCGAGACCACAGACTCCTTCTTTCTTGGATTCTCCAGCAAGCACAAGCACTCCTGCTAGTATATCTTTAAATTCTTAATGCAGCAACTGAATGATCATTAAGTTCTTGACATAATCTTGATTCTTGATAACCTAAGTATATGTGAAAGCAAACACCTCTAGATCTCACAAGAGATTCACATACACAGTATAAACAACAAAAAAGACTCTAGAGAGATTTTGGGTACAAACCCTAGAGACAAAAAGAGGCACTCTCTTCTCTCTCTTAGAAGCCTTTAAAAACGTGCTTAGGGTTTTCTTTATATAGTGGGAGAAGTAGATCTGAAACCCTAATCCTAAATGGGCTTGAACTGCTGCTTGGGCCGACTTAAAATGCTGCAGAAAATTCCTGATCCACGATTCTCGATCGATCGAGTCTATTCTTCGATTGATCGAGCCGTGCAGAAATGGAACAGTAATTTCCTGTAACTACTCGATTTCAAACTTACATTAAACCAAACTTTGAGCAAGTCTAAACCTAGACTAAATGTTTTGATCATGGTTTGCCAACACAATACACATTGAAGTTCTAATACATTAGTCCCTAAGGTCTTTAGAACCTAATAATCTCCCACTTTGGCAATCCGTGACAAAACACATCACAAACATAAAATGCTCAAAGTTACAAAAAACCCAATCAGATTTAAAAAGCACTAAACTCAATTCAGCCTAACCCTATTTATCAGTTGCAAGTGTAGACAGCAGCCACAACTGAATTAACCTGTATATTCCTGAAACACTCAACAAATGCATAAACGCATGTGTGGAAAATACAAGTAAACCAATATGAAACACAATATAAAAACAAAAGTAAACTCATGCTCCGTTCGTTTCGAAGTAAAATATTTTCAAAAGTAAAATATTTTACAAGTAAAGTATTTTACTGAAAACATTTTCATTTATGGTGTTTGTTTGTCTACATGAAAAATGATACAAATTTCCTATTCTCACAACCCATCAAATCCAAGCAACCACCACTAGATCAGTAAAAACCAACCCACCACCAATACATGAATCATTGGGGAATAGGTACGCTCTAATTACTTTCAATTTGTAAACAAATTTACCAAAACATCAGGCATAATAAAGATGACATAATAACCACTAGTAATTGGTCAGTACATCAACTTGGTACTTCTTCAAATTTTAAAATTAAGTGGATTGTCTCACACTTCTTCATTGTCACTTGCAGATGGTCTACAATTGTGTATTAGCTGCCAGGAATAACAAATAATGAGATAAAAAAACCACTGGCACACTAACCTCAACAAACGCTTGAAACAGAACTCAATAACATAAGAAGAAAACCACCTAAACCACCACCGTAGTGACTTGAACCCAACACCTGACCATTTATATCCAGCTATTGGAGAGGAAAAACATAAAAAAAGATGGCCAACCATCCACTGCAACCCACAACAGAGTCACCACCACAATCCATTTTAGCTACCCACAAACCATTTCAGCTACCCACCAAAACCCATAACTCAGCTACCACCAAGACTCACAAAACATCCCAGCCATCCAACACAACCCACAAACCCAACCACCCATGACCCATAAACCATCCAAAAACCCAAATCGGTAAAGCCACACAGCAATAAATGAAAAAAAAAAAAAAAAACCAAAACTGAGATTAAAAGAATGAATCAACGACGGTGGAGGTGGCCAAGACACAGTGGGGCCGACGACTATGGAGGATAACGGAAAGAAAAAAGAAAAGAGCAAAAAAAAAACTCAGGGAGGTGAACCAGTGGGTGGTGCTGGCAGCGGTGGAGATGCAGTCGGTGATGAGTGGCGCTGATGAGTGGATCAGGGGCCGATGAATGAATCAGTGGAGGTCTAGTTTGTGGAAGGGAAACTTTGATGTTGAGAAAGTAGTGTCAAGAGAGTAGGGAGAGATGACTGAGTGACTTTGTAAAATATTTTACACTTGTTTTAAGCGTAAAATATTTTACAGTTGGTTGGCCTGATTTTCCATTTTGACTGGAAAATATTTTACAGTTAGCCATATTTTACATAAAAAAAAACACAGTAAAAAGTGTAAAATATTTTCTGGAAAATATTTTACTTCAAAACAAACAGAGCATAACTCTCCTCCTAAGTTAGATACATCAAAAAGTTTTTATATTCTCTCCAACAAAAAAAAATCAACTCCCCCTAAACAAAACAAATAGGATTCCCAAAGACATTTCACCTAGTTCTCTCCCTTTTTGTCACGTATTGACAAAGACAACCAAATCCGAAGGTAGACAGAAAATATACGCAACAGAGAAATAGAGAAAAAAAGGGAACACAAAATTCAAGCTCTATAGAAAATAGAGGCAACTCCCCCTATGAAGAGCAACAACTCCCCTTATGAACAACAAAGGTTAAAAAAACTTTTCTCCCCCTATAGAAATAGGAAAAACAAAACAAGTTTTGGGAAAAACAATTTTGGGGAAAATTAGGAAGTGGGGAAAAATAAAAAGACACAAACCAAACTTAAAACCTAAGTTGAGTATGCACATGAAGAAAAATATTCTCTCTTTCAATAAATGCAAACTTGACACTATGTAACCCATAAACAGTTGCATGAGTAGAAAGAATATTTGCACATTGATTATCCATCATATCTCTTTAAAAAAATATTTTCTATAGTTCACACATAAAAAATAGCATATACTAGAAAGTACAAAGGACTCAAAAATTAATCAATCAATTTTTAAATCAAGTTGAGTACCCAATTTAGCAGAGTGTATGCATGGTATGTGTGAAAACAATGAGAGATATGATTGCAAAACTGCAAGATGGATACAGAAAACAATGCAATGCATGTGAATCCTAAACACAAATGATGCATGAAAAAAAAATTTGGTCAAATACTTAAAAACTGAAAATTTTTCAGTTTCGATTAATCGAGCATCGATCGAATATCAATTGAGCCAGGCAAATTCAAACCAAAATTTTATCGCAATTTCGATCGGTTGAGAGACAGTTTCGATCGATTGAAAATCTGAAAAATTTAAAATTTTGAAAACAGAGCATTGTAATGCAGAAACTCCTCAAAGCACAATATTTCATGAATGAAATGCATGAGTATGAGATTAAAAGTTTTTCAAAAACACATGAATTCAACCCAGATCTTTAAAAATAGAGATTTTCAAACTCTTAACCATATTTTGCATCAAACACTATAAAACATATAATCTTGGATGGCCAAACCAAATTCACACACAATATCATGTACCAAGTTTAACAAAGAGTAACTTGTATAGTGTGTACAACTAGTAAAAGCTTGAAATACATGTGAGGTGATATGTAGATAGAAATCAATCACAATTTCTACAAAATCCATCACATACCTTTAAAAGAGACTAACCCTCAAAGAGTTACATCATATAACTCTCACATCTCCTAGAAAACAAGCTTGCAATCATGTAAGTTTCTTGAATTGCCTCATAATGTACACATCAATTTTATTTGATTAGAAACTTATTAAAAATTAGCTAGGATAATGTACACACCAATTTTAATTGATTGATTAAATTATAGCCCAATAATGTACATACCAATTTTAGCATTTAAATCGAGTCTACACCTTATGATGATGCCTAAAAGATCAACAGTAAGCTGCTAGTACTCTCCCGATTTGAAGCAATGATGATGCCTAAAAGATCAACAGTAAGCTGCTAGTACTCTCCCGATTTGAAGCAACACCTGCGAAGGAAAAAAGTAGGTGATCGACAGAGAGCACCGGTGTGGTGCCGGCCAAAGACCCTCCGACGATCAAGTTAGAATCTTTTAAACAACCCTAGAGTGCCAGAGTTGAGGTAATTGTGCGTACCTTTGGGTCATGAGGGTCTTGAGGTATATATAGTGGTGTGTGGCCGAAATTTGCGCCCAGGTGAAGATGTACTTTCCTTTTTAAAAGAGTAATTCGCGGATCTTTGCCTATTGTATTGAGCCCTTTCCTTATAGAAATCTCCTTAACTAAGTCGAACGCGTAGCGCAAGGACTTTCCTTATATTCACATAAGCAGAGGTCCAGATAGGCTAAAAATGAAAGTTGGATTATTCCTTCAGCCTTCACCTGCCAAGGTCGTCAGCCCACGCGTAACTCCTATACTGTCGTCAGCTTACGTACGCCAACGGGGTCCGTCAGCCAAGGACATCAGCCAGACCTTACAGTCAAGGTCGTCACCCCTGACTCGTCCACGTGATCCGTCACCCTAACGTTGCTGCGTAAGGGGCATGGCTATGAATGCTAAAGAGGTGTTAATGACAGTAGTTGACGGACAGCGTATTGTCGTCAGCTTCTTGACGTGCATTCAATATGTAAGTGAACTTCCGTCACCTTCTTCATGTGTCGTCACCTTGTAATAACGTCACTATCAGCTGCCCCCCACTCCATTATCCCGTCAGCCATGGGCGACGGGTCATGGAGTTGGTGTCACTGGGGAAATGGTGTTTGCATGGTGGTTTGTGCCATGTTCATTAAATGGTGGGACACATGTCACAAGCAGATTGGCTCCGCGTCTGGACGAGTGTGTCGCTTCGTCTTTCGCGCCTCCTCTCTCCTATATATATCTCACTATTTACCTTCTTTCCACTTTTTTCGCCTTGTTCATCTTGAGAGAAAAAATTCGTCACTGCCAGTTTTACCATACCGTCGATCGTGCAACCGTCACCTTCTTGAGACCGTCCTCCTACACGTAAGTTTTCTTTACTTTACCTTTTTACCTTTTCTAGTGACGCCCTTTAGTGAAGTCGTCTGCCTAGGATCTTAGAAAAACCCGTCATTTGTAGGTCATTTGTAGGTAGTCAGATGTCTAGGGAGACGCCGAGTGATCCATCGTCAATCCGCGACGGAGCGGGTTACGACGAAGTTTTTCCATCAGGTCGTGAGCCCGCGGAGGGCCTATCCTGGTCGTCAGAAAGAGACTCGTCAACTCCTTCTGACGGTGAAGTAGAGAGTTCTAGAGGAAGTGAGGTGTACGGTGATGAAGAAGGGGTAGCCGACGAAGCCCAAGGGGTTCGTGGAAGGGAAAGTTGCAGTGACGGGGGTGAGAGTGACGGTGACGAGGAAGCCTCAGTGAGCACCTCGGGATCCTCTGGTGATGACCGTCCCTTCATCTTACCCTCCGAGTGGTCCGTCAACAATTTTCTCCCGACGATGTCGGAGAATGTTTTCAAAACTTTGCGGTCCCGTTACCAAATACCCGACGACATTCCCATCCGTCTGCCTGAGGAGGGTGAGAGGTGCTACTCAGGACGAACCGCGGACGTCGGCATGTATGATGCCATGTTCGCGGCGGGACTGAGATTGCCGCTGACGGCATTACACCGTCAGCTGGCTAACTTTCTAGGGATTTACGTCGGCCGATTGCCCCCAATGCTTGGCGAACCTTCATTGGTGCCGAGGTCTTGTGGGGTAGTCTAAGTGGTGGGAACCGTCAGCTGACCTTGGACGAGTTCTTTTGGTGTTATCGTCCTCAGCACATTTCCTCGTCCAAAGGAGTGTACCATTTTGCAGTGAGGGATAAGGAGTTGAAGTTAGTGTCAGATATGCCCGACTCCAATAGGAAGTGGAAGGGCAGATACTTCTTTGTAGAAGGGACAAATTGGGTATGTCGTCAAGAGGAGTGGGAATCAATGCCCAATGGTTTTGATAACACATGGGCTTACGTTAGAGATTCAGGTTAATCCCGTCGACTCTTCTTGCCTCGTCTACTCTTTTGCTATCCTAACCCGTCACTTTTCATTGCAGCTAATAACCGTCCACGTATTACCGAGGAGCAGGAGGATTTCATTCGTCGAGTGACGGCCATTCCATTGGACGAGAGGAAGTGTCGGGATCTAATCACGTTAGATACTCTTCACTTGTATTGTGGAGGTCCTGAACCGACGGAGGAAGCTTGTAAATTGAACGCTTATTCACGTCGTCGTAAGTGCCTTTTACCTTCTTGCCTTTATCCTGACGTTGTCTCTTTCTAACCCTTATTCTTCGCAGAAATGGAGTCAGCTAAACAACGGATTCGAGCTGCTGCTGCGGCCAAGAAGAGACAGCAGGAGAAGGTTGGGGACGAGTCAACCCCACCGTCAGCCCACAGGCCCGTCGGGAAGGTCGCGGCCAAGAGGAAGCCTGACGGTAGAGAAGACCGTCAGGGGAAGAAAGCTGCCCCAACCCCTGGGGACAAGTCTTCACGAAGGCCGTCGCCTCCCAGGCCCGTTCATGGGGCAGGTAAGGGGCCTATGACCTCGTCAGGCCCTGTCTCCCAGGGGTCTGCTCGTCGCCTTCTGACCCACAAAGATTACGCTGTAGAGGTGACGGAGTCCATTTTGAAGGATGAGGAAATGGACCTTTGTGCCGAGCAGACCATTGACGAGATAAAGGCGTCAGGCCTTTTTGACCTTACCAGGGTGAGTCTCGCTTTCTATTTTGATGCCCGTCCAACTTTTTATGCCCTGACGTTGTCCTGCCCTTTTTTTTTTTTTTTCAGGCTATGGTTCGCATGAAGGCACTGTCAAGCAGGTGCTCTGCCAAGGAAGGGGTGATCACCCGTCTGAACGAGCGCGTCAAGTACCTAGCTGACGGTCAGGCGCAGTTCAAGGAGGCGAACAAAATCTTGGGCACGGAGCTGAGGGACTATAAGGAAAAGCTGACGGAGGAGACCCGCAGACGGGAGATGGAAACGGAGGCCAAGGTGACGGCGGAGAAGGAGTTGAGATCCATCCTAGTCCAGGTGGAGACGGCTAGGAACGACGCTGTGACGGAGTTCAAAGATTCGTCGGCCTTTATAGACGCTTGCGCTGCCTACTACGGTGATGGGTTTGAGGACTGCTTGAAGCAAGTAAAATCCGTCTATCCGGACTTGGATCTGTCAAGGATTTCAATGGATGAGTCCATCCCTTCAACCCCTGCAGGCGACGTCGTCCATGAAGATGCTGACGACAATAATCAGAGAGACAACAGCGTCGTCCTTGCCCAGCCAGCTGCGGATCACTCCGTCACCCTGACTCCAAATCCTCACAATGGCGACCCAAATGCCGTCAGCCCTTCTCTCTCTTGTGCCCAGCCTTTCAATGTTGAAGATGATGGACAACACTGACGCCCTCTCATGAGATAGAAGCTTTTTTTTTTTTTTTTTTTATATATTTTTTGAAGAACTGTAGACGAAATTGTAGTACTTGGCGCCCATTTTTCTGGGCTTTTGTAAAGACATTGCCTATTTTAATTTTAATGCCATTTTATGCTTCAAGCATGTGTTTTTTTTTTATTAAGTCAAAATTGTCCGCGATGAACTCGTCAGCTTAAGGGTGACGATGTTTTTCTTCAATCCAATTTTTTGAATTGATGACGGCGTCAGCTTCTTTTTCATAAAAACAGGGTCGTTTTTATCATTCCGTCACTTACATGGGGAGTTTCCTAACGGCGTCAGCTAACTTTGAACATAACACCGTTATTATGAACTTAACACCGTCACTTTGAACATAACGCCGTCATTTTGAACATGATACCGTCACCTTGTTGCATCATGGCAAGGTGACGAGCTCAAGAGGGAACACATCAGCATTTTATTGCCCTTGTACATCTTATGCGCTTGGTGGTAAGGCCTTATAGCAATGAGGTCGTCCACCTTGTTGTCTTTAGATTGGGATCGTCCACTTTGTGGATTTTAGGTGTAAGATTGTCCACTTTGTGGACTTATTTACGACGCCGTCCACTTTGTGGACTTAGATGTAGATCGTCCACCTTGTTGTCTTTAGATTGGGATCGTCCACTTTGTGGATTTTAGGTGTAAGATTGTCCACTTTGTGGACTTATTTACGACGCCGTCCACTTTGTGGACTTAGATGTAGATCGTCCACCTTGTGGACTTAGAGGCAGACCGTCCACTTTGTGGACTTATAAGCAGGTCGTCCACTTTGTGGACTTGGATGTAGGTCGTCTACTTTGTGGACTTATAAGCATGTCGTCCACTTTGTGGACTTATAAGTATGTCGTCCACTTTGTGGACTTAGACGTAGGCCGTCCACTTTGTGGACTTAGATGTAGGTCGTCCACTTTGTGGTCTTATACGTAGGCCGTCCACTTTGTGGACTTAGATGTAGGTCGTCCACTTTGTGGACTTATAAGCATGTCGTCCACTTTGTGGACTTATAAGTATGTCGTCCACTTTGTGGACTTAGATGTAGGCCGTCCACTTTGTGGACTTAGATGTAGAGGACCTGTTGTTTTCTTCAAGACAAAAAAATTCACTAGTCGTTTCTGAATGAACCTCCTCTTATTATGATGAATGCATAAGTAACATTTTGTTCAAAAATAGGAAAGATAAGTTTTCAGCCCTTTGGGCTTAAAATATACTGTAGACAAGAATAAGCTAAGACAAATAATTAAGGATCGTAAACTGGTTAGGAGGAGTAACGTTCTGCTTGCTATCTTCTACTGGTAGTACTTTCTGAGGTGCTCGGCGTTCCATGGGTGTCGCAGTTTCTGCCCGTCAAGAGTCTCTAGGTGATAGGTGCCCTTTCTTCGCCATGATATGATCTTGTAGGGTCCTTCCCAGTTCGGGCCAAGCTTTCCTTGTGTGGGATCTCTGGCTGCGCCCATTACTTTCCTTAAAACAAGATCTCCGACTTTGAAGTCTCGGTGCTTGACTCGGGAGTTGTAGTGCTTGCTTACGAGGTCCTGGTATCGTGCGAGTCTCTGCTCAGCCACCGCCCTTACTTCGTCAATTAGATCCAGTTGTAAACGAAGCTCTTGATCATTTCTTCTCTCGTCGTGATTGGCCACCCTATAACTTGTGAGTCCTATCTCGGCTGGAATGACCGCTTCATTTCCGTATGTCGGAAAGGGGTTTCTCTGTAGGGGTTCGCACCGTCGTTACGTATGCCCATAACACGCCGGGTAGCATCTCGGGCCATACGCCCTTTGCCCCCTCGAGCCGAGTCTTGATGATTCGAAGCAAGGATCGGTTGGTGACTTCTACTTGTCCGTTTGCACGAGGATGGCCGGGGAGGAATAATGGTTCTTGATTCCTAACTCTGAACAGAAGGCTCGGAAGGAGTCGTTGTCAAATTGTTTACCGTTGTCCGAGATTAAGACTCTTGGAATCCCATACCTGCAAACAATGTTTCTCCATACAAAACCCCTTATGTTCTTTTCAGTAATTGTGGCTAGGGCTTCAGCTTCAACCCATTTGGTGAAGTAATCGATGCCGACGACGAGGAACTTCAGCTGCCTTGCTGCCATAGGGAATGGTCCCATGATGTCCAACCCCCATTGGGCGAATGGCCATGGGGCAGTTATGGGGGTCAATTCTTCCGCCGGTTGCCGAATGATGTTGCTGAACCTTTGACACTTGTCGCAAGCTCTCACATAAACCTGGGCGTCACTTTGCATTGTTGGCCAATAGTACCCGGCCCGGATCAGCTTTTGTACCAACGACCGTGATCCAGATTGGTTGCCGCATATCCCCTCGTGTACTTCTCTCATCACATAGTCTGCTTCTTCGGGGCCTACGCACCTTAGATATGGTCGAGAAAAGCCCCTTTTGTAGAGAACGTCCTTTATCAAGACAAACCGTGCAGACCGGACCTTCAACTTCCTGGCGGCCTCCTTTTCATCAGGCAACGTGCCATCTTTTAGGTAGGAGATCAAGGGCGTGGTCCAATTGTTTTCGGAACCAATTTCCTGTACGCAGACAACGTCAATTAATGGTGAGGACTGAATGAAAGAAAGTACCTTGTCGATGGGGGTCATAGTTTCCGCAGATGCGGCTTTGGAGAGTCGGTCGGCATGTTCGTTTTCTCCTCTTGGAATTTGGACTATTTTGGCTTGCAGTCCGTCCACCCTCTTTTTTGCTTGCTCCCAGTACCTCTTCATTCTTTCACCCTTGCACTCGTACTCGCCATTTACCTGGCTTGTGACGACTTGGGAGTCGCAATGAACAACCACATTCGTGGCCCCTACAACTTGAGCAAGGTCTAGACCTGCTATCAGGGCTTCATACTCAGCTTCATTGTTAGTTGTAGGAAAGTCGAGGCGAATCATGCATTTTAGCTCGTCGCCTTCCGGAGAGTTAAGCACGACCCCTACCCCGCCAGCCTTCTTGTTGGATGATCCGTCAGTGAAAATGCCCCATTGGGGAGTCTTTTCCTCTTCGCCTTCCGTGTTGGTGAACTCAGCAATGAAGTCAGCCACCGCTTGTCCCTTGATGGCGACGCGGGGGCGATATTGTATATCAAATTCACTTAGCTCTACGGACCACAGCGCCATCCGTCCGGCAGCCGCGGGGCTGCCCATTGCCCGCCGCAAAGGCTTGTCAGTTAGGACGACTATTGTATGGGCTTGAAAATATGGCTTGAGCTTACGGGCCGCTGTAACCAAAGCGAAGGCAAGTTTCTCCATGGGGGGATATCTCTCTTCTGCGCCGTGCAATGCCTTGCTCGCATAGTACACGGGTCGCTGGACCTTATCGTCTTCTCTAATTAGGGCCGCACTGACGGCTGCTGGGGAAACGGCCAGATAGAGGAACAGTTCTTCTCACAGTTTGCGAGGGGCTTAGCAATGGTGGGGAAGAGAGGTAGGCCTTTAAATCTTCGAATGCTTGTTGACACTCGGCAGTCCATTCAAAGGACTTTTTCAATGTTCGGAAAAAGGGTAGACATCTGTCTGCAGCCTTCGACACAAACCTGCTGAGCGCGGCGACCCTACCATTGAGGCTTTGTACTTCCTTGATATTTTTAGGAGGGGCCATCCCCATAATGGCCTGAATCTTGTCCGGGTTGGCCTCGATCCCTCTTTGGGATACCATGTATCCCAAGAACTTTCCTGCCGTCACTCCAAAGGCACACTTGCTTGGGTTGAGCTTCATGTTGTAGGAGCGAAGAGTATCGAATGTTTCCTTGAGATCCTCCAGATGAGCTTCTTCTTCTTGGCTTTTGACTAGCATGTCGTCGACATACACCTGGACGTTCCTTCCAATCTGCCGCGCAAACATCTTGTTCATGAGCCTCTGATAGGTAGCGCCAGCGTTTTTCAGGCCGAAGGGCATGACCTTGTAGCAAAAAAGGCCTTGGCTTGTTACGAACGAAGTCTTCTCTTGATCAGCCTCATCCATTCGGATCTGGTTATACCCGGAGAACGCATCCATGAAGCTTAGCAACTGATGCTTGGCCGTAGAATCCACCAGGACGTCGACCCGCGGGAGGGGGTAGCTATCTTTGGGGCATGCTTTGTTCAAGTCTGTGAAGTCAACGCACATCCTCCATTTCCTGTTGTTCTTTTTGACCATTACGACGTTCGCCAACCAATCGGGGTAATACACTTCCCTGATAAATCCGGCTTCTTGCAGTTTGCGGACTTCTTCCGCTATTGCTTGGTCTCTTTCTTGGGCAAAGGTTCTTTTCTTCTGTCGGACGGGCGGAAAAGATGGCGATACGTTCAACCTGTGCACCATGACCGACGGGTCGATTCCCGGCATGTCTTCGTGGCTCCATGCAAACACATCTTTGTTTTCTTTCAAGAAAGTTGCGAGCTTCTGGCGTACCGCCGGGTCGGCCAGGGTTCCGACCTTTGTTGTACGCTCCGGGTGGGCTTCGTCGAGGTGTACGTCTTCGAGCCTCTCGACGGGCTCTGTCGCCACCCGACGTTCTTCTATGTTCATGGTTTGAATGTGATTGTCCATCTCCATCATGGCCACGTAACATTCCCGTGCGGATTCCTGATCTCCTCTCAATTCTCCAATTCCATGATCAGTAGGGAATTTTATCATCAAATGGTATGTCGAGGTTACGGCTTTCCATGAGTTAAGGGTTGGACGTCCTATGATGGCATTGTAGGCCGACGAGCAATCGACTACCAGGAATGTTATGTTCCGGGTGACCTGCTGTGGGTAGTCTCCAACGGTTACCGCTAAAGTGACAGTGCCAAGTGGATGTACTCTCGCCCCTCCAAAGCCAATGAGTGGGGCATTAACCGGAATTAGTCGCTCCCTTTCAATTCGCATCTGTTGAAAAGCAGGATAGTAAAGGATGTCTGCTGAACTACCGTTGTCTACGAGAACTCGGTGTATGTTGTAGTCTCCTGCCCGTATGGTGACGACCAAAGCGTCGTCGTGGGGGTGGTGAAGGCGCTGGGCGTCTACTTCCGAGAATTCAATGGGGGATTTCCAATCCGTGACCTTCCAAGCGCAGGACTTGCCGACTGGACGTTCTGGATCGTTCTGATGTATGCCTTTCGGGCTTTCTTGGAAGATCCGGCCCTCGCGGTGCCTCTTACAATCATCCTTATGTCTCTTATTGGTTGCCTGGGGCGATCATTATCTTGCCGAGGGGCTTGATTTTGTGGCGGGTTCGCCCTCTCTTTGGTGACGAACCTTTGTAACCTCCCTCGCCTAATGAGGGCTTCTATTTGCTGTTTCAGGTCGTAGCAATCGGCGGTGTCATGGCCGTGGTCTTGATGAAATCGGCAGTATTTATCCCTTGGTCTCCTGTTGGGATCTCCCTTCAGTTTTCCAGGGAAGGCCAAGTTTTCCTCGTCTTTAATCTGCATCAATACCTGGTCGATGGGTGTATTCAGGGGAGTGAAGTTCGTGTACCTTCCTGTAGGCGGCTTAGGTCGTCGATCATCTCGTCCCTCTGCGGTTCTCCCCTCTTTTGTCCATTATCGGGTTTCGTATCTTCCTGTCTCTCCCTTTTTCTGGGTTTGTAGTCGTCCCTGGCCAGCAAGGCATCCTCCGCGTTCATATACTTCGTCGCCCTGTAGTATACGTCGGACATAGTCTTTGGGTCGTTCTTGCATAGGGAGAACAAGAACTTACCCTCTTGTAACCCGTTCATGAACGCTGCCACAAGTGTCTTGTCGTCTGCCTCGTCTATCGAGAGGGATTCCTTGTTAAAGCGGGCTATATAAGACCTTAATGTCTCACCTTCTCGTTGTTTAATTCCCAGTATGCATGCAATAGACCTCTTGTGTCGGTGACTTCCAATGAAGTGCGATACAAACTGTGCACCTAATTCCTTAAAAGTGCCGATGGAATTAGGCGTCAACCTGCTGTACCAATCCCTCGCAGGCCCTTTCAAGGTGGTGAGGAAAGCCCTGCACATGATTTCGTCCGGTACACCCTGAAGATGCATTAGTGTTCTGAAAGACTCCAGGTGGTCCAGCGGGTCCTTGGATCCGTCATAGTTTTCCACATGGGGCATTTTAAACTTTGAAGGGACGGGGTATGAGTTCACCAACGCTGTGAATGGTGAATCCGTTCTATGGACTAGGTCGTCCAGATTGCTGGATACCCGTCCCTTAAGGGCATTCATCATTGCATCCATGCGCTCCCTCATCTCCTGCATCTCGGCTGTGATATGAGGTGGCAGGGAGTCCGAGGCGGATGGCGGGTTTGTCTCCGGCCACTCCAGCCTTGTCGGTGCAGTACTACCTTCAGGCCTGACGGCATTCCTCCCCTCCGGGCTCGCTACTTCCTGGTCCTCCCCCGGCGCACTTTGGTGCGCCGTCATCTGCCGTAGTTGCTCTTCTAAGTCGTGGTGCTGTTTAGTAAGGCGCTCGACAGCGGCAGCCAGCGTCTGAACTTGCCTTTCTAGCGCTGTGGCATGCGGTTCGTCGCCTTGGTTGTTGACTGTTGCCATCGATCGAGTGAGTACCATACAACTTTTTGTCTCAGGAATAGAGCAAGGCTAAATGCTTGTCGCTTCCCACAGACGGCGCCAACTGATGATGCCTAAAAGATCAACAGTAAGCTGCTAGTACTCTCCCGATTTGAAGCAATGATGATGCCTAAAAGATCAACAGTAAGCTGCTAGTACTCTCCCGATTTGAAGCAACACCTGCGAAGGAAAAAAGTAGGTGATCGACAGAGAGCACCGGTGTGGTGCCGGCCAAAGACCCTCCGACGATCAAGTTAGAATCTTTTAAACAACCCTAGAGTGCCAGAGTTGAGGTAATTGTGCGTACCTTTGGGTCATGAGGGTCTTGAGGTATATATAGTGGTGTGTGGCCGAAATTTGCGCCCAGGTGAAGATGTACTTTCCTTTTTAAAAGAGTAATTCGCGGATCTTTGCCTATTGTATTGAGCCCTTTCCTTATAGAAATCTCCTTAACTAAGTCGAACGCGTAGCGCAAGGACTTTCCTTATATTCACATAAGCAGAGGTCCAGATAGGCTAAAAATGAAAGTTGGATTATTCCTTCAGCCTTCACCTGCCAAGGTCGTCAGCCCACGCGTAACTCCTATACTGTCGTCAGCTTACGTACGCCAACGGGGTCCGTCAGCCAAGGACATCAGCCAGACCTTACAGTCAAGGTCGTCACCCCTGACTCGTCCACGTGATCCGTCACCCTAATGTTGCTGCGTAAGGGGCATGGCTATGAATGCTAAAGAGGTGTTAATGACAGTAGTTGACGGACAGCGTATTGTCGTCAGCTTCTTGACGTGCATTCAATATGTAAGTGAACTTCCGTCACCTTCTTCATGTGTCGTCACCTTGTAATAACGTCACTATCACCTTATATTCTTTTTGTGGATGTGCTACACTTTCTCGAGCACAAAATCTTACGATATGCACTAAGGTGTTCATGATTGACTAGTAAATAGTGGTGAGATGGTTATATATGCATTTCTCATTAAGATCAAGTCCGACAATTAAAGGCATGTGATTTCAAGATCAAGACAAAATGATAAAAAAAATATAAACATCTTCCCACACAGCATGCACTACAAAGCTTAAACTAGTAAAGTGCAAGAAAGTAAGCTCATCCAAGCTAAACAAGGTACATAAACATGTTATGTAAAGATAATATGGTCAACCTTAATTAAAAATCCATGATATGTAATACAAAACAAATAAAAATCTTTTTGGTTTTAAAAAAATTTTATGACCAAAACTAAAAGCACACATTATGCTAAATGATTAAAAATGCAAATGCAATGCATGACAATACTTAACTAAGCTATAGAGGGTACACAAACAAGAAATATCAAATTATTAATTAACCCTTGAGTACATGTACAAACTAGTACATACTCACACAAAATCAGAAATAGCTTAGCACTTATATAACACATACTATTCAAGTTTCTCCACAATGTCAAGCATGTTCTAAATCAAGAGAGAGATATCATAATTCATGTAATCCTAAAAAAAAAAAAAATTAGACACAAAATAAAATATTTGTCTTTTTTGAAAATTTTCAATGTTTTTGGATTTTTGAATAATCAAAACAACCTATGAAAATAAAACAACCAAAGACCAAAATAAAACACGTCCACAAACAATTGAAAGAATTAAATTAAGGACAAGTACACAACACTCACCTTAGAGAATCTTTTCTCACCCATATAGCACGAGTCTTGGGCTTTGTAGGTGAAAATCCATGTGAAACAGAGTGTATTTGAGGTATTACACCAATTTTCTGAGAAAGACTGAAATCTTGCAATTTGTTTTCACAAGCCAACAAGCTTAAATTTTTCAAAAGCATATGAAACAATTTATATGGACTTATGACAGGAGAAATATCATCACATATCCTAGATTGAAACACAGAATTTTTAAATTTCAATTTATGACAATTAGGACGAATGTGATTGGAGACACCACAGAAGTGACAAACAGGAACAAATTTAGGAACATCAGTATTCCTAATAGCAAATCTAGTGTCAGATTTTGGTTTTTGCCTCAACAAAGAACAATTTGGTCTAATATGACCAACAACACCACAAAGGTGACAAGTAGGCACAAAAACAGATTTGTTATGTTCTTTAATAGTAGATTTAGACATAGGTTTAGAAACTTTAGCGTCTACGTCAAAACTTTTACCTTTGTCTAACCTAGCAAAATAAACATTTTCTTTATTATTCCTCTCGAAAAGAGGGATATAAACTTTCTCAGTTTTAGGCTTAAGAGAAACAGAAACACTTCTGTTATCAACAGCAGGCTTGGTACTAGTCAAATTTTCAATTTTAGCTTTAGATTCAACTAACTCTTGTTCTAAGCTTTTCATCTTCTCATCTTGAGAGGAAATTTGATTTCTCAAAAATTCATTCTTTTTATTAGATTCATCTAATCTAACAATCAATTCCTCTTTTTCAAGATTAGCCAATTTTAACTCTTCCTTGAATTTCTTAGCAATTTTCATAGATTTCAACAATTCCTTACGAAGAGTTTCACAGGCATCAATAAAATCAATAGAAACAACAGTGTCCTTTTTATTCAAATCATCAAAATCAAAAATAGTAAGACACTTAAAATTATCCATGATAATAGAGATCAAGGATCAGCTCTTAGATCAAAAGATTTAAAACAAAAGAGCTACCCGCTCTGATACCACTTGTTAAGTTTATTTAGACCCCTTAAATAACCAGATTAACCTAATTATTTAGCCAAGTTAATAACTTAGGTAAATTATGCAAATCTAGGTTAACACTAATATATCATATCATGCAAAGTAACGAAAATATAAAGAATACAATGATATGATGACCCAAGAAAACTAAATGGGTAAAAAATATGCGGAGGATTTAACTTAACTATCCTCAAGGTAAAATTGAATCCACTATGAAAGAATCGAAGTTTGTACAATAGCGACTTAGACTACTAACATCCTATTGTTACTAGTAGAAAACTTACTAACACGACCACTTGCAAGCTCCGAGACCACAGACTCCTTCTTTCTTGGATTCTCCAGCAAGCACAAGCACTCTTGCTTATATATCTTTAAGCTCTTAATGCAGCAACTGAATGATCATTAAGTTCTTGACATAATCTTGATTCTTGATAACCCTAAATATATGTGAAGGTAAACACCTTTAAATCTCACAATAGATTCACATACACAACATAAACAACAAAAAAGACTCTAGAGAGCTTTTGAGTACAAACCCTAGATACAAAAAGAGGCACTCTCTTCTCTCTCTTAGAAGTCTTTAAAAACGTGTTTAGAGTTTCCTTTATATAGTGGGAGAAGTAGATCTGAAACTCTAATCCTAAATGGGCTTGAACTGCTGTTTGGGCCGACTTAATATTCTGTAGAAAATTCCTGATCCACGAGCCGTGCAGAAATAGAACAGTAATTTTCTGCAACTACTTGATTCCAAACTTACATTAAACCAAATTTTGAGCAAGTCTAAACCTAGACTAAATGTTTTGATCATGGTTTGCCAACACAATACACATTGAAGTTCTAATACATTAGTCCCTAAGGTCTTTAGAACCTAACAAAAACTTATTAATTCTATTAACTGGGGTCTAAATTTCCTAACAATTCTTATATCCTGACGTGCAACACAGAGACATGTCATATTGCATGTCAACCCTATTAGGATGTGTGCCCTTAAATCCTATTGTATGATTCTATGTATTTTATTATGTATGACTTAATGTTGTATTTAATAAAGGTATTTTGCTATTGTCTAAAATAACGGTAACATGAATATTGGGACATTATCATATAGTCCATGAGATGCATAGTATGTGATTTATGTGAAAAGTCACAGAAGATAAAAATCACAAGTTCTTTGTAAATTCAGAATTTTAGTTCGTAGTCGGTGATGAAAATTGGGCATTTCATTTGTGAAGATTATAACATATCAATTAAGAAGATTTGTCTTGATCATGGAAATAAAGATTTCTAGTTGATATGTTGATATGTTTTAAGAATTAAAACATATTGAACAGGACTGGTGTGAGATTTATTATTCTCCTAACGACTATTAAATGAATAATAAACTCACGACTTATATTTGCGTGAACTCTTAATCCTGAGAGAATAATAGACTTGATCATGAGGTGTAGGTTGCTTTGATATATCAGGAGTGAGATCTAGTGTAACGGTCAAAATCTCAGTATGTTGGGCAACCACATTTAATGTTGATGGAACATATATTCTCAAGATGAAATTCATAGTCTCTTAACGGAGATACAAAATATTCCCTTGAGATAAGTTTAATGGGTATGTTATTCAGAATGTTAGGCCTAACTACTTTAGTAAATAGTTACTAAAGTATATATTTATGAAATTAGATTTCATAAATATATGATGAATA
Organism: Castanea sativa; assembly: GCF_040712315.1. Lineage (NCBI taxonomy): Eukaryota > Viridiplantae > Streptophyta > Magnoliopsida > Fagales > Fagaceae > Castanea > Castanea sativa. The sequence continues at coordinate 24,144,127 of NC_134015.1, read as the reverse complement.
ATTCAAAAAATTAAACTGGGTACTCAAGGATAAGATGTAGTAATTTACAAAGTGGCAGTCAATATTCATGACTTTGTGTTACTACGAATATTTTATGAAGGGGTTGCATGTACAATAAAGTCTTGGGGTTGCATGTACAATATAGTTGTATTAAATATAGGTAATGGTAACTTTGTACTTGTCAAGAGTTAACAGAAAAGTTCGAGGCCCATTGGAGTTAGTGTCTTATTGGTCCCTTTTGGTCCTACTCCAAGCCACACACTTAAGCCCAATTGGAAAGATACAAAAGGCCAGGCTAATTAGATAATCGATTAGACACAAAGGGAGATACACATAGAATTTTCTGTAGAGAATTTTGGAAGAACACTATTGTGAAGTAGTGCATGGAAGTGTTAGACACTTTGACATTTTCTCCATTTGAAACTGATTGAGAGACCACACATTTTGGGCATTAGTAGAATTGGAATGAAGATTGAAAGTGTTCCCAAGCGCTTCTGATCTCCGGTTTTGAAATTCACTGCTTCAAGGTACACTCTCTTGTTCTCAAATTCTAAAACTTATATAGTACATGTTAAATTTTATGAATGAAGTAGATCCGTTGTTTTTTCGCTACGCACATTCATATTTTCCATCAAATGGTATCAGAGTGGTCTTCATTTCGTATCTGTTTAACATGTTTATAGTTTTGAAATTATAGACAATAGTTTTATGTTGTTAGAAAATAATTTTCTACATGGATGTTAAAATTATTGTTTTTGATAAAAATTGATATTGATGTTATGAAGTTGTTTAATTTATAGTTTAAGTATGTTAAACTGAAGTTTAAGGCTATAGCATCAATGTAATTCAGTTTTGATATCAATTTATGTTCATTATGATCGTATGTTGGTTGTTTTGTACATGAAAACGTAGAAAAACTGTCTTAAAAAAATTCTGGGAAATTCAGAATTCGCGACGCTCGATCGATTGAGGATCTGTCGAGAATCTATCGAGCTGACAAAAGATCTCTCGATCAATCAAGAATCTATTGAGCAATGATCGAGCTTCATACAATTGATTCTCGATTAATTGAGAATCTATTAAGGAGCAATCAAGCAGACAGAAGGTTTCTCGATCGATTGAGAATCTATCGAGAATCGATCGAGCTTCGTAGAACTTTTTCTCGATTGATCGAGAGTCTGTCGAGGATCGATCGAGGACTGTGGAATTAGAATTTTCTAAGTGTTTTTATATATATTAAAAGCATGTAAATGTGTAATTCGTTTATGCACGTTTTAAATTTAAAAACCTTTATCTTAAAACATCTAGTGGGAGAGAGATACAAGGGTTGGATCTCATGGCCTCCATTGTTGGTTTATAGTAGTGTGAAATATATAATTTGTCTTTGCCTCGAGCTTAGTATTCCATGCGGAGAGTATTTATTTCATGGTCCTACAGGTTTGGATTTCTTGGTTTATAGTGGTTTGATTAAATGCCTTGTCTTAGCTTCGAGCTTTGCATTTCATGCAGAGGGTGTTTTATCATGGTACTACCAAATAAGCCTGTTAAAGGGATGATATGTGGCTACACATGATTCTAAACAATAGTATACACTAGACTAAGTATTATAGTATCTTCTATATTGAGTTCTTACTATTATTACTTAGAGGCTAAATTTAAAAATGACATATTATTAGTGTTTGATAAGAGTTATCATGATAGCACTAATAATGAGAATAGTTCTCAATCAATCATAGTATTTAATGTTCACTCTATGCTGAGGGATATTGAATATGGGATTGGGTTGTCGTTACATATATCATGTTATGGTTTTATTAAGATTCCATGCTATATGTTTATATGCTAAATTGATAATGTCCAGTTTACTTATTATATTCATGTTTATTATTTTCAGATTTGAACATGACATCATTTAGCCTACTTGTTTCTATTCTTAATTAAAACAAACTGACTGGATCCAACTATGTTGACTGAAAAAGAAATTTGGATATTGTTTTAACAGCTGAAGAGCACAAATATGTGCTTACTCAACCATGTCTTAGCTTTCCTTCATTAGATGCTCCTTCTGAAGAAAAACAACGATATGATTGCTGGCAGAATTCTAATGAAATAGCCAAGTGCTATATCCTAGCATCCATCTCAAATATTCTATAGCATCAAATGCAAGATGTAGAACTTGCTTCAGAGATTATGCATAGTTTAAAGGAGATGTTTAGGGAGCAAGGTTGTTCAGCAAGGTAAGAAACCATGAGGCAAATTTATAATACCAAAATGGTTGAAGGTACTTCAATGAGATAGCATTGCCTTACAATGATCTTTAATCTGTATACATTAGAGGTTTTAGGTGCCAACATTGATGGAGAATCCCAAGTGGATATGATACTCTAGTCACTACCGGAATCATTCAAGGAATTCAGACTGAATTACAATATGAACAAAAAGATTTATTCTTTGTTTGAATTAATGAATGAGTTAGTGACGGCGGAAGGCATCCTTGGTACTTCTAGTGTTGAAGCCAATATGGGTGAAGCTTCTACTTCTCAACCCAAGTTGAAAGGCAAGGGTAAGAAGAAGAAGAAGAAGGACTTCACTAAGCAAGAGGGTAAGCAAATTGTCTTAAAGGTTGCCGATAAAGGAAAAAAAACTCGAAGGAAAGTGTTTTCATTATGGTGAGAAAGGATAATGGAAGAGAAATTATCCAAAGTTTAAAGCTGCCAAGATTAAGGGCATAAAAACTTCATTTCTTCTTGAAATATGTTTGGTACAGAATCCCACAAATTCCTGGTGTGTGGATTCTGGTTGTATTAATCATATCTGTAATTCTTTGCAGGGGTTTCAGGAGACCAGAAAGCTGAATAAAGGAGAATTGTTTCCGACCTTAGTGGATGGGAGTAGAGTTCCAGTTGTAGCTATTGGTGTTATTAATTTATGTTTTAGTTCTAGAGTTTTAATATTACAAGACTATCTATTTGTACTTAATGTTCGTAGGAATTTGATTTCTGTAACTTATTTGGGTAAACATGGGTATTGTATTATCCTAAAAGAAAATGTTGTAATAAAGAAGGATAAAATGTTTATCTGTTCTGGCAATATTGTGGATGAGCTTTATATTTTAACTCCTGATAAGCATGAATTATACAATTATGAATTAGATAATAATTCACATGTGAAATCATTAAAGAGAAAGTTTCCTTCTACTAGTGAAGCATATTTTTGGCACTAGCGTTTAGGTCATATTAATTCAAACAGAATTCAAAGACTTATCAAAGATGGACTTTTAGGGCCCATGAACTTTGATGAATTTTCAGTTTGTGAATCTTGTTTGGAAGGTAAAATGACCAAACGACCTTTTAATGCAAAAGGTAGAAGAGCTCAAGATTTGCTAGAACTAGTACATTCAGATGTATGTGGTCCTATGTCAATCCAAGTAAGAGGTGGTTATGAGTATTTCATTACTTTCACTGATGATTACTCTAGATTTGGTTATGTGTACCTAATGAAACGGAAGTCCAAAGCTTTTGACAAGTTCAAAGAGTTTAAGGCTGAAGTTGAAAATCAATTGGGTAAACGCATAAAGGTCATTCGATCTGATCGAGGTGGCGAATATCTTCTTAGTGATTTTAAGGGTTACTTGACTGAAAATGGGATTATATCCCAGTTGACTGCACTTGGAACTCCACAACAAAATGGTGTAGCAAAAAGAAAGAATAAGACTCTTTTAGATATGGTTAGATCCATGATGAGTTATTCAACTCTACTAATTTCTTTTTGGGGATATGCCTTGAGTACTACAATGTATCTTCTGAATTTAGTACCTTCGAAGTCTGTTCCTAAAACACCTGTAGAGTTGTGGAATTGGCGTAAGCCTAGTATGAGACATCTCTATATTTGGGGTTGTCTAGCACATGTGTTAAAAGGAAAGTCTGACAAGTTACAGTCTAAAACAGAAGTGGTTTTCTTTGTAGCGTATCCAAAAGGAACAATTGAAGGATTATTCTATAGTCATAAGGATAACACAAATGCCAAATTCTTGGAAAATGACTATATGAATAATTTCACTCTTAGAAGTAGAGTTGTCTTGGCTGAAATGAATGAACCTATAGTTAAACAACTAATGGTTGAAACTAGGAATGATGTGATTGTATTGGATACACCACAAGATATTACTCATGAGATGTCTAGTATACAAGAGCCTCGTCGTAGTAGGAGAATTGTTCGACCTCCTGTGAGATTCATAAGTTTGGGAGAAACTTATGAAGCTATCTCTGAAGAGGCAGAATTGGATCCCTGCACTTATGATGAAGCAATAAATGATATAGATGCACATCATTGGGTCCATGCTTTGAAATCTGAATTGGATTCTATGTATTCCAATCATGTGTGGGATCTTGTGGATGTGCCTCACGGCATTAAACCTGTTGGTTGCAAATGGGTTTACAAGAAGAAGAGAGGGATAGATGAAAATGTTGAAACCTTTAAAGCAAGACTAGTGGCAAAAGGATATACACAAAAAGAAGGTATTGATTATGATGTAACTTTTTCGCCAGTAGTCATGCTTAAGTCTATCAGAATTCTTTTATCTATTGCTGCTCATTATAATTATGAGATTTGGCAAATGGATGTCAAGACTGCATTTCTTATTGGCAATCTTAAAGAAGAAATCTACATGTTGTAACCAGAATGTTTCATAGCAAAGAACCAAGAGCATATGGTATGCAAGTTGAAAATGTCCATTTATGGACTTAAACAAGCATCTAGGTCATGGAACATCAGATTTGATCAAGCAATCAAATCATTTGGTTTTGAACAAAATCTTGATGAACCATATGTGTATAAAAGACATCAAGATAAAGTAGTAATGTTCCTAGTGCTTTATGTTAATGACATTCTACTAATTGGAAATGATGTAGGAGTAATGTCATCGGTTAAAGTTTGGTTGTTAAGCCAATTTGATACGAAAGACTTAGGCGAAGCTAACTATATTCTAGGGATCAAGTTTTGGCGAGATCGAAAGAATAGGATGTTAGGTTTGTCACAAGTTGGATATATAGATAAAGTTCTATAACGGTTTAGCATGCAAAACTCCAAGAAATGATTACTTCCTTTTAGACATGGAGGTCCTCTGTCTGATGACGAAAGGCCTAAGACTCAAGAGGAAGAAAATATGATGAGGTAGGTTCCTTATGCTTCTACGGTAGGAAGTCTCATGTATGCCATGCTTTGTACTAGACTGGATATTTGTTATTCAGTTGGCATAGTCAGCCGATATTAATCAAATCTAGGACCAAAACATTGGCAAGCTGTAAGGCATATTCTCAAGTATCTACAGAGAACAAGAGATTATATGCTTGTTTACCGTTGTGAGAATTTGATTCCCATTGGCTATACAGATTCAAATTTTTAGTCGGATTTAGATTTCAGAAAATCCACATCGGGATGTGATTTCACCTTGGGAGGTAGAGCCATAAGTTGGAAGAGTGTTAAGCAATCTTGTATTGCAGACTCTACTATGGAATCTGAGTATGTTGCTGCTTGTGAAGCAGTAAAGGAGGCTGTTTGGTTCAAGAAATTCTTTTCTGATCTTGGTGTTATGAGAATTGAGCAAGTTCCTATTACATTGTTCTACGACAATAGTGGAGCGGTTGCACAATCCAAGGATCCAAGGAATCACAAGAAAGGAAAGCACATAGAGAGAAAGTATCACATCATTCGAGACATTATTGCTCGTAGAGATGTGGCGGTAGCAAAGATTGATGGTGCAAAGAATCTAGTGGATCCTTTTACCAAAACCTTGCCTCAAAGGACTTTCGAGTCACATTAGGAGGAGATGGGAGTTAGATTAGTGCACAATAATCTTTAGTGCAAGTGGGAGATTGTTAGGATGTGTGCCCTTATATCCTATTGTATGATGCTATGTATTTTATTATGTATGACATTATGTATGACTTAATGTTGTGTTTAATAAAGTTGTTTTGCTATTGTCTAAAATAATGGTAACATGAATATTGTGACATTATCATATAGTCCTTGAGATGCATAGTATGTGATTTATGTGAAAAGTTATAGAAGATATAAATCACAAGTTCTTTGTAAACTCGGAGTTTTAGTTCGTAGTCGATGATGAAAATTGGGCATTTCATCTGTGAAGATTATAACATATCAACTAAGATAATTTGTCTTGATCATGGAAATGAAGATTTCTAGTTGATATGTTTTAAGAGTTAAAACATATTGAACAGGACCGGTGTGAGATTTATTATTCTCCTATCGACTGTCAAATGAATAATAAACTCACGACTTATATTTGCATGAACTCTTAATTCTAAGAGAATAATGGACATGATCATGAGGTGTAGGTAGTTTTGATATATCAGGAGTGAGATCTAGAGTAATGGTCAAAACCTCAGTATGTTGGGCAACCACATTTAATGTTGATGGAACATATATTCTCAAGATGAAATTCATAATTTCTTAACGGAGATACAAAATATTCCCTTGAGATAAGTTTAATGAGTATGTTATTTAGAATGTTAGGCCTAACTACTTTAGTAAATAGTTACTAAAGTATAAATTTATGAAATTGGATTTCATAAATATATGATGAATAACTTAAAGGATTAAACTGGGTACTCAAGAATAAGATGTAATAATTTACAAAGTGGCAGTCTACATTCATGACTTTGTGTTACTACGAATATTTTATGAAGGGGTTGCATGTACAATAAAGTCTTGGGATATAATTTATAGATAAGACCTAGAGTGCAACTATATTTATATAGTAGTATTAAATATAGGTAATGGTAACTTTGGACTTGTCAAGAGTTGACAGAAAAGCCCAAGACTCATTGGAACTAGTGTCTTGTTGGTCCCTTTTGGTCCCACTCCAAGCCACACACTTAAGCCCAATTGAAAAGGCCCAAAAGGCCAGCCCAATTAGATAATCGGTTAGACACAAAGGGAAATACACACATAATTTTTTGTAGAGAATTTTGGAAGAACACTATTGTGAAGTGGTGCATGGAAGTGTTAGACACTTTGACATTTTCTCCCTTTGGAACTGATTGAGAGACCACACATCTTGGGCGTTAGTGGAATTGGAGTGAAGATTGAAAGTGTTCCCAAACGCTTCTGATCTTTGGTTTTGAAATTCACTATTTCAAGGTATACTCTTTTGTTCTCAAATTCTGAAACTTATATAGTACATGTAACTTTATGAATGAAGTAGATCCGTTGTTTTTCTGCTGCGCACGTTCATATTTTCCATCAAAACCTGGGTCATATAAATATTTGGGTAACTAGAGTTGGATACCTCATGTTGAATAGATCATAGAAAATGGAAGAATATAATGCAGAGAAATAGAGAACAAGAATTGATAGATTGTTGGAGACTGACACTTGTCACCTACTTATCTGAAGCAGCAGTAAAAGCTTCCAGATAGCTTCAGTTCTAAGCTACATGTTATTATAACAAAATCTTCCAGTGAAGGATTTACCGCAAATACTATAAGCTGTAATCATTTAGTGACGTACTGAAGCTGAGGCTTAGTAGTTTATACTAGGCCTCTAAAACTGCTCAATGTTTAAAAGACTCCATACAAGGGCAACAGCCGTATATGAAGGTTACATGATAGTAAATAACTTAAAAGCGCCGTATCTCACCATACTGATAAATCCATAAAATCAAATCATATTTCCGAAACCAATTATGGACTATAGCGACATCTCGGCAATCTGAACAGCATTAAGCGCAGCTCCCTTGCGTATTTGATCACCACAGACAAAGATGTCCAACCTTCATATTTGAAAGTTTTCTGTTAGTTTTAAGATTTGTCAAAGTGGAAAAGCAACGATTAAAGAAAAAAAAAATAGTCTGACCCATTGTTGCCCTCCTCGGACATGTCACGGCGGATCCTACCAACCGCAACATCTTCTTTGTTTGACACCTCCAATGGAGTAGGGAAGTGATTGGATACCCGATCATCAATAACCACAACAACTGGAGCATTCTTTAGAATATCCCTGGCCGTGTCCTAGTCAACAAGGAAAGAAAATGAACTAAGGGTTGAACCTTCAATTAGGAGTTGCTTTTAATTGTTCAATCCGCCTTTACAGATTTTGGATGGAATTATAAACAAAATGAGACATTGTATAATGGTAATTGCCTTGACATTTTGTGCCAAAGATGATTTTCAACCTAATAAAAATAAAAAGAGGAAAGCCCCACTATTGTTCAGCCATCACAGAACAGCAGCATCAATGCAGAGGTGTTCTGGTGTGGACACCAGAGCAGTGATGCAGGAAATTTTTGTGGGCTGAGTTATGGCTTTAAAAGTTGGGTTTCTTGTTTTGAAAGGGTAGGACTCTAGGATTCAAAGCAGGGAAGGATTGTGGGACTCAGGAATGGTTGGGGTTTTGTGGTGGCATTCTTGGTAGGGCAGATTAAGCAGCTGCAGCGGCAGCTTTGGCAGCAGCACAACTCTCCTTGGGTATTAACAGTCGAAAGGAGCTTTGCATGGTTTTGTAAGATATGTTTTTGGTTTTTTTTTTTTTTTTTAGTGTGGTCTAGGTGTGGGAGCTTTGATTTTTTGTTGACTATTTTGAAGCGGGTGGAGTGAATCAGACACTCTCATACCAAGTTGGTGTAGATGTGTTGTGGGAAATAAGAAAGGAAAAAGAAAATCCTAGGTTTCACCACTTTACTCCCTAAGGGTGTTTGGAATCAGCACAAAGCAAGGAATCACTCTAATCAGAAATTTTCTTTATTCAAAATGCACTGCCTCAAATGTTTAAGGAGTTACAAAGATTACAATCAATCAATTAATACATTATAAATTCCTCAATTGCAATAAAAGCAAATATAAAAAACAAAATTCAACTGGTAAAATGAGAAAAAATCCGAAACAATAAAAGGGCAATGAATGACATCCCTGATCCCCATATGGAAACTATGAAAACATATATACTAGCATTCATGCTCTGGTGTCCGCACCAACTTTTACTTCCCTGCAAAGGTCCAACAACCATTCCTGAGGCCCCATTTGTTGACCCCCACTAGCCCTACCACCAGCCCTATACCTGATCCTGTCCCACTATAAATACCACAAGCACATAAAGAATCCATTAATGCTATTATGGATGAGCAAGTTGTTTTCAATAGAGATTGAGCGATTCACAGCTTCTTGGTTCTCTACCAAGGACGACCAAAGTTAGACTAAACTTGGATTACCAGAGACGACCTATAGCAATTTTATCCAGATTTATTTAAGCACTACCAGAGTGGCACAAATAAACCACTAAATCATGGATTTTGCCCAACTATCACATGAGTTTACAGGAGACACTATCATAGAGAAATCCGGAATGCAAGAGAATGTTCTAAAGAATGAGAGAGAGGTTGAGATAAACTCTAGATATTTCTAAAGAAAAAGATTGTGTGAAAAGTTCTAGAGAATTTCAGAGAGAAGCAAATTGAATGGAACTTTAGAAATTTCTAGAGACAAGAGAGTTAGTGTTGATTTCTAACAGACACAGGGGCTGTAACATTCACCCAATGACCTTAGGGGTGTACAATGGCAGTTCATTTCCTATTGAGTGACTTGCTACAACACCAAGCAGGATTTTACTTGACAAGGTCGAGTCTTTCCCACCTAGAGGGAGTTGGCACAAACACCAAAGCAAGTTCCTTTAAATAAATTTATAAGTAAATTGCATTCTACACCCCTAAAATATGAGTAATTTTGATTTTAGCCTTAAAAGTTTCAGAATTATAATTTAGTCCCCTAACATTACCTATCGTTTTGAATCTTTTGATTAGGAGCCCTTCTGCTCTAAACAATGTGGCTTTGTCCACGTCAATAAAAAATATTATTTATACTATATTTTATTTTTCCACTACCATAACATTTTCATTTGATTTCCTTAGGAAACAAACACACACGCACAAGCCCAAAAAATATAGATCAAAAAACAGAGTTCATCCCAAAAATTACTCATTTTCCCATATTTTCTCTGGAACCAAACACACACAATTCAAACGGAATGGATTTAGTGTAGGACATGAAGGTGAACAACATAATATTAAAGTACAAACAAAACCAAATGCTTCACCACCAAACATAAAACATAAATTAGAAATATTCTTTATTCTCCAAAATACACCATCCCAAAATGTTTGGGGATCCACCCTCAAATGGGTTCCCTAGACTTTTTCGGATAGTGTATTTTGGGGAATAAAGAATATTTCTGATTTACGTTCTATGTTTGGTGGTGAAGCCAAACATCATACAGTGGTGAAGCCTACGGTTTTGTTTTGCTCTTTAATATTCTGCCGCTCACCTTCACGTCCTATACCAGGATTTTCCAACGTTTTCTGGACATCCAAAACAGAATGCATTTTCCCAACCTTCGAACAAACCTAACACAATTACTTCCCACACAACATATATACAACAATATTCTGATATACTAACCAACACCCCCCGCCCCCCAAAAAAACAAAAACTACAAAGCTTGGAAACTGAAACAGTGAATTAAATATGGAAAATCAAAAAAAAAAAAAAAAAAAAGGAAAATCAAAGATGCAAACATTCAGAGGGATGTGTTTTAGATCTTCTGAAAGAGAAGCAAAGAGAACGAAATATTAGATCTTGTGAATGAAAGATCAAATCAAAGGGAAACTAATGTTAATAACCTGTATATATTATTTCTTTGATGTTTATAACACAAGCGCTGTGTAAGAAAATAGTAAGTTCCTTGTCCTTAAACGTATGCGTTGTTTTCACTTTAAAAAAAAAAAAAAAAAAAAAAAGGTAAGTTCCTAAATCCTCAAGTCTCCATCTATCCATATATAGGAAAGGACATCTATGATGTGCCAATTTTTGTCCCAATATTTTGCTCTTGCAAGAACTAGAACAACCAAGCCTTAGTCTCAAAAAATCTAAGGGCTGGCAACTGATTCTCAACAAACTAGTCAAGGTCAATCACATGTATTGTCATCATGGTTTTCAGACCCGGATCGTTCAATGAACCGTAAAAGGAAAAAGTTCAAGGTTTTTAAGGTTAGACCGAGGTTGAACTGTGATGACGTCATAATTAATTAAAATATAAATTAATATATTAAATTAATAAAAATTGAAAATTTACCTAAAATAGTTCCAAATATTTGACTATTTATAAACTTTTTTATTTTATTTTTATGAAACCCAATATAAAAGTTAATAGACATTTCCCATGAAATTAATTGGAAAAGAAAAAAGTTAATAGACATTTCCGGTTTTACTACCAAAAAAAAAAAAAAAAAACATGAATAGTGGCGGCAATGGTTATTGGTTTGTTTCCCACTCAACTTTTGTCTTTTGTTGAGAGACCCAAGACTCTGGTAATTTACCCATTCCCCATGAAATTTTAAAAATAAAATATAAAGTATAAACTAAAGCTAGAAGCCTAGAAAAGTAAGAAAGAAAACATTGTTTTGTCCACCAGATTAAAATCGAAGCCCAAGAATAAAGGTTGTGGTTGACAGTCAGGTTGAGTATATGAGAAGGCAAAAACAAGAAATAACAAGAGAAGAGACAGGAAGACAGAGAAAGCAAAAATGTAGAAATAACAAGAGAAAATGAAGAATATTGAGACAGAGAAAGAACAAGAGAGAGCAATATAGAGAAGAAGAATGGGAAGAAACTATGATGTAATCTCAAGTCTCAATGTCTAACAGCATGTTTGAAGCTACAAAGAAGAAGAGTAAGATGCTTGGGTTAGTCATCTGGAAGTTAGTCAAATGCTTGGGTTCACATGATGAAGGTTGCTTGCTGTGAGGGTTGATTTCTTCATTTTTGCTTTTTTCCTTCCTCTTCGTTGTCTTCTTCTTCCTCTGCTGCTTCTTCCCTGTTTTTTAATTTTTAATTTTCTCCCTCTCATTTGGTTCCAGATCTGAAAAAACCCAAAGTACTGCTAAAGAATTGGCCAAAACTTTGCCGAAAAAAGCAACTGTTTGAACCTCAAAAACCAGTCACGGTTCTCAGAACCGTATGGTCCGACCACGGTTCGCACGGGTCCCTGCTTTTTTTCTCATTTAACGGTTCTTGAAGCTAAAAAACTGCAAAATTGAGAGGTTCGCGGTTTTCCCAGTCGGACCGTATGATCTGGTCCGAGTTTTAAAACTATGATTGTCATTCTATTCATACTCTCTATTATGTACTTCATTGACATGTCATTTTTTATTACTACTAATTTTGTTCCCTCAACTTAAATCAACTTACTATGGATGAGTTGTGGTGGAAACCTGCTTCTCAGGGGATTTTTGATGTTAGATCTTACTATAAAGATTTACAATCCCCTTCCCAATTGTCTTTTCCTTGGAAGACTATGTGAAGTCCAAAAGTGCCTTCAAAAGTTAATTTCTTAGTATGGACGGTAGTGTTGGGTAGAATTTTGACTAATGACAATTTGAGGAAGCATTGGCATATTGTTATTTATTGGTATTGTATGTGTAAAAGAGCAGGAGAGACTATAAATCATCTACTCTTGCATTGTCCGATAGTGAGAGAGTTGTGTAGTATGGTGTTTACACTTTTTTGGGTATCTTGGGTCATGCCTAAGGATGTAGTAGAGCATCTAGCTAGCTTGGCCAGGCAAGTTTAGAATGCATAGAAATGGGGTGATTTAGATCATGGTCCTTCACTGTTTGATGTGGGGTGTTTGGAGGGAGAGGAATGCTTGGATTTTTGAAGGAACTAAAAAAGTGACTCAAGAGTTGAAGATGTCTTTCTTCCAGTCTTTGCTTGGGTGGATAAATGCATCGGGTGTTTCCTTTTTTAATTCGTTGACCGATCTGCTAAATAGATGTAGTTTGTGTTGGCATATTCTTTGTCAAAATATTTTTGTATTTATCAAGCAAATACTTTGATAGGAGATTAGATCCTTCCCACCCATCATTACCATTGTGTTATGAGGGCTAATTGAAGTTTTTGGGAATCATTGGAACTACCACAAATTAGCCAAGGAGGCTTGAACATGCAATTGGCATTCAATTGTAGATCTAGAACCTAGAGTGGAGATAGGATTCACAAAGTTTGTTGCCAGCAGGAGTTTGAAGGGTTTGAGTACATAAATTAGACTTAAAGGGCTTCATATGTATTATATATTGCAACTATTTACACTACTGAATTTTTTTCGATAGTACCGTAGAAAGGTTTTACACTTAGTTCTCAGGTTTTCCTCTTCGATAACAAATTTGATGTTATCTTTGTGGTATTATGTCTTTAACTTCCAGTGGTTGTCCATTTTGTGTGCTCAAATTTGTTTATCCATGTATATGTTGTCATCATGCTTATGTCAATTGGTTAATCACTTAAAATTATTGTTAATTGACAGATTAGCCTAATCTTGATTAAGCTGTAATTTAAAATTTGTGGTCTAAATCATTACCATAATTATATTTGGTCATTCTCAAAATTAAGTTTAAAACTTTTTTAGAAATGACTTTTTCACTTGCCAAAGGCACATGGTAGGGCCTCCTTTATGGTTATATCCATTTTCCATACCACCTTGTCATCAATTCAGGGACAGACCTACCGGTGGGCTGGGGGGGCAATTCCTCCCCCCCCCCCCCCCCGAATTAAAAAAAAAAACTGGTATACAAATGCAATTTAAAAAAATAACCGACAACTCTCATTAAAAATAACAATAACCGACAAACTAAAAACTACAAAATAAAAAATAAATATGGACTGAAAACCTAAATTACAATTCCAAAGTTTTTACCCTAACCTCACTCTTCCTCCACTCAACCTTATTAACGCCTCCATCACTGCTGATGTTCCTGTTCTTTTCCTCATATCAGATTTGGTGTTGCTGCTCCTCAGATCCTTGATCACAGTCACACACAAGTCTAGTAAATCTAAGAACTTTCTCTCCTCTCTCAAGTTCATATTTTTGTTTTTTTGTCATTGCTATATTGCCATGCCTTAGCCCTCTGCCCTCTGTGTTTATTTATTTATTTATGAACCGTGATGTATTGTTTTTGTGAGTTGTGGCTTTTTATGGACTGGTGTGTTGTGTGGACCATAGACTAGTTTGTGGCTTTGTATTGACTACAGTGTAATTTTGGCTTTTGTATGGACTGGTCACCTGTGTTTCAGTGTTTGTAACTTTTTTTTGTTTTGGTTGTATCTATAAAGACATAAAGTGGGACCACTAGGATAGTAGGACGTGAGTACTGAATTGTGATAGTGAATTTGTGAGACTAGTCTTTGGTAGTGACTGTTTTGTGAGTATTGTGATTATGAATTTGTGAGACTAGTCATTGGTAAGTGAATTTTTTGTGAGACCAAAGTCTTTGGTCTGATTGTTTTGGTTTTATCAAAAACTTTGCCTTTGTGACTTTGTCTTTGTGACTTTGTGTGATGTGGCTAATATTAGTAATATATATAAACTTGTCTTTGTCTGTTTGTGATTGTTTTGGTTTTCGTTTTATTTTGTTCGTTGAGAAGTCCCTTTTTTTTAGTTGGTGTAATAGAACTACGAAATATGGAGATAATGAAACATTTTTTTTTTTTAATTTGTAGATCATGAGTAAGTCCACTACAATATTAAATTTTTCAAAAGAAAAAATCTAAATAATTTTGAAGCCATAGCTGATGATGAAAGATTGCCAACCTTTAACGTTGATGTCCCAGTTTCTAAAAATCTCCAAACAGAGGTTCCAAATGTTACCATTGACGAAAGTACAAGTTTGGTGCATGATCCTGGAATGGATAAGCAAATATGGGAATATGATGCTAATGTATGGGATGAAATTCGACGAGCTTACATTAAGCTTGGTTCATACCAACCTAAACTAGATGAGTACAAGAAAACTAAATTTGGAAGTCATTCTTGAAAATTTCAACATTCATGGTTTGCAAATAAGTCATTTATTACCCGGCTTGAATATTCAACTAATAAAGATGCGGCTTTTTGTTTACCATGCTTTCTCTTTGACAGGCCAACTGGGAATTCTGGGAGTCATGTATTCACTGAGGACAGATTTTAGAATTGGATGAAAGTCAATGATGGAAATAATTGTTCCTTTTTAAATCATATAGGGAAAGAACCTAACTCTTTTCATAGAGCTTCCGAGCAAGCCATGACAGATTTGATGAACCAGTCTCAACACATACAAAAGGTACTTGAAAATTTCAATTCTTATCAAATTGCAAGCAATCAATTGTGGTTAAAGGCCTCAATTGATGTTGTCAAAGTGCTTGCATTTCAATTAATTGTGGGAATTTTCTTGAAATATTGGATTTGGTGGTATCATATAATGAATATGTTGCAGAAGCGATAGAGAAAGCTCCCAAAAATTCCTCTTACAAATCACCAAAAATCCAAAAGGAAATCTTACATGTATTTTCAAACAAGGTGAAGAAGGCAATTCGTGAAGAAATTGGTGATGCAAAGTTTTGCCTAATTGTTGATGAAGCTCATGATGAGTCAATGAAGGAGCAAATGGCTATTTTTATAAGATTTGTAGACAAAGATGGTTTTGTTCGAGAATGTTTTTTTGGGGTAGTTCATGTCCCCAATACTACGGCATTAACCCTAAAAGATGAAATATATTCTGTCTTGTCACATCATAGTTTGGATATCCAAGATATTCGTGGGCAAGGATATGAAGGTGCAAGCAATATGCGAGGTCAGTGGAATGGATTAAAAGCTTTGGTTTCAAATGATTGTCCATATGCTTACTACATTCATTGTTTTGCACGTCTCTTGCAATTAGCATTAGTGGCAGCATCAAAAGAAGTTTTTCTTGTTCAAAGTTTTTTTAATAGATTATCTTCTATTGTCAATGTTGTTGGTGATTCATGCAAGCATACTGAGCAACTAAAAAAAGCTTATGCTGATCAAATTGCATATTTTGTTGAAATTGGTGAGCTTGAAATTGGAAGAGGAATTAATCAGATTAGCACATTACAACGAATTGGAGATACTCATTGGGGTTCTCACTTGAGATCGATTTCTAGCTTGGTAAATATATTTAGTCCAACATGTGAAAGTTTAGTTAAGATCATCAAGGAAGGAAATACTATTTCCCAATGAGAAGCATCATACTCATGTTATCATGCTATGATTTCTTTTGAATTTGTGTTCATTTTTCATCTCATGAAAGAAATTATGAAGATAACTGATCACTTTGTCAAGCTTTGCAGTGTTAGTCTCAAGACATTTTATATGCGATGAATTTTGTTTCATCCACTAAAGCACTTATTCAAAAATTCAGAGATGACAAGTGGGATAATTTACTTACCACTATGAAATCATTTTGTGAGGCACATGACATAGATGTCCCGGATATGAATGCTTGTTATGTTGAGAGAGAGGTCTAGCTCGTTATCAACAAGATAACTTCACAATTGAGTGTCATTATTGGGTAGATATTTTTTATGCTACGATAGATTCTATAATACAAGAATTAAATCATCGATTTAGTAAGCATGCGGTGGAATTGCTTAATCTTAGTTCAGCTCTTGATCCTGAAGAGGCACGTGAGTCTTTTAGAAGTATAGACATTTTTTTGTTAGTAAACAAGTTTTATCCGAAAGACTTCACAGATCAAGAAATGACAATTTTGAAGGTAGAAGTTGATCATTATGAGCACAATGTAGCTTGGCATCCGGACTTCAAGAAGCTATCAAGTATTTCTGAGTTGTGCCAATGGTTGGTAAAAACCTGAAAATCATTATTTTACCCATATATTTATAGAGTGATTACACTTGTGCTTACTCTTCCAGTTTCTACTGCAACTACAGAGCGAGCATTTTCAGCCATGAATATTATCAAGAATAGGCTTCACAACAAGATGGAAGATGATTTTCTAATGGACCCTATGATTTTGTTCATTGAGAAGGAGATTGCTGCAAAATTTGGTACATAATTAATCAAAGACGACTTTTGAGACTTAAAAGAGCGTTGAGTCCCATTTTGATATATGTGTTGAAATGTTTAAGAAACAATTATTTTGTATGTTATACTTTGTTGACATTTTTATAATATAAATTGTTTAAGAAACACTTATTTTATATGTAGTATTTTGTAGAATATGAAATAGATGTTAGTTTTTATTTTCATAAATTTTTTTAAGCTTTGCCCCCCCCCAGGTTTGAATCCTAGTTCCATACATCAACCATCCGCGTATGATGAACAAGATAATGGGCTGCATGTTCACTTCTATCTGTAGGTGTGTTACAACTAACACTGGCAAAGCTACTATAAGAACTACACCCCCTGGTTCTTCCCATGATATAGACATATAGACTCATAGAGTGATGCATCTCAATTGGAAAAGAATCAATAAGAAAAGAAATTTTGAATTGATCAATACATTCATCAAAAATAATAAAAATGAAACGAAAGATGAAACATGCTAGGATTATACTGACTAAAAAAACAGAGAGAAAGAGACTAAAAATTATTTACATATTTCAGTTTCCTTTTTCCAATTTGAAATAATGCTATCTTAGGCGAGGGATGGCTATCTCTTGTCTATGTTTGACCTCAATGAGAAAATAAAGTGGAGAACTAACAACGTTAAAGAATGAGAAAATATGATAAGAAACCATACATATATTTTCCAACAGGAATTGAGACATAATTTATAGCCCCAATCATTTGCTTGGAACATTTACATGTAGTTTATCAACAAGCATATACCAATAACAATAAGAAAAGATAAATAGTAGTCACACAAGCAATTTTCTTCAATACATACTTAGGATCTTATACTAAACTTCTCAATTCGAGCGCAATTCCTGACATAACTAATGCTCCAATTCCAACATGTCTCAAGCTATTATGTTACTTTATCCTTCTTGATCTAGATAAGCTTGTCAAAGACTAATAACTCCTTAAAATGCATATTTGTTATATATTTATGTTGACATTCTCTCCTAATAACTATGCTTAATTTGTATAATTAAGCCATAATTTGCATTAGTCCCTATTATTTATCTTTACATAATTTCTTAAATATGATGTCATTCATTGCGTGTAATTTTCTACTTTCAAGAAACCATGTGAAAAAAATGATTTTGCAGGAATTTGTGAGAAAATGGAGGCCAAACTAGAATTAAAGAGGAGCTAAAGGACCATGCTTAAATGGCTATGGGATCCAAATGAGGTATGGTGTGAAAATTAGAAGGGGATTGAACAAATTATCTTGGATTGCTTTTCAAAGATATATAGTACCGAGCAGCCTAGTATTGATGTAGCAAGTTTGGATGCGGTTTCTCTAAAAATTTCTCTAGATATGAACAATAAGCTTATGGGAGAGTTCAGAGTTGAAGTAGTCCGAATGGCCCTCAAGCAGATGCACCCCACGAAAGCCCCAAGCCCAGATGGTATGCCCCCTATCTTCTTCCAATAATATTGGGATTTTTTTGGTCCTAATGTAATTAGCCGCATACTGAACACTCTAAATTTAGGCACCATGCCTTCAGGCTTGAATGATACTTATATTTGTTTAATTCCAAAAGTTAAATGCCTCTAGAAAATTACAGAATTCAAACCTCTATGTTTGTGTAACGTTATATACAAGATTATTTCCAAAGTCCTTGCAAACAGGTTGAAAAAAATTCTATTGAAGGTGATCAGTGAAGAACATAGTGCTTTTGTACCCGAAAGATAGATCACAGACAATGTGCTAGTTGCCTTTGAAACCATGCAAAGCATAAACCGAAAGAGGACCAGAAAGGAAGGCTAGATGGCGATAAACCTCGATTTGAGCAAGGCGTATGATAGGGTGTAGTGGGCGTATCTTGAGGCAATAATTAGGAAAATGGGCTTCCAAGAAAGGTGGATCTCCCTCTCCATGATGTGTGTCTGATCAGTAACTTACTCGTTCCTCATAAATGAAGTACCAAAAGGTAGTATCACCCCTACAAGAGGGTTGCGGCAAGGTGACCCCATATCTCTGTATCTCTTCCTTTTATGTGCTAGGGGCCTTTCTGCAATGCTGAGACAGGAGGTGAGCTTGGGGAGGATCAAGGGGGTGTCGGTGTGTAGAGGGGCTCCATAAATTTCACACCTCCTCTTCACCGACAACAATATTATCTTTTGTAGAGCTACTAGGGAAGAGGGCAACTGGTTAATCAAGGTCCTAAAAGATTACAAGGAAGTTTCAGGGCAAAAACTAAATAAAGAAAAAACTTCCCTTTTCTTTAGCAAAAACACTATGGGTGAGATTCAAGAAGGCATAAAGGACCTCTTTGGTGCTCAAATCATACACCAACATGAGAAGTATCTCGGTCTGCCCATGATGGTTGGAAGGGGAAAGAGAAAATCCTTTAGCCGGATTAAAGACCAAGTGGGAAGGAAAATTGCAGGGTGGAAAGGGAGACTTCTATCCAACGCTGGGAGAGAAATTCTCATCAAAGTGGTGGCTCAAGCAACACCCACCTATACGATGAGTTGCTTTCTACTTCCTATCTCGCTTTGTAATGAGTTGAACACTTTGGTAAGAAATTTCTGGTGGAGGCAGAAGGATAAAGAGCGGAAAATGGCTTGGGTGGCTTGGGAGAAATTGTGTACCAAAAAATCAAATGGCGGATTGGGTTTTAGAGATCTCCGAGTTTTCAATAAAGCCATGTTAGCGAAACAAGGTTGGCGGATCCTAATGAACCAAAACTCCCTTCTTCACCATGTTTTCAAGGCTAGGTATTTTGCTATGTCCTCGTTCATGGAAGCTTAATTGGGTAAAAATTTGTCATATGTCTGGTGGAGCATTGTGGCTGCACAAAGCAACATTGAGAGAGGACTACAATGGAACATTGGAAATGGTCATAAGGTGGACATTTGGAAAGATAGATGGATGCCTACCCCTGATTCCTTTAAGGTGGTTAGTCCTAAAGGACAAGAATCTGGGTTGGAAAAGGTTGAAAACCTCTTAGACATGAACAGGGGAGGTCGGGACATTGAAAAGGTAAGTGGTACTTTCCTCCATCATAAAGCGGAGGTGATCCTGGGCATACCAATCAGTTCGAGGTTACCTGAGGACTCTCAGTCCTGGGCCTGGACAAAAAATGGTGCATTCTCGATTAGAAATGCCTATGGAGTAGCTCTCAAAACACTAGAAGAGTCAAAGCAAGGTGGGGAAGGTGGTGAATGTTTGGATAACTCGAAAATGGGAAACCTGTGCAAGTCCATATGGAATTTGAACTGCCCAAGCAAGGTCAAGCATTTTATGTGGAGGGTGTGTTAGGGGATCCTTCCTACAAACCACTGTTTGGAAAAAAGGAGAGTGGCCTCATCGGACGAGTGTGTGTTGTGTGGAGCGTGAAACAACTGGTCATATTTTGTGGAGCTACAGATTTGCATCACAAGTGTGGAAGGCAGCTGGTATAAAGTTGCCCAACGGGTACTGCCCTAAGGAGGAATTTATTGATATAGTGTGGAATCTCAAGGAAGGGCCTAACGATTTAGATTGGGAGCTGATTGCCACCACGGCATAGTGTCTATGGAATAACAAAAATGTTGTCAAGCATGAAGGCAAGTGCAAACCAGCAAGGAGTATTGCGAAAGATTCTACCTTATATGCGGAAGAGTTCAGACAAAACTCCTTGACCACTCTCACCACACCAACGCAAGCCCCTCTGGTTAGAACCACATGGCGCCCTCCCAGATTTGGCTGGTATAAGATCAATGTTGATGGAGTGGTGTCCAAAAATTTAGGCTGCTGTGGAATCAGAGTAGTAATTTGGAATGAAAATGGCCTACTAATGGGCACAATGAGTAAAAAATTACCCTTTCCATTGGGGGCTCTAGAAGTGGAAGCAAGAGCAGCGGAAGAAGGAATTGTCTTGGCATGCGATTTAGGCCCTAGGAAGTCATAATTAGAGGAGATGCAATTATAGTGATAGCTGCTCTGTCAAGCCAAAATCCGCCCCCAAGCTCCATCCATAAAGTCGTGGAGGGAACAAAAAGATGCTTGCAAGAGTTCAAGGTGTGGGAAGCCAACCATGTTAGTAGGTGTAACAATACTACAGCCCACTTGTTGGAGCGGCATGCTAGCTCTGCATCTAATAGTGTAATTTGTATGGAAGATGCTCCCCTGATAATAGCTTGTCAAGTTTGTATGGATGTATCCTTGCTGGGCTTATGCCCCATTTAAATGGAAATGTCCTCGTATTGACCCAAAAAAAATGTCTAAGGAGGTATAGCTGGAGTGCTTGGGTTGCCTACCATGTTTGGAAGCTTCAAATAAGGAAATAAATCATAGAGGGAAAATCTAAAAAGGAAAAATCAAATTTGAGCACTGATCGGTATTTTGGGGCATATCTCTCTTCTAAAAAATCCAATTGACACAAGACTAGATGGGCTGGAACCGTTACTTAAATATCTACAACTTTCTAGTTTTGAGTTTTTCGAAATTCACAAATTTTGAAGGCTAAAATTAACTCACAAGTGACAGCTATAAAATTTGGACAAAAATTAAAATAGTAAAATTTTATTTTCTTTGGACACTTTTACGTAAGGGTTTGGAAGGGAGGATGTGGAGAATGAATTTTGGGGAGAAAACCCTTGATTTTCCTTTCTCTAATGGTAGCCTAAACTCTTTGTTAGGGCTAGGTGTTATGTTTCTTCTATACAGTATGAATATTCAATACAATTCTTTCTAAGATTTTAGACAACATATTTGATTGTTCAATTAGATTTCTTTTGATGTATTAGTTCTTCCATGCTTTCAATAAGTTCAATCATGTTTTTCTTATTGTTCAGATGAATTTCTCATAGTTTCAAATAGAAATTAGGGTTTAAAGTGAATGGGTTTTTTTGAAATCTATTCTAACCACATTATTAATCTAGGTTATAATGCATCCTTGAATTGTCTCAATTCAACTAAATCATAAGTATTTAATTGTATAAGACAAATCAATTATGAAATATATATTTTCTCACATCATTATATTAACTAGCCTCATCATGTGTGCTTCACGCTTGCAAGGAGGTTCTTTTTTTGGAAGGGTTTAGTTTTTTAAATTTCTTTTTATTCCAATTTGAAGTTTACATATTTGCTCATTCAATGGTGTCATGAGGGTAGGTTTAAAAACAAACAAATTGAGGTGAGAGAAATTTGTAATATGGGAGATTTATGAATGCGGTGGAGCAATTAGAGAAATAGAGACAGATAAAAACAAAGGTAAAGAGAAAGCAATATAATGAAATTTATTATAAACAAATGGTTTGTTCATAACTTCTTAATTAAATTTTGAGTGATTGTCTTCTTTTGAAATTAGTGCGAATGTGTGACTAGATGTGTAGGATTAGATTTGTTCTTTAGAATTTGTAGAAGAAAGGGAAAATATGATAAAGATAGAAAGACACGTGGAATGAAAAATATGCTCATTATTGAGAGTATAAAATTAGTGGAAACATAAGAGTAGATATGTTCAAGAAAAAAAATGTACACAACATTTGAAAAAGAATCTGGTTATTGCTAAGGAAACCGAAAAGAAAAAAAGAGGAAAAAGAAACAGGTAAAACATGATAAAGGAAAAAAGAATAAAGAAAAAATAATAATAAGTAAAAATGTGGGATCATCAAGTTAGTGTTTGTTTGGCAAAAATTATTTTTGTCAGCTATAAATACTACTACTACTCAGCCTATTTTTGCTACTATTCATGGGTCTTATTGCACTTTTTGGTACTATTCGTGGATCCCATTGTACTATTGTAGCTAATTTTTACCTTTATTTATAGTACTTTCAGCAAAAAGCTTTCAGTTTCAGGAAAATAAGTAGATCCCAAATGGACTGGAAATTAGGTTTGAGAAATGAATTTGCATTTGATTAAGGGATGGGTTGGTAGTTTTCTTTTTTTTTTTTTTAAATAAAATTTAGGACAATAGTTGGCTTTTTAAAAAAACTATTTATGGTGCCAAATTTTATAAAATATGTAGAAAATGGTTGAAAAAAAATCTAGATTAGATTTTTTAACATATTTAAAAGTTTGTTTGAAAGTAAAATATTTTCAAATGTAAAATATTTTTAAATGCAAAATAACTTACTGTAAAATATTTCCATTTTTAAGTGTTTGGCAAGTGTTTGTTGTGGCCTAAACATTTGAGAAATAAACCCATCATAAACAAGCCACCACCAAATACCACATACCCAGCCACCACCGACCATTGCAAAGACAGTTGCCACCAGCCATTACAAACGCAGCCACCACAATCATCAACATCCACTAACCCATTGTAATCCCATCCCATTGGCCACCATTATCAGCAACCCAAACAACCAAGAGCGACGAACCCACAAAGCCAACCATTAGCGTCAACCTAGATAACTCATCGTGGCCACCATCCACCATAGAGACAACTTGCAAAGGCGAAATGGAATTTTAATCTACTATCTATGTCAACCCACGTCTCCATTTTAGACTAAACAAAACCCATAAAATTAAATCCATTTCAGATCTCCAGTTGTGATTAAAACAATGCAAACCCAAGTGCTGATTTTTCACAAGTTATATTATGTTAGTGAGATTGAGGTCGATCCACAGGGAATGATTGACACTAATGTAAAAACCTCTAATGTTAAGTAGTAAATAAACATAGTTGTTCGTTTGTTTTTCCACCAATAGATGGAGCAAGGTAATATTGAAACGACAATTGAAAATAACAACATAAATTTAAGAGAAATTAATTAAAAGAAAACACTAGGGATTCAAGGATCTACCTAATATTTTACCATATGAACTTGTGGATTATTTTTAACAAAATTAGGGTAGAGAGCCAACTCGCCTAATCGGAAAACAAAACAATAAGGTACTCAAACAAGGTATAAAATAGATTGAATATGAGTGATTGAGCAAATCATTCAATTGTCATGTTACTAGGGAGATTAAAAATTCAATATATTCTCAAATCATAACTAATTAATGAGTTCAAACATTTGATATAAATAAAAATCATATTAAATCTTAAAAACTTGTCAACATACAAGGATTCCAAATATAAATCAATCTCAAAATTCAATCATCAATCCACAGAAAGCACATAGAAAATCTCAAAAACACTTGATAAAAATATTAGGTTTCACTTCTAACTCTATCTAGAGATTTAGTTTAGCCATGCATAGTTATACAAAAGAAATCCATAAAAAAAAGAGTAATTGTTAGGTACTCCCAGAGCACGGAGAATGGTGTTCTCTCCTCTCACATTCATGGTGGGGTCCGCTCATTAAATTCATGGTGGAGTCTACCATGAATGTGAGAGGAAGGAGCACCATTTTACTATACTGCAGGACTACCCAAGAATTTTCCTAAAAACAATGCTAAACCTCTAAAAACATAAAACAAAAGATGAAAAACATTCTAAGTTTCTTCCCTCCTATATCCTCAGTCCCCTTTAAAAGAAAAGAGAAAATCCCTCAAATTTAGGATTAAAATCCCTTGATTTTCGGAATTTTATCCACTTTCAGCTGCCAGCCCAATTTTGACCTTCAAAATGATTTTTATGGAACTTGTGGTAAAGTACAAAGTTGTAGATATTTGAATCTTCCTATGTGATTACAAGAATCAGGTCAATCGGAAATTTGTGTAAGAAATTATGGCAAAAATACTAAAACAATGCAAGATGTTTCCACATTAGGATTTTTTCAATTTTGGCTTGAATGAATTTCTTTCTTCCCTTTTTTATTCTCATACACTTTTGACTTATTTAATGTTCCAAAAACCATGCTCCAATTAATCTTGACCCTTCTATTCTCTTGGTTGTATGTTTGTATAATTAGCTGAATGGTTTTAATCTCCTACAAGAGAAAAATACATGTTATAAGTATATTTAATTGAAATCTTTCAAACTTACATATTTATGTGTAATTAAACATGAAATTGATATGAAATTGCTTATCAAAACTACGCTAATATTGTAAGTTTAAGAAATCAACCCGACTATAGCACCTTCCTTTGATTGCCGCTATCCAAATCATGCTGGAAAATTTCCTTGACCAGCACCAGCATCACAGCTCTCCACCGTGAAGCCCTCCTCATGACTTTCTTTGTTTGTGTGAGATGGGTAAGAGAGAAGGGAGAGAGAGTCGACCAACTTGGGAGGATGAGTGGCTCAGTGGGTTTGGTTTGTGGGAACTAGGAAGAGAGAATTTAAGAGTGAAAGGGAAGGAGAATTGTCACGAGACAAGGGTAAAATGTTTTACACTTAATTTAGGCGTAAAACATTTTATACTTAGAAGGCTTAATTTTACAAATTGATTGTAAAATGTTTTACAATTGACCAAATTTTACATCCAAACAAACATGGTAAAATGTGTAAAATATTTTCTAAAACATATTATATTTTGAAAAAAAAAACAGAGTGTTAGAGTCCACAGCTTAAAAACCCTTTAAATAGTAGTATAGATAACCAACTCTAAGCACCTAGATTCTCGTGAAAAATTTATAACTAAACATGGGTTTGTTTAGCAAAAAGATTATCCAAAACCAAAAAACTACTCAAGTTGTGTCTTGTTGTATCAAGACCCCCAAAAGGCTTGCAAGGCCGACTTAATAGGTGATGCAATTGCCTAAGGCCCCCGAATAAAAGAAGGCCCTCACTTGTAAAAAAAATTATATATATATATATATATAATATTTATCTATATATTTTAATTAAAAAAATTGTAAGTACTTTTATTGGTTAATAAAATGCATTAAAAAGACCCCATTGTATCCTAAAATGCAGAAGATTAAAAAAGGAAAAAACATATATAGTCAAACTTCAACTAACAAAATTAAATTTGAGGAGACAAATTTATTAATTCATTCTTGAAATATGCTAAAATCAAAATTAATACCAGAAAAATTCACTAATAATACAATGTAATTGTCTTGAAATATGCTAAAATAAAGATTATAAATTTCAAAAACAAAAGAAAAAACCTCTCATCTCTCTATCTCTCTACCTTTCCATATATATTCTCACCTTTCTTTTTTTCATCTTGATTCTTGATCTTTTTCTATAAACTCAATCTCGCTTGAAATGTTTCTTTGTTGATTCCCTTCAATTCATAGTAAATTCAAAATCAAAATTGAAAAGGGGAAGTGTGGGCTGTGCACATAACAAAGGTAATCTTCTCCCCCTCTCTATCTTTCCGAAAATTAAGATGAGGAAAGGAGTCTGCTATTTATTCAACTTAAATTATATATATATTTAGTCTATTTCATTGCATGATTGATTGATAGGAGTCATAGGACATGTTTTTTGCACATAGCCATAGGACAGGTTGGACATCTGCACTGCACAAGTTGCCAAGCTGCACAACCCACAGTCATGGACAACACGTTTTTTTTACTTTATCAATTATTATAAATTATCATACCAATTAATAATTTGATGTGTATAATATCAAATCATTTGTATTATAGTAGTCTTAAATACAAAAACTTAATTAGTAATTTTGCGTCTCAAAAAGCAAGAAAAATAGATTTTAAATAAAAAATTCAATATAAATTATTTAATTAATATTTAAATATAACAAGGCTCCACTTAAAATTTTCGCCTAAGGCCCCCAAAATTGTTAAATAGGCCTTGAAGGCTTGATCTTGCCAAGATGCTTGGCTCCATACGCTTAAAATATTTCCAACTTCCTCCACCCGTATATCATAAAAGGGAAGATGCATATATTGAATGATACCCTCTTTGCTTGAGAGCCTTAGATATGCTGCATATGCATTAGTTATCCTTCGCCTTACCTTATCATTTATACATTTGCATGCCTATGTAATTCTATACACATTATGGAAGGACACAACACACATGTATTATATATAAAATACTTAAAACAAATTTGAATAATAAAATACCACTTACGTGAATATTAAGTGATAATTTAATGTTTGATTACGCATAAAAAAGATATCATAACGATTAAATTGCATCCATTTGTTAGATTTTATTTAATCTAAAGATTTTGTTAGATATCATAAAGATTTTGAAATTGTCAATATGTTTCCACTAAGTATTTCAGCTTCATTTTCAATTCCATAGTATTCCATGAAACTCCCCAGTTTGTGATCATGCTCCCTTTTGTAATAGAAAGCATCACTGATGTAGTCCTTGAAGCCGTCTGCTTCCATGTCAGGATCATAACACTGCTTTGCTACTTCTGAGGTGAAGGGTGTCACAGGCTCGTGAGCGATGCAAGGTCTTTCACCTCTCGAAAAAGGTTTCCTATCACACGTTCTGATTTGTAGGTGCGTTTATCAGGCTTTTCCATGAAATCTGGATATACCTTAGCACGCAGATAATAGGGTATTTCGGCAACAATACCACTTTTAGGGAAGTCAACCGCAATTGAGTGTAGTTTTGCAAGCTTAATACATTGGCGAATAATATAACTAGAACAAAAAATATAATTGTTTAGATTATAGGAACAATACTTTTCCCTCTTGACATAAAAAAAGTTCGGAAACAGTTTCGTAAATGACTGGTCATTAGATATATATAAACTAAATGCTTAATTGTCTTTAACATATAGAAAACGCAAGATGGCAAAGGCTAGATGATGGAGACAAGATGTATTCTCATCAAGTGGTACAAGCAAATGAATAGACAATTGTTCAGAAGGAGCTACTATACACTACTTTTATAGTGCAGTTTTATGCATATATTAATTGCGGAGGCAAATTAAAATGTGGCGTGCACAAATATGAACGGATCGTTGCTACATATAAAGTGAAATTATCTCTATTGCAACATCATGATCAAGTGGCTTAGTTTTTGCTCCGATATACTCCATTGGTTGAATTTGTCGAGGAGGAATAAGATCAGGGTCCCAACAGACGAAGTACAGATCTCCATCCGAGTCACTCCCAAAACCTTCATTTGGATGAGGTCTAATACAATTGTTCAACTAATGTTAGTAAATTTTATATTTATTTAATTAGGTGGTGTCTTGCCAAGGCAAGAAAAACAAATAAAGACAAATAACACAACATTCCAGTATGCAAGTACAATATAAAATTATTTGATTAGCATGCCAAAAAAGTTAGATTTTTTCTGTCCCCCATCAAGTAGAACCTAGAATGTCTGCAAACTTAATGTAAAATAAGGTAAGATAACAGCATATTATATATGGATATACAAATCGACAAGCTACCATCATGGTAATTAACCTACTGGAGGAGAATATGTTGCGTATCACTTCAATAAGATACATATTATATTTATGCATGCAAGATAGAAGTACAAATGGCTCACTGTATATCTTACATATTCATGTATATGTAAGTAAGTAAAGGTATACATAAATGTGTATAAAGTGATGCTGGTATAGGATTATTTATAAACTCTATATGTATGTGCATCTCTCTGTGCAAATATTATAGGATTTCATGCCTTAGAATTAACTACAATGGGATATCACAGTATTACCTTTTTCCCTTTTGCGAAAAAAGGGAACCATTGTCCTCTCTCCTGGGAATATCAATTCCAATGCTTCCTGTGACCTCAACGGATCTGTTAACAAAGCATCTAGTTGTTCTATAGCCTCCTTTTGTTTCTTCTCAAAAACTCAATCCATAACTCCGAGGGTAGACAAAACAGTGATTATTTGACGATTAAGAAAACAAGGTTGATACCTACTCCATTCCAAGACATCTAGTTTGATGTTTTTTGATTTGTACTTACACATGCTCTTTCTCAGTGACAGCTTCTTTGAAGAAGTTGAATTAACAGCCACAACACCTTTATACACACCATATCAAATTTGAAATGCAGATGGAACAAAATTTTCTAGGCCACATTTTGCAGCCACCTTTCTGGCCAATTCTGCAGATATCTTACCTATACCATTAGAGAAACAGTATGGGATTCCTTTCCTTTCAACTTCTACAACAGGAATATTTTCAACTTCATGCCTACTAATGCTCACTGTTTCTCTTAAAGAGCTGAAAGATTGACCCAATCTGGCAGCATATTTTGCCACATTCCTAATCTCGTGAAAATCACCCATCCACTCTCTGATATCTGATGCAGTCAGATCAGTTCTTGAAGAAAACATCCAAACAGAATTTTCTCGTAATTGACTGTTTGAATAGCCAAGAAACTCGAACTTCTTGCCACCAATAACTATGCCATCTCATAAAGTGGACAGTTCCTGTCATAAATGTCAGTTTTCCTCTCCCCATTTGCCAAAGATGCACACGATGATAAAAATGTTGCGTGTAGTTTATCCAAGTCCTCGTCAACAAACGAAACACGAAGAAAGTTATCAATATCCTCAGGATAGTTGCGTAACACACGATTGGAGAGATTTACCTTAGGACCACAAAAATACATTTTAGATGGAGTTATTTGGACCCTGGGTACATATACCAACCTAGGATGCACAAATGCAGCACAAATGTGACACGGGGTGCGACTGGCAACAC
The DNA here is from genome assembly GCF_040712315.1 of Castanea sativa. Taxonomy (NCBI): domain Eukaryota; kingdom Viridiplantae; phylum Streptophyta; class Magnoliopsida; order Fagales; family Fagaceae; genus Castanea; species Castanea sativa. Next base: position 24,114,722 of record NC_134015.1, on the reverse strand, counting down.
CACTGCCTGCGCATTGGTGCCGCGCCCAGTTTTCTTTTTTTTCTTTTCCCGACACGCGCTGATTTGCGTCGACTCGGGCTAGATTCAGGCCGAATCGGTCCGTATCGGTGCCTAATCGATAACCTTAGTGTTTAGCTATTCACCTTAATCTGACCCCATCTGGGATGTCCATGGTCTCTGATGACAAGATGGTCTTCATATTTTTTTGGCTCTACTTGTCTCTAGCTGTGGCACTAAGAAAGAAGAATGGTGGAGGAGGCAGCCAAAAACCCTAAATGATATGTTTATATATATATATATATATATATATATATATAGAGAGAGAGAGAGAGAGAGAGAGAGAAAGTAAACCTAAACGGCTAAACCCTTTGGGACTGTATTCATTATCTATGGGCTAATTTCTATTGAGATAGTGGAAAAACAATTTTCAATCCAATCTAAGCTACTTGGGTTGGTAGTTCTAAATATTAGCCCAAAAAGTATGCTTCGAAATATATTAAAAATATAAATAAAAATATTTTTAGAAATTTTTTAGTCAACGCACTCTACCGCACCCTACTTTTTCAAAAATTGTCAAGTCCCGCACCTGCACCCGCACCCGCACCCGCACCCACACCCGCATCCGAAAATGCACTCGTGCTACATAGATACCAACCCATCATCTAAAGACATAGTAGTACTTTTAGGAAGTCGCCTCGATGTGGCATATTTGGTGTACTGCTCCTTAAGCCAGCTTACAGGTTCATAGCAGCATTCTTTCAAATGAAACAGTTTGTCCAAGGAACTTTCTATATACTCAACTGTTATTCTCTTAGGATCGACGAATCAATAAAAATTTTCATCAATTGCTTGCCCAGGAAGATAACCATGCTGAATTAAAGAGTTGATCCTAAACAAGATTTTATAAGGCAATTCAAAGCCTTCGGGTGGATTCACAATAGGGACTAGTCCTGAACTGCAAGAGAGAGCAATACCTTGCTTCAAAACAAAAGGGCCCTCATTTTTCTTATAAAAGACAAAATCTCCATGAAAATTTGGAAGCTGGCCCTCCTGTGGAAGCTACAAACAAGGAGCAAAAGATTGGCCAATACAGCACGACAGAGTGAAATCAACTTCTCGGAACCAATGATGAGTATGATCTTCCACATAAATCCGAGGAGCTCCAAGTAACTAACAATGCAAAGAAAAATTTGTTAAGACAAGAAAAAAGAATTCAATTTTCAATATCTCATAAATCTATGTAGGTTCAACCTATATGAAAGAAGACTAGGAGCTCTACCAATAACATTGACAGACATTATTTCAAAAGTAATGAAGTTAAGCATTCTTGACATGAAAATGTAAATAAGAATATTTTTGTGATACCCTAGATTGATTGGATATTTTAGAATTAGTTGAGTGTATGTTGAGTGGGTCTAAGTCCTACATCGAGTATATACTCAATTGATCTAAGCTTTATAAACAACTATAAGGTCTCAACTATTTCTTGACTATTCCTTTTAAGGTATGGTACAATTTTTTTCATCTTTTGGTATTAGCTTTTTAAAAAAATAAAAAAGCTAGCGGTTATCTCTAATCACTAAGTGATACTAGGTTCTACCTGATGGGGGAAAGAATAGGGGTGAGTTATATATATCTTCGTATCTTGAGTGGGTAGAGAAAGGATCAGTCTATGGTATATAAATCAAAAGAAAAGGGTTGGTAGTCAGATTTGTGTCGTGGATACCCTTCGATGTTGTGATGTGGTGACCTCCACTTTATGAAGTCAGCTAACACTCGAGCCACAAGGTAAGGTGTCCAACCAACCAATATTAAGCTGTGGAATGTGTGAGATATATAGCTGGGATGGGATCTTTGTATTTAGGGTAAGGGAGGAGAGATGTCAAAAAAAATAAAATGGATATCCTTCTGGACAATTAGTAAAGACATGGCTCTGTGAAGCCCATTGGTAGCAGGAATTTGGAAGGTCCAAGGTCATTGGGTAGATTTGGCTTGGAGTGTCTCTTCGTTATTCATGTACTCCAACTTTATTCACTAGTAGATTGATTTTGGCTTGCAGAGAGGTTTTTCACCAACTACTTCGGTTTTTTCTTTGATAACACGTTTCGGTGCTATCTTGTATTTGTATCTTTCTTTCCTACTCTTTAAGCTTTACATTTATTGTTTATTGTACTTGCTTATACCTTAAAGTAGTGTTCCAATTTTATTACATATTATTTACTCTTATTTCGCACTTTGTTAAGTAAGGGTAAAAGCAAATAAGCCATAATTTAAAATTGGGGGGGTCTAAATTCGTATAGTGTTTCACACTATTTGAGCTTTCACAAATCAATAAAAAAAAATGGTGATATGGCCGATGATGTGGTTTAACAGGAGCATAACAACATTAAATGTTACACTTCAACTTTTAGATATTATATAGATATAGATGTGTATAGAATATAATATACCAAAAAAAAATTTTTATTTTATAATTTTATTTAGCATTTTCGTGAAGTAATACCTTTTTCTTTTATTCAAAGGTACTGTTTTAAAATATTTGAGACATCTAGCCTTTTTCAAAACTAGAGTCTTTGCCTAAATTGCAATGTTTGGTTTGACAACGTGCATTTAGATGACAAATTGCATTTAGATACACTTTACCAATAGTTTATTTGTAGAATGTGCGATACAAAAGGAGGGGAAAAGTATATGTTGTGTAGGACCTATCAAAATTGTTAGGCTTTATTTTGTGTTGGCATATTCTTTGTCAAAATATTTTTGTATTTATCAAGCAAATACTTTGATAGGAGAATAGATCCTTCCTACCTATCATTACCATTGTGTTATGAGGGCTAATTGAAATTTTTGGGAATCATTGGAACTACCACAAATTAGCCATGGAGGCTTGAAGATGCAATTGGTATTCAATTTTAGATCTGGAACCTAGAGTGGAGATAGGATTCGCAAATTTTGTTGCCAGCAGGAGTTTGAATGGTTTGAGTACATAAATTAGACTTAAAGGGCTTCATATGTAATATATATTGCAACTATTTACACTACTGAATTTTTTTCGATAGTACCGCAGAAAGGTTTTACACTTGGTTCTCAAGTTTTTCTCTTTGATAACACATCTGATGTTATCTTTGTGGTATTATGTCTTTAACTTCCAATGGTTGTCCATTTTATATGCTCAAATTTGTTTATCCATGTATATGTTGTCGTCATGCTTATATCAATTGGTTAGTCACTTAAAATTAGTGTTAATTGATAGATTAGCCTAATATTGATTAAGTTGTAATTTAAAATTTGTGGTCTAAATCATTACCATAATTGTATTTGGTCATTCTCAAAATTAAGTTTAAAATTCTTTTAGAAATGACTTTTTCGCTTGCCAAACGCATACGGTAGGGCCTCCTCTATGGCTCTATCCATTTTCCATACCACCCTGTCATCAACTCAGGGACAGACCTACAATAGGGCAAGGGGGCCATTGCCCCCCCCCCCCCCCTCCAAATTATTAAAAAGAAAAAGAAAAAGAAAAAACAGGGATACAAATGCAATCTGAAAAAATAACTGACAAGCTAAAAAAACAAAATAAAAGGACTGAAAACCTAAATTACAATTCCCAAGTTTTTACCCTAACATCACTCTTCCTCCACTCAACGTCATCAACGCTTCCATCACTGCTGCTGCTGTTGGTCTTTTCCTCAAATCAGATATTATGTTGCTGTTGTTGCTACTTCTCAAATCCTTGATCATAGTCACACACAAGTCTGGTAAATCTAAGAAATTTTTCTCCTCTCTTTTTTTTTTGTCTTTGTTATATTGCTCTGCCCTCTGCGTTTTTTTTTTTTTTTTTTTTTATGAACTATGGTGTGTTGTATTTATGGGTTGTGGATTTTTATGGACTAGTGTGTTGTGTAGACCATAGACTAGTTTGTGGCTTTGTATTGACTACTGTGTAATTATGGCTTTTTGTGTGGACCGGTCACTAGTGTTTTAGAGTTTGGAACTTTTTTTTTGTTTTGGTTTTATCTAAAAAGACATAAACTGGGACCACTAGGACAGTAGGACGTGAGTATTGAATTGTGATAGTGAATTTGTGAGACTACTCTTTGGTAGTGACTATTTTGTGAGTACTGTGATTGTGAATTTGTGAGACTAGTCATTGGTAAGTAACTTTTTTGTGAGACCAAAGTCTTTGGTCTAATTGTTTTGGTTTTATCAAAAACTTTGTCTTTGTGACTTTGTCACTTTGTGTGATGTGGCTAATGTTAGTAATATATATGAACTTGTGAACTTTGTCTTTGTCATTTTGTGTGATGTGGCTAATATTAGTAATATATATAAACTTGTGCTTGTCTATTTGTGATTGTTTTGGTTTTAGGTTTTTTTTTTTTTTTTTTTAAGAAGTCCCATTTTTTAGTTGGTGTATAGAACTACGAAATATGGAAATAATGAAACATTTTTTTAAAAAAATTTGTAGATCATGAGTAAGTCCACTACAATATTAAATATTTTTCAAAAGAAGAAATCTAGATAGTTTTGAGGCCATAGCTAATGATGCAAGATTGCCAACCTCTAGCGTTGATGTCCCAGTTTCTGAAAATCTCCAAACAGAAGTTCCAAATGTCACCATTGATGAAAGTACAAGTTTTGTGCGTGATCCTACAATGCACAAGCAAATATGGGAATATGATGCTAATGAACGGGATGAAATTCGACAAGCTTACATTAAGCTTGGTCCATACCAACCTAAACTAGATGAGTACAAGAAAATTTCAACACTCATGGTTTGCAATTAAGTCATTTAGTACATGGCTTGAATATTCACCTAGTAAAGATGCTGCTTTTTGTCTAACATGCTTTCTCTTTTACAAGCCAACTGGGAATTCTAGGAGTCATGTATTCACTAAGGACAGATTTTGGAATTGGAAGAAAGTTAATGATGAAAATAATTTTTCCTTTTTGAATCATATGGGGAAAGAACCTAACTCTTTTCATAGAGCTTCCGAGCAAGTCATGACAGATTTGATGAACCAGTTTCAACACATACAAAAGGTACTTGAAAATTTCAATTTTGATTAAATTGCAAGCAATCGATTGCGGTTAAAGGTCTCAATTGATGTTGTCAAAGTGCTTGCATTTCAAGGACTTGCTTTTAGAGGACAAGATGAAAGTTCTAATTTAATTAATCGTGGGAATTTTCTTGAAATATTGGATTTGGCAGTATCATATAATGAATATGTCGATAGAGAAAGCTCCTAAAAATGCCTCTTACAAATCACCAAAAATCCAAAAGCAAATCTTACATGTATTTTCAAACAAGGTGAAGAAGGCAATTCGTGAAGAAATTGCTGATGCAAAGTTTTGCCTAATTGTTGATGAAGCTCGTGATGAGTCAATGAAGGAGCAAACGGCTATTGTTATAAGATTTGTAGACAAAGATGGTTTTGTTTGAGAACGTTTTTTTGGGGTAGTTCATGTCCCCAATACTATGCCATTAACCCTAAAAGATGAAATATATTATGTGTTGTCACATCATAGTATGGATATTCAAGATATTCAAGGGCAAGGACATGATGGTGCAATCAATATGCAAGGTGAGTGGAATGGATTAAAAGCTTTGGTGTCAAATGATTGTCCATATGCTTACTACATTCATTGTTTTGCACATTGCTTGCAATTAGCATTAGTGGCAGCATCAAAAGAAGTTATTCTTGTTTAAAGTTTTTTTAATAGATTATCTTCTATTGTCAATGTTGTTGGTGCTTCATGCAAGCGTACTGAGCAACTGAAAAAAGCTTATGCTGATCAAATTGCATATTTTGTTGAAATTGGTGAGCTTGAAACTGGAATAGGACTTAATAAGATTAGCACATTACAACGGGCTGAAGATACTCGTTGGGATTCTCGCTTGAGATCGATTTGTAGCTTGGTAAATATATTTAGTCCAACATGTGAAATTTTACTTAAGATCATCAAGGAAATACTACTTCCCAACGAGAAGTAGCATACTCATGTTATCATGCTATGATTTCTTTTGAATTTGTGTTCATTTTGCATCTCATGAAAGAAATTATAAAGATCACTGATGCACTTTGTCAAGCTTTGTAGTGCTAGTCTCAAGACACTTTAAATGCGATGAATTTTGTTTCATCCACTAAAACACTTATTCAAAAATTCAGAGATGAAGAGTAGGATAATTTACTTACCACTGTGAAATCATTTTGTGAGGCACATGACATAGATGTCCCAGATATGAATGCTCGTTATGCTAAGAGAGGAAGTCTAGCTCATTATCAACAATATGACTTCACAATTAAGCATCATTATTGGGTAGATATTTTTTATGCTGCGATAGATTCTATATTATGAGAATTAAATCATCGGTTTAGTATGCAGTGGAATTGCTTAATCTTAGTTCAGCTCTTGATCCTAAAGAAGCACATGAGTCTTTTAGAAGTATAAACATTTTTTTGTTAGTAAGCAAGTTTTATCTGAAAGACTTCACAAATCAAGAAATGACACTTTTAAAGGCAGAAGTTGATCATTATGAGCACAATGTAGTTCGGCATCCGGACTTCAAGAAGCTATCAAGTATTTCTGAGTGGTGCCAATGTTTGGTAAAAACCCGAAAATCATTATTTTACCCATATATTTATAGATTGATTACACTTGTGCTTACTCTTCTAGTTTCTACTACAATTATTGAGCGAACATTTTCAGCCATGAATATTATCAAGAATAGGCTTCGTAACAAGAGATTAAAAATTATTTACTTATTTCAATTTCCTTTTTCCAATTTGAAATACTGCTATCTTAGGAAAGGGATAGCTATCTCTTGTCCATGTTTGACCTCAATGAGAAAATAAAGTGGAGAACTAACAATGTTAAAGAATGAGAAAATATGATAAGAAACCATACATATATTTTCCAACAAGAATTGAAACATACACTCCATTTGTTTTGATGTAAAATATTTTCAGGAAAATATTTTCCAATTTTACCGTGTTTGTTTTGCAGTAAAATATTTAGTCAAAAGTAAAATATTTTCAGTCAACTAAATCAACCTAAGCAAATTTTTGTAAAATATTTTACACGTAAAATTTTGGTAAAAAATTTTCCATTTGCTCACTCCCTCACCATCTTCACTCCTACTCACTTTACACTTAAACTCTCCCAAATCAAATTTCTCTCCAAAAACCCAGCCACCTCCAGTCCCCTCTCCCACCAATCTCCAGCTCCAAGTCTGAGGCACCACCAGTCAACTCTAGCTTCTGCCGACGCCCCCATCGTCAGATCTATCTCCCTTCTTTCATACCCATCTCGCATAGAAAAAGAAAGTCACGCGGAGGCTTCTTGGTGGGGAGCTGTGATGCCGGTGGTGGTCAAGGAAGCTTTCCGGCATGATTTGGATAGCTGCGATCAAAGGAAGGTGCTACGGTTGTGATCTACATCAATGTTTGGAAGGTGCTACAGTGGCGAGCAAAGATAAAATGAAACTGTGAACTGAAATTGGTTTTTATTTCGTGGGTTTTTTTTTTTTGCTTTCTTTTGGATGGTTATGGAGTTGTTTGATCGGATTTGTGGTTTAATGCTCGTTGTGGATTGTTGATGGTTTGTGCTCAGATTTGTGGTTTAATGGTCAGATTTTTAGGTGGTGGTTGTCTTTTTCCTCTCTTCCCGATCTGGTTTTTGGGGTGGTTTAATGGTTTATGCTCATTTTGGGGTGGTTGTTGGTGGTTTTTGCTCATTTGGGGTGGCTGGTGGTGGGTTGCATTTTCGTGTGTTTTGTCGTTCCAAACACTTGAAAATATTTTAAGACAAATATTTTACAATAAAATTTTTTACATGTACAATATTTTACATCGAAACAAATAGAGCGATGATTTATAGCCCCAATCATCTGCCTGGAACATTTACATGTAGTTTATCAACAACCATATACCAATAACGATAAGCAAAGATAAATAGTAGTCACACAAGCAATTTTCTTAAATACATACTTTGGATCTTATACTCAACTTCTCAATCCGAGCGCAATTCTTGACATAACTAACGCTCCAATTCCAACTTGTCTCAAGCTATTATGTTACCTTATCCGTCTTGATCTGGATAAGTTTGTCAAAGAGTACTTACGCCTTAAAATGTATACTTGTTATATATTTATGTGAGCATTCTCTCCTTATTACTATGCTTAATTTGTATAATTTATCCATGATTTGCATTAATCCCTATTATTTATCTTTATATAATTTCTTAAATAAGATGTCATTCATTGTGTGTAATTTTCTACTTTCAAGAAACCATGTGAAAAAAATGATCTTACAAGAGTTTGTGAAAAAATGGAGGCCAAACTAGAATTAAAGAGGAGCTAAAGGACCATGTTTAAATGTCTAAGGAGGTGTAGCTAGAGTGCTTGGGTCACCTACCATGTTTGGAAGCTTCAAATAAGGAAATAAATCAAAGAGGCAGAATCTGAAAAGGAAAAATCAGACTTGAGCACTGATCGATATTTTTGGGCGAATCTCTCTTCTCAAAAATCCAATTGACTCAAGGCTAGATGGGTTGGAACCGTGACTTAAATATCTACAACTTTCCAATTTTGAGTTTTTCGAAATTCACAAATTTTGAAGGCCAAAATTAACTCACAAGTGACAGCTATAAAATCTGGACTAAAATTAAAATAGTAAAATTTTTATTTTCTTTGGACACTTTTACGTTAGGGTTTGGAAGGGAGGCTATGGAGAACAAATTTTGGGGAGAAAAACCTTGATTTTCCTTTCTCTAATGGCAGCCTAAACTCTTTACTAGGGCTAGGAGTTATGTTTCTTCTATATGATATGAATATTCAATGTGATTCATTCCAAAATTTTAGACAACATATTTTATTGTTCAATTAGATTTCTTTTGATGTATTAGTTCTTCCATGCTTTCAATAAGTTTAATCATGTTTTTCTTATTGTTTAGATGAATTTCTAATAGTTTCAAATAAAAATCAGGTTTTAAAGTGAATGGATTTTTCTGAAAACTATTCTAACCGCATTATTAATCTAAGTTATCATACATTCTTGAATTATCTCAGTTCAACCAAATCATAAGTATTTAATTGTATAAAAACAATCAATCAATTATGAAATATATATTTTCTTTCACCATTATATTAACGAGCCTCATCACTTGCGCTTCACGCTTGCGAGGAGGCTCTTTTTTAATTTTCCCTTTTTTCGAATCTGAAGTTTACATATTTGCTCATTCAAGGGTGTCATGAGGCTAGGTTTAAAAATAAACAAATTAAAATGAGAGAAATTTGTAATATGGGAGATTTATATATGCAGTGCCTACTTTTATGAATGCGGTGGAGCAATTAGAGAAATAGATACAAAGGGAAGGAAAAAAAAAAGGGTAAAGAGAAAGCAATATAATGAAATTTATTATAAACAAATGGTTTGTTCATAACTTCTTAATTAAATTTTGAGTGATTGTCTTCTTTTGAAATTAGTGCGAATGTGTGACTGGATGTGTAGGATTAGATTTGTTTTTTAGAATTTGTAGAAGAAAGGGAAAAGATGATAAAGATAGAAAGACACGTGGAATGAAAAAAAAATGCTCATTGTTGAAAGTATAAAATTAGTGGAAACATAAGAGTAGATATGTTCAAGAAAAAAAAATGTACATAACATTTGAAAAAGAAATTGCTTATTGCTAAGGAAACCGAAAAGAAAAAAAGAGGAAAAAGAAACAGGTAAAACTTGATAAAGGATTAAAGAATAAAGAAAAAATAATAAAAGTAAAAACGTGGGATGATCAACTTAGTGTTTGTTTGGCAAAAATTATTTTTGCCAGCTTATTTTACTATTCAGCTTATTTTAGCTACTATTTGTGGGTCTCATTGCACTTTTTGGTACTATTTGTGGGTCTCACTGTACTATTTCAACTAACTTTTACCTTTATTTACTGTACTTTCAGCAAAAAGTTTTTAGTTTCAGCAAAATAAGCAAATCCCAAATGGACTGGAAGTTAGGTTTGAGATATGAACTTGCATTTGATTAAGGGATGGGTTGGTAGTTTTTTTTTTTTTAAATAAAATTTAGGACAATAGTTGGCTTTTTAAAAAATCTATTTATGGTACCTAATTTTATAAAAGTTTGTTTCAAAGTAAAATATTTTCAAATGTAAAATAGTTTTAAATGTAAAATAATTTACTACTAAATATTTTCATTTTTAAGTGTTTGGCAAGTGTTTGTTGGGGCCTAAACATTTGAGAAATAATCCCATCATAAACAAGCCACCACCAAACACCACATACCCAACTACCCAACAACCCACCGACAATTACAAACCCAGCCACCACAACCATCGTCATCCACTAACTCATTGTAATCCCATCCCATTGGCCACCATCATCAGCAACCCAAACAACCAAGAGTGACAAACTTGCAAAGCCAACCATCAGCGTTGACCTCAGACAACTCACTGTGGCCACCATCCACCGTAGAGACAACTTACAAAGGCAAAATGGAATTGCAATCTACTATCAATGTCAACCCACATCTCCATTTTAGACTAAACAAAACCCATAAAATTAAATCCATTCCAAATCTCCTGTTGCGATTAAAATAATGCCTGCTGATGTTTCACAAGTTATATTATCTTAGTGAGTTCGAGGTCGATCCACAGGGAATGATTAACACTAATGTAAAAACCTCTAATGTCAAGTAGTAAATAAACATAGTTGTTCGTTTGTTTTTCCACCAATAGATGGAGCAAGATAATATTGAAACTACAATTGAAAATAGCAAAATAAATTTAAGAGAAATTAATGGAGAGAAAACACTAGGGATTCAAGGATCCACCTAATATTTTACCGTATGAACTTGTGGATTATTTTGAACAAAATTAGGGTAGAGAGCCAACTCGCCTAATTGGAAAACAAAACAATCAAGTACCCAAACAAGGTATAAAATAGATTGATTATGAGTGATTGAGCAAATCATTCAATTGTCATGTTACCAAGGAGATTAAGCATTCAATATATTCTCAAATCATAACTAATTAAGGAGTTCAAACATTTAATATAAATAAAAATCATATTAAATCTTAAAAACTTGTCAACATACAAGGATTCCAAATAGTAAATCAATCTCAAAATTCAGTCATTAATCCATAGAAAGCACATAGAAAATCTTAAAAACACTTTATAAAAATATTAGGTTTCACTTCTAACTCTATCTAGAGATTTAGTTTAGCCACACATAGTTATGCAAAAGAAATCCATAAAAACAATGCCAAACATCTAAAAAAATAAAACAAAAGATGAAAACCATTCTAAGGTTCTTCCCTCCTATATCCTCAGTCCCCTTCAAAAGAAAAAGATAAAATCCCTCAAATTTAGGATGGAGATCCCTTGACTTTCATAATTTTATCCACTTTCAGCTTCTATAGCCCAGTTTTGACCTTCAAAATGATTTTTATGGACCTTGTGGTAAGGTAAAAAGTTGTAGATATTTGAACATTCCTCTGTGACTACAAGAATCGAGTCAATCAGAAATCTGTGTAAGAAGTTATGGGCAAAAATATTGAAACAGTGCAAGATGTTTCCATATCAAAATTTTTGCAATTTTTGCTTGGATGAATTTCTTTCTTCCTTTTTTTATTCTCATACACTTTTGACTTATTTAATGTTCCAAAAACCATGCTCCAATGAATCTTGACCCTTGTATCCTCTTGGTTGTATGTTTGAATGATTAGCTGAATGGTTTTAATCTCCTACAAGAGAAAAATACATGTTATAAGTATTTTTTTTTTAAATCTTTCAAACTTACATATTTATGTGTAATTAAACATGAAATTGATGTGATATTGCTTATCAAAAATATGATAATATTGTAAGTTTAAGCAATCAACACAACCATAGCACCTTCCTTTGATTGCCGCTATCCAAATCATGCTGGAAAGTTTCCTTGACCACCACTAGCATCACAACTCTCCACCATGAAGCTCTCCTCATGACTTTCTTTGTTTGTACGAGATGGGTAAGAGGGAAGGGAGAGAGAGTCGACCAACCTAGGAGGATGAGTGGCGCGGTGGGTTTGGTTTGGGGAACTGGGAAGAGAGAACTTAAGAGTGAAAGGGAAGGAGAGTTGTCGTGAGACAAGGGTAAAATGTTTTACACTTAATTTAGGCGTAAAACATTTTACACATAGAAGACTTAATTTTACAATTTGATTGTAAAATATTTTATAGTTGACCAAATTTTACATCCAAACAAGCATGGTAAAATGTGTAAAATATTTTCTGAAAAATATTTTATGTTGAAACAAACAGAGTGTTAAGAGTCCAAAGCTTAAAAACCTTTTAAATAGTAGTATAGATAACCTACTCTAAGCACCTAGATTCTTGTGAAATATTTATAACTAAACATGGGTTTGTTTAGCTAAAAGATTATCCCAAACCAAACAACTACTCAAGTTGTGTCTTGTTGTATCAAGACCCCCAAAAGGCTTGATCTTGCCAAGATGCTTGGCTGCATACACTCAAAATAATTCCAACTTCCTCCACCCGTATATCATAAAAGGGAAGATGCATATACTGAATGATACCCTCTTTGCTTGGGAGCCTTAGATATGCTGCATATGCATTAGTTATCCTTCGCCTTACCTTATCATTTATACATTCGCATGCCTATGTAATTCTATACACATTATGGAAGAACACAATACACATGCATTATATATAAAATACTTAAAACAAATTGGCATATTAAAATACCACTTACGTGAATATTAAGTGATAATTTAATGTTTGATTACCCATAAAAAAGATATCATAACGATTAAATTGTATCTATTTGTTAGATTTTATTTAATCTAAATGAGTTGTGCTGTAATTTTTTTTTATAGTGGAATTATTTAATCCTCTTATAATAATTTAGAAATTAGACAAGCCTATAACTTATATAATTTTTTGTTAAACTTATAAAATAAATAAATTATAACATTTTTAAACCATGTAGTAATCATTTTGTGGTCTATAATTTTATAGTTTAACTTGAAAAAATATCAATTTATAAAGGGGTAATTACACTAAACCCACCTATGGTTTGAGCGAAAATCATTTTATCTACCCGTGGTTTGAAAAGTGTCACTTAACCCACCTGAGGTATGTTCCGTTTGTTTTCTGTTTTTCGTAGCCCACCTCTGTTAAAATTAAGGGTAAATAGGTATTTTTGCTCAAATTCTATGTCTCTCTCCTCCCAAAACAAAAAAATGGCACAAAAATGCAAGAGAAATAAGATCAAAAGGGAGGGTTTTCACGAAGAACCTGAAGAACATGCCCAAAAAAATAAAGAACACCTACAGCCCCTCGCGGCATCTCTATCTCTCTATTTTCTCCCTCTCTTCCCTCTCTTTGACCCACAAGCCCTCACGGCACCACCACTCACTACTATGTCAAACCAACCCAGCCACCAACTCACAACCAACGCACAGCAAAACCCACCATCGATTGGTCACCAGCCACAATCCACCACCACAAACCTAGCATAAACAAAATAGAAAACAAAACCCATTAAACCACGACCACAATCCACCTAAAGAAGGGAGGCATGGTAGTGAAATCCAGCAACCTAGCTACCACAAAACCTAGACAAAATCCAGCCACACCACCATTGACCCACAATCCACAACAAAACCAACCAAAATCCACTGCCACAAACCCACTACCACGGCCAAAATCCACCACCATCAAACCCACAAACCATTAAATCCAAAACCCACATTGAACACGGCAAAACCCACAGCTTGGGTTGGCAAGAGTGAGGAATTGAAGAGAGAGTCAGCTCACCTAGCCAAACTCATCCTTAAAACCCACGACCATGTTTTCACAAGCAGACCAAACCTTCTCTCAGCTTAGTACCTCTCCTTTAACTGCTCAAGTGCCAAGCCAGCAAGATCTGCGTCATTGAGTTGCTCAACTCGAAACGGGTCAGCTGGTTCCAACTTGTCAGAGACGAGGAGGTGAATCGGTTGCTGGGCTCCATGTCAGCTCAATCCGGGTTCAAACTTAACCTGGGTAAGATGTTTTTCACTCTGGCAAACGATGTGCTATGTCGCGTGGCGTTTGGGAAGAGGTTTAAGGAGAAGAGTGGGGAGGAAGAAGGGCAGAAGCGTCATTTTGTTGGGGTTTTGACCGAGACACAAGCCTTGTTTGCTTGGTTTTGTTTGGGCAACTTTTTCCCGGGTTGGAGTGGGTTGACTCACTGAATGGGTACACGAAATGGTTGAGCAAGAACTTGGAGGATTTACGAGCTATTTGTGAAGAAATTATAGAGGAACATGTGAAGGAACAAGGTGTGAGAAGTGGTAAAGAGGATTTTGTTGACGTTTTGCTTCGAGTACAACAACGCAAGGAGAGACATAAAATTTTCACAAAACTCTCCCTTTTGATATTATTTCTCTTGCATTTTTGTGCTATTTTTTGTTTTGGGAGGAGAGAGAGATAAAATTTGAGCAAAAATACCTATTTATCCTTGATTTTAACATAGGTGAGCTACGGAAAACAAACAGAACATACTTCAGGTGAGTTAAGTGACACTTTTCAAATCACGGGTAGGTAAAGTGATTTTCATCCAAACCACAGGTGAGTTTAATGTAATTACCCCATTTATAAAATTATTATATAATTACTTCCAAATTTTATTACTTATACATAATTTTATATATGTGGCAGACTCTATCTAATCTGATGAGGATTTATAGCCAATACTAAAATTTGGAATTAAGGTTTATTGTCGTTGTTGTATACACAATTTTATATATAAAAAAAATTTACTACATAAATAATATAAAAGTCCTAAAATTTTTTAAAGGTAACAATAATTTTTGAACTTTTTTTCTCTTCATTTTAAAATTTTTTTTCTATCTTTTTTTTTTTTTTTTTCCTTTTCTAACTTTTAAGTTCTAAAAATATTGATACACAGAAATTTTTTTTTTTTTTTTTTTACATTTTGTCAATGAAACTTTTTATTTTTGTTTTTAGGGAAATTTCAGCAACTTCATATAAAACAAAGGACTTAGAGCCTTTACATCAACCTCTATAAGAATTTTAGCTAAACTAATCCAAAAAACTAAGCCTCTGCTATTTAACAAACAACCACATACATCAGTCTCAAAATTACTTAATTTAAATATTATTTTCTGTTTTCAAAAAATAAATAAATATTTCTATTCTCTTCCCCATACAACACTACCTTCTCCTTCGTAGAAGCACCACTACCATCACCAGACACAAACCCACCTTCTCCTTCATAAACACAAACCGCAACAACCTAAATCTAAGAGGTACTGCTGAGAAAAAGGAGGAAAAAGAGGCTGATATTAGAGATTTTTGAGGGTCTTTAGCTATATTTTTAGCATCCGGCTAGAACTAGCCTGATGTGGATGCTCTTACAATTAGGAGCAACGCACCACCAAACCAAAAGTTTGGACTAAAGCACTACTAGACTTATAGTTTAGGCTTAATAGCAAAAGTTTGGGCATTCTACGAAATTTTACATTTGAACAGCACAATAGCAGCAATACACGTAGGACCAGCGCCCCTCCATTAGTACCACACTCGTTTATCAATCATCCCGGCATGATGAGCAACATAGAGACATAGACCCATTGATCAATACATCTCAATCAGAAAATAATCAATAAAAAAAGAAAATGGGAATCGATCAATACATTTGAAAACAAAACAAAAAAAAAAAAGCAAAAAGGAAATAAAAGATGAATCGTACTAGGATTATATTAACAAAAAAAAAAAAAAAAGTTATAGCTCACTTATTTCAATTTTCTTTTTCTGATAGGGAACATTTCAATTAGACCTCTCCAACAGGCAAATTTGACCCATCCCACAAGGACCATGCATTGATATGAGTCGTCCGACATCTTGACGTATGAGCCGTCTGATATAATGTGCCAAGATATTCTCAAGCATATGCTCAAATAATATCAAGCTTTATTGACAAGGAGAAATGGATCTGAATGCAACACTAGATGTTGATAAAAAATAAAATATGACAAGAAACCATACATACATATATTTTCCAACAGGAATTGAAACATAATTTATAGCCCCAAACAACTACCTGGAGCATTTACATGTAGTTTATCAACAACCATATACCAATTACAATAAGCAAGGATAAAAAGTAATCAAAGAAGCAAATTTCTAAAATACATACTTAGGATCTTATACTAAACTTCTATCCAAGATCAATTCATGACTCAACTAATGCTCCAATTCTGATAAGTCTCAAGCTATGATGTTACATAATTTATCCTTCTTGATCTGGATAAGCTTGTCAAAGACACACCATGGAAAACTGAGGAAATGAGCTCTATCCATTCCCTCATTGCAGCAACCCCAATAGCTATAGTGATATGTCACATGGTACCAAGCTGATGCTTTTGCTTTTGCTTTTGCGTTGACAATATCAGTTTTAGAATTCGATTCACTTCCCTTGTGGAACCAGCTCCTAGCTTCCTTTCTTAGTGCCATTACGGCATAATTAATTTGTTCCAGATCCCTCCTCTTATCAAAAGATTTTGAAATTGTCAATATGTTTCCACTAAGTATTTCAGCTTCAGTTTCAATTCCATAGTAATCCATCAAACTCCCCAGTTTGTGATCATACTCCCTTTTGTAATAGATAGCATCACTGATGTAGTCCTTGAAGCCGTCTACTTCCATGTCAGGATCATAACACTGCTTTGCTACTTCTGAGGTGAAGGGTGTCACAGGGCTCTTGAGCGATGCAAGGTCTTTCACCTCTCGAAAAAGCTTTCCTATCACACGTTCGGATTTGTAGGTGCGTTTATCAGGCTTTTCCATGAAATCTGGATATACCTTAACACGCAGATAATAGGGTATTTCCACAACAATACCACTTTTTGGGAAGTCAACCGCAATTGAGTGCAGTTTTGCAAGCTCAATACATTTACGACTCATTGCCCCACGGGGCTCACTATCTGCAAAGACAATGTGGGCATTATCGATGATTCCTAGACGGTCATTAAGTATGTAGTCGACGAAATACTCTTGAACTTCCTGTAGCACAAAGGTGACATGCTTTGTTATGTAAGGTATAGAAGAATGTTGTTGCAGATGGGGTGGAAAAATATGAGGAATGAATGCAATCTTTAAACTAGATTTCTCTCACTCAAAATGTCAGAAGAACAAATGGAATGACCATAAGGCCTGGGATTTCTAGATTTGATCAAGATAAGGAAATTCATGCTTAGAATTTCCAGATTCCAAACTAATTCCCGGATAGCAAGACAGAGCCTTTAACAAAATTAAACATATTTGTTGGGGACTTTTCTCAATGATCCTAAATATCTCGAAAAGAGTGTTTCGATCAAGCATATATGATATGTGCATAGCCTATTCTTTTGTGCTCATATTAATATTATTAAAAAATACAGTGCATTGGCGAATAATATAACACGAACAGAAAATATAATTTTTTAGATTATGGAAACAATACTTTTCCCTCCTGACATAAAAAAAGTTCGGAAACAGTTTCGTAAATGACTGCTCATTAGATGCACAAGAATATACACAGCCACATATAAACTAAATGCTTAAGTGTCTTTAACATATAAAAAACGCAAGATGGCAAAGGCTAGATGATGGAAACAAGGTGTATTCTCATCAAGTGGTACAAGCAAATGAATAGACAATTGTTCAGAAAGAGCTACTGTACCCTACTTTTATAGTGCAGTTTTATGCATATATTAATTGCAGAGGCAAATTAAAATGTGGTGTGCACAAAATATGCATGCATTGATACTAAATATAAAGTGAAATTACCTCTATTGTAACATCATGATCAAGTGGCTTAGTTTTCACTCCGATATACTCCATTGGTTGAATTTGTCGGGGAGGAATAAGATCAGGGTCCCAACAAACGAAGTACAGATCTCCATCCAAGTCACTCCCAGAACATTCATTTGGATGAGGTCTAATACAATTGTTCAACTAATGTTAGTAAATTTTATATTTATTTAACTAGGTGGTTTCTTGCCAAGGCAAGAAAAACAAATAAAGACAAATAACACAACATCCCAGTATGCAAGTACAATATAAAATTATTTGATAAGCATGCCAAAAAAGTTAGATTTTTTCTATCCCCCATCAAGTAGAACCTAGTATGTCTGCAAACTTAATGTAAAATAAGGATAGATAACAACATATTATATATGGACATACAAATAGGCAAGCTACCATCATGGTAATTAACCTACTGGAGGAGAATATGTTGTGTATCACTTAAATAAGATACATATTATATCTATGCATGCAACATAGAAGTACAAATGGCTCATTGCATATCTTACATATTCATGTATATGTAAGTAAGTAAAGGTATACATAAATGTGTATAAAGTGATGCTGGTATAGGATTATGCATAAACTCTATATGTATGTGCATCTCATTGTGCAAATATTATAGGATTTCATGCCTTTGAATTAACTATAATGGAATATCACAGTATTACCTTTTTCCCTTTTGCGGAAAAACAACACAATCCGCCAGGTGGTGCAAAGCCGGCACATCAATAGCCTTTAGAACACGCACATCTCCCGAATGCAAACATGGATTTTTAGCAACAACTACCTCACCCTCAAAAATTAAATTGTTCGGGTTTGAGCTGCTGGTGCGAAACATATGGGAGAAATCATTAGAGAGCTGCCTACTGGAGCGAGAAATTTGAACAAATATTTGTCCATATTCCAATGTCCTTGTCTCATCTAGACATCCCATCATACATCTTCCATTTGGAATAAATATCCTACTTTTGAGCTGTAATTCTAGCAACTTAGATGCACGAAGTGTTTGTAGCATCATTGAAAGAAATGGTTCTGTATCAGGCTGATAACCACACAAAAGCATTTCCTTAAGAGCCTTTGTCCTCTCTCCTGGGAATATCAATTCCAATGCTTCTTGTGAGCTCAACGGATCTGTTAACAAAGCATCTAGTTGTTCTATAGCCTCCTTTTGTTTCTTCTCAAAAACTCGATCCATAACTCCGAGGGTAGACAAAAGAGTGATTATTTGACGATTAAGAAAACAAGGTTGATACCTACTCCATTCCAAGACATCTAGTTTGATGTTTCCTGATTTGTACTTACACATGCTCTTTCTCAGTGACAACTTCATTGAAGAAGTTGGATCAACAGCCACAACACCTTTATACCCACCATATCGAATTTGAAATGCAGATGGAACAGAATTTTCTAGGCCACATTTTGCAGCCACCTCTCTAGCCAATTCTGCAGATATCTTACCTATACCATCAGAGAAACAGTATGGGATTCCTTTCCTTTCAACTTCTACATCAGGAATATTTTCAACTTCATGCCTACTAATGCTCACTGTTTCTCTTGAGGAGCTGAAAGATTGACCCAATCTGGCAGCATATTTTGCCACATTCCTAATCTCGTGAAAATCACCCATCCACTCTCTGATATTTGCTTCTTGTCAGGCCGGTTCTTGAAGCAAACATCCAAACAGAATTTTCTCGTAATTGACTGTTTGAATAGGCAAGAAACTCGAACTTCTTTCCACCAATAACTATTCCATTTCGTAAAGTGGACAATATCCTGTCGTAAATGCCGGTTTGCCTCTCCCCATTTGCCGAAGATGCACACGATGATAAACCTGTTGCGTGTAGTTTATCCAAGTCCTCGTCAACAAACGAAACACGAAGAAAGTTATCAAGATCCTTAGGATAGTTGCGTAACACACGATTGGAGAGATTCACCTCAGGACCACAGAAATACACTTTAGATGGAGTTATTTGGACCCTGTGTACATATACCAACCCATCATTTAAAGATATGGCAGCAGTGTTAAGAAGTCGCCTCGATGTGGCATACTTTGAGTACTGCTCCTTAAGCCAGCATACAGGTTCATAGCAGTATTCTTTAACATGAGACCGTTTGTCTAGGGAGCTGTCTATATACTCAACTTATAATCTCTTTGGATCAACTAACCGATAAAAGCGGCATCAATTGCTTGCCCAGGAAGACAGCCATGTTGAATTAGGGAGTTGACCTTAAACAAGATTTTATAAGGCAAGTCAAAGCCTTTGGGTGGATTCACGATAGGGACTAGTCCTGAACTGCAAGAGAGAGCAATGCCTTGCTTCATAACAAAAGGGCCCTCATTTTTCTTATAAGAGACAAAATCTCCATGAAAATTTGGAAGCTGGCCCTCCCGTGGGAGCTCCAAACATAGAGCAGAAGATTGGCCAATGCAGCACGACGGAGTGAAATCAACTTCTCGGACCCAATGACGAGTATGATCTTCCACATAAATTCGAGGAGCTCCAAGTAACTAACAATGAAGAGAAAAATTCATTAAGACAAGAAAAAAGAATTCAATTTTCAATATCACATAAATCTATGCAAGTTCAACCTGTATAAAAGAAGACTAGGGGCTCTACCAATAACATTGATAAGCATTATTACAAAAGTAATGAAGTTAAGCATTTTTGACATGAAAATGTACATAAGTATATTTTTGTGATACCCTTGATTTGATTGAATATTGAATTGAATTAGTTGAGTGTGTGTTGTGTGGGTCTAAGTCCTACATCAAGTATATACAAGATCGATCTAAGCTTTATAAACAACTATGAGGTCTCAACTATTACTTGACTATTCCTTTTGAGGTATGGTACAATTTATTTCATCTTTTGGTATTGGCTTCAAAAAAAAAAAAAAAAAAAAAGTTAGCGGTTGTCACTAATCACTAAGTGATTTATTTATTTATTTATTTTTGAGAATACTAAGTTAATCGCTTAGTGATACTAGGTTCTACTTGATGTGGGGGGGGGGGGGGGGGGGGAAAAAACAGGGGTGAGTTATATATATCTTCATATCTTGAGTGGGTAGAGAAAGGATCAGTCCATGGTATATAAATCAAGAGAGAAGGGTTGGTAGTCAGATTTGTGTCGTGGATGCCCTTCAATGTTGTGATGTGGTGACCTCCACTTTATGAAGTCAGCTAACATTGGAGCCACAAGGTAGGGTGTCCAACCAACCAATATTAAGCTGTGGAATGTGAGAGATATATAGCTGGGATGGGATCTTTGTATTTAGGCTAAAGGGAAGAGAGATGTCAAACAAATAAAATGGATGTCCTTCTGGTTTAATTTTATCTTAAAATTCACGGAAGAGTTCTCAAGAAGTCCACCATCAAGATATGGAGCCAACTCAAGCATTATCATTTCCCCTAATCTTCTTAGTCAGTGTTTGTAATGTGAAAAAAAAAATAATAATAACAATAAAACCAAGGTGAGGATAAGAGTCCACTTGCCTTGTGGAAATCGTTTTCTTAAAGTAGCACAACCACTAGACCTTCGGACCACAAGAAAATTATAGCAGATCAAAGAGGAATAACAAGAAACCATTGGACAGGTTGCGTAATAGGTAAATCATAGACACACCATGCTCTAGAGCAGGATTTTACTATCCAACTAGAAGGCAATCACAAAAAGCTTTTGTACCCCCTTACAAAGTGCATTCAAAAGGTGAAAAATGTAATTCTCTATTAGTCTATTATGTAAAAAGTAATCACACTGGAACCTTAATTTTAGCTTCCCTAATTCAACTTCTCAAGAAATATTTATATTACTAACACATACAATATGGAGTTCCAGCATCTTAAAAGGGAGCCAATAATGCTTTCATAACCAAAATTTTGTTGAAAATTGAAACTTTCACCAATCATTCTTCTCCAACCCCATCAACAGGATGATAAGTATGACTAATTGCGAAAAACCTTAAAGTAAGACATGAATAGCGGAGCATGAATGCTTACACATGCTAAGAAGCCTAAATTAGGTCCTTTTAATTCCCATTGTATGGATATACAACACCTGTTTCCAAGGAGGACCAAATTCCAGTATTCACTAGTGGCTCTACACCATTTACTACCACATTCTTGACCAACAAGAGATAGGTTGTATAATATAAGGAGTTCTTTACCCATTTTATATAGCTAGTAGTTTGCCTTATTTCTTAAATCCAGATGGAACACTTCAGAACGTAATTACGAGCTGTAGTTGCAAGTTAAAGGTGTCATATGCTAAAATATGATTAGTAGACTCAATACATGTTAACACACACACACACACACACTGTTACAAACAACAACCGTAACTAAGGGAGAAATATGATTACTAACTCTATGTGTGTCTGCAGAACTATGAACACACCCACACATTGCGATGTGCTAGGCCATTTCCTACTTTGTTAAAACTTTCCAAATTAGGACTATCACCCATGTCAATTTATTCCTCATAGCATTGCAAAGGAAATAACAACAAGAAGAATAATTTGTTTGAATGTTAACTAAAAAAAGCATGGAGAGCAGCAAATTGTGAAAATTTATAAACAATGTTTTAACCAGCTAACCTGAATGAGAAGAAACTTTTCAGCTTGACCACGTGGATGATGGAGCTCAATCTTCCAAATGTTCTCATAAGAGAGTTCAAGCTTGAAATTTTCGGAAAGATCAGAGAAATAGAAGTACAAATTTCTCATTTTCGAGTCAAATCTGACAAAAACATTTTCCTGTTTCCAGAGCATAGAAAAAGTTTCCCTTGAAGTCTGATATCCGGAGTGCAATGCTATAATATCCATGGTATATTATCTAGAGCACAGCAACAGGTGTTGATTATCCAAGAAGACTATGGATTCTGAAATTCTGCAAATTGGCTGTCATTAGAACCACATTTCCAATTAAGGTATTCAATGAAAAAAGTTCAAAAACTATTAATCATAGTAAAAAATCAGACAGGCTTACAATGTAAATAATTTGAACAAAAACAAATAAAAAGCAAATTGAAAGGGGTTCAAATATCCACATTCCATTTTTTTTCCAAGTCGTTATATATATATATGTCCCCGCTGGTTATATTACTGTCTAGGAATGGTTTACAGTAGTTCCAAATACTTAGATGCATTTAGTCTTTCCATGGATTGATTTCAGCCAGTAAGACCATTAGCCAGGTGGGGGAAGAACTAAAACAAAAATTTAAAACTATATCTCTAAAGCCTATCAACCTAAAATGAAACTACATAAATATTAACAGCCTAACCAAGTAATACCGGTTCAAGTTTTACATATCACTGCACCTTAAACATGAAGTATTATCATATACTATTAAGAGAGAACCCACTAAACTAAATCAAAGTGACTACATGGATATCAAGACCCAAAAAGAATAATAATAATAAATGGAGCCCAAAAAAATAAACAGGAAAACATTAGAAGACTACTTAAAAAAAACTCTTCTTTCGTGTGCATTTGAAAGTGAAAATCAAAAATCAAATTTAGCTGACTGTCCTGCTCAAAAACGCGAAGGTTGCAACATTGATGCAATCAAATCATCAAAACCGTTTTCAAAATTTCAACACATGTACTAAACAAATATTCAATGCATATTAATGTACTTCAAAGAAATTAAATCTCGAAGAAATACTAATTCTTCAACCAGGATGATCTGAGGCTTCAAATTCATGTTTTCTTGACATTCTTCAACCATATATATGAAAGTGTGATTAAGAGAAATGGAAGTGAATGATTGAAAGTAAGCAAGAGAGTCTCACCTTAAAAGCGAAGCAAAGAGAGAAGTAGAGAAAAAATGTTGCAGTGAAAGAAGTAAGGCTCATGATCAAACTATATATAGACAGAGTAGAGTGCAGTGTGGCCCCAAGATAACTGTCATGATTCCCTGCTTCGCGGGGACTACTGTATATGAATTACTTCTGCTGATATGTGAAGCTGACGTAGACATTTTCTGAGGTAATTGACATGTGGCAGCGTTCGATTGCTTTTCCAAGGAACTTTCTCAAAAGCTATGATGTCTGTCTTCTTTTTTCTTGTTACAAATTTCATCATCAGATTCCTCAAAGAATCTCAGACACTTGGTCTCTAAGCCGTTGAAGAGGAGTGCCTTTTGCTATCCATGATGCTGAATTCCTCCTTGACCTGCAAGGGATCAACAAAATATATATTTAAAAAAATGATAGTACAACACTTAAAACAGTGATGGAATTGAATTTTTTTTGACCACTTGAGTGATAGAGAAATGTGGAAACTTTGGGAACAAGGACGCGGAGACTTAGTAACATGGGGGAGAACTTTGTTTGATTCTTGACCAACACTTCTTTATGTGCATGTAAGATTCTAGAAAAACACGCTCCACTTCTTTCCTTTGTGTTATTAAAATATATTATGGGATTAAATAGAAATGAAAAAGAAGGATCTAGACTATTAAAACGAATACAATTCTAAGCCTATCAAGTTAATAAAAAGTGTTAGTTAAACTACAAAATTTTCAGCAATTTTCAATAAGAATTTTGGATATAGGATTTAGAATAGTGTTTGAGATTTTTTTACATATTGTGGGTTCAGTTCAGTTAGCTTAATTAGTAAAGTGTTTTATGGCTGAATAAGAGATCAGGATTTTAATTCTTGTTTACATAAAAAACTAATTGATGTTTTGTTTTGATAATAAAAAGCAATTATCAACGATAGACGTGGATTCAAACAAATATTTTTTTAAGCATCAGGTGCCCAAAAAGGAAAATTTACAAGGATAAAATAAATAAGAGTAAAGTATTGTTGAGTTTAGCTTTAGATGAAGTTGGAGGGTAGGACCAATGTGTGGACTCTTTAGGGGACTGACTTTTGAGTTTTGACCCAGCTAAAGCCACAGGTTGGGAAATCAGCTTTAATTTCTTCCATATAAGTTCGAAGAGCTTACAAGCTGGAAGGTGAGTGGAACCCATCACCACATCCATACAAATTTTCGTTTTCTCCTACCCTCAGATTGTCCAAAAGCAGTCCAAACCAGACATACTATGTGTCCAGTACTTCTAAATTATTAGAAAAAAAAAAAAAAATTCTGCCAGTGGCCTTTCGGCCAAATCAACAATTAACTAGTTCTATAGCCATGGATTGGATCTACAACATCTTCGTCTTAAAAGGAAAAAAAAAAAAAAAATTATGGACCTTTTTATTTATTTATTTTCAATTATAATAAAGAGGCAGCTTTAAATCCTAAATGTCTCGTTTGAAAATATCAAAAAATGGCAACTAAGTCACATTGCTCAATTATATTAGTCCATGTATGCAAGTTATTTTTTAAGTGACTAATAACTCAATCTCGAGCGGGTATGATGATGTAATTCTAATTTCTAAAACCGTTCCTATTAACTCTCTCTCTTTTTGTTTTTATTTTTTGTTTTATTTCAGTCAGGCCAAAAACCTTAATGATGCGGACCAATCAGTCACAAGGCTTCCCTACTCTGAAACTAACAAGAGAGAGGGAGGACCTTTTGTTCCCATGGGAAATTCCTCCTTGTTATGCAAGAATTAATTGAACCAAAAGGGTGATGAGATTGAATTGACCTTAATCATTCTTGTGTACTAAATACTTAGTACTTACACTCAGGAAACTTGTTTTGGTTGCGTTGGAATGGAGCATCTTTTTAAGACTTATGTAAATTGATTGGCCAGGACTACCTCAGAGAACCAAACACATTTCTTTCAAAGTGAAATTACTACATCAAATTCTAGTTTCAAATACTTATTCAACACGTTGTTTTTGGTTGGGTTGGAAAGTAGAGTTGTACAGATTCAATCCGTTACCAATTGTCATAGGAACTATTTTCAAAACTTAATGCAAATGCCCACATATATGAAGCATAGAGAACTATTGATTCATCTCATTAGTATTGGAATTCAATCCCCATTTACACTAAAAACCGATTGGTGTTTTGGTCTGATGATAAAGAGCTACCATTACGAACAGACTATAAGTTGAAACTATCTATAAAAAAATCTCATCAATGTCTTTTTTTTTTTTTTTAGTAAAAGACAATAGTCATGTGTTTGGAAGTGTTTGGAATTCAAACTTTGAAATTTCAAAATTTAGATTTTACCTCTTAAAGTATCATTTCACTTGCATTAATAGTCCCTACATCCATATTTTCCGTTTAGTGCCACATAAACTTGTCACACATGTTTATTTTATCTAATAAAATAATGCCACGTGAAGAACCGATTGGTGTCTTGGTCTAATGATAAAGAGCTATCATCAGAATCAGAAGCCATAAATTGAAACTCTTTAAAAAAAATCTCATTAGTATCATTTTTTTTTTTTAATTTTAGTAAAAGATGATAGTCAAGTGTTTGGAAGTGTTTAGATTTCAAACTTGTGAAATTTCAGAATTTAGATTTTATCTTTTAAAGTTTTATTCCATTTGCATTAATAGTCCCTCCATCTATATTTTCCGATTAGTGCCACATTAACTTGTCACACATGTTTAGTTTATCTAATAAAATGATGCCACATAAAGAACTTTTTCAGTAAACAACTATAGCCATGCGAATTATTTTTACTAGTCACGGGTCCACACAATGCATGATACAGTTACAATTTTTAGTGTCAATATGGTTCAGCAAAAAGTTTGGTTCTTCTTCTAACCACACAACATAATCCATCAACATAAAGAACTTATTTCGTGAAGCCTTGTCTTATTGTATCAACTATTTTGAGTGCTAGTATAAAAATGTATGTGATCATTAATTCCTATTAGAGAATGGAGAGAACAATAAATTTATTAATAAATGACTTTCTACCATAGTATGTTGAACTTGAATAACTTATACATTGCAAGATTGTAGATTATAATACTGAACTTAATATCATAAATCTTTAAATTTCTTATCCCTTTATAAATATAAAAATTAAAAATATATCCTCAATTGGTCTTCAAATTAAAATTATATCATATTAAAACACTAAAATTGTGTAATTCACTCAAAAACTAAAATGGCTGGAGGGAGGGGGGGGGAAACGTAAAGAAAGATAATACCACAAATCGTTGAATTAAAATAATAATATTATTTTTTGTCATCTTGGACCAAAGTGGACCGAATGGACGCAAGTGACTCAAATGGACAGAAATAGAATGACGTGAACCGAAATGGACCGAAATAGAATGACGTGGACCGAAATAGAATGATGTGGACTGAAGTAGACTGAATGGACCAAAGTGGACCAAATTTGAAGGCACATATCAGTAACAATCCTATACATTAATTTAGTTACAAACAAATTTACATGTGTGTATACTTTTTTTTTGGAAGTGATTGAAATTTATGGAAATATTATAAAAACGATTGAAAATAAAGGGTCATGCAAAATTGTTTTACTGGGTTCATGGCCGAGTCATAAATTCTGGTAAACTGGAGTTGTGAGGGTTCATATATCAGCCTATTTCGAGCACCCCATGTGGCCCAAATAACCATTTATAGCCTATATATATATTTTCTCTTATTTGGTTGTCATGGCCATGTAACAATGTGAAAGGAAGAAGCAATGATTTTTTTTTGAACGAATGGTAGAAAAAGAAGCAATGAATTGAGTAAGAGTAATAAAGAAAAAAAAAGGGTGGTAGGAGTTCTTTATAAATTAAAGTAAGATGAATGCGTAAAGGCAAAGTATATGTAAAGTTAAACAGTCCAAAATATAATTAGAGAAAAAAGCCATCCAAGATAAATCTATAAAGTCAATTGATTAATATAATTACTATTATCAAAAAAATTAGAGGAACAAATTGTAAAGTAATAATTTACAACTATGTTTTTATGTTGACTTTAATTCCGTATTAAATTTGATTGTAATTCTGTTCAATCATTTTCCTATATTTTTGTTGGGTTTAATGTAAGGGTTGTGTGTGAGAAATTGGTGAAGATTCTGTGAAGATGAAAAATTCGCGACTGGCTTGCAAGTTCCAATCCGCAAAAATGCCATGTGAGAAGCACACACTAGAATTTGAAGAGTTTTTGCCAAGTTGGATTTCACAAGTCACTTCACGACTTAGGCCAAGTCGCGAGTGACCCGCAAAACTCTTTGCCTGATGATTTTAAGTTTTTCTTTCCACATACATTTTCCAATACTATATAAACCCACACTACCCACGAAATTGAAACAATGAGTTTTTGAAAGAAACTTTTGAGAGAGAAAACCCCCAATCATCTACACCATTTCTCTAAAGTTTTCTTTACTCCTACCTCTTCATCTACACATCCTTGAGAGGTTTTTAGCCCAAACACTTACCTAACACATTCTGAGTGTTAAGAGAAGTTTTGGTGCATATGGGAAGCATTGAAAAAAACCATTGAGTGGTAGATGCAATGGAGCTAATTGCGGGATTCGGACAACTACTGAAGACATGGCTCCATGAAAGCCCATTGGTAGCAGGAACTTGGAGGGTTCAAGGTCATTGGGTAGATTAGGCTTGGAGTGTCTCTTCGTTATTCATGTACTCCAACTTTATTTACTAGTGGATCGATTTCGGCTTGGAGGGCCACAGAGAGATTTATCACCAAATACTTCGGTTTCCTCTTCAATAACACATCTCGGTGTTATCTTGTATTTGCATCTCTCTTCCTTACTCTTTAAGCATTACATTTATTATTTATTGTACTTGCTTATGCCTTAAAGTAGTATTCCGGTTTTATTGCGTATTATTTACTCTTGTTTCGCACTTAGTCAAGTTAGAGTAGAAGTAACTAAGCCGTAATTTGAAATTGGGGGTTTAAATCGGCTATAGTGTTTCACACCATTTTAGCTTTCACAAATCAATAAAAAAAAATGGTGATATGACCGATGATGTAGTTTCATAGGAACAACAATAAATGTTACACTTCGACTTTTAGATATTATACAGATATAGATGTATATAGAATAGAATATACCAAAAAAAAAAAAGCTTTATTTTATAATTTAATTTAGGATTTTCATGAAGTAATACCTTTTTTTTATTCAAAGGTACTATTTTTAAATATTTGAGACATCTGGCCTTTTTCAATACTAGAGTTTTTGCCTAAATTGCAGTGTTTGGTTCGACAAAGTGCATTTAGATGACAAATTGCATTTAGATACACTTTACTGATCATTTATTTGTAGAATGTGTGATACAAAAGGAGGTGAAATGTATATGTTGTGTAGGACCTATCAAAATTGTTAGGCTTTATTTTGTGTTGGCATATTCTTTGTCAAAAGTTTTTTGTATTTATCAAGCAAATACTTTGATAGGAGATTAGATCCTTCCCACCCATCATTACCATTGTGTTATGAGGGCTAACTAAAGATTTTGGGAATCATTGGAACTACCACAAATTAGCCATGGAGGCTTGAAGATGCAATTGGTATTCAATTGTGGATCTAGTATCTAGAGTGAGATAGGATTTGCAAAGTTTGTTGCTAGCAAGAGTTTGAAGGGCTTGAGTACAAAAATTAGACTTAGAAGGCTTCATATGTATTATATATTGCAACTATCTGCACTAGTGAATTGTTTTTAATAGTGCAATAGAAAGGTTTTACACTTGGTTCTTGGGTTTTCCTCTTCGATAACACATCTGATGTTATCTTTGTGGAATTATGTCTTTAGTTTCCAATGGTTGTCTATTTTATATGCTCAAATTTGTTTATCCATGTATATGTTGTCATCATACTTATATCAATTGGCTAATCACTTAAAATTAGTGTTAATTGACAGCTTAGCCTAATATTGATTAAGCTGTAATTTAAAATATGTGGTCTAAATCATTACCATAATTGTATTTGGTCATTCTCAAAATTAAGTTTAGAAAATTTTTAGAAATGACTTTTGCGCTTGCCAAATGCACACAGTAGGGCCTACTATATGGCTCTCTCCATTTTCCATACCACCTTATCATCAACCATCTGGGTATGAAGAACAAGATAATGGGCTGCATGTTCACTTCTTTCTGTAGGTGTGTTACAACTTACACTTGCAAAGCTACTATAAGCCTATGCAATGTGCTCTATAAAATTATTTCTAAAGTACTAGCTAATTGCCTAAAAAGAATCCTTGCAACAGTGATGATGAATCGCAGAGTGCCTTTGTCCCAGGGAGGCTCATAACAAACAACGTTCTGGTGGCTTTCGAACCAATGTATTGTATTGATCAAAGGAAGTAAGGAAAGGAGGCCTTCATGGCTATAAAGCTCGACATGAGCAAAGCCTACGATAGGGTGGAATGGGTCTACTTGGAGGCAATGATGAAAAGGATGGGTTTCCATGACAAGTGGATATCCCTTATGATGATGTGCATTACCACAGTGTCATACTCAGTGCTGATTAATAGCGAACCCAAAGGCAAGATTATTCCATCGAGGGGACTCCAGCAAGGAGATCCAATTTCCCCATATCTTTTCCTACCATGTGCGGAGGGCTTGACTGCCATGTTGAAGAAGGAAGGCAGAGGGGTACATAAAAGGGATTGCGGTATGTATGGGAGCTCCAAGAATTTCCCACCTATTGTTTGCTAATGAAAACATTGTATTTTGTAGGGCCACCGTTGAAGAAGGTAGCAGGGTTATGAAGGTGCTTGAGGATTATGAAGGTGACTTGGGCCAAAAACTCAATAAGGAGGAGACTTCCCTCTTTTTTAGCAAGAACACTAGCAGAGAAGCTCAGTTCCTAGTGAAGCATCAGTTCGGAGCTCAAATCATAAGACATCACGAAAAGTATCTAGGGCTATCGCGACTAGTTGGAAAGGGGAAAAGGAAAGCTTTTAACTATATAAAAGACCTTGTGGGGAGAAAATTTTCTGGATGGAAAGGTAAACTTCTATCCAATGCGGGTAGAGAGATCCTCATGAAAGCTGTGGCCCAGCCACGCCTACATACATGATGAGTTGCTTTAAATTCCCGGAGACTATGTAAGGAACTAAACTCCATGATGAGTAACTTTTGGTGGGGGCAGAAGGAAAAAGAAATAAAAATGGCATGGATCTCGTGGGAAAAGCTGTGCACACTGAAGATAGCAGGGGTATGGGTTTTAAGGACTTAAAAGCCTTCAACCTAGCCCTTCTTGCCAAACAAGGATGGAGAATCCAACCAAACCCAGACTCCTTGGTCCATAAAGTGTTTAAAGCAAAATACTTTGCAGGAAACTCCTTTAAGGAGGCTCAATTGGGTAGTAGAACATCTTACGCGTGGAGAAGCACTATGGCAGCCAAGGATATTACTGAGAAGAGCTCCAAGTGGGTTATTGGCAATGGGAAATAGGTGAAAATATGGGATGATAGGTGGATCACACCACCAGATTCTTTTAAGGTGGTTAGCCAGAGGGGCCCTTATACTGAGTTGGAGATGGTTTCGAGTCTCATTAATATGGAGAATAGAGGTTGGGATGTTGCCATGGTAAAGAATACTTTCCTTCCCCATGAAGTGGAAGTTATTTTGGGAATTCCAATCATCTCTCGGCTTCCCCAAGACTCCTTGACTTGGGCAAGGACTCCAAATGGCAGATTCACAGTAAGAAGTGCATACCAAGTGGCCCAAAAATATGTGAAGAAGAGCAACCACCAAATGGAGAAGGGAGGAAGCTCAGATGATTCAAGAATGAAAGCCTTATGCAAACTGTTTGGAGTTTGAACTGCCCAAATAAGATCAAGCATTTTATGTGGAGGTCTTGTAAGAATATTCTGCCAACAAAGCTCCATCTGAAGTCAAAGGGGATTGGTCAGGAAGTTAGCTGTGATTTGTGTGGAACTAATGAATCCTCGGGTCACATGCTGTGGGGTTATAGAGTTGTAGCAGAGGTGTGGAGTGCAACAAAGATAAAGCTCCCTTCTTTGCCTGAACCCCACTTGGACTTCTTGGACATAGTGTGGGAAATTAAGGAAAGGTGTCCGAGGGTAAATTGGGATCTGTTTGCTGTTACAGCTTGGAGCTTGTGGAACAACAGAAACTCTGTAAGGCATGGGGGTCAGAGCAAACGGCACGATATAATTGTTAAGGAGGTAGCTGATTACTTGAAGGAAGTTAGATAAGTTAAACAAGTCGAGGTCAGACCTCCTCAACCCGGCAAGCCTCCTTGGACCCCCTCTAGACTAGAAAGTTATAAAATCAATGTAGATGGAGTTGTGTTCAAAGAGTATGGGTGCTGTGGAGTTGGGGTTGTGATCAGAAATGAGCGGGGACAGCTGATGGGAGCGATGAGCAGAAAAGTGGTTTTGCCGCTGGGTGCATTCGAGATTGAAGCCAAGGTCGTGGATGAAGGCGCCCAACTGGCCTGGGACCTTGGACTCAAGGATGTCATCATTGAGAGTGATGTGCAAACGGTGGTTAGCGCCCTGAAAGTGCAATGCCCAATGCCAAATTATATTCAGAAGCTGATTGAAGGAGTCCCGATGGGGCTGAGTTAGTTTAATTCATGGGAGGCTGCCCACATCAGTAGGAGTAGTAATGTTGCGGCCCATCTATTGGCTAGACATGCCAAGTGTGTGACTGATTGTATCATATGGGTTGAGGATACTCCTCCTATTCATTATGATGTAACAAATCTGAACTTCGGTTCTGTTTAATGAAAGTAAGGCGTATGCTGTTTATCAAAAAAAAAAAATAATAAATAAGAACTACACCCCCTGGCTCTGACCATTATATAGACATATAGACTCATAGAGTGATGCATCTCAATTGGAAAAGAATCAATAAGAAAAGAAAATTTGAATTGATCAATTCATTCATCAAAAATAACAAAAAGGAAACGAAAGATGAAACATGCTAGGATTATACTGACCAAAAAAAAACAGAGAGAAAGAAATTATAAATTATTTACTTATTTCAATTTTCTTTTCCAATTTGAAGTAATGCTATCTTAGGCGAAAGATAGCTATCTCTTGTCTGTGTTTGACCTCAATGAGAAAATAAAACAGAGAACTAACAATGTTAAAGAATGAGAAATATGATAAGAAATCATACATATATTTTCCAACAGGAATTATAACATAATTTATAGCCCCAATCATCTGCCTGGAGCATTTACATGTAGTTTATCAACAAGCATATACCAATAACAATAAGCAAAGATAAATAGTAGTCACACATGCAATTTTCTTAAATACATTCTTAGGATCTTATACGAAACTTCTCAATCCGAGCGTAATTCATGACATAACTAACGCTCCAATTCCAACATGTCTCAAGCAATTATGTTACTCGCTTTATCCTTCTTGATCTGGATAAGCTTGTCAAAGACACACCAAGGAAAACTGAGGAAATGAGCTCCATCCATTCCCACATTGCTGCGACCCCAATAGCTGGGGTGATATGTAACGTGGTACCAAGCCGATGCTTTTGCTTTTGCTTTTGCTTTTGCATTGACAACATCAGTGTCAGAATCTGACTCACTTCCCTCGTTGAACCAGCTCCTAGCTTCATTCCTTGAAGCCGTCTACTTCCATGTCAGCATCATAACACTGCTTTGCTACTTCTGAGGTGAAGGGTGTCACTGGGCTCGTGAGCGATGCAAGGTCTTTCACCTCTCGAAAAAGCTTTCCAATCACACGTTCTGATTTGTAGGTGCGTTTATCAGACTTTTCCATGAAATCTGGATATTTCATAACACGCAGATGATGGGGTATTTCGGCAACAACACCACTTTTTGGGGAGTCAACCGCAATTGAGTGTAGTTTTGCAAGCTCAATACATTCAGGACTCATTGCCCTACGGGGCTCACTATCTGCAAAGACAATGTGGGCATTATCGATGATTCCCAAACGGTCGTTGAGTATGTAGTCGACAAAATACTGTTGAACTTCCTGTAGCACAAGGGTGACATGCTTTGTTATATAAGGTATAGAAGGATGTTGCTGCAAATGGGATGGAAAATATGAGGAATCAATGCAATCTTTAAATGCATTAATGTGGAACGTGTGGTGCATTACTACCTAGTAGAGAGAATTAATACCATTAAGTATGACTCACTCCAGCCTAGATTTCGCTATCACTCAAAATGTCAAGAAGAACAATTGGAATGACCTCAAGGCCTGGGATTTCTAGATTTGATCATGATGAGGCAATTCTGCTTAGAATTTCTAGATTCCAAACTAATTCCAGAATAGCAAGACAGAGCCTTTAACAAAATCAAACAAATTTATTGCAGACTTTTCTCAATGATCCTAAATATCCAAAAAAGAGTGTTTCAATCAAGCATATGTGATATGTACATAGCTTATTCTTTTGTGCTCATATTAATATTATTGAAGAACACAGTGCATTGGCGAATAATATAACATGAACAGAAAAGATAATTGTTTATGAGTATGGAAACAATACTTTTCCCTCTTAAAATAAAAAAAGTTCAGAAACAGTTTCGTAAATGACTGCTCATTAGACGCACAAGAATATACACAGCCACGTATAAACTAAATGCTTAATTGTCTTTTAACATATAGAAAATCCAAGATCGCAAAGGCTAGATGATGGAAACACGGTGTCTTCTCATCAAGTGCTGTAAGCAAATGAATAGACATTTGTTCAGAAAGATCTATTATACCCGACTTTTATATTGCAGTTTTATGCATATATTAATTGCAGAGGTAAATTAAAATGTGGTGTGCTCAAAACATGCATGGCTTGTTACTGCATATAAATTGGGATTACCTCTATTGTAACATCATGATCAAGTGGCTTAGTGTTTGCTCCGATATACTTCATCGGTTGAATTTGTCGAGGAGGAATAAGATCAGGGTCCCAACAGACGAAGTACAAATCTCCATCCAAGTCACTCCCAGAGCATTCATTCGGATGAGGTCTAATGCAATGGGTCAAATAATGTTAGTGAGTAGAGTATTCCCAAAGTTTTTTATTTTTTATTTTTTATTTATTTAATTAGATGTTGTCTTGCCAAGGCAAGAGAACAAATAAAGACAAATAACACAACAACCTAGTATGCAAGTACAATATAAAATTATTTGATGAGCATTCGAAAAAAGTTAGATTTTTTCCATCCCAGGAGTGGTGAAAAGGACATTGTATGTCTGCAAACTTAACATCAAGTAGGTTAAGATAACAACATTTATATTTATACTATATATAAGAGGATTTTCTTCTTTTAACTGGTCTTTTTTGTGATTCAAAAATATCTTCTTTAATGAAAGGTAACTTTATTTAGAAATAGGATCATAAATGTCAAATAACACATTTCATTTTGAATTCAAAAAGAAAATTTCTAAAATTTAAGATTTTTTTTTCTTTTCACGTTCAAAAAAGAAATTATAATTACTGCTTATCTCAAAATTTTATCGTTTTTATTTGTTTGAAATATATATATATATATATATATATATATTTTAAATTATAATAGATGTAAATTATTAACCTTTATCCAAAAAAATAAAAGAGTCTCGCGCTTGCACAGAGGCTAATATTATATTTGGACAGACAACCTATGATCATGGTAATTAACCTACTAGAGGAGAATATGTTGCAAATTATTTAAATAAGATACATATTATATCCATGCATGCAACATACAAGTATAAATGGATCATTATATATCTTACATATGCATGTCTTTGTAAGTACGTAAAGGTATTCAAAAATGTGTATAAAGCTGATGCTGGCATAGGATTATGTATAAACACTAAATGTACATGCATTTGTCTATGCAAATATTACAGGATTTCATGCTTTAGAATTATCTATTAGAGTTTGGCTTACCTCTAGTACATTTTTAATTAGACATGTCATTTTATTTTAAATATACAATGGTAAGTGATAGTGAGTTTAATCCCCACATTTTATTTAGTTAATAAATGATGTGACAGTCTTTCATTAAAACAAATGGAGATTTAAAAAAAAAAATACTGATTGTAAGTCAAATTCTATCTAGTATGGAATATCACAGTATCACCTTTTCCCCTTTTGGGGAAAAACAACACAATCTGCCAGGTGGTGCAAATCCGGCACATCAACAGCCTTTAGAACACGCACATCTCCTGGATGCAGACATGGGTTTTTAGCAACAACTACCTCACCCTCAAAAATTAAATTTTTTGGGTTTGAGTTGCTTGTGCGAAACATATCGGAGAAACCATTAGAGAGCTGCCTACTAGACAAGAAATTTGGACAAATACTTCACCATATTCCAATGTCCTGGTCTCATCTAGGCATCCCATCATACATCTTCCATTTGGAATAAATATCCTACTTTTGAGCCGTAATTCTAGCAACTTAGATGTACGAAGTGTTTGTAGCATCATTGAAAGAAATGGTTCAGCATCAGGTTGATAACCACACAAAAGCATTTCCTTAAGAACCTTTTTCGTCTCTCCTGGGAATATGGATTCCAATGCTTCCTGTGAGCTCAACGGATCTGTTAACAAGGCATCTAGTTGATCTATTGCCTCCTTTTGCTTCTTTTCAAAAACTCGATCCTTAACTCGGAGGGTAGACAAAAGAGTGATTATTTGACGATTAAGAAAACAAGGTCGATACCTACTCCATTCCAAGACATCTAGTTTTATGTTTTCTAATTTGTACTTACACATGCTCTTTCTCAATGACAACTTTGAAGAAGTTGGATCAACAGCCACAACACCTTTGTACCCACCATATCGAATTTGAAAAGCAGATGGAACATAATTTTCTAGCCCACATTTTGCAGCCACCTCTCTAGCCAATTCTGCAGATATCTTACCTATACCATCAGAGAAACAGTATGGGATTCCATTCCTTACAACTTCTACATCAGGAATATTTTCAACTTCCTGCCTACTAATGCTCACTGTTTCTCTTGAAGAGCTGAAAGATTGACCCAATCTGGCAGCATATTTTGCCACATTCCTGATCTTGTGAAAATCACCCATCCAATCTCTGATATCTGCTGCAGTCAGACCAGGTCTTGAAGCAAACATCCAAATAGAATTTTCTCGTAATTGACTGTTAGAAAAGGCAAGAAATTCAAACTTCTTAGCACCGATAACTATGCCATTTCATAAAATGGATAGTATCCTATCATAAATGCCGGTTCGCCTCTCCCCTTTTGCCGAAGATGCACAAGATGATATAACTGTTGCATGCAGTTTATCCAAGTCCTCATCAACAAACGAAACACGAAGAAAGTCATCAATATACTTATGATACTTGCGTAACACACGATTGGAGAGATTCACCTCTGGGCCCCAGAAATATACTTTAGATGGAGTTATTAAAACCCTGTGTACGTATACAAACCCATCATCTAAAGGCTTAGCAGTAGGTTTAGGAAGTTGATTCGAATTGGCGTATTTCTTGTACTGATCCTTCACCCAGCTTACAGGTTCATAGCAGCATTCTTTCACATTAGACAGTTTGTCCAAGGCACTTTCTATATACACAATTGATATTCTCTTAGGATCGACCAACCGATAAAAATTAGCATCAATTGCTTGGCCAGGAAGACAGCCATGCTGAATTAAAGAGTTGATCTTGAACAAGATTTTATAAGGCAAGTCAAAGCCTTCTGGAAGATTCACAATAGGGACTAGTCCTGAACTGCAAGAGAGAGTAGAACCTCGCATCAAAACAAAAGGGCCTTCATTTTTCTTATAAGAGACAAAATCACCATGAAATTTTGGAAGCTGATCCTTCTGGGGAACCTCCAAACATAAAGCAGAAGATTGGCCAATGCAGCACGACGGAGTGAAATCAACTTCTCGGACCCAATGACGAGTATGATCTTCCACATAAATCCGAGGAGCTCCAACTAACTAACAATGCAGAGAAAAATAATTTGTTAGAATGTTAACTAACTACAAAAAAAGCATGGTGCATGAGCAGAAAATTGTGAAAAATTATAATTAATGTTTAAACTATCTAACCTGAATGAGAAGAAACTTTTTAGCTTGAACACGTGA
Source organism: Castanea sativa (assembly GCF_040712315.1). Taxonomy (NCBI): domain Eukaryota; kingdom Viridiplantae; phylum Streptophyta; class Magnoliopsida; order Fagales; family Fagaceae; genus Castanea; species Castanea sativa. The sequence goes on along the minus strand of NC_134015.1, from coordinate 24,076,943 downwards.
TTGATGGTGCTGAATCTGCCAAATGTTCTCATAAGAGATTTCAAGCTTGTACTTTTCAGAAAGATAAGGGAAATGGAAGTTCAAATTTCTCTTCTTCGAGTCAAATTCGACAAAAACATTTTCCTGTTTCCAGAGCACAGAAAAACTTTCCCTTGAAGTCTGATAACCAAAGTGCAATGCTATATTATACATGGTATATTATCTATAGCACAGAAACTGGTGTTGATTATTGAAGAAGACTATGAAAAAGCAAAGCAAAGCAAAGAGAGAAGTAGAGAAAATATGTTGCAGTGAAAGAAGAAAGGCTAATGATCAAACTATATATAGAGAGAGTAGAGAGCAGTGAACTGTCGTGATATATGAGCAGTGAATATGTTGCATGATAGCTGCTCGACAGCTTCTCATTCTATCGAGATCCTCTTGTATGCATTGCTTTTACATGTTTTGCATCTTTCTATTATCTTGTCATCCATAGCATATTTTAAGATTCTACATGTTAGAGGGAGAAATACATACCCTTGTAAGGGGAGATATGTTTCATCTTGTTAGGGGGAGTGCTTACCTCCTTCTTCTTGTACAACGGTCTTGTGACTATATTTACGTACATTGTGCTTATCTTTTATATATATATATATATATATATATATATATATAATGATGTATGTCTTCTTCACCTACCTCTACATATGTTTTTTTTTCTCTCTTTATGCACATGTTTCTTTATTGTATGTAATCTTTTATTTTTGTTTTGCACTGAGATGCCGTGATGAGTTTTATTTAAATGTTTTAAAAATACAGGTTGTCAAGGTCTTCCATGCCATAAACTCTCTTCTTGCAATATTTTTCAAGAGTTTGTGTTAAGATAGATTTTATTGTATTCTACAAGTGAGTATGAGTTGAGTGATTTATGACTTCTCTCCTATGTTCATTTGTTTGTTGTGATTTTGTCACAGATTGCCAAATGGGGAGATTGTTATGACATATGTGATTCATGTTAGGAACATATGTCACCATGTATTGAACATATGTCATCATGTAGTGGCTAATCCTTTAACAAAACCCACTTTACTTGTAATTGGGTAGATCTAAGATGTGTTCAATGCTTCAAGAAACAATGTTTCAAGTTTAAGTATTTAAGCCATAAACTTCTCTTTACTATAGTGAATTTTTTTCCGGGAAGGTTTCCCTCTAGGTTTTTTTACTATGAAACTAGTTTGTTTTATTAGTTTTCCTATGTCATCATATTTTGTCTTATTTACTTTTTTGCTGAATATGATTTTGACATGATATTGATACTTGTTTGTTTTAACAAGATTTATTTATAATAAATCTAATTAACAACTTGGGTTTAAAACTGTTAAGTTTATTTAGACCCCTTAAAACAACCAGATTAACCTAGTTATTTAGCCAAGTTATTAACTTAGGTAAATTATGCAAATCTAGGTTAACACAAATATATCATATCATGCAAAGCAGCGGAAATATAAAGAACACAATGATATGATGACCTAAGAAAACCAAATCGGTAAAAAATCTAGGAAGGATTTAACCTAGCTATCCTCAAGGTAAAACTGAATCCATTATGAAAGAATCGAAATTTTTACAATAGGGACTTAGACCACTAACATCCTATTGCTACCCACTAGTAAAAAACTTACTGACATGACCACGTGCAAACTCCGAGACCATGGACTCCTTCTTTCTTGGATTCTCCAGCAAGCACAAGCACTCCTGCTTGTATATCTTTAAACTCTTAGTGCAGCAATTGAATGATCATTAAGTTCTTGACATAATCTTGATTCTTGATAACCCTAAGTATATGTGAAGGCAAACACCTCTAGATCTCACAAGAGATTCACGTACACAGCATAAACAACAAAAAAGACTCTAGAGAGATTTTGGGTACAAACCCTAGAGACAAAACGAGGCACTCTCTTCTCTCTCTTAGAAGCCTTTAAAAACGTGCTTAGGGTTTCCTTTATATAGTGGGAGAAGTAGATCTGAAACCCTAATCCTAAATGGGCTTGAACTGCTGCTTGGGCCGACTTAAAATGCTATAGAAAATTCCTAATCTACGATTCTCGATCGATCGAGTCTATTCTTCAATCGATCAAGCTGTGTAGAAATAGAACAGTAATTTCCTGTAACTACTCGATTTCAAACTTACATTAAACCAAACTTTGAGCAAGTCTAAACCTAGACTAAAAATTTTGATCATGGTTTGCCAACACAATACACATTGAAGTTCTAATACATTAGTCCCTAAGGTCTTTAGAACCTAATAATCTCCCACTTTGACAATCCGTGACAAAACACATCACAAACATAAAATGCTCAAAGTTACAAAAAACCCAATCAGATTTAAAAAGCACTAAACTCAATTCAACCTAACCACTATTTATCACTTGCAAATGTAGACAGTAGCCACAACTGAATTAACCTGTATATTCCTGAAACACTCAACAAATGCATAAACGCATGTGTGGAAAATACAAGTAAACCAATATGAAACACAATATAAAAACAAAAGTAAACTAATGCTCTGTTCGTTTCGAAGTAAAATATTTTCAAAAGTAAAATATTTTACAGGTAAAGTATTTTACTGAAAACATTTTAATTTTACGGTGTTTGTTTGTATACGTTAAAAATGAAACAAATTTCCCATTCTCACAACCCATCAAATCCAAGCAACCACCACTAGATCAGTAAAAACCAACCCACCACCAATACATGAATCACTGGGGAATAGGTACGCTCTAATTACTTTCAATTTGTAAACAAATTTACCAAAACATCAGGCATAATAAAGATGACATAATAACCACTAGTAATTGGTCAGTACATCAACTTGGTACTTCTTCAAATTTTAAAATTAAGTGGATTGTCTCACACTTCTTCATTGTCACTTGCAGATGGTCTACAATTGTGTATCAGCTGCCAGGAAGAACAAATAATGAGATAAAAAAACCACTGGCACACCAACCTCAAAAAACGCTTGAAACAGAACTCAATAGCATAAGAAGAAAACCACCCAAACCACCACCGTAGTGACTTGAACCCAACACCTGACCATTTATATCCACCTATTGGAGAGGAAAAACATAAAAAAAGATGGCCAACCACCCACTGCAACCCACAACAGAGTCACCACCACAATCCATTTTAGCTACCTACAAACCATTTCAGCTACCCACCAAAACCCATAACTCAGCTACCACCAAGACTCACAAAACATCCCAGCCATCCAACACAACCCACAAACCCAGCCACCCATGACCCATAAACCATCCAAAAACCCAAATCGGTAAAGCCACACAGCAATAAATGATAAAAAAACAAAAAAACCAAAACTGAGATTAAAAGAATGAATCAACGACGGTGGAGGTGGCCAAGACACAGTGGGGCAGACGACTACGGAGGATAATGGAAAGAAAAAAGAAAAGAGAAAAAAAAAAACTCAGGGAGGTGAACCAGTGGGTGGTGCTGACAGCGATGGAGATGCAGTTGGTGATGAGTGGCGCTGATGAGTGGATCAGGGGCCGATGAATGAATCAGTGGAGGTCTAGTTTGTGGAAGGGAAACTTTGATGTTGAGAAAGCAGTGTCAAGAGAGTAGGGAGAGATGACTGAGTGACTTTTGTAAAATATTTTACACTTGTTTTAAGCGTAAAATATTTTACAGTTGGTTGGCCTGATTTTCCATTTTGACTGGAAAATATTTTACAATTGGTTGGCCTGATTTTCCATTTTGACTGGAAAATATTTTACAATTGGCCATATTTTACATCAAAACAAACACAGTAAAAAGTGTAAAATATTTTCAGAAAAATATTTTACTTCAAAACAAACAGAGTGTAACTCTCCTCCTAAGTTAGATACATCAAAAAGTTTTTATATTCTCTCCAAAAAAAAAATCAACTCCCCCTAAACAAAACAAATAGGATTCCAAAAGACATTTCACCTAGTTCTCTCCCTTTTTGTCACGTATTGACAAAGACAACCGAATCCGAAGGTAGACAGAAAATATACGCAACAGAGAAAAAGAGAAAAAAAGGGAACACAAAATTCAAGCTCTATAGAAAATAGAGGCAACTCCCACTATGAAGAGCAACAACTCCCCTTATGAACAACAAAGGTTAAAAAAACTTTTCTCCCCCTATAGAAATAGGAAAAACAAAACAAGTTTTGGGAAAAACAATTTTGGGGAAAACTAGGAAGTGGGGAAAAATAAAAAGACACAAACCAAACTTAGAACCTAAGCTGAGGATGCACATGAAGAAAAATATTCTCTCTTTCAATAAATGCAAACTTGACACTATGTGACCCATAAACAGTTGCATGAGTAGAGAGAATATTTGCACATTAATTATCCATCATATCTCTTAAAAAAAATATTTTTTATAGTTCACACATAAAAATAGCATATACTAGAAAGTACAAAGGACTCAAAAATTAATCAATCAATTTTTAAATCAAGTTAAGTACCCAATTTAGCAGAGTGTATGCATGGTATGTGTGAAAACAATGAGAGATATGATTGTAAAACTGCAAGATGGATACAGAAAACAATGCAATGCATGTGAATCCTAAACACAAATGATGCATGAAAAAAAGAATTTGGTCAAATACTTAAAAACTGAAAATTTTTCAATTTTGATTGATCGAGCATCGATCGAATATCAATCGAGCCAGGCAAATTCAAACCAAAATTTTTATCGCAATTTCGATCGGTTGAGAGACAGTTTCGATTGATTGAAAATCTAGAAAATTTAAAATTTTGAAAACAAAGCATTGTAATGCAGAAACTCCTCAAAGCATAATATTTCATGAATGAAATGCATGAGTATGAGATTAAAAGTTTTTCAAAAACACATGATTCAACCCAGATCTTTAAAAATAGAGATTTTCAAACTCTTAACCATATTTTGCATCAAACACTATAGAACATATAATCTTGGATGGCCAAACCAAATTCACACACAATATCATGTACCAAGTTTAACAAAGAGTAACTTGTATAGTGTGTACAACTAGTAAAAGCTTGAGATACATGTTAGGTGATATGTAGATAAAAATCAATCACAATTTCTACAAAATCCATCACATACCTTTAAAAGAGACTAACCCTCAAAGGGTTACATCATATAACTCTCACATCTCCTAGAAAACAAGCTTGCAATCATGTAAGTTTCTTGAATTGCCTCATAATGTACACATCAATTTTATTTGATCAGAAACTTATTAAAAATTAGCTGGGATAATGTACACACCAATTTTAATTGATTGATTGAATTATAGCCCAATAATGTACATACCAATTTTAGCATTTAAATCGAGGCTACACCTTATATTCTTTTTGTGGATGTGCTACACTTTCTCGAGCACAAAATCTTACGATATGCACTAAGGTGTTCATGATTGACTAGTAAATAGTGGTGAGATGGTTATTTATGCCTTTCTCATTAAGATCAAGTCTGACAATTAAAGGCATATGATTTCAAGATCAAGACAAAATAATAAAAAAATATAAACATCTTCCCACACAGCATGCACTACAAAGCTCAAACTAGTAAAGTGCAAGAAAGTAAGCTCATCCAAGCTAAACAAGGTACATAAACATGTTATGTAAAGATAATATGGTCAACCTTGATTACAAATCCATGATATGTAATACAAAACAAATAAAAATCTTTTTGGTTTTAAAAAAATTTTATGACCAAAACTAAAAGCACACATTATGCTAAATGATTAAAAATGCAAATACAATGCATGACAATGCTTAACTAAGCTATAGAGGGTACACAAACAAGAAATATCAAATTATTAATTAACCCTTGAGTACATGTACAAACTAGTACATACTCACACAAAATTAGAAATAGCTTAGCACTTATATAACACATACTATTCAAGTTTTTCCACAATGTCAAGCATGTTCTAAATCAAGAGAGAGATATCATAATTCATGTAATCCTCAAAAAAAATAAAACTAGACACAAAATAAAATATTTGTCTTTTTTGAAAATTTTCAATGTTTTTGGATTTTTGAATAATCAAAACAACCTATGAAAATAAAACAACCAAAGACCAAAATAAAACATGTCCACAAACAATTGAAAGAATTAAATTAAGGACAAGTACACAACACTCACCTTAGAGAATCTTTTCTCACCCATATAGCACGAGTTTTGGGCTTTGTAGGTGAAAATCCATGTGAAACAGAGTGTATTTGAGGTATTACACCAATTTTCTGAGAAAGACTGAAATCTTGCAATTTGTTTTCACAAGCCAACAAGCTTAAATTTTTCAAAAGCATATGAAACAATTTATATGGACTTATGACAGGAGAAATATCATCACATATCCTAGATTGAAACAAAGAATTTTTAAATTTCAATTTATGACAATTAGGACGAATATGATTGGAGACACCATAGAAGTGACAAACAGGAACAAATTTAGGAATATCAGTATTCCTAATAGCAAATCTAGTCTCAGATTTTGGTTTTTGCCTCAACAAAGAACAATTTGGTCTAATATGACCAACAACACCACAAAGGTGACAAGTAGGCACAAAAACAGATTTGTTATGCTCTTTAATAGTAGATTTAGACATAGGTTTAGAAACTTTAGCGTCTACGTCAAAACTTTTACCTTTGTCTAACCTAGAAAAATAAACATTTTCTTTATTATTCCTCTTGAAAAGAGGGATATAAACTTTCTTAGTTTTAGGCTTAAGAGAAACAGAAACACTTATGTTATCAACAGCAGGCTTGGTACTAGTCAAATTTTCAATTTTAGCTTTAGATTCAACTAACTCTTGTTCTAAGCTTTTCATCTTCTCATCTTGAGAGGAAATTTGATTTCTCAAAAATTCATTTTTTTTATTAGATTCATCTAATCTAACAATCAATTCCTCTTTTTCAAGATTAGCCAATTTTAACTCTTCCTTGAATTTCTTAGCAATTTTCATAAATTTCAACAATTCCTTATGAAGAGTTTCACAGGCATCAATAAAATCAATAGAAACAACAGTGTCTTTTTTATTCAAATCATCACAATCAAAAATAGTAAGACACTTAAAATTATCCATGATAGCAGGGATCAAAGATCAGCTCTTAGATCAAAAGATTTAAAACAAAAGAGCTACCCGCTCTGATACCACTTGTTAAGTTTATTTAGACCCCTTAAACAACCAGATTAACCCAATTATTTAGCCAAGTTATTAACTTAGGGAAATTATGCAAATCTAGGTTAACACAAATATATCATATCATGCAAAGCAGCGGACATATAAAGAATACAATGATATGATGACCCAAGAAAACCAAACCGGTAAAAAATATGCGAAGGATTTAACCTAACTATCCTCAAGATAAAATTGAATCCACTATGAAAGAATCGAAGTTTGTACAATAGCGACTTAGACCACTAACATCCTATTGCTACCCACAAGTAGAAAACTTACTAACATGACCACTTGCAAGCTCCGAAACCACGGACTTCTTCTTTCTTGGATTCTCCAGCAAGCACAAGCACTCTTGCTTATATATCTTTAAGCTCTTAATGCAGCAACTGAATGATCATTAAGTTCTTGACATAATCTTGATTCTTGATAACCCTAAATATATATGAAGGTAAACACCTCTAAATCTCACAAGAGATTCACATACACAGCATAAACAACAAAAAAGACTCTAAAAAGCTTTTGAGTATGAACCCTAGATACAAAAAGAGGCACTCTCTTCTCTCTCTTAGAAGCCTTTAAAAACGTGTTTAGAGTTTCTTTCATATAGTGGGAGAAGTAGATCTGAAGCCCTAATCCTAAATGGGCTTGAACTGCTGTTTGGGCCGACTTAAAATTCTGTAGAAAATTCCTAATCCACGATTTTCGATCGATCGAGTCTATTCTTCGATTGATCGAGCCGTGCAGAAATAGAACAGTAATTTTCTGCAACAACTTGATTCCAAACTTACATTAAACCAAATTTTGAGCAAGTCTAAACCTAGACTAAATGTTTTGATCATGGTTTGCCAACATAATACACATTGAAGTTATAATACATTAGTCCCTAAGGTCTTTAGAACCTAGCAAAAACTTATTAATTCTATCAATTGGGGTCTAAATTTCCTAACAGTTCTTATATCCTGACATGCAACACGGAGGCATGTCATATTGCATGTCAACCCTATTACGATGTGTGCCCTTAAATCCTATTGTATGATGCTATGTATTTTATTATGTATGACTTAATGTTGTGTTTAATAAAGTTATTTTGCTATCGTCTAAAATAATGGTAACATGAATATTGGGACATTATCATATAGTCCATGAGAAGCATAGTATGTGATTTATGTGAAAAGTCACAGAAGATATAAGTCACAAGTTCTTTGTAAATTCAGAATTTTAGTTCATAGTCGATGATGAAAATTGGACATTTCATTTGCGAAGATTATAACATATCAACTAAGAAGATTTGTCTTGATCATGAAAATGGAGATTTCTAGTTGATATGTTGATATGTTTTAAGAATTAAAACATATTGAACAGGACTGGTGTGAGATTTATTATTCTCCTAATGACTGTCAAATGAATAATAAACTCACGACTTATATTTGCGTGAACTCTTAATCATGAGAGAATAATAGACTTGATCATGAGGTGTAGGTTGCTTTGATATATCAGGAGTGAAATTTAGTGTAACGGTCAAAATCTCAGTATGTTGGGCAACCACATTTAATGTTGATGGAACATATATTCTCAAGATGAAATTTATAGTCTCTTAACGGAGATACAAAATATTCCCTTGAAATAAGTTTAATGGGTATGTTATTCAGAATGTTAGGCCTAACTACTTTAGTAAATAGTTACTAAAGTATATATTTATGAAATTGGATTTCATAAATATATGATGAATAACTCAAATGATTAAACTGGGTACTCAAGGATAAGATGTAGTAATTTACAAAGTGGCAGTCAACATTCATGACTTTGTGTTACTACGAATATTTTATGAAGGGGTTGCATGTACAATAAAGTCTTGGGATATAATTTATAGATAAAGCCTAAAGTGCAACTATATTTATATAGTTGTATTAAATATAGGTAATGGTAACTTTGTACTTGTCAAGAGTTAACAGAAAAGCCCAAGGCCCATTGAAGCTAGTGTCTTATTGGTCCCTTTTGGTCCTACTCCAAGCCACACATTTAAGCCCAATTGGAAAGATCTAAAGGCCAACCTAATTAGATAATCGGTTAGACACAAAGGGAAATATACACTGAATTTTCTGTAGAGAATTTTGAAAGAACACTATTGTGAAGTGGTGCATGGAAGTGTTAGACACTTTGACATTTTCTCCATTTGAAACTAATTGAGAGACCACACATCTTGGGCATTAGTGGAATTAGAATGAAGACTGAAAGTGTTCCCAAGTGCTTCTGATCTTCATTTTGAAATTTATCGCTTCAAGGTACACTCTCTTGTTCTCAAATTCTAAAACTTATATAGTACATGTTAACTTTTATGAATGAAGTAGATCCGTTATTTTTTGGCTACGCACATTCATATTTTCCATCAAATGATATCAGAGTGGTCTTCATTTCATATCTGTTTAACGTGTTTATAGTTTTGAAATTATAGACAATAGTTTTATGTTGTTAGAAAATAATTTTCTACATGGATGTTGAAATTATTGTTTTTGATAAAAACTGATATTGATGTTATAAAGTTGTTTAATTTATAGTTTAAGTATGTTAAACTGAACTTTAAGGCTATAGCATCAATGTAATTCAGTTTTGATATCAATTTATGTTCATTATGATCATATGTTGGTTGTTTTGTACATGAAAACGTGGAAAAACTGTCTTAGAAAAATTCTGGGAAATTCAGAATTCGCGACGCTCGATCGATCAAGGATCTGTCGAGAATCTATCAAGCTAACAGAAGATCTCTCGATCAATCAAGAATCTGTCAAGCATCGATCGAGCTTCATACAATTGATTCTCGATTAATTGAGAACCTATTGAGGAGCGATCGAGCAGACAGAAGGTTTCTCGATTGATTGAGAATCTATCGAGAATCGATCGAGCTTCGTAGAACTTTTTCTCGATTGATCGAGAGTCTGTCGAGGATCGATCGAGGACTGTGGAATCAGAATTTTCTAAGTGTTTTTATATATATTAAAAGCATGTAAATGTGTAATTAGTTTATGCATGTTTTAAATTTAAAAATCTTTATCTTAAAACATCTAATGGGAGAGAGATACAAGGGTTGGATCTCATGGCCTCCATTGTTGGTTTATAGTAGTGTGAAATATATAATTTGTCTTTGTCTCGAGCTTAGTATTCCATGCGGAGAGTATTTATTTCATGGTCCTACAGGTTTGGATTTCTTGGTTTATAGTGGTTTGATCAAATGCCTTGTCTTAGCTTCGAGCTTTGCATTCCATGCGGAGGGTGTTTTATCATGGTACTACCAAATAAGTCTGTTAAAGAGATGATATGTGGCTACACATGATTCTAGACAATAGTATACACTAGACTAAGTATTATAATATCTTCTATGTTGAGTTCTTACTATTATTACTTAGAGGCTAAATTTAAAAATGACATATTATTAGTGTTTGATAAGAGTTATCATAATAGCACTAATAATGAGAATAGTTCTCAATCAATCATAGTATTTAATGTTCACTCTATGCTGAGGGATATTGAATATAGGATTGGGTTGTCGTTACATATATCATGTTATGGTTTTATTAAGGTTCCATGCTATATGTTTATATGCTAAATTGATAATGTCCAGTTTACTTATTATATTCATGTTTATTATTTTCAGATTTGAACATGACATCATTTAGCCTACTTGTTTCTATTCTTAATTAAAACAAATTGACTGGATCCAACTATGTTAACTGGAAAAGAAATTTGGACATTGTTTTAACAGCTGAAGAGCACAAATATGTGCTTACTCAACCATGTCCTAGCTTTCCTTCATTACATGCTCCTTTTGAAGAAAAACAACGATATGATTGTTGGCAGAAATTTAATGAAATGGCCAAGTGCTATATCCTAGCATCCATCTCAAATATTCTACAGCATCAAATGCAAGATGTAGAACTTGCTTTGGACATTATGCATAGTTTGAAGGAGATGTTTAGGGAGCAAGGCTGTTCAGCAAGGTAAGAAACCATAAGGCAAATTTATAATACCAAAATGGTTGAAGGTACTTCAATGAGAGAGCATTGTCTTACAATGATCTCTAATCTGAATACATTAGAGGTTTTAGATGCCGACATTGATAGAGAATCCCAAGTGGATATGATACTCCAGTCACTACCGGAACCATTCAAGGAATTCAAACTGAATTACAATATGAACAAAAAGATTTATTCTTTGTTTGAATTAATGAATGAGTTAGTGGCGGCAAAAGGCATCCTTGGTACTTCTAGTGTTGAAGCCAATGTGGGTGAAGCTTCTACTTTTCAACCCAAGTTGAAAGGCAAAGGTAAGAAGAAGAAGAAGAAGAAGAAGAAGAAGGACTTCACTAAGCAAGAGGGTAAGCAAATTGTCTTAAGGGTTGCCGATAAAGGAAAAAAAACTCAAAGGAAAGTGTTTTCATTATGGTGAGAAAAGACATTGGAAGAGAAATTGTCCAAAGTTTAAAGCTGCCAAGAACAAGGGCATGAAAACTTCATTTCTTCTTGAAATATGTTTGGTATAGAATCCCACAGATTCCTAGTGTGTGTGGATTCTGGTTGTATTAATCATATCTGTAATTCTTTGCAGGTGTTTGAGGAGACCAGAAAGCTGAATAAAGGAAAATTGTTTCTAACCTTAGCGGATGGGAGTAGAGTTCTAGTTGTAGCTGTTGGTGTTATTAATTTATGTTTTAGTTCTAGAGTTTTAATATTACAAGACTGTCTGTTTGTACTTAATGTTCGTAGGAATTTGATTTCTGTAACTTATTTGGGTAAACATGGGTAATGTATTATCCTAAAAGACAATGTTGTAATAAAGAAGGATAAAATATTTATCTGTTCTGGCAATATTGTGGATGATCTTTATATTTTAACTCCTGATAAGCATAAATTATACAATTATGAATTAGATAATAATTCACATGTGAAATCATTAAAGAGAAAGTTTCCTTCTACTAGTGAAGCATATCTTTGGCACTAGCGTTTAGGTCATATTAATTCAAACAGAATTCAAAGACTTATCAAAGATGGACTTTTAGGGCCCATGGACTTTAATGAATTTTCAGTTTGTGAATCTTGTTTGGAAGGTAAAATGACCAAACGACCTTTTAATGCAAAAGGTAGAAGAGCTCAAGATTTGTTAGAACTAGTACATTCAGATGTATGTGGTCCTATGTCAATCAAAGCAAGAGGTGGTTATGAGTATTTCATTACTTTCACTGATGATTACTCTAGATTTGGTTATATGTACCTAATGAAATGGAAGTCCAAAGCTTTTGACAAGTTCAAAGAGTTTAAGGCTGAAGTTGAAAATCAATTGGGTAAACGCATAAAGGTCATTCGATTTGATCGAGGTGGCGAATATCTTCTTAGTGATTTTAAGGGTTACTTGACTGAAAATGAGATTATATCTCAGTTGACTCGACTTGGAGCTCCACAACAAAATGGTGCAGCAAAAAGAAGGAATAGGACTCTTTTAGATATGGTAAGATCCATGATGAGTTATTCAACTCTACTAATTTCTTTTTGGGGATATGCCTTGAGTACTGCAATGTATCTTCTGAATTTAGTACCTTCGAAGTCTGTTCCTAAAACACCTGTAGAGTTGTGGAATGGGCGTAAGCCTAGTATGAGACATCTCCATATTTGGGGTTGTCTAGCACATGTGTTAAAAGGAAAGTCTGACAAGTTACAGTCTAAAACAGAAGTGGTTTTCTTTGTAGCGTATCCAAAAGGAACAATTGAAGGATTATTCTATGGTCATAAGGATAACACAAATGCCAAATTCTTGGAAAATGACTATATGAATAATTTCACTTTTAGAAGTAGAGTTGTCTTGGCTGAAATGAATGAACCTGTAGTTAAACAACCAATGGATGAAACTAGGGATGATGTGATTGTATTGGATACACCACAAGATATTACTCATGAGATGTCTAGTACACAAGAGCCTCGTCGTAGTAGGAGAATTGTTCAGCCTCCTGTGAGATTCATAAGTTTGGGAGAAACTTTTGAAGCTATCTCTGAAGAGGTAGAATTGGATCTCTACACTTATGATGAAGCAATAAATGATATAGATGTACATCATTGGGTCCAAACTATGAAATCTGAATTGGATTCTATGTATTCCAATCATGTGTGGGATCTTGTAGATGTGCCTCACGGCATTAAACCTGTTGGTTGCAAATGGGTTTACAAGAAGAAGAGAGGGATAGATGGAAAGGTTGAAACCTTTAAAGCAAGACTAGTGGCAAAAGGATATACACAAAAAGAAGGTATTGATTATAATGAAACTTTTTTGCCAATAGCCATGCTTAAGTCTATCAGAATTCTTTTATCCATTACTGCTCATTATGATTATGAGATTTGGCAAATGGATGTCAAGACTACATTTCTTAATGGCAATCTTGAAGAAGAAATCTACATGTTACAACCAAAATGTTTCATAGTAAAGAACCAAGAGCATATGGTATGCAAGTTGAAGAGGTCCATTTATAGACTTAAACAAGCATCTAGGTCATGGAACATCAGATTTGATCAAGCAATCAAATCATTTGGTTTTGAACAAAATCTTGATGAACCATATGTGTATAAAAGACATCAAGACAAAGTAGTAATGTTCCTAGTGCTTTATGTTAATGACATTCTACTCATCGGAAATGATGTAGGAGTAATGTTATCGGTTAAAGTTTGGTTGTCAAGCCAATTTGATACGAAAGACTTAGGCGAAGCTAACTATATTCTAGGGATCAAGCTTTGGCGAGATCGAAAGAATAGGATGTTAGGTTTGTCACAAGCTGGATATATAGATAAAGTTCTAGAACGGTTTAGCATGCAAAACTCCAAGAAATGACTACTTCCTTTTAGACATGGAGGTCTTCTGTCTGATGACGAAAGGCCTAAAACTCAAGAGGAAGAAAACATGATGAGGCAGGTTCCTTGTACTTCTGCGATAGGAAGTCTCATGTATACTATGCTTTGTACTAGACTGGATATTTGTTATTCAGTTGGCATAGTCAGCCGATATCAATCAAATCCATAACCAAAACATTGGCAAGCTATAAAGCATATTCTCAAGTATCTACGGAGAACGAGAGATTATATGCTTATTTACCGTTGTGAGGATTTGATTGGCTATACAGATTCAGATTTTCAGTCGGATTTAGATTTCAGAAAATCCACATCGGGATGTGATTTCACCTTGGGAGGTAGAGCCATAAGTTTGAAGAGTGTTAAGCAATCTTGTATTGCGTACTCTACTATGGAAGCTGAGTATGTTGTTGTTTGTGAAGCAGTAAAGGAGGTTGTTTGGCTCAAGAAATTCCTTTCTGATCTTGGTGTTATGAGAATTGAGCAAGTTCCTATTACATTGTTCTGCGACAATAGTGGAGCGGTTGCATAATCCAAGGATCCAAGGAATCACAAGAAAGGAAAGCACATAGAGAGAAAGTATCACATCATTTGAGACATTATTGCTCGTGGAGATGTGGCGGTAGCAAAGATTGATGGTGTAAAGAATCTAGTGGATCCCTTTACCAAAGCCTTGCCTCAAAGGACTTTCGAGTCACATTAGAAGGAGATGAGAGTTAGATTAGTGCACAATAGTCTTTAGTACAAGTGGGAGATTGTTAGGATGTGTGCCCTTATATCCTATTGTATGATGCTATGTATTTTATTATGTATGACATTATGTATGACTTAATGTTGTGTTTAATAAAGTTGTTTTGCTATTGTTTAAAATATTGGTAACATGAATATTGGGACATTATCATATAGTCCTTGAGATGCATAGTATGTGATTTATGTGAAAAGTTACAGAAGATATAAATCACAAGTTCTTTGTAAACTCAGAATTTTAGTTCATAGTCAATAATGAAAATTGGGCATTTTTTCTGCGAAGACTATAACATATCAACTAAGATGATTTGTCTTGATCATGAAAATGGAGATTTCTAGTTGATATGTTGATATGTTTTAAGAGTTAAAACATATTGAACAGGATCGGTGTGAGATTTATTATTCTCCTATCGACTGTCAAATGAATAATAAACTCACGACTTATATTTGCATGAACTCTTAATTCTAAGAGAATAATGAATATGATCATGAGGTGTAGGTAGCTTTGATATATCAGGAGTGAGATCTAGAGTAACAGTCAAAACCTCAGTATGTTGGGCAACCACATTTAATGTTGATGGAACATATATTCTCAAGATAGAATTCATAGTTTCTTAACGGAGATACAAAATATTACATTGAGATAAGTTTAATGGGTATGTTATTCAGAATGTTAAGCCTAACTACTTTAGTAAATAGTTACTAAAGTATATATTTATGAAATTGGATTTCATAAATATATGATGAATAACTTAAAGGATTAAACTGGGTACTCAAGAATAAGATGTAGTAATTTACAAAGTGGTAGTCTACATTCATGACTTTGTGTTACTACGAATATTTTATGAAGGGGTTGCATGTACAATAAAGTCTTGGGATATAATTTATAGATAAGACCTAGAGGGCAACTATATTTATATAGTGGTATTAAATATAGGTAATGGTAACTTTGGACTTATCAAGAATTGACTGAAAAGCCCAAGACCCATTGGAGATAGTGTCTTATTGGTCCCTTTTGGTCTCACTCCGAGCCACACACTTAAGCCCAATTGGAAATGCCCAAAATGCCAGCCCAATTAGATAATCGGTTAGACATAAAGGGAGATACACACAGAATTTTCTATAGAGAATTTTGGAAGAACACTATTGTGAAGTGGTCCATGGAATAAAATGTAGTAATTTACAAAGTGGCAGTCTACATTCATGACTTTGTATTACTACGAATATTTTATGAAGGAGTTGCATGTATAATGAAGTCTTGGGATATAATTTATAGATAAGACTTAGAGTGCAACTATATTTATATCGTGGTATTAAATATAGGTAATGATAACTTTGGACTTGTCAAGAGTTGAGAGAAAAGCCCAAGACTCATTGGAGCTAGTGTCTTATTGGTCCCTTTTGGTCCCACTCCAAGCCACACACTTAAGCCCAATTGAAAAGGCCCAAAAGGCCAGCCCAATTAGATAATCGGTTAGACACAAAGGGAGATACACACAGAATTTTTTGTAGAGAATTTTGGAAGAACACTATTGTGAAGTGGTGCATGGAAGTGTTAGACACTTTGACATTTTCTCCCTTTGGAACTGATTGAGAGACCACATATCTTGGGCGTTAGTAGAATTGGAGTGAAGATTAAAAGTATTCCCAAGCGCTTCTGATCTTCAGTTTTGAAATTCACTGTTTCAAGATATACTCTTTTGTTCTCAAATTCTGAAACTTATATAATAAATGTTAAATTTTATGAATGAAGTAGATCCGTTATTTTTCCGCTGTGCACATTCATAGTTTCCATCAAAACCTGGGTTATACAAATATTTGGGTAACTAGAGTTGGACACCTCATGTTGAATAGATCATAGAAAATGGAAGAATATAATGCAGAGAAATGGAGAACAAGAATTGATAGATTGTTGGAGACTGACACTTGTCACCTACTTATCTGAAGCAGTAAAAGCTTCCAGATAGCTTTAGTTCTAAGCTACATGTTATTATAACAGAATCTTCCAGTGGAGGATTTACCGCAAATACTATAAGCTGTAATCATTTAGTGACGTACTGAAGCTGAGGCTTAGTAGTTTATACTAAGCCTCTAAAACTGCTCAATGTTTAACAGACTCCATACAAGGGCAACAACCGTATATGAAGGTTACATGATAGTAAATAACTTGAAAGTGCCGTATCTCACCATACTGATAAATCCATAAAATCAAATCATATTTCCGAAACTAATTATGGACTATAGCGACATCTCGGCAATCTGAACGGCATTAAGCGCAGCTCCCTTGCGTATTTGATCACCACAGACAAAGATGTCCAACCTTCATATTTGAAAGTTTTCTGTTAGTTTTAAGATTTGTCAAAGTGGAAAAGCAACGATTAAAGAAAAAAAAAAAAAAGTCTGACCCATTGTTGCCCTCCTCGGACACGTCACGGCGGATCCTACCAACCGCAACATCTTCTTTGTTTGACACCTCCAATGGAGTAGGGAAGTGATTGGATACCCGATCATCAATAACCACAACAACTGGAGCATTCTTTAGAATATCCCTGGCTGTGTCCTAGTCAACAAGGAAAGAAAATGAACTATGGGTTGAACCTTCAATTAGGAGTTGCTTTTAATTGTTCAATCCGCCTTTACAGATTTCGGATGGAATTACAAACAAAATGAGACATTGTATAATGGTAATTGCCTTGACATTTTGTGCCAAAGATGATTTTCAACCTAAGAAAAATAAAAAGAGGAAAGCCCCACTATTGTTCAGCCATCACAGAACAGCAGCATCAATGCAGAGGTGTTCTGGTGTGGACACCAGAGCAGTGATGCAGGAAATTTTTGTGGGCTGAGTTATGGCTTTAAAATTTAGGTTTCTTGTTTTGAAAGGGTAGGACTCTAGGATTCAAAGCAGGGAAGGATTGTGGGACTCAGGAATGGTTGGGGTTTTGTGGTGGCATTTTTGATAGGGCAGATTAGGCAGCTGCGGCGGCAGCTTTGGCAGCAGCACAACTCTCCTTGGGTATCAACAGTCGAAAGGAGCTTTGCATGGTTTTGTAAGATATGTTTTTGGTTTTTTTTTTTTTTTTTTTAGTGTGGTCTAGGTGTGGGAGCTTTGATTTTTTGTTGTCTATTTTGAAGCGGGTGGAGTGAATCAGACACTCTCATACCAAGTTGGTGTAGATGTGTTGTGGGAAATAAGAAAGGAAAAAGAAAATCCTAGGTTTCACCACTTTACTCCCTAAGGGTGTTTGGAATCAGCACAAAGCAAGGAATCACTCTAATCAGAAATTTTCTTTATTCAAAATGCAGTGCCTCAAATGTTTAAGGAGCTACAAAGATTACAATCAATCAATTAATACATTATAAATTCCTCAATTGCAATAAAAGCGAATATAAAAAACAAAATTCAACTGGTAAAATGAGAAAAAATACGAAACAATAAAAGGGCAATGAATGACATCCCTGATCCCCATATGGAAACTATGAAAACATATATACTAGCATTCATGCTCTGGTGTCCACACCAACTTTTACTTCCCTGCAAAGGTCCAACAACCATTCCTGAGGTCCCATTTGTTGACCCCTACTAGCCCTACCACCTGCCCTATACCTGATCTTGTCCCACTACAAATACCACAAGCACATAAAGAATCCATTAATGCTATTATGGATGAGCAATGATGAAGTCGAAAAAATCACCAGTAAGCTGCAAGCACTCTTCAATCCGAGGCAACACCTGAAAAGAGAAAATAAAAGACCTAAAAGAGAGCACCGGTGTGGTGCCGGCCAAAAACCCTCCGAATGTCAAGTTAGAATTTTTTACAACCCTAGAGTGCTAGAGTTGAGTCAATTGTGCGTACCTTGATGTTTAGGGTTTCTGGGGTATTTATATTGGCATAGAATTGCCTCTCCTTTGAAGATACAACTTCCTTCTTGAACTCATTTCCATATAGGATTCTTCTTATTATGGACAAACGTGTAACGCAAGAATTTCAAGTGTACACGCTTGCGTGGAGAGAAAGCAAAAGTCGAGTCAAACATATCGGGTGACATTGAACCAAGAATCTATAAACAATTTATATAGGACGGATACTCAATGACCTACACCGTCCTATACGCATTTCCTACGGTATCAATCCGTCTTCTTCCACTCCGTCCCTTCAAGTCCGGAGGAAAGATCCGTCTCCTATTTTTACCCCTTCAGTTGCCCCCTTCACTCCTTGGATCCGTCTTTGAAACCAGACGGATTCATGGAGTGATTCATACGGCAATCTATTGAGATAGGACGGTCCTAGCGTACTATGACGAAGGACACGTGGCATGTGTTTCTGGCGAAGGACATGTGGTCCTCATTGATTAGCTATTCACCTAAAACAAGGCGTCCCTTCGTATTCCGTGCCCTTCACTCTATAAAAGCCTGCTTCTTCTCCCTTCATTTTTTCTTCCTATAAAAAATTTGCAAGCAAAGGGCCACCGTCATTTCCACCGTGCATTCTTGCCGTTCAGCTAGTCTATCCGTCATTCCGTATTTGCTAGATCTCAATTCGGTATGTACTCTAAACCTTTCTCCCGTCTTTCTCTTTATTTTATTGTTTATATATGCACTTTCTTTAGATCTGTCAATGTCTTAGGTTATACCATCATAAATGTAGGTAATGTCTAGTGCGTCAAGTAATCAATCGTTTGTCTGCGACGGGGCGGGCTACGATGAGAGATTACCGTCAGGTCCAAGAGATCCTAACACTTCAAGTGAAGAAAGGAATCCGTCCAGTACCTCTTCTTCCCTAGATGAAGTTCTGGAGACGGAGAGTTCAGAGTCGTCAAGTAGTGGCTTAGATGGTGTGGATCCCCCCGTTCAATCTATGATTGGTCCGGACGGTCTTAGAGAGTTCGTCATGCTACCCCTCTGGACGGTAAACGATTTTAGGTCCTCAATCATTGAATCCCACCTCAAAACACTTAGGACCAAGTATCAAATACCCGTTAACATCCATCTACGTCTCCCCCAAAAGTCTGAAAAATGTTACTACAGGGGGGTCGACGGTGTTGGGATCTATGAGCAAGCCCTAAAGGCAGGGCTCAGCTTCCCTTTGAGTCCTCTCCACCGTCAGCTGCTTCAATACCTTGGCCCATCCGTCACTCAGATCTCCCCAAATGCCTGGAGAGTATTCATAGGCTTAAAAGTTTTATATGGGGCCATGTCTGATGGTGCTCGAAGGTTGACGGTGGAAGAATTCTTCCACTGTTACCGTCCAATGGAGATCGTCAAGTTAAAAGGAATGTATAGTTTTGTAGCCAGAAGCCTGTTGTTGAGGCTCGTCAGTGATACACCGGACTCAAATAGAGACTGGAAGAGTAGGTATTTCTTTTTGGAAGGGGACGAATGGATGTGTCATCCAGGGGATGGCACACATATGCCCGTCGACACTACATGGGGCATAATGCCTCCGTCGGGTATGCCATTGCTTTAGTTTCCGTCTAATTGAACTTTGAAAGTTATTTTATTTTTTCAAAATCTAACCATCTTTTTTGCAGCTCGGGACCGTCCATAAGTTACCTTAGAGCAGTGGAGTTTGCTGGAGAGAATTTTCAACAAGACGAAGCTGCAAGAGAGGACGTGGGCACAACTCGTCATCCTCGATACTCTCCATTGGTATTATGACGGTCCTGAACCTTCATCTGCCGCCGGTCGTTATGATAGCAGAGTTCAAAAACGTAAGTCCGTTGTAACTCTTTCCGTCTTCCTTTAACGTTAGTATTTTTACTTTTGCCTATCTTCACATCCATCTTTGATTTGCAAAGATGGACGCTGCCAAGAGAAGAGCCTTCATCAAACAACAAGTAGCGAAGAAAAAACAAGAGGTTGGTCAAGTTAAGGGGACGGTTCCATCTATTCTGTCAAAACAAAATCAACCAAAGAAAGTGGACCGTCCTCCTTAGAAGCAGAAGACCACACCAGAACCTGTCGTGGCATTGGAGGCCGAGAAAACACCCGTCAGGCATGGAAAGGGTAAAGGCTTGATGAAGGGTCCAGTTCCCACCAGGGAGAAACCACCCGTTCTCTTTCGAGAAGACTCAAGTTATGCCCTTGAAAAACTCTCATCCATCCTGACAGCTAACGATTATGAGGACCTCGGCAACCATGCGACGGAGGTGATGGGAGAGACAGGCCTCTTTAATATTGCACAGGTAATTTTGAATCCGTCCTCTAGCTTTGTTATGCTCATTCTCATCCGTCATTTACATAGTGTTGTATTTTGCTTCTAGGCCATGCTGATGATGAAAGGGTTAATGGGCCGTTGCCTCAATCACGAGACAACCATGGACCGTCTCAGGAAGAAGAATAAGACAATGGAGGATGAGCTTCACGACCTAAAGACCTGGAAGATCAACATGGATAGGAAGCTTAAGTGCTCGGAGCAGGTCAGAGGTGAGCTGGAGAAGGAGAATGAGCATTTGCGCCAAATTTTGAAGGACAAGGAGAAAGAACTGACGGATACAAAGGCTCAACTTCACAATGCAAAAGAGGTAGCTGTCCAGGAGTATCGTGACTCTGACCTCCTTTTGGCAGAGCTTGGGAGCTCTTTCGCTGACGGATTCGATGACGCCATCCGTCAGGTGAAGTCGTCGTATCCCGATCTGGACGTGTCCCATGTCTCTATTGACGCTCAAGGGCAAACACTTGCGCAATCCTTCCGTTCAGAAAGCACAAACGATGTGTTTGCCGTCACTGCTCCAGCTGACGAAGGTCAAACTCTTCCTCCAAGTCAACCAAATAACGGTCAAATGATTGAAAACTCTTCCCCGAAGCATCAGTAGTAATCTTCTTCTTTTTTTTTTTTTTTGCGGTAAAAACTTTAACCGTTGTAATCTAATTTGTTGAACCGTCGTTTTGTAATTGTGCACATTTCATCTTATTGAATCTTGTTTGCTTATTTGCTTGCTTTTTATCCATCGAGTATTTTTAATTTACTGCTGCATGCAAGTCTAATTTGTCGCAGGGGTCCGTCCATTGTTTAACAATTTTAATCCATTAGGAGACCTGTCCACAATGTGGTCTTTGATAGATATCCATCTCTTATGCAGACACAATAGGGATCTATCCATTATGTGGACTAGACGTTTACCCATTTTAGATAATCCCGCCTACTGTGAGGACTTTGTAGATGTCCGTCCTTTATTTGGGCTAGATTTTCATCCATTTTTTAAGATCTGTCCACTTTGTGGACTTGGTTAACGTCCGTCCACTATGTGGACTTCATAGGTCCATCCCTTGGGATAATCCGTCCACTTTGTGGACTTCGTAGGTTTTTCATACAATAGGGTGACCCGTCCACTTTGTGGATTTCGTAGGTCTCCATCCTTTGGGATAATCCGTCCACCTTGTGGACTTCGTAGGTTTTTCATCTCTTGCAATGACCCGTCTACTTTGTGGACTGTAGGTCTCCATCCCTTGGGATGATCCATCCACTTTGTGGACTTTGTAGGTCTTCATCCCTTGGGATGATCCGTCCACTTTGTGGACTTTGTAGGTCTTCATCCCTTGAGATGATCCGTCCACTTTACGAACTTTGTAGGTCTTCATCCGTTGGGATGATCCGTCCACTTTGTGGACTTTGTAGGTCTTCATCCTTTGGGATTATCCGTCCACTTTGTGGACTATATAGGTCTTCATCCCTTGGGATGATCCGTCCACTTTGCGGACTTTGTAGATTTTGAGCACCATACATTTCATATATTCTAAATAAAAATTCTTCTCATTATATCAGATCGATAGACCATATTGTTAATGGAAAAGAAAACTTAGGTTCTAATAAGTAAAAACTACAACAGTTTAAAAATAAATTGGAACCAAGGGGGTAGATATTGTCTTATGTCCGCTGCACTACTGGTAGTATTTCTTCAGGTGCTCTGTGTTCCATGGATGGCTCAGTTTCCTTCCGTCTAACATATCTAAGTAGTACGTTCCTTTCCTATGCCATGAGATAATTCTGTACGGGCCTTCCCAGTTAGGACCCAGTTTTCCCTAGGAGGCATCCTTTGTAGCGCCGAGTAGTTTTCACAATACTAGATCTCCCACCTGGAAGTCCCGGTGCCTGACCTTGGAGTTGTAGTGTTTTGCCATCATGTCTTGGTATCGTGCTAGTCTTTGTACTGCTGCTGCCCTGACTTCATCTACAAGGTCAAGTTCTAAACGCAATGCTTCATTATTCTTGCTCTCGTCGTAGCTTTCCACACAGTAGCTCGCTAATCCCACCTCTGCTGGTATGAGGGCCTCAGTACCATACGCCAATCGAAACAGTGTCTCTCCTGTTGGTGTTCTTGTCGTTGTCCTGTACGCCCATAGAACACTTGGTAGTTCGTCCGGCCATATGCCCTTTGCCCCCTCGAGTTGGGTCTTGATAATCTTTAACAAGGACCGGTTCATGACTTCAACTTGTCCATTGGCCTGTGGGTGGGCGTGCGACAAGTAGTGATTTTTGATTCCCAGTTGAGAAAAAAAGTCCCGAAATGCATCGTTATTGAATTGCTTCCCGTTGTCTGAAACGAGCACCCTTAGAATCCCATATCTGTAAATAATACTTCTCCACACAAAGCTACGAATGTTTTTCTCCGTGATAGTAGCCAGAGCTTCTGCTTCCACCCATTTGGTGAAGTAGTCAATACCAACCACCAAGAACTTCAACTGCCTTACCGCTGTAGGGAATGGACCCATGATGTCCAACCCCCATTGTGCGAACGGCCATGGAGCCGTCATAGGGGTGAGTTCTTCCGTTGGCTGCCTAATGAGATTGCCAAATCGTTGACACTTGTCGCAAGTTCTAACGTACATATGGGCATCCTTTTGCATTATTGGCCAGTAGTATCCCGTTCGGAGTAGCTTATGCACTAGAGACCTTGATCCAGAATGGTTCCCACAAATTCCTTCATGGACCTCCCTCATCACGTAGTCTGCTTCCTTACGGCCGAGGCATCTTAGATATGGTCGGGAGAATCCTCTTTTGTAGAGGACGTTTTTAATCAGGATGAATCGGGCAGCTTTAACCTTCAACTTCCTTGTGTCTTCTTTGCTACCTGGCAGCTTGCCGTCTTTGAGGTACGCCATAATTGGAACCGTCCAATCGTTCTCAACGCTTACTTCCTGCATTCTAACATTATCTAATAGTGATGAAAGCTGGATGAAGGACAATACCTATTTTGGGGCGATCATAGGTTCGGTCGAAGCAGCCTTTGCGAATCGATCCGCCTCTTGGTTCTCTTCTCTTGGGATCTGAACTATCGTGAATTGGAGGTCATTAGTTCGACCCTTCACTTCCCCGAGGTACCTTCTCATTCGTTCATTCCTACAATCATAACTCCCATTAATTTGACTGGCTACGATTTGAGAATCGGAGTAGGCGACCGCCTTCCTAGGCCCAGTCGCTATTGCAAGCTCCAATCCCGCAACCAAGGCCTCGTACTCCGCTTCGTTGTTAGTAGTGGTGAAGTCCAGACGGATCATGCATTCATTTTTATCTCCTTCCGAGGTGTGGAGTACGACCCCGACACCTCCAGCGTGCTTATTGGAAGATCCGTCTGTGTGAATTCTCCATGTGGGCGTCTCTCCTGCCCCCTGCTCCTCAACGGTAGTGAATTCCGCAATGAAGTCTGCCAGTATCTGTCCTTTCACAGCCGTTCGTGGTTGGTATTGGATATCGTACTCACTTAGCTCGATTGCCCACAGAGCCATCCGTCCAGCAATTTCGGGATTGCTCTGATCCGTCGGGACATTTATGGTATGTGCTTGAAAATAGGGCTTGAGCTTTCGAGCTGCAGTCACAAAAGCGAAAGCGAGTTTTTCCATCCGCGGGTATCTTTCTTCTGCTCCTCTTAGTGCCCGGCTGATAAAGTACACGGGCTTTTGTATCTTCCTTTCTTCTCTGATGAGAGCTGCACTAACCGCTGCTGATGAGACAGCAAGGTACAGGAACAATTCCTCCCCCGGCGTAGATGGGCTAAGTAATGGCGGAGCAGAGAGATATGCCTTCAACTCTTCAAATGCTTTTTGGCACTCGTCCGTCCATTCGAAAGATCTCCTTAATGTTCGGAAGAAGGGGAGACATTTGTTCATCGCTCTAGATACGAATCTGTTTAAGGCTGCTATCTTCCCGGTCAAACTCTGTACTTCCTTTACCGTCCTTGGAGGAGACAGTTCCATAATCGCCTTTACTTTCTCTGGGTTGACTTCAATGCCTCTCTGGGATACCATGAATCCCAAGAATTTTCCCGCGGTGACTCCAAACGCGCATTTGCTTGGATTCAGCTTTATTTTGTATGTCCGAAGAGTGTTGAAAGTCTCCTGGAGGTCCCTCATATGATGAGACACCTTTACGCTTTTCACCAGCATGTCATCCATGTAAACCTGCACGTTTCTGCCAATTTGGTGCGCGAACATTTTGTTCATCAATCTCTGATACGTGGCTCCCGCGTTCTTAAGCCCGAAAGGCATTACCTTGTAGCAAAAAAGCCCCTGGCCTATCACAAATGATGTTTTCTCCTGATCAGTCTTATCCAACTTAATTTGATTGTACCCGGAGAAGGCGTCCATGAAGCTCAAAAGTTCATGTCTTGCGGTGGAGTCTACCAAGGTGTCAATGCGCGGGAGTGGGTAACTATCTTTAGGGCATGCTCTATTCAGATCCGTGAAGACGACACACATTCTCCACTTTTCGTTGGATTTCTTGACCATTACTACATTTGCCAGCCAATCAAGGTAGTACACCTCCCGTATGAAGTCTGCTTCTCGTAGCTTTTGTACTTCTTCTGCTATGGCTCGATCCCGTTTGGGGGCGAACACGCGCTTTTTCTGTCAAACTGGAGAGAAAGAAGGTGACACGTTCAATTTGTGAACTATGATTTTCGGATCTATTCCCGGCATGTCCTCATGGCTCCATACAAAAACGTCTTGGTTTTCTTTGAGGAATAACACGAGCGCTTGTCGAACCGTTTGGTCGACTAGGGTGCCGATTCTGGTGGTTCGGTCCGGCCTAGAATCATCCAGTCGTACTTCCTCCAACTCTTCCACAGGTTCTACTACTGTTCTCTGTTCCTCGATGTTCATTGCCTGTAGGTGGTCATCCATCTCCATCATGGCAACGTAACATTCCCGCGCAGCCACCTGATTTCCTCGTAGTTCTCCAACTCCGTATTCGGTGGGAAACTTGATCATCAGATGGTAGGTAGAGGTGATGGCCTTCCACGCATTGAGAGTGGGCCGTCCAAGTATGGCATTATATGCTGAGGAGCAATCAACCACGAGAAAAGAAACATCCTTGGTTATTTGCTGCGGGTAATCTCCTACCGTCACCGCCAACGTGACAGATCCCAAAGGATAGACCCTGGTTCCTCCAAAGCCAACAAGGGGCACGCTTGTTGGGATCAGGCGCTCTTTAGCAATCCCCATTTGCTGGAACGCGGGGTAATAAAGGATATCCGCCGAGCTCCTGTTGTCCACCAAAACTCGGTGGATGTTGTAGTCCCCTGCTTGTATGCTGACCACAAGCGCGTTGTCATGTGGGTGGTGAAGGCGTCGCGCCTTTTCTTCCGAAAACTCGATGCTGGGGCTATCTCGTTATGTTCCTTCTAGCAAGGAACCTGTCGACTGGACGTTTTGCACCGTCCGTAAGTAGGTCTTTCTAGCCTTTTTGGACGACCCTGCTGAAGTAGTGCCCCCCATTATCATCCGTATGTCTGCCATCGGTGGTCTGGGACGTTCATGTTCCCGTCTGGGATTCAGCTCCTGGTTTTGATCTGTTCTCTCCTTCCTTACGAACCTCTGCAACCTTCCCTGCCTAATGAGGGCTTCAATTTGCTGCTTTAAGTCATAACAGTCTGTCGTATTGTGACCATGATCGCCATGAAAGAGGCAGTACCTGTCTCTTGGCCTCTTATTCGGATCTCCCTTTAGCTTGCCAGGGAACGTCAAAGTTCCTTCGTCTTTAATCTGCATCAACACCTGGTCAATTAGGGCTGTGAGGGGGGTGAAGTTTGTAAACCTTCCCGTAGGCAGCTTGGGTCGCCGATCCTCCCGTCGTTCTCTTGTTCTTGCCATTTTTTGCCCCTTTTCCGGTTGCATATCTTCCTGCCTTTCCCTCTTTCTAGGTTTGTCTTCTCTAGCGAGCAAGGCGCCCTCTGTGTTCATATACTTTGTTGCCCTGAAAAATACGTCGGACATAGTCTTTGGGTCATTCTTGTATAAAGAAAACAGGAACTTACCCTTCCTTAGCCCGTTCGTGAACGCTACCACGAGTATCTTGTCATCAGCCTCGTCTATCTCGAGGGATTCCTAGTTGAATCGGTCGATGTATGATCTTAAGGTCTCGCCTTCTCGCTGCCTGATGTTCAATAGACACGCAGTAGACTTCTTATGCTGGTGACTCCTGATAAAGTGTGATACAAACTGTGCGCCTAATTCCTTAAAAGTGCTGATGGAGTTAGGTGCTAGCCTACTGTACCAGTCCCTTGCAGGTCCTTTCAACGTGGTGAGGAAAGCCCTGCACATGATTTCGTCTGGCACACCCTGAAGATGCATTAAGGTCTTGAAAGATTCCAAGTGATCCAAAGGGTCTTTGGATCCGTCATAGTTCTCGATGTGTGGCATGCGAAACTTTGGAGGAAGGGGGCACGAAGTCACGAGCGTTGTGAAGGGCGAATATGTTCTATGGACTAGGTCATCCAGGTCGCTGGATATTCGTCCCCTCAGGGCAGTCATCATCACGTCCATACGTTCCCTCATCTGCTGCATCTCAGCTGCGATGTGAGGTGGTAAGGTGTCCGAAACGGACGGCGGGTTGGTCTCCTGCCGCTCCGGTCTAGTCGGGGCATTGCTACCCTCAGACCCTACCGCATTTCTCCCCTCTAGACTAGCGCCTTCCTGGTCTTCCTCTGGTGCACTTTGGTGTGTGTTCCCTTGTCGTAATTGCTCTTCTAAATCATGATTCTGCTTAGTGAGGCATTCAACCGCCGCTGCGACCGTTTGGACTTGCCTCTTTAATGCTGTGGCGTGCGGTTCCTCACCTTGATTGTTGGTTGTTGCCATTGATCTAGTGAGTACCATGCAACCTTTTGTCTTAGGAATAAAGCAGCGGTTGAATACGCTTCTGTCCCCACAGACGGCGCCAACTGATGAAGTCGAAAAAATCACCAGTAAGCTGCAAGCACTCTTCAATCCAAGACAACACCTGCAAAGAGAAAATAAAAGACCTAAAAGAGAGCACCGGTGTGGTGCCGGCCAAAAACCCTCCGAAGGTCAAGTTAGAATTTTTTACAACCCTAGAGTGCTAGAGTTGAGTCAATTGTGCGTACCTTGATGTTTAGGGTTTCTGGGGTATTTATATTGGCATAGAATTGCCTCTCCTTTGAAGATACAACTTCCTTCTTGAACTCTTTTCCATATAGGAGTCTTCTTATTATGGACAAATGTGTAACGCAAGAATTTCAAGTGTACACGCTTGCGTGGAGAGAAAGCAAAAGTCAAGTCAAACATATCGGGTGACATTTAACCAAGAATCTATAAACAATTTATATAGGACGGATACTCAATGACCTACACTGTCATATACGCATTTCCTACGATATCAATCCGTCTTCTTCCACTTCGTCCCTTCAAGTCCGGAAGAAAGATTCGTCTCCTATTTTTACCCCTTCAAGCAAGTTGTTTTCAATAGAGATTAAGCGATTCACAGCTTCTTGGTTCTCTACCAAGGACGACCAAAGTTAGACTAAACTTGGATTACCAGAGACGACCTATAGCAATTTGATCCAGATTTATTTGAGCACTACTGGAGTGGCACAAATGAACCACTAAATCATGAATTTTGCCCAACTATCACATGAGTTTACAGGAGACACTATCGTAGAGAAATCCGGAATGCAAGAGAATGTTCTAAAGAATGAGAGAGAGGTTGAGATAAACTCTAGATATTTCTAAAGAAAAAGATTGTTTGAAAAGTTCTAGAGAATTTCAGAGAGAAGCAAATTGAATGGAACTCTAGAAATTTCTAGAGACAAGAGAGTTAGTGTTGATTTCTAACAGACATAAGGGCTGTAACATTCACCCAATGACCTTAGGGGTGTACAATGGCAGTTCATTTCCTATTGAGTGACTTGCTACAACACCAAGCAGGATTTTACTTGACAAGGTCGAGTCTTTCCCACCTAGAGGGAGTTGGCGCAAACACCAAAGCAAGTTCCTTTAAATAAATTTATGAGTAAATTGCATTCTACACCCCTAAAATATGAGTAATTTTGATTTTAGCCTTAAAAGTTTCAAAATTTTAATTTAGTCCCCTAACATTACCTATCGTTTTGAATCTTTTGATTAGGAGCCCTTCTGCTCTAAACAATGTGGCTTTGTCCACGTCAATAAAAAATATTATTTATACTATATTTTATTTATCCACTACCATAACATTTTCATTTGATTTTCTTAGGAAACAAACACACACGCACAAGCCCAAAAAATATAGATCGAAAAACAGAGTTCATCCCAAAAATTACTCATTTTCCCATATTTTCTCTGGAACTAAACACACACAATTCAAACGGAATGGATTTAGTGTAGGACATGAAGGTGAACAACATAATATTAAAGTACAAACAAAACCAAATGCTTCACCACCAAACATAAAACATAAATTAGAAATATTCTTTATTCTCCAAAATACACCATCCCAAAATGTTTGGGGATCCACCCTCAAATGGGTTCCCTAGACTTTTTCGGATAGTGTATTTTGGGGAATAAAGAATATTTCTGATTTACGTTCTATGTTTGGTGGTGAAGCCAAACATCATACAGTGGTGAAGCCTACGGTTTTGTTTTGCTCTTTAATATTCTGCCGCTCACCTTCACGTCCTATACCAGGATTTTCCAACGTTTTCTGGACATCCAAACAGAATGCATTTTCCCAACCTTCGAACAAACCTAACACAATTACTTCCCACACAACATATTTACAACAATATTCTGATATACTAACCAACCCCCCCCCCCCCCCCCCCAAAAAAAAATACAAAGCTTGGAAAGTGAAACAGTGAATTAAATATGGAAAATCAAAAAAAAAAAAAAGGAAAATCAAAGATGCAAACATTCAGAGGGATGTGTTTTAGATCTTCTGAAAGAGAAGCAAAGAGAACGAAATATTAGATCTTGTGAATGAAAGATCAAATCAAAGGGAAACTAATGTTAATAACCTGTATACATTATTTCTTTGATGTTTATAACACAAGCGCTGTGTAAGAAAATAGTAAGTTCCTTGTCCTTAAACGTATGCGTTGTTTTCACTTATAAAAAAAAAAGGGTAAGTTCCTAAATCCTCAAGTCTCCATCTATCCATATATAGGAAAGGACATCTATGATGTGCCAATTTTTGTCCCAATATTTTGCTCTTGCAAGAACTAGAACAACCAAGCTTTAGTCTCAAAAAATCTAAGGGCTGGCAACTGATTCTCAACAAACTAGTCAAGGTCAATCACATGTATTATCATCATGGTTTTCAGACCCGAACCGTTCAATGAACCGTAAAAGGGAAAAGTTCAAGGTTTTTAAGGTTAGACTGAGGTTGAACCGAGATTGAACCATGATGACGTCATAATTAATTAAAATATAAATTAATATATTAAATTAATAAAAATTGAAAATTTACCTAAAATAGTTCCAAATATTTGACTATTTATAAACTTTTTTATTTTATTTTTACGAAACCCAATATAAAAGTTAATAGACATTTCCCATGAAATTAATTGGAAAAGAAAAAAGTTAATAGACATTTCCGGTTTTACTACCAAAAAAAAAAAACATGAATAGTGGCGGCAGTGGTTATTGGTTTGTTTCCCACTCAACTTTTGTCTTTTGTTGAGAGACCCAAGGCTCTGGTAATTTACCCATTCCCCATGAAATTTTAAAAATAAAATATAAAGTATAAACTAAAGCTAGAAGCCTAGAAAAGTGAGAAAGAAAACATTGTTTTGTCCACCAGATTAAAATCGATGCCCAAGAATAAAGGCTGTGGCTGACAGTCAGGTTGAGTATATGAGAAGGCAAAAACAAGAAATAACAAGAGAAGAGACAGGAAGATAGAGAAGGCAAAAATGTAGAAATAACAAGAGAAAATGAAGAATACTGAGACAAAGAAAGAACAATAGAGAGCAATATAGAGAAGAAGAATGAGAAGAAACTATGATGTAATCTCAAGTCTCAATGTCTAACAGCATGTTTGAAGCTACAAAGAAGAAGAGTAAGATGCTTGGGTTAGTCATCTGGAAGTTAGTCACATGCTTGGGTTCACATGATGAAGGCTGCTTGCTGTGAGGGTTGATTTCTTCATTTTTGCTTTTTTCCTTCCTCTTCGTTGTCTTCTTCTTCCTCTGCTGCTTCTTCTCTGTTTTTTAATTTTTAATTTTCTCCCTCTCATTTGGTTCCAGATCTGAAAAAACCCAAAGTACTGCTGAAGAATTGGCCAAAACTTTGCCGAAAAAAGCAACCGTCCCAACCTCAAAAACCAGTCACGGTTCTCATAATCGTATGGTCCAACCACGGTTCGCACGGGTCCCTGCTTTTTTTCTCATTGAACGGTTCTTGAAGCTAAAAAACTGCAAAATTGAGAGGTTCGCGGTTTTCCCGGTCGGACCGTATGGTCCTGTCCGAGTTTTAAAACTATGATTGTCATTCTATTCATACTCTCTATTATGTACTTCATTGACATGTCATTTTTTATTACTACTAATTTTGTTCCCTCAACTTAAATCAACTTACTATGGATGAGTTGTGGTGGAAACCTGCTTCTCAGGGGATTTTTGATGTTAGATCTTACTATAAAGATTTACAATCCCCTTCCCAATTGTCTTTTCCTTGGAAGACTATGTGAAGTCCCAAAGTGCCTTCAAAAGTTAATTTCTTTGTATGGATGGTAGTGTTGGGTAGAATTTTGACTAATGACAATTTGAGGAAGCGTTGGCATATTATTATTTATTGGTATTGTATGTGTAAAAGAGCAGGAGAGACTATAAATCATCTACTCTTGCATTGTCTGATAGTGAGAGAGTTGTGTAGTATGGTGTTTACACTTTTTTGGGTATCTAGGGTCATGCCTAAGGATGTAGTAGAGCATCTAGCTAGCTTGGCCAGGCAAGTTCAGAATGCATAGAAATGGGGTGATTTGGATCTGGTCCTTCACTGTTTGATGTGGGGTGTTTGGAGGGAGAGGAATGCCCGAATTTTTGAAGGAACTAAAAAAGTGACTCAAGAGTTGAAGATGTCTTTCTTCCAGTCTTTGCTTGGGTGGATAAATGCATCGGGTGTTTCCTTTTTTACTTCGTTGACTGATCTGCTAAATAGATGTAGTTTGTGTTGGCATATTCTTTGTTAAAATATTTTTGTATTTATCAAGCAAATACTTTGATAGGAGATTAGATCCTTCCCACCCATCATTACCATTGTGTTATGAGGGCTAATTGAAGTTTTTGGGAATCATTGGAACTACCACGAATTAGCCATGGAGGCTTGAACATGCAATTGGCATTCAATTGTAGATCTGGAACCTAGAGTGGAGATAGGATTCACAAAGTTTGTTGCCAGCAGGAGTTTGAAGGGTTTGAGTACATAAATTAGACTTAAAGGGCTTCATATGTATTATATATTGCAACTGTTTACACTACTGAATTTTTTTCGATAGTACCGTAGAAAGGTTTTACACTTGGTTCTCGGGTTTTCCTCTTCGATAACAAATTTGATGTTATCTTTGTGGTATTATGTCTTTGACTTCCAGTGGTTGTCCATTTTGTGTGCTCAAATTTGTTTATCCATGTATATGTTGTCATCATGCTTATATCAATTGGTTAATCACTTAAAATTATTGTTAATTGACAAATTAGCCTAATCTTGATTAAGCTGTAATTTAAAATTTGTGGTCTAAATCCTTACCATAATTATATTTGGTCATTCTCAAAATTAAGTTTAAAACTTTTTTAGAAATGACTTTTTCGCTTGCCAAACGCACATGGTAGGGCCTCCTTTATGGCTATGTCCATTTTCCATACCACCTTGTCATCAACTCAGGGACAGACCTACAGTAGGGCAGGGGGGGGGGGCATTCCTCCCCCCCCCCCCCCCCCCGGTGAATTAAAAAAAAAAACTGGTATACAAATGCAATTTGAAAAAATAACCGACAACTCTCATTAAAAAAAACAATAACCGACAAACTAAAAACTACAAAATAAAAAATAAATATGGACTGAAAACCTAAATTACAATTCCAAAGTTTTTACCCTAACCTCACTCTTCCTCCACTCAACCTTATCAACGCCTGCATCACTGCTAATGTTCCTGTTCTTTTCCTCATATCAGATTTGGTGTTGCTGCTCCTCAGATCCTTGATCACAGTCACACACAAGTCTGGTAAATCTAAGAACTTTCCCTCCTCTCTCAAGTTCATATTTTTGTTTTTTTGTCATTGCTATATTGCCATGCCTTAGCCCTCTGCCCTCTGTGTTTTTTTTTTTATTTATTTATGAACAGTGATGTATTGTTTTTGTGAGTTGTGGCTTTTTATGGACTGGTGTGTTGTGTGGACCATAGACTAGTTTGTGGCTTTGTATTGACTACTGTGTAATTGTGGCTTTTGTATGGACCGGTCACCTGTGTTTCAGTGTTTGTAACTTTTTTTTTGTTTTGTTTTTATCTATAAAGACATAAAGTGGGACCACTAGGATAGTAGGACGTGAGTACTGAATTGTGATAGTGAATTCGTGAGACTAGTCTTTGGTTGTGACAGTTTTGTGAGTATTGTGATTATGAATTTGTGAGACTAGTCATTGGTAAGTGAATTTTTTGTGAGACCAAAGTCTTTGGTCTAATTGTTTTGGTTTTATCAAAAACTTTGTCTTTGTGACTTTGTGTGATGTGGCTAATATTAGTAATATATATAAACTTGTCTTTGTCTGTTTGTGATTGTTTTGGTTTTCATTTTATTTTGTTCGTTGAGAAGTCCCATTTTTTTAGTTGGTGTAATAGAACTACGAAATATGGAGATAATGAAACATTTTTTTTTAATTTGTAGATCATGAGTAAGTCCACTACAATATTAAATTTTTCAAAAGAAAAAATCTAAATAATTCTGAAGCCATAGCTGATGATGAAAGATTGCCAACCTCTAACGTTGATGTCCCAGTTTTTGAAAATCTCCAAACAGAGGTTCCGAATGTTACCATTGACGAAAGTACAAGTTTGGTGCGTGATCCTGGAATGCATAAGCAAATATGGGAATATGATGCTAATGTATGGGATGAAATTCGACAAGCTGACATTAAGCTTGGTTCATACCAACCTAAACTAGATGAGTACAAGAAAACTAAATTTGGAAGTCATTCTTGAAAATTTCAACATTCATGGTTTGCAAATAAGTCATTTAGTACCCGGCTTGAATATTCAACTAATAAAGATGCGGATTTTTGTTTACTATGCTTTCTCTTTGACAAGCCAACTGGGAATTCTGGGAGTCATGTATTCACTAAGGATGGATTTTAGAATTGGATGAAAGTTAATGATGGAAATAATTGTTCCTTTTTAAATCATATAGGGAAAGAACCTAACTTTTTTCATAGAGCTTCTGAGCAAGCCATGACAGATTTGATGAACCAGTCTCAACACATACAAAAGGTACTTGAAAATTTCAATTCTTATCAAATTGCAAGCAATCAATTGTGGTTAAAGGCCTCAATTGATGTTGTCAAAGTGCTTGCATTTCAAGGACTTGCTTTTAAAGGACGAGATGAAAGTTCTGATTCAATTAATCGTGGGAATTTTCTTGAAATATTGGATTTGGTGGTATCATATAATGAATATGTTGCAGAAACGATAGAGAAAGCTCCCAAAAATTCCTCTTACAAATCACCAAAAATCCAAAAGGAAATCTTACATGTATTTTCAAACAAGGTGAAGAAGGCAATTCGTGAAGAAATTGGTGATTCAAAGTTTTGCCTAATTGTTGATGAAGCTCATGATGAGTCAATGAAGGAGCAAATGGCTATTTTTATAAGATTTGTAGACAAAGATGGTTTTGTTCGAGAATGTTTTTTTGGGGTAGTTCATGTCCCCAATACTACGGCATTAACCCTAAAAGATGAAATATATTCTGTCTTGTCACATCATAGTTTGGATATCCAAGATATTCGTGGGCAAGGATATGAAAGTGCAAGCAATATGCGAGGTCAGTGGAATGGATTAAAAGCTTTGGTTTCAAATGATTGTCCATATGCTTACGACATTCATTGTTTTGCACATCTCTTGCAATTAGCATTAGTGGCAGCATCAAAAGAAGTTGTTCTTGTTCAAAGTTTTTTTAATAGATTATCTTCTATTGTCAATGTTGTTGGTGATTCATGCAAGCATACTGAGCAACTAAAAAAAGCTTATGCTGATCAAATTGCATATTTTGTTGAAATTGGTGAGCTTGAAATTGGAAGAGGAATTAATCAGATTAGCACATTACAATGAACTGGAGATACTCATTGGGGTTCTCACTTGAGATCGATTTCTAGCTTGGTAAATATATTTAGTCCAACATGTGAAATTTTAGTTAAGATCATCAAGGAAAAAAATACTATTTCCCAATGAGAAGCATCATACTCATGTTATCATGCTATGATTTCTTTTGAATTTGTGTTCATTTTTCATCTCATGAAAGAAATTATGAAGAAAACTGATCACTTTGTCAAGCTTTGCAGTGTTAGTCTCAAGACATTTTATATGCGATGAATTTTGTTTCATCCACTAAAGCACTTATTCAAAAATTCAGAGATGACAAGTGGGATAATTTACTTACCACTATGAAATCATTTTGTGAGGCACGTGACATAGATGTCCCGGATATGAATGCTTGTTATGTTGAGAGAGGAGGTCTATCTCGTTATCAACAAGATAACTTCACAATTGAGTGTCATTATTGGGTAGATATTTTTTATGCTGTGATAGATTCTATAATACAAAAATTAAATCATCGATTTAGTAAGCATGCAGTGGAATTGCTAAATCTTAGTTCAGCTCTTGATCCTAAAGAGGCACGTGAGTCTTTTAGAAGTATAGACATTTTTTTGTTAGTAAACAAGTTTTATCCGAAAGACTTCACAGATCAAGAAATGACACTTTTGAAGGCAGAAGTTGATCATTATGAGCACAATGTAGCTTGGCATCCGGACTTCAAGAAGCTATCAAGTATTTCTGAGTTGTGCCAATGGTTGGTAAAAACTCGAAAATCATTATTTTACCCATATATTTATAGAGTGATTACACTTGTGCTTACTCTTCCAGTTTCTACTGCAACTACAAAGCGAGCATTTTCAGCCATGAATATTATCAACAAGGCTTCACAACAAGATGGAAGATGATTTTCTAATGGACCCTATGATTTTGTCCATTGAGAAGGAGATTGCTGCAAAATTTGGTACATAATTAATCAAAGACGACTTTTGAGACTTAAAAGAGCGTTGAGTCCCATTTTGATATATGTGTTGAAATGTTTAAGAAACAATTATTTTGTATGTTATACTTTGTTGACATTTTTATAATATAAAATGTTTAAGAAATACTTATTTTATATGTAGTATTTTGTAGAATATGAAATAGATGTTAGTTTTTATTTTCATAAATTTTTTTAAGCTTTGCCCCCCCCCCAGGTTTGAATCCTAGTTCCATACATCAACCATCCGCGTATGATGAACAAGATAATGGGCTGCATGTTCACTTCTATCTGTAGGTGTGTTACAACTAACACTAGCAGAGCTACTATAAGAACTACACCCCCTGGCTGTTCCCATGATATAGACATATAGACTCATAGAGTGATGCATCTCAATTGGAAAAGAATCAATAAGAAAAGAAATTTTGAATTGATCAATACATTCATCAAAAATAATAGAAATGAAACGAAAGATGAAACATGCTAGGATTATACTGACTAAAAAAACAGAGAGAAAGAGACTAAAAATTATTTACTTATTTCAATTTCCTTTTTCCAATTTGAAATAATGCTATTTTAGGCGAGGGATAGCTATCTCTTGTCTATGTTTGACCTCAATGAGAAAATAAAGTGGAGAACTAACAACGTTAAAGAATGAGAAAATATGATAAGAAACCATACATATATTTTCCAACAGGAATTGAGACATAATTTATAGCCCCAATCATCTGCTTGGAACATTTACATGTAGTTTATCAACAAGCATATACCAATAACAATAAGAAAAGATAAATAGTAGTCACACAAGCAATTTTCTTAAATACATACTTAGGATCTTATACTAAACTTCTCAATTCAAGCGCAATTCCTGACATAACTAATGCTCCAATTCCAACATGTCTCAAGTTATTATGTTACTTTATCCTTCTTGATCTGGATAAGCTTGTCAAAGACTAATAACTCCTTAAAATGCATATTTGTTATATATTTATGTTGACGTTCTCTCCTAATAACTATGCTTAATTTGTATAATTAAGCCATAATTTGCATTAGTCCCTATTATTTATCTTTACATAATTTCTTAAATATGATGTCATTCATTGCGTGTAATTTTCTACTTTCAAGAAACCATGTGAAAAATATGATTTTACAGGAGTTTGTGAGAAAATGGAGGCCAAACTAGAATTAAAGAGGAGCTAAAGGACCATGCTTAAATGGCTATGGTATCCAAATGGGGTATGGTGTGAAAATTAGAAGGGGATTGAACAAATTATCCTGGATTGCTTTTCAAAGATATATAGTACCGAGCATCCTAGTATTGATGTAGCAAGTTTGGATGCGGTTTCTCCAAAAATTTCTCTAGATATGAACAATAAGCTTATGGGAGAGTTCAAAGTTGAAGTAGTCAGAATGGCCCTCAAGCAGATGCACCCCATGAAAGCCCCAAGCCCAGACGGTATGCCCCCTATCTTCTTCCAATAATATTGGGATTTTTTGGTCTTAATGTAATTAGCCGCATACTGAACACTCTAAATTTAGGCACCATGCCTTTAGGCTTGAATGATACTTATATTTGTTTAATTCCAAAAGTTAAATGCCTCTAGAAAATTATAGAATTCAAACCTATAAGTTTGTGTAACGTTATATACAAGATTATTTCCAAAGTCCTTGCAAACAGGTTGAAAAAAATTCTACTGAAGGTGATCAGTAAAGAACATAGTGCTTTTGTACCCGAAAGATAGATCACAGACAATGTGCTAGTTGCCTTTGAAACCATGCATTGCATAAACCAAAAGAGGACCAGAAAGGAGGGCTGGATGGCGATAAAGCTCGATTTGAGCAAGGCGTATGATAGGGTGTAGTGGGCGTATCTTGAGGCAATAATGAGGAAAATGGGCTTCCAAGAAAGGTGGATCTCCCTCTCCATGATGTGTGTCTGATCAGTAACTTACTCATTCCTCATAAATGGAGTACCAAAAGGTAATATCACCCCTACAAGAGGGTTGCAGCAAGGTGACCCCATATCTTTGTATCTCTTCCTTTTGTGTGCTGGGGACCTTTTTGCAATGCTGAGACAGGAGGTGAGCTTGGGGAGGATCAAGGGGGTGTCGGTGGGTAGAGGGGCTCCACAAATTTCACACCTCCTCTTCACCGACAACAATATTATCTTTTGTAGAGCTACTAGGGAAGAGGGCAACTGGTTAATCAAGGTCCTAAAAGATTACGAGGAAGTTTCGGGGAAAAAACTTCCCTTTTCTTTAGCAAAAACACTACGGGTGAGATTCAAGAAGGCATAAAGGACCTCTTTGGTGCTCAAATCATACACCAACATGAGAAGTATCTCGGTCTGCCCATGATGGTTGGAAGGGGAAAGAGAAAATCCTTTAGCCGGATTAAAGACCAAGTGGGAAGGAAAATTGCAGGGTGGAAAGGGAGACTTCTATCCAACGCTGGGAGAGAAATTCTCATCAAAGTGGTGGCTCAAGCA
Organism: Castanea sativa; assembly: GCF_040712315.1. Lineage (NCBI taxonomy): Eukaryota > Viridiplantae > Streptophyta > Magnoliopsida > Fagales > Fagaceae > Castanea > Castanea sativa. The sequence goes on along the minus strand of NC_134015.1, from coordinate 24,038,151 downwards.
ACACCCACCTATACGATGAGCTGTTTTCTACTTCCTATCTTGCTTTGTAATGAGTTGAACACTTTGGTAAGAAATTTCTGGTGGAGGCAGAAGGATAAAGAGCGGAAAATGGCTTGGGTGGCTTGGGAGAAATTGTGTACCAAAAAGTCAAATGGCGGATTGGGTTTTAGAGATCTCCGAGTTTTCAATAAAGCCATGTTAACGAAACAAGGTTAGCGGATCCTAATGAACCAAAACTCCCTTCTTCACCATGTTTTCAAGGCTAGGTATTTTGCTATGTCCTCGTTCATGGAAGCTTAATTGGGTAAAAATTTGTCATATGTTTGGCGGAGCATTGTGGCTGCACGAAGCAACATTGAGAGAGGACTACGATGGAATATTGGAAATGGTCATAAGGTGGACATTTGGAAAGATAGATGGATGCCTACCCCTGATTCCTTTAAGGTGGTTAGTCCTAAAAGACAAGAATCTGGGTTGGAAAAGGTTGAAAACCTCTTAGACATGAACAGGGGAGGTCGGGACATTGAAAAGGTAAGTGGTACTTTCCTCCATCATAAAGCGGAGGTGATCCTGGGCATGCCAATCAGTTCGAGGTTATCTGAGGACTCTCAGTCCTGGGCCTGGACAAAAAATGGTGCATTCTCGATTAGAAATGCCTGTGGAGTAGCTCTCAAAACACTAGAAGAGTGAAAACAAGGTGAGGAAGGTGGTGAATGTTTGGATAACTCGAAAATGGGAAACCTGTGGAAGTCCATATGGAATTTGAACTGCCCAAGCAAGATCAAGCATTTTATGTGGAGGGTGTGTTAGGGGATCCTTCCTACAAACCACTGTTTGGAAAAAAGGAGAGTGGCCTCATCGGACGAGTGTGTGTTGTGTGGAGAGTGAAACAACTGGTCATATTTTGTGGAGCTACAGATTTGCATCACAAGTGTGGAAGGCAGCTGGTATAAAGTTGCCCAACGGGTACTGCCCTAAGGAGGAATTTATTGATATAGTGTGGAATCTCAAGGAAGGGCCTAATGATTTAGATTGGGAGCTGATTGCCACCACGGCATAGTGTCTATGGAATAACAAAAATGCTGTCAAGCATGAAGGCAAGTGCAAACCAGCAAGGAGTATTGCGAAAGATTCTACCTTATATGTGGAAGAGTTCAGACAAAACTCCTTGACCACTCTCACCACACCAACGCAAGCCCCTCTGGTTAGAACCACATGGCGCCCCCCCAGATTTGGCTGGTATAAGATCAATGTTGATGGAGTGGTGTCCAAAAATTTAGGCTGCTGTGGAATCAAAGTAGTAATTTGGAATGAAAATGGCCTACTAATGGGCACAATGTGTAAAAAATTACCCTTTCCATTGGGGGCTCTAGAAGTGGAAGCAAGAGCAGCGGAAGAAGGAATTGTCTTGGCATGCGATTTAGGCCCTAGGAAGTCATAATTGAAGGAGATGCAATTATAGTGATAGCTGCTCTGTCAAGCCAAAATCCGCCCCCAAGCTCCATCCATAAAGTCGTGGAGGGAACAAAAAGATGCTTGCAAGAGTTCAAGGTGTGGGAAGCCAACCATGTTAGTAGGTGTAACAATACTACAGCCCACTTGTTGGAGCGGCATGCTAGCTCTGCATCTAATAGTCTAATTTGTATGGAAGATGCTCCCCTGATAATAGCTTGTCAAGTTTGTATGGATGTATCCTTGCTGGGCTTATGCCCCATTTAAATGGAAATGTCCTCGTATTGACCCAAAAAAAAATGTCTAAGGAGGTGTAGCTGGAGTGCTTGGGTTGCCTACCATGTTTGGAAGCTTCAAATAATAAAATAAATCATAGAGGCAAAATCTAAAAAGGAAAAATTAAATTTGAGCACTGATCAGTATTTTGGGGCATATCTCTCTTCTAAAAAATCCAATTGACACAAGGCTAGATAGGTTGGAACCGTGACTTAAATATCTACAACTTTCTAGTTTTGAGTTTTTCGAAATTCACAATTTTTGAAGGCCAAAATTAACTCACAAGTGACAGCTATAAAATTTGGACAAAAATTAAAATAGTAAAATTTTATTTTCTTTGGACACTTTTACGTTAGGGTTTGGAAGGGAGGATGTGGAGAATGAATTTTGGGGAGAAAACCCTTGATTTTCCTTTCTCTAATGGCAGGCTAAACTCTTTGCTAGGGCTAGGTGTTATGTTTCTTCTATACAGTATAAATGTTCAATATAATTCTTTCTAAGATTTTAGACAACATATTTGATTGTTCAATTAGATTTCTTTTGATGTATTAGTTCTTTCATGCTTTCAATAAGTCCAATCATGTTTTTCTTATTGTTCAGATGAATTTCTCATAGTTTCAAATAGAAATTAGGTTTTAAAGTGAATGGGTTTTTCTGAAATCTATTCTAACCACATTATTATTCTAGGTTATCATGCATCCTTGAATTGTCTCAATTCAACCAAATCATAAGTATTTAATTGTATAAGACAAATCAATTATGAAATATATATATTCTCACATCATTATATTAACTAGCCTCATCATGTGTGCTTCACGCTTGCAAGGAGGTTCTTTTTCTGGGAGGGTTTAGTTTTTTAAATTTCTGTTTATTCCAATTTGAAGTTTACATATTTGCTCATTCAATGGTGTCATGAGGGTAGGTTTAAAAACAAACAAATTGAGGTGAGAGAAATTTGTAATATGGGAGATTTATGAATGCGGTGGAGCAATTAGAGAAATAGAGATAGAGAAAAAGAAAGGTAAAGAGAAAGCAATATAATGAAATTTATTATAAACAAATGGTTTGTTCATAACTTCTTAATTAAATTTTGAGTGATTGTCTTCTTTTGAAATTAGTGCGAATGTGTGACTAGATGTGTAGGATTAGATTTGTTTTTTAGAATTTGTAGAAGAAAGGGAAAATATGATAAAGATAGAAAGACACATGGAATGAAAAATATGCTCATTATTGAGAGTATAAAATTAGTGGAAACATAAGAGTAGATATGTTCAAGAAAAAAAAATGTACACAACATTTGAAAAAGAATCTGGTTATTGCTAAGGAAATCGAAAAGAAAAAAAGAGGAAAAAGAAACAGGTAAAACATGATAAAGGAAAAAAGAATAAAGAAAAAATAATAATAAGTAAAAATGTGGGATCATCAACTTAGTGTTTGTTTGGCCAAAATTATTTTTGTCAGCTATAAATACTACTACTCAGCCTATTTTTGCTACTATTCATGGGTCTTACTGCACTTTTTGGTACTATTCGTGGATCCCATTGTACTATTGCAGCTAACTTTTACCTTTATTTATAGTACTTTCAGCAAAAAACTTTCAGTTTCAGGAAAATAAGTAGATCCCAAATGGACTGGAAATTAGGTTTGAGAAATGAATTTGCATTTGATTAAGGGATGGGTTGGTAGTTTTCTCTTTTTTTTTTTAAATAAAATTTAGGACAATAGTTGGCTTTTTAAAAAAACTATTTATGGTGCCAAATTTTATAAAATATGTAGAAAATGGTTGAAAAAAAATCTAGATTAGATTTTTTAACATATTTAAAAGTTTGTTTTAAAGTAAAATATTTTCAAATGTAAAATATTTTTAAATGCAAAATAACTTACTGTAAAATATTTCCATTTTTAAGTGTTTGGCAAGTGTTTGTTGTGGCCTAAACATTTGAGAAATAAACCCATCATAAACAAGCCACCACCAAACACCACATACCCAGCCACCACCGACCATTGCAAAGACAGTTGCCACCAGCCATTACAAATGCAGCCACCACAATCATCAACATCCACTAACCCATTGCAATCCCATCCCATTGGCCACCATTATCAGCAACCCAAACAACCAAGAGTGACGAACCCACAAAGCCAACCATTAGCGTCGACCTAGACAACTCATCGTGGCCACCATCCACTATAGAGACAACTTGCAAAGGCGAAATGGAATTGCAATCTACTATCTACGTCAACCCACGTCTCCATTTTAGACTAAACAAAACCCATAAAATTAAATCCATTTCAGATCTCCAGTTGTGATTAAAACAATGCAAACCCAAGTGCTGATTTTTCACAAGTTATATTATGTCAGTGAGATTGAGGTCGATCCACAGGGAATGATTGACACTAATGTAAAAACCTCTAATGTTAAGTAGTAAATAAACATAGTTGTTCGTTTGTTTTTCCACCAATAGATGGAGCAAGATAATATTGAAACTACAATTGAAAATAGCAAAATAAATTTAAGAGAAATTAATTAAGAGAAAACACTAGGGATTCAAGGATCTACCTAATATTTTACCATATGAACTTGGGGATTATTTTTAACAAAATTAGGGTAGAGAGCCTAATCGGAAAACAAAACAATAAGGTACTCAAACAAGGTATAAAATAGATTGAATATGAGTGATTGAGCAAATCATTCAATTGTCATGTTACGAGGGAGATTAAAAATTCAATATATTCTCAAATCATAACTAATTAATGAGTTCAAACATTTGATATAAATAAAAATCATATTAAATCTTAAAAATTGTCAACATACAAGGATTCCAAATATAAATCAATCTCAAAATTCAATCATCAATCCATAGAAAGCACATAGAAAATCTCAAAAACACTTGATAAAAATATTAGGTTTCACTTCTAAGTTTATCTAGAGGTTTAGTTTAGCCATGCATAATTATACAAAAGAAATCCATAAAAACAAGAGTAATTGTTAGGTACTCTCAGAGTACGGAGAATGGTGCTCCCTCCTCTCACATTCATGGTGGGGTCCGCTCATTAAATTCATGGTGGAGTCTACCATGAATGTGAGAGGAAGGAGCACCATTTTACTATACTCCAGGACTACCTAAGAATTTTCCTAAAAACAATGCTAAACCTTTAAAAACATAAAACAAAAGATGAAAAACATTCTAAGGTTCTTCCCTCCTATATCCTCAGTCCCCTTCAAAAGAAAAGAGAAAATCCCTCAAATTTGGGATGAAAATCCCTTGATTTTCGGAATTTTATCCACTTTCAGCTGCCAGCCCAGTTTTGACCTTCAAAATGATTTTTATGGAACTTGTGGTAAAGTACAAAGTTGTAGATATTTGAATCCTCCTATGTGATTACAAGAATCAGGTCAATCGGAAATTTGTGTAAGAAATTATGGCAAAAATACTGAAACAATGCAAGATGTTTCCACATCAGGATTTTTTCAATTTTGGCTTGAATGAATTTCTTTCTTCCCTTTTTTATTCTCATACACTTTTGACTTATTTAATGTTCCAAAAACCATGCTCCAATTAATCTTGACCCTTCTATTCTCTTGGTTGTATGTTTGTATGATTAGCTGAATGGTTTCAATCTCCTACAAGAGAAAAATACATGTTATAAGTATATTTATTTGAAATCTTTCAAACTTACATATTTACGTGTAATTAAACATGAAATTGATGTGATATTGCTTATCAAAACTACGCTAATATTGTAAGTTTAAGAAATCAACACGACTACAGCACCTTCCTTTGATCGCCGCTATCCAAATCATTCTGGAAAATTTCCTTGACTAGCACCAGCATCACAACTCTCCACCGTGAAGCCCTCCTCATGACTTTCTTTGTTTGTGTGAGATGGGTAAGAGAGAAGGGAGAGAGAGTCGACCAACCTGGGAGGATGAGTGGCTCAGTGGGTTTGGTTTGGGGGAACTAGGAAGAGAAAACTTAAGAGTGAAAGGGAAGGAGAATTGTCATGAGACAAGGGTAAAATGTTTTACACTTAATTTAGGCGTAAAACATTTTATACTTAGAAGGCTTAATTTTACAAATTGATTGTAAAATGTTTTACAATTGACCAAATTTTACATCCAAACAAACATGGTAAAATGTGTAAAATATTTTCTAAAAAATATTATATTTTGAAAAAAACGGAGTGTTAGAGTCCACAGCTTAAAAACCATTTAAATAGTAGTATAGATAACCAACTTTAAGCACCTAGATTCTCGTGAAAAATTTATAACTAAACATGGGTTTGTTTAGCAAAAAGATTATCCAAAACCAAAAAACTACTCAAGTTGTGTCTTGTTGTATCAAGACCCCCAAAAGGCTTGCAAGGCCGACTTAATAGGTGATGCAATTGCCTAAGGCCCCCGAATAAAAGAAGGCCCTCACTTGTAAAAAAAATTATATATATATATAAAATATATTTATCTATATATTTTAATTAATAAAAATTTAAGTACTTTTATTGGTCAATAAAATGCATTAAAAAGGCCCCATTGTATCCTAAAATGCAGAAGATTAAAAAAGGAAGAAACAAATATAGTCAAACTTCAGCTAACAAAATTAAATTTTAGGAGACAAATTTATTAATTCATTCTTGAAATATGCTAAAATCAAAATTAATACCAGAAAAATTCACTAATAATACAACGTAATTGTCTTGAAATATGCTAAAATAAAGATTATAAATTTCAAAAACAAAAGAAAAAATCTCTCATCTCTCTATCTCTCTACCTTTCCATATATATTCTTACCTTTCCTTTTTTCATCTTGATTCTTGATCTTTTTCTATAAACTCAATCTTGCTTGAAATATTTCTTTGTTGATTCCCTTCAATTCACAGTAAATTCAAAATCAAAATTGAAAAGGGGAAGCGTGGGCTGTGCGCATAACAAAGGTAATCTTCTCCCCCTCTCTATCTTTCCAAAAATTAAGATAAGGAAAGGAGTCTGCTATTTATTCAACTTCAATTATATATATATTTAGTCTATTTCATTGCATGATTGATTGATAGGAGTCATAGGACATGTTTTTTGCACATAGCCATTGGACAGGCTAGACATCTGCATTGCACACTGCGCACTGCACAAGTTGCCAAGCTGCACAACCCACAGTCATGGACAACACGTTTTTTTTACTTTATCAATTATTATAAATTATCATACCAATTAATAATTTGATGTGTATAATATCAAATCATTTGTATTATAGTAGTCTTAAATACAAAAACTTAATTAGTAATTTTGCGTCTCAAAAAGCAAGAAAAATAGATTTTAAATAAAAAATTCAATATATATTATTTAATTAATATTTAAATATAACAAGGCTCCACTTAAAATTTTCGCCTGAAGCCCCCAAAATTGTTAAATAGGCCTTGAAGGCTTGATCTTGCCAAGATGCTTGGCTCCATACGCTTAAAAATATTTCCAACTTCCTCCACCCGTATATCATAAAAGGGAAGATGCATATATTGAATGATACCCTCTTTGCTTGAGAGCCTTAGATATGCTGCATATGCATTAGTTATCCTTCGCCTTACCTTATCATTTATACATTTGCATGCCTATGTAATTCTATACACATTATGGAAGGACACAACACACATGCATTATATATAAAATACTTAAAACAAATTTGAATAGTAAAATACCACTTACGTGAATATTAAGTGATAATTTAATGTTTGATTACGCATAAAAAAGATATCATAACGATTGAATTGCATCCATTTGTTAGATTTTATTTAATCTAAATGAGTTGTGTTGTAATTTTTTTATAGTGGAAATTATTTAATCCTCTTATAATAATTTTAGAAATTAGATAAACCTATAACTTATATAAATTTTTGTTAAACTTATAAAATAATTAAATTATAACATTTTTAAACCATGTAGTAATCATTTTGTGGTCTATAATTTTATAGTTTAACTTGAAAAAATATCAATTTATAAAATATTATAGAATTACTTCCAAATTTTATTACTTATACATAATTTTATATGTGGCAAACTCTAACTAATCTGATGAGGATTTATAGCCAACACTAAAATTTGAAATTAAGGTGTATTGTTGTTGTTGTATACACAATTATATATATATATATATATATATATATATATATATATATATATATATATATATATATATATAATTTACTACATAACTAATATAAAATTCCTAAAATATTTTAAAGATAACAATAATTTTTGTACTTTCTATCTCTTCATTTTAATTTTTTTTTCTATCATTTTTTTTTCTTTTTATAACTTTTAAGTTCTAAAAACATTGTACACATTTTTTTTTTTTACATTTTGTCAATGAAAATTTTTATTTTTATTTTTAAGGAAATTTCAGCAACTTCATTTAAAACAAAGGTCTTAGAACATTTACATCAGCCTCAATAAGAATTTTAGCTAAACTAACCTGAAAAACTCAGTCTCTACTATTTAACAAACAGCCACATGCATCAATGTCAATATCTATTTCTCTACTTTATTTAAATATTATTTTTTGTCTACAAAAATAAATAAATAAATAAATATTTGTATTCTCTTCCCCATACAACACTACCTTCTCCTTCATAGACGCACCACCACCATCACTAGACACAAACCCACCTTCTCCTTCACAAACACAAACCCCAACAACCCAAATCTAAGAGGTACGGTATGAGAAAAAGGAGGACAAAGAGGCTGATATGTGAGATTTTTGAGGGTCTTTAGCTATATTTTTAGCATCCGGCTAGAACTAGCCTGATGTGGATGCTCTTACAGTTAGGAGCAACGCACCACCAAACCAAAAGTTTGGACTAAAGCACTACTAGACTTTTAGTTTAGGCTTAATAGCAAAAGTTTGGGCATTTTATGAAATTTTACATTTGCATAGCACAATACACGTAGGACTAGGGCCTCCTCCATCCGTACCACCTCCTTTATCAACCATCCGGGCATGATGAGCAACGTAGAGACATAGACCCATTGATCAATACATCTCAATCAGAAAATAATCAATAAAAAATGAAAATTGGAATCGATCAATACATTTAAAAACAAAACAAAAAAAAAAGAGAAGGAAAAAGGAAATAAAAGATGAAACATACTAGGATTATATTAACAAAAAAAAATTAAGTTATTATTTACTTATTTCAATTTTCTTTTTCTAATAGGAAACATTTCAATTAGACCTATCCAACAGGCAAATTCAACCCATCCCACAAGGACCATGCATTGATATGAGTCAATCGATATCTTGACATATCAGTCATCTGATATAATGTGCCAAGATATTCTCAAGCATATGCTCAAACAGTATCTGAAAGCTTGGATTTGTACTAAAACACGAGAGTTTGTTTAGACCCCAATTTTAAAATTATAGCTTAATTGTTTTTACTTTAACTTTTCTAAGTGCGGAACAAGAGTAAATGAAGCGCTATCACCGGATCTACTCTAGTGCATACACATAAATAATAAACAATAAAATTAAAGTACAAGAGTAAGGGAAGAAAGATATAAACACAAGATAACACCGAGACGTGTTATTGAAGAGGAAACTGAAGAACTCAGCGAAAAGTCTCTTCGCGATCCTCCAAGTCGAAATCGATCCACTAGAGAATAAAGTTAGAGTACACGAATAACAAAAGACCCTCTAAGCCTAGTCTATCCAACGTACTTGAGCCATTCAAGGTCCTGCTACCAACAGACTTCTCGGGGTTATGTCTTCTCTAACTTTCCAGATCTCGCAATATGCCCAATTGCATCCGCCAAGCCTCACTGGCTTCTTTTGGCAAATCCTTAAAGCTTCCCAAACTCCAAAACACTCTTTACACTTTGAATAGGTGTGGGTTGTGTTTAGGTATGAATCTCCTCTCAAGGTATGACAATGGGAGAGGAATGGAGAAGTGGCTACAATGATTTCTCACTAAGGATGAGTAGCTTTCTCTCTAAAAAATGGGTGTGTTGTGTTGTAGAAAACCTATCTAGGGTTTTTCTCTCTGAATAGTCTCTCTTACTTTTGTGAATAATGAAGGTATATATAGTATGGGTGAAGGATAAGAAAATCACACTTAAAATCCTCTAGGCAAAGAGTTTCACTGATACCTCGTGGGTTGGCCCTACTCGCGAAACAGTTGCGAAATTGACAGCTTGGTACAACTCTTCAGCTTCTAGCATGTACTTCTCACGTGGCCTTTTCACGAATTGCTCTTCTCGCGAGCTTCTTGTGAGCTAGTCGCGAAACTACACTGATTCTTCAATTCATACTCGATTCTTCACCAACTTAATATTAAACTCAATACAATAAAATCTCACAAAATAAAAGGAAAAAAATTAATGCAATTACAACATTATTTGTCATGGAATAAAGCTAACATAAAACATAGTTGTAAATCACAACTTTACAGTATTAAACTTTATTGACAAGGAGAAATGGATCTGAATGCACCACTAGATGTTGAAGAATAAGAAAATATGACAAGAAACCATACATACATACATACATACATACACATATATATATATATATATATATATATATATATATATATATATATATATTCCAACGGGAATTGACACATAATTTATAGCCCCCAAACATCTTCTTGCAGCATTTATATGTAGTTTATCAACAACCATATACCAATAACAAAAAGCAAGGATAAATACTAATTAAACAAGCAAATTTCTTAAATACATACTTAGGATCTTATACTAAACTTCTCAATCCAAGATCAATTGATGACTCAACTAATGCTCCAATTCTGATAAGTCTCAAGCTATTATGTGACTTACTTGATCCTTCTTGATCTGGATAAGCTTGTCAAAGACACACCATGGAAAACTGAGGAAATGAGCTCTATCCATTCCCTCATTGCAGAAAACCCAATAGCTAAAATGATATGTCACATGGTACCAAGCCGATGCTTTTGCTTTTGCTTTTGCGTTGACAATATCAGTTTCAGTATCTGACTCACTTCCCTTGTGGAACCAGCTCCTAGCTTCCTTTCTTAGTGCCATTACAGAAAAATTAATTTGTTCCAGATCCCTCCTCTTATCAAAAGATTTTGAAATTGTCAATATGTTTCCACTAAGTATTTCAGCTTCATTTTCAATTCCATAGCAATCCATCAAACTCCCCAGTTTGTGATCATGCTCCCTTTTGTAATAGAAAGCATCACTGATGTAGTCCTTGAAGCCGTCTGCTTCCATGTCAGGATCATAACACTGCTTTGCTACTTCTGAGGTGAAGGGTGTCACAGGCTCGTGAGCGATGCAAGGTCTTTCACCTCTCGAAAAAGCTTTCCTATCACACGTTCTGATTTGTAGGTGCGTTTATCAGGTTTTTCCATGAAATCTGGATATACCTTAGCACGCAGATAATAGGGTATTTCGGCAACAATACCAGTTTTAGGGAAGTCAACCGCAATTGAGTGTAGTTTTGCAAGCTTAATACATTGGAGAATAATATAACACGAACAAAAAATATAATTGTTTAGATTATAGGAACAATACTTTTCCCTCTTGACATAAAAAAAGTTCGTAAACAGTTTCGTAAATGACTGGTCATTAGATATATATAAGCTAAATGCTTAATTGTCTTTAACATATAGAAAACGCAGGATGGCAAAGGCTAGATGATGGAGACAAGATGTATTCTCATCAAGTGGTACAAGCAAATGAATAGACAATTGTTCAGAAAGAGCTACTACACCCTACTTTTATAGTGCAGTTTTATGCATATATCAATTGCGGAGGCAAATTAAAATGTGGCGTGCACAAAATATGCACGGATTGTTGCTACATATAAAGTGAAATTACCTCTATTGTAACATCATGATCAAGTGGCTTAGTTTTTGCTCCGATATACTCCATTGGTTGAATTTGTCGAGGAGGAATAAGATCAAGGTCCCAACAGATGAAGTACAGATCTCCATCCAAGCCACTCCCTGAACCTTCATTTGGATGAGGTCTAATACAATTGTTCAACTAATGCTAGTAAATTTTATATTTATTTAATTAGGTGGTGTCTTGCCAAGGCAAGAAAAACAAATAAAGACAAATAACACAACATCCCAGTATGCAAGTACAATATAAAATTATTTGATTAGCATGCCAAAAAAGTTAGATTTTTTCTGTCCCCCATCAAGTAGAACCTAGAATGTCTGCAAACTTAATGTAAAATAAGGTAAGATAACAGCATATTATATATGGATTTACAAATAGACAAGCTACCATCATGGTAATTAACCTACTGGAGGAGAATATGTTGCGTATCACTTCAATAAGATACATATTATATTTATGCATGCAAGATAGAAGTACAAATGGCTCACTGTATATCTTACATATTCATGTATATGTAAGTAAGTAAAGGTATACATAAATGTGTATAAAGTGATGCTGGTATAGGATTATGTATAAACTCTATATGTATGTGCATCTCTCTGTGCAAATATTATAGGATTTCATGCCTTAGAATTAACTACAATGGGATATCACAGTATTACCTTTTTCCCTTTTGTGGAAAAAGGGAACCATTGTCCTCTCTCCTGGGAATATCAATTCCAATGCTTCCTGTGACCTCAACAGATCTGTTAACAAAGCATCTAGTTGTTCTATAGCCTCCTTTTGTTTCTTCTCAAAAACTCGATCCATAACTCCGATGGTAGACAAAACAATGATTATTTGACGATTAAGAAAACAAGGTTGATACCTACTCCATTCCAAGACATCTAGTTTGATGTTTTCTGATTTGTACTTACACATGCTCTTTCTCAGTAACAGCTTCTTTGAAGAAGTTGAATTAACAGCCACAACACCTTTATACCCACCCTATCAAATTTGAAATGCAGATGGAACAAAATTTTCTAGGCCACATTTTGCAGCCACCTCTCTGGCCAATTCTGCAGATATCTTACCTATACCATCAGAGAAACAGTATAGGATTCCTTTCCTTTCAACTTCTACAACAGGAATATTTTCAACTTCATGCCTACTAATGCTCACTGTTTCTCTTAAAGAGCTGAAAGATTGACCCAATCTGGCAGCATATTTTGCCACATTCCTAATCTCGTGAAAATCACCCATCCACTCTCTAATATCTGCTGCAGTCAGGTCAGTTCTTGAAGCAAACATCCAAACAGAATTTTCTAGTAATTGACTGTTTGAATAGCCAAGAAACTCGAACTTCTTACCACCAATAACTATGTCATCTCATAAAGTGGACAGTATCCTGTCATAAATGCTAGTTTTCCTCTCCCCATTTGCCGAAGATGCACACGATGATAAAAATGTTGCGTGTAGTTTATCCAAGTCCTCGTCAACAAACGAAACACGAAGAAAGTTATCAATATCCTCAGGATAGTTGCGTAACACACAATTGGAGAGATTCACCTTAGGACCACAAAAATACATTTTAGATGGAGTTATTTGGACCCTGGGTACATATACCAACCTAGGATGCACAAATGCGGCACAAATGTGACACGGGATGTGACCGGCAACACCACTACCTGCGCATTGGTGCCATGCCCAGTTTTTCTTTTTCTTTTTTTTCTTTTCCTGACACGCGCTGATTTGCGTCAACTCGGGCTAGATTCGGGCCGAATCGGTCCGTATCGGCGCCTAACCGATAACCTTAGTGTTTAGCTATTCACCTTAATCTGACCCCATCTGGGATGTCCATGGTCTCTGATGACAAGATGGTCTTCATATTTTTTTGGCTCTGCTTGTCTCTAGCTGTGGCACTAAGAAAGAAGAATGGTAAAGGAGGCAGCCAAAAACCCTAAATGATATATATATATATATATATATATATATATATATATAGAGAGAGAGAGAAAGTAAACCTAAACGGCTAAACCCTTTGGGCCTGTATTCATTATCTATGGGCTAATTTCTATTGAGATAGTGGAAAAACAATTTTCAATCCAATCTAAGCTACTTGGGTTGGTAGTTCTAAATATTAGCCCAAAAAGTATGCTTAGAAATATATTAAAAATATAAATAAAAATATTTTTAGAAATTTTTTAGTCATCGCACTCTGCCGCACCATACTTTTTCAAAAAATTGTCGAGTCCCGCACCCGCACCTGCACCCACACCCGCATCAAGAAACGCACTCATGCTACATAGATACCAACCCATCATCTAAAGACATAGTAGTACTTTTAGGAAGTCGCCTCGATGTGGCATATTTGGTGTACTACTCCTTAACCCAGCTTACAGGTTCATAGCAGCATTCTTTCAAATGAGACAGTTTGTCCAAGGAACTTTCTATATACTCAATTGTTATTCTCTTAGGATCGACGAACCAATAAAAATTTTCATCAATTGCTTGCCCAGGAAGATAACCATGCTGAATTGAAGAGTTGATCCTAAACAAGATTTTATAAGGCAATTCAAAGCCTTCGGGTGGATTCACAATAGGGCTAGTCCTGAACTGCAAGAGAGAGCAATACCTTGCTTCAAAACAAATGGGCCCTCATTTTTCTTATAAGAGACAAAATCTCCATGAAAATTTGGAAGCTGGCCCTCATGTGGAAGCTACAAACAAGGAGCAGAAGATTGGCCAATACAGCACGACAGAGTGAAATCAACTTCTCGGAACCAATGATGAGTATGATCTTCCACATAAATCCGAGGAGCTCCAAATAACTAACAATGCAAAGAAAAATTTGTTAAGACAAGAAAAAAGAATTCAATTTTCAATATCTCATAAATCTATGTAGGTTCAACCTATATGAAAGAAGACTAGGGGCTTTACCAATAACATTGACAGGCATTATTTCAAAAGTAATGAAGTTAAGCATTCTTGACATGAAAATGTAAATAAGAATATTTTTGTGATACCCTAGATTGATTGGATATTGAATTGAATTAGTTAAGTGTATGTTGTGTGGGTCTAAGTCCTACATCAAGTATATACTCAATTGATCTAAGCTTTATAAACAACTATAAGGTCTCAACTATTTCTTGACTATTCCTTTTAAGGTATGGTACAATTTTTTTCATCTTTTGGTATTAGCTTTTTAAAAAAATAAAAAAGCTAGCTGTTATCTCTAATCACTAAGTGATACTAGGTTCTACCTGATGGGGAAAAGAATAGGGGTGAGTTATATATATCTTCATATCTTGAGTGGGTAGAGAAAGGATCAGTCCATGGCATATAAATCAAAAGAAAAGGGTTGGTAGTCAGATTTGTGTCGTGGATACCCTTCGATGTTGTGATGTGGTGACCTCCACTTTATGAAGTCAGCTAACACTCGAGCCACAAGGTAAGGTGTCCAACCAACCAATATTAAGCTGTGGAATGTGTGAGATATATAGCTGGGATGGGATCTTTGTATTTAGGCTAAGGGAAGAGAGATGTCAAAAAAAATAAAATGGATATCCTTCTGGACAACTAGTGAAGACATGGCTCCGTGAAGCCCATTGGTAGCAGGAATTTGGAAGGTTCAAGGTCATTGGATAGATTTGGCTTGGAGTGTCTCTTCGTTATTCATGTACTCCAACTCTATTCACTAGTAGATTGATTTTGGCTTGCAGAGAGGTTTTTCGCCAACTACTTCGGTTTTTTCTTTGATAACACGTTTCGGTGCTATCTTGTATTTGCATCTCTCTTTCCTACTCTTTAAGCTTTACATTATTGTTTATTGTACTTGCTTATACCTTAAAGTAGTGTTCCAATTTTATTACATATCATTTACTCTTATTTCGCACTTTGTTAAGTAAGAGTAAAAGCAAATAAGCCATAATTTAAAATTGGGGGGTCTAAATTCGTATAGTGTTTCACACTATTTGAGCTTCACAAATCAATAAAAAAAATGGTGATATGGCCGATGATGTGGTTTAATAGGAGCATAAAAACATTAAATATTACACTTCAACTTTTAGATATTATATAGATATAGATGTGTATAGAATATAATATACCAAAAAAATTGTTTTATTTTATAATTTTATTTAGGATTTTCATGAAGTAATACCTTTTTCTTTTATTCAAAGGTACTGTTTTAAAATATTTGAGACATCTAGCCTTTTTCAAAACTAGAGTCTTTGCCTAAATTGCAGTGTTTGGTTTGACAACGTGCATTTAGACGACAAATTGCATTTAGATACACTTTACCAATAGTTTATTTGTAGAATGTGTGATACAAAAGGAGGGGAAAAGTATATGTTGTGTAGGACCTATCAAAATTGTTAGGCTTTATTTTGTGTTGGCATATTCTTTGTCAAAATATTTTTGTATTTATCAAGCAAATACTTTGATAGGAGAATAGATCCTTCCTACCTATCATTATCATTGTGTTATGAGGGCTAACTAAAGTTTTTGGGAATCATTGGAACTACCACAAATTAGCCATAGAGGCTTGAAGATGCAATTGGTATTCATTGTGGATCCAGTATCTAGAGTGGAGATAGGATTTGCAAAGTTTGTTGCTAGTAGGAGTTTCAAGGGCCTGAGTACATAAATTACACTTAGAGGGCTTCATATGTATTAGATATTGCAACTATGTACCCTAGTGAATTGTTTTCGATAGTGCAATAGAAAGGTTTTACACTTGATTCTTGGGTTTTCCTCTTTGATAACACACCTGATGTTATCTTTGTGGTATTATGTCTTTAACTTCCAATGGTTGTCCATTTTATATGCTCAAATTTGTTTATCCATGTATATGTTGTCATCAATTGGTTGATCACTTAAAATTAGTGTTAATTGATAGATTAGCCTAATATTGATTAAGTTGTAATTTAAAATTTGTGGTCTAAATCATTACCATAATTGTATTTGGTCATTCTCAAAATTAAGTTTAAAATTCTTTTAGAAATGACTTTTTCGCTTGCCAAACACATACGGTAGGGCCTCCTCTATGGCTCTATCCATTTTCCATACCACCTTGTCATCAACTCAGGGACAGACCTACAATAGGGCAAAGGGGGCCATTGCCCCCCCCCCCTCTAAATTATTAAAAAGAAAAAGGAAAAAAAACAAGAATACAAATGCAATCTGAAAAAATAATTGACAAACTAAAAAAACAAAATAAAAGGACTGAAAACCTAAATTACAATTCCCAAGTTTTTACCCTAACATCACTCTTCCTCCACTCAACGTCATCAACGCTTCCATCACTGCTGCTGCTATTGTTCTTTTCCTCAAATCAGATATTATGTTACTGTTGTTGCTACTTCTTAGATCCTTGATCACAGTCACACACAAGTCTGGTAAATCTAAGAAATTTTTCTCCTCTCTTTTTTTTGTCTTTGTTATATTGCTCTGCCCTCTGCGTTTTTTTTTTTTTTTTATGAACTATGGTGTGTTGTATTTGTGGGTTGTGGATTTTTATGGACTAGTGTGTTGTGTAGACCATAGACTAGTTTGTGGCTTTGTATTGACTACTGTGTAATTATGGCTTTTTGTGTGGACCGATCACTAGTGTTTTAGAGTTTGGAACTTTTTTTTGTTTTGGTTTTATCTAAAAAGACATAACCGCATTATTAATCTAAGTTATCATACATTCTTGAATTATCTCAGTTCAACCAAATCATAAGTATTTAATTGTATAAAAACAATCAATCAATTATGAAATATATATTTTCTTTCACCATTATATTAACGAGCCTCATCACTTGCGCTTCACACTTGCGAGGAGGCTCTTTTTTAATTTTCCCTTTTTTCGAATCTGAAGTTTACATATTTGCTCATTCAAGGGTGTCATGAGGCTAGGTTTAAAAATAAATAAATTAAAATGAGAGAAATTTGTAATATGGGAGATTTATATATGCAGTGCCTACTTTTATGAATGCGGTGGAGCAATTAGAGAAATAGATACAAAGAGAAGGAAAAAAAAAAGGGTAAAGAGAAAGAAATATAATGAAATTTATTATAAACAAATGGTTTGTTCATAACTTCTTAATTAAATTTTGAGTGATTGTCTTCTTTTGAAATTAGTGCGAATGTGTGACTGGATGTGTAGGATTAGATTTGTTTTTTAGAATTTGTAGAAGAAAGGGAAAAGATGATAAAGATAGAAAGACACGTGGAATGAAAAAAAAAATGCTCATTGTTGAAAGTATAAAATTAGTGGAAACATAAGAGTAGATATGTTCAAGAAAAAAAATGTACATAACATTTGAAAAAGAAATTGGTTATTGCTAAGGAAACCGAAAAGAAAAAAAAGAGGAAAAAGAAACAGGTAAAACTTGATAAAGGATTAAAGAATAAAGAAAAAATAATAAAAGTAAAAACGTGGGATGATGAACTTAGTGTTTGTTTGGCAAAAATAATTTTTGCCAGCTTATTTTACTATTGAGCTTATTTTAGCTACTATTTGTGGGTCCCATTGCACTTTTTGGTACTATTTGTGGGTCCCACTGTACTATTTGTGGGTCCCATTGCACTTTTTGGTACTATTTGTGGGTCCCACTGTACTATTTCAACTAATTTTAACCTTTATTTACCGTACTTTCAGCAAAAAAATTTTAGTTTCAGCAAAATAAGCAGATCCCAAACGGACTGAAAGTTAGGTTTGAGATATGAACTTGCATTTGATTAAGGGATGGGTTGGTAGTTTTCTTTTTCTTTTTAAATAAAATTTAGGACAATAGTTGGCTTTTTAAAAAAACTATTTATGGTACCTAATTTTATAAAAGTTTGTTTCAAAGTAAAATATTTTCAAATGTAAAATAGTTTTAAATGTAAAATAATTTACTGCCAAATATTTTCATTTTTAAGTGTTTGGCAAGTGTTTGTTGTGGCCTAAACATTTGAGAAATAATCCCATCATGAACAAGCCACGACCAAACACCACATACCCAGCAACCCACTAACCATTACAAACCCAGCCACCACAACCATTGTCATCCACTAACTCATTGTAATCCCATCCCATCCCATTGGCCACCATCATCAGCAACCCAAACAACCAAGAGTGACAAACCTACAAAGCCAACCATCAGCGTTGACCTCAGACAACTCACTGTGGCCACCATCCACCATAGAGACAACTTGCAAAGGCAAAATGGAACTGCAATCTACTATCAATGTCAACCCACATCTCCATTTTAGACTAAACAAAACCCATAAAATTAAATCCATTCCAAATCTCCTGTTGCGATTAAAATAATGCCTGCTGATGTTTCACAAGTTATATTATCTCAGTGAGTTTGAGGTCGATCCACAGGGAACGATTGACACTAATGTAAAAACTTCTAATGTCAAGTCGTAAATAAACATAGTTGTTCGTTTGTTTTTCCACCAATAGATGGAGCAAGATAATATTGAAACTAAAATTGAAAATAGCAAAATAAATTTAAGAGAAATTAATGGAGAGAAAACACTAGGGATTCAAGGATCCACCTAATATTTTACCATATGAACTTGTGGATTATTTTGAACAAAATTAGGGTAGAGAGCCAACTCGCCTAATTGAAAAACAAAACAATCAAGTACCCAAACAAGGTATAAAATAGATTGATTATGAGTGATTGAGCAAATCATTCAATTGTCATGTTACTAGGGAGATTAAGCATTCAATATATTCTCAAATCATAACTAATTAAGGAGTTCAAACATTTAATATAAATAGAAATCATATTAAATCTTAAAAATTTGTCAACATACAAGGATTCCAAATAGTAAATCAATATCAAAATTCAGTCATTAATCCATAGAAAACACATAGAAAATCTCAAAAACACTTGATAAAAATATTAGGTTTCACTTCTAACTCTATCTAGAGATTTAGTTTAGCCACACATAGTTATGCAAAAGAAATCCATAAAAACAATGCCAAACATCTAAAAAAATAAAACAAAAGATGAAAACCATTCTAAGGTTCTTCCCTCCTATATCCTCAGTCCCCTTCAAAAGAAAAAGAGAAAATCCCTCAAATTTAGGATGGAGATCCCTTGACTTTCATAATTTTATCCACTTTCAGCTTCCAGCCTAGTTTTGACCTTCAAAATGATTTTTATAGACCTTGTGGTAAGGTAAAAATTTGTAGATATTTGAACATTCCTCTGTGACTACAAGAATCAAGTCAATCGGAAATCTGTGTAAGAAGTTATGGGCAAAAATACTGAAACAGTGCAAGATTTTTCCATATCAAGATTTTTTCAATTTTGGCTTGGATGAATTTCTTTCTTCCTTTTTTTATTCTCATACACTTTTGACTTATTTAATGTTCCAAAAACCATGCTCCAATTAATCTTGACCCGTGTATCCTCTTGGTTGTATGTTTGAATGATTAGCTGAATGGTTTTAATCTCCTACAAGAGAAAAATACATGTTATAAGTATATTTTCTTTAAATATTTCAAACTTACATATTTATGTGTAATTAAACATGAAATTGATGTGATATTGCTTATCAAAAATATGATAATATTGTAAGTTTAAGCAATCAACACAACCATAGCACCTTCCTTTGATTGCCGCTATCCAAATCATGCTGGAAAGTTTCCTTGACCACCACCAGCATAACAACTCTCCACCATGAAGCCCTCCTCATGACTTTCTTTGTTTGTGCGAGATGGGTAAGAGGGAAGGGAGAGAGAGTCGACCAACCTGGAAGGATGAGTGGCGCGGTGGGTTTGGTTTGGGGAACTAGGAAGAGAGAACTTAAGAGTGAAAGGGAAGGAGAGTTGTCGTGAGACAAGGGTAAAATGTTTTACACTTAATTTAGGCGTAAAACATTTTACACATAGAAGACTTAATTTTACAATTTGATTGTAAAATATTTTACAGTTGACCAAATTTTACATCCAAACAAGCATGGTAAAATGTGTAAAATATTTTCTGAAAAATATTTTATGTTGAAACAAACAGAGTGTTAAGAGTCCAAAGCTTAAAAACCTTTTAAATAGTAGTATAGATAACCTACTCTAAGCACCTAGATTCTCGTGAAATATTTATAACTAAACATGGGTTTGTTTAGCTAAAAGATTATCCCAAACCAATCAACTACTCAAGTTGTGTCTTGTTGTATCAAGACCCCCAAAAGGCTTGATCTTGCCAAGATGCTTGGCTCCATACACTCAAAATATTTCCAACTTCCTCCACCCGTATATCATAAAAGGGAAGATGCATATATTGAATGATACCCTCTTTGCTTGGGAGCCTTAGATATGCTGCATATGCATTAGTTATCCTTCGCCTTACCTTATCATTTATACATTTGCATGCCTATGTAATTCTATACACATTATGGAAGAACACAATACACATGCATTATATATAAAATACTTAAAACAAATTTGTATATTAAAATACCACTTACATGAATATTAAGTGATAATTTAATGTTTGATTACCCATAAAAAAGATATCATAACGATTAAATTGTGTCTATTTGTTAGAGTTTATTTAATCTAAATGAGTTGTGTTGTAATTTTTTTTATAGTGGAATTATTTAATCCTCTTATAATAATTTAGAAATTAGACAAGCCTATAACTTATATAATTTTTTGTTAAACTTATAAAATAAATAAATTATAACATTTTTAAACCATGTAGTAATCATTTTGTGGTCTATAATTTTATAGTTTAACTTGAAAAAATATCAATTTATAAAGGGGTAATTACACTAAATCCACCTGTGGTTTGGGTGAAAATCACTTTACCTACCCGTGGTTTGAAAAGTGCCACTTAACCCACCTGAGGTATGTTCCTATTGTTTTCTGTTTTTCGTAGCCCACCTCTGTTAAAATTAGGGGTAAATAGGTATTTTTGCTCAAATTCTATGTCTCTCTCCTCCCAAAACAAAAAAATGGCACAAAAATGCAAGAGAAATAAGATCAAAAGGGAGGGTTTTCACGAAGAACATGAAGAACATACCCAAAAAAATAAAGAACACCTACAGCCCCTCACGGCATCTCTATCTCTCTATTTTCTCCCTCTCTTCCCTCTCTTTGACCCATAGCCCCTCACGGCACCACCACTCACTACTATGTCAAACCAACCCAGCCACCAACTCACAACCAACGCACGGCAAAACCCACCATCGATTTGCCACCAGCCACAATCCACCACCACAAACCTAGCATAAACAAAATAAAAAACAAAACCCATTAAACCACGACCACAATCCACCTAAAGAAGGGAGGCATGGTAGTGAAATCCAACAACCTAGCTACCACGAAACCTAGACAAAATCCAGCCACACCACCATTGACCCACAATCCACAACAAAACCAACCAAAATCCACTGCCACAAACCCACTACCACGGCCAAAATCCACCACCATCAAACCCACAAACCATTAAACCCGAAACCCACATTAAACATGGCGAAACCCACAGCTTGGGTTGGCAAGAGTGAGGAATTGAAGAGAGAGTCAGCTCACCTAGCCAAACTCATCCTTAAAACCAACGACCATGTTTTCACAAGCAGGCCGAACCTTCTCTCAGCTTAGTACCTCTCCTTCAACTGCTCAGGTGCCAAGCCAGCAAGATCTGCGTCATTGAGTTGCTCAACTCAAAACTGGTCAGCTGGTTCCAACTCGTCAGAGACGAGGAGGTGAATTGGTTGCTGGGCTCCATGTCAGCTCAATCCGGGTCTGAACTCAACCTGGGTAAGATGTTTTTCGCTCTGGCAAACGATGTGCTATGTCGCGTGGCGTTTGGGAAGAGGTTTAAGGAGGAGAGTGGGGAGGACGAAGGGCAGAAGCATCATTTTGTTGGGGTTTTGACCGAGACACAAGCCTTGTTTGCTTGGTTTTGTTTGGGCAACTTTTTCCTGGGTTGACTCACTGAATGGGTACACGAAAAGGTTGAGCAAGAACTTGGAGGATTTACGAGCTATTTGTGAAGAAATTATAGAGGAACATGTGAAGGAACAAGGTGTGAGAAGTGGTAAAGAGGATTTTGTTGACGTTTTGTTTCGAGTACAACAACGCAAGGAGAGACATAAAATTTTTCACAAAACCCTCCCTTTTGATCTTACTTCTCTTGCATTTTTGTGCTATTTTTTGTTTTGGGAGGAAAGAGAGATAAAATTTGAGCAAAAATACTTATTTACCCCTGATTTTTACAGAGGTGGGTTACAGAAAACAAAAGGAGCATACTTCAGGTGAGTTAAGTGACACTTTTCAAATCACGGGTAGGCAAAGTGATTTTCACCCAAACCACAGGTGAGTTTAATGTAATTACCCCATTTATAAAATTATTATATAATTACTTCCAAATTTTATTACTTATACATAATTTTATATATGTGGCAGACTCTAACTAATCTGATGAGGATTTATAGCCAACACTAAAATTTGGAATTAAGGTTTATTGTCGTTGTTGTATACACAATTTTATATATAAAAAAATTTACTGCATAAATAATATAAAAGTCCTAAAATTTTTTAAAGGTAACAATAATTTTTGAACTTTTTTTCTCTTCATTTTAAAATTTTTTTTCTATCTTTTTTTTTTCTTTTTCTAACTTTTAAGTTCTAAAAATATTGATACACAGAAATTTTTTATTTTTTATTTTTACATTTTGTCAATGAAACTTTTTATTTTTATTTTTAGGGAAATTTCAGCAACTTCATATAAAACAAAGGACTTAGAGCATTTACATCAACCTCAATAAGAATTTTAGCTAAACTAATTCAAAAAACTAAGCCTCTGCTATTTAACAAACAACCACATACATCAGTCTCAAAATTACTTAATTTAAATAGTATTTTCTGTTTTCAAAAAATAAATAAATATTTTTATTCTCTGCCCCATACAACACTACCTTCTCCTTCGTAGAAGCACCACTACCATCACCAGACACAAACCCGCCTTCTCCTTCATAAACACAAACCGCAACAACCTAAATCTAAGAGGTACTGCCTGAGAAAAAGGAGGAAAAAGAGGCTGATATTAGAGATTTTTGAGGGTCTTTAGCTATATTTTTAGCATCCGGCTAGAACTAGCCTGATGTGGATGCTCTTACAATTAGGAGCAACGCACCACCAAACCAAAAGTTTGGACTAAAGCACTACTAGACTTTTAGTTTAGGCTTAATAGCAAAAGTTTGGGCATTCCATGAAATTTTACATTTGAACAGCACAATAGCAGCAATACACGTAGGACTAGCGCCCCTCCATTAGTAACACACTCGTTTATCAATCATCCGGGCATGATGAGCAACATAGAGACATAGACCCATTGATCAATACATCTCAATCAGAAAATAATCAATAAAAAAAGAAAATGGGAATCGATCAATACATTTGAAAACAAAACAAAAAAAAAAAAAAAGCAAAAAGGAAATAAAAGATGAAACGTACTAGGATTATATTAACAAAAAAAAAAAAAAAAATTTAAGTTATTGCTCACTTATTTCAATTTTCTTTTTCTGATAGGGAACATTTCAATTAGACCTCTCCAACAGGCAAATTTGACCCATCCCACAAGGACCATGCATTGATATGAGTCGTCCGACATCTTGACATATGAGCCGTCTGATATAATGTGCCAAGATATTCTCAAGCATATGCTCAAATAGTATCAAGCTTTATTGACAAGGAGAAATGGATCTGAATGCAACACTAGATGTTGATAAAAAATAAAATATGACAAGAAACCATACATACATATATTTTCCAACAGGAATTGAAACATAATTTATAGCCCCAAACAACTACCTGGAGCATTTACATGTAGTTTATCAACAACCATATACCAATTACAATAAGTAAGGATAAAAAGTAATTAAAGAAGCAAATTTCTTAAATACATACTTAGGAGCTTATACTAAACTTCTATCCAAGATCAATTCATGACTCAGCTAATGCTCCAATTCTGATAAGTCTCAAGCTATGATGTTACATAATTTATCCTTCTTGATCTGGATAAGCTTGTCAAAGACACACCATGGAAAACTGAGGAAATGAGCTCTATCCATTCCCTCATTGCAGCAACCCCAATAGCTATAGTGATATGTCACATGGTACCAAGCTGATGCTTTTGCTTTTGCGTTGACAATATCAGTTTCAGAAGTCGACTCACTTCCCTTGTGGAACCAGCTCCTAGCTTCCTTTCTTAGTGCCATTACGGCATAATTAATTTGTTCCAGATCCCTCCTCTTATCAAAAGATCTTGAAATTGTCAATATGTTTCCACTAATTATTTCAGCTTCAGTTTTAATTCCATAGTAATCCATCAGACTCCCCAGTTTGTGATCATACTCCCTTTTGTAATAGAAAGCATCACTGATGTAGTCCTTGAAGCCGTCTACTTCCATGTCAGGATCATAACACTGCTTTGCTACTTCTGAGGTGAAGGGTGTCACAGGGCTCGTGAGCGATGCAAGTTCTTTCACTTCTCGAAAAAGCTTTCCTATCACACGTTCGGATTTGTAGGTGCGTTTATCAGGCTTTTCCATGAAATCTGGATATACCTTAACACGCAGATAATTGGGTATTTCCGCAACAATACCACTTTTTGGGAAGTCAACCGCAATTGAGTGTAATTTTGCAAGCTTAATACATTTAGGACTCATTGCCCTACGGGGCTCACTATCTGCAAAGACAATGTGGGCATTATCGATGATTCCTAGACGGTCATTGAGTATGTAGTCGACGAAATACTCTTGAACTTCCTGTAGCACAAAGGTCACATGCTTTGTTATGTAAGGTATAGAAGGATGTTGTTGCAGATGGGGTGGAGAATATGAGGAATGAATGCAATCTTTAAATACATAAGTGAGGAACGTGTGTTGCATTACTACCATTAAGTATGACTCACTCCAGCCTAGATTTCTCTATCACTCAAAATGTCAGGAAGAACAAATGGAATGACCATAAGGCCCAGGATTTCTAGATTTGATCAAGATAAGGAAATTCGTGCTTAGAATTTCCAGATTCCAAACTAATTCCCGAATAGCAAGACAGAGCCTTTAACAAAATTAAACATATTTGTTGCAGACTTTTCTCAATGATCCTAAATATCCAAAAAAGAGTGTTTCGATCGAGCATATGTGATATGTGCATAGCTTATTCTTTTGTGCTCATTAAAGAACACAGTGCATTGGCGAATAATATAACACAAACAGAAAAGATAATTGTTTAGAGTATGGAAACAACACTTTTCCTTCTTGACATAAAACAAGTTCGGAAACAGTTTCGTAAATGACTGCTTATTAGATGCACAAGAATATCCACAGCCATATATAAACTAAATGCTTAAATGTCTTTAACATATAGAAAACCCAAATCGCAAAGGCTAGATGATGGAAACAAGGTGTATTCTCATCAAGTGGTACAAGCAAATGAATAGACATTTGTTCAGAAAGAGCTATAATACCCTACTTTTATAGTGCTGTTTTATGCATATATTAATTGCAGAGGCAAATTAAAATGTGGTGTGCACAAAATATGCATGGCTTGTTACTACATATAAAGTGAAATTACCTCTATTGTAACATCATGATTGAGTGGCATAGTTTTTGCTCCGATATACTCCATTGGTTGAATTTGTCGAGGAGGAATAAGATCAGGGTCCCAACAGACGAAGTACAGATCTCCATCCAAGTCACTCCCAGAACATTCATTTGGATGAGGTCTAATACAATTGTTCAACTAATGTTAGTAAATTATTTATTTGTTTAATTAGGTGCTGTCTTGCCAAGGCAAGAAAACAAATAAAGACAAATAACACAACATCCTAGTATGCAAGTACAATATAAAATTATTTGATGAGCATGCCAAAAAAGTTAGATTTTTCCGATCCTAGAAGTGGTGAAAAAGGACATTGTATGTCTGCAAACTTAATATAAAATAAGTTAAGATAACAACATATTATATATGGACATACAAATAGACCAGCTATCCTCATTGTAATTAACCTAGTGGAGGAGAATATGTTGCATATCATTTAAATAACATACATATTATATCTATGCATGCAACATAGAAGTACAAATGGCTCATTATATATCTTACCTATTCATGTATATGTAAGTAAGTAAAGGTATACATAAATGTGTATAAACTAGTGCTGGTATAGGATTATGTATAAACTCTATATGCATGTGCATCTCCCAGTGCAAATATTATAGGATTTCATGCCTTAGAATTATCTACAATGGGATATCACATTATTACCTTTTTCCCTTTTGCGGAAAAACAACACAATCCGCCAGGTGGTGCAAAGCCGGCACATCAACTGCCTTTAGAACACGCACATCTCCCGGATGCAAACATGGATTTTTAGCAACAACTACCTCACCCTCAAAAATTAAATTGTTCGGGATTGAGCTGCTGGTGCGAAACATATGGGAGAAATCATTAGAGAGTTGCCTACTAGAGCGAGAAATTTGAACAAATACTTGTCCATATTCCAATGTCCTTGTCTCATCTAGACATCCCATCATACATCTTCCATTTGGAATAAATATCCTACTTTTGAGCCGTAATTCTAGCAACTTAGATGCACGAAGTGTTTGTAGCATCATTGAAAGATATGGTTCTGAACTAGGCAGATAACCACACAAAAGCATCTCCTTTAGAACCTTTGTCCTCTCTCCTGGGAATATCAATTCCAATGCTTCCTGTGAGCTCAATGGATCTGTTAACAAAGCATCTAGCTGTTCTATAGCCTCCTTTTGCTTCTTTTCAAAAACTTGATCTGTAACTCCGAGGGTAGACAAAAGAGTGATTATTTGACGGTTAAGAAAACAAGGTTGATACCTACTCCATTCCAAGACATCTAGTTTGATGTTTTCTGATTTGTACTTGCACATGCTCTTTCTCAATGACAACTTCTTTGAAGAAGTTGGATCAACAGCCACAACACCTTTGTACCCACCATATCGAATTTGAAACGCAGATGGAACAGAAATTTCTAGGCCACATTTTGTAGCCACCTCTCTAGCCAATTCTGCAGATATCTTACCTATACCATCAGAGAAACAGTATGGGATTCCATTCCTTACAACTTCTACATCAGGAATATTTTCAACTTCCTGCCTAATAATGCTCACTGTCTCTCTTGAAGAGCCGAAAGATTGACCTAATCTGGCAGCATATTTTGCCACATTCCTAATCTCGTGAAAATCACCCATCCACTCTCTGATGTTTGCTGCAGTCAGCCCAGTTCTTGAAGCAAACATCCAAACAGAATTTTCTCGTAATTGACTGTTTGAATAGGCAAGAAACTCAAACTTCTTAGCACCAATAACTATGCCATTTCGTAAAATGGATAGTATCCTATCATAAATGCCAGTTTGCCTCTCCCCATTTGCCGAAGATGCACATGATGATAAAACTGTTGCGTGCAGTTTATCCAAGTCCTCATCAACAAATGAAACACGAAGAAAGTTATCCATATCCTCAGGATAATTGCGTAACACACGATTGGACAGATTCACCTCCGGACCACAGAAATACACTTTAGATGGAGTTATTTGAACCCTGTGTATATATACCAACCCATCATTTAAAGATATGGCAACAGTTTTGAGAAGTCGCATCGATGTGGCATATTTTATGTACTGCTCCTTAAGCCAGCTTACGGGTTCATAGCAACATTCTTTCAAATGAGACAGTTTGTCCAAGGCACTTTCTATATGCTCAATTGTTATTCTCTTAGGATCGACCAACCGATAAAAATTTTCATCAATTGCTTGCCCAGGAAGATAACCATGCTGAATTAAAGAGTTGATCTTAAACGAGATTTTATAAGGCAAGTCACAGCCTTCGGGTGGATTCACAGTAGGGACTAGTCCTGAACTGCAAGAGAGAGCAATACCTTGCTTCAGAACAAAAGGGCCCTCATTTTCCTTATAAGATACAAAATCTCCATGAAATTTTGGAAGCTGGCCCTCCTGTGGGAGCTCTAAACATAGAGCAGAAGATTGGCCAATGCAACACGATGGAGTGAAATCAACTTCTCGAACCCAATGATGAGTATGATCTTCCACATAAATCCGAGGAGCTCCAAGTAACTAACAATGCAAAGAAAAATTCGTTAAGACAAGAAAAAAGAATTCAATTTTCAATATCACATAAATCTATGAGGTTCAACCTATATAAAAGAAGACTAAGGGTTCTACCAATAACATTGACAAGCATTATTTCAAAAGTAATGAAGTTAAGCATTCTTGACATGAAAATGTAAATAAGTATATTTTTGTGATACCCTGGATTGATTGGATATTGAATTGAATTAGTTGAGTGGGTGTTGTGTGGGTCTAAGTCCTACATTGAGTATACTGAGTCGATCTAATCTTTATAAACAACTATGGGGTCTCAACTATTACTTGACTATTACTTTTGAGGTATAGTACAATTTTTTTCATCTTTTGGTATTAGCTATAAAAAAGGCTAGCGGTTATCTCTAATCACTAAGTGATACTAAGTTCTACTTGATGGGGAAAGAACAGGGGTGAGTTATATATATCTTCATATCTTGATTGGGTAGAGAAAGGATCAGTCCATGGTATATAGATCAAAAGAGAAGGGTCGGTAGTCCGATTTGTGTCGTGGATACCCTTGGATGTTGTGATGTGGTGACCTCCACTGGATGAAGTCAACTAACACTGGAGCCACATGGTAGGGTGTCCAACCAACCAATATTAAGCTGTGGAATGTGAGAGATATATAGCTGGGATGGGATCTATGTATTTAGGCTAAAGGGAAGAGAGATGTCAAACAAATAAAATGAATATCCTTCTGGTCTTATCTTAAAATTCGCAGAAGAGTTCTCAAGAAGTCCACCTTCAAGATATGGAGACACAGCAAGCATTAGCTTTTCCCCTAATCTTCTTAGTCAATGTTTGTAATGTGAATAAATAATAATAATAATAACAATAATACCAAGGTGAGGATAAGAGGCCACTTGCCTTGTGGAAATCGGTTTCTTAAAGTAGCACAACCACTAGACCTTAGAACCAGAAGAAAATTATAGCAGATCAAAGAGGAATAACAAGAAACCTTTGGACAGGTTGTGTAATAGGTGAATCACAGACACACCATGAACTAGAGCAAGATTGATGACATAGGACAACCACAATATTCTAATAGAACAGAAAAATAATAGGATAAACCCTAGGAGTCAGCACCTAAGGGCTGCTTGGAGTCAGTACCAAGCAAACTGGAGTCGGCATCAGTGTAAAAAAAAACACACGTTTTTAATAATTCTCAAAAGCTGTCTTACAATAATCAGAAAAAGTGTTTAAATAGCTAATAACAAAATGCATAAAGAAACCCTAATTATTAAATGCTCGGGCTTGCTTAATCTCAAGCCCAATAACTAATAGGCTTCATCCATAAGGCCACAGGTTATGCCGTCTTCTTTTTGCTCTTCCTCTCATACATGTGTATAATTGGGGGCCTGTATCTTGTGTCCACACCAATTGAACTATCCAACTAGAAGGCAATCATAAAAAGCTTTTGCTCCCCCTTACAAAGTGCATTCAAAAGATGTAAAATGTAGTTCTCTATTAGTCTATTATGTAAAAAGTAATCACACAGGAACCTTAATCTTAGCTTCCCTAATTCTACTTCTCAAGAAATATTTATATTACTAACACATACAATATGGAGTTCCAGCATCCGTAAAGGGAGCCAATAATGCTTTCATAACCAAAATTTTGTTGAAAATTGAAACCTTCGCCAACCATTCTTCTCCAACCCCATCAGCAGGATGTTAAGTACGGCTAATTGCGAAAGACCTTAAAGTAAGACATGAATAGCGTAGCATGAATGCTTACACATGCTAAGAAGTCTAAATTAGGTCCTTTTAATTCCCATTGTAAGGATATACAGCACCTGTTTCCAAGGAAGACCAAATTCCAGTATTCACTAGTGGCTCTACACCATTTACTACCACATTCTTGATCAACAAGAGATAGGTTGTATAATCTAAGGAGTTCTTTACCCATTTTATATAGCTAGTAGTTTGCCTTATTTCTTAAATCCAGATGGAACACTTCAGAACGTAATTACGAACTGTAGTTACAAGCTAAAGGTGTCATATGCTAAAATATGATTGGTAGACTCAATACATGTTAACACACAAACACACACACACACACACACACACACACTCACCGTTACAAGCAACAACCATAATTACGGGAGAAATATGATTACCAACTCTATGCGTTTCTGCAGAACTATGAACACACCCACACATTGCGATATACTATCCCATTTCCTACTTCATTAAATTTTTCCAAATTATAACTATCACCCATGTCAATCTATTCCTCATAGCTTTGCAAAGGAAACAACAACAAGAAGAATAATTTGTTTGAATGTTAACTAAAAAAAGCATGGAAAGCAGCAAATTGTGAAAATTTATAATTAATGTTTTAACCAGCTAACCTGAATGAGAAGAAACTTTTTAGCTTGACCGTGTGGATGATGGAGCTCAATATTCCAAATGTTCTCATAAGAGAGTTCAAGCTTGTATTCTTCAGAAAGATCAGAGAAATAGAAGTACAAATTTCTCATGTTTGAGTCAAATCTGACAAAAACATTTTCCTGTTTCCAGAGCACAGAAAAGGTTTCCCTTGAAGTCTGATATCCAAAGTGCAATGCTATATTATCCATGGTATATTATCTAGAGCACAGCAACAGGTGTTGATTATCCAAGAAGACTATGATTTCTGAAATTCTGCAAAAATTGGCTGTCATTAGAACCACATTACCAATTAAGGTATTCAATGAAAAAAGTTCAGAAACTATCAATCATAGTAAAATATTAGACAGGCTTACAATGTAAATAACTTGAACAAAAACAAATAAAAAGCAAATTAAAAGGGGTTCAAATATCCCCATTCCATTTTTTCCCGAGTCTCTATATATATGTCCCCGCTGGTTATATGACTGTCTAGGAATGGTTTACAGTAGTTCCAAATACTTAGATGCAGTTTATCTTTCCATGGATTGGTTTAAACAAGTAAGACCATTAGCTAGGTAGGGGAAGAACTAAAACAAAAATTTGAAACTATATCTCTAAAGCCTATCAAACTAAAATGAAACTACACAAATATTAACAGCCTAGCCAAGTAATACTGGTTCAAGTGTTACATATCACTGCACCTTACACATGAAGTATTATAATATACTAATAAGAGAGAACCCACAAAACTAAATCAAAGAGACTAAATAGATATCTTTCAAGATCAAAAAAGAACAGTAATAATAAATGGAGCCCCAAAAAAATAGACAGGAAAACATTAGAAAACTACTTTTAAAAAAATCTTCTTTCATGTGCATTTGAAAGTGAAAATCAGATATCAAATTTAGCTTACTGTCATGCCCAAAAACGCAAAGGTTGCAACATTGATGCAATCAAATCATCAAAACCATTTTCAAAATTTCAACACAAGTACTAAACAAATATTCAATGCATATTAATGTACTTCGAAGAAATTAAATCTCAAAGAAATACTAATTCTTCAACCAGGATGATCAGAGGCTTCAAATTCTTGTTTTTCTTGACATTCTTCAACCATGTATATATATATGTAAGTGTGATTAAGAGAAATGGAAGTGAATGATTGAAAGTAAGCAATAGAGTCTCACCTTAAAAGCTAAGCAAAGAGAGAAGTAGAGAAAATATGTTGCAGTGAAAGAAGTAAGGCTCATGATCAAACTATATATAGACAGAGTAGAGTGCAGTGTGGCGCCAAGATAACTGTCATGATTCCCTGCTTCGCGGGGACTATTGTATATGCATTACTTCTGCTGATATGTGAAGCTGACGTAAACATTTTCTGTCTTGACATGTGGCGGCGTTCGATGCTTTTCCAAGGAACATTCTGTCTTTTTTTTTTTCTTCTTCTTGTTACGAATTTCATCATCAGATTCCTCAAAGAATCTCAGTCACTTGGTCTCTAAGCCGGTGATGAGGAAAGTTGAGTTACAGAAACTTTACACACCTCCAAGCCAAAGATTTGAGAACGTGTCAGCAAAGTTGAGTACAAGTACCACTTTGTAGCATTATGAGGTGGCAGTACATGATTGGTAGCATTGCTTATTCTTTTTCTTTCTTTTTTTTTTCTTTTTTTTTGGTAGAAAGCATTGCTTATTCTTAACACACTATTATGAGCATTATGTATTTCGGCATAATTTTGCTAATGGCTAGTAAGGACCAAAAACTCATTTGCTTATCAACTTGTTTATATAGTTGTTGCACTTATTACTTGTTCTTACCATTTCTAATGCAACTGTGGAATGAGTATTTTTAACTATGAATATTATCAAAATTAAGTTTCACTATAAGAAAATAGAAGAGAATTTTCTAATAAACTCTTTGATTTTGATTTTGTTCATTAAAAATGAAATTGCTGTAAAATTTAATACATAATTAATCACAAATTTATTATTCTTATTTTATACATTGATTTATGCCTAGCTTAATAGAAAAGGTTGCAAAGCCTGTCTCATGTGGAAGTGGGAATCATCTAATTCTAATTTTTAACTTATATTTTTTATTTTCTTTTGTGGGCCAAGCAGAACCCATTTCTGGCGATTGCATAGATAATGTGAAGCAATCCAAATGTAAAGTTCCACTGAATATGACAAGAAAGGAGTGCCTTTTGCTATCCATGATGCTGAATTCCTCCTTGACCTGCAAGGGATCAACTGAAAATATATTTAAAAAAATGACAGTACAACACTAAAAACAGTGATGGAGTGATGGAGAAATGTGGAAACTTTGGGAACAAGGACGCGGAGACTTAGTAATATGGGGGAGAACTTTGTTTGATTCTTGGCCAACACTTCTTTATGTGCATGTAAGATTCTAGAAAAACACGCTCCACTTCTTTCCTTGGTGTTATTAAAATATATTATGGGATTAAATAGAAATGAAAAAGAAGGATCTAGAGTATTTGATTACTGCAGGTATATTAAAACGAATACAATTCTAAGCCTATCAAGTTAATAAAAAGCCTTAGCTAAACTACAAAACTTTCAGCAATTTTCAATAAGAATTTTGGATATAGGATTTAGTACAGTGTTTGAGATTTTTTTACATACTAGCTGCAAATTTGCGTATTGTGCATGATAATTATTTTTATGATGGTTTTATCATTTTTTTATATAATTTAAACTAATTTAATAAAGAGTAATGTATTTTGTAATTATATTTTTTTATTATAAGAATAATCATAAATGTAATATAGGAATAATCATAAATCATAAATTTAATAATTTTTGTCGTACTAAAATGAATAAAATACAATTTTTCTCAAAAATTCAAAAGGCAAGTTAAAGAAAATATTTTTTTAACAAAAGTTATTTATAACATTTTGTGAATCATTAAAAAGAATATAAAATTTGAAAATTATTCTTTTAATTTTAAACAAACTTTCTCAAACTTATTTTTTCTGCTTACAATCCAAAACACTGGAAAAAGTAACTAAAAAAATTAATAAAACTTAACTATGATTAATTAGACCAATTAGGAAAATAATTTGTTGTTTATAATCTACTAATGTTATTTTCTTTACAGAAATTGTAATTTCATCCACCCAAAACATATTATCAAATAAAAAATTATTAGCAAAATTTAAGAATTAAATTTCTATATATGCATTGTTATAAAATAATAATAATAATAATAATAATAGTTAAAGTAAAATTGCGAAAGATAAAATTTGTCTCTCATCCAATTATTTTTGTTTAACCAACCTTTGCTTTTCTCTAAATAAATGGCATTATAGAGTACTTTGTCCACTACAAAGGATTAAAAAATAAACAAAAATGATTAAGGTTTTATAGTTTAACATCTAAATTGAGCGCTATAAAAATCATGCTATCAAATTACAATAACTACCAAATTAAATTATCCAAATCATGCTATGTAGTAGAATAATATTATATTTTTATATTTAATCCTTTATAACGCAATATAGGATAACATTTAACAATCAAAAAGGAAGAAAAAAAAAACACAACAATTAAAATAAACAAAACTGAATCACATTAACCAAAAGTAGATTAAAGAATATAAAAAAATTTCAACCTAAAGCAAAGATGCAAGAAAAATAAAAAATAAAATATAAAAGTCCACCCAAAAATTTTGTGTGTGTGTGAGAGAGAGAGAGAGAGAGAAACCTTTTCTTTTTTTTGTAAGGGAAAACTTTGCATAGAATGAGAGAGATAGTGACAAATTTATAATAAGAGGATGTGAATAAGAAGAAACAAAAATAGAGGAAGATGAAGGGAAAAATGAAGAATGATATTAGTGTAGAGGGTAGTGGGGAGATGAGAAGGTGAGGGAATGAGAAAGGTTAGAGAAGTAGTGGAGAGATGAAAAGGTAAAAGAGGGAGAAAAGTTGGAAAAGTGTAAATATGAAATAAAAAAAATATTAAAAATAATTATAAGAAAATTGAAAGAAAAAATATAATGACGTAGATGCTGACGTGGCTAAACGTGAGCGCAACAATATTAAACGCTACGCTTCAGCTTTTAGTAACATATAGATATAGATATAGATTATGGGTTCGGTTTCAGTTAACTTAATTAGTAAAGTGTTTTGTAGTCAAATAAGAGATCAGGATTTTGATTCTCATCTACATCAGAAACTAATTAATATTTTGTTTAGATAATAAATTAATATTTTGTTCTGATAATAAAATAGAATTACCAGTGATAGATGTCATAGATTCAAACAAATATTTTTTTTAAGCATGAGGTGCCCAAAAAGGAAAATTTACAAGGATAAAATAAATAATAGTAAAGTATTGTTGAGTTTAGCTGAGATGAAGTTGGAGGGTAGGACCAATATGTGGACTCTTTAGGGGACTGACTTTTGAGTTTTGACCCAGCTAAAGCCACAGGTTGGGAAATCAGCTTTAATTTCTTCCATATAATTTCTTCCATATAAGTTCGAAGAGCTTACAAGCTGGAAGGTGAGTGGACCCATCACCACATCCATACAAATTTTCGTTTCCTCCTACCGTCAGATTGTCTAAAAGCAGTCAAAACCAGACATACTAGGTCCAGTACTTCTTCTAAATAATTATTAAAAAAAAAATTTCTGCCAGTGGCCTTTCGGCCAAATCAACAATTAGCTAGTTATATATCCATGGATTGGATCTACAACATCTTCGTCTTAAAAAATAAAAATAAAAAATTATGGACCTTTTTGTTTATTTATTTTCAATTATACTTGATAGGGATAAACTCTAATAATCGTCCATGGAGGTCATCCAGGGCAAGACCAGGCAATCGAAGGCTGTAAGAACCTCGTCCATGCAGGAGGATGTTTGGATGAGGTTTTGTGTGGTCAAGTTTCACAAGAACCCTGCCATGTCGTCCAGGGTCGTCATGAACCTCGTCCATGGAAAGGGTCGTCCATAAAGGAAGGATCTCCCTTAGATGCGTGGTACGCTCGGCTGGAAGTCCTCAGGACGAGGACCCCTGGACGAACCCTAGACAATTAGGAAAATTCCTAAGCGTGTAGTACAACCTCTTATTACACTCATAACTTCCAATAACAGTTAGGGGAGAAATATGTAACTCCTAAGCAGTTGTGGAAATTCTCTAAACCCTCACACCTCCTCAAATCCAAGGGAGGTTACAAGTTTGATAACTGTTCTTAGGGCACTATATAAACATTCAATTAGACAAAACAAAGGTATATTTTTTACTTCTCCCAAAAAGTTGGAACTCCAAAAAATATAGAGAGAAAACTAACTTTGTCATCGGAGGGTTCTTGGCTGGCGACCCGGTCACCTTTGATCGCTCTTCTTTCTTTTTCAGGCCATCGAGAGAGCAAGTAGTCCTTTCAAGCTCAAAGCATCCAGCCTACTGATTTTCTTCGCATCATCAGCTGGCGCCGTCTATAGGGAAGTCAGTGTTCTTTTCGTTTGATTATCTGTTCTGTTTTTAACGATTAGCCTTTCCCAGACAAAAGGCTAAATGGTTCGAACAAGATCAAGGGCTACTAGCCCAGGCCACCAGCAGAGTAGGGATGCTTTTAGTAATCCCCTCCGCGATCGTCAGTCGGCGCCTGTCATGCAACCGCCTTCTGTTCAACATATACAGTCCATGGCTGCTGCTATGGTAGAATTAACTCGTCAAAATCAGGAGTTGAATAGGGAGATCAATCTAAGGAGGCAGCGCCATGATGGGCATGCGGAAGGATAAGCTCAGGGTCAGGATGGTGGAGGAGAAAATGTTGAGTCCAAAAATCAGACCAAAGGTACTGCTTCAAGAAGAGTGCCACACTTGGAGAGGGAGATGGACCAAATGAGAAAAGTCATGGATGAGATGAAAGGGAACATGAGGCGGGTGAACCCATTGGATGATTTAGTTCACCGAACGGATTCCCCTTTCACGGCTTCCATCAACAGTCACCCCCTACCTCCAAAATTCAAAATGTCTTCCTTGGATTCGTATGATTGAAATCGTGACCCGTGTGATCACATTGCTACTTTCAAGATGACCATGCACCTTCGAGGAGTCCCGGACGAGATTATGTGCAGAGCTTTCCCTACCACACTTAAGGGACCAGAATGGGTGTGGTTCAGCAAAATACCTCCAAATTTCATGGGCTCATTCAAGGAGTTGAGTAAGTTGTTCGTCAATAATTTTATTGGAAGGCAGCCCTACAAGCGTTCCTCTTCTAGTTTGCTAACTATAGAGCAAGGGGAAAACAAAAGTTTGCGGTCCTTCATAACCCGATTCAATAGAGAAGCCTTAACAGTGGATGAAATGGACGACAAGTTGTTATTGGCTGCCTTTCACAATGGGTTCAACTCTGACTTGTTCATCCATAAGCTCTACAAGCAGGAACCACAGACTATGGCCGAACTCGTCCATTCGGCCCAGAATTTCATGAATGCTAAGAACGCTATCATAGCCAAGAAGAGAAAGAGAGCAGAGCGCTCGGAAGCAGGTCACCAGCATTACTCAAATCAGGGTCCTCATCCAAAGAAGGCTCGGGTAGACAAGAAAAAAGACAAGGATGGTAAGAAGGCAAATTCCTCAGCGAGGAATCAGCAATACGCACCCCTGAATATGCCACTAGAGCAGGTGCTTATGCAAATTAAGGATGATCCGTCCTTGAAGTGGCCAGACAAAATGAAAGGAGATCCTAACAAGTGCAATAGGAACAAGTATTGCCGCTTTTATAGAGACCACGAGCATGACACGGACGAGTGCTTTGATTTGAAGCAACAGATAGAGAATCTTATCAGACAAGGAAAGTTGAGGAATTTCCTTGGATGAAACCAGAGAGATATGAAACCAGAGAAATAAGAAACTGAAGGCTAAGGTGGAGGAGTCATCACAACCCCCACTAGGGAAGATAAGAGTAATTATCGGAGGAACCTCGACAACGCAGTCATCCAAGTCGAGGAAGACATACCTGAAGGTAGTGCAGAACGTCCAGCTGTCTGGATGACCTCCCAGGACGAGGGAAGCAGATGAGTAGGCTATTACGTTCACCAACGAGGACGCAAGATGACGTCACCACCCACACGATGACGCGATAGTCATTAGCCTACTCATTATTGACTACATTACCAGGAGGGTGTTGATAGACAATGGCAATTCTGCAAATATTCTGTATTACCCCGCCTTCCAGCAAATGAGGCTAGGACGAGATCAGTTTCGACTAGTGAATTCACCATTGGTAGGATTCGGAGGAATGAAGGTGCAAACAGTGGGCACCATCACATTACAAGTGGTCGTTGGAGCGTATCCACAACAGATAACCAAAGAGATAAATTTCCTTGTTGTTAATTGTGCATCATCGTATAATGCTATTATTGGAAGACCGACTCTGAATAGTTAGAAGGCAGTAACCTCTACTTACCATTTGTCCATCAAATTCCCAACCGAGTACGGAGTGGGCCAAGTACAAGGAGATCAGTTGGCCGCCAAAGAGTGCCACCTAGCCATGATGGCGATGGACGAGCATATACAGGCAATGAGTATAGACGAGAGAAGGATCGCAGCGGAACCCACTGAAGTGTTGGAAGATGTCCCTTTGGATAAGAGTAGGCCTAAGAAGTTCACTAGAATTAGGGCGAACATGGCAGAAGAGGCAAAGCATGCTTTGGTCTAGTTTTTGAAGAAAAGCCTCGATGTCTTTGCATGGAGTCATGAAGACATGCCTAGAATTGATCCAAGTGTTATTACTCACAGCCTGAACGTGTGTCCCTATTCCAAGCCAGTACGTCAGAAGAAAACGGTTTTTGCTCCCAAGTGAGACAATGCCATCAAAGAAGAAGTCCAGAAGTTGATTACTGTGGAGTTCATCTGAGAAGTTTATTATCCAAATTGGTTGGTGAAAGTAGTCATGGTAAAGAAAGCCAACAGAAAGTGGCGAATGTGCGTGGACTTTACTGACTTAAACAAAGCTTGCCTTAAGGATAGTTACCTATTACCACGCATTGACCAACTGGTGGACTCAATGGCAGGTCACAAGTTGCTGAGCTTCATGGACACCTTCTCAAGGTACAACCAAATAAAGATGGACGAGGCGGATCAAGAAAAAACCTCATTCATTACAAGCCAAGGGTTGTTTTGCTACAAAGTAATGCCCTTCGGTTTGAAGAACGCAGGGGCGACTTACCAAAGACTAGTTAACCACATGTTCCATCCTCATATTGGGTGAAATGTGGAGGTTTATGTAGATGATATGCTGGTAAAGAGCTTGGACGAGGGAAATCATCTGGACGACCTTCAAGAGACTTTTGATACATTTCGGCTGTATAATATGAAATTAAATCCAAGCAAGTGTGCTTTCGGAGTTTCATCGAGGAAGTTTTTGGGGGTTATGGTTTCATACAGAGGAATTGAAGCAAATTTGGATAAAATTCAGGTAATACTGAATATGGAACCATAGAAAAATACCAAGGAAGTCCAGTCTTTTATCAGACAAGTTGCCGCCCTTAATAGTTTTGTGTCGAAAGCTACTGACAAGTGTTTGCCATTCTTTAAAGTCCTCAGGAAGGCATTTGAGTGGACGGACGAGTGTCAAAAGGCCTTCCAAGATTTGAAGACATACCTCATGACAGCACCGTTGCTAAGTTCGTCTGTACCTGGAGAAGAGCTGTATTTGTATTTGGCGGTGTCCCCACACGCAGTAAGCTCGGCGTTGGTCAAAGAAGAAGGGAGAATCCAAAAACCAGTTTATCACACAAGCCGTGCGATGAAAGGAGCGAAAGGACGATACCTGATAATGGAGAAGCTAGCTTTTGCCTTGATTACGGCATCCAGAAAGCTGAGGCATTATTTTCAAACTCGTATTATCAACGTCCTAACTAATCATCTCATAAAGAAGGCAATGAAAAAGTTGGCAATGAAAAAGTTGGAAGCGGTTGGATGATTAATCTGTGGAACTTAGCGAGTTTGACTTCAGATACCTTCCAAGGAGCACAATAAAAGCACAGGCATTAGCAGATTTCATTGCAGAGTTCACCCCCAACCAAGACGAGCTGGACAAAGACGAGGGAGTTGAAAGGTGGATAATCAATGTAAATGGATCGTCCACACTATATGCAGGGGTGATTGGAGTCATACTCAAGTCCCTAGAGGGTGATAAGCTGGAGTACGCGGCCCGTCTACAGTACCAAACCACCAACAACGAGGCTGGGTACGAAGCTCTACTCAAATGACTGGATATGGCTAAGTCCTTAGGGGTAGAGTCAATAATAGTCAAAGGAGATTCTCAACTAGCCATCAACCAAGTAAATGGAATGTGTGATGCCAAGGAAGATCAGATGAAGAAATACCTCAGCAAAGTGAAACGACTTGCACGAAAGTTTTCAGACGTAAGTTTTGTCCAACTCCCTAAAGAAGAAAATATGGAAGCAGATGCCTTGGCGAAAGTAGCTTCGGTAGGAGGAGTTACGGACGAGTACGACAAAGTCTAATACATGCCGAGCATAGACTTTCTGGACATACAACAGATAGAAGGGGGAGAAAGTTGGATGATTCCGATAGTGATTTATCTTAAAGATGGAAGACTTCTAGAAGACAAGGACGAAGCTAGGAAGTTAAGGGTAAGGGCAGCCAAATACGTCATCATAAATGAAGTACTGTACAAGCGAGAATTTTCCCAACCTTACCTAAGGT
Organism: Castanea sativa; assembly: GCF_040712315.1. Taxonomy (NCBI): domain Eukaryota; kingdom Viridiplantae; phylum Streptophyta; class Magnoliopsida; order Fagales; family Fagaceae; genus Castanea; species Castanea sativa. The sequence goes on along the minus strand of NC_134015.1, from coordinate 23,997,366 downwards.
GCTTGGCTCCGGATGAGTCAAACTATGTTTTGAGGGAAGTTCATGAAGGAGCATGTAGGAATCACTCAGGAGTAAGATCGCTTGCCCATAAGGTTGTCTGTGCAAGCTACTACTGGCCTACAATTCAGGCAGATGCTAAAGCCTATGTCAAGGTATGTGACCAGTGTCAGCGCTATAGCAACTTCCCTAGGCAGCCGTCGAAGTACCAGACCCCAATGATGGCCCCGTGGCCCTTTGTGCAATGGGGACTGGATATCTTGGGTCCCTTCTCCACAGGAACCAGACATATGAAGTTTTTGTTAGTAGGGATTGATTACTTTACCAAGTGGGTGGAGGTCGAACCTCTTGCAAAAATCACTCAGTAAAACGTCAAGAATTTTGTTTGGAAGAATATTCTATGTAGGTTCGGAGTACCCAAGGTACTAGTATCAGATAACGGATGCTAGTTTGACAACGCACCCTTTAGGGACTTTTGCGAACATTTTGGAATCAAGGATCACTATTCCTCACCCTCCCATCCACAAGCGAATGGACAAGTCGAAGTAGCGAACCGATCCCTATTGAAAATCATCAAGACTTGGCTCGAAGGGGCAAAGGGGATATGGCCAGACGAGTTACCAGATGTTCTTTAGGCCAACAGGACAACTGTGAGAACCCCGACAGGAGAAACCCCCTTCAAGCTAGCCTATGGAAGTGAAGCCGTCATACCGACTGAAGTTCATATGACTAACCATTGAGTGATGAAGTATTAAGAGAAAGAAAATGAGGAATAGCTTCACCTTGACCTCGACCTCATTGATGAGGTAAGGATGGATGCAGAGCAAAGGACAACAAGATACAAGAATCTTATGGCTAGGCAGCATGATGCCATGGTAAAACCCAGGCATTTCAATGTCGGAGACCTCGTTCTTAAAAGGGTGTCTTTGGAAACCAGGAACCCAGCTCATGAAAAATTAGGACCCAATTGGGAAGGACCCTATAGGGTAATCAACTGCAAAAGGCAGGGGTCTTACTACCTAGAAGCTCTAGACAGATGGAAGTTAGAGCATCCATGGAACGTGGAGCACCTGAGAAGGTACTATCAGTAATGAGCGGAGACGAGGGAAAGCAATGACGAGGTTACGGATATGGACAAAGTTACAGCTATGATATATGTGTTCACTTATATTTACTATTGTGTTTTTGTTACTACTATGGTGTGTATTAAGAATAAAAAGTGCACTAGTTCTTAAACTTTTACACTGTCTACAGACTAGCTTGTGAAAGACGAGGTTATGTATGTTCCTAAGTATTTTGATAAGGCGCTAGCTTATAAGCATGTGCCATATTTGTGGACAATGTTCATATAATAATATGGTTTGGATTTCTAATGTATTTAATGTATAAATCTAATTTCTATAATAGTACCCACAAGGGGGGCAAAACCCTAAGACGAATGAAAATCTCTGGACGCAAGGATGTAACGTTCATAAACTTTCCTCAAGACGAGGATAAAGTAAAAATAAGCCAAGGCATAAAAGGCCATACAGTGAGGTACTAGTCCATGGACGAGCATCAGACCAATACACTTAGATGCTCCAGGACAAGTCAAACACTAAAAGCATCTTGACAAAAGGCAAATGCCAAGTCAAGCATATAGATGAGGTTAAGGTCTGACAAGACCATCATTGCTATCCTAAATGTCCACACACAAACGGCTCGTCCACAAGAAAAACTTGTGGACGAACCTCTAACGTCATCCATAAGAAAAGCATATGGACGACCCTTTAATACTTAGAAGTATGCAAATCTCAATAATAGCAATGATAAAGGATAAACTCGTCCATGAAACAAAAGTAATGGATGAAAATAGACATTCATTAAGAAAATGGACATTCATTAAAGCATAAAAAGGGGAGACATCCATCATCCAAAAACCCTTATGAAGCAAGCCTTCAAAGGCAGTTGTTAATACACTTATCCAAAGTACGATGGACGAGACAATTGTTTCCAATACATCTTAGTAAAGGTCCTAAAAACAACAGACCAAATCAAAAAGAAAAACAAATAAACACTAAGTTAACAATCTCGTCTTTAAGCAGGAGGGGCATCGGCATTAGGGTCGTCCTGAGGTGGCTTCATAGAGGCATCTTCCTTAATATTGACGTCCTCTGAGCTCGTTTAGAGAAGGGAACTTGAAGTAGCCCCACCCAAGTTAAGTTTGATGAGGCTAAAGTCAATTTCAGGGAATTTCTCCATGGCTTCCATCCTGAAATCTTCGAACCCAGCTGCATAGTTGGTGTCCAATTGATTGGTGAATTCTTTGGACGACTTAAAATCTGCAACCGTGTCTCCCTTGACCTTTTCAAGAAAGGCGCTTAGCTCGTCATTCTTCTTCTGAAGGAATTCAAGACGAGCGTCCTTATCTTTGACGTCTGTCCTCAACTCCTCGACATTGCCTTTTAGCTTCTTCACATCCTCCTTATCCTTGGCAGCTACTTCAATCCACCTTTTAGACTCGTCCTTCGCTTTTTGAAACGTCCTCTCCAGTAAGTTCCTCGTCTTGTCTAATTCTGTCGCCTGCCTGGACGCGGCGATAAACTTAGACATTGCCTGCGCACATTAAAATATTATCACAATATGTACAAGCATTACTGGAAAGACAAGGGATACGTATATAAAGAGTACATACCTTAAAGAGGTCATGAACTGCAGAGTGCTCAAAATCCTTTAAAGACATGTCATAGCATGCCAGCACATCCTCGTCCGTCACAGCCTTCTCAAATCTTTCCCAAGCCAAGTTCTCATTGGCTAGAAGGTTGTGAGGCACTTGTTGAGAAGGTTGGGACGAGGCAAGAGTAGTGACCTTGGACGTGATTTTCACAGACGAGGGATCCTTGGGCTCAAAATCAACATCTACTAACTGGACTGAGTGATCCTGGGGACGAGGACGGGGTCTGTTTAATCGTCTTTGGTTTGGGCGTTCCTAGTTTTAGACGACCTATGCTTAGCCCTTTTTTCCTTACGTCTGCTCAGAAGGTTCTCCAAGTCCACCCCAAGAGACAAGCTTTTCCTTTTGTCTCCAGTGGAGGGATGAGGTTGAGACTCCTCTGGGACAGGACGAGGAGACCCACCAAGGGCAAAAAGAGGTTGAGGCAAAACCTCAGGCCCCACATCCTCGTCCATAACCTCCTTCCCTTTATTATCCTTCATTGTAGTCATTCCTGCAGAGAAATTTGTTAAAATCACTTCTAGGAATGACAAAGGATTACTTAAAAGTAAAAAATTATGTCTCTAAACTGTACGCTCGTAGGCAGTAGATTGAAGGGAAGGCTCAGGACCAAGTCCCCAAGTAGTAAGACGCTGATAAGTGACTAAAGAATGGAAGTCCCTTTCAGGGTGAAGATGAGCTTTCTGGACTCGTGCAAGGTAAAACCTACTCAACTGAGGCTGTCTAGCACCTACAAAAAAGGAGAGGAAAGTGGTTAGACTACTACAATGAAAAGTAACAAAAAATAAAGGTTTAGTCATAGACGTACCTTCAGAACGAAGGTTCCCTATCTCTCCTGTGTAGGGAGGACATGGATCCCTGTCAACCTCAATTGAACGTCCAGCCCAAAAGCTAGAGACGAAGAAAAGCTCTGTCTTTCATTTCCTATCTGAGGTGACTAAGGACTTAATTAGCCTATAATCTCTCCCTCTGGCTGTGAACTGATAAAAGCCAAGGGATTGGTTAATCTCAGAGGGCTTATAGCAGAAGAGGAACTCGTCCACGGTAAGAGGATGATCCCCCTCAAACACTTCCCTCCATAAAACTTGCATGGCGACAATCAGCCTCCATGCGTTAAGGTTAAACTGACATATGCCTAAACCCAACCTAGAAAGCAGTTCCCTGGCAAAGGCATTAAGGGGCAACCTCAAACCCCCCAGGAGGTAAGCCTCATAAATACCAACACCAAAACGGGATTGACAACACCACTCATCATGCACAGGTACCCTGGGATTCAAGTACTCAAGAATTTGATACCAAGTCTTAAGAATATCTAACTTTCTCTCGTCTGTCTTAGAAGCAACCCCGACAGCACAACTATACACTACCTCTTCCTCGTCCTAAATAGAAGACGAGGGGGCACTAGTACCAGTCCTAGACCCAGACTCAGCTCTCGTCTTAAGGCTTTCCTGAAGTACCTCTATGGGAAACCCAGGGACGCCAAACCTATACTCGTCCGTAGTGTTTCCTTCGCTACTGCTATTGCAATCACTACTACTATCGCTAGACCCACTGAAACTACTAAGGTCATGATACTCGTCTATGGCTTTCGCAACACTATCGCTAGATGAAGAAAGGGTTACCTCAGACATTTTTTAAAGAAAGCTAAAAACCTGAGGACGAGGATGAAGAAAATACCTGGATCTAAACGAAGAGATTATGGATGCAAGAAACTTCTAGACGAGGCGCTAGGACGAGGGAGGTCAAAGAAGAAAATTTCATAAATGAGGAGGGTAGTGGAGGAATTCCACTATTTATAGGCAATGAACACTAGTACCCGAAGCGACACGACCAATCAAAATGTGACAAATGGCACATCCCTCGAAAAACGAGCTGACATGACCAGTCACCAATCAAATCACAATACGTGGCACACCTACAACTAACATAAAGACACGTGTCTACAAAAAAAAATGACATCGTTTTATATGCTTCCTAAACGACCCATAGACAAGGAGGCAACTGATAAGGATAAACTCCAATAATCGTCCATAGAGGTCGTCCAGGCCAAGACCAGGCAATCGAAGGCTGTAAGAACCTTGTCCATGAAGCTCGTCCATGCAGGAGGATGTTTGGATGAGGTTTTGCATGCTCAAGTTTCACAAGAACCCCGCCATGTCGTCCAGGGTTGTCATGAACCTCGTCCATGGAAAGGGTCGTCCATAAAGGAAGGACCTCCCTTAGATGCATGGTACACTCGGCTAGAAGTCCTCAGAACGAAGACCCCTAGACGAACCCTAGACACTTAGGAAAATTTCTGAGCGTGTACTACAACTCTTTATTACACGCATAACTTCCAATAATAGTAAGAGGAGAAATATGTAACTCCCAAGCAGTTGTGGAAGTTCTTTAAACCCTCACACTTCCTCAAATCCAATGGAGGTTACAAGTTTGATAACTGTTCTTAGGACATTATATAAACATTCATTCAGACAAAACAAATGTATGTTTTTTACTTCTCCCAAAAAGTTGGAACTCCAAAAAATATAGAGAGAAAACTAACTTTGCCATCGGAGGGTTTTTGGCCGACGACCCCGATCACCTTTGATCGCTCTTCTTTCTTTTTCAGGCCATCGAGAGAGCAAGTAGTCCTTTCAAGCCTGAAACATCCAACCTACTGATTTTCTTCGCATCATCAATAATAAAGAGGAAGATTTAATGTCTCGTTCGAAAATATCAAAAAATGGAAACTAAGTCACATTGCTCAATCTTTCTTCAAAAAAAAAAAAGTCACATTGCTCAATTATATTATAGTCCATATATACAAGTTATTTTTTAAGTGACTAATAACTCAATCTCGAACGGGTATGATGATCTAATTCTAATTTCTAATACCATTCCTATTAACTCTCTCTCTTTTTGTTTTTTATTTTTTGTTTTATTTCAGTTAGGCCAAAAACCTTAATGATGTGGACCAATCAGTCACAAGGCTTCCCTACTCTGAAACTAACAAGAGAGAGGGAGAACCTTTTGTTCCCATGGGAAACTCCTCCTTGTTATTGAACCAAAAGGGTGATGAGATTGAATTGACCTTAATTTTTCTTGTGTACTAAGTACTTAGTACTTACACTCAGGAAACTTGTTTTGGTTGCGTTGGAATGGAGCATCTTTTTAAGACTTATGTAAATGGATTGGCCAAGACTACCTCAGAGAACCAATCACATTTCTTTCAAAGTGAAATTACTACATCAAATTCTAGTTTTAAATACTTATTCAACACGTTTTGGTTGCGTTGGAAAGTAGAGTTGTACAGATTCAATCCGTTACCAATTGTCATAGGAACTATTTTCAAAACTTAATGCAAATGCCCATATATATGAAGCAACAAGAACTATTGTTTCATCTCATTAGTATCGGAATTCAATCCCTATCTACACTAAAAACAGATTGGTGTCTTGGTCTGATGATAAAGAGCTACCATTAAGAATAGGCGTCATAAGTTGAAACTCTCTCAAAAAAAATCTCATTAATTAGTATCATTTTTTTTTTTTTTAGTAAAAGATGATAGTCATGTATTTGGAAGTGTTTGGATTTCAAACTTTGAAATTTCAGAATTTACATTTTATCTCTTAAAGTTTTATTCCACTTGCATTAATAGTCCCTCCATCCATATTTTCCGTTTAGTGCCACATAAACTTGTCACACATGTTTAGTTTATCTAATAAAATGATGCCACATAAAGAACTTTTTCAGTAAAAGACTATAGTCATGTGAATTATTTTTACTAGTCACAAGTCCACACAATGCATGATACAGTTACAATTTTTAGTGTCAATATAGTTAGCAAAAAGTTTGGTTCTTCTTCTAACTACACAACATAATCCATCAACATAAAGAACTTATTTCGTGAAGCCTTGTCTCATCGTATCAACTATTTTGAGTGCTAGTATAAAAATGTATATGATCATTAATTCCTATTAGAGAATGGAGAGAACAATAAATTTATTAATAAATGCATTTAAACCATGGTTTTTTTTTTTTTTACAAGATAGAATTCTACTCTAGCCTAATCTAAGTGTATATGTGTGTGAAGCTCCCTCCTGGAGAGTTGAACCTCGGCCCTTGCCCCCCACACTCCACAAGCACTTATACTTGTGGAGTAACCATCGCACCAAAGGTGTGCGGTGGTACCATGGTATGTTGAACTTGAATAACTTATACATTGCAAGATTGTAGGTTATAATATTGAACTTAATATCATAAATCTTTAAATTTCTTATCCCTTTATAAATATAAAATTTAAAAATATATCCTCAATTGGTCTTCAAATTAAAATTATATCATATCAAAACACTAAAATTGTGCAACTCACTCAAAAACTAAAATAGAAATATCAATTAGGAATGGCTGGGGGGGAAGGGGGGAACGTAAAGAAAGATAATACCACAGTCCACAAATCATTGAATTAAAATAATAATATTACTTTTTGTCATCTTGGACCGAATGGACCAAAGTGACTCAAATGGACCAAAATAGAATGACGTGGACCGAAATGAACCAAATTATAACCAAGACTGAATGGACCAAAGTGGACCAAATTTGAAGGCACGTATCAGTAACAATCCTATACATTAATTTAATTACAAGCAAATTTACATGTGTGCATACTTTTTTTTTTTTGGAAGTGATAGAAATTTATTGATATATTATAAAAACGATTGAAAATAAAGCGTCATGAAAAATTGTTTTATTGGCTTCATGGCCGAGTCATAAATTCTGGTAAACTGGAGTTGTGAGGGTTCATATATCAGCCTATTTCGAGCACCCCATGTAGCCCAAATAACCATTTATAGCCTATATATATATATATATATATATATATATATATATATATATATATATATATATATATATATACATATTTCTCTTAGTTGGTTGTCGTGGCCATGTAACAATGTGAAAGGAAGAAGCAATGAATTGAGTAAGAGTAATGAAGAAAAAAAAAAAGGGTGGAAGGTGTTCTTTAGAAATTAAAGTAAGATGAATGTGTAAGGGCAAAGTATATGTAAAGTTAAACAGTCCAAAATATAATTAGAGAAAAAAGCCATCCAAGATAAATCTATAAAGTCAATTGATTAATATAATTACTATTATCAAAAAAATTAAAGGAACAAATTGTAAAGTTATAATTTACAGCTATGTTTTTATGTTGACTTTAATTCCGTATCAAATTTGATTGTAATTCTGTTCAATCATTTTCCTGTATTTTTGTTGGATTTAATGTAAGGGTTGTGTGTGAAAAATTGGTGAAGATTCTGTGAAGATGAAAAATTCGTGACTAGCTTGCAAGTGCCAACGTGCAAAAATGCCATGTGAGAAGCACATGCTAGAATTTGAAGAGTTTTTGCCAAGCTGGATTTCGCGAGTCACTTCAGGACTCAAGCCAAGTCGCGAGTGGCCCGAGAAACTCTCTGCCTAATAATTTTAAGTGTGTCTTTTCACATACCTTTACCAATACTATATAAACCCTCACTACCCGCGAAATTGAAACAATGAGTTTTTCAAAGGAACTTTTGAGAGAGAAAACGGTGGGGAGTTAGAGATTGTTTACCCACAATCATCTACACCATTTCTCTAAAGTTTCCTTTACTCCTACCTCTCTAGCTACACATCCTTAAGAGGTTCTTAGCCCAAACACTTACCTAACCCATTCTGAGTGTTGAGAAAAATTTTGGTGCATATGGGAAGCATTGGAAAAAACCATTGAGTGGTAGATGCAATGGAGCTAATTGTCGGATTCAGACAACTAGTGAAGACATAGCTCCATGAAGCCCATTGGTAGCAGGAACTTGGAGGGTTAAAGGTCATTGGGTAGATTAGGCTTGGAGTGTTTCTTCATTATTCATGTACTCCACCTTTCTTTACTAGTGGATCGATTTCGGCTTGGAGGGCCGCAGAGAGATTTTCACCAAATACTTCAGTTTTCTCTTCAATAACACGTCTCGGTGTTATCTTGTATTTGCACCTCTCCTCCCTACTCTTTAAGCTTTACATTTATTATTTATTGTACCTGCTTATGCCTTAGAGTAGTGTTCTGGTTTTATTGCGTATCATTTACTCTTGTTCCACACTTAGTTAAGTTAGAGTAAAAGTAATTAAGCTATAATTTAAAATTGGGGATTTAAATCAGCTATAGTGTTTCACACTATTTGAGCTTTCACAAATCAATAAAAAAAATAGTGATATGACCGATGATGTAGTTTAATAGGAGCGTAACAACATTAAATGTTACACTTTGACTTTTAGATATTATACAGATATAGATGTGCATAGAATAGAATATACCAAAAAAAATAGCTTTATTTTATAATTTAATTTAGGGTTTTGATGAAGTAATACCCTTTTTTTATTCAAAGGTACTGTTTTTAAATATTTGAGACATCTGGCCTTTTTCAAAACTAGAGTTTTCGCCTAAATTGTCGTGTTTGGTTTGACAAAGTGCATTTAGGCGACAAATTGCATTTAGATACACTTTACTGATTGTTTATTTGTAGAATGTGTGATATAAAAGGAGGTGAAAAGTATATGTTGTGTAGGACCTATCAAAATTGTTAGGCTTTATTTTGTGTTGGCATATTCTTTGTCAAATTGTTTTTGTATTTGTCAAGCAAATACTTTGATAGGAGATTAGATCCTTCCCACCCATCATTATCATTGTGTTATGAGGGCTAACTAAAGTTTTTGGGAATCATTGGAACTACCACAAATTAGCCATAGAGGCTTGAAGATGCAATTGGTATTCATTGTTGATCCAGTATCTAGAGTGGAGATAGGATTTGCAAAGTTTGTTGCTAGTAGGAGTTTGAAGGGCCTGAGTACATAAATTAGACTTAGAGGGCTTCATATGTATTATATATTGCAACTATGTACACTAGTGAATTGTTTCCGATAGTGCAATAGAAAGGTTTTACACTTGGTTCTTGGGTTTTCCTCTTTGATAACACACCTGATGTTATCTTTGTGGTATTATGTCTTTAGCTTCCAATGGTTGTCCATTTTATATGCTCAAATTTTTTTATCCATGTATATGTTGTCATCATGCTTCTATCAATTGGTAAATCATATAAATTAGTGTTAATGGACAGATTAGCCTAATATTGATTAAGCTGTAATTTAAAATATGTGGTCTAAATCATTACCATAATTGTATTTGATCATTCTCAAAATTAAGTTTAAACATTTTTTTAGAAATGATTTTTTCACTTGCCAAACGCACATGGTAGGGCCTTCTATATGGCTCTATCCATTTTCCATACCACCTTATCATCAACCATCCAGGTATGAAGAACAAGATAATGGGATGCATGTTCACTTCTATTTGTAGGTGTTTTACAACTTACACTAGCAGAGCTACTATAAGCCTATGCAATGTGCTCTATAAAATTATTTCTAAAGTACTAGCTAATCACCTGAAAAGAATCCTTGCAGCAGTGATTGATGAATCACAAAGTGCCTTTGTCCCAGGGAGGCCCATAACAGACAACGTTCTGGTGGCTTTCGAAACAATGCATTGTATTGATCAAACGAAGAAAGGAAAGGAGGCCCTCATGGCTATAAAGCTCGACATAAGCAAAGCCTACGATAGGGTGGAATGGGTCTACTTGGTGGCAATGATGAAAAGGATGGGTTTCCATGACAAGTGGATATCCCTTATGATGATGTGCGTTACCACAGTGTCATACTCAATGCTGATTAACGGCGAACCCAAAGGCAAGATTATTCCATCGAGGGACTCTAGCAAGGAGATCCAATTTCCCCATATCCTTTCCTACCATGTGCGGAGGGCTTGACTGCCATGTTGAAGAAGGAAGAGGTAGAGGGGCACATAAAAGGGATTGCAGTATGTAGGGGAGCTCCAAGAATTTCCCACCTATTGTTTGCTAATGACAGCATCGTATTTTGTAGGGCCACCGTTGAAGAAGGTAGTAGGGTTACGAAGGTGCTTGAGGATTATGAAGGTGACTCGGGCCAAAAACTCAATAAGGAGGAGACTTCCCTCTTTTTCAGCAAGAACACTAACAGAGAAGTTCAGTTCCTAGTGAAGCATCAGTTCAGAGCTCAAATCATAAGACATCACGAAAAGTATCTATGGCTAGCACCACTAGTTGGAAAGGGGAAAAGGAAAGCTTTTAACTGTATAAAAGACCTTGTGGGGAGAAAAATTGATGGATGGAAAGGTAAACTTTTATCCAATGCAGGTAGAGAGATACTCATCAAAGCCGTGGCCCAACCACGCCTACATACATGATGAGTTGCTTTAAATTCCCGGAGACTATGTAAGGAACTAAACTCCATGATGAGTAATTTTTGGTGGGGGCAGAAGGAAAAAAGCAACAAAAATGGCATGGATCTCATGGGAAAAGTTGTGCACACCGAAGATGGAAAGGGGTATGGGTCTTAAAAGCCTTCAACCTAGCCCTCCTTGCCAAACAAGGATGGAGAATCCAACAAAACCTAGGCTCTCTGGTCCATAGAGTGTTTAAAGCGAAATACTTTGCAGGAAACTCCTTTAAGGAGGCTCAATTGGGTAGTAGAACATCTTACGTGTGGAGAAGCACTATGGCAGCCAAGGATATTATTGAGAAGAGCTCCACGTGGGTGATTGGCAATGGAAAACAAGTGCACATATGGGATGATAGGTGGATTCCAACTCCAGATTCTTTTAAGGTGGTTAGCCAAAGGGGCCCTTATATGGAGTTGGAGATGGTCTTGAGTCTCATTAATATGGAGAATAGAGGTTGGGATGTTGCCATGGTAAAGAATACTTTCATTCCCCATGAAGTGGAAGTTATTTTGGGAATTCCAATCAGCCCTCGGCTTCCCTAAGACTCCCTGACTTGGTCATGGACTCCCAATGGTAGATTTACAGTAAGAAGTGCATGCCGAGTGACCCAAAAATATGCGAAGAAGAGCAACCACCAAATGGAGAGGGAGGAAGCTCAAATGATTCAAGAATGAAAGCCATATGGAAACTGATTTGGAGTTTGAACTGCCCAAATAAGATCAAGCATTTTATGTGGAGGTCTTGTAAGAATATTCCGCCAACAAAGCTCCGTCTGAAGTCAAAGGGGATTGGTCAAGAAGTTAGCTGTGATTTGTGTGGAACTAATGAATCCTCGGGTCACATGCTGTGGGGTTATAGAGTCATAGCAGAGGTGTGGAGTGCAACAAAGATAAAGCTCCCTTCTCTGCCTAAACCCCACTTGGACTTCTTGGACATAGTGTGGGAAATTAAGGAAAGGTATCCGGGGGGTAGATTGGGATCTGTTTGCTGTTACAGCTTGGAGCTTGTGGAACAACGGAAACTATGTAAGGCATGGGGGTCAGAGCAAACGGCACGATATAATTGTTAAGGAGGTAGCGGATTACTTGAAGGAAGTTAGACAGGTTAAACAAGTCCAAGTCAGACCTCCTCAACCGGGCAAGCCTCCTTGGACCCCCCCCCCCCCCCCCCTAGACTAGAAAGTTATAAAATCAATATAGATGGAGCTGTGTTCAAAGAGTATGGGTGCTGTGGAGTTGGGGTTGCGATCAGAAATGAGTGGGGACAGCTGATGGGAGTGATGAGCAGAAAAGTGGTTCTGCCGCTGGGTGCATTAGAGATTGAAGCCAAGGTCGTAGATGAAGGGGCCCAACTGGCCTGGGACCTTGGACTCAAGGATGTCATCATTGAGAGTGATGCGCAAACGGTGGTGAGCGCCCTGAAAGTGCAATGCCCAATGCCAAGATATATTCAGAAGCTGATTGAAGGAGTTCAGATGGGGCTGAGTTAGTAATTCATGGGAGGCTGCCCACATCAGTACGTGTAGTAATGTTGCGGCCCATCTATTGGCTAGACATGCCAAGTGTGTGAATGATTGTATCATATGGGTTGAGGATACTCCTATTATCATGAATCAAATTCATTATGATGTAACCAATCTGAACTTCGGTTCTGTTTAATGAAAGTAAAGCCTATGCTGTTTATCAAAAAAATAAATAATGAATAAGAACTGCACCCCCTGGCTCTGACCATGATATAGACATATAGACTCATAGAGTGATGCATCTCAATTGGAAAAGGATCAATAAGAAAAGAAAATTTAAATAGATCGATTCATTCATCAAAAATAATAAAAAGGAAACGAAAGATGAAACATGCTAGGATTATACTGACCAAAAAAAAACAGAGAGAAAGAAATTAGAAATTATTTACTTATTATAATTTTCTTTTCCCAATTTGAAATAATCCTATCTTAGGCGAGGGATAGCTATCTCTTGTCTATGTTTGACCTCAATGAGAAAATAAAACAGAGAACTAACAATGTTAAAGAATAGAAAATATGATAAGAAACCATACATATATTTTCCAACAGGAATTATAACATAATTTATAGCCCCAATCATCTGCCTGGAGCATTTACATGTAGTTTATCAACAAGCATATACCAATAACAATAAGCAAAGATAAATAGTAGTCACACATGCAATTTTCTCAAATACAAACTTAGGATCTTATACGAAACTTCTCAATACGAGCGCAATTCATGACATAACTAACGCTCCAAATCCAACATGTCTCAAGCAATTATGTTACTCGCTTTATCCTTCTTGATCTGGATAAGCATGTCAAAGACACACCAAGGAAAACTGAGGAAATGAGCTCCATCCATTCCCACATTGCTGCGACCCCAATAGCTGGGGTGATATGTAACGTGGTACCAAGCCGATGCTTTTGCTTTTGCTTTTGCATTGACAACATCAGTGTCAGAATCTGACTCACTTCCCTCGTTGAACCAGCTCCTAGCTTCATTTCTTAGTGCCATTACAGAATAATTAATCTCTTCCATATCCCTCCTCTTTTCAAAAGATTTTGACATTGTCAATATGTGCCCACTGAGTATTTCAGCTTCAGTTTCGATCCCATAATAATCCATCAAACTCAACATCTTACGATCATACTGCCTTTTGTAATAGAAAGCATCACTGATGTAGTCCTTGAAGCCGTCTACTTCCATGTCAGCATCATAACACTGCTTTGCTACTTCTGAGGGGAAGGGTGTCACTGGGCTCGTGAGCGATGCAAGGTCTTTCACCTCTCGAAAAAGCTTTCCAATCACACGTTCTGATTTGTAGGTGCGTTTATCAGACTTTTCCATGAAATCTGGATATTTCATAACACGCAGATGATGGGGTATTTCGGCAACAACACCACTTTTTGGGGAGTCAACCGCAATTGAGTGTAGTTTTGCAAGCTCAATACATTCAGGACTCATTGCCCTACGGGGCTCACTATCTGCAAAGACAATGTGGGCATTATCGATGATTCCCAAACGGTCGTTGAGTATGTAGTCGACAAAATACTCTTGAACTTCCTGTAGCACAAGGGTGACATGCTTTGTTATATAAGGTATAGAAGGATGTTGCTGCAAATGGGATGGAAAATATGAGGAATCAATGCAATCTTTAAATGCATTAATGTGGAACGTGTGGTGCATTACTACCTAGTAGAGAGAATTAATACCACTAAGTATGACTCACTCCAGCCTAGATTTCGCTATCACTCAAAATGTCAAGAAGAACAATTGGAATGACCTCAAGGCCTGGGATTTATAGATTTGATCATGATGAGGCAATTCTGCTTAGAATTTCTAGATTCCAAACTAATTCCAGAATAGCAAGACAGAGCCTTTAACAAAATCAAACAAATTTATTGCAGACTTTTCTCAATGATCCTAAATATCCAAAAAAGTGTGTTTCAATCAAGCATATGTGATATGTACATAGCTTATTCTTTTGTGCTCGTATTAATATTATTGAAGAACACAGTGCATTGGCGAATAATATAACATGAACAGAAAGGATATTGTTTATGAGTTTGGAAACAATACTTTTCCCTCTTTAACATAAAAAAAAGTTCAGAAACAGTTTCGTAAATGACTGCTTATTAGATGCACAAGAATAGACACTGCCACATATAAACTAAATGCTTAATTGTCTCTTAACATATAGAAAATCCAAGATCGCAAAGGCTAGATGATGGAAACACCGTGTCTTCTCATCAAGTGGTATAAGAAAATGAACAGACTTTTGTTCAGAAAGAGCTATTATACTCCGATATACTTTTGGGATTACCTCTATTGTAACATCATGATCAAGTGGCTTAGTTTTTGCTCCAATATACTCCATCGGTTGAATTTGTCGAGGAGGAATAAGATCCGAGTCCCAACAGACGAAGTATAGATCTCCATCCAAGTCACTCCCAGAGCATTCGTTCGGATGAGGTCTAATACAATTGGTAAAACTAATGTTAGTGAGTAGAGTATTCCCAAAGATTTTTTTATTTTTTATTTAATTAGGTGTTGTCTTGCCAAGGCAAGAGAACAAATAAAGACAAATAACACAGTCTAGTATGCAAGTACAATATAAAATTATTTGATGAGCATGCCAAAAAAGTTAGATTTTTTCCATCCTGAAGTGGTGAAAATGACATTGTATGTCTGCAAACTTAAAATCAAGTAAGTTAAGATAACAACATCCATATTTATACTATATATTAGAGGATTTTCTTCTTTTCACCGGACTTTTTTGTGGTTCAAAAATACCCTCTTTAATGAAAGGTAACTTTATTTAGAAATAGAGTCATAAATGTCAAATAACAAATTTTATTTTGAATTCAAAAAAAGAACACCGAAAAGTTAAGATTTCTTTCCTTTTACGTTCAAAAAAGAAATTACAATTACTGCTTATCTCACAAGTTTATCCTTTTTATTTGTTTGAAAAATAAAAATATATATTTCTAAATTAAAATAGATGCAAATTAGTAACCTTTATCCAAAAAAATAGAAGAGTCTCACGCGTGCACAGAAGCTGGTATTATATTTGGACAGACAACCTATGATCATGATAATTAACCTACTGGAGGAGAATATGTTGCATATTATTTAAATAAGATATATATTATATCCATGCATGCAACATACAAGTACAAATGGATCATTATATATCTTACATATGCATGTCTTTGTAAGTACGTAAAGGTATACATAAATGAGTATAAACTGATGCTGGCATAGGATTATGCATAAACACCAAATGCATGTTCATCTGTCTGTGCAAATATTACAGGATTTCATGCCTTAGAATTATCTATTAGAGTTTGGCTTACGTTTAGTACGTTTTTTAATTAAACATGTCATTTTATTTTAAATATACAATGACAAGTAATAATGGGTTTAATCCCCACCTTTTATTTAGTTACTAATAATGTGACAGTATTTCATTAAAACAAATGAATATTTCTTTAAAAAAAAATACTGAAGGTAAATCAAATTCTATCTAATATCACATTATTACCTTTTGCCCTTTTGGGGAAAAACAACACAATCTGCCAGGTGGTGCAAATCTGGCACATCAACAGCCTTTAGAACACGCACATCTCCCGGATGCAGACATGGGTTTTTAGCAATAACTACCTCACCCTCAAAAATTAAATTGTTTGGGTTTGAGTTGCTGGTGCGAAACATATCCGAGAAACCATTAGAGAGTTGCCTACTAGAGCGAGAAATTTGGACAAATACTTCACCATATTCCAATGTCCTGGTCTCATCTAGACATCCCATCATACATCTTCCATTTGGAATAAATATCCTACTTTTGAGCCGTAATTCTAGCAACTTAGATGCACGAAGTGTTTGTAGCATCATTGAAAGAAATGGTTCTGTATCAGGGTGATAACCACACAAAAGCATTTCCTTAAGAACCTTTGTCCTCTCTCCTGGGAACATCAATTCCAATGCTTCCTGTGAGCTCAACGGATCTGTTAACAAAGCATCTAGTTGTTCTATAGCCTCCTTTTGTTTCTTTTCAAAAACTCGATCCATAACTCCGAGGGTAGACAAAAGAGTGATTATTTGACGATTAAGAAAACAAGGTTGATACCTACTCCATCCCAAGACATCTAGTTTGATGTTTTCTGATTTGTACTTACACATGCTCTTTCTCAATGACAACTTCATTGAAGAAGTTGGATCAACAGCCACGACACCTTTGTACCCGCCATAACGAATCTGAAATGCAGATGGAACAGAATTATTGAAGCCACATTTTGTAGCCACCTCTCTAGCCAATTCTGCAGATATCTTACCTATACCATCAGAGAAACAGTATGAGATTCCATTCCTTACAACTTCTACATCAGGAATATTTTCAACTTCCTGCCTACTAATGCTCACTGTTTCTCTTGAAGAGCCGAAAGATTGACCCAATCTGGCAGCATATTTTGCCACATTCCTAATCTCGTGAAAATCACCCATCCACTCTCTGATATCTGCTACAGTCAGACCAGGTCTTGAAGCAAACATCCAAACAGAATTTTCTCGTAATTGGCTGTTTGAATAGGCAAGAAATTCAAACTTCTTAGCACCAATAACTATGCCATTTCGTAAAATGGACAGTGTCCTGTCATAAATGCCAGTTCGCCTCTCCCCTCTTACCGAAGATGCACACGATGATAAAACTGTTGCATGCAGTTTATCCAAGTCCTCATCAACAAACGAAACACGAAGAAAGTCATCAATATACTCATGATACTTGCGTAACACACGATTGGAGAGATTCACCTCTGGGCCACAGAAATATACTTTAGATGGAGTTATTAAAACCCTGTGTACGTATACAAACCCATCATCTAAAGGCTTGGCAGTAGGTTTAGGAAGTCGATTCGAATTGGCGTATTTCTTGTATTGATCCTTCACCCAGCTTACAGGTTCATAGCAGCATTCTTTCAAATGAGACAGTTTGTCCAAGGCACTTTCTATATACTCAATTGATATTCTCTTAGGATCGACCAACCGATAAAAATTGGCATCAATTGCTTGGCCAGGAAGACAGCCATGCTGAATTAAAGAGTTGATCTTGAACAAGATTTTATAAGGCAAGTCAAAGCCTTCTGGAGGATTCACAATAGGGACTAGTCCTGAACTGCAAGAGAGAGTAGAACCTCGCTTCAAAACAAAAGGGCCTTCATTTTTCTTATAAGAGACAAAATCACCATGAAATTTTGGAAGCTGATCCTTCTGTGGAACCTCCAAACATAGAGCAGAAGATTGGCCAATGCAGCAAGACGGAGTGAAATCAACTTCTCGGACCCAATGACGAGTATGATCTTCCACATAAATCCGAGGAGCTCCAAGTAACTAACAATGCAGAGAAAAATAATTTGTTAGAATGTTAACTAACTACAAAAAAAGCATGGTGCATGAGCAGAAAATTGTGAAAAATTATAATTAATGTTTAAACTATCTAACCTGAATGAGAAGAAACTTTTTAGCTTGACCACGTGGTTGATGGTGCTGAATCTGCCAAATGTTCTCATAAGAGATTTCAAGCTTGTACTTTTCAGAAAGATAAGGGAAATGGAAGTACAAATTTCTATTCTTCGAGTCAAATTCGACAAAAACATTTTCCTGTTTCCAGAGCACAGAAAAACTTTCCCTTGAAGTCTGATAACCAAAGTGCAATGCCATATTATACATGGTATATTATCTAGAGCACAGAATCTGGTATTGATTATTGCAGAAGACTATGAAAAAGCAAAGCAAAGCAAAGAAAGAAGTAGAGAAAATATGTTGCGGTGAAAGAAGTAAGGCTAATGATCAAACTATATATAGAGAGAGTAGAGAGCAGTGAACTGTCGTGATATATGAAGCTGACGTAGACATTATCTGAGGTAATTGACACATGGCGGCATATGATTTCTTTCCGTGGAACATTGTCAAAGGTTGTTTTTTTTGTTTTAACTTTTATTCTTTTGTTGTGAAACGTAGAGACCAAGGGTAGAGAAAATCTGAATCACAACGTTAATATATCAGATTCCTCAAAATTACTTTTATTCTTTTGTTGCAAACCCTTTTCTAATAACTTATTATTTTCTTCTGTAATGTGGAAACTTTGGGAAGAAGGAGAACATTGTTTGATTCTTTGGCTTTGAGCATTTTCAACATTGGCCAACACTTCTTTATGTGCATAGAAGATTCTTAAAAAACAAGCTCTACTTCTTTTCTTTGTGTTATTAAAATATAAGGGATTATATAGAAATGAAGAAGGATCTAGACTATTTGATTACTGCAAGTATATTAAAATGAATACAATTCCTTGGCTTTGAAGTCATTCATTCTTTGCCATATACGTTTCTAGTACATCCATGGGAGATTTGAATCTAAACTTCTTCATTAAAAATATTAAAAAATATTAATTGAATTACAAGACGTTTGACTATTTTCAATTAGAATTTAGGGTATAAAATTTAGTATCTAGTATTTAAGATTTTTTACACATTAAGGTGCCCAAAAAAAGGAAAACGTAAAAGAAATCTAAAAAGGGAAAAATTGCAAAAGAAAATAAATAAGAGTAAAGTCTTGTGGAGTTCTTGTAAGATGAAGTTGGAGGGTAGGACAAACATGTGGACTCTTAAGGGACTTTCTTTTGACCCAGCTAAAGCCACAGGTTGAGAAATCAGCTTTAATTTCTTCCATATAGGTGTGCAGAGCTTACAAGCTGCATGGTGAGTGGAACCCATCACCACATCTGTACAAATTTTTGTTTTCTACTTCTACTGTTAGATTGTCCAAATGCAGTCTAAACCAGACATATAAATATAATTATATATATATATATATATATATATATATATATATATCCTATGAAAATTTTTTTTTCAACTACGATAAGTGAAAGATTTAAATCTTAAATGTCTTATTTGAAAAAAAAAAAAGCAACTGAGTCATAACATCAATCCAAACAGTTATGAAACTTAAGTATATGTTATAACGTTGCTCTTATTCTAATTTCTAAGCATAACGTGGCCATGTTTTAAAACTTTATAAGTAGGAGCCCTCATGATATAACTTGGCTGCTTGTACTTTATTACACATATAGATTGAAATAAAAGTTTTTGCATTTTATCCAAAACAATAATAATAATAATAATAATAATAACTTTGCCCCTCTTCTCCAATTACAATTTGTTTTCTGTTCTTATTTTTGGGTGAATTTCTCTAATGTATTTTTTTTTATTGATATATTAGTTTTTTTATGATGACGATAAGATTTAAACAAAATGGGAAAAAAATAACATTATTATTACTATTATCTTTGAAATCTAATATAAAAAAAAATTTTAAAAAAAACTAATAGAACCTTAAAAATCACTTTAGTATACACTTGGATTACTTTTTGTATCAAGTATTATATGCGTGCGCACACGTGCATATGCATATATGTTTATAAAAATTTTGCTTTCTTTGGAGTTAAATCCTAGCTCTGCTACTGTCTGTGTGTGTGTGCGCGCGCGCGCGTGTAAAGCAAACCTGCCAATGGCCTTTTGGCCAAATCACAATTAACTAGGTACAT
The DNA here is from genome assembly GCF_040712315.1 of Castanea sativa. Lineage (NCBI taxonomy): Eukaryota > Viridiplantae > Streptophyta > Magnoliopsida > Fagales > Fagaceae > Castanea > Castanea sativa. The sequence goes on along the minus strand of NC_134015.1, from coordinate 23,977,226 downwards.
ATTCGTGATTCGATTTGCAACGTCTTTATCTTAAAAGTAAAAAAAAAAATGTAAATACCATGGACTTTTTTTTTTTTTTTTTTGCAACTACAATAAGGAGATATATTTAAATTCTAAATGTCTCATTTGAAAATATTAAAAGATATCAACTGAGTCACAATGCTCGGTCATATTGATTCATATGGTTATTTTTTAAGTAACTAATTCGATCTCAAAAGGGCATGATAGTATAATTCTAATTTCTAAAACCATTCCTATTAACTCTCTTTTTTTTAGTTAAGCCAAAAACTTTAATGATGTGAGACCAATCAATCACAAGATTTCCCTACTCTGAAACTAACAAGATAGAGGGAGTAGCTTTTGTGCCCCATGGGAAATCCTTCCTTGGGAAGCAAGAATTAATTGAACCGAATGGGTGATGAGAGTGAATTGACCTTTATTCCACTTTATACTAAATTATTTTAGTACTTACGCTCATGAAACTTGTTAACGCGTTGGAATGGAGCATCTTTTTAAGACTTATGTACATGGTTGGCCTAGCCTAATTTGGGGCCTAAGGAAAGATTTATGTGGGACCCTTTAAATATAAATATTAATTAAATAAAATTATTTAATATTAATGAAATTGAGGTTAATTTGATGTATTAAATACATAATTTAATGAATAATACTAACTAAAACTAAGGTTAATTTCATATAGAGAATTGAATATCATAATTGAAAAATAAATTTAACAACAAAAAAAAATTTTATTTTTTAAAAAGAAAATTAATTTATCTTGAATATATGACGTTACACAGTTAATTACATTTATAATCTAATGTGTAATCTATGATATTAATTGATGTGTGGCTTTGTAGTAGATTAGTTTACAAATATTAAAGTTTCAAACTATTAGGGGAGATTAATCATCATTGATGATCTAACACATTTGCAAAAAATATTTTAAGCCTTGTTAGAAATAGAAAAGGAAAATGCTAAAGGTACTACAAAATGTTCACAATATAACATGACAATAATTGTGATCGATGAGTTTCAATAATATAATTAATGAATATTTAAAATACTTTTTGTGATTGGTAACATGTTAATTTATAAATCTATAATAAAATTTATGATATTTCTAACATCACTAATAATAAAAAATGCATAACCATTTGAAAAAATTCATATTTTTTATAAATTTTGGGCCTTTTACAATGGAATGGGACCTTTTTTTTGTAAAGGGTAAATATTTTTTTGTGGTGGGGGCCTTAGGCCGAGGCCTAAGTTGCCTAAGCCTTAGGTTGGCCCTGCTTACGTAAATGGATTAGCCGAGAGACTACCTCAAATAACCAAATCAAATTTCTTTCAATGTGAAACTATTACATCAAATTCTAGTTTCTAATACTTAATTCAACACGTTGTTTTAGTTGTGTTGGAAAGTAGAGTTGAACAAATTCATTTTGATACCAATTGTCACAGGAACTATTTTCAATACTTAGGGTGTGTTTGAATACCATTTATTTGCTGAAAACTGAAAACTTATTGTTGAAAACACTGTAGGAAAATAATTTTTAAATGTATGAATAGTGTTGTGGTATCCAAATTTACCTAGAAATCTACGTTTTACTGAGTTTGATGGTCTGTGAACAATACTCCTGGGACCCACTAAAAAAAAAGCAAAACACCCAATTCAAATGCACACTATATGTAAAGTTAAATAGTCCAAGATATAATTTGAGAAAAAAGCCATCCAAGATAAATCTATAAACACAATTGATTAATATAATTAGTATTATCAAAAATAATTAGAGGCACAAATTGTAAAGTTATGATTTACAATTATGTTTTTATGTTGGCTTTAATTCCGTGTCAAATTTTATTGTAATTCTGTTCAATCATTTCCCTGTATTTGTGTAATTTAATGAAAGAGTTATGTGTGAGAGCTTGGTGAGGAATTTGTGAAGATGAAGAATTGGCGACTAGCTCGCAACCAGCTTGCGATTGGCTCACAAGTGCCAACCCGCAAAAAGGCCACGTGAGAAGCTCATGCTTAAATTTGAAGAGTCTTTGTCAGGCTGGATTTGCAAGTCAATTCACGACTTAGGCCAAGTTGCAAGTGACTCGCAAAACTCTCTGTCTGATGATTTTAAGTGTGCCTTTTCAATATCTTTACCAATACTATATAAACCCTCATTGCCCATGAAATTGAAACAATCTTATTTCTTTTTAGCCTTTAGGTAATTAGGTTTGATTAAATGTTATTAATTCCATTCTGTTTCAGCCGTCACGGCTAGAAAATACCATGCTCGTAAAAAAACTGAAATAGTAACCCACCCTATTTCACTTCGAAAAAAATTTCGGGTCATTCCAGTCTATTTCAGGTGTTTCAAGGTGTTTCGGTAAATACCGACCGAAATTCAAGATTTGGCCAACATGAAGTTTGTGCTTAAAAAAAAAATTCTTAAAACCAAAACAAATTTGCATTTTGTAAACCAAAAAACCTCAAAAGGAAAAAAAAAAAATGAAAAGAAAAGAAATGAACAAAGGTACCTATACAGTTAAAAAAATCGTATTGAGAAATTTGAGATTGAAAACTTGAGAAGAGGCACTACCGCACTGGTACTGGTAGAAGGCACAAAAGTTACAAACAAAGAGGAAGGCAAAATGTAGGTGTAAAAGTGTAGATGAAGATGTGATAAAATTTAAAAGTATGAAGTGTAAAATTGGGGAGACAGAAGACATGTGTGGTAAAGAATAAATAAGAAAAAATAATTCAAAATGAGAAGCAAGTAATATAAGTCTGGTGAGGAAAAATAATACTGTAATAAAAAATAATAAAATGTTGAAAATTGTATTGTATTGGGCAGTGTGTTTAGTTGAAGGAATCAAGCCACTACCCAACCTGTAGTAGTTTTATTATATTTTTTTTTTTTCAAATTTTAGTTCAATTTTTTTTTTTTTTTGAGTTTTTCCTTTTTGCTTGAAAGACCCGATATATTGTTAAATTGCTCAAATTATAGACCAAAATTTAACTTTATTGGTATAAAAAAAATTCAGGGTGGTCCCAAAAAAAATTTTAAAGGTAAATAAATATAAAATTTTTAATTATTAAATATAATTTTATTTTTCAGGTCAGGGTGGTCCCAGGACCACCCTGGCCATAAGGTGGCGCCGCCATTGGTATAAGCAAATGAATAGACATTTCAGAAAGAGCTATTATACCCTACTTTTATATTTCTATTTTATGCATATATTAATTGCAGAGGTAAATTAAAATGTCGGTGCTCAAAATTCGCATGGTTTACAACATATAAATTGAGATTACCTCTATTGTAACATCATGATCAAGTGGCTTAGTTTTTGCTCCGATATACTCCATTGGTTGAATTTGTCGAGGAGGAAGAAGATCAGTGTCCCAACAGATGAAGTACAAATCTCCATCCAAGTCACTCCTAGAGCATTCATTCGGATGAGGTTTGATACAATTGTTCAAACTAATGTTAGTGAGTAGAGTATTCCCAAAGAATTTTTTATTTAATTAGGTGTTGTGTTGCCAAGGCAAGAGAACAAATAAAGACAAATAACACAATAGCCCAATATGCAAGTCCAATATAAAATTACTTGATAAGCATGCCAAAAAAGTTAGATTTTTTCCATCCCAGAAGTGGTGAAAAGGACATTGTATGTCTGCAAACTTAAAATCAAGTAAGTTAAGATAACAACATCTATATTTATACTATATATAAGAAGATTCTCCTCTTTCAACTGGACTTTTTTGTAGTTCAAAAATACTCTCATTAATGAAGGGTAACTTTATTTAGAAATAGGGTCATAAATGTCGAATAACAAATTTCATTTTGAATTCAAAAAAGAACTCCAAAAATTTAGGATTTTTTTCCTTTCGCGTTCAAAAAAGAAATTACAGTTACTGCTTATCTCTAAAGTTTATCATTTTTATTTTTATTGAAAAATAAAATATATATTTCTAAATTATAATAGATGCAAATTATTAATTTTTACTACAAAAAAATAGAAGAGTCTCAGAGCTTATATATAGACATAAAACTAGACAACCTACGATCATGGTAATTAACCTACTGGAGGAGAATATGTTGCATATCATTTAAATAAGATACATATTATATCTATGCATGCAACATAAAAGTACATATGGATCATTATATATCTTACATATGCATGTGTACGTAAAGGTATACATAAATGTGCATAAACTGATGCTGGCATAGGATTATGTATAAACTCTAAATGTATGTGCATCTATCTGTGCAAATATTACAGGATTTCATGCCTTAGAATTATCTACTAGGGTTTGGCTTATCTCTAGTACATTTTTAATTCAACATGTTATTTTGTTTTAAATATACAATGGCAAGTGGTAATGAATTTTAATTCCCGCCTTTTATTTAATTAGTAAATGATGTGGTAGTCTTTTATTAAAACAATGGAAGATTCATTTTAAAAAAATACTGGAGGTAAGCCAAACCCTATGATATCACACTATTATCTTTTCCCCTTTTGGGGAAAAACAACACAATCTACCGGGTGGTGCAAAGCTGGCACATCAATAGCCTTTAGAACACGCACATCTCCCGAATGCAGACATGGATTTTTAGCAACTACCTCACCCTCAAAAATTAAATTGTTTGGGTTTGAGTTGCTGAGTGTGAAGCATATCCTAGAAACCATTAGAGAGCTGCCTACTAGAGTGAGAAATTTGGACAAATACTTCACCATATTCCAATGTCCTGGTCTCATCTAGACATCCCATCATACATCTTCCATTTGGAATAAATATCCTACTTTTGAGCTGTAATTCTAGCAACTTAGATGCACGAAGTGTTTCTAGCATCATTGAAAGAAATGGTTATGCGTCGGGCTAATAACCACACAAAAGCATTTCCTTAAGAACCTTTGTACTCTCTCCCTGGAATATCAATTCCAATGCTTCCTGTGAACTAAACGGATCTGTTAACAAGACATCTAGTTGATCTATAGCCTTCTTTTGCTTCTTTTCAAAAGCTCAATCCTTAACTCCGATGGTAGATAAATGAGTGATTATCTAACGATTAAGAAATCAAGGTTAATACCTACTCTATTCCAAGACATCTGTTTGGCATTGTTGTTTAAACAATTGTTTTCAGTGTTTAAACAATAATAACACTTCTGACACGTATTTCTGTAACACTCAAGCCCGTATTTTCAAAATACTGAAAACTAAACAGCAATACTTAAACACCGTTACCAAACAAGCCCCTAGTTTTATGTTTTCTGATTTGCACTTGATAGGCCCAACGAATACCCTTGCCCAAACGAACCCATCAAGCACCATTGTCCACTCTTCAACCACGTGAACGAGGGAAGGTAAGCCATAAAGGGGAGAATTCAATATCTCGGACAGTTACAAACTAGCTGTCAAACCGTTAGAAGCTCATCAAAACCCACATTAATGAGCCAGAGGCGTTACAAAAGAAGCACTAAAGCCACAATAAAAGCCACAACGGCTAGAAGCAAGGGAGATGTATATATATATACACATACATACACCTTTTAGAACTAAACGAGATACATTTTTTCATACACATACGCTGAAGCACTGATATTTTCTAGTTCTCATAATCTTCTCTTAGCTTCCACTCGCTGACTTTATCATCGGAGACTCCGTGGTCAATACCACACCGGTGACCACCCAGAGATGATTCCTTTCATGACCATACAGGTATAGAGACAGAGCTCGTGCTGACTCATCTGGACAAACCTACTTGTCTAACGATCTCGACATCATCAGTTTGGCACCGTTTGTGGAAATGACATTTTCGTACTTAGGTTCGAGAGCATAGTTCCATTCAACTCTAAAGTGCAAATGGAGTCCAACACACCTCAAGATTCTGTAGCATTAGCCCTACAAATCCAAACACTTACAGCCAACATGGAAGAGCTTACGAGACAGAACCAACAGATGAGGTTGCAGCTTCAGCAAGAAGATAATCATTCTAGGACCAACCAAAACAACGATGGAGACAGCCAAAGAAGAAACAACCACCGACGTCCAACTACTCCTGAGGGAGAGAACTCAAACCTCCTTAAGGAAATGAGAAAGGAAATGGATGAGCTGAGAAGTGCAATAAGGGAAAAAACAGATCGGAGCTTAGACAAGATAGTCAAAAGGATAAACTCGCCATTTACAACAGCGGTCCTAGAATTCCCAATGCCTTCAAAGTTTCGTCTCCCACAGCTAGAGTCATTCGACGGTCTAAAAGACCCTCTGGACCACTTCAACACCTTCAAGACAACTCTAAGTCTTCAACAGCCCCCTGACGAGATACTATGTCGTTCTTTCCCACCACTCTCAAAGGAGCAGCACGGGACTGGTTCACCAAGCTACCTATATCGTCCATTGACAACTTTGAGCAGTTAGGCAACTCCTTTTTATGCCATTTCGTCAATCGACAATGCCATAAAAGACCAGCGGACCACCTGCTCACCATCAGGCAAGGGGAGAAAGAGACCCTAAGGTCATATGTGAAGCGTTTCACGAGGGAAACCTTAGAGGTAGACGAAGCAAATGACAAAGTGCAACTAACGACCTTCAAAGCCGGATTAAAGTCCAGAGAGTTCGTGGTCACACTCGCAAAAAGCCCTCCTCAGACAATGGCGGAAATGCTCTTGAAAGTGCAGAAGTATATGAACGTCATAAATGCCCTAGCAGCAATCAATGATGAAGAGAAGCCCCAAGAGAGGGAAGGAAAGGGAGAAGACTGATGGGGACGAAAAAGAGAAAAGAGAGATCGTCAGGGCAATGACGGGAACAAGTGAAGAGATGATAAAACCCCTTGGATGGTAAAATTTACCCTTTTAGTTATGCCCGTTGACAAAATTTTAATGCAGATTAAGGACGAGCATTACATAGAAGATTGCTGAGACCTGAAGGAGCAAATAGAGGAGCTCATTCGGAAAGGGAAGCTGCAAAAGTTTGTAAAGAAGGGGAACTCCAGCAGATCCAAAGGTGAAAACAAGGATAAGGACGAAGATGTTCCGAGGGACGAGGATCACATGTTCAACCATCCACAAAGCGTGATAGAAGAGGACCATCCACAGGCGGGTCATTCAAATCCCTCAAAAAATCACAATAAAGGAAAGTAAACAGCATCCACAGGATACCACCCCTGAAGCAAAGGAGGACAGACAGGGACTTCCTATTTTCAAAGGAAGATGCCAGAGGGGTAAAGCATCTACATGACGACCCCCTAGTTATAATGCTTATGATAGAGGGGTTCAACACCAGGAGAATCCTCATAGACAACGATAGCTCTGTAGACAGTATCTACCTCTCTGCTTTACAACTGCTAAAGGAAGATCCTGAAAGATTGCGGCCTTTTGAGTCCTTCCTCATCAGCTTCAGTGGAGATAGGGTGTATCCCAAAGGCATAATGACACTAATTGTCACAAATGGGATCTTACCCTCAACAATTGACTCATCAGCTCGACTTCCTAATGGTAGACTGTCCTTCCTTGTACAACATGATAATTGGAAGGCCTACACTCAACCACTAAAAGGCAACCATGTCCACCTATTGCCTAAAGGTAAAGTTCCAAACAGAGAATGGCATGGACGAAGTCAAAGGAGACCAAGTACTGGCTAGGGAATGCTACCGGTGGTATTAGCCGCAACAAAAACAAAAAAAAAAAAAAAAAAAAAAAAAAAAAAAACCGTGAATGATTAAGAAGAAAGAGGAAGAAAGGGTGGATGCCCTAGAAACCGTGGAGCTGATAGACAAAGAACCAACGAAGACTACAAGGATAAAGACAACTCTAAGCAAAGAGATGAAGAAGAAACTAGTCCAATTCCTTAAGGGCAATTTGGACGTTTTCCCATAGAGTCACGAGGATATGCCAGGCATAGCTACTGACGTTATCCAACACCAACTGAATGTAGATCCTGAGAAGAAGCCCATCCAACAAAGGTGACGAGTCTTTACTCCTGAACGAAACCAGGCAATCATGGACGAGGTCAATAAATTGTTGGTAGTAGGCTTCATTCGCGAAGTCTATTATCTAGACTGGCTAGCCAACGTTGTCCTGGTCAAGAAAGTGAATGGGAAATGAAGGGTGTACATAGACTTCACAAACCTAAACAAGGCTTACCAGAAAGACAGTTTCCCCCTGCCAAGGATAGATCAACTGGCGGATTCCACAGCAAGACCTAAGCTCTTTACGTTCATGGACACGTTCTCTAGATACAACCAAATCAAGATGTCAGAAGATGACCAGGAGAAGACTGCCTTCATCACAAGGCAAGGGCTCTACTGCTACAAAGTAATGCCCTTTGGACTAAAAATGCAGGAGCAACCTACCAAAGGTTAGTGAATAGAATGTTCAATAAGTAGATCAGGAGAAACATGGAGGTGTATGTAGATGACATGCTCGTCAAGAGCAATGAAGAATCTGCACACATGGACCACCTGGAAGAGACATTCACTACTCTCAAGCAATATCAGATGAAGCTAAACCCCAGTAAGTGCACCTTCAGGGTAGCTTTTGGGAAGTTTCTAGGATTCATGGTGTCCTAGAGGGGGCTAGAAGCAAACCTAGAAAAGGTGCGAGCCATATTAAAGATGGCATCACCCAAGATGGTGAAAGAAGTCCAAAACAAGAAGGATAGCAGCACTCAACAGGTTTGTCTCTAAAGCAACAGACAAATGTCTGCCTTTCTTCAAAACTCTGAAGCAGGCCTACACCTAGACAAAGGAGTACAAAAAGGCCTTCAAGGAGCTTAAACACTACTTGAGCAATCCACCTCTCCTGAGCTTGTCAAAAGAAGGAGAAGACAAATATTTATACTTAGCAGTATCGGCTACAGCCGTGAGTGCAACCTTGATTTGAGAAGAGAATGGAACACAACTCCCGGTCTAGTATGTCAATCAAGCATTCCAATGAGCTGAAGCAAAGTACCCAAGGATCGAGAAGATTTCATTCGCCTTGATTGTAGCTTCACAAAAGCTGCGCCCTTACTTCCAAGCGAATCCTATCCAGGTAATGACGGATCAACCAATAAAGAAGTCAATGAACAAACCCAAGGCTGCAGGGAAAATGGTTCAATAGGAAATCGAACTTAGCTAATTTGACATTGAGTACCACCTTAGAACAGCCATCAAAGCACAAGCACTGGCAAACTTTATCGCCGAGTTCACCATCCCTGATGAAAACGGGCACCGGACAAAGCGGAGAGATGGATGATCGAAGCTGATGGATCGTCAGCCCGAAAAAGGGGCAAAGTAGGGGTTATTATCACCAACCCAGAAAGAGATACGCTAACATATGGAGTTTAGCTTCAGTTTCCTACCACCAACAACAAAGCAAAGTACAAGGCAATACTGACGAGACTAAAGGTTGAAGAGGCGTTGGACACTAAAAACTTGCTCCTCTAGAGTGATTTTAAGTTGGCCGTGGGACAAATAAAGGAAGAGTATGAGGCAAAGGAGGAGAGGATGTAGAAATACTTAAGGCTGACGAGGCATCTATCCCGAGAATTTGATCAGGTAGAGTTCATACAGGTCCCTAGGTGCCAGAATATGGGGGCAGACGAGATAGCGAAGCAAGCGTCGTCAGAAGCAGGATTGACAAGCACAGACTTGAATATGGAAGACTAGAAGCGTCCTGGCATTGAAAAGATCCACACCTTTGCAATTCAGAGTGAAAGTAGTTGGATGATCCCAATTGTATCTTTCCTTTAAGATGGACGACTTCCATAGGACGTCGAGGAGGCCAAGAAAGTTAGGAAGAGAGCAACCAGGTTCGCTATCTTGAATGATGCCCTATACAAAAAAGGCTTCTCCATGCCTTACCTGAATCATCGATGAAAGCGAAGCTAAGTACATCCTAGAGGAGATCCACGAAACAATATGTGGAGAACATGCAGGCCCAAGATCCCTAGTAAGCAAGATCATTAGAACGAGTTACTTTTGGCCTACTATGCAGAAGGACACAAAAGAGTTCGTCAAGCGATGTGACAAGTGTCAGAGGTTTGGAAATGTTCGGCATATCCCAATGGAGAAATTGATGCTAATAACCTCCCTGTGGCCATTTGCCTAGTGGGGAATTGAAATCGTGGGCTCACTACCCCAAGGTAAGAGACAGGTAAAGTTCTTACTAGTCGCTATTGACTACTTTACAAAATGGGTGGAAGTAGAAGTACTACCAACTAGCACAAAGGCAAAGATCCAAAACTTCATATGGAAGAACATAGTCTATAGATTCGAGATACCACGAAAGATCATATCAGATAGCAGATGACAATTCGATTACCAAGACTTCAGAGACTTTTGCTCGGGATTGGGGATTAAGAACCCATTCTCATCTCTAGGACATCCACAAGCCAACAGATAGACAGAAGTGATGAACCAGACTTTGTTGAAGATTATCAAAGCTCAGTTGGAGGAAGCAAAAGGCGCATGGCCAGAAGAACTGTCTAATGTCCTGTGGGCATACTGAACTACGGCCAGAACCCCGATAGGAGAAACTCCCTTCAGGCTCACCTATGGCACCGAGACAATAATTCTAGTTGAAGTAGGAGTCACCAACATGAGTAGAGAAGTTTTTAGTGGAGATAGCAATGACGACCAGTTGAGAGTTAACCTGGATTGCCTGGACGAAGTGAGAGATGAAGCATCCCAGAAGATGACGAAATACCAGCAGAAGATGGCTGAATACTACAACAAGAGAGTGAAGCTCAGAAGACTCAACATAGGAGATCTCGTCCTACGCAAAGTCACGCCAACTACTAAGGATCCAACCCAAGGAAAGCTTGGTCCAACCTAGAAAGGACCTTACAAGATCAACCATTACTCAAGACAACTTAACTACCACCTGGAGACGATGGACAGGAGGAAACTGCCGTGGCCATGGAACATTGAGCATTTAAAAAATATCATCAATAAATGTAAAAGACGATTGTATCCATGTTTGAAATAAAGCAATAAAAGCACTATTCAGCCAATAATCTAGCTTATTGTACGCAAGTCTAGAACAACCAAAAAAAAAAAAGAGGAAAAACATATATATATATATATATGTGTGTGTGTGTGTGTGTGTACTAGACAGGTTCACGCAGCAGCTTCATCACCACCAGCAAGAGTGGGCTATAGAGCATTCCCTTCAGGAGTAGTAGCAACGGACTGAAAAGCCTCATCTGCCGCCATCTTCTTATCTACCTCCTCCAGGTCCAAGCTTTCTAGGTCCACACCAGTGGAGTGCTTAACAAGATACTGCCGAAAGAGCTCGAAGCCCTTATAGTACCAACTGAAGAGCACAGTGTTGTACTCATTAGTTTGTTGAAAGGCTTCAATGGACTTGGCAGCAATGGTGTTGACCCTCTCTTTTGTAGCCTGGAGTTGTTTGTCCTTCTCCAAGGTCAGCTGCCTCTTAGCCCTTAGGTAGTCAGCCAAAACCTTAACCTTTTCCTTGGCAATGTTGGCCTCATCCATAGTAGAAATGAGGTCTATCCTCAGCTTCGAGTTCTCCGCCTCCAGAACCTCCACCTTGAACCCCACTGATGTGGCCTTTGCCTCCTGGCTCAGGTACTCCGATGTAATGTGGATGGTTTCCCCCAACACCTGAAAAGAAGATCACACAAAACAATCAACTTTCAGATCCATGCAAAAAAAAAATAAAAAAGAGGAAAGAGTAAGTGATACAAGCACATCACCTGGACGAGTTTGTGGATGTGACAATCCACAATCTCGTTGGAAGGCACGCCAAAAAAGACCTTGAGCTCTTAAGTAGTGAAGGCATCCTACGCCCTTGTCAGTGCCAGGCCGACATCATCCCAGACACTCAACAAGCGTGAGTCTGCCTTCTCTTTTCCCTTATCCGCCAAGCGCTGCTTCTTCGAGCATGGGGTAATCTCCTCCACCAAGATGACCTAAGAAGCGGTCCTTACAGTTTCAAGGACGGAGGTAACAAGAGTGACGAGAGTCCCCTTCTCCACGACACGCACCACCCTCTTCCCAAGGTTGGAGAAAGGCTCGTTCTTCTTGGCACTCATCTCAGCGTACATCTCTTGATTGAATTTCGTTTTCATCTCTGTAATAAAGAAACACTTGTTAAAAAAAATAAAAAGAGAAAAAGCACAATCCAAGGCAATAACAAGTCAAAATACAAGCTTTTCTGTGCTCTGGAAACAGGAAAATGTTTTTGTCGAATTTGACTCAAAAAAGAGAAATTTGTACTTCGATTTCCCTTATCTTTCTGAAAAATACAAGCTTGAAATCTCTTATGAGAACATTTGGCAGATTCAGTACCATCAACCACGTGGTCAAGCTAAAAAGTTTCTTCTCATTCTGGTTAGATAGTTTAAACATTAATTATAAATTTTCACAATTTTCTACTCATGCACCATGCTTTTTTGTAGTTAGTTAACATTCTAACAAATTATTTTTCTTTGCATTGTTAGTTACTTGGAGCTCCTCGGATTTATGTGGAAGATCATACTCGCCATTGGGTCTGAGAAGTTGATTTCACTCCGTCGTGCTGCATTAGTCAATCTTCTACTCTATGTTTGGAGCTCCCACTGGAGGGTCAGCTTCCAAAATTTCGTGGAGATTTTGTCTCTTATTAGAAAAATGAGGATCCTTTTGTTCTGAAGCAAGGTATTGCTCTCTCTTGCAGTTCAAGACTAGTCCCTATTTTGTATCCGCCCAAAGGCTTTGACTTGCCTTATAAAATCTTGTTTAAGATAAACTCTTTAATTCAGCATGGTTATCTTCCTAGGCAAGAAATTGATGCCAATTTTTATCGGTTGGTCGATCCTAAGAGAATATCAATTTTTGAGTATATAGAATTATAGAAAGTGTCTTGGTTAATCAATGGTTAGTCATGGTTATCTTCCTGGGCAAGCAATTGATGAAAACTATTGCCAACAGTTTCATGGTGACTTTGTCACTTCGAATTGGCATATTTCTTGTACTGATCCTCCACCCAGCTTACAGGTTCATAGCAGTATTCTGTCACATTAGGCAATTTGTCCGAGACACTTTCTATAATTGTATATACTCAACAATTGATATTCTCTTAGGATCGACCAACCGATAAAAATTGGCATCAATTGCTTGGCCAGGAAGACAGCCATGCTGAATTAATGAGTTGATCTTGAACAAGATTTTATAAGGCAAGTCAAAAGCCTTCTGGAGGATTCACAATAGGAACTAGTCCTGAACTGCAAGAGAGAGTAGAACCTCGCTTCAAACAAAAGGGCCTTCATTTTTCTTATAAGAGACAAAATCTCCACGAAATTCTGGATGCTGACCCTCCAGTGGGAGCTCCAAACATAAAGCAAAAGATTGGCCAATGCAGCAAGATGGAGTGAAATCAACTTCTCGGACCGAATGACGAGTATGCTCTTCCACATAAATCCGAGGAGCTCCAAGTAACTAACAATGCAGAGAAAAAAAATTTGCTAGAATGTTAACTAACTACAAAAAAGCATGGTGCATGAGCAGAAAATTGTGAAAATTTATAATTAATGTTTAAAATATCTAACCAGAATGAGAAGAAACTTTTTAGCTTGACCACGTGGTTGATGGTGCTGAATCTGCCAAATGTTCTCATAAGAGATTTCAAGCTTGTATTTTTCAGAAAGATAAGGGAAATCGAAGTACAAATTTCTCTTTTTTGAGTCAAATTCGACAAAAACATTTTCTTGTTTCCAGAGCACAGAAAAACTTTCCCTTGAAGTCTAATATCCTAAGTGCAATGCTATGTTATGTATGGTATATTATCTAGAGCACAGAAACTGGTGTTGATTATTGAAGAAGACTATGAAAAAGCAAAGCAAAGCAAAGAGAGAAGTAGAGAAAATATGTTGCAGTGAAAGAAGTAAGGCTAATGATCAAACTATACATGGACAGAGTAGAGAGCGGTGAACTGTCGTGAGATATGAAGCTGAGTAGACATTATCTGAGGTAATTGACACATGGCGGCATATGATTTCTTTCCGTGGAACATTGTCAAAGGTTTTTTTTTTTTTTTACTTTTATTCTTTTTTTGTGAAACGTAGAGACCAAGGTTAGAGAAAATCTGAATCACAACGTTAATACATCAGATTCCTCAAAATTACTTTTATTCTTTTGTTGCAAACCCTTTTCTAATAACTTATTGTTTTCTTCTGTAATGTGGAAACTTTAAGAAGAAGGAGAACATTTTTTGATTCTTTGGCTTTGAGCTTTTTCAACATTGGCCAACGCTTCTTTATGTGCATAGGAGATTCTAAAAAACACGCTCTACTTCTTTCCTTTGTGTTTTAAAATATAAGGGATTATATAGAAATGAAGAAGGATCTAGACTATTTGATTACTGCAAGTATATTAAAATGAATACAATTCCTTGGCTTCGAAGTCATCATTCGTTACCATATATGTTTCTAAGTACATCCAAGTTATAATAGAGAAAATGAACCTTATATGTCACCGTTAAAAACATTAAAAAGTGTTAATTGTGTTATAAGAATTCTAGCAGTTTTCAATTAGAATTTAGAGTATAAAATTTAGAATCTAGTATTTAAGATTTTCTTACACATTAAGGTGCCCAAAAAAAAGGAAAACGTAAAAGAAATCTAAAAAAGTAAAAAATGCAAAAGAAAATAAATAAATAAGAGTAAAGTATTGTGGAGCTCATGTAAGATGAAGTTGGAGGGTAGGACCAACATGTGGACTCTTAGGGAACTGTCTTTTGACCCAGCTAATAAAACCACAGGTTGAGAAAATCAGCTTTTATTTCTTCCATATAAGTGTGAAGAGCCTACAAGCTAGATGGTGAGTGGAACCAATCACTATAGACACTCAATTTTGCACCTATAATTTAATTAAGAAAGATGACTAGAATGACCATTCATGTACCCAAAATTCATGATTACATTACATACATTAATTTGTTCATTTCATATCCTAAAAATGATCTTGAGATTCTAACAGTCATGACGGTATGCCTGGTTTCCAAATCAAACCGTCGGATTGAAAGATATCGCATGATTAAGTTTTCACGGTCAACATGCATTATGTCTAGGTAGAATCAACCATGCATGATTAATCTAAATTAATTCTAATTGGCTAGACAATTAAAATTAATTAAATAATTTTGTGATTGGTTGTTAGTTAGTGTCAAAAATAGACTTGCTTGCATGGAAATAAAGGGGATAATTGGATAACAATAAAATTGTGGATAATCCAGACTTTTAGAGTATTTATCTACAATATAATTGTTGCTGAAAAGACCTGAATTATCTAGAAAAAAGAGTTTAATTTTTAGAATATGGATTATAAACGCATCTAAGTGCAAGTCCCTGCTCAAAAAACCTTAAAAAAAAAGAGTCCAAAATGGACCAAAACTGAAACGAGGGACCAGAACCCAAAATCACCATTCGACAATTTTGGAGTGCCACTTGACACAAACTCGGGCCTCAGCCCGAGGGCATTTGGATTAGGTTAAAACACATAATTTTCAATTCTTTAGAGATAAAGACACGTCCCAGGTCGTATTCTAATCATCTAGCTAAATTTTTGAACACCCCAACCTTTATAAATAGAGGCTGGATCTCAGAATTCAGCACACTTTTTCACGCTCTCAGATTTCTCCTCTTTTTGACTCTCCTTTCTATTATTCCCCCTCTTACGTTAAAGACGTTCTGGAGGCTCTAGCCTTAAGAATTTCTTTTTTGTAAGCAAGGTATTTTAGGTTTCAAAGCTAATTGAACAAATTTCTTTGAATCCTAAAATATTCCCTTAATAAGAAGAGTACGTCTATGCAAGAGGTGGTTTTTTCTTTACCCTTTTTCTTCTGTTTCTTTTAATTTGGTGATGCATGAGTAAATATTCCTTTAGTTTTAATTTCTAAATGCTCATATCATGTGTTGTCAATATTTTGTTGAAATATGTTCTTGACGTCTTTATTGTCATGATCCATTTTTTTAGTTTCAAAAATCTGCTTATCATTACATCTTTTTCAAAAACCAAAAAAACAGATATGTATATTCCTTAGATGTAGATCTAAATTTTTTTCTAACATAAAAACTTATCTATATCTTCATTAGGTACAGATCTGAATTTATCTAATATAAAAAATTATTTGTATCTTCCTTAGATGCAAATCTGAATTTATCTAACATAAAAACTGATTTGTATCTTCATTAGGTATAGATCTGAATTTATCTAACATAAAAACAAATTTAAATCTTACTTAGATGCAAATCTGAATTTTTTTCAAAATCTAAAACTGATTTGTATCTTTTTTAGATGCAAATCTGAATTTTTCAAAATTTAAAACTGATTTATATCTTCCTTAGATGCACATTTGAATTTTTTATTTAAAAACTGATTTATATCTTCTTTAGATATAGATCTGATTTTTTTTTAATCATAGTAGATTTTGAAGAAAAAAAAAATTATGAGTAGTGATGTTATGTTTGTTTTGTTTGATGCAAGTAGCTTAAATTTATTTCATGAGTGTAGTCCTCTTCTAAAAAAGATTTTATTTATTTCACATAAAAAACAAATCTGATTTTTTAAAACTCTCTACAAATCTAGATTTTTTGTATAAAACAGATCTGATTTTTTTACATATAGACCAAAAACCAATTTTTTTTTACTTTGTTCCAAAACAGATCTGATGTTTTTTTAGCCAAAAAACCTTTTTTTACTTTCTTAACCAAAAAGATCTAATTTTTCTTCACAAAAACTATTTTTTTTACATATACATAAACAGATCTTCTTCTATTTTTTACATTCAAATCAAAATCAATTTTTTTATTCACAAAAACAGATCTAGAATTTTTTTAAACAAAGAAGAGGTTGCATTCATAAATAGTATGTGACTTAGTTTAGTTAAGTGTTCCATGTATGCAACATATCATTCATGTCATGCATAAAGGGGTACATTGGTCATGAGAGTCTAGAAGACCAGACTCTGTCTAGGTAAAATGGGTGCCTAAAACCTTCTCATTCCATAACCTAACCTCCGAATTTAGTGTCTTTGGATAGGTAGACCTAGGCTTTATCTTTTTTTTTTTTTTTGGTAGTTTGTAACAAGGACCCAAAGCCATGTAATACTCAATTTATCAAGTTTGTATTTTTTATTCAATCAATGAGAATGGAACAATTCAGTCATGTAAAGCTATATTTATTTTTATTTTTTTCTTATTTTTTAGTATAAAAAATAATTGGCAATTTCACACCACTTACCCAAAAAGAGAGGCGTCTTGAAAAAGCACTCAAAAATCTCTTTTCTTGAGGGCACCTTTGCAGTCTCTCACAATCACCACATCCATACAAATTTTTGTTTTCTACTTCTACTATTAGATTGTCCAAAAGAAGTCCAAACCAAACACACACTCCATATATATGGGTTGGATTCAAGTTACACATGGTGTAACTCTAAGTAATCTTACACCACTCAATAACTTGTTATTAAAATCATATTTTGAAAATCTCACTATTGGAGTACATGTTCTATATGTTTTTAAATGCATACCAATTTTTATACCAATCAGATGTTTACTATTCGATCTATAAACGCATATTTTATGCAATATTGTAAACTACAAAACTTAAATTTAAACAATTGATTGATGACATGACTATTGATCTTTGATTACTTTGCAAACATGAAGAATATACAAAGATAATGTAATCCAATGATTGATCTATCAAAATTCGCATCTAATTAAAAAATATTGAGTGGTGCAACTTGAACTCAACCCCCCCCCCCCACACACACACACACACACACACACACACACACATATATATATATATGTATATCCAGTACTTCTTTTATATGTAAAAGTTATATATATAAAGTGAGAGATTTGAATTCTAAATGTTTTATTTGAAAATATATTTAAGAAGAAGAAGAAGAAGAAGAAGGCAACTGAGTCATAACATCAACCCAAGCAGTTTGAAACTTAAGTATATGTTATAACGTTGCACTTATTCTAAGCATAACGTGGCCTTTTTGTAAAACTTTATAAGTAGGAGCCCTCGTTATATAACTTGGCTGCTTGTACTTTATTACACATAGATTGAAATAAAAGTTTTTACAATTTTATGCAAAACAATATTAATAATAGCTTTTCCCCTTCTCTCCAAATTATAATTTGATTTCTGTTCTTATTTTTGGGTGAATTTCTCTAATGTATTTTTTATTTTATTTTTTCAACAGAGGAAGGGTATTTAGATACACCTTACTAATTGCTTATTCGTTGAAAGTATGATACAAAATTAGGGGAAAAGTATTTCTTGTGTAGAACTCATCAAAATAAGCTCAAAAAACTTTGAAAACATACTCTGCTTTTCCAGCTTGCCAAACACGCACCTAATCTAATCCAAACATCCTCCCAGCAATACAGCTTGAGAACCTAGATGCTCAAGAATGTATAAATTGTAACGTTTGGTTTAATTAGAAAGTAGAAATCTGATAAAATTCTTAATAATTTGAAATCCACATTGTTCGGTTGATTCTTATGAATCTTCTAAGACAATTTTTTTTTTAAATCCTTAAATTTATAAATACAATAATTATCAGTGTACTTTTCACCACACTATCACTTTTATGTGACTTTCTACAAATAAACAATAAGAA
This sequence comes from Castanea sativa, assembly GCF_040712315.1. Classification (NCBI taxonomy): domain Eukaryota; kingdom Viridiplantae; phylum Streptophyta; class Magnoliopsida; order Fagales; family Fagaceae; genus Castanea; species Castanea sativa. The sequence goes on along the minus strand of NC_134015.1, from coordinate 23,958,596 downwards.
GATTAATATGAACTGTAAATTAACTTAAACTCCTAAAATAATCAGGATATCATGCATTGTCAAACAAAATTATTTATTTTCTTAAAAGACAAACAATTAGGACTGAAAGTCCCTCGTCTAGCAATTAGGACTACTCATTCTTGAATAACCATTTCAAATCTCTACCTTCACTAGTTTTTCTGTCCTTTTATTTCTTGATCATTCTTATATCCTGACATGCAACATGGAGGCATGTAAACCCTGAGCGATACAAATATTTGGGTAACTAGAGTTGAATAGTTCATAGAAAATGGAAGAATATAATTCAGAGAAATGGAGAACAAGAATTGATAGATTGTTGGAGATTGGCACTTGTCACCTACTTATCTGAAGCAGCAGTAAAAGCTTCTAGATGGCTTCAGTTCTGAGCTACATGTTATTATAACAAAATCTTCCGGTGAAGGATTTACCGCAAATACTACAAGCTGTAATTATTCAGTGACGTACCGAAGCTGAGGCTTAGTAGTTCACACTAAGCCTCTAAAACTGCTCAATTTTTAAAAGACTCAATACAAGGGCAACAGCCGCATATGATGATTACATGATAGTAAATAACTTAAAAGCGCCGTATCTCACCATACTGATAAATCCATAAAACCAAATCATATTTCCAAAACCAATTATCGACTATAGCAACATCTCAGCAATCTGAACAGCATTAAGTGCAGCTCCCTTGCGTATTTGATCACCACAGACAAAGATGTCCAACCTGCATGGAAGTTTTCTGTTAGTTTTAAGTTTTGTCAAAGTGGAAAAGTAACGATTAAAGAAGAAAAAAAAATAGTCTCACCCATTGTTGCCCTCCTGGGACACGTCACGGCGGATCCTACCAACCGCAACATCATCTTTGTTTGACACCTCCAATGGAGTAGGGAAGTGATTGGATACCCGATCATCGATAACCACAACACCTGGAGCATTCTTTAGAATATCCCTGGCCGTGTCCTAGACAACAAGGAAAGAAAATGAACTAAGGGTTGAACCTCCAATTAGGAGATGCTTTTAATTGCTCAATCCGCCTTTACAAATTTTGGATGGAATTAGAAACAAAATGAGACCTTGTATAATGGTAATTGCCTTGACATTTTGTGCCAAAGATGATTTTCAACCTAGGAAAAATAGAAGAAAAATAAAAAGAGGAAAGCCCCACTATTGTTCAGCCATCACAGGACAGCAGCATCAATGCAGAGGTGTTCTGGTGTGGACACTAGAGCAGTGATGCAGGAAATTTTTGTGGGGGTTTTGGTTTTGAAAGTTGGGTTTCTTGTTTTGAAAGGGTAGGACTCTAGGATTCAAAGTGGGGAAGGATTGTGGGACTCAGGAACGGTTGGGGTTTTATGGTGGTATTCTTGATAGGCTTGGGAGCAGTGGCAGATTAAGCGGCTGCAGCGGCAGCTTTTGTAGCAGCACAACTCTCCTGGGGCATCAACGGTTGAAAGGAGCTTTGCATGGTTTTGTAAGATACGTTTTTGGTTTTTTTTTTTTTTTTTTAGTGTGGTCTAGGTGTGGGGGCTTTGATTTTTGGTTGACTATTTTGAAGTGGGTGGAGTGCATCAGCACTCTAATCAGAAATTTTCTTTATTCAAAATGCACTGCCTCAAACGTTTAAGGAGCTCCAAAGATTACAATCAGTCAATTAATACATTATATATTCCTCAATTGCAATAAAAGCACATATAAAAAACAAAATTCAACTGGCAAAATGAGAAAAATTCCGAAACAATAAAGTCTACAATAAAGGGGCAATAAATGACATCCCCATATGGAAACTATGAAAACATATATACTAGCATTCATGCTCTGGTGTCCATCCCAACTTTTACATTATAAACACAATTTCTTCCCACACAACATATATACAACAATATTCTAATATAATAACCAACCCCCCCCCCCAAAAAAAAAAAATCCTACAAAGCTTGGAAAGTGAAACAGTGAATTAAATATGAAAAATCAAAGATGCAAACATTCAGAGGGATGTGTTTTATTTCTTCTGAAAGAGAAGCAAAGAGAACAAAATATTAGATCTTGTGAATGAAAGACCAATCAAAGGGAAACAAATGTTAATAACCTGTATATATTATTTCTTTGATGTTTATAACACAAGTGCTGTGTAAGAAAATAGTGAGTTCATAAATCCTCAAGTCTCCATCTATCCATATATAGGAAAGGACATCTATGATGTGTCATTTTTTGTCCCAATGTTTTGCTCTTGCAAGAACTACAACAACCAAGCCTTAGTCCCAAAATCTAAGGGCCGGCAACTGATTCTCAACAAACTAGTCAAGGTCAACCACATGTATTGTCATTCTATTCATACTCTATTACATACTTCACTGACATGTCATTTTTTACTACTATTAATTTTGTTCCCTCAACTTGAATTAACTTTTTTTTTTATAAGTAAGATGTTTATTGATATCAAAAAATGAAACACCCTAGTACACAGGGAGTGTACAAGGGTTAAACAATCAAGAACAAAAATTACAAGAATCTAAGAAATCAAGAAAAGATAAAGATGATTGGTTCTGCAAAGCAGTCAACCAATCTCTAAGGGTTCTAAAGAAAAATAGCTTCAAGTCTGAAATTGATCTCTCCTTATCTTCAAAGCACCTGCTATTTCTCTCTCTCCAAAGACACCACAATAAGCAATGTGGAACAGTCATCCATATATGCCCATTTCGATGACAACCAATTTGCCTTGCCAACATGCTAATAGATCCACTACAGATTGCGGCATCACCCAGCTAACTCCAAACAATCCAAACACCATTGCCCACGTATCCATTGCAACCGGACAATGGAGAAAAAGATGATCAACCGATTCACCATTGCACTTGCACATGTAACACCAATCCAATATCCAAATCTTCCTTTTTCGTAAATTGTCAATCGTTAAGCACTTCCCCAAAGCAGCAGTCCAAACAAAGAAAGCAACACGAGAAGGAATTTTCTGTTTTCAAATACTCTTCCAAGGAAAGCAACAATCATTGGAGCCCACTAAGAGACTGTAATAATCCTTAACCATAAAACCCTTCTTTCTATCAAGTTTCCAGCACATCTTATCCCCACCAAATCCTTTCACCGAAGCACCATAAATGGTATCCATAAAACCAGCCAATGCCTCTGATTCCCGAGCATGCACACCCCTAAAGAAACTTACATCCCAAAAGAGAACTCCATTATCAAGCTTCATAAGCTCAGGCACACTAGCCTCCTTGTCTCTGCAAAATCTATACAATTCCGAATAACTGACTGCAAGGGAAGTCTCACCACACCAATGGTCTTGCCGGAATTTCACTCTTGACCCATCCCCAACATCATATAGAATGTGGCGAGAAAAAGAAGGCCATCCCTGACGAATATTTTTCCACAAACCCACACCATATGGACCCTTAACAGGCCTAGTACACCAACCACCCCCTTCACAGCCATATTTTACCTCTATCACTTGCCTCCAAAAGGCAGTCCTCTCCATCCCAAATCTCCATAGCCACTTTCCAAGCAAAGCTTCATTAAAAAGCCTTATCTTCCTTATCCCAAGGCCCCCTGAAGCAATAGGACTGCATACAGTAGCTCATTTAACTAAATGGAATTTTGGTTCATCTCCAATGCCACCCCATAAGAAATTTCTCTGTAGTTTCTCAATTCGGTTAGCCACAGCAAAAGGAATAGGGAATAGAGATAGGAAATAAGTAGGTAAATTAGATAGAGTGCTTTTAATTAAAGTGACTCTACCTCCCTTTGATAAGTACAGACGTTTCCATCCTGCTAATCTCCGTTCTATCTTTTCCAGAATTGGGTTCCAGATTGTCTTATCCTTGCATTTAGCTCCTAAAGGAAGACCCAAATACTTCATTGGAAGAGTACCTTGTTTACAGCCAAGAACAGTCAACAATAAGTCCAAATTATGCACCATACCAACAGGAACCAATTCTGACTTGCCCAAATTTATCTTTAGGCCAGAAACCACCTCGAACCAAATGAGGATCATACGGAGAAACAGAATCTGGTCCAAATCAGCACCACAAAAGATCAAAGTATCATCCGCAAAGAGAAGGTGAGACACCACCAATGATCTTCCCTCTACACAACCCACACTAAAGCCTGACATGTGACCATCATGGGCAGCCTTTTCCAACATCCTCCCAAGAGCTTCCATAACCAATACAAATAACAAAGGGGATAATGGGTCTCCTTGTCGTAACCTCCTGAAACTCTTAAAAAACCCACAAGGAGAGCCATTTATCAGAATAGAGAGACGAACTGTAGATATACAAAAGAAAATCCACTGACGCCATTTAGCAGAGAAACCACCCTTTTCTAACAGCTGCATAAGAAATCTCCAGTTTACATGATCAAAGGCCTTCTCAACGTCTAATTTGCAAAGTAGTCCTGGCAAATCAGATTTCAATCTACTGTCAAGGCTCTCATTAGCAATAAGTACAGGGTCAAGAATCTGCCTGTTTCTCACAAAAGCATTTTGTGATGCTGAAATTATATCTTCCATGACTGTGCGGAGCCTATTGGCTAAGACCTTAGCAATGATTTTATAAACCCCCCCAACAAGACTAAAGGGGCGAAAATCCTTAACTTCAATTGCTGCATTTTTTTTAGGGATGAGAGTGATGAATGTTGCATTCAAACTCTTCTCAAACTGACCTTTAACATAAAAATGATTAAAAACAGCCATAAGATCAGGTTTGAGAATTCCCCAACAAGCTTGGAAGAAAGCCATAGGAAACCCATCTGGACCAAGCGATTTGTCACCATTAAAATTCTTTATGACCTCAAAAATTTCTGCCTCATCAAAGGGTCTATCTAACCAATCTGCATTATCACCGGATATCCTTGGAAATATCAATACTTCTGGAAATGGTCTATCAACTTGCTCCTCAGAGTATAGTTTCTTATAGAATTGAGTAATACAATTAGCAATCATGCCTTGAATTAACTTACTATGGATGAGTTGTGGTGGAAACCTACTTCTCATGGGATTTTTGATGTTAGATCTTACTATAAAGATTTACAATCCCCTTCCCAATTGTCTTTTCCTTGGAAGACTATGTGAAGCCCCAAAGTGCCTTCAAAGATTAATTTCTTTGTATGGAAGGCAGTGTTGGGTAGAATTTTGACTAATGACAATTTGAGGAAGCATCAGCTTATTGTTATTTATTGGTATTGTATGTGTAAAAGAGCAGGGGAGACTATAAATCATCTACTCTTGCATTGTCTGATAGTGAGAGAGTTGTGTAGTATGGTGTTTACACTTTTTGGGTATCTTGGGTTATGCCTAAGTATCTAGTAGAACTTCTAGCTAGCTTGGCCAGGCAAGTTCAAAATGCATAGAAATGGGGTGATTTGGATCACAGTCCCTCACTGTTTGATGTGGAGGGAGAGGAATGCCCGGATTTTTGAAGGAACCGAAAGAGTGACTCAAGAGTTGAAGATGTCTCTCTTCCAGTCTTTGCTTGGGTGGATAAATGCATCGGTTGTTTCCTTTTTTACTTCGTTGACTGATCTGCTAAATAGATGTAGTTTTATACTTTTTTGTTCTATTTGTTCTCCCAATTACCTTATTACATGTCCTGTGTGCTTTGGCTTTTAGTTATGTCCTGTCCTTTTTCTATCAATGAAGCTTATTTACTTATCAAAACTTGAATCAACTTACTCTTTCTCATGGGTTCACTAATCGCACTCCTTTGCACATGACCAAACCATTACAAGTGAGTCTCCCTAATATTTTCATCCATAGAGATCACCCCTATCTTTAAAGGACTTTTCTAATTTCGAATCTTATTTTGCAAGAATTTTAACACTCTACTTTGTTTCTACTAACTGCATAATATGAATTTCAAGGACTAAAGACACTAGAAATTGCATAATAGACCATGGTTTTGAAAACCAGCCTGGATCAGCCAATTAGACCAATTCAACTATGAACTGGGACCTATGCCAATCCAATCCACATTCAAAAATGAGAAAAACTGGTAGTTCATCTGCTTAAACCAGTTCCAAATCCCAAATTTAAATGTTAGACTGATAATAGTTGAGAGACCCAAATGATAGTGTCTCCATGCTAAGAGGTCATAAAAGGTCCCACCCCCCCCCCCCCCCAAAAAAAAAAAGGGGGGCTGCAGTTTAAAGTAAAAAAGGTTGTTCAAAGTTTAACATCTTGTAGATAATAAAATGCTTAAAAGTCCCCTATAAATGGGAAAACAATCCATGAAGGCAACAACTATAGCATTAGATAGTAGATACTATCCTCTAACCTCAAAACCTCTAATCCTAGCTGGCTTCCAACAAACCCGATCAGGACCCAAACCCCATACTGACGAAGAATAGACCATATCCATAAAAATATCAAATGATTCTTGTTCCCAATCTTGAGGGGGACGACGGAATTTAACATCCCAATGTATCCTCCCACCAGACCAACACATAACCTCCACAACTGAAGAATCCTTTGTCCTACAAAGACAATAAAGTTCCGAAAAAGCCTCTTGTATAGTACAATCTCCACACCACACATGCTTCCAAAACTTCACTCTAGAACCATCCCCCACATCATACAGAAGAAGTTTAGAAAAATTCAGCCAACCACTACTAATATATCTCCACAAGCTAGCACCATAAGCACTAGTCACCTTTTTCGTGCACCACCCACCCCAATCATTCCCATATTTCACCTCAATAACCCTCCTCCAAAGAGCATCGGTCTCCATGCCATACCTCCATAACCATTCCCCTAACAAGACAGAATTGACACTCCTCAACTGCCTAATACCTAACCCTCCAAGCTGCAGCAGCTTACAAACCTTTGCCCAATTGACTAAATGAAGTTTAGAATCACCACTAATACCACACCACAGAAAATCTCGTTGTAATTTCTCCATACGATTAGCCACCTTCCCAGGTAAAGGCAGAAGGGAAAGAAAGTAAGTAGGTAAAGAGAAAAGAGTACTTTTAATAAGAGTTACCTTACCCCGCTTAAATAAATACAACATCTTCCAACCTGCTAAACTCCTCTCCATTTTCTCCAAAATGGGATTCCATATTGACAACTCCTTAAATTTAGCACCTAACGGTAGACCCCGATATTTCAAAGGAAGAGAGGGTTGCCTACAACCCAACATCCCCACCAGAACATCCATATTGTGCACCACACCAATAGGAACCAACTCAGATTTCCCCAAGTTAATCCTTAAGCCTGAGACCTCCTCAAATCTAGCCAAAATAGCCCTCAAACTAGCTATTTGCATGGGATTAGCATCACAAAAAATAATCACAAAAAATAAGGGTGTCATCAGCGAATAACAGGTAAGACACCATCACCGAGTTACCAGCCGTATTACCTACAGAGAAGCCTGAGAACTGTCTAGAAGCACCCGCCACATCCCACATCTCCTCTTCTGCCCCGCTAGTTCTTGATTGGTGCTATATGTGTAAGAATTGTGGGGTGTCGATGGATCATCTTCTTCATTGCCCCATAGCTTGTGAGTTGTGGTCGTTGGTGCTCTGTTTGTTTGGTATCCATTGGGTTATGTCTCTCAAGGTTATTGGGTTGTTTGAGTCTTGGCAGGGTATGTTTGGTCGTCATCGTAACATAGATTTGTGGAGACTTGTGCCTCATTGCTTGGTATGGTGTATTTGGCGTGAAAGAAATGCTAGAAGCTTTGAGGGCTATGAGCGCTCTATGTTAGAGATTAAATCTTTTTTTCTACACACTCTCCTCATTTGGAGTGTGGTCTTTTGTCATTTTTCTTGTTCTTCCCTTCCTGTTTTGCTTGATCGTTGTAACCTTGGTCCTTGATTTGTGCCCCCTTAGTACATTCCCAATGTACTCGGGTTGGCTGTTTTTCTTAGCTTAATATAATTTTTCGTTACTTATCAAAAAAAAATATCAATTGTTTACCTTTCCTAAAAAAAACAAGAAAAAAAAAAGAATTCCAATTAAAAAGCAAAAGAAGATATTAAAGAGAGAGAAAAAGTACATATAGACACCAAACAAGCAAAACAGATTAATTCTTTAACCAAATGCTCAAATCAAATCAAAGGCAAAAATGCAGTATTACTAATACAAGCATGTCTAACATCAGAATTTCAACCATATGATTAATCAGTATTTCGAAGGTTACACAAACATATAAAACGATGCTCCCATCAACAGATACCACTATAGAGCAAAATCAACTAGAATATTTCCCAGAAGCAATTTCATTGTTTAGAGTATGACATTATTACCTCATCAAGCGAGTTCTCAAATTGAAGATTTATACTTTCAGCATGTGCACGCATGACAGGCACCCGTATACATGTAGCAGTCACTTTAACATTCATGTCATTCTGAAGAAAAAAATAGATGAATAATCATTTTGTGTTAGACCAACAGACTTGTTCTCCCATCCACCAAAGGTATTTCAATAAAGTTTCAATACTTACCCATATTTTCCTTGTCTCTTTCACTAATTTCATTTCCTCTTCATTGTACCCATTTTCCAGAACAGGTGCATTGTGCGAGAACAAATTAAAAGCATACTGCAAGGAGAGATGGTTTTAAGAGATGGTTCTTTGAAACATGGAATCTAACATGATATCCACTAACAAATAGACAGACCTGTTGCTTGAAGATTTGACAAGTTGGCGGTTTACCGTCCAAGACCTTATAAACAAAAGTGAAAACAACACTCAGTTTAAAATAAAGTACAAAAGGATGGATGTATCATCTATTGAATGGATATAACAAACTGCAAAAAGAAAATCAGATTGGATAATCAGACGAAACCTCACGAGTTTGAAGCTCAAGCTCTTCCATTGCAGCAGCGCCAGCACCACTAGCAGCCTGGTACGTACTAACAACCATGCGTAGTACCTGCAACATTCACAACCAACATAGCAGTGCTTCAGAGAAAAAAGTAATGGGAAGGTTCAGGAACACCCCCAAACATGTAACTTGCTAGATGAAATCAATCAAGGTCTCAAAATGGTGAAGGGATCAAAGGAACACAAACCCAAAAATGAAGAGGCATATACATAAAACTTCACGAATAACCGAATTACCTAAATTCCCAATAAGACACCAAAATTCAAACAATGAATCCCCACCTTTTATTAAATCTATAATCTATATAAAATGAAAACATTTGACTATAAGGACTCTATATAAAACCTCTCATACTTACACCATCCATTAGAATTTTGTCACTTCATTTTTTCAAATGGTAGAATAGATACAAATACAATCATAATAAATGCCTATGAATAGATGAGTGTGTGGATAGTCGTGGGAAGAGTAGGGTTCCTGGAGTCATTTGTAAGCTCGATATGGAGAAAGCCTACGACCATGTGAATTGGGAGGCTTTGTTGTATTTGCTGAATAGGATGGGTTTTGGAGCGAAGTGGTGTAAGTGGATACGTTCTTGTATATCCACTGTTCAGTTCTCTGTTTTGGTTAATGGGTCCCCAGCTGACTTCTTTGGTAGTTCTAGGGGTTTAAGACAAGGAGATCCGCTATCTCCTATGTTGTTTTTGATCTTGATGGAGGTGCTTAGTAGGATGTTAAGGAGAATGGAGGGAGCTGGCTTGATTCGTGGTTTTAATCTTGGGGGCAGGAGGAATGGTGGGGAACGTGTTTCACATCTCTTATTTGCAGATGATACTATCCTCTTTTGTGATGCGGATGTGGAGCAAATTCTTCACATTCGGTTGTTGCTCCTTAGTTTTCAGGCGGTAACGGGTTTGAAGGTCAATGTGCATAAGAGCGAAATGGTTCCTATAGGGGAGGTTGGGGATGTGCATGCTCTGGCTGATATCTTGGGCTGTAGAGTTGGTTCTTTACCTATGTTGTATCTTGGCATGCCGCTGGGGGCTCCTCACAATTCCCCTTTAATTTGGAATACAATTTTGGAAAATACTAAGCGGAAATTATCTGGGTGGAAGAAGTTGTATTTGTCTAAGGGGGTTCGTTTGATGCTTCTCAAGATTACGCTTTCTAGTCTTCCGACCTACTTTATTTCTTTATTCACTATTCCTAATCATGTGGCTAATAAAATTGAAAAGTTGCAAAGGGATTTCCTTTGGGGAGAAGAGTAAAATTCATTTGGTTGGTTGGGACAAAGTTTGTGCGCCTATAGCCAATGGTGGCTTAGGGATTAGGAAACTCACTACCTTTAATAAGGCTTTGTTGGGAAAATGGTTGTGGCGGTTTGGAAAGGAAGAGGGTCGGCTATGGAGGCGGGTTGTAGCTTCAAAATATGGGGAAGATTGGGGGGATGGACCTCAAAACTTGGTAGGGAGCTCACGGGTGTGGTTTGTGGAGAAGTATCCGCATGGGTTGGGAGGACTTCGGCAAAAATTGTCATTTTGTGGTTGGATTGGGGAACGGGGTGAGGTTTTGGCGGGATGGGTGGCATGGGGATCAACCTTTTCACTGGCTTTTCCAAGGTTGTTTGGCATCGCCATTGTGAAGGAGGCTTACGGTGAAGCTTCTTTGCAAAGGCAGGGGGCGGAGGATAGAAGAGTTTGGAATGTTCGGTTTAGTAGATTTTTTAATGATTGGGAGATGGATGAAGGGCTGCGATTTCTTCGTATGTTGGGTGCTATAACCCCTCCTATGGATGTTGGAGATCGAATGAGATGGAAATTGAAGTCTAATGGAGCTTTTGACATCCGATCGTACTACAACAAATTGAGAAATTCTCCTTCTACTATCTTTCCTTGGAAAGCTATTTGGAGAGTAAAGGCCCCAAGGCGAGTTTCTTTTTTTGTTTGGTGTGTAGCTTGGAATAAGATTCTAACGGGAGACAATGCGAGATTGAGGAGATTGGATTTTGTGGATTGGTGCATTATGTGCCGTCATAGTGGAGAGACGGTAGATCACCTTCTCCTTCATTGTGAAATGGCCTACCGGTTATGGAGCTTTGTTTTCCTAACTTTTGGCTTGGCCTGGGTTATGCCTAGATCGATTCCTGAAATGCTCTTTGGTTGGTGGAATTGGTTGGGGAAGCATTCTTCTCAGATCTGGAATTTAGTCCCGCTTTGCATCCTTTGGTGTATTTGGAAGGAGCGTAACCGGAGGACTTTTGAGGATTTGGATAGCTCTAGGGAACAGTTGCTTGTTTTTTTTAGTGGGACTCTCTTTGATTGGTCGCGCGCGTGGGGACTCACGTCTAGTGACTCCCTTCCTTCTTTTCTTTGCTCCCTTTTCCTTTTCTAATTTTCTTGTTGTCTTTGTTTCTCTTTGTTTTCTTTTTCTTGTAGCTCCTCGGTTGCTCTGTGTTTTTTTCAGGCATAGAGTAACCCTTCGTATATATATCATTCTTACTTATCAAAAAAAAAAAAATAGCTACCATAATTATCAAATTTTATATATTAGAAAAATAATAAAAGAGAGAATATCATATTTTGTTGAACTTTTTCATGCATTTCGCACGAGTTACCAACTAGTTATAATTGCGAGTCTTAATTTTTTTGCTAAAGACAGAAATTTGATAAACGGGTACAACTAAATTATAAAATTTAAATAAAAAAAAAACACCTTGGTTTGAATTCAAAAGTTGCATACAAAGCTGAAAATCTAAAAACCCACGAGAGAAAATAAAGAGAGAAAGTGAATTGGATTCAAAGATTGTTGAACTGGTAATATTTTAATATCAAAGCCAGTAACATAATTAAGCAAATTAACAATGCGTGTGCTGATTTATGCTAACAAAAGAAACTTGATAAATCATTACAACAAAACTTAATAATAACAAAAATGGGTTGGATTCAAATATTGCATACAAAGCATCAAAAAGACAAAACAAATAAAACTCGAGTGAGACAACAGAGAGAAAAAGTTGATTGGATTCAAAAATTGTTGAACTAGTTACGTTTTCACAACATCAAAACCAGTCACATAACCAATCAAATTGACAAAGCGTGTGTTGACTTAATAAATCATTACAACAAAACCCAATAAAAGAAAAACATGGGTTCGATTCAAAAATTGCAAACAAAGCACCTAAACGGCCAAAAAAAAAAACCAACCCAAATGAGACAATAGAGAAAGAAAATCTGGGTCTCGCTCACAACACACCTTAGCTCGACGATGAAGAGGCGTGGCAGCCATCAAGCAAATGATGGTAGAGCAATTCGGGTTAGCAATGAGAGCGCCCTTTCCCGTCCCAACTTTGATCCCCTTCATAGCATCAGGATTCACCTCAGGAATCACCAATGGCACATTCTCATCCATCCGAAAAGCCGAGCTATTGTCAACCACAATAGTCCCTTTGTTCACAGCAACGGGTCCGAACTGTTTGCTGATGGAACCTCCGGCACTGAAGAGGGCTATATCAACGCCATCGAAGCTTTCTTCGGTGAGCTCTTCGACGGTGTAGTCGTGGCCTTGGAAGGTGTATTGCTTACCGGCAGAGCGTTTAGAGGCGAGCATTTTGATGGAGCGATAAGGGAAGTCACGATCAGAGAGAACAGAGAGGAACTCTTGGCCTACAGCGCCTGTGACACCTACTACGGCTATGGAGGGTGCTGTTTCTTGAAGGGACATGCGGACGGAGGTGGGGGTAATGATGGGTTTGGTTTTGGAGTTGGATTTGAAGAGTTGGAGATGATTGGAGGAGAGGAATGAGTTTTGGGTTATGGTCGCCATTTTTGATTGTATGAGTGAGAGGTAGAAATGTATAGGGAGAAATGGTTTGGGTTTTGGAGAGTTTTGTTTTTGTTTTTGATTTTGAGAGAGTTTGAGCAAATGAGATAATGAGAGGGAAGAAAAAGGAGAGGCGGCTGCGTTTGGTGGTAGACAGGAAAGGGGAGTGTGGTTTCGAAGATTTACAACTAGAAAGAAGGGTTTTAGAACTGTACTCCGACTGACTTTTATACCGTGTGCTGTTTGTTTTGTCTTGTCTTGTTTTTTTTTTTTTTTTTTTTTTTTTTCAGAAGTTTATATATATCATGATGAATACCAACCCCTTGGATTACCACGGGAGAAAATAATAAAATAACAATTATTTTTAAACAATATAATTATTAGTTACTGTTTACAAATTATGTTTACTATTTTCTCAATTAAGTCTCTTAAAACTTCAATTTTATATATATATATATACCACACATATTTTGCAAGTACAATAAGACTCTTTTTTATTTTATTTTTTTATTTCAAGTTTAGTTAAATAATGATTAAAAGTGAGATTAAGATAGTTCCTTAATTTTTAGAATTTTGATAAAAGTGATTAAAAGTGAGATTAAGATACTTCCTTAATTTTTAGAATTTTGATAAAAGTTTGAAAGTCTAAAACTTAAAAACTCTTTTAAAAATAGTAAATTACTCTTTTAATCATATTGTGTTTTTAAATTTAAAATTATTAAACTAAAAGATAGAGATATCTTAGAGAGTTAAGAATTTGTATGGGGTCTTTTAGTACGCAAAATGTTCAAAACCAAAATTTGACCTTTGAATAATACCAATAGAGTCCCAAAGTAGTGCTCCAGCTTCTGGCTCTTATATAGAGAGTGGGCTTCACATATGGGTCCCCTCATAGGGCCTACCTCCTATGTGAGAGCTTTGGGATTATGTAAGTATTTTTCTTGAACTTTAGATGTTTCTTTTATTTTTACTTTTAAATTTTGATAATTGCAACTGCAAGGAAGGATTTAAATCTTGAATGTCTATTTTCGAAATACTAAGAGGTGTTGCTACGGGGCTCTTAGCCTTGGATGTCTCCTCTAAAAACACCAAGAGGACAAGCCAATCAGTAGGTACTACAAGGCTCTTGGCCACTTAAATTTGATATTCTATAAGGGCAAAGTTTGAGTCAAGTGTGACACTGCATTGGATTGGATCCATCAATATGATGATATGACCAAAACGAGTTCAATGTACTTGAACAATGTTGTTAATTCTATTTTTATTTGTTCTGATTTGCTTATTGAAATGGATTTTTTCAGCATTCATCAATTCTAGTGTATTATTATGAGATCACTACTAATATATATATGAGCACAATTACATATTTAATTCTCATCTATATTTATATTAATCTATAAGTTGAAGCGTAGCAATGTAGCATTTAATGTTACTACGCTCACGTTGAATCACATCAGTAGCCATGTCATTACCATCAATTTTCCTGAATTTCTCCTACAATTTTAAAATACTTTTCCTAAATGTTAAAATACTATAAAAAGAAAATAATTGCTAGCCCTGTCTCCACCATAAAGCCCAATCTTTGTTGCTTTAATTCCACCATAAAGCCCAAACCCAACCCCAAGCCTGTGTTTCATGGCCTTTCTGTCTCCCAACCTTTTGGTTTACTATGTTTCACAGTTTCAAAAAACAACCCTTCAACGCTCCTATTTTTCAATGACAACCCTTCAACTTGCTAATGCCAGTGGGGGTGTCAATTCGGGTTAGTATGTCGGGTTCGCGTTGTGTTGAGGTAGAGGTATTCGACTAAATGGCTCAATCCTAACCCAACCCATTTAATAATCGTGTCATAATCCTTCAACCCCAACCCAACCTGTTAATAAGGCGAGTTGACCTAACTCAACCCATTTGACACGCTTAATAAACGAGTCGTGTTAGGTTGACACAAATATGACACAACTCATTTCAACTGGCATAATATTTAATATAACATCCATCTAAAAATAATTTTTTTTACATTCCAAAAGCAGTGCATACACTTCAAGTCTTCAATCCACATTCAAAATAATATAATTCAACAAAAATATAATATTCATATAGAAATAAGTTCTTTACACTCTAAAAGAAGTGCATACACTTCAACCCAAATTCAAAAAAACATAGTTTAACAAAAATAATATAGTTCAACAATAATATAATATTTTTAGAACTCGCCAAATGATAAGTACCAATATTGAAAAAATTAGTGTAAACAGTAGACTAATCCTGACTATGACTACGATTATCATCCACAGAGAGAGAGAGAGAACAATAACCGGTTTGAGATTTTGTGTTTGAGAATTGGGCATGAGATTATAAGATAGTAGAGTGAGTAGTAAGGCTAAAATAAAATAAAATAAAAATTAGATATTTATAAGAAGGTTTAGAGATTTAGGGTTTGTAGGGTTTAGAGATCTAGGGTTTGTAAAGTTTCAATTTCCAATTATATCTGTACATTCCAAAATAAGGCTGCTGGGCCTAAGGGGAGTTTGGGCTCACAATCTATTTGTATGGTGGGTTTTTGGATTTCCTACCACGGGTTGCGCTATGCTCGGCTCCCGTGTTTCCTGAGTCTCCCCTCTTTTCTCAATAACACTCCCCTTTCTTCCTTGGGGATGATCAGTATTACTTTCTCTAGTCTTTCCACTCTGAAATTGCCAGCCCCCCAACTGAGTTCCCCTTGCCTATTTATAGTGAAGGTTAGTGGAGTGATCATCATCATTCCCCTAGTGGGTGGAATAAGAGGTCCAATACCTTTTCCCCTAAGTGGAGGTTTAATAATGAGTGGGGAAGGTGGCAGTGACATTGGAACTGACTCCACCGCTAGATTTGATGCTTGGCAGGGGCGTTCCCTAGGCAATGGAAGGGAAGTCCAATACCGTTTCGCCTAAGTGGATGTTTGGTGATGGGAGGGAGAAAACGATAGTGGCGTTGGGACCAACCCCGCCAGTAAGTTCTGTGCTCGGCAAGGGCACGCCACAAGCTGCTTCGAGCACTCCGAGCTCAAACCCCTCGGATGGCATGGGCATTACCATGTGTGATTAGTGCGGGGCTCTTATACGAGTTAGTCTTCATGGGCCTCAGGACGATTGGGCTTGACGGGGGGTGAGGTCCATACAATATCCCTTTTAAAATTTTGTAATTACTCACTTTTTTGTTTAAATTTAAAATATATGTTGGATATAAAAAGTATTTGACAAATCTAAAATAAAATGAATATTTATTTGTTATACAAGTTAAACAAGTTATATTAAATGGGTCATTTCGGGTTGACACAAATAA
The DNA here is from genome assembly GCF_040712315.1 of Castanea sativa. Lineage (NCBI taxonomy): Eukaryota > Viridiplantae > Streptophyta > Magnoliopsida > Fagales > Fagaceae > Castanea > Castanea sativa. The sequence continues at coordinate 23,942,593 of NC_134015.1, read as the reverse complement.
ATTAGCGTGTCAAACGTGTCTATTGCAGGTTGTGCGAGTTGACCCGCTTATGACACGTTTCTTATTGTGTCACTTTCGAGTTGATCCGTTTATGACCCAAATCCATTAAGGCACAATCCTAACTCGCAAAAATCCATGTCGGGTTCGTGTCGTGTTCACGAGTTGAGTCGAACATTGACACTCCTTATGCTAGCCTCTCTCCCTTCCAAAGACAGTTTCAAATCTTCATATTTCGGCTTTCTAACAGTAGCCTCTCTCTCTCTTCCTTCCTTTGTCTCTTCCTCTCCTTACAGTATATTAAGACTGACAGAAGCTAGATGATTCAGTTCAGGTATTTCTAAATCCCAGTTTCATAATAATTTAGTGTAAGGATTAGATTAATTGTATTGTTTCTTTTGATTGATGTTTTTTTAATCCTTTTTCAATTTTGGTAGTACCTCTTTCATGCTGTGGCGTGGGGGATTGTTATGTTGATTTTTCTTTCTACTTGATTTTTTTTAGGATGTTGAATTTTTGATTGCTAGGTTTTTTAATTGGAGCTCTACCTCTTTTGTGTTATGGGTTATGTATGGGTCTGTTCATTTTAAGTATTTGGATTAGGTCTTAGTAGTGATTCTGATTTCTTCGTGTAGTGAATCCATTAATTCAATCCATATTTTCGTGTAATGAGAGAGGCTAAATAGTTTATGTAGAGTATCCTTGACATGTGTTGTAGTGGTACACTCTTGCCTTCAGCTAAAGCTTATAAGGCATGAGTGGGGTGCATCTTTCTTCGATGTGGGAGCAAGTCTCAAAAACTGCTCATGTCACTTGAAGAAACAAAGCCGTGCGGGTCCTTCGGCCCCAAAGCGGACAAACTGCTTGTAGGCTTGGAATAAATCCTCCCCCCACAACTATAATGTGAAAAAAATTATGGCAATTCAATCCACATATATGAGCAACTTTCTGTTTATTTGAGAGACCAAGTTTATTATCTTTTTGTTAGGAGTAATTCAATCAAACTTTTTCCCACATCTATTATATATTACATCTCATTAAATTTTATTTTATATTTCCACGCATCGCGTGAGTATACGGCTAGTATGTATTAATAATTAATAAAATAATAATAATCAAATCAAATCAAAACAAAGCAAAATAGTTTTCATTTATAATTTTTTTTTTTTTAAAACATTAAAAAAATAGAACTTGACTAGAATGGTTTTTTTTTTTTTTTTGGACCGGAATGGGATGAAATCTACTACAACGTATTGAAGCTTTGGATCCAATCTAAATCCCTCTACAAAAATTTATAGAATATCATTTTTCAATTGAATATTTTAACGTAATTGTATCAATTAATATATAAATCAAAACTATTTAAATAAATTCATAAATAAACATACATTTTAGAATTTATTGGAATTACTGGATTCAAATGATTTTTTTTTTCTTGAATTTCAAAAATTGTAAATAATGGATTACAAATATAGGCAAAATAATGTAACTCTTTTTTTTTTTTCTTCTTTTTTAAAAAGAAACTCTTTATTTCTAACTCATATGAGAATTTTAACCTATTCAATATTTATACTGTGGAATTGGGCTCATTCCACTCTTGAAATCCTAATAAAAAAAATAACGTATAAAGGAGATGGGGATCTTTCCAATGAAATTATTTAAAAAGAGCCCATCTTGAAATGTTGTGTGCGACGTCCGTTTTCCTAAATGCATGAACTACAACCCAATCTGAATCAACAAAGTATTCAAAATAAACTTAATCCTATCAATAATATTTACATTGGACTGATGAGAAATGAGGGAAAGTCACTCGTGATGATTTTGAAGTTTGTATTGGTTGATGACATGAAGACCATCTCTTTCACAATTTATTTGCATAATTTTTTGCTACTAGACGGGATGTCTTGGCTTCCACTATGAAGTGGGCCTATGCCTTCTATTATCCCTGTCCACACAAAAAAGATTTCTTTGTTATGGAATGGTTCCTCCCCATTGTTACAAATACTGTCTTTTTTTTTTTTTTTTGGCGGGGTGTACTGACGAGTGTGAAATTGTGTGTGCAATTAATACTTCTCATAGTTAAATATGAGCCATTTGATAAGAGATTTTTTGTAATGTTAAAAATAAAGCATGTGGGTTAAAAAATATGTAATGTTATTTATATATTGAAAGCTATTGCTTAAAGAACAATAGAAAACACTCCTGTAAAACCTCTTTCACATTCTCTGGTTTTGCCCTCACGCCCGGGAAGTGTGGAACTCGAGTAAGTTTACTCTTCCTTTCGCTATTGGACCGAACTGGAGTTTTTTGGATGTAATGGAAGCGCTACAGAGGAATGAGGTCTCGCAACCGGGATTAGCAGAGAAGTTTGTGTCCGTGTGCTGGGGTATTTGGAAAAAGAGGAATGTTGTACGCACAGGTGGCTCGGGCAAGCCTGGTAGGACCACATTGAAGCATGCTCTCGGTTTGATGGATGAGTTTCAGTTGGCCAATCAAGGGCTGACGAAGACAGAAGCAGCGAGCCAAGAACCAGTCAAATGGAGGACACCGAGGCAGGGGCATTATAAAATCAATATAGATGGAGCTGTGTTTTCAAGCCAGAAGAAGGTGGGGTTGGGAGTGATGATCCGTGACAGTGCGGGTTGTGTTATAGCTGCATTGAGTAGCCCCATGGCCGCATGGCGGGCCCACTTGATGCTCTTGCGACAGAAGCCAAAGCCATGGAGGTCGGTATGCGATTTGCACGTGATATAGGCGTACGAGATGTGGTTATTGAGACCGATTCGCTGGAACTATACAACGCAGCCCAGGGTGTTTCAACGCCGAGCTCTTTGATTCACTTCATCGTGGATGGCATCCAGCAGCAAAGAAGCTGGTTCAGCTCATGTCCCTGCCCATATGCTCGCACAGTACGCAAAGTCTTTAAATAGCTATGTTGCATGGATGGAGTCTTGTCCGAGCCATATAGAGCAGGCTTGTGCTCAAGACATAGCTGTAACAAAGGTTGCTTAATTATGGGATAAGAGTTTCGCGTTTCCTATAAAAAAAAAAAACACTCCTGTATGTCTAGGTTGCCTATGAGATCTTTGGCTTACTGTGAAATTGAGTGCAGGAGATCATGATGCGTATAGAGTTAATAGACATAAATAAATAAATAAAATAAATCTGAATTTCGGATTTTGATGTAAGATACCGTCACGTGCTTGTGATACTGTATCTTGGAAGTTGGAAGCCGGAGCTCTAAACTGATAAGTGAACAGTTGTCTGGTTCGAACCGAAGAGTTGACCTCAGCTATCCTTTAAGACTTTTTTGAGAATAAACTGCAGATCGAGCATACGTTAAAGACTTACAACTTGAGAACGTGTTAACAACATGGCCAGCTAAATTATTGGTCCATAACTCTCTTCTGATTAATTGATAATATTTAAATTATTCCTATTGTTAATTTTTTTAGTTTAAAAAAAAAAAGTAAAATTATTCTATTCTTGTACATGTTGCCGATTGTCCATTTGTATACAACAAAGATGATCCACAGATCATGATACATTTTGGTGCAAAATTCCTAAAACAATCTTGCAATGCAAAGCACAATATTTTGTTAAGAAAACTAATAAAAATGAAGCGATCAGGAAGTGTTTTTTTTTTTTTTTAAATAAAAATGTAAGAGAATATTTGACCATCAACATTGACATAATTTTAATATGCAACAATGAAATGTTCACTCTCTCAACCACCAATTTTGCAAATGTCTAAAATCTTAGCCTTTGGATTATATTTGGAAATTACTAGGGGCAAAGTCTCTACACATTATTAAAACACTAATGCACTTCAATACAGTCAAATTCTATCCACTCAATTACCCCCATGGACCTCCTCTATCAAAGAAAATTAAAAAAAAATTTCAACCAAGCATGAAACTACTTCCCATTCCTAAGTATTTGCTTAATCACTTTACAAGAAGAAAGAAACTATGCAGAAACAGAGAACCAATACAAAATTCGAAAGAGAGGCTAAAAACAAGAAGAACACACAAGTTGACAATATTTACAAGTTGTGAGAAAATAAAACTGATGGTTGCATTATTTATATGGTTTAGCCAAATCAATTTTAAGCAGAAAATCAGCCCTTTAACCAGATGGAATGAAGCACAATATCAAGCTGAAGCCATTTTGCTGCTTGAATACAGTATTAATGGAATGTTTGGGAAACTTTAAGACATTGGGGCCTCATATAACTACTAATTGCTGCTTATAGCAAAAAGAGATTAGGTCGAGAGTAGCCACCACCTGTTATTTCAACAATAGTATCATTTATGCATGATATTAGTAAGAGTTGTTATTGCAATAGCAGCCACCTACATCTATCTGTGGAATCAACCCCCTAATGGGCTAGTACAACATCCTGAATAGCTACAAGCTTTGCTCGCCCCCCATATTCTTCTGGCAGGACTTCCTCACCAACTTCCTTTATGAAATCTTGTCTTTCATCCTCATTGGTAACAATCACAATCTGCAATCATCCCAAACACAGCCAATTTATTTAGAATTTTAATATAAACATAGAATTTGGTCAACAATATCCCATCTTTTTGAAAATTTTGGAATATGCAGACTCCAGCAATGTATCAATTTTTTCGCAAAAGTAAATTTATTTATTCAGAATATTTAACTCTTCAACGCATTATACATATAATGTTGGTACATTCTTTGTGGGCATACCAACACACTGACTTCCATTTCTGAATAAGGCATATTAGCCAACAGTTTCCATTCTCAAGCATACAAGTCATTGAGTTTATGCAACTTAGTTGTTAACATGTATCACATACCTTTTCCAATGTACCCTTCTCAAGGAAACGAGAAACCATTCTCCAAACGCTCACAAAGAATCGTGGCATGTGTAGAATGAAGCACTTTGCTAAACGTTCAGGGTAGTAAGCCTACACAAAGAAGTTTAGGATAATGTAAACGCAAATATCAACAACAAAAGGGGGAGGGGGGGGGGGGGAAAGCATCGATGTTGCATCACACAGCATCAAACAAGATTTAATCTTTCATCAAGTGGTGCCTTTAATGGACCACAGGCATTTAGGGAAAGCTTCTTTCCATTAATTACGAAACCCTTAACCTTTAGATGGGTATAAACTGATATCTATTCCAGTATTTCCCTTAATAGATCAAAGGCTTTTGAAAGCTGCAAGCCTTTGTTCATTCCAGCATAGGCTTAAAAATTGGGGCAGTACATGACCAAGCCCAAGGTGGGTGTAAATTGTAAAAAAGTTTGGCCTAGATATAGTCTACTGTCTAGAGGTAGTAAATGAGATAAGGGAATAAGAAGAAAAAAAAAAGGCATGAGAAGGGCAAAATCTGGAGAAAAGGAACAGGATATGCCAATATGCTGATGCAGAAAGAAAGAAGATTACAATCACCTGTAGGAATTGAAATCCAGTGATCAATCCTCTCGCATCAATGTTCTTATATCCAATATTCTGTAGGTCAAGAATGCCAATCAACTTTTCATTACCAATTTCTCTTCCTTTGAAAGAACTGAAATAGACAAACCAAAACACCACATGAATTGCTATCTCCAGAAATAGTAAAATTATAGGGGGGAAAAAAGGCATATTAAAGTAAGTGCAGTATGTGATGGAGGGTAAGGTCATGGATACAATTATACAATATGAACTTCGGCACTGCTTGACATGCCAATGCTAAATATCTGTAACAAGGATCACTTCTAGGGCAGAGCCAAACTTTTAACAACTTAATCTAACTGCTATACTTACAGATTCTCATTTTAGATAATATAAACTCATTTCTATTGTTCTACATGAAAATATGTCCTACACTTGCCAATGAATGAAATTAAAATTTTAAATTTCCCCGCCCATTCTGGAGTTCTTTCAGGCAATCTAGCACATATAGCACACTTACAAGACCCCTTCAACGGCACATGCTACTTTGCAGAATATGGATCTTTCCCTCTGCTCTCGCACATAAATATACACCATGTTTCAAGTAACATTTACACCAAGCATGGATTTTATCTCTATACTTGTTACAATTATTTTCAATCCAATCCTTACATTGATAATAAAATCTATGAGCAGTTTCAAAGATGTACTGGCCTTTAATTGCAATCCTGCTCAAAACAATTACCTCCACTATTGCTAATGAGCTCCTGCTCTTCCTAGGAACAGTATAGAGGGTCACTCAAGAGTTCAAAACCCATAGAGTGCATGTTTCCATTTAGTCCCTGAAGTATTAAACATGCCTCAATTTTATTTTTACCTTAAATTATCATCACTGACTCACTATGCAAATGACGACTGCTGATGTGGCATACTTCTTTTGTATTCTGGTAACATATGGAGACACATGACATGCACAGTAGGTACCATAATGTCTTCTATCTATTTTAATGTTTTTTAAATAGTTGATTAACGTCTCCATATATTTTGATTTTGTGAGACCATGAGGCCTAATATGCCACATCAACAGACATGCGCATAAAAAAAAATTGTTACATCAGCAATTGTCTTTCACATAGTGATGGTAAGACGTGATAGAGGTTAAATTGAGCTGGCTTTTTGACTTAAAGGACTAAATTGAAGCAATCGATAGAAGGACCAAATTGGTGTTTGACACATAATTTAGGGATCAAAATTGCCTTTTGGTCAAAGAAAATCCTTGGAATCATGCCTCCAAACAGCTTCACTTCAAATGTTACCCTTCTAATTATTTGTAAGCACATATCAATGTTAGAGAAAATGGGGTTGTACCTTGCTATAGTTTTGTCTAGCAGATGAACCACGAATTCTGCACCAATAGGCAAAACAAAATTAACAAAAGTATTTATTATCCAACAGTTTCTATTTAAAGGAAAGACTCCTCCAAGGAAATCCAAATATATGATTATTTACATTCTATTCATGTTTGTCATTTGCTTATCAGTACACAATGACTGGTTTATCAAGGCTGTAATTTGGGGATTCAAACCATCAGTCCCCAATATCCATTGATAGTAATCTTGAACTAAAATTATTATTTAGAGAAGGGGATGGGGGAGATGACAAATCTTCAAAATAAAGTAAACACAACAAACAAACAAAATTTGTTTCCTATGTTCATGACTTTGTTCCATGTGGCTTACTTCTGAAAATTAATCAACCATTGAATGACTGGCCATCATTAGAAGACCATACAAGACCATAGTTATCCTAATTCGTGATATCTAGAGTTGACATGAGAACTTTGAGATCAATGTGCCCAAGATGTTACAATAAGAAACATTATAGGCTGCAGCTTCAAAAACTATTTCAAGTGTGAGACATGGTACATTCCCAGTTTACCTGACCTCAAATAATGTGGGGGAGGAATTTGACCAACATGAGGGAAATTGAATTAAACAAGCAAACTTGTTGCAAAACGATAATTGTTTAAGATGGTTGATCAATGGAAAACAAGAAGCATTGCCAGAACAAAGTAGAAACCTGATTTTTCGTGCACCAAAATCAGATATTGGAGTTGCCTTCCCTTTGCATTATAAAAATCGGGATTCTTTTCCTTTTTTATTATTATACCATGCTCCATGCACATAATCATTTGTAACCCACATGCATTAGCAGTCTAAGAGAGTTGAGCAAATACCTCTGGTTCTGAACTGAAGCCAGAGCCTCAGTCAACTGTTATACCCATGCAGGTTACCAAAATCAAGAATCAAAAGAAGGCATGATGTTGCAAACTCTAAATTATGTTATAAATATCTTTTAAAATATAAATATATGAATAAGTGGGTTCAAGACACACCAAATGTGCATGTATCTTACCAAAAACAACACATGTACACAGTACACATACACAAACAAGGTCACTCAGGTTACATAAATATTTAGTTTTTTTTTTTGGAAAAAAATGTAATAATATAAAAGAAAAAGAAAAAGAAAAAAGAAAAAAAGAGAGCAATGCATGCATGCTACAAGGTGAGCTGCCAATAAGACATCCCTTTTGGTGACATGGGAACATCATTAGGCCCACCACACCTCTAAATAAGTGGTCCTATCTTTTGATCAATCTTTAACACCAAATTTTATCTAATTAGTGATTTCTAACTATAGGAACTTTTCCTTGTCAGTGGCCATCTGACTCATTTTTATATTGATGGATTCCACGTTCCTAACCTTTTCCAAGCACAAACAATCGTTGGGGAGAGGTTCTGATGACTTCATGATTGCGACCATAACAACATAATTGCCTTTTGGTGGTAAACATCCTAAGCCCATAAAAAAAGGTAACTAGTAACTACCTCACTCATAAATAATGAGCACTTCTGGTGCCAATGGGGCGAGTTGTGGCCAATGGTGTGGTACCAGAATTTTTCATAAATAATCTAATAATGAAAGGCCAATGACACCGTCCAAAAAAACAAAACTACTATATGGTCCCATGAGTCTAGGACACCAAACCAGGTGACACAGTACAATCTGTCCAACCCACATTAATATTCTATGCTGGAACTTTTCTCTTATGGTACATATACTATACATTATGGTCCCTAGATGGGACAAATTGGACTAAAAGGCATCAATGCACTGACTAAACAAGAATGCAATTAATCAAAGTTAATAAAAAAAGGAAGAAGAATTAATTATAACTATGTCAAGACAAAATATAAACTAATTCAATTATAAATTTAACCAAAAAATAAAAGCGTAAAACTAAAATAATTACTCTTAAATTGGACATTATCCTTTGAAGGGAAATGCTTGCTTGCTTTGACAATCATCACTGGGTATTTATCCTTTGATAAACCTTGTAGATAAACTTTTCTGGGTTCCAATTCATCTTGAATTTCAGATTCAGAAATGACCCCATTGGGCACTATTGCAGCCCTCCAGTTTTGCCACTGGACAAACATCTTGGCTGCTTTGTCTTGGTCCATTGACCTTGCAATCAAGAACCTCATAAGTGTTGGGTTCCCATACCCCTGTCAAAGACAAACCCAACATTAAAAATTGAAGCTTGTATGGTTTAAGAAAGGAACAGATTGGTTTACCTCAGTGGAAGAGCCAAGCTTCTCAACTGACTTCCTCATCTGGGTCAGTGCCATTTCTTGGTTTTTCTCCATGTGGGGGGTTCAAGGAAGAGATAATTTTATTTTTGCGATGTTTTGAAAGTGGGAATAAAAAGCACTTTTTGACTCAAAACTCAATTTAAAAAATGTTAACTTGATAGTTTCAAAACTTCAAAATCTGGTTTTTTCAGGATAGATAGATGATGGGGGTATGATGAAGTATGAAGGGGAAGTGAGAGTTGCGTTGACAGAACGGAACTTTGTTAAAGAAGTACTAAAAAGACGAAGAAAGGCGAGGCAGTAGTAGAGCCTCATGAAATATTGGATTGGAAAAGGTAAAAGTAGGACTGATATGGACAGGAACAAGTCCGCAAGGTAAGTTGGACTTGGCACATGGTTAGTCTGTATCTTTAAAGAAACTATAATTATTGTTACTCACGTTGTACACACTAGGTTTTTTTATTTTTTATTTAATTTTATTAAGATAGTCACGTTATTACGTTAACATTGTAATTTGAACATTTTTTCTTACTCTAAGTATTTTGTGCTGGAAGAGATGTTAATTAAGTTACACTTCAGTTGAAATCGTGTTTTTTAAAAAAATAATTTCACAATTATAATTGAAATTTTGTTTTTAAGACACAGTTTCAACTGTGTATACAAGGTATAAGTGTGTAATTGTATATACAATCTTGTATACAATGTGTAAGTATACCGTGTGAATGCAATCTTGTATTCAGTGTGTAAGTATTACACTCATTTTTATGAGGGTTCACAGTATTTTGATTTTTAATAAAAGTCAACAAATGGTCTAAAATGATTGGTTTAGAAACTATTATTAGAATTTTTTTTATGAGGAAAGTATCACAGTTGTTACTTTTTTTCTTTTCTTATATAAAAAAAATTCTAATGATAAACAGAATTTTTTAAAACTTTTTATATTCCTTGTAAAAGTGCTATCAAAACTTTCATAAAATATTCTATTAACAATTGTCCTATATTAACCAAACCATTAATTTTTAATTCAACAAAAAAAAAAAAAACCCTTAATTTTTAAGTGCCTTGTGAAAGCAACATTAAGCATTTCTTTTTCTCTGTTACTCAAAGAAAATAGGAAGAGTTCGGAAACACACTAGTTGGGGATTGGATTGGAGTGCAGTGTAGACAACACCTTGCACATCAACCACCCAAAAATTAGTCCACATGTATAATTTTTCATTTATAAATAATTAAAATTCTATTAGCATCTTGTTTTTTGTAGCTTGAATTCTTTTGCTTATTAAAGAACTCCAAAGTCCAAATGTTTGGTGGTAATATTTTGTCCTAATCTTAGTTCTTAGCTTGTTATAACGGCTCAACAAGGAATCTTTTGATTTGCGGGTTAAATCAACAAGGAATCAATTCACGTCCACAGCAATTATCTTCTACGTTATAAAAAATCTATAAGTCCTTTTAATATTATATAGCTTTCACATAATTTCTCAAGAATAAAAGTCTCCTAAGTACTAACCATCCTGTATTTTAGAAGATGAAAATGCCATTAAATCCCAAGATAATTGGCTTTATATCATAATAATTATCAACCAAAAAAAAATGTGACTTTATTTCATCTTTTTTACTTAAATAATACTTATCTTTATTACTGAAACACAAAAACGAAACCATTTGGATCTTTACATTGTGTTGTTATTGTACTATCAGTTATTCACCTATATATATATATATAAAGAGTGTTATGATCCTAGCGTCTCATATGGATTAAGTACAAGCTTAATCATGTATTCTTAAACTCTTGGGCACTCTCTCCTTAAAAACTATTTTTCAAGGGTGAGCTCTACCTATAGATTCCTAATATTTGGTGTCAAAGTCAATTTTCACGTCGAGTAATCGGACATAGCTTATTGAGTATGAGATCAAATGAGCTGTGGCTTTGTGGTCAAGTCTCAAAGGGGAGATCTAGGGAGCTAACTAAGTCATTTAGCAAGTGCATGAGTATGAATCTCACTAGAAATGACAAACACTCTATTTGGTGGAGGGATGGAAAAGAGTAAAAAGAAAATAGGGAGAAAATATTGTTTTCCCTAGTTTGGTTCAAGAGAGAAAAGAGGGGGAAAAAAATATCACGGACCGCAAATTTTGGAAAAATAAGAGAAAAGAGGCTCTAACTCTTGAATTGTACATTTACCCTTCAAAATGGCCTTCCAAGTCAAGTGAGTCAAGATTAGCTGACCTATTTTGTCGTCATCCTATACGTCTGTTGGTCCTAGATCTATGGATAAAGGATAAAACCCATATACTGACCGTAGTTATATATATATATATATATATACCTTTTTTTCTAATTTGTGTGCGGTTTTTTTTTTTTTTATGAGAAATAATGTGTAGTTGAAAAAAAAAATTAAATTGTTATACTTATAACCAAACAAAAGAATTTTCAATTCTCTCACTTTTCCGTCTTCTAAACCAAACACACTGTAAATTTTTTTTTTTTTTAAATACTCCCAGCATTCTCTCTCTCCAACCAAATGGAGCCTAAGTACCATTACACCTGAAGAGGCATTGAGCCATTGACATTATATTTTAAAGCAAGAGAATTTCCCCTGAATTTATAATTAAATGAACAATAGTAAATTCATCTGCAAGTTGAGAGCTTCAACCAATAGACTTGCTGAAGGGTAGAAAAGAAATAAGAAGCCATGGAGGAATGCCTTTTATCAAAGCAAAATTGTATTTTTAATTTTCAAGGTCATAGGCTGAGAGATAAAACAGCTGAAAGCAGATGAGAATGATCTCAGTTAAATACCACAAAATCACTTATCTTAAAATATATCTTCAAACACCTAAGCATTTGAACCATCTCACGCAAAAATCAACTTCAAATATAAATCGGTCGACCAATTTGGTGAGTTATGAGCAATGTTAACAATAGCAATCCACCAATACAAACCATGCTGTTGGAACAACACAGTTGAGGACTCCAACTTGATCCACTGATGCCAGCTTCAAGGCTGACCAGACGAGTCGAACGGGTTGCAAATGCAAACTGCCCAACAGAATTCTCAGTTTTGAGATTTTTGGCCAAATCGGGTTTAGTAAGGTTAAGTTCATTAAATTAAAATAGACATATTTACAACTACCTGATTGACGTGTAATAAATAAATGAGAATTTAACATTTTAAACCCGAATAACTACACAATTATGCTGGCAAGATGCCACCATGTTGGACACCAATTCAAGCTGTTGTCTGACACAACTTATTTTTCCTAGAGACTAATTAAAAGGTAATCAAACTTTCCTAAATGCATGCAAACCTGCCCCCAGCACATCAGAGAAACCTTCCAAATAAAGAATCCCTTTGAAGAGGCTCCACAGGAAGCCGAGTTTGGTTCAGGCAGTGGCAATCAGATCTATACTAACATATTACAGACTTTTTAACAGGAATCCATCTGATCATTTGATGATAAGAAGCAATTGGCCCTCCTTGGGAGTTAAGACGCTAGCTACCCATACAATGTAACCCTGTTGAAACAAAATAAAAATTGAGACATTAGACCAATATTAGTAAAGATCAAATCTACAAGCCAGGGTGTGTAGCTTCTTGATGAGTTTGTATCATATGCAATGATCAATAAAAGAAAACATTGTCCATGCATGTTATAGAACATGCACAAATATAACTATTCATGACAATCTATAGAAATTAGATTAATCAATAAATTTGTCTTGGGTGTGTTTCTCATATAGTAACTACTACTTAATTAGAAAACAAGTAGTCAAATGCAACTACTAAAAAGCCATATTATGGTCCTCCCATCACGTGTAACTATGGAAAGAAATAAATAATATGTAGGACTATCAAAGAAAAGGAATTGGGCAGCTTAAAAAATAAGAGGCCCCCAATTAGAGTGATTATTTAAAAGCATAAAACTTCGAGAAATTTGGTATGCATATATACATAGAGCATTAAAAAAAGTTGATAATCCCCAGGTAAAAAACCAATTTACCTATTCCGTAAAAACACTCATGATATCATTTGACGAAAATTGTTGTAATACTGGTATGCCAACTTTTGTGTTATCCATAAAACCAACACTTGGCTCCTGCTTCACTCTGATTCCATTGTTCTCCATAAACAATTTTCCATGGTTCATGTTGCCCATTGGTGATTCAAATTCATCTACTGCAAAACGACTTGGAATGCAAGTCCCTTTACCAACAAATCCAAGATTTTGAAGAGGTCCTTGATCAAGCACTTCACCTGTTTTTGAACCATATGAACCCTGAATATCATGCATATTAGGAACAAATCCAGGCTGTCTGGCATTACCAAATGTAATGGTCGAGCTTTGAACTTGCCGACCCATGCTACTGTCAGCATTTCCAGAGCAAGACGATACGGAAGGAGATATAGAACCTGGGCCTGAGTAGCCACTAAGAGCGCCTGTAGTTTTCAGATCCCCATTAGAGAAGTGTCCAATATTGACCAAGGAATTATTTGACTGGGACGAGAGAAGACTGTAATCAATAACAGAATTCCTGTTAAAGCTGCAATTCTGACTGACTGAAGCAGGACTATTTCCTGCCTGAAAACTGGCAGACTGAGAAGGAACCACTAGGCAAGACGGCTGCACATTGATTGTTCGGCTAGGCTCAGGGGGCATGGACTGCTGCTGTGACTGTTGCTGTTGTCGTTGCTGCTGCTGCAATATATCCATTAACATGTTGCTATTCTGAGTACTCAGCCCACTAAGATTGCTACTAGGCACAACTGTATTGAGGTTATTAGATGGCCACACTCCAAATCCAGAGGAAACATCCTCAACAGAAGAAATCATTGATTGTGGAAAGTGTTTTGAAACATTGGATGGGCATTTTACTAAAGGCTGACCAAATGCCACACCATGTTCAATGGGGATTCGCTTTGGTCCTTGTACAGATGCTTGAAGAAGAGTAGGCTGGTCCATTCCTGGAATTAAGTTGGCTGTTGGTCGACCTAAAAGCTCAGCATGCAGGGCTGCTAGCGTTTGGGGAGGAATTTGGCCAGAAGCAGCCAAAGCTTGGATGTCAAATCGCCCAAGTGAACCCAGTTTCACATTTGGGTCCACAGGTCCACACATGGTATTAGAAACTCCACTTTGTTGTTGAGCAACCCCACTTAATCTTTTCAAATATAACCTAAATTTCTGCAAATTGACAACATAGTAATACAGGATTATGAATATTAACATTTAATGAGTAGGATCCAGTTGCAAATCATATGCATGTTAAAACACGATGTTATAGCTGCAATATACCCCTCACATTACAAGTTGCATGTCTTCTTACATAAAGGAAAAGTAAGGAAGTAAATAATTCAGATCATGACCAATCCAGTCAGATTTCAAGTTTATAAAGATATTATTAAGGAATCAACACAAACCCACAAATTGACATTCAAATTTCAATTAAAAGATCCAACATGAACCAATCAGACTTGAACTTATGTGGATTCAGTTTAAACTAGGACAAAAATCATACAATTTTACCACCAATAAGCTTTAGCTCATATGGCACTTGCTTCCCTTGTAGGAGCAAGGTGGACGGTGAAATCTCGGGTTAGAGACTCACCAGATGTGTGGGCAACTTACCAATAATTTTTTTTTAAAGCAAAAATCATACACTTTTACAAATGTTTAACCATCAATGGTGTTTTATATTCTTTTTCTCTTATAAACTGGTTTCAACATAAATTTTAGATTATTAATATCAAAGTTGGATCCACATGCCTTTCTCAATCTCATTTGTTCTTGATGGTGGGTGTCGAATCCAGTGTTTGTTGTTGGATTGTTTTTTTGGTGGATTTTGGCTTGTCTTGGCAGATTCAGCACTCCCCAGTTGTTTTTGGCAGATCTGGCGCCTTTCAGTGTTTTCCAGCGTGTTCTGGAGCTGCTAGTGTTAGCTGTTGGTCAGAGTTGACAGGGAATACCCCTGTTTGGTTCAGTGTAAGCTATTCCCTTTCCAAGATAAGGATAACTTAATCCTGGATAAGTATAAAACTTGTTTGGCGAATAAGGAGTTTTTTGTGTACAAGTTTTGGCTATTCCCTATCCAAATATTGTTTGGTTTTATTTTTGGCTTTTTGGGTATATGTATTGGCTGTCCCTTATCCATGATAAGGATAACCTAACCCCTCTATAACCTTTGTTTGGAATTGAAGAACTTCAGCCGGTTCATCTCATTTTACGGTCGGTTCCCTCAAGTTTTGGCTGGTTCACATTGTTTTCAGCCTCTTCATGTAAGTTGTCAATTGTGTGTTACAAGCTGGACCTATATGACTATATGCTCTAGCTTGGGGGGGAGTGTTAAGGCATTGGGTTTATCTTGATGTAATGGCCCAAAAGGCCTAGTTATGTTGAAAGCCCATGTTGGGCTAACCCTAGTATCTAGTCTCTATATATACCCTATTAAGGGTTCACTGCAATTGTCAACCTGAGTATACAATAAAGATGTAGCCGCTAGGGCTTTATTATCTAGTCTCTAATCCCTTGTGTTCTTCTCTCTTTCTTGCTTCCACTTCTCTATATTATTTTATTCTTGTGTAACAAAAAGATAACACATGCAAGCATAGAAGACAGATATGCAATATTTCTACTATTCCTCATTTTGTCAAGGAATTGTAGAAGAGGGATCTTATTGCTACTTCTTTTGGTTCTTCATGAAACTTCAGTTTACCAAGATATATATATATATATATATATATATATATATATATATATATATATGCATGCATGCACGCATGTATGTATGTATATGCATAAGTAGGACTGAACCAAACCTGTAAATGGCTTGCAACATTCTCTCTAGTTAAACCAGGTACATTCATTAATTCCAAAATCCGCTTTGGCACAGCTTCTGAAATGGAGATCACAAAGTTCTAATCAACAAGGATCGAATGGAGAAATAAGCACATAAAATCAAATATCCGAACATACTCTATTGAACTGCAGTCACTACCCCATCCCACAATATACAACATCAATAGAATTTAAATTATAAAAATAAAATAACATAAAATCTAAAAGAATTTAGTTGAAAGTCATACTATCAAGTCCGAGTTGGTTCACAGCGCTAACAAATTGCTGATGGAGTTCTACTGACCAGACTACACGTGGTTTCTTTGACGTGGACGGATCATCGTTTTCCAGTTCACCATCATCTTCATCTTTAACGTTGCTCCGTTTTTTCTGAGCTTTCAATATTCCGTCTGTTCCTTCATTAGCAGAAGAAGCATATTCTGAATCATCATTCCCCCGTTTATGCCGGTCATTCTCTTCCACGCTACCAGAATGTTCAACTTCTTTATTCTCATTCCATTTTTTCCTAACAACATGCTGCCATATATTCTTGAGCTCTTCTTCACGTATAGGCTTAATCAAATAATCACAAGCCCCATGTCTAATTCCTCTCATCACAGCACTTGTTCTACCATCAGCAGACATCACTACATAATATATTGACATGTTAATATATATAATAAAAAAATTATCACATTTTTCTGCAGGAAATCTGATACTCACTAATAACAGGGAGATCCATTTCTAGCCCAACAAGCTCTAGAAGTTTAAAACCATCCATATCAGGCATATGAACGTCACTAAGCACCACATCAAAACACCCTTTCCTCTCTCGTAGAAGATTCAAGGCAACAGTGGCCTGAGAGCAAGTAGTAACTGCAACCAATGAAAAAATGAGGCATAAGACAACAATAATCACAAAACATCACATCACTGACAATCATGTTAGTCATACACACAATTTCATATTATTCTCACAAGCATGCTCTATTCATTAATTGTGAAGCATATCATACATCCATTTCCCAACCATTCTGGTTAGTGCCAAACAAAAAAGGTAGTCAATAACTTTATACATGTAGTATTGCCTATCAGGAATGGGGCTCTAATCAAGCCAAGTCAAGTATTTGTAGCTACTTCATAGCATTCCAAGGTCAAATGAGCTACAACATCAAACAGATATAGTCTCCAGATATCAAGGACATGACTTCTTTCTTAAATTAACCATATTAAACTTCATGAAAGTGACATAAAAGAATTGTCTTCCGAAAATTCTTAGCTTTCTACCACGAGAGAATTGATACAATGAAATGTAATCTAACTCAAATGATCTGTCCCTCACGCTCACGGTAAATCAGCCATGTTGACTCCTTAGCAATGTCATAATTTCAAGCATCAAAGAGAGTTTAGTAACTTTGGCACTTCGATCAAACTCATCATCGCTTATCCTCACTTTTTTGCCTCTCATTTCACACTAGCAGTACATAATAGATAGCAAGTAAACTTCATTATCCACTATTTCAAATTAAATCACTTCCCAATTGCAAACTAAAAACAAACCCACAAAAAGCCTTCAGCAGAAGTAACCCATTTCACCCAAATCTTCAACATGAAGAAAAAACAGTGATTCCTATTTATCAAAAGAATTTAACACACACACACACACACAGCAACTAAAATTCAAATCTCTAAGCAGTAAAACGACGAAAAGTGCATAAAAGCCCCAAACAAAATTAATCGAAGAGTCAAAATAAACTTCACGACAAACGAATTCAACTACAACTACAATCCAAACGCATTAATTACATCTCTGACCAATCAAACAAGTCAAATTTACCGAATTACACCAACCAAAGAATCAAAGAAACCCTAATTGTCCATCGGTAAACTAAGTAAAAAAAAAAACAAGACTACAGATGGACGGACGGACGGACCTTGATACCGGCACCGGCGGAGCATCTGCTCGAGAATCCGGAGGCAAGTGACGTCGTCGTCGACAACCAAAACCCTAAGTCCAACCGGAAATTGATCGGAAATTACGACTAGTTCAGTTGCGGCGGTGCCGGAAGCACAAGAAACGGCGACGCCTTTGCTTGAGGCGTAGCTGGTTGCTCCTCCTCCTCCTCCACCACCACCGCCGCCGCTGGTGCTGACGCTGGACTGAGCCGCAGCCACTACTCTCTGCATAGCCGCCATAGTAGAAGCTAGAAAGCACAACCAAAGGATTAAACTAAAACCCTACTACTCTCCTACTTGGTTCTACTACGTTGTCGAATTCAACATGTTGAGGCTCTAATGGAGTCAGATCTGGTAAATATTGTTACTAGAATCTGCGGGAATTGAGAATAGATCCGTGTGAGAATTGAATGAATCAGAGGATTTAGTTTTACGGGAAAATATAATACAACGTCGAATTGAAGTGAAGCCCCAAAGAGACAGAGAAAGAGAGAGAGAGAGAGTAAATAAATAAATAAATAATAGGGAAAATATTGAAAATCGGGCTCTTAAATAGTGATAGGGCAAAAGGGGTACTGGCTCTGGCATATATTACAAATTTACTACCCAACTTAGCACGGGTTTGTCAAAAATTAAAAAATTAGTTTATTTTATTATTTAACTTATTCTTTGTAGTATTTATGGGCTTTACTGTACTTTTTGGTACTATTTATGAGTTTTATTGTACTATTTCAGCTAACTTTTATTTGTATCTACAGTACTTTTAGCAAAAAAATATTCTATTTTAGCAAAATAAATATATTTCAAACAAACTTTTAAGGAGAATTTTTTTTTACCAATATAGCAGCGGTGAGAAGTTATTATTGAATGACAAAAATGTGACGTTAATGGTAAGTCTAGACAAGGTGTACCTAATTATTTATTTATTTAGTGCCTTAAGAGAGCAATAAATGTGTGCTCTCCTTTTTTTGATAAACATGTGTGCTCTACTTCTTACATAAATGGTAACTCCTTCTTATATGAATGGTAAATCTTGCTGTAAATTTAAAATTTAATTAGTGATATTCAGTCTTTCACTATTATGTGAGAGAGGAACATATATTTATTGTGCTCCCGAAGTAATGAATTAGCACTCCCAAATGAGAATTAGCAAAAGTTGTAAACTCAATTGTTGTATAAGACATTATGAGAATCAGTCAAAATTGCAAACGTAATTTTTGTAAAAGGATTAAGGATTGGATCTAGTGACAAGTTGCACTGGATTCATCTAGATGATATCATGTGACTGTGTCTACTATTGGATATATGTGTCATCATTGTACGAGTAAGTCCAATTGGACACTTGATCCAATTCAAGTCTTTATAAAAAAACACTCGCGTGGTGAGTTCAATGTGCTCAAAGACATAAGCTTGGAGGCCCCAACTTCCATTCGCAACATTGTTTGGTTCATGTGATTTTTCTTATGGGTTGTAAATTGTAATTAGAATAGCCTGAGCAAAAGTCCACTTCCTTAACCAAAAAAATAATAATTAATTAATTACTGCCCTTATTTGCAATGTATCTATTTTTTTTTGGGTAAAATTATTTGCAATGCCCTTATAATTGGTATTTCTGGATAATGTAATACTTAAAATAAAGAAGAGGAAATAATTAAAATAAAAAAAGAAAATGACTGGAGGTTGGAGTTACTAACTAAATGGAGTGTGGTCTGGTCGGTTGACAGTCGCCAATAGTAACACTTTTGGCTTTTAAATTTTTTAAATTATTATTATTATTATTATTATTTCTAATAAGTTCAATTTAAACACAAACTCAATTTTGATTATTTAACTCAAAGTCAATTATGTACACTCTAAATGCACTGCAAACCCAATTTTTTTTAACCCTAATCCAAAATCAACGCAAAATCACCACAAAAAGTAAAAAAAAAAAAAAAAAACTATTTCTCCCCATCCTCTCTCTTCTCTAATTGAGGTCTGGCCGTTGACAGTCGGCAGTAGTAACACTTTTGGCTTTTAAATTATTATTATTATTGTTATTATTATTATTATCTCTAACAAATTCAACTTAAACACAAACTCAACTTTGATAATTTAACTCAAGGTTAATTATGAACACTACAAACACACTGCAAACCCAATTTTTTTTTTAACCCAAATCTAAAATCAACGCAAAATCAAAAAAATAAAAAATAAAAAAAAACTATTTCTCCCCATCCTCTCTCTTCTCTAATTTTTCCTCCTTCATCCTTACAAAACTTCTATGACTTACTTTGGACTGAACTGAAGAAGGGGACTAATCAGCTCCACCCATCTGTGACTCTATTCTCAGTTTCTTCCTCTCTCTCTGCGTTCCAACTTCAAACTCACTAATCACTATGTTAGGGATAAGTTTGATTTACTATTCTTTTTCCCCTTTTCTTTACTCATTTGCCGTTTATGAAGCAAACAACTGGTCTGCATTGCTCCAATTTCCAAGAGAACGTGCACCATGTGTGGTTAAAATTTGATTTGATTTGATTTTTTATTTTATTTTATCGATTGAAGTTGTGGCCAGGTATGACTCCTCTTTCTTCTCTAATTGTTGTTAAAATAATATATATTATACTACATAACATTATAATATATATATATATATATATAACTATTATACATCATATAATATATATCTATATATATATATATATATATATAAAGAAATATAACAGGATTTTTTGGGCTAAGCAAAACAGTTTATCATTATTTGTTTATAGTAATTGATTATTTGATTAGATTTTTCATATATTGAGATTTGTCTACTTTCTAGCGAATCTTTAATTTATTATTATTTTTTTATGAATGAATAATTTGTTATCCCCTTCTTTGTCACTCTTATATTTTCTTCTCCTTTACTTTGATAAAAAAAAAAATTTATTTTATGGTTTTTTATGTATTTTTTAAATAGTGATTTTCGTACATAAATTACCAAACCTTACGTCCTATATATGATTTCGTTTACAGTTTAGACCCGTTAAAATTTAAAACTTATTACTTTATAGGTTTGTGTACTTTTTTTTTTCTTATATTTCTCTTTTGAATAGTCATGTATTTTTTGAATTGTTTCAATAACTTATTCTTTAATTATATATCTTTTTTGGCATTTTAGAAGTTTTAACATTTGAATTTGTGTTAGTTTTTGCAATATTTGAACATGTTTAGCATATTTCAATGACTATACCATGTATTAATCTTTGGAAGGTAATCAATTTTTCTTTTATATTTCTCTATTGTGTAATCATATACACTTTGTTTTGTTTCAAAATTTATAGAAAGTAAATCTTATGATTCTTTAATATTTTTTGGTATTCAAAAGTTTTAACATCTGAATTATTTTTTTGATAGTAACACATCTTTCTCTTATATTTCACTGTTGTGTAGTCACACACACATGTGTGTGTGTGTATATATATATATTATCTATAATTTGTAGGCTCTAAATCTTATAATTCTTTTCAATAGTTATAACCATGAATTATTCTTTTGAATGTAACTCATCTTTCTCTTATATTTCTCTATTATTTAGTCATATATATTTTGTTTTGTTTCAATAATTTCTAAGCCATGAATCATCTAATTTTTTAATATTTTTTGGTATTTCAGAATTTTTAATATTTGAAACTTCATCATTGAAAATAACAAAATCCATGCAAACATTAAAATAAAAGTTAATGTTATATGAATATTAAAAAATTTATAAATTAGAATAGTATTCCTGAATACTAATTTACTTTACGTGAATAGAATATATGATTTTTTTTTCTCTTAATGTTTAAATGTGCATTTTTATACAGGATTCCTGAATATTAATTTAAATCCGTGCAATATATTAAAATCTCTATGTTATTTTACAAATTTTTTGTAAGTCATTACACATTCAAGTAATGACTTCTTCGTTAAATTGTAACACAAATTAAAGTCATCCAAGGGCAAATCGTACAATGATGTAGTTTTTTAATCAATTTAAGATTTTATAAAATTATTTCAGTCAGCTTCACAAATAAGTGGGTTCCTGTGCATGACACAAGTTAGAGACTAGTTATTATTATTATCATTATTATTATTATTATTATTATTATTATTATTATTATTTATTTTTAATATGATTTTACAATACTTTTGTGGTTTTCTTTTCCTGCAAACATCATCAATGATTCAATCCTTTCACCTACTTAAAGATTTTATTGCAAGTTGAAATATGTTTATTTTTAAGGACTTATATTATAAATAATTTATACCGTAGTTATTTTATAGTAAAATTATTCGTGTGACATAAGAAACATTAAAACTCTAATCAAAACAAAAATTTGCAATATTTTTATAATACTCCCTAATTTATCTATCATTTAATTCTTGGAGCTACCATAATCTATAATTTTTTTTAATGACTCATATGTGAGGTGTTGGCAAATTTGATGTTGTGAATTTTTGTAATCACCAAAATTTAATATTTATGAAATAGATTTTTTAAGCTAAAAGGAGAAAATAACCATTTCTAAAACTCATAAACAGTTTATATTCATAAAATAGAAAATTAAAGTTATAAGCTTAGAATTGATTTAAATAAATTATAAATAAAAAATTGAGAAAAATAAAATTATAAAATTTATTATCTATAATATTATTCTCATATAAGATATTATTGAGAATGCAAGAAACACCTAGGATTTTGTTACTTGGATGGAAGACTCTCCCATTTTCATTTATTTTAAGTTAGCTCATAATGTAGAAATGAAGAACATATTTAGTTACAAAGATAAAATTTTCAAGTTTGAAGTGAATATATATATATAGGCCAAAATTTAGGTATAATACTTATATACTGTTCTATAGGTTCTCTTCTTAAAATTCAACTATGTGGTAGTATTTAACTAAAAATACACTTCTATCCCATAAAAAAAAAGTCACATGATTGAATTTTAAGAGGAGAATATAAGAAACAATACCTAAGTACTTTACCTAAAATTTGTCCATATATATAAAATACTATGTGATGTTATTTCTATGAGAATTGAGACAAGCTTTGATGTTAAGACAACATTTTATTGCTTAACTTAGTAAAAAAAAAAAGACAACATTTTATTGTTAACAATGTCTTTTACTTTATGGTCCACTAAAAATAATGAAAAACACGATCTTTCATTATTTTTTGGAAAGTTTTTTTTTTCTCATAAAACACACCGACAATATCATTTAAAATTATGAGTGCAATATTTATCCTATTTAATATTATTTTATGAAAAATGCTAATGAATGCCCTAGGGCATTGGTTAATGAACCCCCTTAGGGCATTGGTTAATGAACCATTTAAAGAAAGTTTTTATGGGAAAAGAAAATAAAACAATTAATATTTTGACAGTTTTTTTTTTATTTCCTATAAAAATGATGTCAAAACTTTCTTAAATTAGATTATTAACCAATGCCCTAAGGGCATTCGTTAGCATGACCCTTATTTTATATGTAAATTGTTAAACAATTTTGTATAAATAATTGGTAAGTTGCTCATGATGTGATGAACTTGTCCATATTTAATTTTACAAATAGTATTACAAGAATTTTGTGTTATGCTAAAAAAAAACTTCAAAGGGTTCGGTGTTACACAATTAATAGTTAATGCCACTTAAAGGTTACACTCAAAACCTCAAGGGTGTTTTGGGTTTTATGAGGAAACCATAAGGAGGATTTGTGCATCTCCCCCTCCCCGTGTTTTTATCGTTTTCACCTTCTAATTTTAATTGCATTTTCCATTTATTAGATTTATGAAAAATATTTTCAAATCCAGTCAACCAAATATGTTTTAACATAGGAATTAAAAAAAAAAAAAAAATTAAGCAAGCAAATATTAAGGGAGTTTTTTAAAATATCACAAAACTAAAGAAGTCTTAAATAGTGCTTTCAAAAAAAAAAATAAGTCTTAAATAGTGTGATTGATTTTAAATTATAGAACTCTTAAAGTATAAATGTGATTTTCACTTTGTTCTTTTTCTTTCCAGTATTGGTCTTAATTTTTAAATGCAAAAATAAAATTGAAAAGTAAAAATAGTTTAGACAAAGTTTTGCATATAATCAGATATAGTTTTAATTGATAATTTATTGAAAAGAAAAAAGAAAATCCAACATATACCGAATACTTTTGGTTTGCCAAGCATCCGTTATATTTAAAAGCTCATTCCTATTATCAAAAATAAATAAATAAATAAGTATAAGCTCATACCCATTGCTATTTGTTAAGAAATGGTGGCATGACTTGCTAATTAATTCATGTGTTTCCCGTTTCCATCCTTCATTTTGATTTGCAATATAATCAACAAAGGAAAATAAATTTTACTAAAAAAAAAAAGGAAAATAAATTAAAAAAATGAAAACATTGTAATTCAATCTCTCGTGAGGTTGATATTTAAGGGTTTTTCTTTTTTTTTTTCTTTCTCTCACTCAAATGTTTTAAATGTGTCACTTTATGTCCACCTCACATGCTTACACATGAGACACAATTGAGATCTCAAAATCTCCAAATGCACACATACGTGCAATCACAAGAGAATAGATTCACAAGTTGAGATCCAATTAGAGGTAGTGTTTAAATAATTCACATGTATCCTTTGAACCTATTCAACTTGTTAACATGTAATAGGCTTTAGGCCTTAGGCCCGTCTTGTTTACTTGTATAACACACATACTTATACTGCACACTCTATCTCCTATAATAAAGGCACTCATGTATACTTTATTATGGGTAAAATACAATAATACTTATTCAGTATTTCTAACATGGTATTAAAGCCATTGCTTTAACTTTCTTGTGTCTTGTAGTCTTATCTTTGTTGGTATTTTCCACTGCCTTAACTTCTCCAGTCAATAAACCTTTTTGGTGCCTTCTCCTGACTGCTTCGCTGCCATTAGAGGTCGTCAAGGTTGAATCCCCACCACCAGAAGCTCGCTCTCTTCCACCAAGACCACTGCCTCAGCTTGGTTTGCCAAGTTTAGCTCTACCATCTCTCGTCTGTATATGATATGATCGTAACTGATGATGACCTTAATGACATTCAAGAACTTAAGGATTTTCTCAATCAGCAATTTGAGATAAAAGATCTTAAACATCTCAACTACTTCTTGGGTCTTGAAATCACTCATTCCACTGATAAACTTTGTATTACTCAAGCTAAGTATACTTTTGAAATTTTGCCTCCAGTTGGACTCATTGATAGTAAGACTGTTGGCACTCCAGTTGAACTCAATGCGTATCTGACTCCCTTAGTAGGAAACTATTGCCTAATCTCTCTCTCTACAGATGATTGGTTGGTAGCCTAGTTAATCTCACTGTCACTCGTACAGACATTTTCTATGTTGTTCACCAGGTGAGCCAGTTTCCGTTTGCTACACGATCGACTCACTATGCTGTTGTCCTGCGCACTTTTCGATCCCTGAAGGGAACTCTCTTTCATGACCTTTTCTATTTTGCTAAGTCTCCTCTTGTTTTGTGTGCATTTTCTAATGTTAATTGGACAAGAGATCCCACTGATCGAAGGTCAACCATTGGCTATTGCTTTCTTCTTGATTCTTTTCTAAATTCTTGGCGAAGTAAGAAATAAATTGTTGTGGCCTGCTCCAGCACTGAAGCGAAATGTTGTGCCCTTGTTGATACCACATCTGAGCTCTTTTGGTTTCGATGGTTTCTTAAGTATTTAAATTTGTCTACATCCTCTTCTACTCTTTTTTATTGTGACAACTAGAGTATCATTCATATTACTCACAATGATATCTTTCATTAATGGACTAAATCATCAAGATTGATTGTCATTTTATCCGTTATCATCTTGTTCATGATACTCTTAAGCTGATCTCGATCTCCTCTAAAGATCAACTCGTAGATATCTTCACCAAGTCACATACTAAGGGATGCTTTCGTGCTTTGGTTGACAACCTCAAGTTGGTCTCACATCCACCTTGAGTTTAAGGGGGTCTGTTAACGTGTAATAGGCTATAGGCTGTAAGCTTACCTTGTTTACTTGTATAACACACGTACTTGTACTATACATGTTAGGACATATGTGGTTCACTTGTTAGGAACATATGTCATTATTTTATGTATTTGGCTAATCCTTTAACAAAATGCACTTTACTTGTATTTGGGTAGATTTAAGTTTTTTTTTTAAATTTTTTTTTTTTTACTTTAAGAAACAAGGCTTCAAGATCAAGTGTTAAAGTCATGCAAGTCTGTCCAAGAAACAAGCTGAAGAAGTGTCTGTCTTTAAAACTCAACAGCTAGCATCTATCGAGCTTAAGAAGCTGTTCCAGCCTCGTGGCTTGACAGCTTCTCTACAGATGCTATCTATCGAGGTTTAAGAAAAATAAAATTTCTGATCTGTTTTCTTCAAATCTGTGAATATGTCTTTGGGCTTTCTTTTCTCATAACCATAGACATATAAAAAGATTATTTTAAGGGTCGTATCTGGTTATATAGAAAAGAGCACAATTGTACAAGAGTATAATTCCACAAGTGTGACCGGAAACCTAGTTTTGCCCTAGTTCTTGAAGAAGCTGCTGTATTTGTACATCGTAGGGTTTTGTGACTAAGCAACTTCATGATTTTCATTTGTTGAAGAGAAGAAGAACTTTGCAGCCAACATCTTCCTCAAGTTGGTGATTGAAGTCGCGTACTGGGATTCGCGCAATTGGTTAGTCACGTACTGGGAGCCGTGCAATACAAGAAGAAATTGTCACTACCGAACAAGTCCAATTGGGTATTGGGGAAATGGTTCAACTATAGGTTGGTAAAAGGTACTGAGATTCTTTTACTTGTAACCGCTTGTTTTGATAATAGTGGATTTTAGGGAGTGGTGACCTTAAAATCACTTGGTAGGGTTTTTGCTTGGAGGTTTTCCCCATTCGTAAACAAATCACTGTATCAAATTTAATTTCCGCTGCATTTAGTTATTTGGTGATTTGTTTGTGCTACCAAGCGTTTGCATGTTAATTTGATTAATTAATAAACTTAGCTAATTAATTAATCAATTTATCACAAAAGGTCAATACGTTTTTGGCCTATCAATACACATATTTGTATTGCACACTCTAGCTCCTATATAAAGGCACTCATGTAAACTTTATTATGGGTGAAATGCAATCAGGGGCGGAGGTAGGGGTCGAGAGGGGGCAATTGCCCCCCCTGACCTCACCCAAACCCTACCCCCCTTTTATATATATATATATATATATATATATATATATATATATATATATATATATATATATATATATATATATATATATATATATATATCTTTTAGATTTAGTATTTGTCTTGTATAAGTTTTTGTTTGTTTTAAGCTTATGGTCTTCAACTTTACAATTGCATGTTGTAGACGACTAAATTTCTTAGTTCGAAATAAATCAAACAAGTAAAATAGTTTCACAAATACGAATTTGTATTGATAAATGTGTGGTACAATTCTCTGTAATTACAAAAGAGTGATCCTCTGATTCGATCTCCTTGAAAGATTTATTGATTGGAATTGTGGTAATGTGATTTTGATATTCTTCAATTTGGCTGAGGAATGGATCGAAGATCTTTGAAACGGAATTACAATGAATCTCTGGCTATGAGCTTGTTAGAAATTCTTTGTTCTTCGTGTTCTTCGTGTGTTCTTCGTGTTTGAAGGTTTGTGGTGGAAGTTCTTTGGTGCTTTAGAGGCTTGATTCCGTAGAGCTCCGTTGATTTATGGTTTGTTGAGATTTCTGGAGGCTTTTGAGCTTGATTCCAGTGAACTTTGAGATCTGGACGAGTAGTTTGGATGATTTTGCTTCGAATGTTGTTTGTATTCGATGTTGAAGTTCTTGAATTTCTTGGAGGCTTTGAGGTTTGATCCTGGCAGAGCTTCTGGGTTTCTGAACTCAAGCTATCTTCTTCCTTCTCTTTGTTCTGTGTCCTCTTAAATGTTTTAGGAAGGCTTCTATTTATAGGAGTTTAGGGGTAGGTGAGCGACACGTGGCGGAGTTTGATTGGTCCGCTTATGTCATCGCTTACACGTGCGAGGCTGCCTGTGTCATCGCTTACACGTGCGAGGCTGCCTGTGTCATCGCTTACATGTGCAGAGCTGCTTGTGTCATTGCTTACACCTGCTGATGTAGTTTCATGCCTTTATTTCAATGACACTTGGCAAATTTCTATTGGTTTCTGAATAGCGATGGCAAAACCTAGCAGCAGTACGTGGCGCTTTGTAATTGGTTGTATTTTGTGGACTTTGGTAGTATGATGTGTCAGCTTGTGATAGGTCGGGAATTTTCCCTCTCTACAAATGCCCCATCGAGACTCGTTCATGCACACAATTTTTTTTTTTAGAGTGTGGTGAATGAATGAGTCTTGAAAGAAAGTGGATTCCTTTTTATACTTGACTCTTCTAGTGAAATAGCTAAAGGTGGTGGAGCTTTTAGCAGGATGAAGTAATTGCAGAAGAGTAGTCCCACCCATATGAAAGGTTTTGATGAGACCGAGAAGGGGTACGCCCGTATTTGAATGTACTCGTGTGACCGAGCTTTCGAGCAAAGGTTAAGTCAAAGTAATTTCGAAGAGTATTCAATGGTACTTGGAGTGGGTTGGTGGGGCTGAAAGTTATTTGCAAGAAATTGGATGTACTTGCAAGATTGAAACATTTCGGTAGATGTTAAGCTGAGGTAATTTCAGAAGAGTATTTTGGATTGTTGGTGGCGATCACAGGGTGTTGAAGATGGAGAAGAGGTGAGAATGTTGGCATACAGCATGCAGAGCTCTGGAGCTAGACTCTTATTTTTAAGGACTTCTGGTGAAGTTATAGCTGAAGGGTATACCTCGGATCACAGAGAGAACATGTGGGAGTATGGTTGAATGTGCTTGCGTTATTGCATCATTCTGGTTAAGTTGAGGTAATTTCAGAAGAGTATTTTGGGATTGTTGTTGTTGATGGTGAAAAAGATGGTGATGAAGCCAAGTGGATGGGTGGGATATATGACATCATGGCTCTGACCCTGCATGTTGAGGATTCTCTGGAGTAGATGTCTCTGGGACGTACACCTTCGGATGTGGGACTGGCTGCATGCTGAATGATGTTCGTCAGCAAGTCGTTGAATGCGCCTGTGTGACTGAACCATACTGACGGACATTAAGTTGAAGTAATTTCAGAAGTATATTTTCTGAAATTCTTTAAGCTGATCTTAAGTTGGAGTAATTCCAGAAAGTGTGTTTCGTGGTACCAGCAACGATGACATTTGGACCCCATGATGGCGGAAACATGGGATGAGGCTTTGGTAACCCTTCACCGACACCAAAGGCTAATTTCTGATGAGCTGGTACCTTGGAGGTCATCACAAGTGTTGGATGGGAGACAATTTGTAGGATACCCCAACACTTCTTACCATCTTCACTTGATGCATTTTTATTGGGAAAGCATAACAAATGAAAGATGGAGCTAACTTGTGATCCTGGTTTTAGAAACCAGCCATGCCGCCGTTTGTTCCGAACCACCGCTTCTATTGGGAGACCAAACGGTTGAAGAGAGACTACGGAAGCCCCGGTCTTAGGAACGGGTGTCTTCGCCGGACTTGGATTTCCCGGTGAACCAAATCCAAGAAAGCATGGAACAACGATGCCGACCTTGTTATGAATAACTCTATGAACAAACGAGGTCATTATGTGAGGAAACAAAATTTGTTTGAATCCTAAAACAATGATGATGTTGTGAGAAGGGTTGCTACTGAACCATGAAGGGGTTGATTTCAAACTGATCATGAAGTGATCTTGGTTGCTTGGTATTGAGAATGACGAGACCATAGTGAGAACTCGGCCGTGAGAAGGAGGATTTGAAAATTTGAAAGAAGCAAATTTTCATTTCATAACTCAGGTGTATGTGTTTTTTTTTCTTGATGGACTTAGCGAATCCGGCCCTTCTATTTATAGCGAAGAGATGAAGAATGGTAGCTGGGTAGTTAAGAATGGCGGATGAGACTTCTCGGTCGGAACGGTGGATGAGAATGGTAGACGTCGAATGGGAACGGTGGATGAGAATGGTGGGCGCCGAATGGGAACGTTAGGTTGGAGATCGGTAGGCACCGACGAAAATAATAGGTTGAAGCGGTGACCCAATGTAATTTCAATTCGAGACATACTTGTGAGAGTTCGTCTGTTTTTGAAAGGGGAGCCTTGATCAAGTCTGGAGGATAATTTTGAGGGAATTCGGACCAAATGGATGGATCTCAAATTATGATCTTGAGAGCTTAAATTTTGGATACCGCTAGTACTTTGGAGAAGCGGATGTAGTCTCTAAGTCCAAAACAAATACCTAGATTTCAAAATTAAAATCTTTGCGAAAACTTAATAGGACAAGTTTTGCTTGAACATCTTGATTTTCGGTCAGAGTTTACATCAAAGCCAATAGCTGTAGAATCACACTATTTGAGCAATTTTTGGATTCTCAAATGAATAAATAGAACCAAAAATTGGAAAGCACACGAAAAATTGAGCAAGACAGGTCAATCTTAAAAATTTTGACTTTTGGTCAAAATTTGTGCAAAAGTCAATTTTTTTAGAAATTGGACTGTTGTGCAATTTTCGAATCTCGGTTGAAGAAACAGACTCCAAAATTGGAAAGTACGTGAAAAATTGAGTGGGACAGGTCCATTTTGAAAATTTTGACTTTTTTTTTTTTTTGGTCAAAGTCTTAATTTGTCAAATTTTTTTTTTTTTTTTTTTTTTTTTTTTTTTTTTTTTTTTTTTCAGGCGGTCCGGATCCGGGTCGGATTTTCCGGGTCGAACCGGGTCTAAGCGGATTGAACCGGCCAGGAGGATGACGTCATCCGTGACGTCATCGACGAGGAGCGCGTGTCACGCGTGGCGCGTGCAAGCGCGTGAGGGAGCGCCGGCGCGTGGCTGAGCGTGAATTTATCCAGCGGCGCGTGGAAGCGTGTGCAACTGACGCTGGACTTGCCGGAATTTCTGGCGGCGCGTGGCGGCGCGTGCGTCATTTTTTGGACTTGAGATTTTTGGGTTTTGTCGATCTGGGGCCGCTGGATCGAATGTAATGCTGCTTTCCTGAAATTAAGTCTGGGTTTGTATAAATATGGAGGTGTAGGCTGCGACCCCTTTGTAGCTTGTGGAGGCGCGTGGATGCGCGTGGCTTGGTATCTGGGCCTGAAACTTTCAGGTTTGGCGGATCGAAGATTGTAGAAGACTCCTGTGGTGTCAGATTTGTGAAATAAGGGCTGAATTTTCACAAATTTGGACGAGAAAGTCGTGGGTCTTTGTTGGACTTATAGCTTTCTTTTTCTCTGGTCTAATTTTGTGGTGGCCGCCCTGACAGGATGCAGGAATTCTGGTGGCCTCCCTGACAGGATGAAGACATTATGGTGGCTGCCCTGACAGGGTGAAGACATTATGGTGGCTGCTGAATGTTGATTCTTTGGGTCATCTTTGTCAGAGAACTTTGAAAATTTGGAAGAGAAGCAGCATTGTTGGACTCCTCCTCTTTTTTTTGTCTGTTTATCCCAGAAATTTTTTCTATATAAAGCCATACGGGCATACATACATTTATTCAAAGTGTAATCTTCTGAATAAAAGTGTAGAGATCTTTTTTTTTTTTTTTATTCTTTTTTTTTATTATTATTTTTTTATTCATTATTTATTTGTTATTATTATTTAAAATTTTCACTGATTTTTTTTTTTTTTTTTTTTTTAGGGAATCATGATGCTTTATTTCAAGGATGCAAGAACCAGCCTTCAGTCTTCTTCTCCAGCTTTTAAGATTTTTTTTTTTTTTTCTTTTATCCTTTGTTTAGCCATGCAATGAGATTTTCTTCTGACTTTGCTTTTTTTTGTTGTTGCTTGTTTTTGTTTTGCAGCTCAGTTTCCTTGATCTTTGGGTTTTGATATCAAACTTCACGTTGACGTTCTCATAGAAGTGTTCGCCTTCATTTGGTGACTTTGTATTTCATTGATAGCAACGTTGCAAGAACGTATGCCTTCATGTTGTTACATTCTTTTCTTGCATCAACAATCTTTTAGTGATATTCGTCTTTGCAACGACGTTTCCATAAGGATATTCAGCTAGACAATAATGCTATCGCCCATAAAGCTACGTCAACACTTCATTTGCACAGAAATCATGCCAACATTCATCTTTGCCATGAAACTACGGCAACACTTCATTTGCACAGAAGCTATGCCAACATTCATTTTTGCCATGAAGCTACGTCAACACTCCATTTGCACAGAAGCTATGCCAACATTCATTTTTGCCATGAAGCTACGTCAACACTCCATTCATTTTTGCCATGAAGCTATACTAATATTGGCCTTTATAATGAAGTTTGAAGTTTCAAGAAGCTCCCATCAAGACTTTGAGGATGCAAAGAGATGCCAATAAAACCTTGAAGATGTGAGAAGAATGCCGCCATGATTTTGACATTGCACGAACATGCCCTTAGAGGAGCGATGATGCAACATCAACTTCAGATGTTGGAGGAAGGTGACATTGTCCAGATTTTAGAGACATGATGTGAAACAACACCACTCATAAGGGAGATGATGTGGTTCAAATTTCAGAGTTGTGAAGTGACGCATCCTAGAAGAGAGACAATATAGCCTAGACTTGAAAGGTACAAAAAAGATGCCCCCAGGAGATAAATGATGCAAAGTATACTTCAGAGACGTGAGAATATGTCCACAAGAGATGAGCAATGTCATGCAGACTCCATTCCTTGCAACAGAGGTTGAAGATTTTATTTTACTCCACAACCGAGAATCAAGTTATCATTATTTCAAGGAAAGCTACGTAACACCAATTCTTTGCAGCTATCACTTTCTACCACAATGATCTTTGAACATCATATAGTGAGCAATTGATTGATCTTAAGCGACGCCTTGCCGATCAAAGGGTTCTTGAAAGCATGTTGACGACCTTTGGACAAACTCTTCAAGCTAGACTGACAATCCTTCTTCTTTTTATGTGACTGAACTTAGTGAAAAGTACTAAGCTGCCTACGTACCCTAGAGAGGGATCAAGTCATTTACGTAGTTCAACCAAATTTTTTTTTTTTTTTTTTTAAAATTTTCTTTTGCTTTATTTTTGATGATTTTTTTTTCTTTTGTTTTGTTTTTG
The DNA here is from genome assembly GCF_040712315.1 of Castanea sativa. Classification (NCBI taxonomy): domain Eukaryota; kingdom Viridiplantae; phylum Streptophyta; class Magnoliopsida; order Fagales; family Fagaceae; genus Castanea; species Castanea sativa. The sequence goes on along the minus strand of NC_134015.1, from coordinate 23,909,572 downwards.
ATGATTTTTTTTTCTTTTGTTTTGTTTTTGATGATTTTTTTTTTCTTTTGTTTTTTTTTTTTGTTTTTTTTTTTTTGTTTTTTTTTTTGTTTCTTTCTTTCTTTTTTTTTTTTTTTTTTCTTTTTTACAAAAAGGGAGGGCTCACGTGTGTAATCCTTGCCCTACACCCCACGGCATTTCATGGGTACCAATTGTGCAATAGTGGGTATCATCTCTAATCGAACCCGAGACCTTGGCCTCAAGGGTGACATGGACATCCAACCACTACGCCACACTCACAAGTGGTGACATAGAGTGGGATTAATTTCTCCTTATTTGTGCACTTTCAAAGGTAATGGGAAAACATCATGTACCCTTGTAGTGCTGCAGTAGGTAGTTTAAACTCTTACCGAGGAGCAATTCTTGATTTTCAAGCATAGAAGCGTTTGAGGAACTTCCCATTGATGGGGCCGATCCTTACACCCTCTTGGTCAATCAATTTGTAAGCCTTATTGGTGTTTGCCCCCTGCTTGAGAGTTGGAAGTACATCACAAGCAATGGTCACATGATTTGACCCGACGACTTTATCAAGGTCTAGATCAATCTTGTTTTCTTTGGCAAGCTTCATGATTTGTTCTTTGAAGACGAAGCATTTTTGAATTGGGTGGCCAATGATGCGATGATATTTGCAGTAGTTAGGGTCATCAACTTTCCCTATGTCTTCTGGTCGCTTGCATTCTAGCAATTCAACCAGCTGTAATTGCAATAGTTGTTCTAAGATGTTTGGCACATCTTCATCGGGGAACGGATATGATTTTTGCTCACGTTCCTTAAAGGTCAGACGACGCGCTTCGTTCTTTTGCCATCCTTCAAGTTGTTTTTCATTTGTCTTTACTCCTCTCCTTGGAACCTTAACTATGGTAGTGTTAACAGTTATTGGGTCTTTGAGATTGCCTTTTGCATTCCTGTCATTCATCTTTACTTCCTTTCTACTTTCCTCAGGTACGGGAGGTTTCATATTTTCGTGGCAAGAGATACTCAATTCCATGTCATGCGCACGAGTTGCCAATTCTTCGAATGTTCGGGGTTTTACCCCTTGTAGGATGTACAGAAGTCCCCAATGCATGCCTTGGATGCACATTTCTACAGCAGATATTTCAGATAGTCTATCCTTACAATCTAAACTCAAAGAACGCCACCGACTGATGTAGTCAACAACGGGTTCATCTTTCCACTGCTTAGTATTGGTAAGCTCCATCATGCTTACCGTGCGGCGCGTGCTGTAAAACCGGTTAAGGAACTCCCTTTCCAACTGATCCCAACTATCAATCGACTCAGGTTCCAAGTCTGTATACCAATCAAAGGCGTTTCCTTTCAGTGAACGAACAAACTGCTTTACAAAGAGGCCTCCTTGAGTCCCTGCGTTCTCACAGGTTTCTACAAAGTGAGCAATGTGTTGCTTAGGGTTTCCCTTGCCATCGAATTGCAAGAACTTGGGGGGTTGATACCCATTTGGCATTCTCATATTGTCAATGCGCTTCGTATAAGGTTTTGAATACATGAGAGAATGTGTGGAAGAACCTCCATATTGTGCTCGTATGGTGTTCGTTATCATGTCCTGCAGTTGTTGGACAGATATCGAGGCCATTGAGGTGGATTGTTCTTGTCGGGGAGTATTTTCAATTTCTTTCCCTTCATCATCCTTTGCAGATGCGAATTTATCACCATGGCTTGATTCACCAAGATCTTGTACTTCGAGTTTGTTCATTAAAGTTGCAATTTGGAGGTCCTTATCTTCAAGTGCTTTTGTGAGAAGGACGACCCTTTGTTCCATTTCAGCCATCTTTTCTTCCATGGTAGAGGTGTTAGTCATCATGACTGACACAACTTCCACAGATGATGGAGAAGGAAGTGAATTTAAGTGAGCACGTGAAATCTCATCTTTTGGGTTCCCTTTGATGAGAGAGAAATCGTGCGACCAGCTTCTTGTGGAGGAAGAAGGGGATTTGCCCCCATACTTGAGGTGTTCCAAGATGGAGATGTCCTTGTTGATGACCTCGTTTCTTTTAAGAGGGTCTAAGGAGATGATTGTCTGGACCTTGGCTTCCTTGGTTAATTGAGATTGAAGCTTATTGTGAGTTTTAGGTTGGCTACAATTGATTGCTCCAATGCAACTGTTGGTGGTAGCTGTACCAAGTTTAATTGAAGTAGCTATTGTTGAAGCTTGAATGTTCTTGCTAGAGGCCATTGAAGTTGGTAGCAAGATGATGAAGATTGTTTTCTTTGAAGGAGAATGAGATGAGAGGCAGAGAAGTCCCACCGGGCGTGCCAGAATTTGTAGACGACTAAATTTCTTAGTTCGAAATAAATCAAACAAGTAAAATAGTTTCACAAATACGAATTTGTATTGATAAATGTGTGGTACAATTCTCTGTAATTACAAAAGAGTGATCATCTGATTCGATCTCCTTGAAAGATTTATTGATTGGAATTGTGGTAATGTGATTTTGATATTCTTCAATTTGGCTGAGGAATGGATCGAAGATCTTTGAAACGGAATTACAATGAATCTCTGGCTATGAGCTTGTTAGAAATTCTTTGTTCTTCGTGTTCTTCGTGTGTTCTTCGTGTTTGAAGGTTTGTGGTGGAAGTTCTTCGGTGCTTTAGAGGCTTGATTCCGTAGAGCTCCGTTGATTTATGGTTTGTTGAGATTTCTGGAGGCTTTTGAGCTTGATTCCAGTGAACTTTGAGATCTGGACGAGTAGTTTGGATGATTTTGCTTCGAATGTTGTTTGTATTCGATGTTGAAGTTCTTGAATTTCTTGGAGGCTTTGAGGTTTGATCCTGGCAGAGCTTCTGGGTTTCTGAACTCAAGCTATCTTCTTCCTTCTCTCTGTTCTGTCTCCTCTTAAATGTTTTAGGAAGGCTTCTATTTATAGGAGTTTAGGGGTAGGTGAGCGACACGTGGCGGAGTTTGATTGGTCCGCTTATGTCATCGCTTACACGTGCGAGGCTGCCTGTGTCATCGCTTACACGTGCGAGGCTGCCTGTGTCATCGCTTACATGTGCAGAGCTGCTTGTGTCATTGCTTACACCTGCTGATGCAGTTTCATGCCTTTATTTCAATGACACTTGGCAAATTTCTATTGGTTTCTGAATAGCGATGGCAAAACCTAGCAGCAGTACGTGGCGCTTTGTAATTGGTTGTATTTTGTGGACTTTGGTAGTATGATGTGTCAGTTTGTGATAGGTCGGGAATTTTCCCTCTCTACACATGTAATTGTGCTACGGGGCTGTCACTCTTGGCTCCAGTTGTAATATACTCTTCTCGATCAGCGATTAGTAAGAAACTCTTTTAACTTCGTATAATAATGACTATATATTGATTGTTTTTTTTTTTTTTAACTTTTACTTGTTTGAAAAATATACTTATAGTCACCTATGAAGTATCTTAAATACAACAACATCTATACTAAATCTAGCGTTACGCACAAGGAAAAAAAAAAAACTTAACACTTACCTTATATTTATATGTTAATCAAATTTTTTGTTTAATTAGTTAAGTATTTTTTTATTATACTAATTAAAAAAATTAAAATTGATTTTCTCTTCAATTCTTTATTTTCATCTTGCCCCCCCTAAATTAAAATCCTGGCTTCGCCAAATAATACCCATTCAGTATTTCTAACACAATTTATAACAACAATTTATTAGTTCCAACATTGACAAAACTATAGGTTCTTAATTTGTGGAGAAGTGTTACAAATTTATAGGAAGAGATCTAAGCCTTGTGAACGATAAGTTGTGGAAAAATTCTACAAAAGAGAAGCAAAAGAAGGTGTCATTTAAGCGATGACATTGTATGAGGCAAAAGTGCCGCAAAACTGAAGGAAATGGCCAAGGCTGAGTACAGAGTGTGTGATTGATCAGGCCACTTCACTAGGAAGAGAATGCGAGGAAACAAAGTAGGTAAGTCAATCTTTGAGAATTGTTTCCACCGATCAAGAGCGATAACAAAAAGAGGGGTTGTGATGAGATTTTTAGCTTGAAGAACGATATATAGCTTGATGAAGAAGGCGAGAAAAGAGTTTCAAAAGTGTAGATAGGTGAAGGATCTTGCTGAAATCAGCAAGATTTCCTTGCAAAGAAAAATTCATCATCGTCCCTCTTTGTTCATAATGTGATTTTTTATTAGAGCTGAAGTTTTGTTTATTTAGGCCGTTAACAGTGTTAGCAATTTTTAATTTTTTTTATTCACCCCTTAAGGGCATGGGCTATTTTGACATAAAAGTAAAATATTAAGAATTAAATTGATACATTTAAAAGGTAAGAAACTAAATTACTTATAGTGTAAAAATTAATTATCAAATAATAATTTAACTTTATTTAAAATAAAAAAACAATTCAAGTCATTTTACGTTACGGCTGTCAATTTGGTTAATTAATTTTTATTTAAAAAAATCGTCACTTTTTATTGTCTATTTTTTTTTTTTTTGAGAAGCACTTTTTATTGTCTTTTCTCTATTGGTGTAGTAGATACGGATCCAATTGACATCCATAAATTGACAAATGACAAGTGAAACACGTGTAATGTAAATTGCAGAAAGATAACCACGCATGCCACCCCCTTATCATACGACATGCATGCCACGGTTTTATTGAGAAGACTGTGTCCCAGTCTGACCAGGCTGTTACTATTTGAGCCCAGCCCCTTCTGAATTCTGACAGTAAAAAAGTGAGAAAGAGTTACAGTGTTCAGATTCGAGAATCTCAATAACATAGATTTTTTTTTTTTTTTTGCTGAATCTCTAGCAAATATAGTTGCACACGTGTGACCTTATCTTTATGGTGAAAGACTCTTGTGTTGAGACCCTCAGAAGCACTTACAATGCGCCCAATGACAATGTTAAAGCATTTAGGAGGATGGGCAATGCTATCCTCACCACCCATGTTACCATTTTCTCTTCTGGGAAACACCTATTCCTGCAAAGATAGCGTATGGTTTAGCATTAAAGCTGTGAAATTGAGTAACAAAAGAGTTTTGGGGAGTTGGGTATCGTGTGCTGTGAGGAGGAGAGTGAGATATGATGAAGAGGAGGATGGAGATGAAGATGAAGGTGATGAAGAGTATGGGTACAATGAGGAAATTGCGATGTTGGAATTGTATAGCCAGTCCGCCAAGGGAGAAGCGCTTATTGTTCATGCAATGGTGGATGAGGAGGAAGTGGAGGTGCTTATCTTCAAGGTGAGTTGATTTAGATCAAATTTCATTTCTCTTGGGTTTCAGGCAAAGGGGAAAAGCATGTGTCCCATGTGGATTGGTTGCATTTTGTTTAACAACTAGTTTAACCCAGAATGGTTCACCTCTCACAATAAAATATGGGGTGAAAAAAAGTGGCCGAGTGACAGGCAGTTAGTCATTTAAAATAGTTGTGAAAATGAGGGTAGAATTGGTTGTAACACTAGAATAGCTCAACTAAAAATATAAAAGAAGGATTATGCATGTAATAGTACTTTATAATACAATTATGCAATACAGTGGCCTTATTTGCTTAAAAATACTAGTAAAAGCAAATTACCTATAAAAAAAATGATATAATCAAAAAAATTCTTGTGAATAAGTTAATTTATATATTAAAATTTTTGTTTTTATTGGTTTAGAGTATGATATGAACTGTATTTTTGAAGTATATTGATAATTTTCTGTAATTTAGCGCACCTTTTGCATTTCCTAAGATAATGGTATAACACTATATAGCTTTATGAGTGAAAATTATGGGAATTTGGGATCTCCTGATTTAACATAAAAAGTAAATTCCATTTTGTTGGCTAATGTTCAAATTATTCATGAACAATAACATCGGAAACAACTTATGAGCTACATCAATGGAATGTCCGAAGACAATAGTCAATAGATATATCCATGTTTAATTGTGATTACTTATAAGTTAAAATTCAAAACTCATCAACCTGGTTAGCCTAATGATTCCTAAACTCTAGGGCCTCATGATATTTATAAGATCTTGGTTTTGAAATCTTTTGTCAACATTTTGGAGCTACCCAAGAGTTTCTTTCCTGTAATAATCTAGTGTGTGTGAGACGGGGCACTGCAAACACTCAAAGAAATAGTTAAATATTCATGTTTAATTGTGATTGCTTAAAAGTTAAAATTCAAAACTCATCAACTTGGTTAGCCTAATGATTCCTAAACTCTAGGGTCTCATGATATTTATAAGATCTTGGTTTTGAAATCTTTTGTCAACATTTTGGAGCTACCCAAGAGTTTCCTCCCTATAATAATCTAGTGTGTGTGAGACTGGGGACTGCAAACACTCAAAGAAATAGTTAAATATTCAAAAAAGTTTGAATACTCTCATTTGTCCAAAAAAAAAAAAAAAATCCAAGCTTTGGGATTTGTTGGACTAGCCAACTTGTAGTATAACATTATTTCCTTATTTTAGCTGAGTTGTTCCAAGAATTTAAATTTAGCAAACTTAGAATAGAATAAGCAGTCCATGCTCAAGCTATAAGTGCTTTGTTGCTTTATTATTCCAGTCTCCTAGTTGAAAAACAATAAAAATGGAGAAGATAGTTTTGTTAACACGCACTTTTGTTCTTTGTTGCTCTGAAATTCCAAAATTTTCTTGTTGTCTTTTCTTTTGGAATTGCTCTGCATTTATGTTGTAGCCTTGTAGGTATGTTTATCATTACCGATGGTAAATAGTGGTGAAAGTATTCTTGACTATAATATTTTAGCTCTTATGATGATTAGAAAAACATGGCCTTGAAGAACTTTTCATAAGAAAAAATTGAACTAGATTCTAGTTCGCGTCAATGCACATTTTGCACTTTCTCCTACCTGTTTGTGTTTATTGTTCCACACGATTTACTTATTGCTAGCTCAAAACTACGTTTGTTAAATGCATGTTTCAGGGATTTTCTTCGTCTTTGAGCTATAGAACTTCACCGGATCCATCAAGAAGTATTCTTCCTGCTAGGGCAGTGATAAAATTCATAGACAGAATTAAAGGACCTTTCAACCCTTCTAATATTGAGTACCTTCAGAAAGGTCTAACATGGGAAGCATTTAAAGAGTTCCTTTCCACTTAAAAATTACACCATCACTAGGCTAGCAGTTAAAGAATTTTATTTTATTTTTTGGTGGGGGGGGGGGTTGTTGATGTAGTAATTGTGCTTGTTTGCTTGGTGTAGACACTCAATTTGACATGTTTGATTGGTCATCAGAAAGGTAATTATACAATTATTTAGGATTTGATTGTAATAGTAATTAAATTATAAAATTTTAGTTTGATTAATAGGATTAAAAACTACACTACAAGAAAATTGGGCTATTGCGGTGGGCCAAAAGCGGCGCTAAAGGTACATTTGACCTTTAGTGGTGAGTGCTATTGCGGCGGTTCATCTCGTTAGTGTTGTAGAGCCGCAATAAATCTACTGCAGCAGTAACAAAAAGCGTTGTTGTATATGCACCTTTTAGTGGCAATTTTGGTTTATTGCGACAGGCAAAAAACTGCCATTATATCAGGTTAGAATTCGGGTCAATTGACTTTTTGCGGTGGGTTATGTGCACCGCTATTGGTGTCCACCTTTAGCGGCGGGCGAGAAGCGCCGCTATATGTGACAACCTTTCGCGGCGGGTGATAAGCACCCCCATAGAGCTTCATTTAAAACATAACATGTGCACCTTTAGCAGTGGGTTTTGACCACTGCTATAGGTTAATTTTTTTTTTCCAAATGAGTTTAAAAACTACTATTTGCTGATAAATTGTTCACATACCTGTTATAAAGAACCTGTAATAGTTTTAGCTCTAGTTTTAGCTCTACTAACACAATACCACAAATGTAACTAATTAACACCACAAATGTCTCCAAACTAACTTAATATTAACATAGAAATATATTGTCAAATACATAACATTGTCTATAACCATCATCATAAGATTAACAAAAAAAGATGTGGCCCTTTGAATAAAACAACCGCTCAAATTAAACTAATACCATAATCAAAGTTCCAAAGTGTTTAAAAATATCCTTCAACACTTGCAAAAAAATGCGGTTGTTCAAATGTAGTTCTTTGTACACAAAAAAGCCATCGAACGCCAAGATAAAACTTATAAGCTGCTTGGTTGATGGGATGCGGTTGATGATTTTTGAAGAGCTGGAGATTGTTGGATCGGAGGAACATCCTACATACAAATTATGATTATTCAATAAGTGCGTATAAATGGAATAGAATGACAAGAAAATATTACTAAGCCAAAAAATGGGAACAAGTTAAACAGAACCCCTCTCAAAATCTAATTGGATGACTCGTAATTTAGCTACAATTAGTATATAATTGATATTAAGATATAGTTGTTACTTAATGTTACCAATCACAACAGTATAAACAGAAGTATATAGTAATACCAATCCATTTGGATTAGCTTTTTTCCGTTAACTTACTAATTTATTTATGTATATATAGGTTTTTAAAATCTCTCTCTCTCTCTCTCTCTCTACAATTGTACATACAGTAATTTTTCAACAAATAAACAAATAAGTTTTTCAGCAAAAAAAAAAAAAAAAAAAATAATCCAAACGCACACTTACTAGCATTCACAAACATAGTTATTTTCTTCTTCTTTTATTTGATTTTTTTTTCTCTAATTTTCATGTAAAATTGACAGGAAGGAAAACTTCATAACCCATAGAGCATTTTGTGATGCATTGGCTGAAGAGAGTGCCAAAGTCCAAACCCAACAACTAGCACAAAGTCCAAACCAATTAGCCACAGCTAGCACAAACCCAACAATAGTCCAAACTCTTTTTCCCTTTCAAACCCAACAACACTTCACAACCCCACCACAAACCCACAATAGTCCAATCTCTTTTTCCATTTTCCTTTTTGAAAATGGCCATTTTTGGGATGCATATTCCTATGTCTCCAACTACTTTAAATTGTTGTGTCCTAAGGGGTTTTAAATGAAGACATGTCTCTTATGTTTTAAAATTGACATTCTAAAAGTCATTTATCATACCTGATTGCATTGTGAAGAAATTTGTTTCATTTGTTGAAGCATGCAAGCCATTCTTTGCTCCATATCTTCGAATTGACTAATTCTTTCCTTCATTGCGTCAAAACTTGCTAGCTTCTCCTCCATAGTAGCCAAGGAAGCCTTCAGTTGTTCAACTTTGCTGTCCCTTGCTTGATTTGAATGTATTTAAATGCCTGTGAGAGCACTCTTGCTACTTTGACCACTTGGGGTTGGGCCAAATCCTACCCCACGAATACGGCTTTTGCGCGCCTTGCCCATTACTTTGGCAAACATATCATCTGTTGGCCATGCAATATTACCACTTGTGTCAGATGACTGCAATTGATTCGAAGGGCCAACCAACAATTCCTTCATTTTTTCCTGATATTTGGGTTTGAACAAAACAAAAAATGTTAAAAATTAGCAACATCATTCGATTTAAGATAACATAAATTATATTTTTCATGAATTTCATAGCAATTGACAAATATTTAGGCACATTTAGAGAACAATAACTAATTTAGAAAATGAACAATAACCAAGAATGACATAGAGTTCATCTTTAGTGGACAAAGTATCCCAAGACTCAATTCTTTTCAGCTAGCAAATTAATCCAAACAAAAGACAACACAAGCAGAGGCATGACTGACTAAACACCTGCTATTTAATCACATAAAGACCAATCTATCTATTTATAAATTAATGATTTAAATAGAGTAAGAATTGAGATAACAGCCTTAAATAGATAGTTTTGTAACAAGCTTCACTTATCACATCCTCTCTATGTTTGTGTTTTTGTTATTTTGAGTGCATAACATTCTCATTATTGAAATACACTATGCTTACAATACTAATACAAATACTTGCATGAGTTGTTTGCCTTTTTTTCTTAAGTTTTTCAAAGTCAAATAATGTTCAAAATCTATAATCCGTTTCTTTATAAGTATTTATAAGCTACAAGATATTTAGAATCAACAAGTAAGATTAAGGTCCAAACAAATCATTGAAATCCCTTTCTAACAGGCTATGGTTTACTCTTAAAGCAAATCCTTATTCCCCCATACAATATGTTCCTAATAGCGGAAGAAAGCAATATGTAAACACTCAATTTTGCATCCATGATTTAATCAAGGAGAATGACTTGAATGACCATCCATGTACCAAAAAAAAAAAATCATAATTGCTTCACATGCATCATTTTGTTATTGCATTGCATACATCATTTTGTCTTTGCATTACATGCATCACGTCATTCATTACATATCATGAAAATGATCTTGAGATTCTAACAGTCGCAATGGTGTTTTCAGTTTCTAAATCGGACCATCAGATTGAAAGATATCGCATGATCAAGTTTGCACGGTCCATATGCATTGTGTCTAGGAAGAGTCGACCACACACGATTAATTTAAATTAATTCTGATTGGTCAAAAAATTAAAATTAATTAAATAATTTTGTGATTGGTTGATAATTAGTGTTTAAGATAGAGATGTATGCATAGGAATAAAAGGGATGGTTGGATAATAATAAAATTGTGGATAATTTCAACTTTATTAAGATTTACTTTAAGGGATTCATCCACAAGATAATTGTTCTTAAAAAGCCTGAATTATCTAGATAAAAGATAACATCATAGACGGAGGATGAAAACACGTTTAGATACAAGGATCGGCCAAAAAACCCTAGAAGAGGAGACCAAATGACACCCGAACATGAAAGTGCATTCGGCCTCCAAGAGTCAATTTGGCACATTTAGAGTGCCGAACGGCACTCTAAAAGTGCCGAATTGCACTTGGATGGGCTTTGGCCCAACGGCCTTCGGGTGACGATAATGCACACTATTTTTGATCTTTTCTCAAAAGGATGCATCTGGATTCAAACCCTAATTGTCTGTACCTATTTTTTAGAGTCCTCTGACCTCTACAAATAGTGGCTGAACCTCATAATTCAGCACCTTTCTTTTATGCTTTGAGGGCATACGTTTTGAGACTAAAAGAGTGTTGATATTCTTTTATTCTCTCTGAGAATTGCTACAAGAATTAGGGTTTTTAGGTTTCAAGGATTACTGAATAAGTTTCTTTGAACCCTAAAACATTCTCTTAAAAACAAAGAGTGCTCATGCAAGAGGTTGTTTCCTTTACCTTGTCTTTTCCATGCTCCCTTTTATGTTGATGAATGTTTATTTCCAGAACATGAATGATTCGTAATTGTTTTGTTTAAAGCATGATTGTTTTTTTCCATATGATTGTTATAATCTTTTTCTTGAATGTCAATAATTTGCATGTGAATAATACTTGTTCTTGAAATAAAAACATATCTACATCTTTATAAGATGTAGATCTGAACTTTTCAATATAAAAACAGATCTGCATCTTTCTAGATGTAGATTTGAATTTTTCTCATTATAAAAATAGATCTGCATCTTTTCTAGATGTAGATCTGAATTTTTCTCGATATAAAAATAGATCTGCAAGAATTTCTTAAATCGATTTGTATCTTTCTTAAGATACAAATTTGATTTTTTAATACATGCAAATTGTTGAAATAAAGGAAGAGATCATGTACTACTATGTTTATTTTTGTGTTTGTTTTAATTCATGATTGCACTAATTCAAATTATGAGTGAAATTCTCTTCAAAAAACCATTTTTTTTTAAATTACAAAATTAAAACCATTTTTTAATTTATCAAAAACAGATCTAATTTTTTTACAAACCCAAAAACCAGTTTTTTTTATCATCACAAAACATATCTGAATTTTCTCTTCAAAAAACCTTCTTTTTACACATACAAAAAACAGATCTGAATTTCCTCTTAAAAAAAAAAAAACCATTCTTTTTATTTTACATATACAAAAACAGATTTGATTTTTCAAAATCAATTTTTTTCACCAACCAAAACAGATCTGATTCAAAAACAGAAGAAGAGATTTCAATCATAAACAAATTTGTGTGATTTAATATTTATATCACATGTTCAACATATCGTACATAACATGCAAAAAATAGTACATTGGTCACAAGAGTCTAGAAGACCAGATTCTATCTGGGTGGAATGGGTGCTTAACACCTTCCCATTCCGTAACCTAGCCTTCGGATTTAGATTTTTGGTTAAGTAGACTTAGCTTTATCTTTATTTTTATTTTGGGTAGATTGTAACTAGGGCAAAAAGCCATGTACATTTGGTAGGGGGATTCTAGCCTTTTACCCTTATTTTTAAAAATATTTGGCAATATGGCCCTGTTTTGAAACTATTTAGGTTCGTGCCTCAATTTCGAAACTCGATTTTACTAAAATCGAGTTTCAATAAAAAAACTTGATTGGTAGAAATTCGAGTATGGGGTGATCAAACTTAAAAAAAAAAAAAAAAAATTGCGTGGAACTCGAGTTCCATACCTATAGCTGCATTTTATAAGACTTATAGCGATGTTTTATATGGAACTCATACTCCATGAACTCGAGTTCCATGCAAATTTTTTTTTAGTTTGATCACCCCAAACCTATAGCTGCGTTTTAGAAGACTTATAGCGGCGTTTTATATGGAACTCGAGCTCCAGACTCTCGAGTTCCATGCATTTTTTTTTAAAAGTTTGATCGTGCATAACCTATAGCTGCGTTTTATAAGACCTATAGAGGTGTTTTATATGGAACTCAAGCTCCATGAACTCGAGTTCCATGCAATTTTTTTTTTAAAAAATTTGATCGTGCATAACTCAATTTTAAACCAATCGAGTTTTTCATTGAAACTTGATTTTGAGAAAATCAAGTTTCAAAACAGGGGAACGAACCTAAATAGTTTGAAAATAGGGGCATATTGCCAAATATTTTTAAAAATAGGGGTAAAAGGCTAGAATCTCCTATTTGGTAGATTGTAACTAGGACCCAAAGCCATGTAAAGTTCAAATTTTTGAACTTGTATTTTTATTTACTCAATCAATGAATGAAACATTCAGTCATATAAATTTGTATTTTGTTTTTCTTATTTTTTGTACATAAAAAATAAGTAGCGACTCTATACCATTTACCTAAAAAGAGAGGTGCTCTTAAAAGCACTCCAAAAAATCTCTCTTTTTTTAGAGGCACTTTCAAGGTCTCTCACACAATATATAATCCACTATGAGTAACGCAAATGAAATGTGATTTTCAATGAACAAGCAAAAGAAATAATTAAATAATTCAAGACAAAATTCCCTTAAAAACCAAACAGAAATTAGCCAATACACAAAATTGTGGTCCTGTTAGCTAAGCAGCTCATTATCACATCATTGAGATAGAAATTTCTTTACTCGACAAACACTGCACACTTTACCTAGTGATTGGTAATAAGCCTAAAAGATTACGGTGGCCTTGATCCTATATGGAAATATATATTGTATGAGTCAATCTCATGCAGAACCTAAGTCTCTTCTACTCATATTTTATGGCATCAATTTAGCAAGAGGGAAGCAGTACCTAAATATCCAAGTGTTAAGTCCCAAGCCATATGCTATATCTATTTTATTCAATATTCTTGTAGAATTCCAGATCTCAATTCCTAAAATGAATTAATCAATGGGTTGAATTAGCATCAATTAACGGAACTCTGTGAACTATGAAATCAGCAAGTTGAACAATCATAGGTTGAAGTTCCAAATTTTCAATAATCAGATTTCTATGGATTCCAAAGTCAGCAATAAGTTGTGATCCTCTAAAAATTAATGATTTCTCTAGATTATTTATGATTATACCTAACTCTATTTCTATTTTTACCTTTTCTTGTATACCATAATTTATATCTTGTATATTAAAAAAAAATCATTACAAGATAACAATATTGAGCATGGTTCAGTCAACTCCATGTAGTCCACTAGCAACAACACCAATCAAAATCCCCTATCAATAATATGGATTACAACCACGTTCAATAAAACCTCAATCAAATTAGCACACTCTCACAAGCATCAGACACAAATGTTAGAAAAAAAATCCCAAATCCCATTACATCATAAACAAGATTCACAATCTCAAAACCTTTATACACCCAATGCCACTCTTACGTTAACAAAACAAACAAATTCTCATATGGTGACCTGTAAGTTCACACATGCACCTATTACTCTTCTTATTTTTGGTTAGGCATACACTAATTTTTTTGTGTTTAGTTAACTAGTTTAATGGAATCAGCTACAAAGGTACATATTGTAGTGAGGAAGTAGCAAAGCACAGTACAATATTTTGATAATCTTTTTCCCAATTACAAAGGTACAATTCTCATAGATACAAATCTCATAGAAATTATTACTCACCTTTTTTTCCTACACTATAGGATTAAACAACAGATCCATCTTTACGAGTGTGCAGTATTTGATATAATGCTGCACGTTCTATAAGACATCCATCCGCTTTTGCCTACATTATGAACAGCATATTTATGTAGTGATGAATATTTGTTCCATGTAAAGTTAGGAGAAGTCAAAATCATTTAAAATTTGGTCATAATTCTTATTACCTTTTTTTGTAGCGTGCACAACATAGCTACAAGAACTAGCAGTATGTAAGTCATCATGTTTAGAAAGACAGTCCTTATTCTTCTTTGCCTCTATCTACATTCAACAAAATCTAGCTAAATTGGCTATTGTTTGTTGAAATGGTACATGATAGCATTTTCAAAAGTTGTTAAGGCAACAAGTTTGCGGAACACTCATAGGACATTGGCTCAAACAAAACTTGCCAAATTTTCAATCTACCCCTTTCTCACATAGTCCCCCCCCTCCCCATTCTCACATGCACACACACTTTTGGGGTTTAGAATCTGCAGATTTAAGTAAACAATGTCTTGGGGCTTTTGTCTTTTACAAGATATATACAAGTACATGTTTTTTTTTATCAGTAATTTTGATGCCTAATCCTTGAAACTGTGTTTTTTATTTATTTTTTATTTATTTATTATTATTTGCAAGTAAACAGAGAAAAGAGAAGCATATGATGATGTTAAAAGCATGGCAGCATTACATGTGACTGGGCTTCTTTTTGCCCACACATGATGTTAAAAGCATGAGATTCGCAATTTTGTATGCTAAAATGGCTGATTTTATGGGCACATCGAACATGGCTGATCTGAAAAGGTGATTTTGTCTCAGCAATGACAGTATTAATGGGGCTGAGGATCATGTGCAATCCATTTTTTTTTAAAGGAGTGTGCATTCAATGCCCACACCAATACAAGCTACTGAACAACATTGATCACATGGGTCTGGCCAAGATGAAGTTTGACTATGTCTATGTGCAGCCATACCCAAACATCTCTATGAATAAAATGGTTTTTTGTTTGGATATGTTTAGGCAGTGGTAGCTCTTTCACCTGATTCCTAACACAAGCTAGTAATAAGGGTTATTATTCGTCCTCTCTCAAATCATGGGGTTAAGGAAATCAACCTAATAACTGATTGGTAATATGTCAATTGTCCTGCACCATTACAATTTTTGTTGTTAAATTCAAGTTTCTTAATTCAAAAGTTAAATTACAATCATGGTTTTCCAATTTCTTTGATTGCAATTTGAGGGTCAATGACAAAGAGAATCTATCTGTCAAACATGATGCACATAAATTTGGCTCGATGGATCGAGAAGCTGGTGAGAAGAAACCCAAAAATCTCGATGGATCGAAGATCTGTCGAGATTCTATCAAGGTTGAAGAAAGAAAGATTGATAGAAATGAATCTGTTGAGGAGCTATCGAGCTTGAAGAAAAAGAGTTTTTCAAGGGAGGAAAAACACATAAAGATGAATGCAACAAGCAAGCTACTTAACCAAAGATCCAATCAACATATTAAACTCTCAAAAACATCTCTCAACAAATATGCAAAGCATTCATAGATCCAAACACACACACACACACACACACACACACACACACACACACACACACACACACACACACACAAACAAGTCTAACCAATTTTATATTTCAAAAACATGTTAAGACAGTTTAGTAAGCATATATCAACACATGTATCTCTTGTGATGGTCAAATCACATTGTACCTACACATGTACCAAGAGTAGGAAAGAGTTTGCGTGTTGTGTGTGAAAACATAACAAGTGTGCACAAGTTTCCCATATTATGATGATTTAAGATATGAGAAAATCTAATACATCACATACAATCTTAACTGTTTGATGGGGACTATCAACTTCGAGGTACATCATATAATTTCCACATCTCCTAGAAACACGCTTGCAATCATATTAAAAGGGGACTACCTATCATGCTTCTATATAAGGAAGAATCAACACTTTTGCCTAACAAGTCAACAGTGAGTTTAACATTAGGGCTTATGGGGGTTCTAACATGACTAGCAGATTCCAAACCAAACTTTTTCACAAGATTTTTGGCATATTTAGATTGAGATATGAATATACCTGACTCTTGCTGATGAATCTGTAGTCCAAGGATGTGATTCAACTCTCCAATCATGCTTATCTCGAACTCGGCCTGCATTAGCTTTGAGAAGTTATGAGCGAGTTCGTCCTTTGTAGACCTGAAGATGAATTAATCAACGTAGACTTGAGCTACGATCAATTCGCCATTCTCCTTTTTGATAAAAATATTTTGATCAGATTGTCCTCTTGTGAAGCCATGTGAGACCAGGTATTTTGTAAGCTAGTCATACCAAGCTCTGTGTGCTTGCTTTAGTCCATATAGAGCCTTCTTAAGGTACAACACATGATCTAGAAAGTGTGGATCAATGAATCCTTTAGACTGAGCGACATAAACATCTTCTTTAAGAAACCAGTTCAAGAATGCAGTTTTCACATCCATTTGGTAAAACTTGAACTTCAGGTAACAAGCTAGGGCTAGAAGAACTCTAATGGATTCCATGCAAGCTACAAGAGCAAATGATTCATCAAAATCCACTCCTTCCACTTGAGAGTATCCTTGGGCCACTAAACGAGCCTTGTTGCGGATCACATTTCCCTCCTCATCAGTTTTATTGCAGAATATCCACTTTGTACCAATGATGTGCTCTCCTTCTTGTCTAGGTACTAGGGTCTAGACATCATTCCTTTGAAACTGGAGCAATTCATCATGCATGGACTCAACCCAACTTTCATCTTAGAGGGCATCCTCAACCTTGGTAGGTTCAATCTGCGACAGATAGCAAGAATAAGATACAAAGTTAGAAACACATTTATCAACTATACGCTTTCTTAGTGTAAGTTCGTACATATTTCCCACATTAACTTCAGGAGGCTAATTTAGCTTGGTCCTTGAGGAAGGTCCTTTCTCTTCATGAGATTCAGGCTTAGGTGATATAGGAATATTTGCTAAAACCTCTACAACACTTGGAGTACTTGGAGAAATGGGCTCTTGATTAATTTCTTCTTGAGCAACCTTATGCTTTGAAGGAAGAATTTCCTTAGGTATTTCCTTACTACTTTTCTTAGAGCCAGAATCTGAAACTTCATCAATAACAACATTGACAGTTTCCATCACCTTCTTGGTTCTTTTGTTGTACACTCGATAAGCTTTGCTTATGGAGGAGTATCCTAGAAATATTACTTCATAGCTTCGAGAGTCAAACTTTCAACATTTTCTCTATTCTTGAGAATGAAACAAATACTTCCAAAGATTCTAAAATACTTTACATTCGGCTTTCTTCCCTTCCACAATTTATAGGGAGTCTTCTTTGTACGAGGTCTGAAATATGCCCTGTTAACCATATGACATGCGGTGTTAACTGCTTCCCCCTATAAATTTCTAACCACTTTTTTATTGTGTGACATAGCTCCAACCATCTCCTGAATGACTCCATTCTTTATTTCTACTACACCATTTTGCTGAGGAGTAATAGGACCAGAGAATTCTTGAGATATACCAAATTTAGTGCAAAAAGATTCCATACATGAGTTCTCGAATTCTTTACCATGATCACTATGAATTCGATCAAACTTCATGTTCTTCTCATTTTGAAATCTTGTACACAAGGCTTTAATGTGCTCAGGAGCATCTAACTTGGATTTGAGAAGAATGACCCTGGTGTATCTGGAGAAATCATCTACTACAACTATGATGTATTTCTTTCCTCTAAGAGATTCGGTTCTAGTTAGACACATGAGATCCAGACGTAGTAGCTCCAAACGTCTTGATGTAGCTGATGTCTGAGTGCCTAGATGTTTTGCTTTTGTTTATTTCCCAAGCTGACACGGTCCACACACAACATTGCTAACCCTGCTAAGCTTTGGTATTCCCAACACTAATTCATGCTTAGATAGAATTGACAGATGTTTGTAGCTAGTATGTCCCATCCTTTGGTGCCATAGGTCTTCATTTGGCAAACGAATACTATTGCACACAATGTCAGCATCAGGTACCAATCCATAGCAGTTATCCAGAGTGCAAAATCCGCTTATGAGTTTCTTTCCAAACTTATTCAAAACGAGGCATTTTCCTTTTGAGAATAGCACCATGAGGTCTTGATCACAGATTTGATTAATGCTCAACAAGTTCATTCTCAGACCTTCTACATACAATACATTTATAATGTTTGGCAGTCCAGGTAGAGAGATGATTTCCTTATTTTTTATTTGTGATTTGCTTCTATCACCGAAAGTGACATTTCCACCTTTCTTGGACTCGAAAACCTAAAAAAGAGAACGGTCTCCAGTCATGTGTCTCGAGCATCCACTATCAAGGTACCATAAACATGTGTCCATTACTTTAAATGCTAACTTCATCATAAAGCACACTTCGTGCTTGCTTGACAAATCAGTAGGAATGGTTTTCTTTCTCATTTGCCATTTATGAGCAAAACCTTTAATTTTCACCATTCTCAGATGAACTCCTTTGCACATATTCATTTTGAGATAGTCTAGTCTCTTCTTTGTCACACCAAGACCTTTTTCAACAATCATCAAGATAGCTTTCAAATAACTTTTAGACTTACATTTTATGAAATACTCAATCAAATAGAGATTAGAAAAGCAAAATGTATTTGAAATAAAAGATCTTTTCATGCTGCTTGTAGCCATGACAACAGGGGTCAATGGATCACACAACAAAGATTAAAACCTAATCAGAGTGTGTCCGCCTGATACGTCTTGTTAGGTTAAAATGAATTGACCCCTTGCAAATTAATTAATTACTCAAGTTAATTAATTAGATCCAATTACATGCAACAGCGTGGTAGCACAAACGAATCACCAAATAAACTAAATGCAGCGAAAAATAAATTTGACATAGGTGATTTGTTTACGAATTGGAAAAACTAGCGAGGCAAGACCTCACCAAGTGAATTTAAGGTCACCACTCCCAAGAATCTACTATTATCAATCACAAGCGGTTACAAGTATAAGGAATCTTATCAAACCTTTTAGCCTATCCCGAAATACCAATCTACAATTGAACTTTTACCCTAATACCCAATTGGACTTGTATTGTAGCAGCAATCTTGCCATTCAATGCACAAATCCAAGTACGTGACTAACCAATGATGCACGGATCCCAGTACGTGACTAACTCTAAAAATTTAAAGAGGTTGTTGGCTGCAAAGTTCTCAGTTCATCAACAATGAAGATCAGAAAGCTTCTTGGTCGCAAAACCTTTGGCGTAAAGATGTAGTAGTTTCTACTAAGAGAATAATGAACTAGGGCATTATTTGCATGTGCTCTCTTGCGACGGCCTTTAAAATAAGCCTTATATATGTCTAGGGTTGTAAAAAAAAAAAAATCCTATACAAATACATCAGCATGGACTGAAAATCAGATTTGAAAATTCTGATTTCATAAGTCTCGACAGAAACAGCTTATGTCAAGCTTCAACATTAAATCTCGATAGAACGGATTCTATCAAAACTTCTGTTGAGCTAATGAACAACTCTTCTTTACTTGTTTCTTGGTAAGATCTTCATGGCTTTAACACTTGACTTGAACAACATGTTTCTTGAAGTCTTAAACCCATTCTAGATCTACCCAAATACAAGTAAAATGTATTTTGTCAAAGGATTAGCCAATTACATAGAATATGTCCCTAACACACCACTACCTAAAAGAGAGGTGCCCTTACAAGCACCCAAATCTCTTTTTGAGAGCACCCCTTCCTTTTCAAAAAGAAGCGTTGTCTCTCACAAGAACATTAGAGGCACTTCTTCAACAAAGGAAGCTTTGAAGTTTATTTGCAGTAACGGTGTACCATTCCAACAAGTGGTGGTTGCTGACATTGATCTCATATAAAAGGGACCTAGAGGATCTACTACTTCAACTTGTGTTAATGTCAAGCCCACCGTTTCGGGCAAGGAGATCCTCCTGCTTCTACAATAAAAAAATAATAAAATGCCTCCCAAGCTATTGTAACTAATACGGAATGAGGAAATACTATTTGCAAGTAGGTTATAGGAGTTCTATTCAAGTATAATTTCATTTACTTCAGTCTATCATGTTCCCTTTTTCTTTGTTTAAATGAAATTGTGGAATGTTGGACAGTTATTTTTAGAGTTGTTTGAGTTCAACCTTTTACTAAAAGTTGCTATGATAAGGAGTGTTGTTATAGATAGTATTTGTTCTGTTACTATAGCTGGGAAATTTCAGAAAAAAAAACTGTTATTAAACTCTTTTTAATTTTTTTTATCTTCATTAAATAAATGCTTATGTTCATGATATGGTAACATTCAATTCATCTGCATGCATGTTTTTAACGCCAACATAATATATTCAAATTTAGAAATATATGGGTTTAAAAGATATCTTTTATATATATATATATATATATATATATATTCTTAACGTGTATTTTTCTATTAAGGGAGATTAAAACTAGTCAACTAATCATGTAGACATGCAGTCAAGAGAATCCAATGGTCAAGATCAATTGGGGCATGGCTTTTGAAGCATTAAAGAAGTAAAAAAATGTACTGGAATTAAAAAGGGATGAAAAATATTCGTTCAACCCAAAATTGGAAAAATCCTGATATGGATACATTTTGCACAGTTTTAGTATTTTTGTCATAACTTGTTACACAAATGCCCAAGAGTAGAAAAACTTCAACTTTTTAGTTTAACACAAATTAAAAAAAAAATGTTTTGGAGGCCAAAAGTGGGATGGAAGTTGACAACGGATACAATTCCAAATATCATGAATTTTACATCCTAAATTTGTGGGATTTTCTCTTTTTCTTTTAGAGGAGGCTGACGCAATAGAGGAGGAAAAGCCCTAAACCTTTTTTATTATCCTTTTTCTTCTTCTTTTAGAGGTTTAGCATTGTTTTGATTGATTTCTTTTGCATAACTATGTGTGGCTAAATCTCTAGCTAGGGTTAGAGGTGAAACCTAATATTTTTAACATGCGTTCTTGGGATTATCTATGTGCTTTCGATGGATTGATGATTGAATTTAATTTACTATTTGGAATAATTGCATGTTGACAAGTTCTTAAGATTTAATATGATATATATATATATATATATATATATATATATATATATATATATATATATATATATATATATATATCGAATGCTTCAACTCTTTGATTCGTTGTGATCATGGTCAAGTCAAAAGTCAAGTAAAGATCTTGACTAAGAAAATCTATATCATAGAGGGCTCTAGCGTCTGAGGAAATGTTGATCTAGACGGCCTGACCGATTTCCCCAGGCCATTATGCCTCCCAAGTTCAAGGCACCTGAGTTCGTCAAGTATGATGGCACTAGAGACCCTTACGACCATCTGCACATGTTCTATAGGAATATGGCACCTTATGGAGACAATCATCCTTTGTTCTACCAAATTTTCCCTGCTTGATTGGCCCTGCAACTACATGGTATGTGAGATTGGAAAAGACCTCCATCTGGAGAGAGATGGCCAGTGCATTCTTGGAGTATTACTGGTTCAATACTAAGATGGCTCCCGATTGCATAGCTCTTCAGAGGACAGAAAAGAAGAGTGGGGAACCTTTCAAGTAGGCCCAAGGGAGGCGTGAACTAGCCACACAAGTTCTTCCTGCCATGATGGAAGACAAAATGATTAAGTGGTTTATTGATAACTTTAAGCCTCCTTACTACGAGAAGATGATTAGTGCCCAAGTCACTCACTTCGCAAGCCTGATTCCTATTGGGGAGCATATTGATGAGGGTATTAGGAGCAAGAAAATAGTTGATCCTGAGGCTCGAAATTCTATGATAGAACAGAAGGTGAAAAAGACAATTGGCCGAGAAGGGAAGGCATATGATTGACAAACTAAAGGACCAAGAGGTGTTGTTTCTACTTATATAGCCCCAAATGCCCGGCCTTATCAGCAACAGGTATAGCCAGCCTAAGCACCTTATCGAACATTCAATCCGAGGGAAAGGCCTGATCAACCTTAATATCCCAAGGCAAAGCCACGGAAATTCTCTCCATTACCCATGCCCATGGCAAAGCTTTATGCCTATCTATTGGAGAAAAAGGTAGTGACTGCAATATTCGTGAAACCCAAAGACGGTTCTCCTCTGCCCAGTTTTAACCCATCCAAGAAATGTAAGCACCATTTTGGGGACGAAAGGCACACCTTGGAAGAACACATACATTTGAGACACCAAATCCAAGATCTCATCGACAACAAGTTAGTAAAGTTCGACAACACAACCGGGCAGAATGTCATTACTAATCCCTTGCCTCCTCATTCGGAAGGGAATGTGAATGCTATCTCTATAGTGGAGGAAAGGATCCCACATTTCTCATCCCCCTCATTCTCTTAGAAGCCATGTTGCAGGCTCTAGCTTGAGAAAGTCACATTGTTCTGGGAAACATAGGAGCCCCCAGTTTTGACTGGGAAGTCTACTCATTCTGTGATGGTGGGGACAAGCATACCCTATTCAATTGTAGAGTGCTCAGGGCACAAGTTCAAAGTTTAGCTGACTTTGGAATTATTTGGATCGAAAGAGAATTCATGCAAAGGAATGATTGCATGGTAGCCATCCTATACCCTCTAAGTACCCAAGCAAGAACTAGACACAGCGCTAGAACAATAGGATTAAGGAAAGACTGGGATGAGTACTTACAAAAGTGCCTTTGTAAGGTTCCTCCAGGCTTGAGGACGCCAACTTTTCCAACTTTGGTCATTATCAAAGAGATTATAGAATCATATATGGATTTAGGAGTGCTAGCTCCAAAGAAGGAACGTTCCTTATCAGCCATTAAGGGTTTTGCTCCTTGATCTTGTCTTTGCCTGGGATCAAAGAGCCAGCTCCAAGATTTGTTTAGAAAGGAACCCCTGCTATCCCTGCCCTATGGAAGTACGATGTGACTTTGATCTTCACCTAAACTGGAAAGGAAGAGGTTTGCTCTAATATCTCTTCAGGTCTAGCCAGGCTTACTAGGAGTGGTCGATGTTATACTTTTGAGGAACTAGAAAAAAATGAGGAAAGAGATTGGCAAGAGCACAGCCGAGCCAGTTAGGAATAGGGTCACCACTAAAGAAGCCGAGGAATTCTTAAAAACCATTTGAAAGGCCGATTATAGTGTGATTCAGTAGTTGAACAAATCTCCAACTTAGATTTCTATTTTAGCCCTGCTGCTATCTTCAAAGATCCATCATAAAGCTTTATTGAATCTATTGAAGGAAATACATGTTCCTACCGGTATAACAGACTCCTTCTTCGAGGGTATGGTATCATTGATGTTGGCCACCAACCATGTCTCATTTTCAAATGATGAGTTGCCTCCAAAAGGAAGAGATCATACCTTGGCCACGCATATCATGGTCAAATGTGAAGACATGATCGTCGCAAGGGTATTAATCGACAATGGATTAGACCTGAATATCTGCCCAATGGCTACTCTTAAGCACCTGAAAGTGGATATGTCTCTTACTAATCCTATCACCATGATAATTAGAGCCTTTGACGGCACGTGTCACGAAGTTCAGGGCGAGATCGTGCTAGTGATAGAGATCGGTCCAAGATCCTTCATGGCCAACTTCCAATTGATTAAAGGGAACTTTTCATACAATATGCTTTTAGGGAGGCCCTAGTTGCATACAGCAGGTGCAGTCGCATCTACCTTTATCGGAGACCTAAGTTCAACTCTGAGAATCAGTTGATCACTATTATGGCTGAAGAGCCCATGACTATCTTCCATGAGACATCTATCCCCTACATCAATGACAATGCTTTTCTAGAAGTGTCTTTCCATAGTTTCGAGCTAGTTTCCATGATTCATAATGCTTCAAAGCCTGATTCCAACCAGCCCACAGTAGTTTTGATGGCCGTAAAGGAGATGCTCAAGTTTGGGTGCCAATTGGGCCAAAGCCTCAGAGCCATAGGACGTAGGAGCCCTACTCTCATTGAGCTCTCAGATAACAAAGGAAGATTTGGTTTAGGGTACGAACCCACTCATGAATAACTCTTTCAAGCTTCCAGAGGAAAGAAGAGAAAGTGTGTCACTTTAAGGATTCCTATTCCTCATATCAGAACCACTTTTTTGACTCTAGCCGAGGTCATTATGCTAGAACCTTTCAAGGAATTGGAAGACGAAGAGCCTGATCTAGCTTGCATTATTCGACACTGTCCTGAAGAGTTCTCCGTGAATGCTATCACAACTTCCGAAGATGATCCGACTTCTACTATCTGACCAGGGATGCCAGGTGAGACGGCAGGCCTTTGGACCATTGATCCTTGCTTTGTGGCTACACTAACTGAGTAAGGAGTATTCCATCATCAAGTGATTGGGCCTCTCGAGCACTCGAAAGGGTTGGAATAGCACATTTAGTTTGTTTTGTGTGCTTATGTCATTTCCTACTTTATTTGTATTTCCTGTTCATTTCCCAAGTTTGTTTTCCCAGAAACAACAAAAAAGAGCATTTCCCTTTTATCATTATCAGGTATGAACTTTGTTTTCCCCTACCCCTAATCCATTAATGAAATATTCAATGTATTATTCAGAAAAATTCTTGCCTCTCTATTTATTTGCTCTTCTATGAATATGTGTGCAAATTATCTTATGTTTCTCTGTATATGTTCCGCTCTATAAGATCTGTTTAGATTCCCAAGCCCTTTGCCATAACGAGGGTGTGGATGATGTGAATGGGACAATAGAGTTGGATCATGATGTTGAAGGATTGGAAGAGGTCCCGAACTTACCTCGAGACATCTTAGAAGCTCTAAATAGATAGAGTGAAGGGTCCAAGCCCAATATAACAGAGACAAAGGTTATAAACCTAGCTGGTCCAGATCGGGGTAAACTTTCCCAAGGACATGAAAGATGAGCTCATAGCTCTATTGAAGGAATTCAAGGAAATCTTTACTTGGTCCTATCAAGATATGCCAGGACAGGATACCGAGATCATTGTCCACAGGATTCCACTTAAACCTGAATGCCCTCTAGTGCAGCAGGCTCTCCGAAGAATGAAGTCAGAGGTTGCGAGCATTGTTCCCGTGCCAAAGAAAGATGGGAAAGTATGCATGTGCGTCAATTATAGAGATTTGAATCAGGCCAACCCAAAGGATAACTTTCCCCTGCCACGCATCGATACCCTGATTGATAACACCACGACCAACATGTTCTTCTGCTTTATGGACGAGTTCTCAGGTTATAATTAGATCAAGATGGCTAAAGAGGATAAAGCCAAGACAACGTTCACCACCCATTGGGGAACTTACACCTACGATGTCATGCCATTCGGTTTAAAGAATGATGGGGTGACCTACTAGCGAGCTATGGTAACCTTGTTCCATGATATGATGCGTAAGGAGGTCGAAGTATATGTGGATACAATTGCCAAGCCACACATAGTGATCATTTGATAGATTTGAGAAAGCTATTCAAGTGTCTCGTCAAGTACAGGTTGAGGCTTAACCCTAACAAGTGCGTCTTTAGAGCCAATTTAAGGAAATTGCTCAGCCTCATGTCGGCCAAAGAGGAATTGAACTAGACCCAGCAAAAGTCTAGGCCATCAGGGACATGCCTACACCAAAAACCGAGAAACAAGTTTGAAGCTTCTTAGGAAGGATCAATCACATAGCTCGCTTAATAGCGTAGTTGACAGCCATGTGCGATCCCTTGTCCAAGATTTTGAAGAAGGATACAAAGATAGAACTTATAGATGAGTTTCAAGCGGCCTTTGACAGAATTAAGTAGTACTTGTTGAACCCTCCTATTCTGGTTCCCTCGACGCTGGGACATCCATTGATTCTCTACCTAGCAGTGTAAAGGACATCCATGGGTTGCATGTTAGGCTAGCTAAATGAACCCGACCAAAAAGAGAAGGCGATTTACTACTTGAGTAAGAAGTTCACCAATTATGAGATCAATTACATCGCCATTACAAAGACATGTTACGCCCTAGCATGGACCTTACATAATATTGAGGCAGTACATGCTCTACTTCACCACAATGGTTGATTTCCCACGTGGACCTTATCAAGTACATCTCTGAAAAGCTTGCCCTCATAGGGAAGATCTTTCATTGGTAGATTTTGCTAGCAAAGTTCGATATTGTGTTTGTGGTATGAAAGGCCATCAAGGGCCAAGCCATAGTCGATTACCTAGCGAACCTACTATTGAACAATTCAGATTTCTCAGAATCTCTCTTCTGAAATGAGGATGTTTTAGCGATAGAGCCAAAGCCCAGTAATGCAGAACCATGGCGTTGGAAACTTTGTTTCGATGAGGCTACCAATACCACTGGAAATAGAGTGGAAGCAGTTCTAGTATCCCTGAAGGGCCAGCAAATCCCTATTTCAGTCAAGCTGAATTTTAATTGCATGAACAATGTCACAGAGTATGAGGCGTGCATAGTAGGCTTACAAGTCGCCTTGGAGTTTGGCGTATACAATTAAGCATCTTTGGAGATTCCCTGTTAATCTTCTCCCAAATAGAGGGAAAGTGGCAAGCCCGAGACACCAAGTTGATTTTGTATTAGAAGTGTGTCAGCTGCCTAATCCCAAAGTTCCAGAACTTTACCTTTGCTTATTTGCCTTAAGCACACAATCAGTTTGCAGATGCTTTAGCCATCTTGGCCAGCATGGATAGTTAGCAGAAGGAGATGAGATGCGACAATTGTGCATAGGGGTTTATGGCATGCTAGTCTACTGCATGAATATCAAAGAATGCATGAACATCGAACCATGATATCAAGGCTTATATCAAAGATGGTGAATACCCACTTGGAGCCATAAACAGTGAGAGGAACTTCATTCGGCGCATGGCTTGCCAATTTTTCTTGAGTGGGGAAGTTTTGTACAAAAGAAACCATGACACAACTTTGCTTCAATGAATAGATGCCCTAAAGGCTAACCATTTGATGGAAGAGATGCATGAGGGCCTGTTTGGAGCCCATGCCAGCGGACCCTTATTGGCCCGAAAAGTTATGAGAGCCAGCTACCATTGTCTCACCATGGAAAGCGATTGCATTAAGCATGTGAGGATGTGCCACCGTTGCCAAGTCTATCAGAATAGAAATAACGTTTTTCCCTAACCCATGCACTTTCTAGCAATGCCATGACCTTTTTCAACCTAGAGAATGGATGTCATTGGACTTGTGATTTCAAAAGCTTCAAATAGGCATGAGTATATCTTGGTGGCCATCGATTACTTCACCAAGTGGGTGGAAGCCGCTTCTTACAAAAGTGTCACCCAAACTGTTATGGCCTAATTCTTGAAATAGAACATCATTTGCCGCAATGTTATATCAGGAGAGCTCATTACAAATAATGGAAAGAATCTGAATGGGAAAATGATCGAGTAACTTTGCTGACAGTTCAAGATCGAACACCGAAATTTGGTTCCCTTTTGCCCTCAGATGAATGGCATGGTGGAAGCAGCCAACAAAAACATAAAGAAGATCTTAGTGAAAATGAAAAACACTTATAAGGATTGGCAGGAGTTCTTGCCATTTTCCTTGTGTGCCTATCGCACTTCTATTCGTACTTGCATGGGTGCAACCTCATATTCCTTGGTCTATGGCATGGAAGTCGTCCCCCTCCCCCCCTCCCCCCCCCCCCACGCAGAGGTAGAGGTCCAATCTCTCATAATCTTATCACAGATAGAGCTATTAGAAGCTAAATGGGTTCGTTCCCAATATGAGCAATTAAACATGATAGAAGAGAAGTGCAAGACTGCAATGTGCCATGGACAGTCGTACCTGCACCACGTCAAGCAAGCATGTAACAAGAAAGCTAGACCTAGAGTCTTTGAAGAAGGCGACCTAGTCTTGAAAAAGTGCAACCAAAATATGCCTGATCATAGAGGAAAGTTTGCCCTAACGTACGAGGGCCTATATGTGGTAAAGAAGGCCTTCTCTAGAGGAGCCTTGATCCTAGCCAACATGGATGGGCATGACTTCAATATGCCTACCAATTTTGATGCTGTCATACAATACTTTGCATGATAGAGCCTCTAAGTGCAACCTCTTTTTTCTACATTCCTATGTAAACAAAAAGCAAAAAAAAAACAAAAACAAAAACAAAAATATGAAGAGTTAGATTGAAAACTCGAAAGGGCGGTCTATGTAAAATAAGAGAAAAAGCAAGAGTGTGAGGGAGCCTTCTAGATTGAAAACCCAAATGTGCGGTCTAGGCAAAAATTAAGGCAATAAAAAATGTTAGTTGAAGTACGTAATGACCTGACCCAGTCACAATTTAGTAGAAAAATTAGTCAGTTTAATCTGCTTGGGTTTATAATCAAGATCAAGGAAAGAAAGCATGCACCTTTTTGGGTTACTCTATGTTTGCAACACGCATGGCCCATTGTGGTTTTGTTTAGATATTTTATGGGAATGGGAAAGATCTGTCTACAACAGGATGTATCCTTTGGAACCTAAGATATTGATATGCATAGACTTAGATTTACCGTTTAATTTGTATGATCTTGCATTTTCAAAACATTTGCGCTCATATTCATTAAACATGTTTGTTTTGTGCCTTTCTAATACTTTCATGAATTCATCATTATGCATCCAAACACAAATCCAATAAACATGAATATCTCCTGATAATCAATATATGCGTAAATATCTTTGTTCCCACCTTCTTTCCATTTTAAGCATGCCTCACAAACTAGACTGTGCTTTAAAAATCCGAAAGTGGAAGGTCGTACACAATTGCCTAGCAATTTACAACGAACCTTTCCATACATGGTGGAATACTAACTACATAGCTCATGTGCAGAAATGAAAAGAAATAAAAAAGACTCTGTCAAGTCAAACATGGCTCAAAGGGTCTAACACCGCCCTGCATAGCACCCCAAAGCAGGTGAGAAGAATCGGATCATTCAAGGAATGGGTACGAAGCAACCCTATAGCATCAAAGCCTAGATCTTTGGCAATCGTACTAAGTTGGCCATATGAATGTCGAAGACAAACCAGCTATCTCTCCATACTAGGACTCGAGGTGCAACCCTGCCTCTTTATATCAAGAAAAACTTGTAATGTGCTAATCTCAGCAGTAGCAATTCTTAATGCCTCCTCCTTTTTGTCTACCATTGCCTGGAGATGATGAAATGCCAACTGCGGCTCACTAGTCTCATTAGCTGACCTATACTCAAGACTCAAAGTAGAGTAAATGTAGGACCTAGCTTGCATTAGCCTTATGGCTAAATCATTAGCCCTGCTACTCGCCTCGGCACAACTAGCCTCTATCGTGGCCCTTTTCTTATCTCTCGTCTAGCCCAAGATAGTAAATCTCTAAGTAAGATTTACCAGTTCACTCTCCAAGCTAGTGACTCAAGATCTCAACTGAGTCAACTCAACCTCCATGGTTGAAAGGACCTGATCCCTCTGCGCGAGCTCTGCTTGAAGTATGGTGAGCTCAGCCTCGTATGTCCTCCCCATCTCATCAAAGTCCTTCATGGTGGCATCAAGAATCTCCTTGCAGCAATCCTGCTCTCTAATAGCCTCTGTCAGGCAGTCTCTCAAGTCCCTAAGGGTACTCTCAACTCTGATCTCAAACTCCAGTGTATACTTCCTCAATATATCAGCCAGAAGGTGATAGTCAAGTGGATCCGAAACCGATAGATCGATGATGAAACACAAATCCCTGGTAGCTCTCCATTTTCTAAACTCAGCGGTAGACTACTCATAATCATCCCTTGGACAGATGAGGTAATTAATAGTCGACCTGCGCTCCTTCCAGAAATAAGAAGCGTGATCCATGATGACTGTGTCAATATCTTGGAGACCATACTCATAAGTGAAGATAGAAAGATCACTGAGTTGAGGAATATGCTGGGTACCCCTAAATTGTCTTATGGCCATACTCGGATAATACCCTATACAGCCATAGATGCCCACCAAAGGGAGGCTAAGTAAACCAACACAGTCGGTCCAACCTTGCCACCTAGTGACTCCCCACTTTACTCTCCATACCCAGTCAATGGGACCCAAGCCAAACAAATACCTCAACCAAGCAGCAGTATCCCTAGTAAAAGTAAGATCAAAGGCCACAGTGATCTTAACTCTATTCTTCCTCAAGAACCCCACAGGTAGTGCCCTAGATATCGCACTTAGATGACTATAGAACCAAAGCTACAACAAATGCACACAACAACCAAGCCTACCATTACCCATCTCATGGCGTAGAGAAAGAGATCAAATAGTCTCAGAGAGAAGAGAGGGAATAAAGGAAGTGTTATAAGGCAGAGTACTCACTAGGGGTAGAATTGTAAAGATGATAGAACTTGACTGCGAAGGGAATAACACTAAGCCAAAGAAGGCCACCATGAAGGTCTGGTGCCTGAAGAAGGTCCAATGCTCCTATAAGTCCACAAAGTCCCCTCGGTAAGCAATAGGGCACTCAGCTTGACCAAACCAACAGATTAAAAAATCCCAGGGGATGACACCTCCCAAACCACTCCCGTATCGGGTTAAAACATCCACTACTGGAATTTTCAGGCCTAACCACTCTGCCAATCGCTTACAAGAGCGAAATTGAGTCATTAATCGATAAAACTGACTGATAAGGGTAGGAAGAGAAAGAAAGCGATCATACTCCTCCAAAGTAGAGACCAATTCCACATCCCCAATGGTGATGCACCTCAAAGCAGGATCCCAACAAGTAACTATGGCCTCTAGTATGTGCCAATCTAGAGGACTGTGAAATAGTGATGTGGCATCTCCAAGGAACTGCTTGATGTATGCCCAATCCTTGGAAGAGAATGAAGTCCACCATCACTTAAGCTCCCTCTCATGAAAATTCTGCCTCTCAGGCTCCTCAATTCTGTCATAAGACGTGAACCTAAGAGCATCAATGCTTAAATCTAAAAGAACGTAGTGTTTTGATGTTGATTCGTGCAAGAAAGTGTAAGAAAATGGTGTTTCTAAGTGTTTTCCGTGAAGAAAATGGCTAGGAGAAGACCCAGAATATGGGAGGTCTAGGAGGAGCTGAGACCTTTATGCATAGATTTCGAGGCTAGTGCACCTTTAGTGGCCACTATCTTCAAGCAGTGCACAAGAAGTGGCCGCGGGGCCTCAGGACATGTGCTAGGGCTTTTTAAGCCCTCCAGCTCAGCCATAAATGATTCTGACCATTAGATTTGAAAAATGAGAAGTTTCGAACAACTTCGAAGCAAAGAATCCCTCAGTTTTCACAGTAATAGTGGTACATGAGCATTTCAGCAGCAAACTAGTTTGTTTAAGGATTTTTTGGACTTATCGAGACTGCATAAAGCCTACACTTGGGCAGTTTATTTTTGCGCATCTCGTCCACCATTTCGGAATATCTTGAACCTCATTATTAAAGCCCGATTCACTCGGTTTATGGGTCGGTTCAGCCCCCGTCATCAAGACATGTAATAGGACAGTGCCAAGGTTGTTCCCAATCATTAATAGCAATCTGTCCAGCGTGGTATGAAGATCGCAATGATTAGCTCCTACATGGAGCCCTTTTCAAAGCACCAATTAGTTTGATTGATAGTCGGGTCAGTCAATACATTTCGCCACATGGTGAGTCTGAGAAAACCCCGCTTGGGGAAGTCCATGTTCATAGTCAAGGTTGTCAAGAAACCCATATTGTCCAATGCGATCCTAATCCTGCTTCAAGTCAATTGATCAGTTTAGAACCACGCAAAATCTTCACTTGGGCAATTTATTTTGCATGGTTCGGTCCATTTTGACAAATCAATATGCACAAGATCAATACTTTGAGTACAATAACGGGTCCATCCTACCGAGAACATTTTCTCTCATGTAAAAACGACATAAAACCTACACTGAGACAATTTTATTTTATGTGGTCTCTCCCCTTTCCATATTACTCAACAAGTCAATCAATGTTAGATTTTATCACAAAGCATGTGAAAATATGGTACGATGCAAATGAAACAATGTGTGAGTAAAAATAGTGGTGCAACAAGCTGATAAGTGCTAAAATGTTGTTGACATACATATATCTGAGCCTACCAAGAGGCAACATCCATACATACCTCTGAGCCTACCAAGAGGCGATATCAATAAACATACATTTGAGCCTACCAATAGGCAATATCAAGAAACATACATTTGAGCCTACTAAGAGGTGATACCAAGAAACATACATCTGAGCCTACCAAGAGGCAATATTCATACATACATCTAAGCCTACCAAGAGGTGATATCAACATACATCTAGAAGCCTACCAAGTGGCAATATCAAAATACACTCTAGGCCCATGATGGGGCAATCATACATACATGTCTAGAAGCCTACCAAGAGGCAATTTCGAAATGCAGTCCAAATCCACAATGGGGCAATCATACGTACATGCTAGAAGCCTGCCAAGAGGCAATATCAAAATACAGCCCAGGCCCACAATGGGGCAATCATACATACATGTCCAGAAGCCTAACAAGAGGCAATATCAAGATAAGTCAAGGCCCACTATGGGGCAATATAAAACATACATGCCTAGCCCACCATAGGGTAATGTCAAAAATAGTACAAGGAAATGAATACATGCCCATGCAAGGGCTACATCATCATAAATATACAAAAAACAGTGGCTAATCTACGGAGAATCATCATCTCTAACAATGTCATTAGCAAAGTGCCCAGCACTACCGTCGTCGGCACCATCACTAGCAGTTGGACTAGAAAAAAGGCCAACTCGCCCAGTTGAAGATCCTGGGACCCATCCTGGAGTTTGAAAAGAAGCTTGCCCCAGTGCAGGGCCCTGTGCCCAATTTGAAACAGGAGCCAAATCCCCATCCACTGACAAGACCTAGAGGAACTAGCCTGTACTCAGTCTCATGTCTCCTAATGGAAGGATCCTTGCCTGGAATATAGGGTGCCAAGGGTACAGACATCTTATGTTCCTTCATCTCGCCGATTCGGATGCCAATGTACCCCTAGAGCAAGCTACCTCAGCAATATGTTGGCTTCTCTCTCTCTCTCTCTCTCTCTCTCTCTCTCTCTCTCTCTCTCTCTCTCTCTCTCTCTCTTTCCATAGCAACGGCCTAATTCTCTCACTCTTTCTATCGTAGCTCCCTCTCTCGAGCCAATGATCTAGGAATCTCCTCTTACATGTACCCTTCCTTGGCGACAGTAGCACCCTCAAAATCTTGCACATGAGCCTGTAGTGCCTCTATATGTGATCCTAAACAGGCCTTTGAAGCCCTTCGAGCATATGTAATTCCCCCAAGCACTATGCCCCCACTCACAGGGCAGTCATCAATGCTAGGCCTAGTCGAAGACACCAAAAACCAAGTAGCATAATCAGTTTCCTTTGTGAAGAAGCCCTCGAAGGAACTTGTAGCATAAGCGGGGTTGTCCATTATCACCTCAGGACAAGATATCTCAAGAGGTGGATTTTAGGCACTTTGAAGGTCGACATGACTTAATGGAAGGCCCTCTTAGGCAAAAAGAACTCCCAATTAGTCAGAGCCCAAAACCAATGCTAAGTGTCCGACTAAGCAATAGCGAGAGTGACACCGACTCTGCGAACAACCCTCCATCATATGGAGTGTTATGTACTCACCCCAAGTGATGCAATCAAGCGCGACACTGATAATAATCTGCTGTGTCAAAACAAATTTGGAAATACCACAAAGGGACCAAGTATATGCCCTAGGATACATCATTATGGAAAGGCCAGCATACTGTGGTCGCATGGCTAGGATGTACTCATATGCCCACCAAGTTAAAGTTTGCCAACAACCCTTAAGGCTCCTGAAGCCTTGACACGATGCCTGCCTCAGATAGGCAATGAAAAATCTAAGAAAGGAACCCCCAATCATAGGCCCTTAGGACGTGCACCACTCTTATGGCTCCTAGCAGCCTACAAGTCAACACTTACCGGTTGTGGCCTAGTAGGAAACTACCAATGAAGTAAAAGAAGAACCACTTGATAACGACATCTTCCAACTCTATCGTCCAACCTATGTTCCCCTTCAACCCCCGCATATGAATCTAGGGCTCATCAATAGGCCCGAAGAACAATCTAGTCATCCTAGTAAGAGGGTACGGAATGCCTTCACCATCACGAAGCTCACAAACTCGGTCAAGACAGGGTCCCCTCCAAATATAAGGCCTAAGATGGTTGCCCAATTAAGGGGAAGGACTGCATACTCCCCGTAACTTAAGTGAAAAGTGTTAGTCTCAGCATGAAACCATTGCACCAAAGCGTCAGCCAATCCATGCCTTATGGAACAAGGCAGAATGTGAAGAAAGGCCTCAAATCCCTGCTCCATCATGAAGACACAATAGTGCACATCAGTGGAGGCATGAAACAGGTGGAGGGAAAACGAAGACCATGCCCCTCGGTCGCAAACCTTATCAGCACCCTATGCTCAAAATCAAAGAAGAGCTTACTGTCAACACACAAAATATATATTTACCGAACCCACAAACAGAAGGGAAGAAAAACGCGTACCTAACCCTTCCATGCTAGAGCAGAAGGATGCCTCTTCAAATCATGCTACAGATAGGTGTCCTCAATGCTGTCATCAATCTCTCTAGTATAGGCCTCCAATTTGGCTTGGAGAGGTAGAAACCTCAGTTTACAACTCTTGCACCTAGGAGCACTAAGGCCTTGTCCATTTATATCATCAGCCTCGAAGTTGGCATCAACATCAAACACGAGCTCGTTGCCCCCTAGGCCTTCTCCCTCCTCGGTCCGAGGGAACTGTGAAGAACCTCCTCCTGAACCAGTGTGGGACTAAGATGAGGCACTACCTGTCTCCACCGAACATTTGCTCCTAGTGCGATATGCTATATGTATGCCCCTAAGGGGCGCAGTGCCATCACCTCCTCGATCAAAGCGCATTTGAAGGGTCCGTGCAACCTGCTCGATAACTGAAACAATGTCATCATCACTGCTAGATGAGTCTACTCAAGATAGAACAATGGCAAGAGCCTTCCCACGATCTCCACTAGATCTTTCCTGTCAAGACATAACCTACAAAAGCAAGTTCAAATTTGATTAGTAAGCCCAAAACATATGGCAATGCAAATGAATAGGTAAGTACGTCTAACCCTACTACCTAACACACATCATGCATGTTCATTCCAAAAGGTCATGTTTTCTTAGAATATCAAGGTTTTCAAAATACCTCTCTCAGGATTCAAATTCGGAA
This sequence comes from Castanea sativa, assembly GCF_040712315.1. Taxonomy (NCBI): domain Eukaryota; kingdom Viridiplantae; phylum Streptophyta; class Magnoliopsida; order Fagales; family Fagaceae; genus Castanea; species Castanea sativa. The sequence goes on along the minus strand of NC_134015.1, from coordinate 23,874,064 downwards.
ACGATCGTTTAATCCTATCTCTTTTTTATCTCAAAATATCTTGGTTTTCAAAATACCTCTCTCAAGATTTAAATTCGGCAACAATTGTTTAATCCTACCTTTTTTTATCTCAAAATATCAAGGTTTTCAAAATATCTCCCTCAAGATTCAGATTCAGCAGCAACTGTTTAATCCTATTTCTTCTTCGAGAAACAGATTTGACATCGACCGTTTAGTCTCATTAGGATTTAGATTTGGCAATTAGTGTTTAATAGCAAGCTTTCCAAACCTACCCTCACTCAAAATTGCATTTTTATCACATTTTTAGTCTCCCAAATTTTTCCATTTTTATCATGCATAGTTTCTCATGTCTACCTAGCTTTTCTCTTAATTTTCACAATGTTTCATGTGTTTTCATAGCATCCAACATATGCAAGTTCGCTTATGCTACTTAAACATGTGAATAGATATATTTTCCAACATCATCATGGCATAAAGAATAAAAAAAACATATATGCAAAAATACCAAAAAATGAAATAAGTGCTAGCACGCTTTCCTTGTTGCATTGCTACTAATATATCTGTAGGAAAAATAAAGAGAAAGAAAATAAACACTAACCTTAAGTGTAGAACAAAAGATTGAAACTGTAAAATAAAGTTGAAGTTGGACCCACTATAATGCGACTTGCTCCAAAAAACCTTTTAGAAGTGAGAATTCAGAGAAATGAGGTGGAAATGGTCAAAATGAAGCTTTGGGGCCCATTTATAGGCTACCGTATGGCTTGGGTAGCCCGACGCACCTTTAGCGGTCATTGGGTCTACCCAGAGCACCTTTTGTGGCTGCCGGTCAATGTTGATTGAGCCAATGTTGACCGATTGACCTAAAAAAAAAAAAACAGAGTTTGGCCCAACACCAAGGACCAAGTCAAAAGAAATTTTTCTGGACCAATCGCAGCAACTCAACCTTGTCAGGAAAAACCGGTCTTAACCCATCAACAACACAGTTTCCACATGCAATTTTGGGGCCACAAATGCAGAATTACTTTCTTTATCCAACTCCTCTCCTTACCATCGAGATGTCAGATAAAGAAGGGGCAGCTGCAAATACTGTATTTTGTTTGTCCTTGATTTGCATACAGAACTCCAAAAATCTAAAAAATATTAACTTTTCTCGAAGGGGCTGTGAAAACATCTAATTTGATGCGACGCAACCCATTTGGGTGTCGGAGCACTCAAAGTGCCTTTTTCAGGTCAATTTGACCAAAATTCCCCTAGTCAACCCCGGGTTGACTAAAGGTCAAAATTGGTCAAAATCATCTCAAAACAATATTTTTCACGTTTCTACTTCAAACCTGAGCTACTTGGATATTTTCATCAACTTTGACCCAAAGTTAACTTGAAGGCCCCAAAAACCCTAATTTTTATCCAATCATCAAAACGGATTAAGACTAGCATTATTACAAATATTATTGAATTCCTGATCCAACGACTATTCATCGGTCAAAATCAGAGTAAAAACGGTTGAGATATCTTGAAAACCGTGTAAGGCGCATCAGCTCGATTCCTGAGGCCATAACTTTTGATCTGACCATTGGATTTCAAAGTTCTCTATCTTTCCAAAAGCCACACATCTAAATCTTTTAAGGACACTAAGATCAACCTAATCCAAGCCCTAGAAGGCCTTCATCAAGCCATTCCAAGTCGGTGGCTACTAAATGGACGCCAGAGCTGAAGGTCACTTTTCCATTATAAATACCCCTAGACCCCCCTCAAATAATAAAATAATAAATAAATAAATAAAAATTGGGAATTTTTGGAGTTGGGTTTGAGGCAGATTTCTCTCTTTTCTCTACAAATAAATAAATAAATAATTGGGCATTTTTGGAGTTGGGTTCTGGGCAGATTCTCTCTCTTTTCTCTACATTTCTCTCTTAAAAACACATTAAAAAACCTTTGATTCCTCTCTTCTCTCAAAGATCAAGAGGTAGTGTTCTTGCACTCTTTTCCCTCTCCTTGGTCTTAGGACCTTGGATTTGAGGTTTAAAGGGTTTAGATGTAGCTTTTTAGCTACAATCTACACACTTTGCTCTATTTTGCTTTATAAGTTGCTTTATTGTTTTTCCTAGCATCTTCTTGCTTCCTAGCTGTGGATACAAGGGGTCTTTTTTGGAGTTGCCACCTAGGTTTTGCAATGGTCTAGGAATTGTATATATAGCATCCTCTCGACATCTAACAATCAACATGGCATCATTCATCCCAAAACACATTTATCCATAAAGAAATAAAGAGCCAAAACCACACATAATCCTAACCTTCATCTACTCATGGCATCAAGGCATTCATCACATCACAATTTGACATAAAACTGCCGCACCAAAGCCTCCCCAATCCCATGCCTCATGGTGTATGGGGGGATCCTCAAAAAGTCCTTGAACCTCCGCTCTCTCAAGAAATCTCCTTAGCATCAGTAGGTCCCAGGATCAAACAGCCGCTGAAGAAAAGTGGATCAAGCACCCCGACCACAGATCCTGTCGGGCCCCTGTATTCAGTATCAAAGCTATCCGTTCGTACATGCATGTAACAGGAATCTAAATGGCAAGAAAATGAGGACAACATACCTCTCCCTTCCACGCCTGGGAGGAAGGACGATCCTTCAACCCGCGCTGAAGGTGAGTGTCTCTGATACTGCCGTCTACCACTCTAGTATGAGCATCGGCACCGGCAAGCCATGGTGGAAACCTCGGCCCCAAGCTCCACCTCCAAGGGCCCAAGTCCAAGTGAACCTCGTCTCTACACAGATCGTCTAAATCGATAGCGAGAAACTCAGCTCGCATCTCTCCTTCGGAGGTCCCTCTCCCTCTGGGCGGTATGCGACTTGAGGAAGCCCCGCTAGAAATAGTGCGTGCCTCAGATGACGCACTAGTTGTCCCAATGGAACCCCGTCTCCTGGAATAGGTCTCCATAGGAATGCCACTAGTGGGTTTGGTATTGTCACCCCCGCGGCCAAAATGGCTCTGCAAAACTCGAGCTGCCCGTTCGCCAACCGAAGCGGTCTAGTCATCAGAAGAAGAGTCCCGTAGGACGCAACATAGACGGGGGCCTTCCCTCGATCCCCTTCGATTCTAGTCCTCTGAGACATAATCTACAAAACAACCAGGAATTTAAGCACAAGTGGTAAGCCCATGAAACAAATGGCAATATAGATGAACTAACACTTTTTCCTACACATGTTATGCAAGCCCATGCAAGTAGATTCTTAGAAGCATTCTACAATGGGTAAGCCGGTATCCGTGCCCTGGACTCACACTCTACAGTGGGTAAGCCGACGGCTACACCCCGGACTCACGTCCTACAGTGGGTAAACTGGTGGCCTCACCTAAGACTCACATTCACTCAAGTTTTCAAGTTCCCGATCTATAGTGGGTAAACCAACGGCCGCGCCCCAGACTCACATTCTATAGTGGGTAAATTAGCGACTGCATCTCGGACTCACACTCTACAGTGGGTAAGCCGGCAGCCATGCCCCAAACTCACATTCTACAGTGGGTAAGCTAGCAGCCGCGCTTTGGACTCACATCCTATAGTGGGTAAGCTAGTGACTGCATCTTAGACTCACATTCTACAGTGGGTAAGCCAGCAGCCGCACCTTGGACTCACATTCTATAGTGGGTAAAGCAGTAGCAGCGCTCTAGACTCACATCCTATAGTGGGTAAGTTAGTGACCACGTCCTAGACTCACATTCTACAGTGGGTAAGCCGGCAACTGCGCCCTAGATGCACATCCTACAGTGGGTAAACTAGTAGCCGCACTCTAGACTCACATCCTACAATAGGTAAGCTAGTGACCGCATCCTAGACTCATATTCTACAGTGGGTAAGCCCGCGGCCGCCCCCCGGACTCACATTCTATAGTGGGTAAACCGAGAGCTGCACCTCAGACTTACATTCACTCAAGTTTGCAAGTTCCTGATCTACAGTAGGTAAACAAGTGATCGTATCCTAGGCTCACATTCACTCAAGTTCCTGATCTACAGTGGATAAGCCGACGGCCTCACCCCGGACTCACATTCTATAGTAGGTAAGCCAGTAGCTGCACTCTGGACTCACATCCTATAGTAGGTAAGCTAGTGACCGCGTCCTAGACTCACATTCTACAAGGGTAAACTTACAACCGCACCTCAGACTCACATTCACTCAAGTTTTCAAGTTCCTAATCTATAGTGGGTAAACCAGTAGCCGCACCTTGGACTCACATTCAATCAAGTTTCAAGTTCTTGATCTACAGTGGGTAAAACAGCGATCACATCTTGGGCTCACATCCTATGGTGGGTAAACTAGCGGCCGCACCACAGACTCACATTCACTTAAATTTTCAAGTTCCCGATCTACAGTGGGTAAACTATGGCCGTGCCTCAGACTCACATTCACTCAAAAGATTTCAAGATTTTCGATTTATAGTGAGTAAACTAGCAGCCACGCCCTAGGCTCACATTTCCACTATCCCTGTCTACTAGGTAAGTCCCCTTACCCATATCCTGCATTTTATTTTCAATATTTAAATTCCCACATATTTACACACCCATATATCACAGACAAAAAGGGAAAAAATATATATACATATACATATGCATATTCCTAAGAGAGCATCGCATAAATCATGGCAAGAAAAAATATATATGCCCATAAAATCCCAAAAATAAAATAAACACTAGCATGCTTTCCTAGTTGCATTGCTACTAACATCTTGCAGGAAAAAAAACCTTTTCCTCTCCCAAAGATCAGAGGCAAGTCCGGGAAATTTTTCAGAAGCAGTTGTAGCGATTTGGTCCAGTCAAGTAAAAATTTGGTCTTGATTCGTGAGTAGTCTCCACACGCAAATTTGGGGGCAAAAAATTCAAAATCATGTTCTTTATTTGACACCTCTCACTGCACTCGAGATGTAAGATAAAGAAAGGGGCAGCTATTGATACCGTATTTTGTCTGCCCTTGATTTGCATGTCGGACCCCGAAAATTCAAAAATATTATTTTCTCTCCATGGGGCTGCAAGAATATCCTGAATGACGTGGCGCAACCTATTTGGACACCGAAGCGCTTGAAGTGCCTTTTTTCAACTCAAATGACCAAAACGCCCCTGGTCAGCCCTAGGTTGACCAAAGGTCAAATGAGGTCAAAATCCTTACAAAACAACATTTTTCATAGTTTTACATCAAATCCAAGCTTCTCGGAGATTTTTGGCCACTTTGACCAAGTTTGACCCAGAGTTGACCCTAGGTGGGCCCAAAAACTCTAATTTTGATCTGGCCATCAGAACGGGTTGAAACCAACACCATTGAAAAGATTATCCAATTCTCATTCCAACAACTATTCATGAGTCAAAATCGGAGTTAGAACGGCCAAGATATCATGAAAGCCGGGATAGCACACCGATCGATGCACCACTAACTTCCAAGAGCCATAACTTTTAATCCGACTGTTGGATTTTCAAGTTCCATACCTTTTCGGAAATAGGAAGTCAAAATCTTTCCATGGATCTCAAGATCAACCCAATCTAGGGCTGTTTCAAGGTGGCAGCCCTTGAAAGGCCATCGCCTCGAAATTCGCGTTGGGGCTATAAAAATCCCCAAGCGCCGTTCAGACGAAGGAGAAGTATTTTTTTTTCCTGAGTTTTGCTCTCTACCTCATTTTTCTACACGTTTTTTCCCTCTTCCAAACACAAATAAACACACAAAAACACATCAAAGTCTCTAGATTCTTCTCTCTTCACCAAAAAACAAGGTAGTGCTCTTGCATCCAATCTTCTTTTCCTTGGCTCTGCTCCTAGGGTTTAGGGTTTAAGGGAGTGGATGTAGCTTTTTAGCTACTATCCACACCCCTAACCTTCTAAATCTTTTGCTAGCATGTTTCTTGCTCTTTTTGCCTTAATAACATGATTTATGGCTTTTCCTAGCATGTTCCACTCCGTGCGATGATATGCTTACCATGCTTGTTTGTGCCACTACGCTTGCTTACATGTTCGTGCATGAGTCTTGCTTGTTGGTGTGTCATCCATACTTCAACAAAATGAAGCTATAGACATCCGATCCAGACCTACATTTATCCCCCGTGGACACCACCTTTTGTTTGGCTTTTGCTTGTTTGTCTTCTTTCTTGTTTGTTTGTTTGCTTTCTTACTTGTCTGTTTACCTTTGCTTGTCATGTCTCCCGCCACATGCTATCTTGCTTGCCATATCTATCTTGCTTGTTTGCTTTGTACCCTTTGAGCATTATCTACGCACCTTTTTCCCTTCCATCGCATGTCTACTGGTTTCTTGTCTTTGCCTTTGCATGTACACACATGGAGCAAGGACGCTTAGAGCTAGGGCACGGTCTCCTAGGCGCAAGCAAAAAAGGCACGAATGCAAGCACGTAAAGCTAAACGGCTGTGTTGAGTAGGTTTAGGAGTTTAGCTTATCCCATTTGGTTATGTACTCTTTTTACACCCCTTCTTCCTCCTTCCTTTCTCTCTTGGATGGTTTGTATTAGGTATATCATGTTGTGTACCATTCATCCTCATCTCTAGAGCATGGCGACCCCTGTTTACTTACCTGCATATATATTTTGGGTCATACTCTAGGGATGTAGGCATTTACTTTCCTGCTCTACGTACTTGCATTGTGCATGATGTATGTATATATATACCTACTCACCCCTTCCGGTGTGATTTTTACAGTCCATGTCACCTAAGGCAAGTGATGCCTAATTTCTGCCACGAAAGTAAGGTGACATGTCGCTGAACTTTCACCATGGGAATCTGGTACTTCACCTGAATGCCTTAGAAAAGCATAGATTGGGACCACACCTATTCAAAAGCCAAACCTCAAAGCCCCCATGTATGTTAAGAACTGAAAGCCAATGCTAAAATCATGTTTTTTACTATCAATCTCTGAAAATTAAGGTTTTATCAAAACAAAGGACTATCCTTGGACAAGCATTGTGGAGTGCCTAACACCTTCCTCACACATAACCAAACTTTCGGACTCAAGAATCAAGATTTTTTGCCATCCACATTAAATTAGGAAAAATGACATTTTTCTAAGCATAGGATTGGTAATAAAATCAACTAGAGACAAGTGACCAATCACACCTTAGAAAAACCTAATGATTGGTAGTGACTTCACTCACCTTTGGTAATCACTTAAAACTTGGCCAAGATCCTACCACACCACTAAAGGTAAAAATTTACCCTCCTTCACAAAGAGAGAGAGAGAGAGAGAGAGAGAGAGAGAGAGAGAGAGAGAGAGAGAGAGAGAGAGAGAGAGAGAACACCCAAAGCTCTACATGAACCACGCAAGGACCATTATCGAGAGAGGGGCCTCTAATAGGCCCCGCGAGCATGGGAGCGTCACCACGACGGGAAGTCAAACGAAGACCCGACAGCAGTTTCACCGTCCGCCTGCAACTCGGCATCGATATTTATGTTATCCTGAAAGACAATGTTGTAATAAAGAAGGATAAAGTGTTGATCTATTTTGGCAATATTGTTGATGATCTTTATATTTTAAGTCCTGATAAGCATGAATTATACAATTCTGAATTAGATAATAACTCTCATGTAAAATCATTAAAGAGAAAGTTTCCTTCTACTAATGAAGCATATCTTTGGCACTTGTGTTTGGGTTATATTAATTCAAACAGAATTCAAAGACTAATCAAAGATGGACTCTTAGAGCCATTGGACTTCGATGGATTTCCAATTTGTGAATCTTGTTTGGAGGATAAAATGACCAAAAGACCTCTTAATGCAAAAGGTAGAAGAGCCCAAGAGTTGCTTAAATTAGTTCATACGGATGTATGTAGTCCTATGTCAACCCAAGTAAAAGGAGGTTATGAGTACTTCATCACTTTTACAAATGATTACTCAAGATATGGTTATGTGTACCTAATGAGACGGAAGTTCGAAGCCTTTGAAAAGGTCAAAGAGTTTAGGGTTGAAGTTGAGAATCAATTGGATAAATGCATAAAGGTCATTCGATCTGATCGAGGTGGTGAATACCTTCTTGGGGATTTCATGGATTACTTAACTCAAAATGGGATTGTATCCCAATTGATTGCACCTGGAACTCCCTAACAAAATGGTGTAGCAGAGAGAAGGAACAAGACTCTTTTAGAAATAGTTCGATCCATGATGAGTTACTCAACCTTACCAATTTCCTTTTAGGGATATGCACTAAAAACTGCAATGAACATTTTAAATTTAGTTCCATCAAAATCAATTCCCAACACACCTAAGGAATTGTGGACTAGGCATAAGCCTAGTATGAGATACCTCCACATTTGGGTATGTCTAGCACATGTGTTAAAAGGGAAGTCTGATATGTTGGAAGAAAAATAGAAGTATGCATGTTTTTAGGTATTCAAAGGAAACTAAGGATTATTTATTCTATAATCATAAGGATAACAAAGTTTTTGTTAGCACCAATGCCAAATTTTTGGAGGATGATTATGTGAATAATTTTAATCCTAGAAGTAAAGTTGTTTTGGCTGAAATAGATGAACATGTAATTGAACAACCAATCGATGAAACTAGGAATGATGTGGCTGTATTAAATACACCACAAGATTCTACTCATGAGATGACTAGTACACAGATGCCTCGTCATAATGGGAGGATTATAAGGCCACCTATAAGGTTTATAGGTCTGGAAGAAACTTATGAAGCTATCCCAAAAGAGGCTAAATCTGATCCTTATACTTATAAAGAGGCAATGAAAGATATAGATGCACATCATTGGGTTAAAGCTATGAAATCTAAATTGGATTCTATGTATTCCAATCAAGTATGGGATCTTGTAAAGGCGCCTAACGGCATTAAACTTATTGGTTGCAAATGGGTTTACAAGAGGAAGAGAGGGATAGATGGAAATGTTGAAACCTTTAAAGCAAAGCTAGTGGTGAAAGGGTAAACACAAAAAGAAGGTATTGACTATGAGGAAACTTTTTCGCCAGTAGCCATGCTTAAATCTATCAAAATTCTCTTATCCATTGCTGCTAATTATGATTATGAGATTTGGCAAATGGATGTCAAGACTGCATTTATTAATGGCAATCTTAAAGATGAAATCTATATGATGCAACTGGAAGGTTTCATAGCAAAGAACCAAGAGCATATGGTATGCAAGTTGAAAGGGTCCATTTATGGACTTAAGCAAGCATCTAGATCATGGAATATAAAATTTGATCAAGCAATCAAATCATTTAGTTTTGAACAAAATCTTGATGAACCATGCATGTACAAAAGACATCGAAATAAAGTAGTAATGTTCCTAGTGCTTTATGTTGATAATATTCTATTTATTGGAAATGATGTAGGGGTTATGTCATCAGTAAAGGTTTGGTTGTCAGACCAATTTGATATGAAGGACTTGGGCGAAGCTAAATTTATTCTAGGGATGATGCTTTGGCGAGATCGAAAGAATAGAATGTTAGACTCACAAGCTAGATATATTGATTAGGTTTTAGAACGGTTTAGCATGCAAAACTCCAAGAAAGGATTACTACCTTTTAGATATGGAGTTCCTTTGTCTGATGACTAAAAGCCTAAGACTCTTGAGGAAGAAAATATGATGAGACAAGTTCCCTATGCTTCTGTAGTGGGAAGTCTCATGTATGCCACGCTATGTACTAGGTCAGATATCTGTTATTCAGTTGGCATGGTCAGCCAATATCAATCAAATCCATGACTTAAACATTAGCAAGTTGTAAAGCATATTCTCAAGTATCTAAGGAAAACGAGAAATTATATCCTTGTTTATCGGTGTGAGGATTTGATACCTATTGGTTATACAGATTCAGATTTTCAATCAGATCTTGATTTCAGAAAGTCAATTTCAGGTTGTGTGTTCACACTAGGAGGTGAGGCCATAAGTCAGAGGAGTGTTAAGCAATCTTGTATTACCGACTCCACCATGGAAGCTGAATATGTTTTTACTTGTGAAGCAGCAAAGGAAGCTGTTTGGCTCAAGAAATTCCTTTCTAATCTTGGTGTTGTGAGAATGGAACAAGTTCCTATCACATTGTTCTGTAACAATAGTGGAGCGGTTACACAATCCAAGGATCCAAAGAATCACAAGAAAGGAAAGCACGTTGAAAAAAAGTACCACATCATTCTAGATATTGTTGCTTGAGGAGATATAGTAGTAGCAAAGATTGATAGTGCAAGTAATTTAGTAGATCCATTTACCAAAGCCTTCCCCCAAAGGACTTTTGAGTCACATTTGGAGGGAATGAGAGTTAGATTAGTGCACAATAGTCTTTAGAGCAAGTGAGAGATTATTAGAATAGTGCCCTTTAAATCATATTGTATGATACTATGTATGACATTATGTTATGATTAATAACGTTGTTTTATTATTATCTAAAATAATGGTAGCATGAATATTTGGACATTATCATATAGTCCATGAGATGCATAGTATGTGATTTAGTCACAGAAAATATAAATCACAAGTTCTTTATAAACTCGGAATTTTAGTTCATAGTCGGTGATGAAATTGGGCATTTCATCTGCGAAGACTATAGCATATCAACTAAGATGATTTGTCTTGATCATGGAAGTGGAAACTTCTAGTTGATATGTTGATATGTTTTAAGAGTTAAGATATATTGAACTAGACCGTTGTGAGATTTATTATTCTCCTAACGACTGTCAAATTAATAATAAATCTCACAACTTCTATTTATATCAACTCTTAATCCTGAGAGAATAATGAACCAAATCATGAAGTATAGGTTGTTTTGATATATCAAAAGTGAGATCTAAAGTTATGATCAAAACCTCAATATGTCGAACAGCCGCATTTAATGTTGATAGAACATATATTTTCAAAAAAGAATTCATAATATCTTAACGGAGATATAAAATATCGCCTTGAGATAAATTTAATGGGTTTGGTTATTCAGAGTGTTAGGCCTAACTACTTTAGTAAGAAGTTACTAAAGTATATACTTATAAAATTGGATTTCATAAATATATGACGAATAACTTAAAGGATTAAACCGGGTATTAAAGGATTAAGATGTAGTAATCTTCAAAGTGGCAGTCAACATTCCTGACTTTGTATTACTACGAATATTTTAATGAAGGGGTTGCATGTATAATAAAATATTGGGATATAATTTATTAATAAGGCCTATAGTGCAATTATATTTATATAGTCGAATTAAATATAATTAATGGTAACTTTGGACTTGTCAATAGTTAACAGATAAGCCCAAGGCCCATTGGAATTAGGGTTTTATTTGTTCCCTTATGGTCCCACTCCAAGCCACCTACTAAACCCCAATTGGAATGGCCCAAAAGGCTAGTCCAATTAGATAATTAGTTAGATATAAGGAGAGAAATATACAAAATTTTGAATAGAATGAAATGGAATGTATGTGAGTGTAAGCCACTCTCTTATTCTTCCTTGAACACATAAGTGTAAACTAATTGAGAGACCACACTTCTTGGGCAGAAGTGAAATTGGAGTGAAGATTAAAAGTGTTCCCTAGTACTTCTAATATTTGGTTATGAATTTCAACGCACCAAGATACGCTTTCTTGTTCTTAAATTCTGAAACTTACATAATACATGTTATCAATTGCGAATGAAGTAGATCAGTTAATTTTTCGTTGCATATGTTTTATATGCGATACAAACTATGTTTTTCCAACACCTTACTTCCATAACATGATTTATTTTAATTCCAAGAACATGCTTTCATCTATAATTTATTTTCCATGACTGTGATGTTTTTTTTGTGTTTGATAACCATGTTTCTCGTATGTTTACATGTTCTCTTTTGCTTTCAAAAATTTTCACATGATTAATTGATGAACATGTCTAGATCTAGGGTTGAATCTTTCCTTAAGATTTTAGATCTGCAATTTTTCTCTAGGTTTTTCAAAAATAAAATTAGATCTACAATTTTTCTCATGTTTTTCGTAAACTAAAACCAAATTTGCAATTTTTCTCCATGTTTTTCAAAACAAAAGTCAGATTTGCTTTCTTCTCTTTGATTTTTTTTCAAACCAAAACCAGATCTGTATTTTATTCATAAAATCTTATTTGTACTTTATTTATAAAATCTTATCTATATTTTATATATAAAATCAGAGCTGTATTTTATTTATAAAATCAGATCTGTACTTTATTTATAAAAATCTGATCTGTATTTTCTTAATAAAAATCTGGTCTGTTTTTAGTAAAAGAAAATCCGATTAGTATTTTTCCAAATAAAATTGTTTATTAAGTAAAAAACCAGATCTGCATTTTTCATAAAAAATTGGTGTTTTCAAAATAAAAATCTGTTTTCTCTCACATTTAAAGAATTCAAATCAGATCTGAATTTTTATAAAAAATTCATTTCTTTTCTTTCCCAAAAAACTTAGATCTAAATTTTTCAACAAGCATTCTTGTCAAATCTTTTTTTACATAAAATAAAATTGCGGATCTAAGGTTCTTAAAAAGAAGTTTAACCCTAAATCAAGGATTTGATATGGCATTTGTTGCATATTATTTTATACTTTGAATATGGGTATTTAATGGTCATTTAAAGTCTAGAAGACCAAACTCTGTCTAGACAAGGTGGGTGTCTAATACTTTCTCATCCTATAAAAACCAATTACATAAATATTTTAGTAAACTTACTTAATTTTCTTACTAAAATGAAGCAATTTTAGTCGATTAATCTGCATATTCTAACAAATGATTAACAATGAAATAAAATGATTTCAAGTACCTAAATGGTTTGTTACATTAACTATTGTCTTTTATCAATAATTTTGTAGCTCAATGACATAACATGCTCTCATTTATTAAGAGAATCATGGTTCAAATCCTCCTAATATTAACTATCAAATTATAAAAATAAAACTACTACTTTTTTAAAAACCTAAATTAAAAAATGTTTTATTCAAAATGACAAATATTTGATTAAACCCTAGAACTTTTTTTTATCTTTTTTTCTTCTTCTTTTAGAGGCTTAGCATTGGTTTTGTTGATTTCTTTTGCATAACTATATGTAGCTAAATCTCTAGCTAGGGTTAGAGGTGAAACCTAATATTTTTAACATATGTTCTTAGGATTATCTATGTGCTTTCTATGGATTGATAATTGAATTTTGAGATTAATTTACTTTTTGGAATCATTGCATGTTGACAAGTTCTTAAGATTTAATATGATTTATAAATATATGATCTATTAGCCAAATTTTGTGTCAATTGGATATTATATACTATATGATTTAAAACTTATATTTTATGCATAAATTTAAACTACAAAAACTTTCAATTTAAACAATTTATTAATGACATAGATATTGATCTTTAATTTTCTAGAAATTTTGCAAGCATATAAGATATAAGAAAAAGATGTAATCCAACAGTAGATTTGTCAAAATTCACATCCAATAAAAAGATATTAAATAAGGTTGTAGCCTAAGGCTACAATCAATTTTGTAACTAAACTTTGTCCATATCTTTATACATATATTATTTCCTATCAAGACTAGGGCTATAGTCCAAGCAGTGCCATCATACACCATGAGCTGCTTCAAGCTTCCAAATAACTTGTGTGATGAACTGACAGGGATGGTGAGACAATTTTGGTGGGGACAGGTGAAAGACGAGAAGAAGCTAGCTTGGATGAGCTGGGAAAAAATGTGCTTACCTAAAGAGAGAGGTGGGATGGGATTTAGAGACCTGAAGACGTTCAATCTTGCGCTTTTAGCAAAGCAAGGGTGGCGGCTGCAGACAAACTCATCCTCACTTTTTTACCGAGTGTATAAAGCTAAGTATTTCCCCAGGTGTGACTTTGTGGATGCAGGTTTGGGTAGCCAACCTTCTTATGCATGGAGAAGTATCCATGTAGCTCAAGCAATAGTTAGGAGGGGCATGAGGTGGCAGGTGGGTAATGGAGAACATATTAGAATATGGAGGGATAAATGGCTTCCAACACCAAAAACATACAAAGTGGTAACACCAGAGAAAGAAACCACACCGGTAACCATGGTTTGTGATCTTATAGATAACGAGAGCAAGGAATGGAAAGTAGATGTGGTGCGTCAGAATTTTTTCTCGCAGGATGTGGAGGCAATATTGAGCATACCTTTGAGTGTTAATGGTGCCCGTGACAAAATAGTGTGGGCTGAAAATAAAAATGGGAAATTTTCTGTGAGGAGCGCGTACAAGGTGGCTTGGGGTGATGGTTTGAAAGGAGAAATGGCGGGTTGCTCACGTCCATCTGAGATAAGAAAAGCATGGAGAGGTTTATGGGGAATGAACGTGCCAAATAAGGTAAAACATTTTGCATGGAAGGCATGTGGGAATATTCTAGCCACTAAGGAGAATTTATGGAGGAGAAAAATCACGGTTAATGGGCTGTGTGAATATTGTGGGACCCATACTGAGACTGTCGGCCACCTTTTCTGGTCTTGTAAGCATGCAAAAGATATATGGTCCTCAAGTAAACTGTTCATGCCATTCGAGGTGATGCCATCATGGGACTTCATGGATGTCATCGTCGGGTGCAACAATGGAACAACTTTATGCCCGGTTTGATGGAGCGGACGGTGATGATTTGGGGAATATGGAAGAATAGGAATGAGATCATCCATGGAGGGAAAGGTAGGCACTGGGAGAGCGGTGGTACGGAGTGCATTAATGATGATGGAGGAGTATCAAAATGCAAATGAAAGTCTTGAGGTCGGCCGAGAAGAGTACAAACACGACGGTGAGGTGGAGCCCACCGCGGCGGGGAGAAATATAAAGTGAACGTTGATGGGGCTGTCTTCACAAAGAGAAAGCAAACGGGAATAGGGGTGGTCATCGGAGATAACGCGGGGGAGGTGGTCGCCGCGAGCAAGAGGCTTGCGGTCCCGCTTGGAGCACCGGAGGCCGAAGCAAAGGCGGCCGGAGGCGGGGGTCCGATTTGCTGCAGAAGTTGGCGTAAGGGATGTTATCTTCGAAGGAGACTCGCTCATGGTCTACAATGCAGTCCACAGTTTGAGCACAGCGTCGTCGACCATTCAAAACTTAGTTACAGGTATTCTACAACAAGTCCAAGGCTTTAGAACTTTTGCTTTCTCACATGTTAAAAGGCAGGGGAATGCCCCAGCCCACATATTGGCCCAATATGCTTGTAAGGTTGAGGACTTTGTCACTTGGATTGAGGAATGTCCTGGTCCGATTGAATCTGCATGTGCCCAGGATGCTTGTGTTTTGAATATTTCATGAAATAAAAGTTTTGGTCTTCCTATCAAAAAAAAAAAAAAAAAAAAAAAGACTAGGGCTATAGTCAAGCTACAACTTATCACTGAGCTAAATTACATGTTGAACTTTAGTTCATCTTCTTATTGAACAAACCTAAACGGCTAAAACTGTTGACGAGCTTCTTGATTATAAAGTAACATCATGACTAAAATTTTTTATCCCTTCACAAACCTATGGTAATGATCATTAACATAATTATAGTTGAGACATATTTATTTGAATTAATTAGAGAGATTAATTTTTACTTATGAGCTTATAAAGATTTGCTCCAATTATACCAACCTTCTATTGTTGGAAGTCATATATAATTTTTGCTATGAAATAGACTATTGATTTATCAAGGGAAAATTACACTTTACCTACCTATGATTGGCTCAAAAAACACTTTATCCACCTGTAATTTAAAAATTGACACTTTACCTATTTATGGTTTAACCTGTTAACCCAACGTTACCCACCTCTGTGTCTGTCGTTACTCTAACACCGTTCCACTTAAAAAGACAATAGCTATTGGATCAAAACAATTCTTTGAGGGGAAAAAAAAAAGCCCTTTACCTGTATACCCTCTGTTCCACACCTCTCTCTCATTTCTCGGCCGCTTCATCACTCTTTCTTGGAAGGAGAAGTTCGTTCACTCCGACAAGACAATCAAGGTCCCAAGCGCCTGGGTGACATCAGAGTGACATCGTGAAGTGGTTTCCGAAGTCTGGATTGCTTTTCTTCCCCTTCGTCGGTTCAATTCAACTAAACAAATGTGAATATGAATTGTCTTTGAAAAGAAAACAAGAAGATGCATAATCGGATGATGAAGAAAGGAACCTGAACTTGCTCTACAAGAAAGAAGAAAAAGGCACATCTATAGGCGAGGACAGACGGCAAAGCAAGATTGGAGCTCGAAGACCAAGCAAGGGAAGCAAGAGGTGATTCTTCCTTTAATACTTTAAAAACAGTTGATGGGTTGATCTTTGGTTGATGGTTTTGGTTGCGAAATTGCTGGTAGATTTTTTTATTTATTATTCATTACTGGTAGGTTACTTGATAGAAAAATACTGAGAGTTTAGGAACACCAAGAATTCTGGAAGCGTCAGCATCAGCATCAGCATCAGCATCAGCAGCAACAGCAACAGCAACAAGCTCTGTTCTTCTTCTTCTTCAGGTTGTTCTATTGTGTGCAAGGCTGTGTCTGTGAAAGCCCCCACTGAGATTGAGGGTCTCAACATTGCTGAGGATGTTTCTCAGGTCAGATTATAAACCCAATTTGTTGTCTTTTGTTGTTTTTTGAAGGATAAATTTGAGAATTAGGAAATGGGTCGCTTTGGTTTCTTGGATTTGGCTGATTCTGATAAGTATGTTATTCATATGAGAGTGAGATGATAATGTTGTTCTTGGCATTGTGTTTTGGAATTATGAATTGGGTTCTTTTACTTTGTTGAAAATTCATATTAAAGTTGTATTGTTTTTGGATGAAATGGTTCATTGGAATTGGAATTGGTTGTTCTTATTATTTGGAATTTTCAATGTTGATGAAAATGTCATTAAGGTATGGCAATAAGGTGATTTTTTACAGGATAATTAATGGAAACCATGAAATGAGTAATTCTGATTTGTTAAGAATATGGATGGGAATCGGCTAATGTTACACATTCGTGATTCAGAAGAGGCAATTGATTTGATAGAAAAATACTGAGAGTTATTTTTTGAAAATAACTTAGCAGTATTTTCTAAGGTTAGGCAGAGGAGGAACATTTGTTGTACTCAAGGACCTTGTACTAGGTACTATGCTTTGTTTTACATAGCCATATTTGTCAGTCATTAGAGGCTGGTCTTGTTAGATTTGAGATTGCTTTTAAAGCCTAAACTTTGATTTATATCCAATGGTAAAGCAGATAACAACATAGTTTATATCAATAACTCATTTGTGCTGGATTTGTGTTCCTGATAGGTTCTTTATTTTATTTGTAGTAATTTCAATGAAGGTTTCTTGAGCAACTTATGCAATGTCTTCATCAAGTGGCACTTATTCTACAACAACTCATTTTTACCAATGCTTCAAAGGGAAAAGTCAGCTAGAGAAATGGAAGAAAAAACTACTAAGAGGAAAATAAAAGCTCGTGAACAATATGTAGAAGCTAGGGAGAAAGCAATGAAGGCAAGAGATAATGAGAGATTGTGCAAGCTTAAACTAGTGGTGTCATGGGGATTTTTTTGTGTTTGTAATGTTGGTTGTTTGTTTTGCTTTACGTCAACAAAACAGAATTTAAGAGATTTAGGCCTAGCATGATGGTTATGTGTTTGTTTTGTTGAGGTTGGCTGGATCATTGAGCTTAGTTCAGTGTGTAAGTTGTATTGTTTTGTAGGTTGAATGCTCAAATGGTCATTTTGTAAGTTGTATTGTTGTAATATGACAACTTTGGTAATATAATCACCTGATTTGATTGTTGGTAATAAATTGATGGTATTTGTAAATTGATGGCACTCAACTATCATAACCAAACATTTTGGAATGTACTTTGCTGCTGCTGCACACCTGGATAAAAGAACACAAATTTCTGCAATTCTGCATTACTAAGAATACAGTTTCTGCATTAGTAAGAATACAGTTTCTGCAATTCTGCATTAGTAAGAATACAGTTTCTGCAATTTTGCAATATCTGCAATTCTGCATTACTAAGAATACAGTTTCAAACTCCTATTTAATAAATAAATATAATATAATATCAGACAACAAGAACACAAATTTGAACAGAAACTTCTCATTAGTAAAACTGGGATCACAAACTCACCCAAATTCGGCTTTCAAGCCCCCCAGTAACATAAACCCCCACTTTTAAAAACAAAAAAACAAAAAACCCATAATTTCTCATTTCTCATCAATCTAAGAACAACCATTACTCTACATTTAAACATTAAAAACAAAAAAACAAAAATCAATCTTTATTCCAATACCACAATGGCACCCAACAAAAATCATTATTCTTCCATAACCAAAATATTAAAACCTTTCCACCTTAATAACAAGATTACAACCAAAAGTAAAAACATTGTTTGCCAAAAGACAGAAACACATCTCCTAACCAATTATACTAGGTATGTGGACCACAAAAAAGACAAAACATCTCATCTAGCTTCCTTCTAGTTTGTTGGTCATCATGTACTGCCCTTCCCACCAACCAGTTGAAACTTTGATGGTCTTGATGTTCTACCCTTACCACCTACTGCCTTGGATTTTGCAGCACTTGATTTATTGCCCTTTCCTCTAGTACCTATAGTAGTACCTCCACCATTTATTTGTCTAGCTACACCAGCAACAGCAGATGCACCAACCACACTAGCTACGCCAGCAACACCACTTCTTGGCTACAAAATCATAATCACAGACAAGTTAATTGATGGTAAGGTAAAATGAAAATTATATAAATAAAGCTACAATACTTGGGATGATGATGGTCTAGAATCCCATGTCTCTCTAAGCACATGAAAGTTTGGTTGATTGGATGAAGAGTACCAAAAGGCCCTAGAGGCAGCTTGTGGAGTTGAAGCTCTGTTAGCTGGTTGTGAGGATGAAGGCTGAGATCTAGAGGTGTCAGAAAAAGGTTGATATGCAGGTTGGGATGCAGGTTGAGTTGTGGTTTGAGGTCTTGCCTTAGTAATATTCTTCTTGGTCCTACTTGTGGAATTAACTCCCTGTGCATATATCACAGCAGTACAAGTTACAAACATATGGTAGCAATAATGACAACTTACAAACATATGAAGCAAGAAACGAAGTGACTAGGGTTGAACTCTAAATATACTTACAACTTTATCCTTTTGAAGCCTCTGTCTCCTTTGCCATGTAGTCTCACCAGTAATGATAGCTTTGCAACCTCTTGAATTGTGCCCTTCTCTATGACACTTCCCACATTTGATAGTCTTGTTCATTCTAGATACCCTATATGGGTTCCTTGGTTCGTCAGGGGCTTTTTTCCTTAGCTTAGGAGGCCTTCTAGGTGGCTTGTAAACATGAGGGGCAACAGGAGCAGCATGTCCAGTTTGAACCCATTCTGATTGGCCAGGCATTGGTTGAATAATCTCCTAGTAAGTTTGAAGATATGTTTCCCTTTGGTAGCAAGGATGCACATAATCTTCCACCTTCTCTAGGTTCTTAAAAATAGCAGCAATGTCATGTTTGCAAGGCAGTCCAGTTAAATCTCATATCCTACAGCTGCATGTCCTATTTGTCAAATTAACCACATGCCTTTCACGGTCATCATCAACTTCATACATGAACCCACCAGACGGAGTAGCACAAAAAGGTATACTATCTAGTTTCAACTTCTCTAACTTGTCTTGAATATTTGGACACACTTTCCCAACATACTTCTCCATACCTTTCCTCTTTTTATAGAGGTTGGTTAGCATAACTCTAATCCACTCTAACATTGCTAAGATGGGCTTATCCCTAGCCTTCAAAATCATGGAATTGAATGATTCACTAAGATTGTTGGCTAAATAGTCACTTAATGCCCTGCAGGTAAAATGAGACTTAGACCATTGGGCAGGGTTGATGTCAGCAAGATACTCCCAAGCCTTAGGGTCTAGATCCTTTAATTCTTGCATTCTCTTCTCAAACTCCTTAATAGTTGTGGCTCCAGCACATCTTCATAATGCATCCTTCAACTCCAACCCCTTGTGTTCAACTTTGAAGTTATTGTAAATATGCTTCACACAATACCTATGCTCCACAGTTGGAAACAACATCTCAATTGCGGGTATAAGTCCCTGTTTCACATAGAATTCAATAGAAAAAAAATATTAGTATGGCATTGCTTTTCATTTGATAATATTCCTAGTTAATATGGTGGGCAAAATCAAGGCATATTTTTAATTTGATGGTGAACAGTACACCTTCAGCCATATAATATCCTACAGTAAATAGTACACAATCAGCCATATAAAATCATGGTGAATAGTACACCTTCCTAATTACTTCTCAGCCACATAATATCCTAGTTAGATTATATTAAGTCCACGTTTCACACATAATTAATAAAAAATAATATTAGTAATATGAATAATGAAAAAACATGTATGAAATACTGAAGTGAACATACAAAGTTTATACCTTCTGCCTTTCAGTGATAAAGACAACATTTAGTTGCTCTGGATTCCCAACATCATCTGAAAACTGTTGAAGGAACCAAATCCAAGAGTCCTTGTTCTATTGTCCAACCACAGCCAAGGAAACTAGAAAAACATTATCATTTCCATTCCTAGCTGTGGCAGCTAGTATTTGCCCACCAAATCTTCCTTTTAGGTGGCACCCATCCAATCCTATGATTGGTCTACACCCTCCCAAGAAACCAACCTTCTGTGCATTATACCTTATATTCATCCTCCTAAATTTTGGTTGGGAATTTTCATTCTCCATCTCAGTTTGCAAAATAACCCTACTTCCCACATCATTCAACCTTATCATCTCTGCATAGTCTCTCAGCTTCCCATATTGCAATTGCTCATCCCCAGTAATCAAATCAATGGCTTTCCTCTTAGACCTATACACTTGACTCACACTTATGTTAACCTCAAGTTTATCCTTCACATGGTGTTGCACACCCTCTACAGTCCAATTACGGTTCTTGCTAAAATCCTGCATGTACTTCTTCGCAACATATGCTGATGTTACTTGGCTGTTTTAGAGGGTTCTAGGGCAGGTGCACCCAGGTATCCATGTCTTTATCTGGAAGGTCAACGCCCCACTAACTTTAGATGCATAACATCTCCACCCACACTTGTTGTTGCAATAGACAGATATCTTCTCTTTCTCATTCAATTTGAACCAGATATCCATAGGTTTATGTATAGCATATTCCATCAATGCCTCCCTAAACACCTTAGTATTAGGAAACTTCATTCCCTTACACAGCTCTGGTTTTTTCATTCCAGTTTGAACATTAAAAAGATTCTCTATTGAACCAGCAGCTGGTTCATCATCATCAGACCCTACCAAACTTTCCATGTCATCATCAACAGGTGGTTCAAGCCAATCATTTTCATCCACACCATCAATTTCCCTAGCATTATCCATTTGTGGGGCATTATTACCTACTGCACTACTGTTCTGTGGGGCCTCAATAGCTATTGCATTAGGAAACTTCATTCCCTTACACAGCTGTGGTTTATTCATGCTAGTTTGAACATTAAAAACCTTCTCTATTGAACCAACAACTGGTTCATCATCATCAGACCCTACCAAACTTTCCATGTCATCCTCAACAGGTGGTTCAAGCCAATCATTTTCATCCACACCATCAATTTCCCTAGCATTATCCATCTGTGGGGCATTATTACCTACTGCATTACTGCTCTATGGGGCCTCAATAGCTACTGCATTACTCCTCTGTGGGGCCTCAATAGCTGCTGCATTACACCTTTGTGGGGTTACAGTCTCCCCAAATACATTGTCATTAAAATCTGGCCTTTCTAGCCCTTCCTACAACCAATCAAAATCCACATTGTCATTTTGCTCAGTTTCAAGTACTTCATCTCCTTTACCATCCACATTCACTTCTTCATCTACATCACTCACAGCACCATTATCTTCATACTCTACATTACCACCTTCTACCACCTCCCCCTCCATACCATCAACATTTTGACCAGGTACTTCAACAGCAAGTGGCTGCTCACCACCTTCCACATATAATACCAACCTATCTGTAGGCCATGCTATGTGAATTTCACACATATACAACACCTCAGCATCCCTAGTTATCATTCTTAAGCCTTCTTCCAAATTAACTCCAGGAATTAGGTAATGATATGTACTTGTACGAGGTGCACCATACTTCTCACACAGTCCTTTGTATTTCGAAAAAACTTAGACAATCAGGGTCAACATCTTCATAGGCTATGTTGTCACCTATATATTCTAGGTTTGGGTCCACACAAACTTGCCACCATAATTAATCTCAACAGTCAACTTCAAATCTGCCATCTGCATAAAAATAAATGCTTAAATAAAAATGTTTTTTGACAAAAGAATAAAACACAAACATAGCAGAAACAGACAAAAGTGTTTGTTATGTTTTTGGGAGACAGCCACATGAGAATGGACCACAAAGTCCACATTTACACATTTCTTTCTCAATACAAAAAGATTTTTAGGGTCCACATAGAACACAACACAACAAAGGACCAAACCACTAGCAACTTTTAGCTCATTAAACAATATATAAAATTCAATAGTTAAAAAAGGAATTTCTACAAGTTCCTAACAGAATATGCATATTAAAAAAAATCTACAAGAAAATTTCACTTTAAAGCGGTTAATAGATCCTTTTTCTTTATTCATTGTTCTATTTCCTAGTGAAAAAAAAATACTTGTCTCAGTATTTTTCTATCAAGTAACCTAAATTTTTAGGACATATGTGTTTCACTTGTTTAGAACATATGTCATTCATTATTTATGTAATTGGCTAATCCTTTGCCAAAACGCACTTTACTTGTAATTGGGTAGATTTAGGATGAGATTAATGCTTCAAGAAACAAGGTTTCAAGATCAAGTGTTAAAGCCATGCAAGTCTGTCCAAGAAACAAGTTTAGAAGTGCTCTTCATTAAAGCTCGACAGCTACATCTATTGAGCTTTAAGAAGCTGTTCCAGCCTCGAGGCTCAACAGCTGCTCGACAGCACCTCGATACCTGTAGCTATCGAGATTTAAGAAAAACAGATTCCTAGTTTTGTTTTGATTCTAGTCCGTGGATGTGTCTTTGGGCCTTCTTTTCTCCTAACCCTAGGCATATAAAAGGATTATTTTAAGGGCTGTCAAAGTGTAGCAAGTTGCACAAGCATTGAGAAATCCTTGTTCATGCAAATTGTGACTTAAGACGAAGTTCTTGCCCTAGTTCATCTCTCTTGTGAAGAAGTTGCTGTGTCTTTGCACCATAAGATTTTGTAACCAAGCATTTTGTAACCAAGCATCTTCTTGATCTTCATCGTGTGGATGAATTGAAGAACTTTGCAGCCAACAATCTTTTCTAGTTGGTGATTGAAGTCGCGTACTGGGATCCGCACAATTGGTTAGTCATGTACTTGGGAGCCATGCATTAAAAGGAGAAACTGTCAGTACAAAACAAGTCCAATTGGGTATTGGGGTAAGGGTTCAACTGTAGGTTGGTAAGGTACTTGGGATTCATTTACTTGTAACCGCTTGTTGTGATAATAGTGGAGTTTCGGGAGTGGTGACCTTAAATTCACCCGGTGGGGTTTTTGCCGTGTAGGTTTTCCCCATTTGTAAACAAATCATCATGTCATTTATTTTCTGCTGCATACTTTAGTTTAATTGGTGATTTTTTTGTGGTACCACGTGCTTTGCATGTTAATTTGATTAATTAATAACTTTGCCAATTAACCAATTAATCCATCACTAGGGGTCAATACGTTTTTTTGGCCTATCATAAATTATTATTAAAAAAAAAAATCTTTCTATCAAACATAACCTAAATAACAACCAAAAAAAAAACCCTTAAAAAGAACACTTTATACAAGTCAAGTCAGGATTGCGCCTAGTAACGTTTCTTTTCCCACTTTTTTCTTAATCGGATAGTTGGAATTCTAGATCACTTTTCAAGCTTTGAGGAGAAATAACAACAAATGAGGTTGGAGGTGAATCTCTGAAACAATTCGAAACAAATATCGGTTGGGAATTGGAACTAAGAATAATATCAAGAAATCAAAGATTTGCTATCTCAAAAGTATTACTATTATTATGTCATTGGAGCCACCCCCTTTCCAGGAAGCAGCACGCTGCGACGTTTGCAAATGCAGCTTCAACACTTCCTGGCGAAGGGTAAATCCCTTTTTTATTAGATTTTTGCCATTTTGATATTACATGCAATTCTTGTAATCCATATAATAAGATGCACCTAACTATCAAAATTGCACCTAACTATCAAGAACCCTAACTATCAAAATCGCACCTGTTGTTTAAATGAAAAGAGAAAATCTTCAATATCCTTCACATGGATTTTGATCGGATTGCCATCTTCTCTTGATGATGAGAATTTCACGGGTTGATCTTGATGGAAAGGACCACAATCTTGAACAGAGGGTATACGGGTAAAGGGTTTTTTTTTCCCTCAAAGTAAATTGTTTTGATCCAATAGCTATTGTTTTTTTGAGTGGAATGGTGCTAGAGTAACGGCAGGCACAAAGGTGGGTAACGTTGGGTTAACAGATTAAACCACAGGTAGGTAAAGTGCCAATTTTTAAACCACAGGTGGATAAAGTGTTTTTTGAGCAAACCACAGGTGGATAAAGTGTAATTTCCCCATTTATCAATTATGTCATGTTTGTTTCGGCAATAATTTTTTATAGAAAATGAGTCATTCTTCAAAAAGTATTTTCTCTAAAACTATTTCATTTTCCTATGTTTATTAGTAACCTTAAATGAGTTGAAAAGAAATCTCCTAACTTCCCTTATTTAGATTGCTGTGAGATGGAGTTATTTTCTCAACAAAAAAAAAAAAACAGTGGAACAAAATTTCTACAAATAAGGTATAATTTTTCTATTGATCAAAGATAATTTTCCTTTTACTCATTTTTTATGATCATATTGGAAAACATGGAAAATGTTGTGAAATGATAGAAATATATAAAACAAAGTAAAAGAAACAAGAAATATATATTGATAAACTTTTATATTCAAGTGGTCATCCACAATTCTTTTGATCTCTCTTAGATGTGTACAATAACAGTAAAGTAATCCCACATATATATAGGACCTTAGAATGCTTGTAAAGTTTATGTAATAAGGTTGTAATAATAGGTACACTTATGGATATACATCTCCCCTATAGGCTTTATACATTTCACCCTTTACACATCCCAAGTAACCTTTTCATTGCCCAAAGTTTACACATTCCAATCAAACTTTATTTCTAACAGAAAACTATTTTAACACAAAATTTTCCATTGAAATAAACAAAGCATGAATTGATAACAATTTTACATCTTTTCTTTATATATAAGTAAGGAAAAGTTTATTGGAAAAAATTCTACTTAATGCAACAAAAAAAAAAAAAACATGAAGCAACCAAAAAGTACATTTAACAAGAATATAAAAAACTATGTACAGGAAAGAAAGTCTATAAACATCGAAAATGAATCATTAGATATAAGCCCCCAGGCTTGAGACCAGTCAAACAAAGTGCCAAGATACAAGGCAAGAAGCAGATTCCCCTAAGTCTTCACATCCTTAAAAGTGCAGTTATTACACTACCTCCAAATATACCACATCAAACACAATGATGTCAAATTCAAAATGTTGGACACGTACTTCCCTAACCAATTCCTCCATCCAAAGAAAATATATAACACCCTTCTAGGTATAATCCAAGAAACCCCATAAGATCTAAAGACAAAACACCACAACGAATACACCTTCTCACAATGACTTAGAAAAATATTAATTAATATACTTTCTCACAATATTATGTCTTATGAACTTATTTATAAACTTAGAAAATCAATTACAAGTCTATATGAATATGTTATACATATATACATGCATACATAATACACACAGGCACCCTTTAATTAAGCTTCATACTCATGAGTTTGTCTACAGATGCATTGTTATGTTATCTCTTAAAAAAATAAATAAATAAAATAAAAAATAAAAAATAGAAAGAAGAAGAAGAACCACATTATTATGTTTGAGCTCGGCTTCTTTAGTAATCAAACTTAAACTTAGACTTGGGTTTGGCTTGTTTGCTAAATATGCGAACATATGCAAACTCCTTTTACAAAGTTGAGCAACTCAACTCATTTACAGCTCTTGATGATGCCGAAAATCGTCAGTAAACCACACGGTCCTCACGTGTCCCCGATGAAGAACCTGCACAACACAAAAGCTAAAGACCTTAGGAAGGGTACCGGTGTGGTACCGACCAAATACCCTCCGATGGTCAAGTTAGAGAAAATCTCTCATTCGCAACTCTAAAGTGCTAGAGCTAAGGTGAATTATGCGTACCTTGGTTTATGGGGGCTTTGGGTTATTTATAGTAGTGTAAGGCCGAAATATGCGCCTTGGCAAGGAAGTACTTTCCTTCTAGGAGAGTAATTTGTGGATTTTGCGTATCTCGTAAAGTTCTTTTCCTTATAGGAATCTTCTCAATTAGGATTAAACGTGTAGCGCAAGAATTCTCCTTGTGGCGTATGTGTGGAGGTCAAGCAAGATCATGGACGGAGATTTTGTTCGACCTCTTCAGCTTATTCCTGTCAGCCTTCAACCTCGTTTATTTTGTAGGATCGTCAGCTTATTATCTATAGCACAAGGTCGTCAAGCCAAGGTTATTAGCTCGAGGTCGTCAGATTCAAGGTCGTCACCTTATCACCTTCGGCTCACAGTGCCACAAATGACGCTGTGAGGTAGGTAGTTAATTCATGAAGTTGATGACCTTCCCACACCCGTCGCCTTTAGAGCCGTCAAGAGCCCAACACGAAAAGCAGTTGAAGTTCCTAATAGTCGGCATCGACTACTTCACCAAATGGGTAGAAGCTGAAGCCCTGGCCACAATCATCAAAAAGAATGTACGGAGCTTTGTTTGGAGGAACATCATTTGTAAGTACAAGATTCCAAGGGTCTTGATCTCGGACAATGGTAAGCAATTTGACAATGACTCATTCTGAGACTTCTGGTCTCAGTTAGGAATCAAAAACCACTACTCTTCCCCTGCCCATCCCCAAGCCAACGGACAAGTTGAGGTCACGAACCGATCCTTGCTTCGGATAATCAAGACTCGGCTCGAGGGGGCAAAGGGTATATGGCAAGAAGAGCTACCCAGCGTACTATGGGCATACAGGACGACAGTAAGGACTCCTATGGGAGAAACTCCGTTCCAGCTGACATACGGAAGCGAAGCAGTCGTCCCAGCCGAGATTGGACTCACGAGCTACAGGGTGGACAATCACGACGAGGGAAGAAATGACGAAGCCATACGTCTACAACTTGACCTAGCTGACGAGGTCAGGGCGACGGCGGAACAAAGATTCGCATTATACCAAGACCTCATGGCCAAACATTACAACTCCCGAGTCAAGCACCAGGACTTCAAAGTTGGAGACCTCGTCCTGAGGAAAGTGATGGGTGCCGCCAGAGATCCCGCACAAGGAAAGCTTGGTCCAAACTGGGAAGGACCCTACAAAATAACATCATGGCTAAGGAATGGCACCTACCATTTAGAGACAGTCGACGGGCAGAAGCTACGCCACCCATGGAACGCCAAGCATCTCAAGAAGTACTACCAATAGAAGACAGCATGAAGAACACTACTCCTCATTTCCAATTTATCCAGTTTATTTCTTTTAATCAGTTGTCTTAGTTTATTTTTGCTTATGATACATTTTAAGCCCAAAGGGCTGAGGTTTATTCTTTTTGGAACAATTTTCTACGTATGCATTCATCATAATAAGAGGAGTTTATTCAAAAATGACTAATATGTTTATTATGTTAGCTTGTCTTCAAGGAGGCAGCATCATAAGTCGACAAAGTGGACTACCACAAAGTGGACGACCTTATCATTAAGTCCACAAAGTGGACGACCACAAAATGGACGACTTTATCATTAAGTCCACAAAGTGGACGAGTCTACTGCTAAGTCCACAAACTGGACGACCTTATCATTAAGTCCACAAAGTGGATGACCCAAAGTGGAGAACCTTATCATTAAGCCCACAAAGTGGACGACCTTGTCGTTAAGCCCACAAAGTGGACGACCTTATCATTAAGTCCACAAAGTGGACGACCTTATCATTAAGCCCACAAAGTGGACGATCTTGTCGTTAAGTCCACAAAGTGGACAACCTTATCATTAAGTACACAAAGTGGACGACCTTATCATTAAGTCCACAAAGTGGACGACTTTATCATTAAGACCACAAAGTAGATGACCTTGTCGTTAAGTCCACAAAGTGGACGACCTTATCGTTAAGCCCACAAAGTGGACAAGTCCACTACTAAGTCCACAAGTGGATGGATTCAGTATAACGTCTACTAAATGGACAAATCCATTATAAAACCTACAAAATGAATAAACTTACTAAAATCTGTGAAGTGGATGAATAATCAGCAAAGAGAAAAGCTAAAGCCGTTACCCACAAAGCTGACGGGTATATGGAAAACAGCTTTAAATGTCAGCCGAGAAAGCTGACGACGTCACATATAAAGTGACGGGTATATAAAAACAACTTTAAATAAGTTAATCAACTAAGAGAAAGCTGACGACGTTACATATGAAGTTGACGAGTATATGGCGGCGGCTTAGAATAAGTTATTTATTAATCAACTAAAATAAAGCTGACACCGTTGCCTGTAAAGCCGACAAGTATAGAACAACCTAAAGTATGTTATTAGCTGAGAAAATTGACACCATCACATATAAAGCTAACAGGCACATAATGCTAACAACGTTATTATTAAGCTGATGGGTTCATCACAAGCAAAACAGACAGATTTGTAGAAAAGAGAAATATGGCTCAAATATAAAGCAACACATTGAGAAGTAATACAAACAAAGTAATATTTTTACAAAAGCCCAAAACAACGGGCGTCAAGCATTAAAAATTCAAACTGTCTTTTACAAACAAAAAAAAAAAGGCCTAAGTTCATAGAATTGGAGGGTCTTGAGACTTCCCTTCACCCTCAACAAGAGTAGACTGCATGCCAGGAGTAGGAGGCTCTTCAGCATGATGGTCGTCACCTTGAAGGTTCGCTGACAGAGTCAAAGAGACGGACTTGTCCACGATTGGCTGGGCAAGAACAATGCTATCATTCTTTCGGTTTGCCTCTAGCTTGTTAGCATCGTCACTTTCCTCATTAACGGTGTCGCCTACAGGAGTCAACAGAGTAGGCTCGTCCATGGTAATCTTGGATAAATCCAAATTGAGATAAACGGACTTAACTTGTTTCAAGTAGTCCTCAAACCCGTCACCATAGTAGGAGGCACAAGCATCTACAAAGGATTTCGAGTCCTTAAACTCCATCACAACGTCGCTCCTAGCCGTTTCCACCTGAATTAGGATGGACTTTAGCTCCTTTTCTACCGTCAGCTTGGCTTCTTCTTCCAACTTCCGCTGACGGCTTTCCTCCGCCAACTTCTCCTTTAGTTCCTTCAACTCCGTACCAAGGACGCGGTTTGCGTCCTTATATTGCGCTTGCCCGTCGACTAAGTACTTAATACGCTCATGTAGATGGGTAATCACCCCCTCCTTGGCAACACACCTCTCTGACAAAGCCTTCATGCGAACCATAGCCTACATTGCCAGGGAAAAACAACGTCAGGCCATTAAAACTAGTCGGACACCAAAATAAGAGAAGGTATACCTGAGTAAGATCGAACAGGCTTGATGCCCCTATCTCGTCTGTTGCCTACTCAGCACAGGGGTCCATCTCCTCGTCTTTCAGAATGGACCCCGTCACCTCCATGGTGTAATCTTTATGGGTTAGAAGGCGGTAGACGAGCCCCTGGCTGACGGGGCCTGTTGACGTCATCAACCCTTTGCCTGCCCCATGGACGGCCTTGGGAGGCGACGGCTTCTTGGAAGGTTTATCTCCAGGAGTTAAGGCAACCTTTTTCCCGGAACAATCATCCTTGCCGTCAGCCTTCCTCTTGGCTTCTACCTTCCCGACGGACTTCGGGACTGACGACGGTGTCGCCTCCCCTTTGGCCTTCTCCTGTTCTTTCTTCTTGGCAGCAGCGGTAGCCCGTATGCTTTGCCTAGCTGACTCCATTTCTACAAAAAGATAGAGAGGGTTAGAAAAGAAACAACGTCAGGGAGCAGACGGAAGAAATTGGAAAATGCTCACGTCGACGAGAGTAAGCGTTTAGCTTGCAAGCCTCCTCTGTCGACTCTGGACCACCATAATATAAATGTAAAGTGTCTAGTGTGATTAGGTCCCGACACTTCCGCTCGTCCAAGGAAATAGCCGTCACTCGATGGATGAAATCCTCTTGTTTCGTGGTAATGCGTGGATGGACGTTAGCTGAAAAGAAAAGGAGACGGGGTTAGGAATCAAACAGGCGGAGTAAGTAAATAAGTAGACGGGGTCAACCTGAGTTCTTGACGTATGCCCAAGTGTTGTCAAAAAAAAACATGAGGCATTGACTCCCACTCCTCCTAACAGCATACCCAGTTCGTCCCCTCTACAAAAAAGTATATGCCCTTCCATTTTCTATTAGAATTAGGCATGTCCGATACCAACTTTAACTCTTTCTCCCTTACTGCAAAATGATATATCCCTTTTGACGAGGAGATGTGTTGAGGGCGGTAGCACCAAAAGAACTCGTCCAGGGTTAACTGACGGTTCCCACCACTCAGACGACCCCACAGGATCTCGGCACCAATGAATGTTCGCTAGGCGTTAGGGGCAATTTGGCTAACGAATATTCCCAAAAAGTTAGCCAGCTAACAATGTAAGGCCATCAGTGGTAATCTTAATTCGACAGCGAACATGGCATCATACATGCCAACATCCACGGTTCGTCCCAAATAACATCTCTCACCCTCCTCGGGGAGGCGAATTGGGATATCGTTCAGTATTTGATAACGGGCTCGGAAATTTTTGAAAATATTTTCTGACATCGTCGGAGAGAATTTATTGACAGACCATTCTGGGGGTAGGATGAAAGGACGATCGTCACCAAAAGCTCCCGAGGTGCTCTCTAAGGTTTCCTCGTCACCGTCACTTCCACCCTTGCCACTGGTTCTTTCCTTTTCCTCTTCATTGATCCTTTGGTCTCCGTCACCTACCCTTTCCTCTTCTTCACCGTCCTCGCTCACCTCACCTTCTCTAGAACTCCCTACTTCTTCGTCAAAAGAATGGGTTGTCGTTTCCCTTTCTAACGACCGAGATAGGCCCTCCTCGGGCTCACGGCCTGATTGGAAGACCTCGTTGTAACCCGCTCTATCGCGGATCGACGATTGTTCACTCCTCGCCTCCCTAGACATCTGACTACCTACAAACGACGGGTTTATTCTAAGAACCTAGGCCGACGACCTCACTAAAGGGCACTACTAGAAAAATAAAAGAAGGTAAAATAAAGGAAGAGAACTTACAATTAAAAGAATCCTTGAGTAAAAGGACGGTCCCAAGAAGTTGACGGCAATTTAGTTGACGGAGTCAGAAGATCAGCGAATGAAATAAAGTTTAGAGGTGACGTTCTCTCTCTCGAAATCAGCAAGGTGTGAAAAGTTGGAAATAAGAGGGAAAATGATATATATATATATATATATATATAGGCGAAAGAGGGCACGGAAGACGAAGCGACACGCTCGTCCAGACATGGAACCAATCTGTCCGTGACATGTATTCTAGCATTTAATGAAGGTGACTCGAATTACCACGCGTAAACGACCTTTCGACAATATTAACTCCATAATCCGTCAGTTATAACTGACGAGGTCACGGAGCAAGGGGCAGCTAATGAGGATGATTTTGTGTTGGGCTCTTGACGGCTCTAAAGGCGACGGGTGTGGGAAGGTCATTAGCTTCATGAATTAACTACCTACCTCACAACGTCATTTGTGGCGCTGTGAGCCGAAGGTGATAAGGTGACGACCTTGAATCTGACGACCTCGAGCTAATGACCTCGGCTTGACACCCTTGTGCTATAGACAATAAGCTGACGATCCTACAAAATAAACGAGGTTGAAGGCTGACGGGAATAAGCTGAAGAGGTCAAACGAAATCTCCGTCCATGACCTTGCTTGACCTCCACACATACGCCATAAGGAGAATTCTTACGCTACACGTTTAGCCCTAATTGAGAAGATTCCTATAAGAAAAAGAACTCTAAGAGATATGCAAAATCCACAAATTACTCTCCTAGAAGGAAAATACTTCCTCACCAAGGCGCATATTTCAGCCCTACACTACTATAAATACCCCAAAGCCCTCATAAACCAAGGTACGCATAATTCACCTCAGTTCTAGCACTTTAGAGTTGCGAATGAGAGATTTTCTCTAACCTGACCATCGGAGGGTATTTGGCAGGTACCACACCGGTACCCTTCCTAAGGTCTTCAGTTTTTGTGTTATGCAGGTTTTTCATCGGGGACACGTGAGGACCGTGTGGCTTAATGACGATTTTCGACATCATCAGCTCTTAATCAAGAGTCCAAGACCATAAAAATCACCGTTTAAGAGCTACACTATCCAGTGATCAAAACTCAAAGGATTTTTAGCTCTTACATGGTAGGATAATAATTAGTTCAAACCAAATGAACTAAACATGTCAAATTGACCAAATTAAACCAGTTAACAAAGAATCAAAGAAACAAACTGTCATTCTAAAACTATCCTTAAATGATGCAAATTAATAAAACTATCCTCAAATGAACCTTTTGTATATTTTCTTTCAAAAAATGGGCCCGTCCCTGAGTAGAAGGTAGAAAGTCTCAAAGTAGAAACCATAACTAAAGTAGAAAGAAAATATACATATACTTCATTAATTATTTCCCTTATCTGCAATTTTCTTCATAATAATAAAAAATAGCGCGAAAAAAAATCCAGGTTTGGGCCAATAGTAAATTAGTAATATAACATACTAAGAGCATTCAAATCGATCAGCTTGTGCAAAAAGATGTTCAGCAAGCAAATTGGGAGAAATATGGAGGTATATGTGGACGATATGCTCGTCAAGAGCAAAGAAGAGTTGACTCACCTGGACGACCTAGGAGAGACATTTAACACCCTCTGAAAATACCAGATGAAGCTCAATCCTAGTAAGTGTGTGTTTGGGGTAGCTTCAGGAAAGTTCTTAGGGTTTATGGTATCCCAAAGAGGGATAGAAGCAAATCCAGAGAAGGTGCAAGCAATACTCAACATGGCATCACCCAAGACCGTCAAGGAAGTCCAAAAGCTCACAGGAAGGATAGCTGCACTCAATAGGTTCGTCTCTAAAGCGACGGACAAATGTCTCCCATTTTTCAAAACATTGAAGCAAGCTTTCGCCTGGACCGATGAATGTGAGGCAGCCTTTCAAGAGCTCAAGCATTACCTCGGTAGCTCGCCCATCTTGAGTCCACCGTGCGGGGGAAAGCCTTTATTTATACCGGGCGACGGCACCACGGCCGTCGAGTGCGGCCTTAATTAGAGAGGAAGATAAGAAGCAGCTCGGTTACTATGTCAGTCAAGCCTTCCAAGGGGCAGAGGCCAAGTATCCCAGGATCGAGAAGATCGTTTTCGCCCTAATAGTGGCTTCACGAAAGCTACGACCATACTTCGAAGCACATCCTATCCTTGTAATGACGGACCAACCTATCCGAAAATCCATGAACAAGCCTACAGCAGCGGGGAGAATGGTCCAATGGGCAATTGAACTCAGCCAGTTCGACATCGAATACCATCCCAGAACGGCAATCAAAGCGCAAGCTCTGGCAGACTTCACAGCCGAATTCACCCTTCCAGAAGATGACGACGACAAAAAAGAGGTGGAACGGTGGACGATCCAGACTGACGGATCGTCAACCCAAAAGAGGGGAGGAGTAGGGGTCATTATAAACACCCCCGATGGAGAAAAACTCCAATATGGAGTCCAATTGAAATTCTCGGCAACCAACAATGAGGCTGAGTACGAAGGCATACTGACGGGACTGAGACTTGGCAAAGCCCTCGGGATTAAGAACCTGCTTATTCAGAGTGACTCGAAGCTGGCAATAGGGCAGATCCGGGAAGAATATGAGGCAAAAGAAGAGAGGATGCAGAAGTACCTCAAGCTGATTAAATATTTAGCCTGTGGGTTCGATAAGTTGGATTTTGTTCGGATCCCGAGAAACCAGAATACGGCGGCAGACGAGGTCGCCAAAATGGCCTCGTCCGACGAAGAACTAACGAACAGTGAGATTCTAATGGAGATTCAGAAACACCCCAGCATCGAGGAAGTCCCAGTATTCTCCGTCCAGAACATAGGTGGTTGGATGGAACCGATCGTCTCAAATCTCCAAGACGGGCATCTCCCTCGTGACTCAGCGGAAGCCAGGAAGATTAAAGCAAGAGCGGCTAGGTTTACAATTTTGAACGATACCTTATACAAAAGAGGGTTTTCCCTGCCTTATCTGAAGTGCCTCGACGAGGAAGAAGCCAAGTATGTCCTTCACGAAATCCACGAAGGGATTTGTGGAGACCACGCCGGGCCTAGATCCCTGGTAAGCAAAGTTGTTCGCACAGGATACTTCTGGCCAACCATGCAGGCAGACGCCACGGAGCTCGTCAAGAGGTGCGACAAGTGCCAGAGGTTCGGGAATGTCCAGAGGTTGCCAGCAGAAAAGATGACGACGATTACCTCCCCGTGGCCGTTCGCGCAATGGGGGATTGATATTGTCGGCCCATTACCCCAAGGAAGAGGACAGGT
Source organism: Castanea sativa (assembly GCF_040712315.1). Lineage (NCBI taxonomy): Eukaryota > Viridiplantae > Streptophyta > Magnoliopsida > Fagales > Fagaceae > Castanea > Castanea sativa. The sequence continues at coordinate 23,839,403 of NC_134015.1, read as the reverse complement.
AAGGTTCTTGCTCGTCGCTATCGATTACTTCACTAAATGGGTCGAAGCAGAAGCAATGGCAACGATCACAGAAGCAAGAATCCGTAGCTTCGTGTGGAGAAATATAGTTTGCAGGTTCGGGATTCCACGAACAATTATTTCAGATAATGGCCGACAGTTCGACCGAACAGGGGATTCGGTGGACTTCGCGCCGGGGGCTAGGCATCAAGAATAAATTCTCGTCACCTGGACACCCGCAGTCAAACGGGCAAACAGAAGTAACTAATCGAACCCTGCTTAGGATCGTCAAAGCCCGGCTAGACGAAGCTAAGGGCGCATGGCCGAAAGAATTGCCCAATGTCTTGTGGGCCTACAGAACGACGGCAAGAACCCCAACGGGAGAGACACCTTTCAGGCTCACTTATGGCACCGAAGCTGTAATTCTCGTCGAGGTAGGTATGGCCAGCATCAGGCGAGAAGTGTTCCATGAGGAGGACAACGACGACCAACTTCGAATCAATCTGGATTGCTTAGACGAAGTTAGGGATAAGGCCTCGGACGTGACGAAGAAGTACCAACAGAAGATGAATGAATACTATAACAAAAGGGTCAAGCTCAGAAGACTAGGAATTGGCGACCTCGTCCTACGCAAGGTGACTACTGCAACTAAAAACTCCGCCCACGGGAAGCTCGGTCCCACGTGGGAAGGACCTTATAGGGTCGTGCACTACTCCCGACAGGGTAGCTATCATTTGGAGACCCTAGACAGACAAAAACTCCCGCGACCCTGGAACATAGAACACTTGAAGAAGTACCACCAACAGATGTAAATCAAGAGTGTACCGATTCCTCAAAATTAAATGAAATAATGGCTTAAATAATGTGTTCATACAGGTACAATCAATAGAAAGTCCCGGAGACTCGCTACCAAAAAAAAAAAAATTTTGTCTAAGTAATAAGATTCCGCATAGACGGATGTACGTTACTGATGAAGGCAAAAACAAAAAATTTTGTCCAAGTAATAAGATTCCGCATAGACGGATGTACATTACTGACGAAGACAAAAACAAAAAAATTTTGCCTAAGTAATAAGATTCCGCATAGACGGATGTACGTTACTGACGAAAGCAAAAACAAAAAATTTTGTCTAAGTAATAAGATTCCGCATAGACGGATGTACGTTATTGACAAAGACAAAAACAAAAAAAAATTTGTCTAAGTAATAAGATTCCGCATAGACGGATGTACGTTACTGACGAAGGCAAAAACAAAAAATTTTGTCCAAGTAATAAGATTCCGCATAGACGGATGTACATTACTGACGAAGACAAAAACAAAAAAATTTTGCCTAAGTAATAAGATTCCGCATAGACGGATGTACGTTACTGACGAAGGCAAAAACAAAAAATTTTGTCTAAGTAATAAGATTCCGCATAGACGGATGTACGTTACTGACGAAGACAAAAACAAAAAAATTTTGTCTAAGTAATAAGATTCCGCATAGACGGATGTACGTTACTGACGAAGACAAAAACAAAAAAAAAATTTGTCTAAGTAATAAGATTCCGCATAGACGGATGTACGTTACTGACGAAGGCAAAAACAAAAAAAATTTCTAAGTAATAAGATTCCGCATAGACGGATGTACATTACTGACGAAGGAAAAAACAAAAAGAACACCTAAGTACAGAAGAAGGCTTAAGTAATAACGTTCCCACCAAATGAACGTACATTACTGACGGATACAAAAAAATTGACATATAGGAGAACATGTGAAAGTAGATACGATATTATAGAAGCCTAAAAACCAAAGGCAATTGTTTGTACAAAAAAAAAAAAGAGAAACCCATAAACACTGGGCTAAAAATACACATAGAAACTTTTAAAATGTTCTGGAAATTAAGCCTTAAAACATATCGGGCACAAAAAAAAAAAAAAAAAAAGGAAAAAGGAGATAATTTTTGCTGGTCAAGAACAGGTTCAAATGTCCGGGTCGACATCGTCCTCAGCTGGGACTTCAGGAGCAGGAGCTTCGACAACTAGAACATCAACAGCAGGAAGGTCTCCGGGAGCGTCGGCGGGCGGCGAGCAGCCTCGTCAGCCGAGATTTCCCTGTCTACTTCCTCCATGTCCAACGTCTCCAGGTCAATCCCAGAAGGGTGCTTGAGGCAGTACCTCCTTAAAAGCTCGAACCCTTTGAAGTACCAGCTGAAGAGCACAGAGTTGTACTCCTCCGTCTGCTGGAAACCTTCGATAGCTCTGGAAGCGACGACCTTGATCTTTTCCTTCGCAGCTGCCAGCTCCCCGTCTTTTTCAAGCATAAGCTGCTGCTATACCTTCAGCTCGTCACTTAGCTTCTTGGCTTCCTCCCTGGCTTGTTGGACGTCCTCCATCGAAGCAATTAGCTCCCTCTTCAGCTTTGAATTCTCCATCTCCAAGACCTTGATCCGGGAAAGCGAAGACTCAACCTTAACCTCCTGAGCAAGATACTTAGACGAAAGGTGAACAGTCTCCCCCAGCACCTAAAAAAAAAAATGCATGTTAGTTTATACACGACGACATTTAGCTCAAAACAAACCAAGAACAGACATATATGTAGTCACTTAAAACGATCAGGTTACCTGGACGAGCTTCTGGAGATGACGACCCATCAACTCACTTGTGGGCATACCCGAGAACACCTTTAGGTCTTCTGCGGTCACGACACCACGAGCCCGGTCCATCGCCAACTTTTCGTCATCCCAAATGGTCGACGAAGAAGTAGCCTCCTTCCCCCTCTCCGCTGTACGAGGCCTCTTCGAAGCAGGGGTCGGGATCTCCTCTATCGAAGTAGTCGGCGAGGCCGTCCTCGTAGTGTTGGCACCAGAAATCACGGGGGTAGACGAAGTAATCGGTGCGACGGAGGAAACTTTCCCTTTCACCCGAACCACTTTCTTCCCGATGTTGGACAGAGGTTCGTCCTTCTTGGATCGCATCCTCTCGTACATACCCTTATTGAATTTAGTCGTCATCTCTGCGAAAGAGGGAAGTATTGTAAAAGAACAGAGCAATTAAATACGAATATGGATTTGACAAACCCAAATACTTACTCTTCTTCCCTTCAATATCGAGACTCCGGAGGACGAAGGGAGATGGATCGGGGCCTAAGTTGTAAAAAGCGAGCGTCCTAGGATCTACCAAGTCGTCCCAGTTTTCGATAGACTGAGAATACACAATGGCTGCCTCGACACGCTCCTTGTACCTGCTTTTTAGTTTTGGTCTCCTTTTGACTAAAAAAAAAAAAAAAAAAAAAAAAAAAAAAAGAAAAAAGATTAGCAACGATAACATCGGATTCAACAAGAAAAGGAAAGGAAAGGATACTGACGCACCTAAAGTCGGGGTTCCCCACCGACGAAGCAATCGGGGGATATCTCCCCAATCACAGGTTAGGGGGTCTCAAAGTCGTCCCCCGACACAAACACAAATGCCGGGACTTGCATCTCGAAGGACGAAGGTAAGCCCTTAACGATTCTGGTTCTTCTCTCCCAAGGTACTAGCTCATAATACCCATACTCCTTCGACTCTTTCAAACGGTACAAATAAACAAGCTCGTTTACCTTGATCATATCCCCATTAGCAGCCAACCATATCTCCATACAGTTGACTACTATCCTCCACGAATTTGGCATGAGCTGCCCAGGAGCGATACCCAAATAAGCTAAAAGCTCCATTACAAATGGGTGGACGGGAAGCCTTAATCCATAAGTAAAAGCGGCCTCATAAAAGCACACTTCACCTGGGAAAAACTGACAAGCCCTCTCCTCGTCAGTAGGCCGACGAACCCGAACTCGCTCCGGGAACTGAAACCTATCCCTAAACCTACCCACGGCCTCGGAATCTAGCCCACACGCCTCCACGAGGGCATGGAAAGCCTTAACTTCTCTAAAGGACGACGCGGCAGTATCCCCCTCCATAAGATCACCACTAGACGATAACCTCGTCTCTAGATCACTAGACCTAACCTCAGACATCGGCTGTTGTTCCCTCACCAAACCCTCAAACCAATAGACTGACCGGCAAAGCAGGGGAAACAAATCGCCCAAAACAATGCCTAAGCTATTACCCGCAAAAACGAAACCCTCCAAATTGGGAAAAACACCTAAGGACCCTCCTAAACGAGCAAAAAGAAAGGAAATCGAAGGGCAAGTTTCTCTAACTTCTAAGCTACCGACCATGGACACCCAGACAAAGCACAGGTAAATAGGAAAGTACTGAAAAAAAAAAAAAAAAAAAAAAAACAAACAAACAAAGAAGCAAAAACCAAAAAGAAAAGGAAATCAAACATTTGCGAAGAAGAAAAAAGAGGGAAGAAAGAAAAATGGAATAGGAAACATACCTCAAAGAGAAGAAACAAGAAGTCCAACACGCACCAGCTCAGAGGGAAATGGAGAAATAGGTGAGAGAGAAAAAAGCTAGGAAGGACAAACTGAGAATTAGGAAAAAATGTAAGATAAAGTAAGGGAGAAGAAGTTTAAAAACCAAATGGAGGTGAAACCGAAAATCGGCGGGAAACCCAAGGGACATAATTCTCCGCCAACCACATCATGCCACGTGGCCACAACCCACGTAACGCCGCCGCCACCACGCATTCAATGCGGCACGAAATCCCAAGAGCCAATAAAAAAAAACTGTTCGATTTCCACGATCGTCACTGACGACCGTGAAACCCGGGGGGCATCTGATGGGACTGACGAAGTTAAACATAGACGAGGTGATCTTACGGACGAACCTGACCAGTTATCGGCGTCATCAGAGGAAGAGTTAATGTCATTAAATGCTGCCAATAAAGCCTCAACCGTTACAAGACCAGCTGGACGAACCAATGGAAATGCATTAACGCCCATTACTCCCCTAAAGACGTTATCAGAAGAATCATTAATACCCCAACGGGTATAATCCCCAAGGGTATATAAAGTCCTCACAACACCAAAACAAGGTACGGAGACAACATCACAACTTGAACTAATTTTATTCTTGATATTTCAACTATTGCCTTCTTTCGTACTGACTTTGCCATCGGAGGCGTTGTGACAGGCACCACACCGGTGACCACTCGAATAAGTTCTTGCTCCCTCAAGGTTGTCAGAGTACTGCCGAGAACCATCTGGACGAATCCCAGAGGAACCGACGAGATACTGCTTCATCAATTATTATAGTAGTTTTACAAATTTACACAATTTTTTATTTTGACTTAGAGCAATTGCATCAACAGATACAAAATAGAAAAAGTGAAAAGTTTTACACAATTTTGTTAAGAAACTACCCATATATGTCTTTTTTTTTTCCTTTTTTTTTTTTTAGAAAAAAACCTATATATATATATATATATGTTATTTACAGGTTTACTGTAGCTTTGTATTTCTTTTTTTTTTAATATTTCTCTCTCTTCACCTCTCTCATCAGATTCTCGCTCTTCATCTCTCCAAAACAATTCTCTCTCTTCCCTTACTCGATTCCTTTGTCAAACTCATCCTAATTTAAAACCCAAACTCATTCTATCACTTCTGTCCAAAAAAAAAAAAACCCAAACTCATCAAATTATCCATATACAAATATATAAAGAATCATCAAAACACATATTGCAAAGAAGAAGAAGAAGAAAACTCGTATTGCAAGGAAGAAGAAGAAGAAGAAGTGAAGAGGACAAAGAAGAAGTAGAAAAAGAAGAAGAAAAAGATGAAGTGATGAAGAAGAAGGGAAGAAGAAGGAGACACAGAAGAAGAGAAGCAACAAACTACCCAACCACCACCACCCAAAAACAAAACCCAATGAAAAATCCAAGGAAACCCATTCAGAAACAACGAAAAATTAATAACAATAAGTAAAATTTATGAAATATGAGAGAGAGAGAGAGAGAGAGAGAGAGAGAGCTAATTTTTTAGTGCTTGTCCATGGAGGGTTGGGTGGAGAGATATGACTTTTGAGCCATGGAGGTGGAGAGATCTGAGATTTTCATATTTGAGGAAGAGAGTGTGTTCAGAAACAAGAGAGAGATAGTGTGTTTTGACGTGTGTGGTGTGTGTAAAAATTCTTCTTTACAGGGAATAGAGTGTATAATAGATATTTTGATAGGGGTGTTTTTGCAAAATTACCGTATAAAATAAAATAAAATAAAGTAGGTTTTATACTAAAATGGAAGGAAAATGTTATACATAGTGTTGTTAATGCTCTTATGTTGGTGATTTTGGGGTTTGAATGTGTAAATTTGTTTATTTTTTTCTATTTTGCATTGATTGATACAAATCCTTGGACTTTTCTTGCTTACCCTTGGCTCTCAAAATATATAAATATATGTATAAAAAAACAAAAACTAACAAGAATTTAATTTTAAAAATATTCAATTTGTTCACTAAATATAAACAACACTTACACAATTTAAAATTTTATTCCTTTGGCCAAAAAAAAAATTATTCCAAATTTTTGTCTTAAATCCTAACTCTATAGGTCTCACAATGACCACATTATAGAAATTAAATGCATGCACTAATTAGCCAGTAATAGATAAATAGCCGTTAAAGATTTTTTTTTTTTTTTAAAGCAAGAGACATAGGAGAATTTTTAAATGATATCGAGTGACATTTGTACTTAATGAGCAAATATGATATTTTGAAAAAGTTTTGATATTATTGCTTGGCTTTGGCATAGTTACCAAAAACTTTGCTATGTTCTACGTTACAATACCTTTTTTCTTATTTTATTTTATGTTATTTTGGTATTTCTAGTGTAATAAAATACTATATAAGAGACAATAAAATTTTTTTTTTAAATAATGATCGGAGGTTGGAGCTAAAGAGGGATATGATGTGGTCCCTCCTCGCCATGTGATACTCTTGGGCATTGTTGTAGTCTTTTAGATTCTATTCCATTTTGTTTCAACCATAAAATACTATACCGATGAGCAGATAACAACATTAGCAATGCCAAAAAAAAAAAAAATTATTTTACAACCTCATAACTTTTTTTATCTATTTTATCAACTTATTTTACAACTCACTTAACATCTCAGTTCCTATTTTTATACACAACTCATTAAAATAATATAAACTGCACCATCAAATACTATAAAAAATTATGTTTCTATCTCTTCTCTTCCAAAACTCAGCCACCACCAACCACGATCAAAACTCAATCACAAACCCCAATATGTCACCACCAAAATTACCTCCAAGAAAATTGTCACCACCAAAATTACCCAAAAAATAATTGCCCCCGCCAACATTGAAAATTAAAACCACGACCATCAAAACTCAACCCCCCCACCACCACTGCAACTCACCACCACAAAAAAGGACTCACCATCACCATCCACCACAAACATCAACAACCACCAATACCCATATTTTTCCTATCCCACATCAAAACTCACACCACCACCACCATGAACAACCACCAAAACCCACATTTTTCCTAGCCCACATCAAAACCCACCCAACACGGTGGAGTTTGTGGAAGATCATGACTGAGCAAAACTTAGCGCCAAAAAAGAAAAGAAAAGAAAAAGACACCACAATGAGCACCAGTCCTATGGCAAGCAATATCCAAACCCACGGCGAGCAAATCTCAGGCCCATAGCAAGCACACCCACCGGTAGCAAACCCACAAAAGTCCACTGAAAAAATGTCGAGTCGATGTCACCATCGTTCCTATTTCGTCCAAGCCCAGAACAAAAGTCCACAAACCCACCACCCACCCCACATCATCAAAAAAAATCTCAACCACCCAGCCACCACTCCCAACCAACCCACCACCAAAACTCACAATTTGTCGTTGATCAAAACCCACCCCACCACCGTGGGGTTTATGGAAGATCAAGCATTTTTTGAGATGACAAAGCAAGCATGAGGTTGAAAAAATTTATGGAGAGGAAATCTGGTGTTCTGTGGAGAGGAAATCTGAATCTAGTGTGCCATGGAGAGGAATTCTGAAAATCGGAGCCCATGGAGAGGAAATCGGAGCCAAAGAGGAACGAAAGAAACTAGACATTGGACACAACCTCTTCCCAATTTGGATGAAGTTCTTTCCATTAGTTTATTTACTTACTTTGTAGATACTCTTTTCAAAATTTTATTCGTTAAACAACCAAATTTTTATCTTAAAATTCAGTTACTTAGGTTCTCCTATTAAGATATAGATACTTTCCACCGGAAATGTTGTATCTAATGTTCAGTTTCTTCTTCATGTTTTTTTTTTTTTTTTGGCGCTGTTGCCTTTTTCTTGTTTGGCCTATAACGAGATATGGATCCAATTCACATCCAAAAATTGATAAATGACATGGTAATTGGTCACTTGGGAAACATGCAATGCAAATTGCAGAAAGATAGGAACCACTCATGCAATTATTTCATTTTAAATTATTTAGTAGTAATTTATAAATCATCTTTCTTTTGACTGTTACGCACCAATAGATGTGAACTATGTTATTCATGATTTCTCGTGTCATAACTTTCCACCACCCGTTCAATAATTATTAAACAAGTTACAAATATCTATCAAAAATTAAATAAGTTAAAAAAAAAAAAAACATAAAAGAATAGAGTGGTATCTATTTCATCCCTCCTTGCATACAATCATACACACACTTTTTGTACTAAAATCATGACTGGACAAACACGCACATTTTTCAAACTACAATCGTGACTTCAATCACCATTTCAATTCAAAAAGTATACACCATAAAAATAAGAATCAGCTTAAATTTAGTGCTCTATATAATATTAAATTTTTAAATAATTAAACACGTATCAAATAATTGTGACATATTTACCCTCAAGAATTGTCCACTGACCCAAACTCTTGCCCCAAAAATATATATTTGTTTTAATTTTTAATTTTTATTTGATAGGAACAAAAACCTTTTGGTTGATTGGAGATATTGAAGAAAGTGAAGGGGAGTAGGGACCATAGACATAGAATCGTGCCACTAGACATTAGACAACACTATGGGAAACCCGCCACGTCCCGACGAAGCAAAATATCTTCTTCTTCTTCAAATATCTATGACGTGGCAGCTCTGCGGTGGCAAGTTAGGTCTAGATATTTTCTCACAAAATATCAGTTGGATACGATTTGCGCACTGCACCCACGTGGACTTCCATTCCTCACTTTAGCCCTCCATTGTTTCTTAAACTCCTAAATTGCCATTCTTTGCTATTACATATTTATATATTATTGTTGCTTTTAAATCCTTGCTTCACTCCATTTTTTGGTTGACCCATCAAAACCAAAAATAAAAATAAAAAATCATCTGAAAATATTTTCAAACTATGAGTTTAGCGTCATTTGGCAATTTTATACTTAGTTTGGATGGCCACGGCCAGTGTCATAGGTTCAATTTCACTAAATATGTTGAGATGGAAATACATATTTAAAACTAGACAAATGTCCGAATTTTAATGTATTCAGTAAAACTGAACATTGAACACAAACTCTTCCCAATTGGAATGAAGTTCTTTTCATTAGTTTATTTACTTACTACGTAGATACCATTTTCAAAATTTTATTAGTTAAACAACTAAATTTTTATCTAATAGGTAACTGACACAATTTGTTTTCTAAGCAAATGTAGAAGCAAGTTCCTCCAACTTATTGGATTGGTTATTTTTGAAACACTATCGACATATATTTATAGACACATTACTTATTTGACAGTCATACAATTTGTTTAAATGATTTAATGAATTTTGAAAAATAAATTATAAAAATTGTGTGACACATCATTAAATTTAACGAAAATAAGTTTAAATTTTTATAAATAAAAATTTAATGATTTTCAAAAAAAAAATATTTAATGAATTATGTAATTTAATTCATATCAAAGGTTTTATTAAATTGTAGCATACTTATCTGGAAGATAATTTTATCTATAAGTAAAATATGCTAATGAAAATAAGTATACCCAAATGGACACTTAATATGGTACTTTGTCCACCAAAATTACTCCTAGAATGTAATTTCTAGAATAATAAAATCTGTTTATGAGTTCTTTAGAAATCAACCTTCAATCAGATTGATTCATGGTTTGCAACTTATAGCGTACCACTTTTCTTTTCAGCTGATTTTTTTTTTTTTCCAATTGTTCAAAAAACTCAGATTCACCTGTAATGGTGTATTAAATTGCGCATTGACTCTATCATAGAATCATGGCTTATGGATTGCATAAGAAAACGAGGTCAATGAGAAAGGTGTTTGAAAAGTATAAAATTGGACAAGTCAGCCTAACTACTCTACCACTATACCCGAAACCGAAAAGCTTTGACATTCAATTCGTTCATCAGCTAGGTAAATGTTATTTAGCTGTCAACGTGTTAAATAGCCTACAAAATTAGGATAAATCAATAAGTCATAGTGTCAGTTTAGAAATAGGGATGGGCTGAAGGAGTTGCATGTGAGACCTATAAACAAAATTAAAGTTCGGGTAATTTGCAACTTTGAAGTAAAAAAACAATTAAAACAGACTTTGAAGTAAAATAGTCAAAGTACTTCATCTTCAAATTTTAATTTTGTTCAATTAAGTAGGATGTCGAATCTAAACAAAAAATTATGGTAGATGAATGAAATTATTTAAAAAAATATACAAATTTAATTTAGTTTAAATCTAATTTTTAATAACATAATTTTAGATGATAATGATATCCACTTATCACAACCACAATTTCCAATCAAAAAAAAAAAAAAAACCACAATTTCTAAAACCCATTTTTATTAGAAATTATGCAATATGATATAATATGATGTTTTTAGCATATAAGAAGGTTTAATTTGATCGCAACATACTTTATAGTGTAGTAATACTTTTCCATTATTCTATAAATAAATAAAAAATACATGCTTTGAGATCTTCTATTACATGTTATTGGGGAAAAAAAGAAAAATGATCTTTAAATTTTTTTGGTTGCTATCAGGCACAAAGCTAGGAGTTAGAGTTAGGTCTGACCTCTAACTGTGCTGCTTTTTAGCTGTTGATGGTTTTTTTTTTTTTTGGGTTTTTAATGCATGCAATTGCTGCTGGGTAAAGATAAAATTATTTTGCTTAAAATTTTTTAAAAGGCCGGTTGTTTGTTTTGAGTAAAATTGGTTAATTGGACTTAATTTTGTTTTAGCTTTGCTGTTGGTGTTTTTTGTTGTTGCACTAATTTTTTTGGGCTTATATATGTTGTTTTGAATTTTAGATCTATAAATTTTTAATTTTCTTTAAAATGAGAAAAATGCTAGAGTTACAAATTTTTTTATAAATAGTTGATACAATGAGTGATTATTGGTAAGTAAAAAAAATAATATAAGTGGTAAACCCAGTGCAAACCAGTAAGAATTTGTACCTTAACAGTTTGTAAAAATATTGTAGATAAATTTGTAACTGTAACATTACTCTAAAAAGAATCAATAATATTGTTAAGGGTAGCAAAATGTAATTTTATAGAACAAAATTGCTAAAATTAATACATGTATATATATTAATATCTTTATATATATATATATAGGGAGGCCATTGCACCCCATAGTCAATGTATAACACCGTCACTAGTCGCTATATTTTTATCTTTTACAAAATAATAATGTTATTTCACAATTATTGAAGTGATTGACTATGAATAATAGACACACAATCACTTTGATATAGCAAGCACTTTTTTCTACTACCAACATTCAACCATTTCAATAATTATGAAATTTGTGGAGAAAAAGCTGTCTATAGTATTTTATTGTTTACCAAATATCAAATATTTTTTCAGACTCATCTAATCCGTGGGTATGCAATTTCTATCTCACCTGGGCTCATAAGTTCCCTATTTTCTCTATTTTTTTAATGATCACTATTGTTAATTTGAAATTGCTATTTTTTTTTCTTCTAATAATTTAAGATTTTTTTGCCTCATAGCAACCCATTGAGCAGTCATCTTCAAAACTTTATGAGATGGCTAGGAAAAGATCTAGCAATAGGATTCGAACTTCAACGATATTCTTAGCTGGCCTAACGGCTAACTGTAACCACCCCCCCCCCCTCCCCTTTTTTTTTTTTTTTTTTTAATCCCTCAACTTTGTATAAAAAGAAATTATTATTCTTATAAAGGCAAAAAACAACAATAATAAATGTTGGCAAAGAACAAAACTCTTAGAAAAAATAATAGATAGTAAAATCAAAATCTCATTAACTCAGGAAAAGCATCAATACAAATTGAGAACGAAAAACCAACGCTCTCCTCAGTAGTAACCCATAAATGCTAAGTGGCCTTGAGGAGGAACCCATCTGGTTCCAAAACTCTAGCCTTTTGATCCAAACATTTTGGTGTGAATCATCTCTTCCCTATTTGTTATAAAAATTGAATTTAAAAAATAATAATAATTTGAGTGTGAGGGTACAAATTAATGTCAAATCATGAACTACCACTAATCATAACCAAATTTTATAGCTGCTAAATTGTTAATTATGACTGTTTATGACATACATAACACTTCATGAACTTCTTAAAATAAGACTTTATAGAGTTCTTAAGTTAATTCCACCGAAAAAATTTCATAAAATCTTATTTATCTATTTAAAAATGAATGGATTGAATTTTGCCACATTATCAAAATTTTTCAATAGATATCAAACTAGCCATAGTCAACTTTTGTGCAATTTTTTTTTTCATTTCACTTTTGCGTAAAAGTTGATAGCATGATAAATTCAATCCATATATTTCAAGATGAATTAATAGGGTTTTAAGAATTTCATGGCAACGTTACCTTAAAGACAATCTTATTCTGAAGTGCTTTTAGTTATTATAAGAAGGTTTAGTTCCCATTACGTTAATAGGCCTATTAGTCTTTACGAAAATAGCTTTTCATTGCAATTCCTCTAACTTCCAAGGCACCTTAATACCTAAACAAGTTAGCAATTTTAAATCATTTAGTTACTTTAGCTCTTTTCAATTGCTACAGTTGAAATTGACACATTGACATTTTTTGTTGTTGCAATTTGCTAAATGATAATAATGCAAAACTTTTTTTTTCTTTTTTGTTTTGCTAATTTGAAAGGAAGAAAAATATTAAGGCTATTATTAAAAGAAAAAAAAAAAGAAAACAAATTAAAAATACATCCATTGAGATTTTACAATTTGTCATATAATTATTACGTCCTCACATTTTAACAGGTGTAGTGTACAAAAGCACACAAAACTCAACCCTTGCCCATATTAATTTTCGTACAAAAATAAATTAAATTAACATAACAATAAATATGATTAGTACCACTAAAAAATAATAAAAAAATATATATCTTAAAATTTTAAAAAAAAAATTTATTAAAATTATACGTTCAAAGGGAGACACAATCATCTTTGAGGTTTTTCATTTGAGTAATAATTGAAACTCATATACCCCTATGTCAGTTATTAATTTATTAGCCATCATTTTCACATCCACTTGACAAATTGATTGGCTCCAAAAAATTAAAATTCTTTGATAAAGATTTGATCCAAAACTGAATTGACATTTGTCATAGGCAATAGCATTTTGGTAAATAAAGCAGTGAAGTTGGGCATTTCCATTCAACAACAATCAAAAAATATATACTATATATATATCTCCGTGGCACCGCCCACGTTCCCAACCACTGGCGTTCAGAAATAAGAAAAGACACTCCAAAAAAATATCTTCTCTTTTGTCTCTCAAATCTCGATGGCTATGACAAAGCAAAATCATCATCATCAACAGCACCAACAAGAAGCAGCTCAGAGCTCAGGGAAGAGACTGAAAAAATGGGACAAGGATTTTGAACTTGAAGAAGAAGACCCACATGACCAATACTACGAAGAAGATGATAACTATGAAAGCAACAGCAGCGAGCTTCCATTGAAACCAGCGCTGTTCTACCCAATGACACCCACATCATTTGTGGTGTCCGATGCTCTTGAACCTGACTGTCCTGTCATTTACGTCAACAAAGTCTTCGAGTTTTACACTGGTTACCTTGCTCACGAGGTCCTTGGTCGGAACTGGTAACTTTCCTTAATTTCCTCAACAAAAAAAAAAACCTCTGTTTGGTTTTATGTGAATTATTTGTAATATATATAGTATCTGGAATGTATGTGATGAAATTTTATTCTAGGAGTTTCGAATTGAACTTGTGTTTAATATGATTTGGTTCTGTCATGTTAGTTTTTTTTTTTTTTTTTTGCTTTGTTACTGTATGATGAACCCTTGGGTACTTGTTTTTGGTTTTTAATGCATGTGAATGACATAATGTGTAAAAATCTATTTGGGCATGAGAGATTGTTTCATAAAATTATTTCATTTTTGTGATTCAAGCTTTTTTTTTTTCAGCGCCTAATGCTGAAATCTGATTGACTTTTTTCTTTTTATACTGTATCAGTGCTGGTCAGCGATATCTCATGTTGAACTCTATCTAGATACACAAATCTGTAAAGTTAAAATTAGTTAGTGTTGTTCATTTTTTTATGAGAAATTCTAACTACAAAAATGGTTGACTAGAGAAAAAGTAGTGGACCATGTTGTCCAATACTCACAGTCCACCACCCAACAAGTTGTGGCAAAAGTTGGTTTTTTAGAGGAAAAGGGTTTAAGAATTTAAAAAAAAATTAAAAAAAATATCTTCAGCCTTTCAAAATGGGAATGCAAACCTCTCAAAGGATTAGGAGTTATGTTCAGAAAGAAAGGGAGTCAATGAAATCTACAACAATGTCAAAATTTCTAGCGACACTGCAGTTATACCTTATAGGAGCATTGCTGTCTATGCTACATTTTTTTTTTTTTTGCTTGAAGCCATTAAGGTTTGTGGATAATTTCATCGGTTCTTGAAAGATCTGTATCTTCTGTGGAAACTCATATCCAAGATATTGAATCTTTTTACATATTTATTAACCAAGGAATTTACTGATGTTCTCTTGATCTTTTTAGTGATTTTTTTGGAGTACATTCACATCTCTGTATGATTATAACATATTCAAGTTTGCATTTGTGTTTTTATCAGCATTCTTGTCATTTGATCATCTGTTCTGATACATTTAAGTTGCAAAGAGTCTCTATTGACCCATTAGAGAATTTTCCCCCATTTTCAGTCGGTTTCTACAATATAGGGATCCTCGTGCTCAAAGGCGTCACCCTTTGGTTGATCCAGTTGTTGTTTCTGAGATTAGAAGATGTCTAGAGGAAGGTTCTGAATTTCAAGGTGAGCTCCTTAATTTCAGGAAGGATGGCACTCCCTTGGTAAACAGGCTGAGACTTTCACCTATACATGACGATGATGGAACTATCACACACATAATAGGCATTCAAGTCTTTTCTGAAGCAAAAATAGACCTGAACCGGGTATCATATCCAATTTTCAAGGAGACTTGCAATCAGCAATTTGATCAGTCAGGTAAGTATCTGGCAATGAGTGGACAATTACCATTCAGCCAGCATCAAGAAATATGTGGAATTCTTCAGCTCTCTGATGAAGTCTTGGCTCACAACATTTTATCGCGCTTGACACCAAGGGATGTAGCATCCATTGGCTCTGTCTGCAGAAGGATCCGTCAATTGACAAAAAATGAGCATTTGAGGAAGATGGTATGTCAGAATGCATGGGGAAGAGATGTGACAGGTGCATTGGAACTGATGACGAAGAAGTTAGGGTGGGGGCGTCTTGCCAGGGAACTGACTACTCTTGAGGCTGTTTGTTGGAGGAAAATGACAGTTGGAGGTGCAGTGGAGCCTTCACGTTGCAATTTCAGTGCTTGTGCAGTAGGTAATCGACTTGTGTTGTTTGGAGGAGAAGGAGCTAATATGCAGCCAATGGATGACACATTTGTTCTTAATCTTGATGCTGCAAATCCAAAGTGGTGTCGGGTGAGTGTGGAATCATCCCCACCAGGGCGGTGGGGCCACACACTCTCATGTTTAAATGGTTCTTGGTTGGTGGTTTTTGGAGGATGTGGGCGGCAAGGGTTGCTCAATGATGTTTTCGTTCTTGACTTGGATGCCAAACAGCCAACCTGGAGAGAGGTTTTTGGTGGAACTCCTCCTCTACCAAGATCTTGGCATAGCTCTTGCACAATAGAAGGTTCTAAATTGGTTGTATCAGGTGGATGCACAGATGCTGGGGTACTTCTTAGTGACACGTACTTGCTTGATCTCACTACAGACAATCCAACATGGAGAGAGATTCCAACTTCATGGAGTCCTCCCTCTAGGTTGGGACATTCACTTTCGGTTTATGGTAAGACCAAAATTCTTATGTTCGGTGGACTTGCTAAGAGTGGCCATTTGCGATTGCGATCAGGTGAGGCTTACACTATTGATTTAGAAGATGAAAAGCCTCAGTGGAGGCAACTGGAGTGTAGTGCATTGACTGGCATAGGCAGCCAGAGTGCCGTGGTTCCTCCTCCTAGACTTGATCATGTTGCTGTCAGCATGCCTTGTGGGAGAATTATCATTTTTGGTGGTTCCATTGCTGGACTTCACTCTCCTTCACAGCTCTTCCTTTTGGATCCATCTGAGGAGAAACCATCATGGAGGATACTCAATGTTCCCGGGCAGCCACCTAAATTTGCTTGGGGTCATAGCACCATTGTGGTTGGAGGGACTAGGGTCTTGGTATTGGGTGGACACACGGGGGAGGAATGGATACTTAATGAATTGCATGAGTTATGCTTAGCAAGCAGGCAGGACTCAGACCTATAATATAAACATCAGTTGCCCAAACACTTTTTGGACCTATGTTTTGCACCAATCTCTCTGGAAGAAGTTTTGCTTCATATTTCATGCTAGTTGAGGTTCTTCTTTCTACAGTTTATACTTGCGTGCTACATGCTATAATCTGAAGTGGTCTTTGAGTGATTTATTGTGGTTTAGTTTTGTATCATACCTCTAATCTACCATTTGCTTCCTTAATTTTTTTTTTTTTTTTTTTTCCTGTGGTACAATGCAAACATATATTAATGCATATGTTTTTGTTATATTACTAAACAGTATGTTATTCACTCCCATTGACTTCTCTTCAAGATCACTCATGTTAAGCAGGAAACAGTACACATACAATTTAAAGGTTCTGAGCTAGTTACGCTGTCCAGCTTGTTCTTTTTTTGTTTAGAGACTTCAGTATTAATTGAACTAAACTAGTTTGGCGTTAAAAATAAAAAATAAAAAATAAATAAAAAACTCTTACAGCGGTGAGCTTAGTTTATGCAATCAAAGTCTGACTCTATACTATAGGCAAACGATGTAGTCGGCCCCAAGTAAAAAAAGACCACTGATTTTAACCAGTAGAGTTATTTCTTTCTTTGTAATAGTATTATTAAGTTCAAATATTAGCCCATAAATAAAATAATAATTTTTTATCCAATGAAAAACAAGAAAAAGAAGAAGAGAGAAATGTTACGTTTAAATAGGTTGTTTAAGTAATATAGTTTAAGTAATTTTTTTTTTAAAATTAAAATCATTTAAATATATAAAAGGACCTTAATTTAGTTTGTCTTATGCTGCCAAATGCATCAAACCACCTTGTGTGCAATAATATTTACAAACGAAATGACTTGATTTCATCACTATGGAATAGCACAAAGCAAGCCGTGAGTTTGAATCCACAATTTTCGATCAGGGTTGATAACCATTCTTGACATCTTTAACATTTCATAAAGGGATTGAATCAATATGGTTTCAACTGATTCTAAGCAATATCCTGAATGGAAGGCTAAGCACTCCTCTGTCAGGTATCTTTCTATGAAGAGCTCTATTGCGAATGCATGATTTCAGTACCTACGGTAATGAACTAATCCAACTTTTTTCACTTTTGTAGCCATGTAAATGACCAAATCAATATAAATCAATATATATATATATAAAAGCAGAGACTTCATTGTGTGAGGGTCTAAGCTTTTGCCAAGTGGCACATCCTATGAAATTTCTCTACAATCATCCAACTCTCCCATTAATTAACTAAATTTACACCACAACTCTCTCTCTTCTTCATGTCTTTTAGTATACCAAATGTTTCAGTTTTTTTTTTTTTTTTTAATAAAAAGGGATACTAATAACTAATGAGATCGAGATAGATAATCTTCTAGCATTTTTGTTGCCTAAATTACACAAATCCATATCTTTTATTTATTATAATCATTATTATTTGTTTTATTCTATGAGAATCCTTATTATTTTATGGTGATGAATTTACATACAAACATCTCATAAACAAAGTCTCCCTCCTCTGTTAGTCTTTTTTTTTTTTTTTTTGGTATGGCAAGTTTTTATGTTAGTCATATAAAAAGTTTCAGCCTTTATGATTGTGTAGATGCATTAATCACAACTTGCCTCCAATATGACGTTTTGATTTTTGCCTTTTTGTTTTCACATTATGTATATTATCAAAACTCTGCTATAATGGTTAATGTAGGATTTTCTAAACCTTTGACTCCCCAACCTCTCTCACGCTTTGCCTTCCCCTCTCAACTTTGACCATATGCCTCCATTCTTTTTCTTTCTCTCTTAAAACAAACTTTCTTTCTCTTCAAAAAAAAAAAAAAAAAACATTTAATAGTTAAATTTCCTAAACTACTGCCACTCTCAAATTTTGTTTCCATACTCATAATTTTTTAAAACACCAGGCTAATGGAAGAAACCTATTGCTCTTGTGATCTTTTGTTGTAGCCAGTGGCTATATATCGCACATTAAGTGGCCTTGACATGTATGAGTTCAAGCTATCTTTTGTTACTTTCATAAATTCATTTCTTCACTTACAATTGGTAGGGTTAAGATCGTGAGATTCTGTGTTTTGCTATTTTCTTTTATAGGTTGTGTTATTGTGTATATCGATTTCCAAAAGATGCTTGAAATCTAGAACTGAGAAGTCGATAATTGTTTATTTAGTGTAAACATCTTATTGTCATTGTCATTTCAAGATTATTTAATCTTAGCATATGACTTGAGTAGGCTGGTCATTTCAAAATAAACAAAAGCTAAACATGTTGTAAATCATAAATTGGATTATAGGGATCAAGCAGTTATCATCTAGGGTGGAGGGTTTTTATTTTTATTTTATTTTTTTATATACAAAATAAAAATTCTACTCTAGCCAAATCTAAGTGTGTATATGTGTGTGAAGCTCTCTTTTAGAGACTTGAACCCTGACATTTGTCTTCCCATACCCCATACCCCACAAGCACTTATACTTGTGGAGTGACCATCATACCAAAGATGTGCGGTGGTAGGGTGGAGGGGATTTAGTCAATAGCGACTGAATTTGCAGAGGAAAAACAACACGATTATCCAATCTGCATTAGACTCCAAAGCTTCTTTCTCAAGTAAGTTTCTTGATATTTCAATAAAGCAATACAAATTGACTTTTTTCCTACAATGAATTGAGTTTTGGGTTTATGGTTTTTTTTTTTTTTTTTGGAGTTCTAGTTTAATGATGATTGTATAATTCTATATGTTGTGTGTGCTTTCTTTTCTATGAATTTCAATAATGTATCAATTGAGGATTTTAGCATTTGGTTCATTAAGGTTTTTTTTTTTTTAATTCTAAATTTCATCTTTATTTCATTATTTTGTTTAGGTTTTGTTACTTTTTTATAATGAACTCATTACTAACAAAGTTCTATGACAATTATGGTATAATATATGTACAACATTTTCTAAACTTATCTTACATAAAACATTATAATATTATCCGTGCATCGCACGGACAACTTACTAGTGAACCATAATGGTTAGAGTATGCATGAGTTGGGTTTATGAGTTTTTTCGAACCAATCTACCGTGGGTTAAAAAAAGTCCAGACCAATCCAATCCTACTCATTATAGGGGTCTAACCAAACCCAAGTGGATTGGATTGGACAATTTATTTTTTAATTAACATTACTATTAAGACAAAATTTAGCTACAAAATTGTTACTAAAAAAAAAAAGTTTAGTTATAAAATTGATTGTAACCTAAGGTACAACCTTACTCAATATCTTTTTATTGGAGATGAATTTTGACAAATGCACCGTTGAATTACATTTTCTTCTTATATCCTCTATACTTGTAAAATTTCTAGAAAATTAAAGATCAATAACTATGCCATCAATAAATTGTTTAAATTACAAGTTTTTGTAATTTAAAATTATGCATAAAATATAATCTAATAGATTATGTAATAAATAATATCCGATTGCCATAAAATTTGACATGTGTATTAAGAGCATAAAGAACATATAATCTAACGGTTAGATTTTCGAAATATATAGTAATGTTAATTATATTGAGTAAGGTTGTAATCTTAGGCTACAACCAATTTTGTAGTTAAATTTTGTCTTTATTATTATTAAATTGAACATTAGAACAATACCACTACAAATAAGAACAAATTTATAACCAAATATTATTAGCACAACACCAAATAAACATAAATTATATAAGGAGAACTTAGGGTTTGAGTTTTATTTAGGAAGAGGGGCAAAAAAGTAATAAAAAATTGTATAATATGTTTTTTAAATTTTAAATATATATTAAATATAAGTGGGTCAAGTTTATGACCCAAACCCAACCCAACCCACTGTTAAAAAAAATTCAAAACCCAACCCAACACACCAACCCTTAAAAACTGATCCAACCTAGCAGGTTAGGTTGCATCAAGTCAGTTTTGGCAGGTTCACTCAAGGGCGGCTTGATGCATTTGGAGGCCTAAGGAGAAAATTGATTATCTTGTTTCATATATAAAATTACTATTAATTAACATTAACCACGTATAATTTTTTTAAAAAAAAAAGTTTATAATCACAAAAAAATTTCACAAAACTTTTTACATTTGTTGATATGGCAGATTGATAGTAGTGAGTAAAAGAATGATGTTAATAGTGAATCTAGTTGAAAACTAGTAAAAATACGCTAATTCGACTATTGTGAAAAATGTTGTAAATTTTTTTGTGGATTGCTTTCTTTCTTTTCTTTTTTCTTTTAGAAGTGTTCCATTCACAATGTTTTTCATAACAAATCTTAGGTGTTCAGTTACTTCTTGTTTTCTATTTGAACCTACCACTAAAATTATTTTTCTATTGTCAATAACAACCCTTAATAATCTACTATTTAGGATTTTTTTTTTTGTAAAAATGTTATAAAAAATATTGTAAAAAATGTTGTAGACATAGCATTTCTTTCTCTTTTTTATTTGTTTTTTCATTTGATAAGAAAATATTATTTTATTTATTTGTTAATATTTCGGCTTAATTAATACTATTAGTTAAAATTTGAGGGCCTTTTTTTCACTTGGGGCCTTAGGCAGCCGCAAAGATCCTTGTAACACTATTGGATGAAATTGTTATATCAGTACATGACTATCTAATCCTCTTTAATATTACTAGCCCCATTACATGCATTTTGCGCGTGCGATGAGACTTTTTATTTTTTATTTTTTGGGTTTAAACGTTTTACTCTAAGCATTTTTTTTTTTTATTTTAAAGAAGAAGTTGTATTTGTACTTGACTACTAATGTGAAAGAGAAATGTAAAGGCGGGAAGAAAAACTTTTTTTTTTTTAATTTAGCTAAAAATTAGGAGTTTTTAAGATACTAATTTTACATGTCTAACTCTATTATTTAAGCCTTAGAAATGGATGAATTTAAGGGTATTTTGGGCATCTAAATTAAGGATCCCAAACAGAGAAAGTTACTTAAATAGTAGTATAAATAAAGATATCATCCATCTCTTTAAGTCACTGTGAAGTAAGCTAGTGGCAAATGTCCTGTTCTAGTTAGGGTTTTGTGGATGTAGTTCAAATCCCATTTTTGAAACATCATTTTCATGTCTATAAAGTTATCCTTACAAGTGAAATGACATCCATGTTGAACATAGTGCCAATCACATTGTCATATTCATTTTGCTTTTTCTCCATATACATCATATCAACGTTGTAATGCAATAAATATTTTCCTAATAAGACAATGTGAATAATATACTTTCAGGAGAGGTTTGGGTCCTGTGAAGTAAGCTGGTGGCAAATGTCTTGTTCTAGTTGGGGTTTTGTGGATGTAGTTCAAGTCCCATTTTTTTAACATCATTTTCATGTCTATAAAGTTATTCTTACACATGACATCCATGTTTAACATAGTGCCAATCACATTGTCAAATTCATTTTGTTTTTTCTCCATATACATCATATCAACGTTGTGAGACATCGTGAATAATATACTTTTAGGGGGAGGGGGTTTGGGTTCAATGCTTCCAGTGCACTGGACCCGGTCAGACGATAACACATGTCCAAAAATAGACACGTATCACAATCCCAATGAGTCCAATGTCACTGGAAACTGGACCTAATCCGAACCCTATACTTTCCCTTCTTCCATGGTTAGGACCCTTCATGATCTATCAACCGCCTCTTTCTTTTCTTTTTTACAAAGTTATTGGTTTTTCCAAAAACAAAACCATGGTTAGGGCCCTTCTAGATCTTTCAACCACCTCTTTATTTTTTTACTAAGTTATTGGTCTTTCCAAAACAAAATATCAGTTTACGCCATCCATTTGCACCATGATTTCAATGTTTGGGAGCATTCTAGGAGTTGGCTCTGACCTTCTATCTTTAAAAAAGTCTGATCCTCCAAGAAGTCTCTATGACCCATATAATAATGTTTCCTACCAAGCACCAAGAATGAGTTCATAGTCCAAGAAGTCTATATGACCCATATAATGATATTTCCTACCAACCACCAAGAATGAGTTCATAGTTACATGAATGACACAAGAGCACCTTTCGTGCTCCAACTAAACAAAACATCATATGTTGGAAAATCAATTATAGTTCACAACAAATTTGCTTGCATTTGAAATTATCTTTAGAAAAAATAATCCAGTCATTGACGCTTTCTTGTCCCCTCATTCTACCTTGAAGACGGTGATAGGCCATGAAAAGTTAATGGCAGCTGCGGGGTAAGAGCATCCACAGCAGTGGAGCTAAAAATTTAGCAATTTAGCTCCACTAAAAGTTACTTTATCTATTTTACCTACACACATACTGCAGCAGTGGATCTATTTTAGCTTTCAACACAATAAAATAATATAAACATCACAATAAAATAATATATCTACCACAATAAAATAATACATCTCACTACAATAAAAACACCACAATAAAAAAGGTAATGTGAACACAAAATAAAAAATTAAATTTTTTTTTAGCTCTCATGAACAGTGCACATCTATAAATAGATGTGCATGTAAAGAATGAGCCTAAAAAAATATGATTAAATTTCCGCCGTCGTACGCTTCTTTGGTATTTTGGTGGAGCTAAAATAACTATATAGCTATTTAGCTCTACTGCTACAAATGCTCTCGAGTATGGTTGTCTGTATCCATCAACCTTTTGCAGTTCCATGGAACTAGGGACTACCTCGTCTTAATTAGAAGGTTCCTGTACAAGGAAGTACACCGAAAATATATGCATGTAAGTCCCGTGTGATGGAGATAATCTCCACCACACTGGTATTTCAGTATTTGTTTTGGACTCCAACACTCACAAAATGCCTTTACGAGATTCTCATCATAACCGTAAGTGAACAATGAGGCCAAAATAAAATTGTAAAGTTGAGAGGCTTTAAGGAGAGACTTGCAACGACTAAGTAAATCTTCCAACCATTCCCAATAATATAGAATTTAGAAAATTCCTACATTCACGTTGAAAGAGGATCCCTAATTGGCTTGTTTGGCAACTATGTCTCCTTCCATTAAAGGATATGGATGTGACCTATCAATGTTTGTACAATGCGAATTAGGGTTGTAGACGAAGTCGTGTTGGTAGTTCTGGAGAACATGTGTATTCCCACTTCTTTGAAAAACTCCCAATTACCTAATAAAAAGTGATCAAAGTTGTAGAATAATAGGCCTTTCTTCAGGAGCCATTGTGTTATCAATGACAAAAGCTTAATGGTCCTTTATGACAAGATATTTTGGGGTAGGTTCGGTGAATTTGTTTGATGAGTCTTCTGCACGTGCTCTCATACAATTTTGACAATGATTCCCTTGGCATAGTATTGAGGATTTTGATCAAGACTTTATTGACGATGGGCACTTGTCTATTCTGAAATTGGGTTACTTTACATATATTCGCTTTGGGTATCTATCTCTTCATTTTAAGGATCAGTACAGTATATTGTAGAGTCGTATAGCCCCCATAGGTTTAGCAGGCGTTTCGGATTTCACCAGGATATCTTAGGTGATTTGAAGAAAGAAAATCATATAAACTACTTAAAGGATTTATATCAATTTTATCGGTTATGGATCCACCATAACACCAACTCCAAAGTACTAATCCCAGCTTTTTCAACAAATTTTGGAAATCGACTCAATGATTTTACCAAAGGCACATAGCTTCTAGTTAAGGCTGCATCCCTCCTTTTTAAGCCTCTAACATCAAGCAAATCTCAATAAGGAAACAAAGGAACAACCAACTAGAACTACTCCACGACCTTCACTGCCATCTCTTGTTGTGGTGCCCCCTTCCGATTCTCCGAAGATGATCGTCAACCGAGAGATTTGCCTCAAGATATCATAGTTGATCAAAATCGAAGTGTCCACCACTTGGCTGGTGCACAAGTGGAGAATACCATTAAGATTCTCAACGTAGTTAATAGTTATGCATAGCAACTCCGATCACAATTGGAGGCATTTAAAATCCCCCACAAGTGGTGTTCATCCAAATCTCTGAATGACAAAGGAGAAGGATCTTCACAACCTACACAACTGGTTAAGGTTCCAGAAGTTTCTGAGTTTAAGGCCACAAAACATATTTCCTGCGTGTGTTTGATGGGAGCTTCATGTTAGGAGATATCCTTTTATCCAAGCTTTCATATCATCCCCTAAACAAGCTTCCTCCCAAGGCTGAAATAGATGATATGTATAATGGGATTGAAAATTTTGAAGTTAATACTTAGCATTTGCGAGAGTGTGTCAATAAATATTGTAAAGATGTCAAAAAGTACTTGAAAATGGAAGAGTTACTAAACAAGCAATTAAGCTCGGATGGCCAAGCTCGTTGTGTGGCAAACACTGAACTTCTTCTCTCTGAGGCATTTGGTAAGAAAGCATCCTTAAAGGCCAAACTCCATACTGAACTAGCCCAATTAGTGCAATGAATGTCTCAAATTGAGTCCAAACAAGTTAAGCAAGATGACATTGTGTGATCCTTACAAGAACAACTTGAAGGTATCAAATCAACCCTCGTGCAAGAAGATGATGAGGACATGGAGGCTTTGAATAGGATACAAGTCATTTTAGAGAATACTCGTTCTAAATTGAAGGACTTGAAGTGGATGTCTTGACTGTTTTATTCATTCTCTTTATGTAGGCTGTTATCTTTTGTAGTCACTTCTTTTGTGCACATTTTCATTCCTTTAAGTAATAAAGAGACTCGTACTTATTTCTTTCTTCCTTGCTTTTTTTTTTTTTTAATAGTGCAAGAAAAGTTTGATTTTTTTTTTTTTTTTTTTGACATGCGAATTTACTTAGTAAAGAATACCAAGTTGCCTTTGTGCTTGAGTAATTTATATTATTACAATAACACTGAGACAGTATACTGAAATAGACCAAGAGTAAATTTTAATTCCGACAAATATAGATAATTACCGAAATGGCATTAACAAATTTAAGTATTAGAGTTAGGCTTGTAGTCTTGTTATTTTAAATTAGCTTGAGGATATTCTTGCAATCTTAGCATATCACTCTACGTCTCTAATATTGGGGACTAAGACTAACTAATTTCTCTCTCTCTCTCTCTCTCTCTCTCTCTCTATATATATATATATATATTCCTTATTTTACAGCTCACCTAAGGGTAGGGTCAGAAGCTAAGGCTTGCCTAAAATGTTCGAGATATTGAACAATTTTAGGGGAGCCATGGCATTCTTTCTCGAGATAGCATATGCCAAAGCCAATTTATCCATGGTTTTAAAAACTGGTTTGATGAAAGAACCGAAAAAGGGACCAGTTACCGGTTTTCTGGTCGGACCGGGTCCAATCGGTGGTCGAACTGGTGACGTAATAAATAATTTAATTAATAATTTTAAAATAATAAAAATGAAAAATATATATTAAGTTTTTTAACTAAGAATATTCAAGTTAAACATATATATATAATTTAAAAAATAATGTGAGTTTAGTTTTCGTGTATTAAATTTAGGAAATAAAAATAACAAAATCCACAACCCATATAAAATTTTATAACCGTGAAGAATCAAATTAACAATGTATAATAAATATTTATTAATATTATTATATATTTAATACTTTTATATATATTAAGTACTGACATGATATGGCTTTTTTTTTTACCCTTCCCTTACTTTTATTGAGTTGCCTTGTAAAAGTTTGCTCCTTTTAAGAAGTTGTAACGTGGCTCTAAGCGAGAGTCAGATAAAACTTTAAAAAAATAAAACAAAACAATAAAAGTGATTCACCTACCCATTCTTTTCATTAATACTTCACCTACCCATTCTTTCAAACTTCCATTTCTCCTTTCAAACTTAGTCTCATCCGAAAGCTAAAACCATTCTTCTCTTTTGTTTTAACTTTGAAGTCTTTTGCATTATAGTCTCACACTCTCACTCTCTCGGTCTCAGAATTTTTGCTGCAAAATAAAAAATTTCAGAAAGTTGATGCTTCCAAGGTAATTCATGTTTACCTTTAAAAAAAAATCAAGAACCACACTTTAATCTTTAGTTCTTTACCTCTCTTTTCATTGAGTTTTTCTTCCTTCCCACAATTTTGGATCATCATTCTTATGGGTTTTACGTTGGATTTGAAGGGGAAAAAATGCAACTTTTTGAAAAAAATGTGTAGTTTTAGTTTTAGGTTCAATCATACCGGTTCTCGGTTTTACAAATGAACCGGCCGGTTCTCAATTATTTCGGGTTTTTGGTGTTTTCCAGTTTTTTGTCATAACCAGACCAGATTAGTGGCTGGTTCCCAGTTGAACCAGTCAGACCAACCAGTCCAGTCCAGTTTTTAACACCATGAATTTATCATGTACATTTTGCACATCCCGCTTGAGGTTAAAACTTGTCACTATTGTGTTGCAATGGTGAGAATCTGAGCTGATTTTGTTGTATTATAGTTATTAAAATTCAGATCTAAACCTAAAGAAGAAAAAATAAAAAAGTAAGTGGGGTGTGTGGGGGGAGGGAGAGAGAGAGATAAGGCTTGAAGTTCTTTGTTTGTCTCTCAATGAAGAACAGGAAAAATTTGACAATCTATTATGAATCATCACAAATACCACATTTCATGTACGCCCATAGTTAAATGATGTTGAAACGAGAAACAATACCAAAGAGGTGGAAAATGATATGCGAGGGCAAATCAAAGCTCTAGTGAACAATGTAGACAATCATTATTTTTAGATTACAAAAAGAATATGCAATTAATTTGTTAACTAAGTGGTTTATCTTCTGAGAGTTTAAGCACAAAAAATGGCTGCAGACCTCGTTACTTCCATGCCACTGAGTCAATCTCATCTCTAGCTGACTTGTATAGTTCAAGCCTCTTAGCGATGGCTGTTCTTCTTTCCATAAGCGCCGGGTCCTCATCCAACATTGCACCAAGCTGCTGCTTCTGCAACACCAAGGGTAAGATTTTTTATTACTTTCGATATATATTGCTATTTAACAACTATTTATAACCTAAAGATGGCTATTTTTATTTATTTTATACGCTACAAATAGAAACCTGACCATTCTAACCCTTTAAATGCCTTAACCAACCCACTAAATAGCTTTGGCAAGTGAAAGTATGACTTCTTGATAGGGACACATTATGATAAAACATTACCCTATGAAAATTAATGATGCAGCATCCATTATCGCTACACTGGTAGTATACTATGAAAAAATATGACATAGGTTAAGAGTTATTATCTAAAGGTTAACAAGTAAAAAATATGAAATTATTACTATTTTTCTTTAGAAAATGGATGCCTTATTTTCACCATTCATACATTGTTAGCCACCATTCAAATTCAAGTGAAAAGAAATGGTTTGGCTCCATTAATGCATATCAAATTTGGGAGATGTCTACATTTACCATTTGTAGAGTTATTTTAACAGTTTTGATTTGCACATAACGCATGAAAAACTGGTTGATGCCTGATCAATGTGAGAACAATCTATTATAGTTTATTCTTTAGTTAATATCATTTTTTTTATATGTAAAAACTAAAATACTAATTCTTTTTTTTTTTCATAAAAACTAGAATCCTATATGGATAATAGATAAATTTTAAATTTTAAAATAAAAAATAAAAAATAAAAGCCCATATACAATACACCTGCTGGTTTTTACATTTCCTGTAATAGAAAGATCTAAGTCATTCATTATAGAGGGTCCATGTGCTTATTTAAATCTCTTAATTCCTGAAACATCTAAGCCAGTTGCAAGTCCAATTGCTGTTCACGGTCTTCATTATTTCATGTTTGGGAATAAATGTTTTACAGTCCTATTTTCTTGATGAATTTTTTTTTTTTAAAGAAATAAAATAATACATGACAAACCACACAAGCTAGAGGATGGTATCAGAAATTATTCACAATAAATTGGAAAATGTATCAACAAGTTTTTCAAAAGAGGGGTGAGCAGGAAGAAGATAACAAACTTACCAGATGTTATTCATTAATGTAAAAGAGTTTGTTTTTTGATAGGTATGTAAAAGAGTTTGTTGAACATTTATTCATAATTATTTCTTCAGATACTTGGACAAATTATTAATAAATAAAAATTAGGTTCAAATTGTTCAAGTATAACTTTCTCATTTAATTTTCCTAGTAGTTATAATCAATCTTAATATCCTAAGTACATACCCTCATGAAAAATCATTCAATGAACCTTTACTTTCAGAGGGGAGAGAGAATAAGTATGAGGCACACAAGCATTTAGAGTACAATATGAAAACTTTACCTCCCTCCGGCCAACGTGAGCGTAGAAGTTGTTGAGCAGTGATCTCTTGGCCTCTCGAACTTGACAATAGACCACAGCTTTGGGAATTGAATTTTTCAGTGAATCACAAACCATATTAATGTAAGCGTTGACATTTGAACCTGAAGAAATTACAGAGTATATGTCAGCAATTGACATGTATTTCTTTCCTTTATAGTAGAATTTAATCATGATAAATGATCAATATTTTACCATACAACTTGGATCTTGACAATATACTTAAACATGTATCAAAATTTAAATCCCAAATTTCATCAAAATAAATAAATAATTAAATCCTAAATGAAACTGAAATATAAGTCTGGAACCATATTAACACGCAACAAACACTAACACACCCAACTCTGAACAATTGAAAACTGAGCCACACTAAACCAATCACTTAAATGAGGACCTTAGCCAAAACTAGCAGAAGATAGCATACCAATCTTCCGGAAATGATTATCTGAGTAACGGTCCGTATTTGGGCCGCTTGGTGGGTTTGAAGGTTTCTCTGGTTCAAGATGAAGCTTCCGGAAAAATTCCACTGTCAGGTAGCTAGATTCCATATCCACCAGCCGCAGAACTGTTTTCCGACTTTCATCGCGAAATCTTTCCAACGATTCTGTTGCAGCAGCTGCTATGTCAGATTGAAGTGTTGGGAATCGTTTCAATTCCTGCAATTCCATAACATAGAATTGCATCAAGTATAACAAATTCTGTCCGAATGTTGGGCATCCCAAACTCATCTTATGAGGCTAGCTAAAGATGAAGACATGCATTTACCATTAAAGTGTCAAAACAACAAAAACC
Organism: Castanea sativa; assembly: GCF_040712315.1. Lineage (NCBI taxonomy): Eukaryota > Viridiplantae > Streptophyta > Magnoliopsida > Fagales > Fagaceae > Castanea > Castanea sativa. The sequence goes on along the minus strand of NC_134015.1, from coordinate 23,809,664 downwards.
ACTGCAGTTCTTTTTCAAAGTACGAATTACACTTCTTAAAAAGAAGTAGAAATCAGGAAGACAGCCATGAATACCCTTTATGCATTCTTTTTTGTCTTCACAAACATATGCCCGTCTTTATTCTTTACTTTGACTCAGAAGGAACTCATGATACAAGAGAAAGACACCACAGTATCAATAGATAGACCTAAGCCCCTGATAGTCATCACGTATCCAGGATGTATTCAATAACATCATGTCTTGTTAAGTACGTGGCTCTCAATATCAGAAAAGTTGCACCTAGCAGAAGTGACTAATTAAAACAATTTCAAAAATATCATATCTGCATGATCCATTCATGTCTATTTTTGTGATACATTGCACCATGTCTTCCAACAGTTATCATCACTCTGCCATATTATGGTGGCTCCACACAATCCAACATTACTGCCATATTCTGAACTTCAATGGATATTTGAAATTAATAATTTGAGTATCAGCTGCATACAGTACATAGTTCCGGACAATATTGCCACTGCACACTACAAAAATCACTTTTTGTAACATAGAAGGGGAACATGGTCATAGTATTACAGTATTACTAGCACTATAAAGTGATTTTTTGCTTTGTTCCTATGTTACATTAATTCTATGTATGTCAAATACCCATGTTTGCTAGAAACTTCCCTTGGATATTATCTTTGACTATCCCCGTGATTTCTAAAAACGAGTATATTAACCATCTTAGACGTTCTATGTAACCAGTACTTACTTTACAACAGGGGACATAAAACTAAATTAGCTACTCTTTTTTATTACAATGCTGTGCCCCTCTATCCCAAAATTAGGTAGTTCGACTGACCTGACACCAAGGGATGACTTGCATGCTAAAGCTCCATTAACAAAATGTGAACTAACACATATCCCATTTACCTTTCTTATAAATGTGCTGACTTCTACATGATAGAAAAAGAAGCAGTAATATTCATAATGAAATTAAGCACCGCCTTAAGCAAAAATATGACAACTATTTGCAATATAACTGTCAACTTTTGAAATATTATAGAAAATAAAGAGAAAATAAGAAAGGAATAATGGAAGAGATTAACATGTTTCAGTCATTGAGAACTATGTCCAACTCCACAACACCAAAAAGCCAAAAGGCTACAATCAGAGATATCAAGCCCAAGGCCCAAGCTCGTTGTAACTAGTCTAGATTCAATGTACTGGGACCTATTTGTAGTAGTGCAAGTAAAGAGATCCTAATCCTTGTAGTGCAAGTAATTAACCCTAGAATTAGTCTCCTTACATATACTCCCAATGGGCTCATTATAACACACAGTTCGAGACAATAAAGATATAGCTGCTCAAGACTTTTTTGCTGTTTACATAGGTTGTCAGGGAAAATCATGTTAATTTCTATTTGATTCCACTTTCTCTTTCTCTCTTCTGTCTCTCACTCTATATCCCAATATAAATTCTAACATGGTAAAATAGTCAGCCTCCTGTTTAGTTCCCCAAAGGTCGCCAGCTCATTCACGCATCTCACCATGAAACTGTCTTCAGCCAATGTCTTCTAGCAAACGTCGTTGCTATTCTCTGGTCGTTAATGCCGTTGCTATCAGATCAACTTTTGTCACTGGCCACTGCTACCACCAGTAAATGTCTTAAGAATTCCATCTTCAAGCCACTATTCCCCTGCCAATGTCCCCCAAGCCACCAGTCAATCATTCTTCAGCCATAGTAACTGTCCTCCAGTCACAGATGCAGCCGTCCTCTAGCCACTATAGTCATCTTTTGGCCTCAATTTATAGTTGTTTGCTGCTGCAGCAGTTTTCTCACACGTTTCACTCTAAATTATGTCTAGTCCATTCTACATTCAATCTGATCTTCCATGGCACACTCCAGCTTGATTTAAGGAGGGATATTATTGATATCAAGCCCAAATCCATTGTAACTAGTCTAGATTCAATGTACTAGGACCCACTTGTAGTGCAACCAGAGTAATCCTAATCATAATTGTAGTGCAAGCAAAGTAACTTTGAGTTAGTCTATGGTTAGCCTCGGGTTAGTCCCTCTATATATGCCCCCACCATGCTTGTTGTAAGCTATGAAGCACGGGTGCGGGTACAGGTGCGGGTACGGGTGCGGGACTCGGCAATTTTTGAAAAAAGTGGGTGCGGGTGCGGCGGGACTCGGCAATTAAAAAATTATTAAAAATATTTTTATTTATATTTTCTATATATTTTTACTATTAAAATATTCTTAAAAAACATATTACTAATTTACTATGCCTTGATTCACAAAACAAAGAAAGAAAAAAGCAAGAAACACAAAACACAACACAAAACCAAAAAGAAAACACAAAAGAAGCAACAAATATTCAAAATAAAATTAAGGAAGGATAGATTTAGGGTTTTTGGGTCTCATTTAAAGCCAATTTCGGCTGTTTCAGCCTGTTTCGGCCGTTTCGGGCCTGTTTCGGTCGCCGGCCGATACGGCCGAAACAGCCCGATTCTGGCCGAATCGGCCCGAATCTGCTCGAATCGGCGCCGCGTCGGCGCGAGTCGGCGGGAAAAATAAGATGCCACGTGGCCGACTCGGCCGGACGCCGCACCGACGCGCGAGCAACGGCGTCCCTCGCGAGTCGGCGAGTCCCGCCGCGTCGGACGTGGGTGCGGCACCTCCGGTGCCGCGTCCGTGCATCCCAGGTTGTAAGACCTATGTAGCTACTTAAGGGGTTTCTGCTATGGACATAGGCTGACAGGCTAAACTACATTAATTTCTATGTGCTTCTGCTTTCTCTTTTTCTCTCTTCTCTCTCTCACTCGAAATCCCAACATAAATTCTAATATTTTATCATAGTTATATCCCAAAATATCATTCATTTACTTGATTGATAACACATTACAAGTGAACTCATATTTATAATTGGGTTTATTGAATTTGAAAGTAGTCAACTATCAATTCATTACCTGTATATTTTCAATTTGAATTTCATATCAATATAATAGATTGCTCCAAGCCTTTGATTTACTTAAAGCAATCAAACACTTGATTTAGTCTTCATGGTTTGTAAAATGAATCATAATTTCCAACACCACCCCTCAAGTTGTGTATTAAATCTTTTATGAGATGCTCACATACAGAAACTGAAACTAAAGCTTGAAACTATCTTCCAAAGTAATTTGTACTTGTTATCCTCTCTCTTTTTGGAGTTGAAGAAAATTAGCAGACAGAGGTGAAACTTGGTACCAATCAATTTAGATGCTTCAAAGGCACATAAAAGCAACAACTCCATTAAAATGGCAGCTCCTAAGAAGATGTCACTATAATATCGATGTGATGAAATCTGTTGCTATGAAGCAAGGTATTGGGAGTGACAATTGCAAAGATAAATAACCAATATGTATAAAGAAGCAATGATATTTTCTAATGAAAATAGGAAGAAAAAAAGAAAGGGAGGTAGACAATATAAGCTCATTGGCAAGGTGATTATATTACAAATCACCAACAAGAGGGAAATGATGTGAGTGAAGAGGTACAATGAAGGTCAATCAATCCACTTTAATACCGTGTCACTAGGGCCTACATCTACAACATTAAAACTTAAAGAGCTACATCTTTTATTCACTAGACTGGTAACATATTATCAAAGAATCCATATTTATAATGGGTTTAGAATTTGAAATTAAGTTAACTATCAATGTACTACATGTGCATTTTAAATTTGAAATCCATATCAATATAATTGATTGATCCAAGCACTTGATTTACTCCAAGCAAATCAATCCTTTGATTTAGTCTTCATGGTTTGAAAAGTGAATCATACTTTCCAAAATGTTAGAAAAATGGTTAAATGATTAAATTCATCATTTCGTAATAGCTTAAACTTTTGGGATGCATGTTAAGTTATCATGGCATTAATATAGATAGTCTTGAGTTCGAATCTTGTCTTCCACTCTATCTCCTATTTGAAATTAAAAATTTAACATGTTGTGCCACGCTTGTTGAGAGGGAATTAAAACCCAAACGTGAGAAGGATAGTTAGAATAATGGTTAAATGATTAAATCCACACTTTTCTAAGAACTTAAGTTTTTGGGACTAGTGGTAAGTTATCAATAATGAAACCAAATAGATGTTGTTGGAAACCAAAGGAGTTAGGCTCACAAGTGAGGAGTGTGAGAATGATGGTTCAATGATTAAATTTACTCTTTCCAACTAGTTAAGCTTTGGAAACTAGTGGGAAGTTATCAATAATGAAGCAAAAAAATATGTAGTTGGAAATCAAACCGCTGAAATTTTTAAAAATGTTCTGTATACATTATACAACAAATACTGAACTCTTGCAAAAATTAATAACTAAAAATTGCTTACCTCCGTTTCAGCTATTGACTTCCTTACTAGTTCTTTCAAAACGAAGTGCACCTGAGGAAGAGAACAGAGAACAAAAAATATGTTTTTTAAAAATGTCAATGATGGGATTTTGGGTAAACTAAGAATTTTGCCTCTATGAAGAGCATTACTTTGAACCAAATATAAGGAATTGGTAGAAAATACAAATCTATATTACAAAAATTTAATGTATCAATGCCATTTCCACTCAACTCCACCTTCCTAATAACTTCCTACCTTCCTAATAATATATTATAGTCTCTCAATAGGCCACTAAATGCCAAATAATGTGGTGGATTGCTACCAATTAATCTCTATCATATGAAAAATTACTACTTCTCCCAAAAGCCTAAACTATTGAGAAATTGTGAACTTTATCACTTAATCATTATTCTGATACTCTCATTTATATGTGGGCCCAAAATACTCATTAATGAGTGGGACCCAACACATAAAATTTTGAACTTCAAATTGAAGTTATAAAGTGGACATATGGTTCAAACTTAACACCACCTATTCTAATACAATAAGAAATTATTTAGTCCAAAAGCCTAAGCTGAAGAGAAATGGTAAATATAATCACTTAACTATTATTCTGACACCTTAATAGAATTGTACTCTTTTACTTTTTCTAAGTTCTATGATTTCAAGAATAGAATCTAAGACCCAATCCAGTTCACGTCTATTTTCTTTTCACCATTTCAGATCTCTAATTGTCACCATTCATTGAATGTAATATCCCCAACAAGTACCAGAATCCTTTAAGATTAGTTAATAATGCTGAAAAAGATCCTTCTAATATAATTTTTTCTCAGCCACCCATGCTCTAAGATAGTGAATTGCCTCCTTGAATATATCTTGAAACATGATGTAATCCCCAATTGGAGAAGTAAAATTTAACATATTGAAAGCAGGTTGAATGCATTTTGAAGAACTATGTTTATCATACACACTCAAAAGTAGATTACTTTATGCATGAAAGACCAAAGAAATCCAAAATTCTTATTCTCCACATAAGCCTTTCAACCACCTTTTTTTCACTAGAACCATTCAATCACTTGGTCTTTCGAAATTCTTGTACAAGAGAGCAGCACCAATGACAAAGCTAAACAAGGATATAAACCTGTCAGCCAAGCCAAGCATAAAGCATGTGTAGAATGTTTCCCTATCCTCCTTTTCCTCTCTCTCTATCTCTCTCTCACTCTCTCATTATAACCGTTCTTTTTCTTCAGCACACCCATCACGTGCTATTTTGCTATGCATATATTAAAAGAACATTCAGACAATATAAGTTATCATATTTTTCACAATTCTAAAGAGTAAACATGAAAGGGGAAAAGAAAACTCAAGTACATTAGTGCATATTATGATAGGGTCAGTACTATCCATTATGGTGCGTATAATAATACCGTCAATACTGTCTATTATATCCGTGAAAACTATGTCTGTAAAAGAACTATATGGCAAATTTAAGAACATTACTGCATCAACGGAGGCTTCAGCTGGGCCTTTAAAATAGCTGATAGATCCATCAATGAGTCTTCTGTATCCTTGTTCTGGAGCAATCAAATGTGGCTGATAACCATCAGCCTCAGATACAACTTTCTGGACATTTTTTGTAGAGAGATGACGGTCAAAGGGGAGCTTTTTTAGAGCAGCTGGTAGTTGATGGTCAAAAACTCCATATATCCGATCTCCACCAGGCCGCCTGAGGTAGCAAGTACTTTCTTAAATATATATATTACCCAAAAAGGAGACCAAAATAAAGAAAGAAAAAAAAAAACTTAAATACAAATATTTACGACAAAAAGAAGTAGACAATATTTTCTTGGGGAGAAATCAAAATTACACTGTTAAATCATGTATATAATCAAACTTGAAAGACATCCCATCTTTGGCAATGTTAAAACCATGTGACACTAGAAAATGATACTATTTTTATGAACTATATTATTTATGAAAAAAAATTCATTTTCTTAAAAAAATGTTTTTGTTGCTTTAACAAACTCTCTTCATTGAAGGACTGCTAGAATTGGTAAAACAGTTCTCTGCCAGTTGCATTTTTGACACAACATTTAGTTGGACAGGTTCAAAACATATCCTTTATTAAAATCATATAAAAACAAAAAAATGGAAAGAGTTCTCAGTTCTCTTGAAATTATGAGCATTGCCAATGTACTCTTGAGGGGCTTTGACTTTTTTCTCTCAAAGGACCAAGGTATAGCCAACGAGCTCTAGCTCAAATGGCACTTCCTTACCTTAAAAGCAAGTTGGAGGGCAAGACCCTGGTTCAAGATCCACCCGGTGTAACTTACCAATAAAAATATAAAAGGCCAAGGAATAACAAAAACTGATGATTTATGAATTACACAATTGTAGTACTGAAGGGTAACCACAAAGGATTTAAACCATCAGAACCAGCACGTAGCCAAGAGCTTAAAATGCCAAAGTTACCCTTTCAAATTAATTTCCTCACTAAATAGTGATCAATTTGGTCTTTGTGCACTAAAATGTGAAACACATTTAATCTTAATGCCACATGTTTATCCTCCAATAGGATTTTTTTTTTTTTTTTAAAACATCATCCTCTAGTAGTCCAGTTCCGAACAATGAATCAAATAAAAAGTTTTTAGTAAGAATCAATTTTGTACTTGGATCAAGCAAATCAAACAACAATTTCAGCCAGAACCTACTTAGAATTCTTTAATTGAAATTGATAATAAATTTGAAGAAAATTTCAAGGGAGTTACCCTCCATCCAGGTGTTCCTTAAACACACGGTCAAATGCACGACACATTTCTAAAATAGTGTACAGCTGAGCCTGTATATACAGGTAACAAACTTCAAGTCAGGAGAATAAAAGATAAAGATTTGGCCCCAAAGTAGTTTAATCGGATGGGGGCCACACGTTGAGAAGCAGAGGTCACTAGTTCGAATATCCCCTTCCTTCTTCCCTTGGAGCCAAAACTTACTTATCAATAAATAAATAAATAAAAGATTATCATTCCTATCAAAGAAAACTGATTTCCACATAGGTCCAGTTCGTACCCCTGAGTCTACTGCAATAGGCCTTCCAATACGGTCCAACTCAGCGTTTAGTTCATCAATTGTTTTATTTATTAAAGCAACGATACTTGGTATCCGCTGTCTTATAACAGTCTCCAAATGCTGACAAGAAACAAGATGAAAAAAGAAAAGGGGAAAAGGAAAACCACTCAATGTTAGAGAAGTCAGATATTTCAGCAAATTTGTAATGCGAGCCAATATTTAAGAAAATAACTTGATGTCAAAATGGATGAATAAGACCTTAGATAAAAGTTTGGCAAGATACTCTGAGCCCATTTTATGTGCCATGTGTCCATACTCAGGGCTCGTTTCAAAGTATTCACGCTCCTTTCTACGAGCAGCAATCATGTCAACATTTTTGTTTATATCAGCTTGTGAACGGTTCACAATTCCAACCCAGGGATGTTGCAGCCTGTACGACCTTCCTTCAAGAACCTTAAACATCCATATAGACCATCTTTAATATTGTGCAGACAACCAAACTTAATGTGATTTTGAAGAGAATAAATATTCAGTAGTGCAACAAAAGGAAAATAAAGAATTTAACAGAACACCGAACACAGAAAATAACCATGTGATGTGGATTAAGGTATTGCACTCATAAAATTTAAAGTGTAGTGTGATTGATTCATGCAGTAAGGATGATTGAATCCATACATCCAAAGCATTTGTTCCTTTATCCATTAGATCGAGTTTTGTTAGCACACCAAATGTTCTTTCACCTGAAAATACAAAATGTAATAGAAAAATAAAGCATATGCTCACAAAAAGAAAATTCATATTGCTAAATGCAAAGAAATATAGCCTTAAACAAATGTAACCTACTTCATAGTACCTGAAGGATCAACTTCTCTTGCAAGTTTTATGGCATCCGAAGTGGCAATATCTTGATTAGCAGGAGAAATAGCCAATATAATGCAGTTAGGCTACAAAATAAGAAAAGTCTGTTAGATGAACTAAGCATATAAAAAATTTAAATGTAAAGAAATAATTAATTTTGCATAAAACAATTTTACTCTAAATCCTTAACAATTCTAGAAATATGCCAGATAGTAAATTTATTGTTAATGCAACGTCTTAAATAAGTTAATCTCCAAAGGCATGAGATACATCACTAAGAAAAGAATCTGGAAGCATAAATTCTGCCTTTTATGGTCTGTAGTTAGAATTGAACCCCTAGTCCCACCCTCTTCTTTCAGATGCCAAGTTAGCTCCAGCATACTGCAATTTTTTTGGCAAAGAGGAAGGAAACTTAAAATATTTAAGGAGATAACTTTAGGTCATCACAGCAAACTCAGAAGTACCCATCACTGTCCTGGAACTGCATAGTTGTGCACATGAATGAACTCAATTCATTTAAATCCCATCTCACTGTATATGGTCATGAATTCAAAGATGCAATTGAAAGGCTCCAACCAAGGACTCATAAATCAAAGAGAGATAAAAGTCAGACTACTTTCTAAGTAGGATGGAAAGCATTTCTACTTTAAAAAAGGAGGGAGGCACGTTAATGGAATGGGTGGATATGGGACCGTAAGTTCCACAAGGATCTACTTGGAGATTGATTTTGAAACTAGCTGACTGTTGGGAAGACCTTCATGGTGGCGCTTTGGGTACTATCCTGAAATAAGTATTATGAAGAATGGGCCTTTCTATAAAGATTTTTTTATTTTTTATTTATTTTAAATAGGTAAAACTATCCTGCAATCCTTTCCTAACCCTACACTCAACAGATTTCCACTCGCTGCCTTAAGTCTACCAAGAATCCCTATTTTCAGAATTGTAAGAGTGTGAAGAATGGAATGCTCTTGAGGCCCCCAGAAATTTGTAAAGAGCCAGGACTTGTTTCACATTATTGCTGTGTTCTCCAAGAGCTTAGTTACTAGTGACGAATGTGGCAAATAACACATCTGTCTTGAGAATAAGACTACACTGAGAGCTTGTCCCATTCCATTGGAATTTGGAGCAGATGGTGACTAGCCTTATCCAACTAAGGAGTGGAATCTTCTGCTTCTCCCTACCAAGAATTTTTGCTTAAGTGTACATCACTACATCCTTGGGAAATAAATTTCACACACTGATCCATTTGATTAATTAAGATTAATCTCTAAACAAATGATAATTGTGTAAGGTACAAGTTGATCAGTTAACCATTTATTACTTCAATTGCTTATATAATCATATTCATTGAATAATCTTTCTGTTGAGTTGTAGAGATCAATTAATGGTACTTAACTATATTTACAGGAGCTGGTTTAAAGCAGTGATCTGAAGCAACAAGTTTATTATAAGAGGGGCTCCTTGATGTATTTTTGGTGCATTTTGAAGGACGAAAGTAAATATATTTTGTTATGTTAAGAAATATACAATCTCAAGAGAACATTTGATGTCTTGAAATCCTTAATTCCTTGAAGAAGATACTGGGGCAAGGAGCTGGATCTTCTCTTATTGATTTACTAACTTGATTTTTTTTTAATGTGTTTATTTTGTAGATATCCATCCCTGAGTATTGCCTTCTTTTTATTGAATTTATATATTTCAGCAAAATTATTTAAAGCATCTTCACTGTTAGAGATATACATGACATATTACCCATATTATAGGCCCAAGCCCAGGCCTACTTTGTGTGCAAGTCAAGTCTCCTACTTATACTAGAAGTCTAGGGTTTAGCCTACTATATATACTCATGCTATGGTTCATTGTAACACAAGCCATGTACTACACTCTTATAAATTAAAGATGTAGCCCTTAAAGGTTTCCTCCGTAGACATAGGCCGACAAGGCTGAACCATGTAACCCTTATGTTCTCGTGTTCCTATTCTATGCTTTCTCTTCCACATCTACTCTAGCATATTCAATATGGTATATATCAATGCTAATATTTAACACTCACCTTCTCAACATAAGAACGAACCATGTTTTCAATATCTTCAACAATAGATTCTGGCTGTCCCTCTGCAAAAGCCAAAATTTGTCATTGTGAATCCAAATGCGTAGAATGACTACTCTAACAACAGAAAGTAATTGAACCATTGCTCCAGGGAGAATTAAAAAAATTTCAAAGAAATTACCTACAGCAACCTTTGTCAACCCAGGAAGATCAATGACGGTTAAATTTACAACTGCCAAACAAAATATGCTCTTAATATAGAATTTGATAAAGAGAACTAGAGTTACTAAAGAATAAAAAACAATACAAGAAAAGCTGACAAATGCTTACATAAAAAGGAAAGAAGGAAACATATATCAAGATTAAGCGTATCATGTCTATGATATTCATATTTTATGTTCTTTTGAGGCTAAAGAGAAATCACTTGTTCAGTTACAAGCTCTCAGCCAAAGTACTCTTTTTGAATGGGCTAGGTGCTGGGGTTCCTCAAACTGTTCTTCTTCTCTGGAGTTTCTTACTTCCCTTAGAATTGCCCCTTAAGTTGTTTGTCTTATTTCTGTTGTTTTTGGTTGCTGTTTCTTGTGTTCACCATCATGAACACCTTGTATTTGCTGTTTCCTTTTTTCTACATGATTAATATAATTCTTATTACTTATCAAAAAAATTTATGCTTCTGATAGAAAGGGCTTCAGTATTCATGATTCTGTATGAATGACTAGGAATTTCAATAAGAATCTACATAAGGTGCCCATTAAAAATTTTCCTGTGGTATATCACACTTACAGTTGCAGACAGAGGAAACACAAATTTTATGCTCAATTTGCATTGCAGAACTAATAAAATTCTTCACCTTATATCTTCCATCCCCTAGGAAACTCCAACAAGGTGAAGAATTTTGCTGTAGATAATTTTTTGCAAATCATGTGAATCTTTAAGGGATGATTCAGATAGGCAACTCTATCAATATTGATAAAATACCACTAGACCCAAAAGCTTAAACAATTAGACAATGGTGAAACTGATCTTTTAATCAGTATTCTCACACTCCTCCTTACATTTAGATCCAGACTCCCTCTCAAAAAGTGGGGCACAACACATGATATCATGATAAACTACAGCTAATCCCAAAAATTAAGTTATTAGGAAATAGTGAATTTAATCATTTAATCATTATTCCAACAAATATCACATCTAGGATGGTAGGCACTTTAACTCCATCTTTACTAGTCAACTATATCTGTGAGCTAATTTAATATACAAATAACTCTCTCCTTATCCCATTGTTATTGAAATATATAGTAAACAACCTTTTTTTTTTTTTTGATAAGCATATGGTAAACAGCCAATGATGAAGGGAACCTTTAAACGAAAATGTAGTGAAGTGTAGGAACCTGTTATAGTCAATTTTATTGTTATTTGGGCTATGTACCCGGGTGATAGCCCATTCCCTTCCCTTGAACTCCTCACCCCCTTAAACCAAATATCTGTTTGAATATCTTTTTCTTTTTAATTTAATTGAATAATCACTGAAAGATAACTACCATGATGGAGAATAATGATGAAGATGATTAAAGAAAAACTAATTCTTCATACTACAACATCCAATTTTAATATGTGGCTATTAAGAGTTTTTTTTAAACCCTCAACAAATATGGGCCTTTGATCAAAACCATACTTGTAGTTTCTCTAGTTTTTTCATCTATTTTCTACCACTATTCAGTACTTAGTAAAGAAAGATACTCATCAAGTTTGTGTCAAGAACAAGTTACTACAGTCATTGGTGAGTGAATAAAAAAGAGGCATATATAAAGGGAAACGCTTTATTAAATACTTTGAGATAGTTCATTTGAATAATTTATCAACATTTTGATAAGATAAAAACGTAAGTACAAACCATTTGGAGAATATATGCTCAGGTGAATTGGAATGTTAGAGATTTGTTTTGACCTCCCTGTAATACGATCTGTTTCATCTTGGATCTCCTTACGAACAGCAGCTGAATAAGCAAAAAAGACAGAGTAATTGTCATGGAAAGTTGTAACATGACTATAGTTTATATTCTAAAACATGATCGCATGACAAAGTGAATGATTGATTGCCAATGAGCTCTACAGCTCAAGTGGCGACTCAGGTGAGGGCATGGGCGCAAGACCCACCAGGTGCGTGTGTAACTTACCAATAAAAAACACTAAATAATTGGCAAATAAACCTCATATATGTCAAACTTCTTATTTTTGGAAATAAGTTTGTTGCAAAGTACATCATGACAACCAAACAATCTGGATGAGGTAATACTTAACAGGAATAGGTATACAAATTCCTAAATAAGCTAGTCTTTAACTGATTCAATGCAAATACAGTAATAGATGAGACAAATCATACATTAACTAAAATGTCAACCAATTCAAAGTCATCCCCAACGTCAACATATTAGACTTCTATATTCCAAATTCAAGGCTTGTACAGAAACTGAAATTTGAAACCCACAATGTAATTAATTTAACAATCTACTTTACAAAGACTTTCCTATAGCTCCTGGCCTGCATATAGTATAATTTGTATGTAAATCCATTGGATGAAAAACAATAGCACGCATTAATATTCAAAAAAGAGCAAAAAGGAGCCAAAGAGCTCAATCTCAACTGGCGCCTTATTCCCTTATAAGTCCCAAGTGGAGGGTGAGATCGTGAGTGCAAAACTATCGGGTGTGTGTGTAACTTACCAATAATAATTTAAAAAAAAAGGGGGTGGGGGGACTTGATTGTGTGCATCATCATATTCATCCCCTTGAACTGAATGGTACAAATTTTAGTTCTCTGCATGAAAGTAATGCTATGTTTTCCCATTAACACCTGGAGCTATCAATCTCCTGCCACTAGTTTCAATCAAATGACTATGGTGTGGATGCCTATTATACTAGTTACAAATACTAAATGACCTAAGGACTTAAGGGCCATATCATATGAACATACCCCAGTTTACTAACTTCCAATCAAATTTCCATATCAATATTAGCCTTAAATGCAATTATCATTAGCAAGTCTGAAATTTAATGGAACAGAAATAATTTTTTTCTAATACAAACACACACACACACACACACATACATATATATATATATATATATAACTGGGTTGTGGGTTCAAATGGCAGTTCCATAACTTACCAATAAAAAAACTGTAAAATGGTTAAATTATATAAGGAATTGAACCTCAAAGACAACTTTGACTACATAATAACCAAAAGAATCCATGTGTCTCCGATGCCCATAACCAATACTTGCAGTATCTTCCCTTGGTCCTCAGAGCTAAATATGAAAATCAGATACTTGCAAGCAAACCCAAGCCATCGGGTCTAAACTTATATATCAGTTTGAATATAAGAAAAGAAAAAAAAAATGCAATCTTAAGCAATGAAGATACTATTTTTAGGCAATTTAATTTTCCTGTTGGCATCTATAATAACAGCATTAGGTATCTACCATATAAGCTTACATCTCATATCTGTGTACCAAAAGAAATATCAGAGCACCCAAACCTTATTTCAAACCATATCTTCCTTATTTCAGGACAGAACTTTACCTAAGAATTTGGTATCGCAAGCAATTCATAAATACTATTGTTATCCAAAAAAATTCTTATTGTTAAAAATGGGCATCTATTGTTTAAACAAGGAAAATTATTTTTTTTCAAAATATGCAAAAAAAAATTCATCACCAAATCAAAAGTAAATTGAATCCTTAAGACAGGCAATGGGTAAGTAAAAATTTCTAAAAGCACACAGAGAGAAAAAAAAAAAAAAATACACAAAAAAAGAATTTAGCCACTAATGGCATGAGTTAAAATAAAAAAGGGACATAAATTGCAGCCTTGATCAGAAGTTGACATACCAAAATCGGTTAACCTTCTCTTTGGTGCATGGAGAAATTCTGCATATTCTTGCCCCCCTTCTGTCTTATGAAGTTGCAACACTAACGGCCTCCGCGTAACAATACCTTACAATCAAAGACCAATAAATAGGATCAAAACATTCTTCCTTGTCAAACCAAAAAAAAAAAATCACTAATATGTTAATGGCATAATTAAAATTAATTAATTGATGGTGACCATTCTAACTCAAAATAGAAAGAAAGAGAATCAGATCATGGCTAACTGAACATGACCGATGGGCATTAAATGTTCAAACACTCCCCCTAACATAATTTTTCTCATGACTTAGGAAAATTATTGTGTACTCTTAGAGTATCACAAATGCGTGCTCTCTTCTTTCATATGAATAGTATGTCCCACTAATTAAATTCATGGTAAGACCTACCATTTATTCATGTGAGAAAAGGGAGTACCATTTATAGTAGTCCGGCAGTACCTAATAATTTTCTCATGACTTAAGATAAGGTCGCAAGTTCTAGTTCGGAAATCAGCTTCTCCAACAAAAGACAAAATCGTGATAAGATTGTCTATCAATCATCTCTCTCAGACTTCGCAACGTATTATTGTATGGCATTTCTTGGTAAGTAAATATATCATAAATAATAACTAGATCCAACATTGAATTTTTCTATTACTTCTTCAAGAGACTTAAAAGTGAAAGACGAATTACCGGATCCGCGAGGCAGAAAGTCTCTTCCAACAACGCTTTCCAACACCGAAGATTTTCCCGAACTCTGAGATTTTCCACACACACACAAAAAAAAAAAAAAAAAAGCATATTATATATCAGAGAAAAATACAGTAATATAAAAGAGGAGGTGAAAGATGAAAAATGCGAACCTGGCCTCCGACGACGGCGACGGAAGGAAGAGCTTCCCAAAGCGACATCCCCTCGCCGCCGTGATCGCCTAAGACGGTGCAGGCTCGCTGGATCCGGTTCACCAGCCCGATCAAGCTCTCCATCGTTGCCATATTTTTTGAGGGAGGGGATGGATTCAAAGCGACCGAAGATCTAAGAAATGTACTATTGTTTGTGTGATGGGATTTGTAAGATTTTGAGGGAAGAGAAAAAAAAAAAGATATGGATCGGAGAACGGAATGCGGGATCAACCAACAATGAGGGTTTCAATCACTGAATAATAAAAAAATGGGTTAGATGCAGAACGTGGATCTAGAGAGAGAGAGAGAATACACGGAAAAAAACGGTTGAGGAATGAGTATGAGGCCTAATAGTTGCTTTTTCTTTTCTTTTTTTTCTTTTTTTTTACGTAACTTTGCACTCTTGGAGAGCTATTACGTATGATTTTGCATAACGAGTCACATCTCCAATCTCCACGGTGCATATTTTCGTAACAATCTTTTTCTTTTTTTCTTTTTTTGTATGAACTCCAAAAGTGGTAAATGGTAATAAAACAAATAAACAAAATTGAAATGGCAGAAAGTCAAGATTATCAAAAATGTTACGCATAATTTTTCCAACACTTAAATAATCGGTTATTATTGGTGAGAAAAATTAAAATTTCACTTATAAATTCAAATTAAAGTTAATAATAACTTATAAATTATTTTGAAATAATAAAAAATTGTTTGAGATTGTTTGGGAACTTTTCTTTACCTCTGATACGAGAGAATAGCGTAAGATATTCACCTATTTAAAAATAAATAAATAAATAATAGAATATTGTTCCCGCTCCAGCCTTTTAAGCATGCAAGCACGTACAGCTGTCACCATCTTTCTAGTAACTATTGCCATTTCAGTCTTTGGGAGTGGGCTTTTTAGGAAATGAAACAAACCTTTCCCCATCTAAAAGGGAAAAAAAAAACACTATATTTAATAATTCCGAAACACCCACATTAATAATTTGATAGATACACCACAATGACATTAACCCAATACTTCCACCGTCGACAGGTAAAACATCACTAGACTACCAAGACGGTTGGTATTGACGTTGTTGGCTAGTTCACGCATTGTTTAACTGTTCCATACATCCTGACTCCCTAGCTTAATGCCGAATACTTCTTTGCTTCTTCTTTCTTTCTTTTTTTTTCCCCCCTTTTCAGCTTTTGCTTTTCAGGGTTGGACGAAATAAAATTACCACACGCAATGCTTGCATACTCCCCATTCCAGAAAGGCTAAAAGCCTAAAAGGGAAGCTTTGGTCCTAAGTTGGAACAAAACCAGTAAAATATAGAACCCAGTACAATAGCACAGACCACCGACTCAGCCAATAACTGGCTAATGGGTTTGAAGCAGACCAATTATTCTTATTATTTTGGTGTAATCTCCAATTTCAGCGTTCTCTTTCCAACACACAGCTCCAATGATAGTCACAAGATTTTTGAACCAGTAAGAGTAAATCAATCATATTTTGATTTTTAGCTCGCCTTCCATCTCATTAGCAAGATCAAAAAAAAAAATGAAAATACTACTTTTACAGTAATCATTCTACCATAGATTTATAACCAACAAGAAACTATAGAAGAATTAACACAACCATAGAAGATCTGATCTTGATCTGATTACAAAAATATTAACAAACCTGAGCCAACAACAATCACACTAGCCGCAGAATACAAATATAAATTGCAAAATGATAATGGAAGGAACAAAGTAAAAAGCCAATAAGCTACCTATACAACCACACAACGACTGGCCACTCAAAGAAAACCTGACAAAATGTTAGCCCAAAGTCAATTATCTTCCTTTTGCTTTTTCCTGATCCCTAAGCAGAGGAATAACAGTCTACGTCAGAAGCATACCGATTTCTTCCTCAGATTCCGCTCTGTTTTTGGATTTTCTTGTCTTTGCCAATTTCAGTGAATGTAGATGCCTCGGCATGCCGGTTACATATAATCAATCACAAAATAAGGTGAAATTTAAAAATTAAAATTAAAATTTAAAGGAGAGCAAGGCCTATGCAGATTTACTGCAGCTGCAGCAGGGTTTCTCGTCATTGGGTACTGCGTGTTAACCCACCTCGCGCCACATTTCTGCACAAATACAAGGACTCAACAACTTTAATAATTTATGTACAAACAATAATAGCATAGCAACTATTTATTCACATTTCTGCAAAAATACAAGGACTCAAATACTTTAATTAAAAATAAAAATCAGCATTGCAACTATTATTTATGGTCAATGTCTTCCATTTTTTTGGGAGGGGAGGGGGGAATTCTTGAGCCATCAAGCCTTCATCTTGAAAAAAACAGATGGCCCAATGCTGGCATACCAAACTGGTAAAATGGTCAGATTTTTAAATTTTTGGATTAAGTGATGCCACCTCCACCAAGTCCTAACCTGTAACTTATGCACTGCCTATAGATAACAAATGGATGAAAGGTGGCCGCCAATTTGAAAGCTTTTGCACTGCCCAATAATTCATCACACAGTGTACAAATTTATTTAATATCAGAAAATGTTATATACTATGCAACAAAAAGATTTTTTTAAAGAATAATAATCTCTTTTTACCCTCTCATTTAGCCATGACATGCCTCCAGCTAAAATCATTAGCTAGCTTGTGTGTCCATATTAACAAGTGACAATACTGGTATCTTATTTAATGAACAACTTAAAATATCTTCTTTCAGAATTGAGGCTTTTAGCTTTTTACAGGAAGAGTGTAATTTACAATTTTTTTTTTTTTTATATATGCAATTGTTTAAAATTTAGCTGCTTTAAATTTGAAGGAAACCATGGTAGTAGTGGCTGCCTCCCATCATGAGCAGTAGCTCTTTATAGGCACTATGCAAAAGGTGGATTGTTATGGAATTTACAAACACCCGTGTCTGACTGGAGTGCCATTACTGACGCAATAACCACTACACCACAGCATCAAGTTTTAAGTAAAATTTACAATCCTACAATCTGATGAATTCCTATATAATATAAACTGAATTACTAGTATGCTGATATCCCATATCATTTATGACAAGGATGTGTTTCTGTGACCCAAAATATGAAGTCAATTTGGTTCCTCAAAAGAAGGTTGTTAATTAATGGAACGCTCATTTTAGGGAATTGTGTCTGTCTGTCTCCCTGTGTGCATATCTGTCCACATTTATGTGCGCCTATCAGCTATCGTGTCCATGTGTATGCAAGGAATCCATAACTACAAACATTAGCATGTACAGAGAAGACATTGAGGATACAAGAACATGCCAACCATTGATTACATCATGTAGATAGCTGTACTAATAAGGCTACCTATCATGACTAAGGTTTATTTTCCCTATAAAATTGGACCAATTGGTGTCTAACGGAATCAAAGAGAGAATATACCAAAAGATATAAACCTAATCCTACCCCACCTATCACCACAAAGCATATGCATAAATTATGTAGGTAATCAAGTAGCCACAACTCAAAAAAAAAAAAAAAGACATAAAGGAGCCATTATCCAAAGGTAAAGTTTAGTAGTAGATGGAATACCAACAGCCATTCCCTTGCACTGGTTATAATTATGGCCCTTAAGAAAGAATAAGAAACAAGAGAGAGGAAGAGAGGACAAAGAAACTCTTTAATGGCTGAAGGACCTGTCATCAAGTCAATCTAATGACAAATTTTGGACTCCCTAATAATGAAATTTTAAATGGCCAACCACAAGTACTCTTTTCAAAAAAAAAAAAGGCTCAATTAAAAAACTAAAATACAATTTATTTTCTGCACTAAATGGGACTCTGAGGTTAGTCAAGCTTATCCAATCTTTATATTATTAATGTACTTTCATTTACATATTAAGTTAGTGTCTAGGTTTAATGGAAACAATAACAATATTTTAAAAACCAAACCGTTTAAAAACCTAGAAAATTGAGAAGTTTAAGGTCTTGTGGTCAGACCAAAGTGCAACTGGAGGTCAAACTGTGATAACTTCATATATTTGTATTAAATTTATTAAAATAAAAACAAATGGATTAAATTTTTCTAAAAAATTAAAATTGAATACAAATATGTCTAAAGACATTTAAATAATTTTCAAATGTATGCTGACAGCTTTTATAATATACATAGAAAAAAAATTAAAAGCGTAAATAAATATCATGTTTATTAATCCTTCAAATACATAGCAGTTCAATCTTAAACAAGATCATTTTCAAAGTAAATTCATAAGCACAATTCATAAATGACATAAATTTAGCAATGAACACAAACTCTTTGGTACAAATACATTGGGAGTGATTATAATGATTTAGTAATATATTTGTTATAATCAAAGTAAAATGAAAGTTCATTTTGTTTTATTAGTAAATGCTAGATTAGTATCAGAAATGGAAATAATGAATGTAGGTGGGATCCATTTGGCAAGGCATGAGCGAGGAATTGAATGCAAAAATATAATAGTTATTACTTATCTGACACAACAAAGTTACGTGGCCTGATGGTAGCCAGTAAGGTATTCAGTGAGAGATCACAGGTTCAAAACTCCATGATGTTCATTTGCTATATTTCCAAACATTTCAGACCCAATCCAACCACAACAGTTTCAAGGTTGGCCAGGGATGGTTCAAATGTTTTGCAGCCATCATTTGAATTGTTCAGTTTTCTTAGCCCAAAGATCTGGCAATCAAGCCAGTTCATGGTTAACCCAGTCGGACTGGGCGTTTCGGTGTGGATTTTAAAACACTGAACAATATGTGATTAGAGAGTAAAAATTGGATTTAAAATACCAAATAGGGGGCAGAAAAAATAATAGTGCCTCGGCACCTTCATTTGAATTAGAAAAAAGCATGTATATTTGCCAAGGAGTGAATGTTAGTACCAACTACAAATCTAGGCTGAGATTTAACTGAATATATTGAGGCAATATTTGGTATGACATGCCAACAAGTTGAAATGGATAATGAGAAACAGTAGTGAACTTCATAACTATATGCTTAAATATCACCCAGATATCACTATTAAGGCAAAATTTACTTAAAAGAACAAAACATACGTCAGATATTACTTGGAATAAGTTTGACCTGAGAATAAAAACAAGAAAGACTCAAAAGATTTAGAATAAAAGAAGAAACAAGATATAAACACAGATGATTTAGGGGGAGAGATCATGCAAGTCATATACTGGCTGCTATTCTAACAATCCACAAATAACAAATGCAAGCCATGGAAATGCATTCAGTAAATGTCAACCAATTTAGCCCAAGAACATGATCTAAGGTGAAAAAATATTACAAAGTACCTTCCGGGAAGCAGCTGTGTGCTGCTGACAGGGCCCTTTACATTGCCATATCTCTTAGCCCTATTCTCATGATCTTTCTCGACACGCATGGCTGCTACCTCCTTTTCCATGGCAGCTACTTCTCTTCTCATCTTCTTCGCTTCAACTTCCATTGCTTTGGTCAACGTCTCTACTTTCTTTGCTAACATCTGAAAAGCACCAAACAAAACAAAATATTAACTAGAAGTGTTCTAAAAATAGAATTATAATACAATTAGGAAGAAAATTGACCTCAATAGCATCATCCTTGTCCTTAAGGCTTTGATCTTTCTCGTGGCCAGCTCTCCTCAAAGCTACAACCTCTTTTTGCAGTAAATCATACAAAACCCCTGGGACATTATCCTCCGTATCCACTGTCTGGAACTCATTTGGCTTTTCATCTGAACTTCCTTTCCAGGTATTATTTGTCTCAACATCCTTTGTTGCCTCACAAGATTGGGTGTATGAATAACTAGGACTTGTCCCATTTAAGAGAATCTTACCCCTGTCCAATGACCTTGTTCCACCATCAAATGATTTTGAAGTGCCTTTAGCATGCCTCAACACTGCACTGGTGCTAGAGGACAAAGAAGATGATCTCAATTGAGAGGTTGGTGTTCTCTTGGATATAAAGCCATTGGAGGTCAGTCTTGAGATGTTATCAGCTCCACCCAGTGACTGACGACGAGAAGGCCCATTGCTTATACTTCGTGACTCTGGCGTACTGCGAGTGTTAGTACTAGGCGATCCTCTCAAACTCTCCTCTAGGACTTTGAGCCGTATATGAAATTTTTCCTGTAGGAACAAAAGAAAAAGTCTTACTTTCAATACAGAAGAAACATACAATATTGTTCCAAACGTGAACTATAAAACCAGATCATTACTTTCAACTGTGCTTCAGACTTTGCAGTTCGCTCAGCTATAGTGAGCTTGTCCCGGAGTTGCTGCATTTCTCCCTGTATCAACAAAGTTTGGAAATAATTAGATGGAAACCACAAAAGCCAAATAGAAATTTTTTTTATCAACGAAAGTAACACAATAAGACCACAGTATTAAACCAGAAAGAAATAAAAGTCAAAATTTACCTGCAAGAATCTCCGCTCTTCAAGCCATTGCTTTACAGGCATCACTTTGTCATTTGCATCCTTCCACTCATTTGCAACAACTACAGCCACTCTGTTTGCAGTTACCTTTGCACGGGCCAGCTCCCGGTCAAGAGTTTTCCTTTCCTCCTGAGGAACAAAAGAATTCAAACCTTGCCACTTTAAGGAATGCCTTCCACTAGAGGAAAATTATCAGTATATATAAATAACTTCCAAGATTGAGAATTCAATTATGTTAGGGACATTTACATTCATCTCCTGAACTTTCCGCTGATAATCCCTCACAGCATTTGCAGCTGCACCACCAGCAAGAACGGCCTCTTCCAACTCTCGTACAGTTTGGGTAAGCTTCTCAACCTCTGCAACCTTTTGTCTATGCATTTTGTCCAAAATTTTATTTTCTTCCTAACACACATGATCAGTAGATATATAAATCCATTCTTATTGTATGTAATAAGCAGAAAGTACACATATCTAGATCTAACACACATGGGGAAAAAGAACATCATGCAAGATTGCATTTACCTGGCATATTTCAATCTGCTTCATTAACTCTTGGTTTTTATTCTGGAGGTCATCCACCATAGAGGCCTTTGCCAAAGCAACCTGAACTGTCCTCTCAGCTTCAAGTAAAGCTGCTTCTTTTGATTTTGTAAGACGGTCTAATGCTTTGTTATCATCTTGAAGCTTTGCAATCTGCATGGAATCAAGGTAACTATCAATGAGAGAATTAATAATCATCCATGCTAAAGAATTTCATTCCTTCATGGTAACAAAAAGGAAGAATTTTTTTTTTTTTAATTACAGTTCAGATCTCTGGACATACCTCCTGCTTAGCAAGCTTGAGCTCGGCCTCCAGAGGTGCGAGAATGGCTTCAATCGGAGGCATATCATCATCCTTCTGAGCAGCATGAACCCTTCGAAGAGTGGCCTCAGCGGCAAATTGAGCTGCCATGGAAGCCTTCTTCTCATCGTTGATTTTCTTAATTTCAAGATTCTGCAAAATATTTTTTTTTGTATAGTAAATACAAGATTGTGACAAGGATCAAAATCAAAACAGAAATGGAAAGAGGCTTGAGCGATACTTTGCTTTCTAAAAGAGATTCTGTTAACTTCAGCTTCCCCTCAACCTTTGACAGTTCATCAGTGAGCTACAGTATGATCAAAAGACATGGAGAAACAAAGTCAGTATCCATTTCAACAAAAGAATATAACTTCCACACATTAGGTAAAAAGCATTGAAATAAAATAATCCTGATCAAATATGTCACATCTGTCAAAATAAAAGAGTCCAAAAAATCCAGAAGACAATAAGCTTGAATACTTCAATTGCCATGAAAAAAATCCAATGCAATTGAAGCTCACTATATTCTATATCCAGAATATGAACAAGCAATTGAGATGTCAAAACAAAAACAAAGGACCCATAACCTATAATGCAAACACAACAAAAGGTACAAAAGCAAAGCCGGCAACATTATCTAACATGCTGATATTGCCAATGAAAACAGTTTACAATAGTATACAACCATACATGGCAGAAACAAAATTTTGGTTGAATTTTGGGCCTCTCTATTAGAGAAAAATGTCCAACAACAACAAAGAAAGCCTTAGTCCCAAAATTTTGGGGTCGGCTATAGATCCTCAACGGATTAGTTAGGGTTGGCCATATTATTATTTTTCTCTATTCTACTCTATCTATCATCATATTATTTGCTACTCCCATAATTGCTATGTCCTTTTTTATTACTTATGCTAATGTGATTTTTTGGACTTCCTCTACCTTTTTTCGTTCCCTCAACTTGAATCACCTCACTCTTTCTTACTAGAGCATTAGTCACTCTCCTCTAAACATGACTAAACCATCTTACGTGACTCTCCCTCATCTGGAGAGTCAACAACCAAAAATAAAATAAATCAGCGTATGTTACATAGACAACAAAGCTACAACTCCCATATTCAAAACAAAACACAGTAGGATACATGACAGAAAACAACATTTTATTGTAATTATTGATTACTCTAAAATTAATAAATTTCCATTTTCGACAAAGAATTAAATGTTATAAGCAACAAAGCAACAATGCAAGAACTCCACCGATAAACTAGGAACTTCTAGATGTAATTATGGATTCCTCTAAATTAACAAATTCCCATTTTTAACAATGTTTTTAAATGCTATAGACAGCGAAGCGAGAATGCCAGAACTCCAAAGACATCCTAATCTTGTGACGAGACTGCATTAATAATTAGGAAGCAACTTATACCGCTAACAACATAAATGGACTCAGATCAGCAACAGAACCAACAAGTTCTTCTCACTCGCATCAAATAAAAATGTTGCACACTAATTCATAATCAAGTTTGTAACAAATTACACCGTTAACATTGACATAGCAAGTAAATAGAGTAATGAGCTATATAAAGACCGTACCGATAGAGCTAAAGAACCAACCCAAAAATAATAATACAATTTCCGTGATCTACATTTGCTAACAAATGATAAGGAATAACCCGAAAATACAAATACAGAACCAACAACAAAAAAATCCGCCATCCCCCATGGACTTCCAAAACCTATTAGTGCTTCTTATCATTCAAAATTTATATATATATAATTTACTGGAGGATACAAAAATTTATTTTTCACAAAAAAAAAAAAGAATTATCCAATTTTATGAATGAAAAATAAAATGTAAGTAATAGAATTAAAGAAGAAGAAAATGGAAATGACCTCTTCAACGGCCTTTTCTCGAAGTCGTTCGGAGAACCTCAAGGCCTTGATCTCAGCTTGTGCTTCTCCTAACTCTCGGTCCTTATCTGCACAACCAAACACCACCGATGGAAAAGGAAAAGGAATCAATATTTCAAACCGAGATAAGAGCAAGCAAAATCAGGCTCGAAACGCAGCGGATCGAGCCGCATTTCGCACCTCGGACTTCATTCTCGAGCCGATTGAGCTCCACCTTGACCGGATCCGAGCCGTGAAGAAGGTTTATGAACTCGTCCGCGTCCAGACTCGGCCTCACCGAAGTTCTCCTCCTCGACGAGCTCTTCCCTTCCTTGAACGATCCCGACACCGTCAACGGCGCCGGCTGCATCGCCGTCGGAGTCCAGTCCGGAAAAGTACGGCCATTGCTGGTCTCCCCCGCCGGAGAAAGCGCTCCTCCATCTTCCGACACCTCCGCCATAGCTGATCTCGCCGATTCTACTATCTCACATCCAAATGCACCACCTTGGATCCAAAAGCTAGGGTTTCAAATCAAAAAATATATATTTATATATATATATATATAAATCTATTATCTTCTTCTTCTTTTTCTTCTATATTATTGTACAGATATACAGGTATATGGATATAGAGAGAGAAAGTGTGGGTTTGAAAATGGTGGTTTAAGAGAGAGAAAGAGAAGAAGTAGTTGCTTTTTGTGTGTTTTCTTTTTCTGTTTCTCTCTCTCTATTACAGAGATTGTGATTTAAATCTGGTTGTTTGTATCTCTTCTCTCTCTATAGCTAAGTTAAAGGAGTGTGATAGTAATAGTAGTGAGAGAAAGAGGAGAGAGAGAGATTGAATATAATTTGAATAATTTAAACAAAAATATATAGGATTGGCAGGGGCCGCTTTGCTGTTAAGCACAGTGGGAGAGTAGTAGTAGTAGTAGTGAGAGAGAGAGAATGCTTCTCTCATCAGTCACTGTATTATTAGCAAACAGTAAAGTTAAACTCAAACTCCACTTTGTGTTTACTGTTTTGTGTCATAAATTTGGGAGTAATGCTTAAGTCCATCACACTTTCACAAAATTTTCAAAACAAATTAAGGGTAGAAGACTAGGTTTTTTTTTTTTTTTTTTTTAAGGAGAAGACTCTGTATTGACTGGGAATAATTTGGGCGTATAATTATGAGTAGTTTTTAGTACCACATAAACTGTCATAATTTTTGCGACAATTATCTCATATGTTAAATTGTGTCTGACTGTCTATCACTTTTACATGAACTTATAATATTTTATCTATGGCTCAGAGGCTTGCACGTAAACAGTTTTGACATAAGTCATGTCATTTTATGTGATCTTAGAATTTACCCTTATATAGTCTACCATCTAAAATTCGTTGTAAAAATATTATAAAAGTGTTGTCATTATTGTGGACCATTTCTCTAAATTTTGTTCACAATTGAGTTCTAAGCTAAGGGAAAAGAAGGAGAATTATGATAAAAGAATAGATTGGCCGTCAATGTAAAATTTAATGTACTCTAAAATTTTGGAACTAAAACTTTGTTTTTATTACAATAAAGCTAAATTAAGCTCTAAATGGTAATACTTCTGCTTAACCTGAACTTTATATTATTATTATTATTATATTTATTTATATTTTAGTGGTAGTATTAGTGTGCGTTTGCGCAGCACTGAAATTATTTCAGTGCTGCATTTTACGTTTTTTGGGTCCCACGGCATTGTTTATGGGACCCATAAAAGTCATCAAAGCACAAATTTTAATATAAACTTGGGTCCCACAATACTATTTATATATTTAAAAATTATTTTACTACAGTATTTTCGGTAATAAATTTTCAGTTTTCAACAAATAGTATCCAAACATATCCTTAGAAGTAGGTTTGGCTACAATTTTTTGTTTTTTGATTTTTTTCATTCATTTTTTTTTCAAATAATCTAATTTTTAATTTTTTTAAAATAAGGTAATTTTTAACTTTCTCTGCTCATATTATACAATTAAGCTACTGGAATGAGCTTTTCTCAGCAAAAAAAAAATATATATATATATATATATACTGGAATAAGCTGTTTACTTATTAAGCTCGAAATAGTAATACTATATTACTTAACTGGACCTCAACTTTTACTTCAACCACTTATTATTTTATTGTTATATTTATTTATTTATATTTTAGTAGTAGTAGTAGAACCAGTAGTATTTGTTTGTTTAGTTTTGTTTACTAGGTTTTGTCTTAGAATAGGCCGGATGCGTATTGCGCACTCCAGATTAAAGAAATGCCATCTGTGCCACTGCCGCGCGCACTGTGTGTCACGGCGTACGTTAGCTTGATAGATATTTTGTTCGCTTTTTTAATACGAAGCTAATTTCCAGTTCCTGGGCCCAGGCCCAAAATAGTAATGCATAATCCGAAACTGATTTCCATTTGTTCTTTTACCCTCTTTAAATTTGAGCAATTCTTCTCCAAAAAAAAAAAAATCGAGCAATTGATTTGGTCCTGTAAATTTAATTTTTTCTTACTTGGTCATGTAAGTATGTATTTTTTGTTTGTCACATTTAATCTTTTTTTTTGTCTGTCCATAACTCTCCTTAGTTATTAAAAATATTTTTAAAAAAAATATGTAAAAATACAAGTATTATCATTTAAGTTCACGCAATTGTCATTTTCGTTGCTTATATATTTTATTTAGTGGATGTCAATTAACTCAACCGATAAAGTTTATAATAGTTGAATAAAAGATTTAGGATTCATTAAAAACTGATTGGTGTTTTAGTTTGAAAATAAAGAGTTATCATTAGAAGCGAACACCATAAATTAAAACTATCTCCAAAAAAATTACTATTATATTTTTTATTGTTGTCTTGTAAGTTCATATTTATATTCACTGTTAATTCTTTTTAACAACAACTTTTTTAATAGAATAGAAGAAGGATTAACTGTAAAATAACAAATATGAGCTTACAATATCAAAAATAAAAATAATTATTGACCAAATTTAAAAGGTATAATTTGTATTTTTGCTAGTAAAATTGGTGCCATTTTACGTTATCCACCAAAAAAAAAAATTTATTGTCTGAAATTCAAAACCAATATTTTCGTTCTTCTGCATCTTTCTCTATCTGTTTTTATCTTTTCTTTTCTATGATATTGACATTTGCGAGGGATTTTAATTTTAGGTACTCCAAGCAAGCTATAGGGGTGGCAGTGGCATAACATCAATCAGTCAATTTAGAGTTTGATTATTAGTCAAAACTCTGTTTTGATTCTTTAGATTCTACAATGTCACACTTTAGACGGTGGGTTTTTTTTTTTATTTGACAAACATTTTCTTTCTTTTGAATTAACATTACAGGGTAAATTAGGTAACTTATAAATAACTAAGATCCACCTTCCAACAATATCAAAAGACGAATATTAACTTGTTATTTATTTTAGACAACATGTACCCTATCTTTTTCCTTTTTCTTTTTTTGAGAAGTAACATGTACCCTATCTTTATTATGAATTTTGCCTCAAATTAGGATCATTTATTGATTAAAATATAAATATTGATTATCATCTAACATGCTACCAATGAGTTAATAAATATTGTAAATACTCAATAGCCATTTGGTTTTGGTCTAATGGCACTTTCATAGTTTTGCCCCTATCAATGTTCTAATGGCCACTTTCACAGTTTTGACACAACCCAACCTATGAGACGAAGTCTAGGTCGAATCCCTTCAACTTTCATTTTATAAAATCGGTGCATGAGTATAGAAGCACACAATTTTTGCAAAATATTTAACAATCATCGAGGTCAGAAACTGTTAATGATGAATATTATAATGATGTTAACGGTGGATTTAAAAAAAAACAAATAAAAAAAATCTATCAACTTAATCAATTATAAATAAAATAAAATAACTTTTTTTATTTTTAAAAAAAAAAACTATTAAAAACCATATAAAAATTGTTGTGTTTCTAGTACCATTCATGTTAAATACATTACGAACTAAAAAACTTGAAATATAATTATCAAAGGTTAAAATATACTTACAAAAACACTACAAATAATCTTCACGTTTTGATGTTCATCAATTCTCCCAATATATATTCCAAAATAATAGTTGATAGAATTTTGAACCCAATATCTATATTGATTAAAAATATAATTACAAAAAGACCGTATGTGATTTGGGTCTATTTCAAGTAAGTCTTTAGTCTATTAATTAAGGAAAAAGTTTGGCTACAACTCACACTTAAAAAATTAACATGTCTATATATTTTGAAAATTTAACTGTTGAATTGCATGTTCTTTATGTATTAATTAACACATATTTAAATTTCGTGTTAATCAGATTTTTTTTTATTCAATCTATAAACTTTTTTTTTTTTTTGGATTGGAAGTCTTGATCGTATCTTCAAAATCTTTGATGAGATGGATGTGTGGACGACGTTGGCATGGAAGACTAGGATAGTAGGATTAGCATTGAATTGATGTGAGCGGTAATTGCATACACTCTAATGGAAAATGGGGTCTCATACCAAACAAGTTTGACTACCACACTCTCTTTGTGTAGTCACTTTCTTGCATGCGTGGAAAATATGAGACC
Source organism: Castanea sativa (assembly GCF_040712315.1). NCBI lineage: Eukaryota > Viridiplantae > Streptophyta > Magnoliopsida > Fagales > Fagaceae > Castanea > Castanea sativa. Next base: position 23,780,770 of record NC_134015.1, on the reverse strand, counting down.
TTAAGAGCATTCACATTTAGACCTGTAAATGGTAAAATATGGTATATTTTAGTACCAAAGCACAAATAACATACATTATTCGGTCTTCTAACTGCAAAAATTTTTGCAATAGGGCTACAGTACCGTCTTATATGTATGACAGTATTGTAACAACTTGTAAAACTTGAACCCCATATTTTATTAATTTCTTCTCTCTTTCTCTCAATCACTTTTATCTCTTCTCTCTGAATCACTTTTCTCTCTTCTTTCTTCTCTTTAAATCACTTTTCTCTCTTCTTAAGCCAACCTCCCTCCCTTTCTCTCCCCCACTTACTTTGTCTCGGTCTCTCTCACTCCTTCATTTCTCTTAAATCGACATGGAGATTATGCTTGGAGATCGGCCTGTGGTGGAGACGTGGAGATCGGCCTGTGGTGGCGTGGAGATCGGCAATGGTGGGTTTTTTGGTTTCGGTGTTGTGTGTGTGGTGGCTGATGTGGGTTGAGACCGGTGGTTGGGCTTGGTGGCAGTGAGTTTGCAATGGAGATTGCGGTGGAGGTCAAAGATTGGTGGTGGAGATTTTAGTGGGTTTGATCTATTGTAACTATTTTTCTATGGGTTTGATTCTTGAATGGGTTTTGATATGGGTTTTTTCTATGGTTTTGATTCTTGGAGATTACAATGGGTTTTGATTCATGTAGTGGTGGGTTTTGGTCTCGGTGTGGTAGGTGTTTGGCTTGGTGGCAATGGGTTGTGTTGTGTTTGGATTGGTGGTGGTGGTAGTAGGTTATGTTGGTAATTTGCGGGGTTGATTTGGGTGATTTTAGTATGGGTTTGTTGTAATTTGTTGGATTGATTTGGGTGGTGCAGCAGTGGTGGGGTGGTGGGTTTGGGTGGTGGAGGTGTTGTTGATGGTTGGCTGGTGGTGGGGTGGTGGGGTTTGAAGGGTAGTTGTGTTGAGTTTTGGGTTTGTACATGGTGGTGAGAGAGAGAGAGAGAGAGAGAGGCAGAGACAGGAATTAGAGAAAGGAGAGAGATGATTTTGGGTTATATATTTTATTGAGTAGATATATTATATTAATGTATAGTATAGGAAAATAAAAGTTGGGATGTTGAATGTGTTATAAAATAATATAGTATAATTGACAAAGTAACTTTTGAAATGGTAAAATAAAATAGTTTGAAGATAGCATATGTGAATGCTCTAATTAGTCAGAGCATTATGGTATCATGTTGATTTGCTTGGTTGAGCTACTCTACCCGACACCGCTTTCTACTTCCTTGACTCCTTCTTCAGGAGAATTTAGACTTTATCATTCCCTGATTCTCTGCTAAGTGTATTAGGACAATCTAGTCTTTTATTATGGGTTTTTCATAATAAATCATTGGCCCATGGAGAGTCATGAACTTCTAACGACTAATCTATCATCTTTTCTTACGGTAAAATTACTCTGTGTGTGTGTGTCATGCACCTCTGATCTACATAAATGCATGGTGGTCATGGAAAAGCGAGTATTTACTGGCGTGAAAGAGCAAGATTTGTTCTCTTTTTTTTCTTTTCTTTTTTTTTAATGTCAGAATAGGAGGAACTAGAAGGAATCCGCACCAAAATGTATTGTGTGTGGTCTAGTGAAAATTAAAGTCATAAGTGCTTGCCGCAACGAGATTTGCTCCAACATGAGCTATGCTCAAGGCTCAACACTCTTGGTCTAAAACCCAAGCTTAGATTTGTTGGGTTCTAAGCAGGGTTAACGCCATGTGTAATTCACGAGAGTCACAGGACCACCCTGACTAAGGAAAAAAAATTATAAGCCTTAAAAAATGAATTTTAAATTAATATGGGTTGTTGACCACCCTAGAAAAAAATTGACCACCATAAAAAAAAATTTAAAAACTTGAGCATCCTAAATTAAAATCTGAGCATATTAAAAATAAAAATTGACTTCTCCAAAATTTTGGTCTGTGAAGATTGAACCAAAAATTGCGAGAAATGTTATGTTCACAATATTTCCACAACACTTTCATAACAAATCCTAAGTGGTAGGTTGTTACTAGCTATTACTAGTGAACAAAAAAGTAATTTTCATGGTATTTAAATTAGAACTAATAACAAATTGCCACCTAGGATTTGTTGTGAAAATTTTGTGAATATAAAATTCTCAAAAATTGCCCAAACAATCAAATTATCCTAAAAGCCCAAAATCAAATGAAAATGCATATTTTCAAATAGCTAGTCAATTAGTGCTTGCTTTAGTCTATTAAATAAATTTGTTGGATTTATGTAATACATCTTATACATATGCATATGCACTAAATGATGCAACAATACTTTATTAAACATGATTAATGTACGATTTAATGCCTAAGTTGAATATGTTGAATGAAATTCTAGTTTACTATTTATTTTTTCGCTAGCACTATGGACACATTTCTTATTATAAAGAAATCACTTGTATTGCAAAATTCATCTTTTAAGAAAATTCGCATTGACTTGAATAATCTTCTTAAAGATCTTAGGCTATGAGAAAATGTCTCATCTTGTCATCCTAATGATCAAGATGAAATAAAATAGAAAGCATATTTACAAAGAGGTTCTTGTCAACCTCTTGGCCATGATTTTCCTAAAAAAGAAATTAGTGGAATATTGCATCAATTTAATCCTGATTAGTTTAAAGAAAACAAAAGATTGGTTGGAACAGATCATAAAAAATGATGATGCATTTTGTTCATATTAATACTTATTTTGGCAAGATGTTGGTAATTGAATAAGAAATCAGTATTTAATTTAATGATTACTTGGTTGTATACATTGAAAAGATGCAGTTGATAGCATTAATGATAAAACTCATACAACAATTTCAAAATATGAAAAACTCATAAAATGAAAAGTTAAAACTTTATATATTTGGGCAATTTTTTTTTTTTTGTGATGTCGATATATTCAAATTTTATTTTTATTAAATTTTGTTTAATTTAAGTTTTTTAATAACCACCTTGAAAAAAATTCCTAGAGCCACCACTGGTTCTAAAGGGGATCGACGACACTGCAATTTGGTGGTTGGGTTTCATGTTGGATCTTGTTGGGTTTGTTTTTACTTTTTATGTGGTTATGTTTGGGTGTTTATGGATATCCTATGGTGGTGATTCGTGAGAAAATGTAAATTTGAGAAAGGATGGAAAAACATTTTGTATTTAGGGAGCGAGAAAATAATAATATTTCAATAGAATAACAATAAAGTATTGAAACTAACGTAATTGTCTATAAATGGTAGATTAGTTAAACTAATTAAAGTGGAGTTTTAGATTAATTTAGACTAAATTAAATATATAGAGCCTAATGTGAATGCTATTAGTTAGACAAATCCCTAGCCACTAGTACTGCGGCATCCTCTCTCTCCTTTTTGCTTTCCATTATTGTTTTAAGGTTTCATCATCCAATCTCTGAGACTATCTATGATATCTGTGTGTCGTTCTTACGCATGGACAAGCCTTCAGAGTCCGTGAAGGTCGCGACACTAGTGGGTAACGTACATGAACGAGGCCACGATTCAATCGCTCTTTTACTGCATGCATTGTAAAAACACTATGAAAAAACTATAGATATGAGCTTAGAGCAACCACATCAGCTTGTGGAAAGTTTTGCAAAATAGAAAAAGTTACACTTTTTACGCATTTTGGTAAAAAAAACACTCATATCAGTGGGTGTAAAATTGTGCATTTATGCACAATTGCTACATAATCGTGTATATATGCACAGTTGCTGTAGCATGTGCATTTATTATTGTATTAGTTTTTTCTCCCTCCTTCTCTCTGTCTCTCTGGTTGCTCTACCTCACTCTCACTACTGCCGATCATCAGAGAACGCCACTCCATGCATCAACAAAGAACACCACATCAAAAAATTTCTTCCAAAATCAAGTAAAACAAGAAATTAGTATTACATAGGGTTTGTTTGGTTGCCGAGAAAACACAAAGAAAACAAGAAATAAAGAAATTAACCAAACACAGAGAAAATCAACAGATCTTTGGTTGCCGATCGTCTTTCCTTCTATTTCTACTCTTTTCCACCACTTTCTCACCAACCAAACAAGAAATAAAGAAAATTAACAACAAAAAAGGCTTGAAGGACCTTAATCTTCATTGCTAAGAGGAGCATAAGAAGATCGATCTAGTTTTCTCTCCATTTTGATCACCGGACCGCAGGAACCGAACACCGACAAAAACAACTGATACTTTCCTTTGCGTGTCTGTAAGAGAGAGGGCAGTGAGGGAGAGAATAATAAAAAATTGTAAAAAATTGAATATTTTATTGAATAGATGTGTAGAATAGATAAACTGATATGGGTGTTTTGTAAAATTGGATGTGTAAAATAGAAAAAGTAAGTTTTTCTATGCAAAATAGAAGAAAAATTTGCAACCACTGATGTGGATGCTCTTAGAACTTAGAAGTTTTCAATTTTGTATCCTGATGATTACCGTGTCATCATATCTTATTTTCCTAGACTCTGGGTTCTAGCTATTCAAATATAAAAAGGACAGTAATTTTCCAATAATTCTCATTATGATCAAACCTTAAAATAAAATTATATCATTTTCTTTTCTTTTGTGGATACAAATTTGTGGACAATCATTCATCAAAAAAAAAATTTGTGGACAATTGCTTTTTGTTAGATGAGAATTCAATGTGATTGGAGTTCTCTTCGGCAATAATTTATTGCTTATCATATTAATCATGTCTCTTCTTAAAATAATAATAAAAAGTTATGGAAATACATTGCTCTTGTTGGGTTAAGATAAATTTATCCTGGTTAATTAATTCAATTACTCAAGTTGATTAATTAGGTCAAATTACAGGCAAATAGTAGAGGCATCAACAAATTACCAAATAAACTACCAATTACATAAAAATATGAACCTAATAGCTTCGAATCCTCGATTACCCCGTAATTACCTAGATATTATCAAATATAAAGTATGTTAAGGGAAAACCAATCAAGCACAAAACACCAAACTTCACCACCTAACACATTCTAGTTAACTGAACTATAAATTTTTTTTTTTGTTGAATGAAAGATCTGGATTCAATCACCACTTACACCAAAAAAGCCCATTAGTGTCCTACTAGGCAGAATCGATGCAGCTGGGAGGGTGCCGCACCGGAGTCCGACGCGGGGTGCGGCCACCGACACCGCTGCCCGTGCATCGGTGCTGCGTCTGAGTTTTTTTTTTCTTTTCGGATTCGCGCCGACTCAGCTTCAATTCGTGCCGAACTGGGCTGATTTGGCCAGAATCCGGTCATATCGGCCGAAAAAAGACCGAAATTGGCCTTGAATCATGCTGAAACAGCTAAAATCGGCTTTAAATAAGGCTCAAACATCCTAAATCTATCAATCCTCAATTTTATTCTGAATATTTGTTGCTTTTTTTTTGTTTTGTATTTCTTGCCTTCTTCTTTCTTTGTTTTGTGAACCAAGGCCATAGTAATGTGTTTTTTAAGAATATTTTAATAGTAAAAATATATAGAAAATATAAATAAAAATATTTTTAATTGCCGCACTCCGCTGCACTTATACCCTATTTTTTCAAAAATTACTGAGTCCTGCTCTCGCATCTAAGTCCTGAAACGCACTCATGCTTCTTAGGTGTCCTGCCTAATCAATGATAAAAAGCATACTATCATATCTATAAAATATATATATATATATATATATATATTTTTTTTTTTTTTTTTAAATTAAGTTAAGCGATCATTCTCGCGGTTAAAGCTAGCTGCATAAACATGTAAGAACAAAATTACAAGCACTGTAAATACTATGAAACTAGTTCCAAAAAAAAAACTCTGAAACTAATCATACTTTCTTGAATGCCTACATTTCTTGCCAAATGTCGCTTCAATACACTGAAATCATTTTCATCACGAGATTTTGTCATTTTGCCATCAATGCATGTATCACCTTCCAAAATTTGTGTAGTAATGTAAATCCAAGAATTGAATTTAGTCTTTGTTTTCTTTCTCGCAAATGATGAGACTAATAGAGCATAAATCATGGCACCCATCGTGTTTTTTTTAATCCATGCATGGAAGGTTTCAGATTTTTTCTCGCAAATGGCCAAATGTGACACAGTAAACCATTCTCTGGAATAGCATGGGGCCGGTAACATCATCATGAAAGAGAGTATTGTACTAGACTGAGTTGAAGATAACATATAATTTCACGGGTTCTGTTATCATTTGATAGTTCCTTTTCATCAAAAAGACCCTCACAATACAACAAATTCATGTTTCATGTGTCAAGATCATGAGCAGTACTCTCGAATTGGAACCATGGAATATTTCTAGTTCAAAATGATATGAAGTTAATAATAGCAATGTGAGTAGAAATTCTGTGTAGTCCATAATTGGAGAAGAGGAAACAAAAGAGTCTTGGAAAGATACACAAAGATACTTTGTCATTTCATGTAGTAGTTAATAATTAATGGCAGATGAATATGAAATCCTTGAGTTCATGGACGTTGATTGTGCTTAGGTCTAAGTGGCCAAACAATGATTGTTACAATTATTGTACAGAAGAGTTAGAAATTTAGATAAATGACTATATTTACCTCATTGTCCAAATGGGTGTAAAGGATTTAGTGACAAAAAAAAACCTGATTTTTAACCTTCTTTGTATATGTTGTGGTGTCAATAGGAACATGTATTGATCAAGAATCAACATATATAAAGTGCTCAATGCATGTTCCTATTGATTAGTTTGTTTATGCAAATGTTTCATACTGCTCACATACTTGAGGTAGGCTATGCAAAGGCATAAAATATATGTCATGAAAGGCATACCAAGAGCCTCTTGTAACAAGCCAAATGAGTAAATACTATTTGGGAGGTTGGTAGAACCAACTTTGATATAAAGGGTATAAAATTGAATCGCATGATATTCACTCATTTACAAATTTGCTTATATATTCCATGAATGAATTGGTATGCTTATTAAAAGTAATCCCAACTTTAACTTTAGTTCATTTAAACAATTGCCTAAAGCCTTCAAGAGTAAAAATTGTTCATACTTTTGGTTGTACAGTATAATATCGTAATTTTATAGCAACTTAAAATCAAATATATCTCATATCTATTAACTTTATTTTTTCCCTTGAAAAGTGATTATTAGTGTCAAGTTAAAAAGTGAAAAAAAGCCATATATTCTTTTTTGCTCTCTCTCTCTCTCTCAGAGATTTCTTCGCAATTAGTCACCATCAAGCCATTTTTTTTCCTTTTACAGATAAACTTATTAGCACAAGTCACATATAAGGTAAATAAGTTTATTTTATGAGAAAAGATATGTCCACAATATTTTTACAACATTTTCACAACAAATCATAAGTGCCAAGTTGTTACTAGTTGTTATTGTTGGAATAAAAAAGTAATTTTAGTGTTAGGTTCAAATTTGAACCAGTAACAACTAACCACCTATGATTTGTTGTGAAAATGTTGTAAAAATATTGTTGATGTAGCACCTCTCTTATTTTATTCTTTATATATATTAAGCTTTGCGTTAAAATACTATTGATGTGCAAATTTGTAGTGTTAATTTGATTTTAAACAAATCTATCTTTATTTAAGAAGGTTGAGGATTTTGGATGATTCTATTGTTAAATGAGACTACAAGAGTGTTGTTGATGCTCATTTTGGAAAAACCCAACAAGAAGAAGAAGCCCAACAATATGGCTAGGAAAAGAGTTAGTAGATTGAGAGAAAAAAAAAACCCATCAAGCCCGAATGGCAAGAATGATGGGTCTTAGGCCTATAAAGTAAACAAATGGGCATTAGGAAAAGCAAAGGGGTCTATAGGAGCCTAAAGGAAGAAGCAGTAAACTCATGTGCATTATGTGATGTAGAAAAGTGAGAATGGGCCACAGCAGACCCGAAGTAATGAAGTAAGAAAGTAAGAGGTTGATGGAAAGCCCATGAACCCCAAGGACGAAGGATATAGTAATTGGGCCAGAGAAGCCCAAAAGAGTTAGTAAAATCTCATGGGAATGTAGAGTTGGAAATGGGCCGAGAATGCCCAAGAAAAGAAAATGGACCGAGGATGCCCAACGAGGAAGAAATGGGTCAAAGGAGTCTACAAACAATGTAATGAGTCAAGAAAGCCCAAAGTAATATGAGTATTAACCTAATGACAATATTGGGACATTGTAACCAATTGAAGGAAGAGCATATAATAGGCCCGAAAGAAGCGTAGCAAGCATGGATCAAATAACACCACAGTAAGAAAAAAAGAATGGTATGGCACCATAGTAGGAATAAAAGAATGGTATGGCAGGAATACTGGCAAGCCAACGGAAGGAACAAATAGTGGACTATAAGAGAGAAAAGCCCATAATCAAGCAAGGCCTAGCCCTTGGGAGGAAGCAAGCCATAAAAAATGGAGCATCAGAAAATAGTTCACGCCACAAAAGGTCAAAAATGAGCAGCAGAATGCATAGACAAGCCTCCAGTCCATAGTAAACGCATGAGCAGCAAATAAGCTTTGGACATACACGGAAATGGAGCACGCACAAGGTAAAGACACCACCAACCTGTACCCAGCCAATTTAGGAATGGTAGGTCATGGGTCAGAGGTAAGAGAGGGTATGGTCTGGTAGTGGGGAGAAGGGAAAGCCTATTCTGGAGTTCCCGCTCAAACTTTTTTAAGGAAAATATCTTGCTGGGATGACATTCTACCCAAAAGAGAGAGGATGAGTTAGAACCACTAGGTGCATGCTATGAGGAATAGTAAGAGAGAGAATGTCCACCTTGTTGCAGATAGGAATGCCACGGTGAACAAGCAAACAAAGTAGAATTCTTTGTCTGGTAATGGGGTGTGGCACGGCCAACGCAAGTAAGTGGTGGTAGCCGGGCAGCTAACAAATCAGTAAGTGGTCTGGAAGTACACCCACACCTAAACAAAAGTAGTTAAAGGGTAAAATAGTAAAAACCAGTCACAACAGACAGTATATATAGGGCCCTACCGTGCACAGTATCATCATCATCACAACAGTAGCAACCACTAGGAGAGAATCACATTACCACCATCACCATAACACTACACGAGTAAGCATTAAGAAAAAAAGAAAAGAGTGAGGAAAGAATCAAAGTAACAAAACAGAGAAAAAAGAGAAAGAGAAGTAGGAAAAGAAATAGAGAGTGTAGAATAGCAGGCATGCATCAATAGGCTAATCCCTTCTCTCCCTCTAAAAGCCTACCCTCTGTTGAGGATAAAAGATTCGTTTGGGGCATAAGCCATTCAGACCCGTTCCCCCAAAGTAGATAATTTCTATAGTAGGATCCTCCTGTGAGGTTACCCACGATGAGAAAGTGGTTTCCCTCCTTGGTCTTAGTCTCGTAACACAACTGAACACGGTAGACTAACCTTACCTTTTCCTTTTTGCTTTTATTATTTATTGTAATTATTTCCTTTATTGTCTTCGCAATTTCACTTATAACGCGTTTCTTATTACTATATTGTACTCAAGGATTCTTTATTTATTTCATCTAATGGGAAGCATATTGCCTTTATTATTGTTGTACTTATCTTCCATAACTCTTCTGTAATAGTTTCATCTGTCATGGGCATGTGACCAAAGTTTCAGCAAAAAAGGGCATAGTTTGTGCACAAGCCGACCTAAGGTGGGTTGCAATTGGACCGATTACAACTTTCTTATCTAGAACACTTTGGCCTCAGTACAGCAGGAGGCAGTCCAACCCAAAAATCACAAAAGGCCCACCACAAGTGTCTATTCTTTTACTCTTTAAAATTAATTTTATTTTTATTGCAAAAATAATATTTTATTTTATTTTACTCATTTTATATTATACAGGGTTTTTCTTGTATTTGTGTGTGTGATATATATATATATATATATATATATATATATATATATATATATATATAATTATTAAAGTCAATTAAAAATATGTGAATATAGATATGAAAGGAATTTTAAAAATAGACAAATTAATTGAATGTCATGGATATCTATTTGGAAGGTAATCTAAAATTTTAGTAGATATCCAAGATCTGCAAGATGGCTTCAAAAATCAACTTCTCATAATATGCTTTGAATGATTTTGTTAAGCATAAGGATTTGCTATAAACTAAGTTGCAACAATTTTTGCAAAATGCATGTGTCAAGTGGCTATTTGGTGAAAAATTCAATCTAGACAAGTAAGTTCTCATTTAAATATAAGGAAAAATTACACTTTACTTACTTGTAGTTTGTCCAAAAAACACTTTACCCACCTATAGTTTAAAAAATGGCATTTTGCCCACCTATGGTTTGATCTATTAGCAAAACATTATCCACCTCTAACCCTGCCGTTACTCTAACACCAATTTACTCAAAAAAAAACAATAGCAATTTAATCAAAACTCTTTCCTTTGAGAAACCATAACAGAGCATGACTTGCAATTTCATAACAGAGCATATCTTGCAACTTTCAAACCAACCTTTATACACACAGATGCTGACCCAAGAAAATGTATAGCACAGATAACAACAATAGTTCTTTTTTCGTTCTTGGCAGAAAATGTATAGCACAGACCCAATTTCTCAACAACCAAAAAATAAAAATAAAATCATTAACACGCTACACATTGAGATAACAACAATCATTGATCTGCTTTGTTTTTGTACATGTATGAAAAGTTAGAAAAGGTTGTAAATATGAGAAAGCGCCTTAGAAATAGAATTAGATGGTGAAGCACGACAATACGTGGTGGGTGGAGCACTAATATTGGGTCAAAACTCCAATGAGAAGTCTGCGAAAATATATAGCACAGAGCAAAAAAATGTATAGCACAGACCCAATTTCTCAAAAAACTTTTTTTCTTTAACACGCTACACATTAAGTAATCTACCAGAAATTTTTTTTTTTATAAATAATCTACCAGCAAATACCAAGACAAATTAACAACGTAATCTGCCAGCAAGAAAAAAAAAAATCTTCAAAAATGTGATTAGCCAGCAATAAGCTACAAATCTTCAAAAATCTTCAAAATAAATCAAAATTGCAGTAGAAATCTGCCAGAAATCAAAAAAAAAAAATCTACCAGCAATTTTTAAAAAAGAAATCAAGAACCCTAATTATGAAAAACGTACCTGTGGTTTAAATCAAGAGAGAAAATCTTCAAGATCCTTCACATGGGTTATGATCGGGCTGCCAAATTCTCTTGATGTTGAGAGTTTTAAGTTTTTATCTTCATGGAGTGGATCACAATCTAGAATAGGGAGTATACATGTACAAGGAAGTTTTTTTTTTTTCAAAGGAAAGAGTTTTAATTCAATTGCTATTGTTTTTTTGGAGTGAATTTGTGTTAAAGTAACGGCAGGTTTAGAGGTGGGTAACATTTTGCTAACGGATTAAACTACAGGTGGGCAAAGTGCCATTTTTTAAATCTCAGGTAGGTAAAGTGTTCTTTGGGCAAACCACAAGTAGGCAAAGTGTAATTTCCCCTAAATATAAATATGGACAAGTGTCCCTTTGAGACATAGACACGTGCATTTTTGCAAGAGTTGTTGCAAATTAGTTTGCAGCAAATCGTTATCCTTTTGGTAAATAAAAAGCAATATTACTAGTATCTTGGCAAGTGTGGCTCGCTCCAACATGGATTTCTGCCATGTAAAGAAAATTTGGGACTACAGGAGCTTGTCAACTCGTTTGTATTTTCAACTGAGTTAGTCCATGATGACTTTCTAAAATTGCAAGGAATAAGAGCATAATATTTTAAGAAAAGCTTTCATAACTGCCCCATAATTTCTTTCCATGGACGCAATTGAGGAAAAAATAATAATCAAATTTCTCCAAAATTTTGAAATTAGGCTACCCCCTTTTTTTTTCTTTTTTTGGTGACTTTTTTTATTGTATTCAACAAATACGTAAAATGTTCAAATTCTTCCTCCTCCAACTATCAAATAAAAAAAATAAAAATGTAGTGTAGTTAGGATTTTTTTTTTACTAGTTGAAATAAAAGACACTGAGTATTCAAAATAAATGGGTAAAAGGGATGTCCTCATAGCACAAAAAGGAAAAAGGAAAAATGAAAGGATATCCACTTGATGCAAACTATAACATATAATAATTCTTTTATTATATAATATATGACTGCAAATAGGATAGAGTACGGCAAATAATACATGTATCCTACCCAGTGGCGGAGCTAGGAATTTAGGTCAGGAGGGGCAAGATTAAAAGATAAAATTGAAAGTAAAAAACTAATCTTAAAAAATTTAAATATGAATATTAAGAGTATGCAATATACCTGTGAATATTTAAATGTGACTCAATGACTTGAATGCTTTTAAAAACTCAACAGAAACTCTAATAGCTTGTTTAGATGGAAGGTGAGTACAAGGAAGTAGAGTAGAGAGAGGAAGAGTAAGTTAAATTACCTTATTTGGATATTTTTTAAGAAAGAAGGGGGAAGGATTTGGGAGGGTTTGGATGAGTTCTAACCCCTCATTTTTAATTCCCCAAAATTGGAGAGATTTTGAAGGAGGGCAAAGTTTAGAAGTGCTGAACCAAATGAATTATTAAATTTACTCTTATTATATTAACAAAATTACAAATTATGAAAAAATTAATTATTCTCCCCTTACTTAATTTTTAAAAAAATCTAAAGAACTTTTTTTTTTTTTTTTTTATGGGAGGCGTGCTTTATACTGTATTAGATATACACTTTTTTTTTTTTTCAGAGTTCTATTAGTATTAGTATTAGTACTCCAATAAAAAACAAAAAAGTTCTATTAGTATTAGGCCGGTGTGATTCCTATTCCGTATTGGCATATAGCATTAGCAGTAGGTTTTTTTTCTTTTTCTTTTCTTTTAATCATTACTAAGTGGGACCAATAGTTTTATATTAAAGTTATAATAGTTTTAGAGTTCTATTAGTTAAGGTTGTTGAATTTTGAACCATGTAGTTGTTTATTCCCAATAAATAGAAAAGTTTTTTTGTCTTTTGTGTAGGGGGTAAATACATTATCATATCAGTAAAAAAAAAAAAATTTGAAAGTTCAGGGGGGGCACCTGCCCCCCCCCTCGCCCCCCCTTCCCTCCGCCCCTGATCCTACCCTAACTAATAATCTGTTGAGAGTCTATCATTGATCCAAAAAATTTGAGATTGTTATTGTCGTTGCGATGTACGAAAGGTATACATGAAACTATTGCCAATGGTTATGTCTTAATAGTGTTTTAAATAAAATTTAATTGAAATTCATTGCCCAAAACAAAGATTTTCACACCCCAAAAAAAGAAAAAGAAAAAAGAAAAAGAATATAGGATGGTCTAAATATACATGTTCTGTACTTCCAATTTTTTGTTGAGGATTATTAAGGAAGTGGTCCTAACTCCTAGTAAGAGTCTGGGTTGGCGAAATTCCAAGCAATGACTTCTAGTCCTATTCTTCATGAAGAGCAAATTTCGACTAAAAATGGTTCACCTTTTGAGTTAAACAGGTGTATGACATGACTTTAAAGAGAGAGAGCTTGAAAGGGCTTTATTTCCAAAACCATATTAGAGATTGCTTACTCTTGATCGATTTGTTTCTATCATTGTTCCCTTTTGGATAAGAATGTCCCTATCTCTTTCACGAGTTCATCCCAATCTAATTTACTACAAAACACTTTAAAGTGACTAGCCAAAAAAGATTTTGAGGTCCTAACATGGGATTGCTATAGGTCATCTTCCCTCCAAAACGAATTATATTTTCGACAAAAAAGTAGGTATTTTCAACCGACTTTTTTGCCGTAATAAATGTTTTAATATTTGATGAATAATTTCTTAGAGAATATAAAATGCTGTCAAGAAAGCTAATTTTTCCAACAATTTTTTGTAGCCGTTGAAAATGTTTTGTCATAAATAGCAATTTTTTTTTATAGTGTATAGCTCTTGTTATGCTTATCTTCCTATCAAGGTCATATTATTAAAATGGAAAGATCTTGTAAGTGTCAAGCTTAAGAAACTTAGGATCTGTTTAGATACCGCTTATTTTATTAAAAACTGAAAATATTGTAACAAAATAATTTTTAAATGTGTGAATAATACTGTAAGACCCAGTTTTAAATTTTTTTTTTTTCTAAATAAAGTACTTACGGGTCCTGTGAACAATGCACGAGACCCACTAGAAAAGCATAATCCCATATTTGAAAACGTGAAACACTCTTCTTAAAAAAAAGATCTAAAAAAAAAAACATGAAACACAAACACAATACTTTTCAGCACTATCCAAACGGATACTAAAATGGAAGCTACATAGTGAGCACCTGGGACAGGGATATTGCTTTGAATGCAACCAAACAAATGCATGGACCTTACACTTACAAAACCCTCTTAATGTTTGTGCACTTTTGCTGGAGAAAATTCCAGAGGATAAGCTAAACAAATATGAAGAGAGATAGAGAGAGAGAGTTCTAGCTAAAAATTAAAAAGAAAAGCTGCTGTCTTGGCCTTTCGATAATGTTGCTATCCCTTGAAGAATCAACATGGAGAGAGAGAGAGAGGGCTTTAAACTTTTAAAGCTTTTTCTTTCTTTTTATCTTGTTTAAAAATAGAGAGATGGACATGAAATTAATAGGATTTTTTTTTGTATGCCTTGTAATGGGTTTTGATTTTTGAAGGTGTGTGCTATACGTTTAATTTGTCCCCCAAATAACCACAACTATATGCTTTGTTCTGCTTTTAAATTTATAGAGCTCTCTTTCATTAATCACGATACACATAAAGTGATAAAACACAAAAGGTCACTTGTTGCTCGGGGTTTAACGGTACAGTGATACTGACGCTATACCAACTATCTATACGGACTTGTAGATTAACGAGGGACCTAACACCCTACGTTCTCACGCCTTGCCGGCTTGCCCCATATAGGTAACTCCCACTTGTGTTCCACATTGGAGCTAGAATGGCTTGAATATGCTCTTGGACCTTGGGATCAATTGAAATTTTATTAGAAATCATAAGAGGAATTTTTTGATGAAATGGATAGATTTTATTAACAAGCAAAGAAATTAATTACAAAGAGGGGAGGGGCTGATAAATTTCTCCCTAACTACTGATATACAAAATAAGGAGGGTCACATGCCAAATCAAAAGAGTCATATACATTATTCTTTAAAAACCATTTAACCAAAACATGTTTGCTACTATAAGAGAATCTAATCATTTATGAGTTAATATAATTAACTTTAATTTGTTCTAATTTTTTGGTTTTGGTTATCAGGTGCTTTTAAAACATTTGTTAATGGACTATTTTAGAAAAGTTTTTTTAATACTTTTATAAATATATATATATAAATATAATAAAAAAATAAGTTAAATATTCTTTTTCCCATAAAATATTTCTAAAAATATTTTCTAAATCAATATCCGTAGAGCATATGTTAACTTTTATTTATTTCTTTTCTTTGGAAAAACATTTAAATTTTTAAAAATAATTTTGAAAATTCCGTTTTGTAACGAACTGAGCAATTTTATTATCAAATTACCCCGATTAAGTGATCCACTCAAATAACTATATTTTCGCCACAATTAAGCAGTTATAAAATCAATAAGCAATATGAGAAAATATTATATATTGTATTTTCTTTTTGTTTTGGATGAACATGTATGTTGTTTTGCGTAGGTCATACCCTTACAGGGTTTTCCATTTTGTTTTATTCCCCTTTACAATGTATGGATCAGTTTGTGTGATATACCATTTGCAAGCACGTGGATGCCAGGATTTACATTATAGCCATTATGTCATGTTCCATTCGGTTTTATAGGGGTTTAACATTAAGATTGGACAGTGTAACCAATTTTTAAATACATGGGATTCTTCAAGGCAAAATGGTGGGGTTGGGATTTTTTGTTGGGGAAGGGAGGGATATAGAATTTAAACTAAAATTAAAATCATCCATTGTCAAGCCTTACTTTTTTCCGAGTTTAGTGGATCTTCTAGAAAATTACCACAAGCTACCTTTCACTTTCTTTGGTAAAAGTCAACAGCTACCTAGCTTGAAGGTCCCTATAATTAAATTTGATTATCCATCACCAAGCTTTTTAAATTAAGTTTTAATTAAAGTTTGATCTAAACAGATTCACTTAAAACTGATGTTTGATCTAAAGTCTAATCAGACATAAATGGAGAATAGTTTTAGGGTCCAAGTTATGGATATAAATAGAATTTTGAGGTTAAGATTTTCCTATCATTTGCTAAAAGAATAAATTAATTATACTTACTTGTTCGGGACCCATAGAATCGCTTCAGTGTGATTTAGAGTCAGAAACTACCAAAAAATACATTTAACCCAACCCATGCCACCTGACACAACCCACATTCAAACACTTGGGATTGACAAAAAAACCCCAAGTGCACTTTAGTGTAAGATATTGTGGAAATCCTCTAATACAAATTGTGCCACCCTACACAATCCACGCACGCAGGAGACCCCAGGAAGCCTAAGTGCACTTTTAGTGTTAGAATTTGTTGAAAATCTCTAATATAACACGTGCCACTCGAAGGGAGAAGGAGGGGGAGTAGAGTAGAGTTGACTAAAAATAGGCTAATTTTGGGCTAAATCTATTCTACTCTACTCTACTCCCACTTCCTTCCCCTCAATCCAAACGGACCATTAAAGTGCAAGTGTTAGAGATTGTGAAAAGCCTCCAATATTGACCTATACCATTGACACCATTCATGCAGACACTAGGAAACATTGTAGGCCTTGGCTTGGGTCTCATGTTTATATGCAATGGACCGTCAATATAGTGACACATGGCCAAAAGTTGACACATGTCATAATCTTAACTGTTTTAGTGCACAAGAGCAATAGATTCAATCTTTGCTCACCATTAAAACCCCGTAGAGTAGTTTAGTGTTAGAAATTGTTGAAAGCATATAAAGGGAACCATGCCACCTGACACAACGCATACACACGTAAAGGATATCTCAGAATCCTAAATGTAGTTTAGCGTTTAAGACCACCATCCATGTAGTCTTATGCAAACCATGCCACTCAATACACCTAATACACCTTTATAAGAGCATCCACAGCAGTGGAGCTAAAAAATTAGCTTTTTAGCTTCACCAAAGGTTACTTTATCTATTTTACCTATACATATCTACACATATGCTACAGCAGTGAATCTATTTTAGCTTTCAACACAATAAAATAATATAAACATCACAATATAATAATATATATCCTACAATAAAATAATATATCCCACAACTCAAAAAACATTCATACAACCAACCACAACCACCTTTACCATCAGCCACAGTCACAACCACCACCACCACCACCAGTCCACAGCAGCAAAAAAAAAAAAAAAAAAAACCAACCGAAATCTCCAATCTTTTTCCTCAACCCAGACCAAACAAAATCACCAATTATAAACAAAATAAAAATCATCAATCATAGAGCTGGGCTTCGGTGAGGAGGACAATGTCGGCGTGGGTCTGATCGGCGGAAGAGAAGTGGATTGAGGCGGAGGTCTGATCGGCGGATTGGCGGTGAATCGGCGTTGGGTGAGCATTGAGAGTGAAGCTGATCGGCGTGGGTCTGATCGGCGGTGAGCTTGCGTGGAGCTGAATCGGCATGGGTCTGATCGGCGGTGAGCTTGCGTGGAGCTGAATCGGCGTGGGTCGGATCGGCGGTGAGCTTGCGTGGAGCTGAATCGGCATGGGTCTGATCGGCGGTGAGCTTGCTTGGAGCTGAATCGGCGTGGGTCTGATCGGCGGTGAGCTTGCATGGAGCTGAATCGGTGTGGGTCTGATCGGCGGTGAGCTTGTGTGGGTCTCAGCTGATCGGCGTCGGCGTGGGTCTCAGCTGACGTTGAAGGCGGCGTCGGCGGCGGTGAGCTTCAGAGTGTGATTGTGAAATGAAAATGGAGAGGAGAGAGTGAAATGGAAATGGAGAGAGTGAAATGGAAATGGAGAGGAGAGAGTAGCTTCAGAGAGTGATCTATCATTTTTTAATCATGCCCAATAATTTTTTTTTTTTTTTTATAACTTTCAGCTACAGTGCTCATGTATTGATACATGAGCACTGTAGCGCAAAGCTAAAATTTTTTAGCTTTGCCTCCACTGCTGCAGGTGGGTTTTTGGGGTTTGAGTGGAGCTAAAATAGCAATATAGCTATTTAGCTCCACTGCTGTGGATGCTCTAATAAGCTTAATTTTATATATTTATATCATCATTAAAGAGAATTATCATACATATTTTGTGTTAATTCATGCATTTTATATTTCATATTGGAATAACATTTAATAATTAATTTTTGCTTAAAATGAATTTTAATGCAAGGATATGCCTTTTAAAAGAGTTTGGAATTAATTCTAGGAAGTTTTATCAAAGTTGCACAATTTAGCATGCACATTGCATAAAAAGGGCATAAGTGAATTTGTTTGAATGGACTCAATGTTGACATGTGCCTTAATCAACTTAAAAAAGGCATATCCAATTCAATTTGAACCAAAGGGAGTAAGCAATTAAAGGATGAAAGCTCACTAGAATAAATACTTGAATGAGTTTAGACCCCCAATTTTAAAATTACAGTTAGATTAATTTTAATCTACTCTAAACATGTAGAACAAGAGTAATAAATGCACAATCAATTGGGACTATTAACTAGTGCATGAATAAACATAATTGACAATTAAGTAAAAAGCACAAGTAGTAAGAGAAGAAAAAAGCAAACACACTGCAAATGTATTATCGAAGAGGAAAACCGGAGAACTCGGCGGAAAAACCTTTTCACAACCCTACAAGCTGAAATGATCCACTAGCAAATCAGTTGGAGTACATGAATAGACCCTCCAAGCCTAGTTTACCCATTGTACTTGAGCCCTCTAAGCCCCAGCTACCAACAGACTTCACTGAGTCTTGTTTTTATTAGCTTCTGGATCACGCAATTATCACCAATTGCTCCTACCAAAGATTGACATGAACCCAATGCTTCCCAAATGTTTCAAATTAACTCTCTACACTCTGAATAGGTGTGGATTATGTTTGGGCTAAGTTCGTCTCATAGGACATGGAATTAATTTGAACGGGAAGAGAGTGAAGAAAACTAAGAGAAATGTGTAGATGATTGCTGGTTTGAAATCTCTAACTCTGTAATGGATTTCTTGGGTTTTCTCTCAAAAACTCTTCTTATGATTTCGTGGGTAATGTGAGATTTTATAGTGAGTAAAAAGATGAAGGAAACACACATAAAACAATTGTCAGTAGCATTTCACAAGTCAGTCGCGAGTCAGTCAAGTCGCAAGTTGCCTCTGACACTTGAGATGCTTGAACTTCCAACATGTGCCCCTCACGTGACCTTTTGTAGGTTGCAACAGTTGTGCTAGTCGCGAAATACCCTGTTCTTCACCAAATTGAACACTATACCTATTACATTTAATCCCACAAAAATACAGATAAATGATTGAATGAAATACAATCAAATTTGACACGGAATTAATGCAATAAACAAGAATTGAAAATCACAACTTTACAAAGGATAATCATATCAAATCCAAATAAGATTTAGATTAGGATTCAAGCTTGTGCTGACCCAACTCTTGAAAAAATCTTTTTACAAATTTCAATTGGTAAAATATGCTAATTGTCCATTATTGATTGCACCATTTTAGTAAGAAAAAAGAAGACAATTGGTTGGATTTTTACTCTTAACATAATTTTCATTATTTTGATACAATGAATTTTGTTTATGTTCATTACATTTTTTTTAAATAAGTAATGAAAATTTATTAAAAGGTAAATATCAGTTTTTAGAACATATTAAAAATTCATTGAAGTTTATACTAAAATTAATAATAAGTTTTGGTGTGCGTTTATGTTTTTATTTGGCACTTAACGGCCAAATAACTTATAATGATGGACATAAACTTAAAGGATAGAAATGAAAACAACCCTAAACTTAGTTAGGTAAAAGCTAAATTTAATATATTTAATTTTAGGAGAATAATAAGGTTTAGGACCTTTAGGTTTAAAGTTGGTGTTGAGGGCCAAAATTTCACAAGAAAGCTCATTCCATGAAAAGTAAGGAAAGACCATGGGCCTTAACAAAAGAAGACCAATACATGAAGCGAAGAAGGACCATGAAGGCCCAAAATCCCAAAAAGAAGAAAAAAAAAAGAAAAAAATAAGAGGATCTTGGGCAAGGATCTTAGGCAAACCAGATGACATGCAACAAGGATCTCGGTTAGGCTAGAGGATATGCAGCAAGAAGAATCAATATCATGGCTTTATGCATGTTCAGATTTCCAGCAAAAAACAAGCCATTAAAAATTCAGCAAAAAAAATCAGGTATTATCTTTGTAACCCGTGGTCCAAGCTCGTGGGATCCCGAGTGGATAGTAAGGGAGGAATGGTTTGGTCGGTAGGGGAGTGATTTCTAGTGAAAGGAGGATCTCGAAACTTTCCCTTGGTTCATATATTTTCCCGGAATGCATGAACCGATGGAAAGCTCAGTTCCCCCATGTGCATGACACCTCCCTACAATTTCCTCTCAATTGTCATTTTCAACAAAGCTGTCATAGTACACCGAGCAGCCCACACATTCCATTTAACTTTCCAAGAAGGAATCTTTCATTTATAGCTAAAGTCAAATGCCCTTTTTGAGTTATAATTGTCTAAATAAGCTAAACCTTTGCCCAATGTACCTTTTCAGGTCACAGAGGACATAGTTTTACCCAATAGACCTGTGACGTCCTCTTCCGAGGTACCAGACCAAGTCTGCTATGTCATTTTCAACAGAGCTGTGACAGTATACTGAGCAGCCCACCCATTCCTTTGACTTCCCAAAAGGAATCTTTCATTTATAGCTAAAGTTAAATGCCACTTTTAAGTTATAATTGCCTAAATAAGCTAAACCTCTGCCCAATGCACATTTTCAGGTCATAGAGGACATAGTTTAACCCAGCAGACCTGGGACGTCCTCTCCTTGGGTACTAGACCAGGTTTGCTATAAAAGGGACACAAGACATAGCAAAAAATGGGGGATTTGGATGGGAGAAAAATGGGGATTTAGGGGAAGAGTTCAGAAGTTCAAAATACATTTTCTTATAGCTTTAAAAGCCTAGCAAGGAAGAGAAAGAAATAAACAAAAATAAGAGAGCCAAGGTGGAGGAATTTGTCCCACATCCTTGAGATTATTCAAAATACCACTTAGTCTTCAAAGAAACATATGCCAAAACATGCACATATCAGATATTACTCTCTCCTACAAAAATCCTCCTCACCTAACTATCTTGGAAGGCAATGCCTAAGCAAAGCCACTTGGACTTGAGTTCCAAATCTTACAAGTCTTGTGCAAAAGCGCCAAGTCTGTGAGAATTGGGGCCAAGATCCTCATGGTTGAATCAATTTCATGAAATTCATTTATATATATGTTTATGTATTAAAATTTATATCCTAACCTAAGAAACTAACAATTATTTGAAGATATGTGTATTGCGTAATGTATTTTTTATGCAGGACCTATAGAAGTAAAGGGAAAGGAAAAAAACTCCATTGCATAATAAGCATGGAGAAAATCATATAGATCAGAGAATTAGCGTTATGGGATTACAGGCTTTATACGCTAAGGATACCATGACTAATACATCCAGGGTACCATGACAGTACGTCCAGGGTACCGAGTAAAGAAACTCTTTTAAGTGTTCACACAGTAAAAGGCATGAAGAAAAATCGTATTGCATAATAAGCATGGAGAAAGATCGTATAGTTTAGAGAATTAGTATTTTGGGTTCCTACAGGCCTAATACCTCGGGGTACCACGATAGTACGCTCGGGATACCAAGTGAAGGAACTCTTTTAAATATTTATACTGTAAAAGATAAGCCTAAAATATTCTATTTCAACCTCCTTCTTATTGTGAATATTATGAATTCTTATTTTGTAAAAGTAAATGGTCATTTTATGGCACTAAAACACTTATAATGATATTTTATTGCTTAAGAGGAAATTATATTTTTTTGCCTTGAGGAGATTTGTGACTTGCGCACAACTTAGTTCATAATCAGCCTCCATTTAGCTGCGGTGAACCAAGCCTAGTCCACTAAATAACAAGTAAAGCGCCCCGGATCCTTGTTTCTACATGGCCCTAGGTACTTTCCAAAAGAGGACCCTCACAGTTGGGTAAAATACAAAAACTACCTTTTGGTTAGAGCCATTACCAACTTATTAACAAGACTCCTTTAAAATATTCAATTTGTTTCTTAAGAACAAAAAATGGTTAATATCATTTGAAAGCTCCTTACTCCTCCAAGTCGAATAACTTATCTTGACTGCACAAATCTTACAATGACTGCATTATGATGATTACGTGGGTGAGGGAATGTTTGGGCAACTAATGTTGTGGGTAAAATAAATAGTAGCTAGAGATACAAAGGAGCATAAGTAATGTGAGTACTAAAGGAGGAAAGGGAAATAATTTGGATGATTTCGAAAAGTTTTGATGGTAGCTAATATTAGACCAACTTCAGGGTAGTTTTCCCTTCTTCTTTTTTGGTTAAACAGGGTCATATATAAACAACAAAACAACAACTACACACTGGCCACAGAGGCCAAAGCATTGGCAGCATGCCTATAGTAGTACAACCCATTCATATTAGCATCCAGCAACACATTTAAATCAGCCGATGGAGAAGTATCAAAAACAACAAAATTTTCCATCATGGAACAGCCTTTCTTAGCCAAAAGGTCAGTGCATTTATTTGCCTCTCTAAATACATGCCCCACCCGAACCTGCATGAACCTGACCATGAGAGATCTGCAATCACACAACAAAGGAACATAACTTCAGTTAGGACAGTCAACATAGCAAAGGAACATAACTTCTATATTTTGCCATTTTTAAGTTGAGCAATGTTTATTTTAAACATTATATTGATTGGTGCACGTAATTGTACACACTTTTTTTTTCATTGAAATCGTAACTTCAATGACTATTAAAAGCAACGCTATCAGCATGTATATAGTCTTCTAAAATAGAAAAATGTACCCATTTTACACATTTTGACCCCAAAAAACACCCACATCAGTGGGTGTAAAATTGTGCATTTATGCACAATTGCTACAGTAATCATGCATATATGCATGGTTATTGTAGCTCTTGTATTTATTATTTTAGATTTTTACCTCTCTCCTCACCTCACTCTCTCATTTTCAGATTTTACTCTCACCTCTCTCTCTTTTATCTTTGGTCCCTCATTCCAGCCTCACCGACACGATTAGTACAGAAAGGAGAAGAGAGGACATCTCGGGCCGGTGAGGCCAATCATGGAGGTTTTTCAGGTATTGGACTGGGCCTGATTGATGACATCTCGACCCTGGAGAATCGGAACCACGACGAAGTGAAGTTACTACCTGGACCTCCTTTGAGGTCTTGAACTCCGGCGCCTCCTCCGATGCCGTGACCCGCCGTGGGTTTTGGCGGACCATGCTTGCACCGCCGAGGTCTCGATTTTCCATGGGGTTTAGGGATAGTGAAAAAAAAGAAGGATCAAGACGATGAGAGTTGTTGATGATAAGGTTTAGGGGTCTCAATTTTCTATGGGGTTTGGATTTTGTGTTTGATTAGTGGGTTTTGGGGTGGTGGTGGCTGATGATGGTGGCTCGGTGGATGGGTTGATGGTGGTGGCTCGGTGGGTGTGGATTGATTTGATGAATATTTTATTTGAATGAATGTGTATAATAGACCGACTGATGTGTGTGCTTTGTAAAAATGGGAGTGTAAAATAGAAAAAGTAGGTTTTAGATATACAAATTTATAAAATTTTTACATCCATTGATATGAATGCTCTTACCATTTCAGTTCAAATCGTGTGTGCACACAAGAAGCGTACACTAGTATTTAATATTTACCCTTTAAACTTTTGACTAAATTTTTTTTTTTGGTAAAGAAGAGCATGTCATTAAAAAATAACCAAGAAAACCAACTGTTTGAGGACAAATCCTTTCATAGTATATGCCAATTTGGTCATAATACAAAAGCATAGAAATGTCCACAGGCGAACTTTCAAACACAACAAAATCCTGCTGAAGATCTAGACCTTTACGAGCTAGTGCATCGGCACACTTGTTAGCTTCATGAAAGCAGTGCATCATTCTGACTTGAGGCACTTGGTTGATAAGAGCCCTACAATCCATGATAAGAGGAAAATTGTTTATATTATTGCAATGCTCACTGGTCATCCAATCCAAAACAAACTTGGCATCTACTTCTCTTTCTAAAGCCACAATATGAAGAGAAATACACAAAGATAACCCATCCCTCAATGCCCAAAGCTCTACTTCTACATTGGATGCAACACAAATGTTACGCGCGAATCCCCTAATCCATCCTCCATTCGAATCACATATCAACCCACCTCCGCTAGCTCTCCTAGGATTGCCCAAGGTTGACCCATCCGCATTTAATTTGAACCAACCATCACACGACCTTCTTCATCTGACCTGAATCATAGCTTGGACGACCCTCCTACCTACCTTCCCCACACAGTACAAGTATTCTTGCGCGGCATGTAAGGCACCTCTATGCAAATCCTGATTAGCTCGATTCTCCTTGAATACCATATCATTCATGTGCAACCAAAGTTTCCAAATAGCAATGGGAAATAAAATATGCCAGGGTATATGATCAATCCTAAAGGAGGATCTCTTTACATTCTTTTCAAGCCACTCACACAAGTTCCCATTGAAAAGCTTTGGTCATAATCAACTATGCCTAGCTTTCCCCAAGTGTGCTTGGCAAACACACAGTCCCTTAGCACATGAAGGATAGTTTCCCTATCATTATTGCAGACCGGACAGTGAGCATTCTGCACAATACCCCTTTCCTGGAGTACCATTCCCACGGGTATGCTCTGCAATAAACATTTCCAAAAGAACGTTTTAATTTTTGGCATGGAATCCATCTTCCAAATCCAATTCCCTTAAAAGATGTTGGAAGGCTCACAATCACTTCTAGAAATTCTATAAGCATTCTTCTGGTCAAACTCCCCCAAAGGAGACGATGCCCACACAAGCCGATCCTCTCCTTAATGATTCATAGGAACAGGAACAACCTTATGAAGGCTGATCAGATTGTTAGAGAGATCAAATGAACATCTACTGAAATCACATCTTCTTTCATTCCTTATATCCTTCACCGAGAGCAGCTCTTCATCTCTTCTAAGGGGGCCTTCAATCATGCCTCTTTAGTTCCCCACTATTAATCACCTATCATTCCAAAAATTTAGTGTGCTATTAGTACCCACCTTCCATTTAACTCCTTTCATGAAGACATGCCCACCACGCTTCATTCCGGACCACACATTGGACCCACTTCTCTTTGGGTTATTATACTTACTACCCAACACCTTAGCCCAATCCTTATCCTTTTCTATTCTAAACCTCCAATTCAACTTCGCAAGTAAGGAGAGATTTTTTGGCTTGGCAACTTGCAAACCAAGCCCTCCTTCTTCCTTTGACTTAGTCACTCTATTCCATCCAACCATGTGAGCTTTTCTTTTGTCTTGGGTTGAACCCCTAATGAAATTCTTGGTCACTCTATCAAGAGCGCCAAAGGTACGGCTAGGGAGCATGGTATTTTGCATGATATATTTCGGGATTGTGGTAAGCACCGATTGAGCTAAAACTACCTTCCCTGTAAAAGATAGTAGATGCCCTTTCCGACCCACAAGCTTAGCTTACACTCTCTCCACAATGAAATCAAAGTCCCTTCTACTGGATCCCAGTTGCCTAAAAGGGAAACCAAGGTATTTACCCAACTTGGGTGTTGACCGAATACCCAACACCTCGCAAAACTCTTCCCTCTTATTGCCATCCACATTGGAGGAGAAATAAACTCTAGATTTCTCCTTATTAATCTTCTACCCAGAAATACTACAAAAACCCTCAAGTGCATCCAAAACACCAATGCAATTCTTCATGTTAGCTTTTGCAAAAAGTACCAAGTCATCCGCAAAGAAAAGGTGGGACACCACCAATCCTCCCCTTGACATTTTGATAGGATCCTAAAGATTAGCATCACACTTGTCTTTAATAAAGAATCCCAACACCTCCATACACATGATGAATAACTATGGTGACAATGAGTCAACTCATCTAATTCCTCTAGACGGATTGAAGGATTCTAGGGCACCTCCATTAAATAGCACCTCAAAATCACTTTACTCAAAGAAAAGGTGGGACACCGCCAATCCTGCCCTTGACATTTTGACAGGATCCTAAAGATTAGCATCACACTTGTCTTTAATGAAGAATCCCAACAACTCCATACACATGATGAATAACTATGGCGACAATGAGTCAACTCATCTAATTCCTCTAGACGGATTGAAGGATTCTAGGGCACCTCCATTACATAGCACCTCAAAATCACTTTACTCAAAAAAGGAGGAATATTAAACAACGCAAGGGTATCTCTAACAAAACTCCAATCAAGCCTATCATAGGCTTTCTCAAGATCAATTTTTATTGCCATGTAGCCCACTTTACCATTCTTTAAGCTCAGCGTATGAAGTAACTCCTGAACAATGATGGCATTATCCACCCCCTTCAGGCCGAGAATAAAAGCCGCTTGTAAGGGAGAAATCAGTCTATCTAGATAAGGCCTTATCCTAGCTATAATGACCTTCGAAATAATTTTGTAAACAGTGTTACAAAGATTGATGTGTCTGAAGCTCCCCAAAGAATCAGCTCCTGTATGCTTGGGAATTAAAGTAATGAAAGTCTTGTTTAAAAAGGGCGTTACACATCCCTTCTCAAACACCTTTTTAATTAATTCCACAATTGATTTCCTCGTGATCATCCAAAACCTTTGATAGGAGCCTGCGTGTAGACCACCCGGTCCAAGAGCCTTGAAAGCTTTCAAAGCCCACAAACCATCCTTGATCTCACTATCTTCAATCGAGCTAGCTAAGGCTTGAGCTTCCTCCTTAGACAACCTGACAGGCCAGTTAGGAATGTCCCAAATTTTCCTTGGTGATTCCTCCATGTCTGTGGTATAGAGGTTCATGTACCACCTTCTCATATAAGCAACCACCTCAACCTCATCAGTAATACAATTACCCACATTATCTTTGAGGCTGGTAATTCTATTCCTTCTCCTCTTATTGACAACCGACGCATGGTAATAAAAGGTATTATGCTCTCCCAAAACTAGCCAATTGATTCTAGCCTTCATTGCCCAATATTCATCAATAAGTTCTTTGACTACAACATACTCCTTCCTCAAGTTTCTCTCTAGCTCCACAAGAAAATCTTTAGGTCTATTAGCCATCGCTTTTTGCACACCTTTCAACCTAGCTTCAATCTTCTTTCTTTAGGTAAACAAATTCCTAAACACCTCTTTATTCCACTTTTTATCAGAATTTTTGAAAGTTTGCACTGCATTCTCAAGGCCTTGATCCCAATTCCAAGCATCATGGACAACCCCAGGAAAATCTGGATGTGAAAGCCACCCGGGTTGGAAACGAAACGGCCTTATTAAATCCATACCCAGCGGCTTCTCCACATTGACCATAATCGGACAATGGTTAGAGTTAACTCTCATGAGGTGATCAATAGTTGCCTCCGGGTAGAGTAACCTCCAAGTAACCTCCATCCCACATTACAAAAACCCCGGTCCAGCCTCTCTTAAATGAGGTCCGAAAGATTTTGCAAGTTAGACCACATAAACCTAGGTCCAGAAAAACCTATGTCCATAAAACCACACTTATTAATACAATCCTGAAAGAGTCTAGCTCTATATGCATTAACCGGCCTTCCCCCCAACTTCTCTTCACCACTCAACACCTCATTAAAGTCACCAAGCATGATCCAAGGCAGATTATAAGTAGCATTGACCAAAGAAAGATTATGCCAAAGAATACGTCTTTTAGCTAACCTGGGACTTGCATAAATAGCAGAAATAATCCAGGAAAAGTTTGAGCAACTTAACTTGACAAGGGCATGAATTTCTTGCTCCATTGATGAAAGATGAGTGAATTCAACTGCCTCAGAATTCCAAAGCTGCCAAATCCCTCCTACATATCCCACCGTATCTGCATGAATTGCACCATCAAAAACAACCGATCCATAATTGCTTTAGCTCTGTCACCTCCCACTCTAGTTTCGGTAACAATCATCATTGTTGGAGAATAATCTCTGACCAAATCCGCAACATTACTACCAAAATTCAGGTTGAGTGCCCCACGGCAATTCCACACAATGATCTTCATTGATAATAAATGTCCAAGGTCAGGGCACCAATTAGGGTGATGCAATGTTTTCGCCTAAGTAATCAAGTTCCATCCCATCCCCTTTAGGTGGGCCTCCGTTTGTTCTTCCATTGTAGAGAGCACCATCATGTGTTCTAGGACTCCCATCCCTCTCTCGTTCGAGCTCACTAGTAACTTGAACTTCCGAATTGGCAAGCACACCTGTATCAGCTTCATCTCCATCATACTCCTGAACCAACTGGTTACTATTAGTGGGCTGTCTAGCACTTTCCTCTTTGTCATCGCCATTGAATTGTTTGATTCGAATAAGACCTGCCTTTGCAAAACATTCCGGTAACTTTTCCAAACAACTTTCCTTCCCTCCAAGGGAACTGGTTCGTCCATCATGAACCTCCACCAAGGGTTTAGCCAGAGTTGCCATGCTGGGTCCATAATGGGCAGAGACCCCGATTCCTGGCTCACCAGAGTAAGTGGAAAGATGTTCTTCCATTGCTTCCCTCTAATTCACATCAACCCAACCCCAAATTTCTATTGGCTTCGCTCTGATTTGATCTATAACTACATTGGGAACTATTATAATTTCTCGTTGAAGTTTGATCGCCCAACTCTGTGAGTTCAACAATGTTGCAAGCTGGTTGTGTTTTTCCATGATTTCCTCCTACAAAGGACCTTGAGATTGTCTGCTTCATTTTTGGCTGAGAGACACTAGCGGACAATACTTTCAATTTCTTCTGTTTTTGGGCTCGGGAATTTTTACCTCTACTGTGTTTGGTTAAGCCCTTTTCTTGCCCATCAGATAACACACTGGGCTCAGCACCTTTACCACCTTTCTCACCTTCTTGCCCATCAGATAAAAGAACCGGCCCATTGCTTCTAACACACTCTTGTGCCTTAACCTCCCGACACGTGTTGCTATTGGAACTCACACATGCCACTTCTTCCTGCTTACCAGCTATATTCACTTCCCTTGTCTTGTCTACATTTTCCTCGGGCCCCACAATATGATTGTTTGAACTAGATTTCTCGTTTGTATTATATCTTGAGCTGCTCACAAGGTTTTGACCAACTTGTTCTTCCTTCTTATTAGGGGTGTGTCGGTTCGGTTTCGGTCGGTTTTCTCAGTGTTGGCCAACCGAAACCAAAATTTTCGATTTGTGAAATTCTCAATCGAAACCGACCGAAGTAATTGGAAATCAATCGGTTTCGGTTGGATTTCGATTTTGGTCGGTTTAGGTGGGTTTTTTCAGTTCCTTATCATTTATTTTCTAAGAAAGCAAACAAAGAAAAAAAAAATTAACAAACCCAGAAAATCCCTTTGCTTTCCCACGTTTTCTCGCCACCCAAACACCAAGCACTAAGCAAAGTAGCAAACACAAAACCAAAAAAAAAAAAAGAGAGAGAACGGCGAGGCAGCGTACCGGCGAAGAAAGCAAACAAACCCAGAAAATAACGGTGAAGCAACGTATCGGTGGGTTTTTTCGGTTTCCTTATCATTTATTTTCTAAGAAAGCAAACAAAGAAAAAAAAATTAACAAACCCAAAAAATATTAACAAACCCAAAACCAAAAAAAAAAAGAAAAAAAAAGAGAGAACAACGAAGCAGCGTACTGGCGAAGAAGTGTGATAGAAAGAGAAATGGCGGCGTGATAGAGAGAGAGAGAAACGGAGGCATGACACTATGACAGAAAGAGAGAGATGGGGAGGAAGAGAATGACTGGAGAGGGAAAGGGGAGAAGAGAACGGTTGTTGTTGAAGAAAGTGAGAGACAAATGCTGAAAATAGGATTAATAAGGTTATAAAGCAAACCCCAAAACGACGTAGTTTGGTAATAAGGAGAGGAAAAATAAAAAGGCTATTACTAAGGGTCGAACCTGGGCTGACTAGAGACAAGCGCATGTCTTTGCTGCTAGGATACCATGAACTTTGTTAAAATAATTTGTACAAATTATTATTTAATATATTTCGGTTCCGTTCGGTCGGTTCGGTATATTAGAATTTGCCACTGAAAACCAAACCAAAATTTTTGGTTTTTTATATAATACAACCGAAACTAAACTGAAACTGAAACCGAACCGAAATTTTGCACCAGTTCGGTCAGTTTGAAGCGGTTTTTTTTGGTTCGTCGGTTTTTTGCACACCCTTACTTCTTATACGTAGTTGGTCAAACCAAACTAGGAGAACCAACCTGGTTGGTTCTCGTTGGATTCCCATTCTCAGTCATTGCTCGTTTAGGCCCTGCCTTTCTCTGGCTAACCACCATCCATGGACCACAGCCATCTTCTTCCTTACCATGACCTTCCACCTCACGCGTGGTCACGACATCATCTTGTCCCTGTTCTTTCTCCACAACAAGAGCTAGACTTCGAACCACTTAGGGACACCCTTCCCTTTTATGCCTGACTCTACCACACCCAAAGCATAAAGCCCCAATGCCTTCATACACCACCTCTTGCGCCAAACTTCCGATGAGCACTGTTTTAATTAGCAGTTTTGAAACATCTATTTGAACACAGATACATGCGTACCTTCCTTTCGTACCTGTCATCGTGTTAACATCCACCTTTAACACTGGACCGATCGCGTTTTCGATTTCCTAGAGCACATACACATCATAGTACTCTACAGGGAGTTCATTGTGTCTCACCCATACCACAATGGTGTTCAACTTCGCGGTGGAAGCCTTAAAATTCAGTTCCCATAACCTCACAAAAACATAGTGTCCTCCAAAAAACCACGGACCCCCTTCCAGCACCTTATCCATATCGTCTTTAGCTTCGAACCTGAAAAGGAAGAAGTCTCTTCCTAGGTTCAAGCATTCTACCCTACACTGTGGCTTCCACAGCCATTCTGTGTAGGTAATGGTACCCTACAGGACTGCCAAAAACCTCAACAATGAGAGCGTTGGACCATGCACCTCTAATCCTTGATTTGGTCTCTTTTGAAAGCATCACAACAACAAAGCCTTCAGTAACCTCATCCATCTCATTATCTAATTTCTCATCGTCAACATGGAACCTATTAGTGAGGCATATTTAAGCATGGGCTCCTGGGAAGTCACCCACAAGTTTATCCCTGTAAGACTTAAGCCTGGTGTCTTCAATAGCATGTCTTTCATCACCTTGACCCCCATCGTTCGAAGCCTCCTTAACTTTCTTGGTGCTATGTTGAAGCTCATCCTGCTCTCCCCTGGACCTCTTAAGATACTCACACTCCATCTAGACTAATCTTCTTCTTCCTATTGGACACCTGGCAGTTTAAACTTTAAACCCTAATACCAATAATTTGACAAGTTGACAACTGATTTCGCCAAAAAAAAAAAAAAAAACTTTAAACTTTAAGAAAAACAAATTTAGTACTATAAATTTCAAACCCGAAAGCCCTCCTATTTCTCTCAACATAGCATAAGGCCTCGTTTGGGAGGAAGGAATGGAATGGAAAGGAATGAAAAGAATAATTTTAGAATATTCTTCCCTTCCATTGTTTGGGAGTTTTAATGGAGGGAATGGAAAGTCCATTTCCTTACTTGGGAGTTTAAGTGGGAGAGAATAGAATGGGTAAGAGATAACACTCATTCCTCTCTATTCCCTTAAAACCTCAAATTTTCATTTCTCCGAAATTTAGAGGATTCATTTCTCCGAAATTGGGAGGAATGAGAGGAATGGGAGGGAATGAAATTAGATTTAATGAATTTTATACTAAAACTCTCAAAATACCTCTATATATTCAACCATTTTTTCTAAATAGGGGTCTAATAGTAATATTGTCATAAAATGATTCCATTCCATTCCATTCCCTCCATATTACTCCCAAACAAAATTACTTACATTCTATTCATTTTCATTCGTTTCTATTCCTTTTTTCTTAAACATCCAATCAAGATTACTTAATTCCATTTCATTCTATTCTTTTCTATTCATTTCTCTTACTTAAACATATTTCATTCTATTCCATTCATTTCCATTCTCTTATAATCATTCCATTCCATTCCTTTTTTAACTCCCAAACGGAGGCTAAAGCATATGGTTGGCTCCTCAACCGCTCAAGCTGTGAAGAATGAGGACCATCCACTTCCATTCCACGCATGGAGAAAATGCATGACCAGAGAAGCTTCCAACCGCGCCTACCTCTCTCTCTCTCTCTCTCAAATTCCTTCCGGCTCCACTTAGCTCTCTAAAGGGTACACTCCCCACCCATCCTCTTTCAATTCCATCATTTTTTACACATTTCTTACGCTCAAAACGATACGTCTAGGTGAGTACTTTAACTGGAAACCCGATTCGGTTATTGTTTTAAGGGTTTTTGTAAGCTAAAAATGAAGAGAAAGGCTTTTGTGTATATGGGTTTGATCATATGTGGAAATGCTGTTTGCTCAATGTGATTACTTTTGATTGATATGTTTGGTAAAGTTAAGGATTTGGGTTTGGGGTATAGGCTTTTTAGGAAAATATGGTGAGTGATGGGGTGTCCCTAAATTTGGTTGCTTTTACTTCGTTGATTGATGATTATTGTTTAAGGCTGGTAATTTGGAGATTGCGTTCAAGTTGCTTGAGAAAATGAGGGAATGTTCACTTCTGCCGAATGTGGCTACTTATACTACTTTAATTGATGGCCTTTGCAAACCAGACTAGTGCTTGTTGTATAAAATGTTGGGGGTTGGAGTTCATCCTAATTACATCGATGGTAGTCGTAGATGGTTACTTTAAGAAAGGCAATGTGGATATTGCAGTGAAGTATATAAGTAAAATGCGTGATCAAGGGTTTAGGTTTGTTGAGCAGCATACGGGGTGGTCATTTCCGGCTTTTTTACTAACAGTAGGTTAGATAAAGTGATGGAGATTGTGGAAGATATGGTAAGGAGTGGACATTTTCCAGCTAAGATCATGTTTGCAACTATTATGGATGCAAATTTTAAAGCTGTCAAGAAAAGGCCAACGAAATTTTTTGCACTGTTCTAATCGATGGAATGTGCAAGGAAGTTAAGTTGAAAGGGTCTTCACTGAGGTGTTAGAGGCAGGATTTGTTCCTGACAAGTATGTGTACACATCTTGGATCGCTGGACTGTGCAAGCAAGGAAACTTGGTGAGGCTTTTAGACTCGAGAATAAGATGGTTCAGGAGGGTGTTGAACCTGATTTGTTAACTCATAGGCTTTAACTCTCTCATATTTGGTTTAGCTAATAAGGGGCTCATGATTGAAGCCGAACAAGTTTTTGATGATATGTTGAAAAGGGGAATTAATCATGACTCTGCAGTTTATGATATTCTGATTAGGGGCTATCTTATTCTTAAAGGAGGGTAATGAAGTTGCCATTTCAGGTTTGCATGATGAAATGGGAAAGATAGGACTTATAAATACAGGAAGTAAACTAGAGGGACATAATAAATTCTGAATTAGTATACAACTTAGTAGGTATTTAGCAGTTCTCTCATGGAGGTCTGCATATACTTTGTGATCTTGTACAAGCTTTGTTGCTAATGTACGTATAATTAGGTAAAAATTAGAGGTCATGCTTTTCATTCTTGTATATCTCACTGTTGGAGACAAACTTCATAGTCATCTAATGTACTTTTTTTGTGTCCTCCCGGGGGGGAGCTAGGCAGTGGTTTCATTAGAATACAGAAATGCCTTCCACTATGTTTTCTTGCTGTGCAAGATTGGAATATACTGGAAAAGTAAGGAAAGATGGTACCATTTGGCATCAATATATATATATGTGTGTGTGTGTGTGTGTATATATATATATATAAATATATATGTATGTATGTATGTATATAGTTGTTAGGTGCTAACGTGAGCGATGATTCATTTTGAAAAGGCATTTATTCAGGATCAAAGGAAAAGTTGGTGCTCCTGATTCCTTTATCTCTAAGTATATGCTTGTGGAAAATATTTGAAAAGCCTTTTGAGAGTGTTTCTTTGTTTTCGGCATAGGTTTTATTTGTTTATTTGTTTTTTGGTAGGTAAATGGTGGCATAGGTTTTATGAACTCAAATGTGCTTAAAGATCCCAGTAGAATATTGAGAGTGTTGCCATTGCAATTTGCACGTCTCTTTTCTTCTGAGCATTTGGCCTTTGACATGGCCTTCCTGAACCTTTCGATGGTACTCACAAATTTAAGTTATTATGGAGTTTTGTACCTTTTGGTCTTGTTCCTTGACATCTTTTATGAACTGATGTATTTGTTGATCTTTTCTTGCTACTTTTTTGGGCTAGGATTTTTCTAGGTTTGGTAATGTTGCAGTATATGCCTCTTCTGTAAGTTGAATTTGTACAGATAAACATTATTGAAGGCCTGTGGAAATTTGAGAAGGCTATATATAGTTATTTCATATGCTTGTTATGAAGCATATGCTATGCGTGTGAACTTTGTCCATAATAATTTTACATTTATGTTAGTATATCTCCTTCTGTTACTTATCAAAAAAAGTATATATCCTTCTGTTTTGAAATTTAAAAATAAAAACAAAAATAAAAAAGAAGAAAAAAGCTTCACCTTTCTGTGCCAGTTACAAGATTACATGATGAAAATATTTCCTTGCTAAAATGTCTTGAATTTCCAGACATTTCTGATTTTGCCTAGCAAATATAGTTAATTTGGCCTTTAGGTACCTTGCTTTCCAAATGCCTTGTGTTAAGCTCTTCGAAGTATGATATTCCTTTTTTTTTTGCTGATACTTTAATTAGCATTTTGGTTGCATATATATATGGCCCAATATTATTTTTCATCAGCCAATAAGATTCTTCAGTAACAGAATATATACTTTTTCTTGAGCAATAAATACAATGAAATTCAAATTATTAATTTTTCTCAGATATGTTCTTTAGTAACAGAATTGTTTTTCCTTCAGCTGCCAATTTTCTTTTATTAATTATTATTTAGACCCATCATTACTTTAAAGTTTTTTTTTGTTTCTATAGTTGTTCCTATCCTTTTTTAAGTTACAATAATATCCTTACTAAAAGTTTTGTCTCGTTGAATTCATTAAGACTATATTGGTTGATCAATTTTTGCCTCAAGGAGTATGTGTTTTTATACACAGTACAGATACATTCTTACTCTATTGGGACAATTCATTTTGTTGTTGGAGGGTAGTGGAGAAAGACGTCTTAGTGGTCTTTGAAGAGTTTTTTCAACATTGCAAGTTCGAAAAATCCCTTAATGCTACCTTCATTGCATTAATTCCTAAAAAGAATTATGCCTCTAATATTAGAGATTTGCAATGACCTATTAGTTTGGTGGGGAATGTGTATAAAATCTTGGCTAAAGTCTTGGCAAATCGTTTGAGAGTGGTTTTAGATCAATTGATCTCTGAGAATTAGAATAACTTTGTCAGTGGGAGACAAATCCTTGACTCGGTTCTTATTGCGAATGAGTGTGTGGATAGCCGAGGGAAGAGTAGGGTTCCTGGAGTCATTTGTAAGCTTAATATGGAGAAAGCCTACGATCATGTGAATTGGGAGACTTTGCTGTATTTGCTGAATAGGATGGGCTTTGAAGTGAAGTGGTGTAAGTGGATCCGTACTTGCATATCCACAATTCTATTCTCCGTTTTGATTAATGGGTCTCCAGCTGATTTCTTTGGTAGTTCAAGGGATTTAAGACAAGAAGATCCGCTATCTCCTATGCTATTTTTGATCATGATGGAGGTATGATGGAGGTGTTTAGTAGAATGTTGAGAAGAGTGGAGGGAGCTGGCTTGATCCATAGTTTTAATCTTAAGGGTAGAAGGCATGGAGGGGAATGTGTTTCACATCTATTATTTGCAGATGATACTATCCTATTTTGTGATGCAGATGTGGAGCAAATTCTTCATATTTGGTTGCTATTACTTAGTTTTCAGGCGGTAACAGGTTTGAAGGTCAATGTGCATAAGAGTGAAATGGTTCCAATAGGTGCAGTTGTTGATGTGCATGCCTTGGCTGAAATTTTAGGGCTGCAGAGTTAGAACTTTGCCTATGTCG
This sequence comes from Castanea sativa, assembly GCF_040712315.1. NCBI lineage: Eukaryota > Viridiplantae > Streptophyta > Magnoliopsida > Fagales > Fagaceae > Castanea > Castanea sativa. Next base: position 23,744,582 of record NC_134015.1, on the reverse strand, counting down.
TATCTTGGCATACCATTGGGGGCTTCACATAATTCCCCTTCAATTTGGAATCCAATTTTGGAAAAAAAATTGAGTGGAAATTAGCTGAGTGGAAGAAGTTGTACCTGTCTAAGGGGGATTGATTGATGTTACTCAAGAGTACGCTATCTAGTCTTCCGACTTACTTTTTATCGTTATTCACAATTCCTACTCATGTGGCTAATAAAATTGAAAAGTTGCAAAGGGATTTCCTATGGGGTGATAGCAAGATTCATTTGGTAGGATGTGATAAAGTTTGTACACCTATAGCCAAAGGTGGCTTGGGGATAAGGAAACTCACTACCTTTAATAAGGCCTTATTGGGGAAATGGTTGTAGCGGTTTGGGAAGGAAGAGGTTCGGTTATGGAGGAGGGTGGTAGCTTCAAAATATGGGAAAGAATAGGGGGATGGACCTCAAAGCTGGGTAGGGGAGTTTGTGGGTGTGGTTTGTGGAGAGGTATTCGCATGGGATGGAAGGATTTCAGCAAAAATTGTCAATTTGTTGTTGGGTTGGGGAATAGAGTGAGGTTTTGGCAGGATGGGTGGTATAGAGATCAACCTTTTCAATTGGTATTTCCAAGGTTGTATGGTATTGCCATTGATAAGGAGGTTTTCGTTGAAGCTTCTTTACCTAGGCAGGGGGCGGAGGAGAGAAGATTTTGGGATGTTTGTTTTAGTAGATTTTTTAATGATTGGGAGATGGATGAAGGCCTGCATTTTCTTCGTATATTGGGTGTCAATACTCCTTCTATGAATGTTGGAGATCGGATGAGATGGAAATTGAAGCCTAATGGAGCTTTTGACATCTGGTCGTACTATAACAAATTAAGGGATTCTCCCTCAACTGTCTTTTATTGGAAAACTATTTGGAGAGTAAAGGCCCCTAGGAGTTTCTTTTTTTGTTTGGTGTGTAACTTGGAATAAGATCTTAACGGGAGATAACTTGACATTGAGAAGATTGGATTTTGTAGATTGGTGCATTATGTGCTGTCATTGTGGAGAGACGGTAGACCACTTACTTTTTCATTGTGAGATTATCAGTTATGGAGTTTTGTTTTTATAACTTTTGGCTTGGCTTGGCTTGGGTAATTCCTAGATCGATCTCAGACTTGCTTTTTGGTTGGTAGAATTGGCCGGGGAAGCATTCGTCTCAGATCTGGAACTTAGTCCCGTTGTGCATTCTATGGTGTATTTGGAAGGAACGGAATTGGAGGACTTTTGAGGATTTGGACAGCTCCAATGATCAGTTGCTTACTTCTTTTAGTGGAACTCTTTTTTATTGGTCTCGGGCATGGGGATTCACGTCTAGTGATTCCCTCCCTTCTTTTCTTTGCTATCTTTTTCTTTTGTAATTTTTCTGTTGTTAGGTTTTCTCTTATGTTTCTCTCTACTTTCTTCTTCTTGTATTTTCTAGGTTTGCTCTATGTTTTTCTTGCATAGAGTAGTCTTTCGTATATTATCATTCTTACTTATAAAAAAAATGGAAATAAATTGTTTGAGAGTGGAATATTTAAGTCTCCTTAAAAACTTCTGTTTTCTTGTAATCATTCTTTTTTGCATGGATTAATTCAATTTTTTTTTCTAGCTTTTGGCCCTCCTTGTGATTTCATTGGTAGTACACCAGTCAGCTGCCTTTATCTCTCAAGAAAATTCTTCTCTTATACATTTGAAACTGCTAACCAGCTATTCAAAATATCAGGGAATATTACTCTATTCTCATTTTTTATTTCTTTTATGTCTTTTGACCTATCGTGATGCTTGTATATCCCTCCATTACATCATATGAAGTTACAAACCTGAATGTAATGCTCATTTAAGAAGGCCCATTAGGCGTCTATAATCTAACAGTGATTGTATTCAAGTTTCTAGTGAAGATTAATTTGTTTGGGAGTTCATAAGGGAATGAAATGAAATGATCATAAGGGAATAGAAAGGAATGGAATGTATTTAATTAAGGGAAAGGAATGGAAAATAATGGAATGGAATGAAATTAAGTAACCTTGATCGGATGTTTTAAAATAAAGGAATGAAAATGAATGGAATGTAAGTAATCTTGTTTGAGAGTAACATGGAGAGAATGAAATGAAATCATTTTATGATAATATTACTATTAGACCCCTATTTTAAAATAAAGGGTTGAATATATAAGGGTATTTTGAGAGTTTTAGTAAAAAATTCATTAACTCTAATTTCATTCCCTCTCATTCCTCTCAATTTTGGGAGGAATGAAAATTTGAGTTTTAAGGGAATAGAGAGGAATGAGTGTTCCCTCTTACCCATTTCATTCCCTCCCAATTAAACTCCCAAACAATGGAATAGACTTTTCATTCCTTCCATTAAGACTCCCAAACAAGGGAAGGGAAGGAAAGGGAAGGGAAGAATATTCTAAAATTATTATTTTTATTCCTTTCCTCTCCTTTCCATTCCATTCCATTCCCTTCTCCCAAACAAGGATTAAAGAATAGGATAATTGACTTTGAGATATGCTTATGAGATAGAATGATTAATTGAGTTGTTAATGAGAATGTTTAATAAAGTTTTTTCTTTGTTATTACAATGTGAGCCAAATATAGATCTCGTGTCCATAAGACTCACTGAAGTGAGAATGTTGACATGATTGCATAGAAATGATAGATATGTCTGATCGCTTGCTCAACTTTAGAATCTGTATATGTTATCCAGCTGCGTGTTTCTTAATGCATACAATGATCCTCAATGTTTTGAGCCATCATCATTGTCTGCTTTGTAATAATTTTTCTTTTGGAAACGAAACAAAACTTCACCTTTAAATGTTCCAGTGAACTGCATGAACAAAACATGGCTAACAAAGGGAGGGAAAAAGAAAGAGAAAACATGAAATGCTTCGGCCGAAAAGCAGATGGCATGAACAGGAGAAAATTATCTAATACATCGGTTGCATGCAATTGTGTCTCGCAGTTGGTGGGCATTACATAACCATGGACCCCATATATTTGTGAGACATTGGTTGCAGACAATTGTTACAAAAGATACTTCCATGAACAGGAGAAACACTATTAAGTAGGGTTGTAATATCAAAAGGCTTGGTCATATGGTTAAGTTGAATAAATAGTAGAGTAGCGGATTGGCTAGAAGTTGCGGGTCAAAGAAAGCTGGATAAGCACCAAAGAACTGCATGACTTGCCCAAGTCAGTTCCTGATCTACCTTGCATTTTGATATAGGCCCCATGTCATGTTTCATGTTTGTTTAGTGGTCTGCAAGTTTATAGGGTAGTGGGTGTCCTTTGGTTGAGTAAAGTAGGACACTTCAGTGATAGGTTGTTTCTATAGGATTTCAGCTTCCTTAAGGAGTGTATAAATAGTAAAGTTGAGAATTGCTTGTAGGTATGGTAGTGTGAGGCTTCCATCATTGATCTTTGGTAACAAGCATAACAGTGTGGCTTTTACTTTATGTTCAAGCAGTTCTCTCTCTTGTCATTTTTTGCACTCTTATATGTCCTTTTTGACGAATTACCTTTGAATCCTGAAGTAAAGGTCACGTGGACATGTTCTGTAAGCACTTGTGCTCACTCTCAAAATGTACACATTGCCATTAACTATTTGCCAATCTACAATCTGTGGCCTCTCCTGTCTGTTGTTTGGATACAATAAAGGCATAAATGAGACAAAGCAGATGAGATATATCCATCGCTATAGTTTAAAGGATTAGATAGATAGCCTACAAAAAAACAGTCTAATAGGTGGAAGAAGCTTTTGATATTTTTTGGTTGAGCCCACCAGTAGTTAATCATGCAAAGCATGTGGACAATGGGAGTAGTACGATCTTCATGATAAAAAAGTTGACGCTATAAAGCCAAGAAGGAAGCTACGACCATTTTAGCTATCGAGTGTTGCTGTGATTGTTTACCAAAAGAAAATTAATGTGAATTGTGAGGGCATGCGGTAGCATAGTGTGTCTAATTATCTATCATACATTTGCAACTACGAAATCACAGCAGATTATGAAAGGTAACTCTCTTCTACCCATGACCAGTCGTAATTCAAAATTTTGACTGATGGTCAAATTCACTAGACCATAATACATCAGTTTTTTAGGATAAAATGAATAATTTATGATTTATGGGTGAAATGATTACTCAATTTCTATACATTCAAATAATTAGTTAACAAGTTATCAATTTGCCAAAAGAAAAGAAAAAAAAAAAGAGAGTAGCAATGAATCGGATTCTCACTTTGTTTAGCTTTTAATTTATTTTGTTTATATACAATTTTTTAAAACCTCATTTTTTTTAAAGCATAAATATATTTTTTTCCACTCTGATGAAAAAAAAAAAGAAGCAGAAACATCAAATAAGTTGATGCCAATGAACACTACAAAGCTCTAGCGGTCAAAGTTTGTAATTGAAACTTAAGGTTATGATTTCTATTGCTTTTTCAGTTATATGTAAAAGTTTGTGCAACAATATTTATCTGATGTATTGTAAATCAAAAAGGAAAGTACACTCCCTAGGCTTTTTTTTGGGCCAGGTTTTAATGGGATTTGAGCCTTCAACGTGAAAGGGGGAAGTCAATGGGTCAAGAAGCCTAATAATGTTGTGGTTTGGGCTTGGGCTCTTGGGCCTAAGGCTATCAGGCTTGGGGCTCCTAAAATAGTCCTCAACGAGTCAACAAGATTCTAATCAAGCTGCTCCTGCTTTAACAAAGTGGTCTCTTGGAAATAACCTTTGTGGATGTTTTGTCATTGGTTCTGCACCCTTTGTTTTTGTAAATGTAATTTTGAAGTCTTAACAACCAAAAAGATGTGTCATGCGATATAATTGGCCATAGAATTTTTTTATTATTATTTTAAATCATGAAATCAAATTTTCGCAGTTATGAAGCATCCACATGACTAAGGGTCCGTTCGTTTGGGGTGAAAATAAGGAGGATAAAAAATAGACAAAGGAAAATAGGGTGAAAAATGCAGTTTTTCACTGTTCAGTTGAGGAAGGAAAATAAGGAGAGAAAACCCGGAAGAAAGTTTTCACTCCCGGCCTACATTTTTTTTCCTCCCAAATCGAGGAAAATATGGGAAGTAGCACTTTTACAAAAATGCTATAGTAGCACTTTTACAAAAATGCTCTCTTCCCACCTTTTTTTTTTTTCAACGTTCTCTTCTCTCTCTCTTTTTTTTTTTTTTCAACGTGGGATGTTGTTCTCTTCTCTCCTTTTTCTTTTTTCTTTTTTTCCAATGTGACCTGGGATGTTTTTTTTCAACGTGACCTGGGATTTTTTTTTCAACGCTCTCTTCTCTCTCTATCTCTCTCTCTTTTCAACGTGACCTGATCTATTCTTTTTTCAACGTTCTCTTCTCTCTCTCTCTCTCTCTTTTTCAACGTGACCTGATCTATAATAATAAAAATAAAAATAAAAATTTATATATATGATGTGATAAATTTTATATTATGTAATAAGTACAAATAAATATATTTCTTACATATTATGTAGCAAGGGTATAATAGTCAATTTATATAAATTACATTTTCCATCCTTCCATTTTTCTCTCCAACCAAACAAAAGAGTTTTCCACCCTCCCACTTTTCCACCCCTCTAATTGAACACACAAGAGAGAAAACTAAATATTTTCCATTCTCCCACTTTTCCATCCTCCCACAATTTTTCATTCTCCCACTTTTCCACTCCTCTAACCGAACGGACCCTAAGTTTGATCACATGTAGGGTTGTCCAAACTTGACCGGAAACCACCAATCAGCTAGAACCTTTTGGCCCTAAACCGAGACTCAACCAATTTGCTTAGTGTTGCAGTTGAATCGTTTGAAATCCAACAAGTAGTGGGACGAGTGGTAGTTTAGGAGTTCGAACCCCGAAGAAACCCGATTTGACTGACCCAATAGAATAAAGCTTGTTAGAAACCTCCATTCTCTGTCAACCATTGCTCTCCCTTCTTTCTCATCCTCAAATCTAGTGAGATCCAACTAGATCTCACCAAATCCGTTGAGATCCGACAACTAAAATCAACTACCGTCTCATTGCTAGTCCTTTGTCAAATTCGATCGAAACCGACCACAATCCACCAAACACCAAAACCAACTCGACCCGTGCTTAATAGCAACATGTCTCTTCTTTTGCCACCTAATATAAGCGAGTAGAGTCTGAGTTAAGAACAAACCCGGATCGGACCAACCAATGGACAACCCTAATCATGTGATTATAAACAATTGATTTTAATTGGTCTAGTGAGGATTCAATTTGGAATCAGTGATGCAAAGTGATCATATTGGTTTGGACTAAAATTAATAATAAGGTTCCTCACACATGCTTATTCAAATGGTCAAACATTAATGATTTATGAGTAATTGGTACAATCATATTTTAAATTGAGATAATTAGGCCATGATTTGGGGCCAATGAATTTTGAAATGAAGTTAATTGGAGCATATAAATGCTAAAAGAGAGTTAAATTGGGGCTTATTAATGTTAATTGTTCTTGAAAAATCATTTCCAAGAAATGAACTTTATCTACTATTTTGTGAATATCTTTCAAACTATTGTTAATTTGTGAATGAATTTTTTTTCATTGGAAATTAGACATCTGAGGCTTCTATTTGGTTAGAATCGAGTGAGGTATGATTTGCTAAAGTTAGCCCTACTAATTGTCACGACCCTTACGTGAAGCTTTAGAAAAATTCAAGATTTTCAACCCTTTTCTTACTCTCCACTCCTACCAGCCACAAAATTAATGTACCAACCCTAAATTAATGGGGGTGAGCCTTTCATCCCAAGACTAGGGGTGGCAAAATTGGATACGACCCACGAACCCGACATGACACAACATGATATGAAATTAGTAGGTTATGGGTTAAGGTTTAATGAGTTTGTGTCATATTCAGGTTGGCAAAACTGACCTATTTAATAAATGGGTTAGGTTAATATCCATTACATAGAACCCGTTTGACCTGTCTGACCTAAATAGTTTTATACCGAACAAAGTCGAGTTTCAAGACAGGGACACATACCTAAATAGTTTCAAAATAGGGACATATTGCTGTTATTTTTGCAAAATAAGAGGAAAAGCCCAATATCCCCTATAAAAAGATAAAATATAGATAAAACACCTAAAGATTTGGACTAATGCGACCTAAGTTCTAAACTTTTCAAAACTGGTCAATTTGATTTTTAAACCCAACTTAATTCCTAGATGTTATTCATTTTTCCCACAATGATTAGATCCAAGCTGGTCAGTATTGATGTTTATTGTATTTTACCCACAAAAAAAAAAAAAAATGATAAACATTGACTAGTTTGTGAAATTATACATGAGCCTATTCGGCGAAAATAGCAAATTAGCCATTACTTTTCAACTATATAGTTAGCAAGCCCGGTTCCCAAATTATATAATTTAGTAACATCTCGAGTCTTAGAGGCTTGATTTTGGGCCTATAAATTGAGTCTTTGAGGCTCGGTTTTTTAGTTTGATGTGGCATTTTTTTCACGTGGCGTCCACCTGAAAATCGAGTCTCTAAGACTCGATTTATGTGACATGGCCATCTGGGTATGACGTGGTTGATCCACATGGAAAAACAGGAAACCGAGTTTCTAAGACTCGATTTCAATTTGGGGTTTTTTCAAAATTAACTCCTCTCACACAGATACTTTCCCCTCTCTCTAACACAGCAGACTCTCACGCTCTCACTCTCCCTCTCACCCACCCTCTCACTCTCACACACCGAACCTCAGCCTCTCTCACTCGCTCACCCTCTCCACTCTCACTCACTCATCCTCTTCGTACTCACCACTGTTCTCTCACTCAGTCTCCACCCTTTTCCTTTAGTCTACGCGGTCTCTCAAAACTAAAAAAAAAGGTGAGTACTTTGTACAAAGTTCATTGTTTGGTTGCCGAGAAACAGTGGGAAAAATCTGATAACCCTTTATCTTGCTCTGCGCCTCCACTGCCTCCCTCTTGCTCACAGAGAAAACCTTGATTGAGAGAACAACTTGTAAGGTAAGTGAATGGTCTTTTCCTTTTTTCTTTGTTCATGGATTATTCTGAAATTGCTAGAAGTTTGCTATGTATTTTGCGTTGAATCTGGGTTTATTAAGAATGGGTATTTTCTGTGTGTGTTTGGTTTGGGATTTTGGGGTTTTGGGTTTGCTTTGGCTGTGTTGGTATGCTTGTGAATTGAATTGATGTAGGCTAGTGTGTAATTAGTGCAAGGACACAATAAAACCATTATTTTTCATGAGAATTGTGTTCCTAACTTTTTTTTTTGAACTTTTAAGAGAGTTTGATCCCCCCCCCCCCTCTTTTATTATAGAAAAGATAAAACCCTATCCTGTCTTATTTCTTATTTGCAATTATCTTTGTGCACCACATATTCCACAAGCAAACTATTATCCTGGGGATCTCCTTTAAGAAGGCATCAAACCCTACTGAATGCTGATAATTTTGTTTAGTCTTACAATACTCGGGGTAGAACTTTTCCTCCCACTTTGGTAGTTTTTACCTGAAATTGGTGTTGTATTCTCATATAGTATGCTTCTTTTTTTCTTTTTTTGAAGGGTTTCTTTTCGTTAAATTGTTATGCCAATCCTATGTATCTTGTTTCAATTATTGTTATTTTTGTACACCCATTTTATTTTATTAATCTTTGCTGGATTTCCTTGAACTTCTTATAGGATTTGTTTTTCTTAGATTGTTATGGGTCTTGTTTTTAATTGATTTCTCTTGACACCAGCAACTGAGTAGCTACCCAAACTTGTAATTATATTTCAATAAGCCCTAGATAAAATTCTGGTTAGTGTAAGTGTATTCACGGAGCATATACAAAAAAATTCTGGTTAGTGTAAGTGTATTCATGGATCATATACAAAAAAATTCAGGTTAGTGTTAAGTGTATCTTAAAAAAAAAGTTAATTAAAATTACAGGGCTGCCTGACAAGTGACAACTCTGTGGTCTACGCATTTTTTCACAATAAGAACTAAACCCAGAATTTGCCTCTCCTGCACAATTGCATTATATAATTGGGAAATTAATTTCCCTAACACCTCCTTCAATATATTTGCTAAAATTTTAGCCAATATTCTGTACACACATCCTACACTTATAGGTCTGAAAACGTTGAGATCTGAGGCCCCTCCCTTCTTAGGAATAAGAGACACAAAAGTCACATTCAAGCATTTTTTTGAATACACCACAGTCATGAAAAGGCTGCAAATTGGCTAATACCTCCACTCTAACCACCACCCAACAGTGATTGAAGAAAGCAATTGTAAAACCATGAAGACCCAGAGCTTTATCCCCACACGATGCCTGAACCACTTCCTCCTGGATTGCATCTTGAGTAACCTAGTTGCTCTCCATATTTGTTATATTTGCAATAAAAGTACGGCAATGATGAGAATCAGGAATCAGGGGAAAAGTTTGTTTTTTTATCACCTTCTTTTAGCCACAATAAGAATACTGATTTTTTTTTTCTCCAAGAGATCTCCTCCAATACATTGTTTTTTCCAAGGTTGCCTTCACCTCCACCATTTTTTATCTATCTTCCTCAGACAAATATCCACTGTTCCTTTTCTCCTCCATCAACCTAAGATCATTTAGTAGGTTTTTCTTCCTAATCCCCATATTTCCAATTACTTTATTGTTCCATGACTTGTGATAGATTTCTCTATGAAGTTATATAAAATAATGGTTCTTTTTAATTTCCATGGGATGTTCAAATGCATGCTCAATTTTTTTTTGATGTTTCTCTGGCTACCTTGATGTATATGGATGGGACCATTTGAATTTTTCTTCTATGAACAGAGGTTTTGCTGGATTTGTGTGGAAATTATTGTGTTTTTTTTTTTCTAAGGGGTTGAGTTTTAACAATCTGGGTTGTTTTCTGGTTTTAGTTTGATCTGTTCTTGTCAGTTGTTGAGTGTTTGTATCCTGTTTATGGTGAGTTCTTTTTTTTTTATTATCAGGCATTGTTGTATACAATAGTTTTGAGGCGTAAATGCATTTTTGGTCCCTACATTTTGGGGTCATTTCTATTTTGGTCCTTACATTTTATTTTTACCACTTTTAGTCCCTAAACCAATTAACGCGTGACATTTAAGTCCTTACCGTCACCCAACTAACAGAAAATGCTGACGTGGCTAACGGCACAATAAAATAATAATTAAAAAATCTATTTTGGTATTAAAAAATTGCCACGTCAGCGTATAAATTAATTTTAAATTAAATAAAAAAAATTAAAACAAAATTAAAAGCAAAATTAAAAACAAAAAATTGAATATGAACCTCAACAACAACAAACCCAGAATAAGAACATGAACATCAAACCCAGAATCAAGAATATGAACACCAAAGAACAACACCACAACAAATAAAAACAAACCTCTAAAATTCCACACCCAAAACGCACAACACCACAAACAACAATTCACAAACCCAAACTTCAAGAACAAAATTTAGCAATGAAAACAAACCCAGAATCAAGAAATGAGTACCTTGAAGAAAAGTGATGTTGAGGTCATGGACTGGGATCATGAGGACGGTACGGGAGAGATCAGCGCCAGGAGGGAAGTGGAGAGAGCCGGCGTGGTGGTTGAGCTTGGCGAGGCGAGATCCGAAGGGTGCGCCGGAGATGTCATACTGGATGAGACGGTAAACGTCGACGACAGTGGCGGCGTCGCAGAGCTCGACGTAGGTCACGAGGAAGAAGATGAGCGCGATCATCGAGCACACCGAGTCCAACATTTCTCGCTCGCTCGCTTTTCGCGAACCCATCGATGAAGAAGATCTAGGGTTTCGAGATTCAGATATATATAGATTCGATTATTTTGATTTTTGATTTATAAAAATTTGAGAGTGTCAGTTTTACAGTTAAATGAGAGAGAGAGAGAGAGAGAGAGAGAGAGAGAGATTTGTTTATAGTGGAATAGCTCTCACTGCAAGTTCGATATTAGTTTAGTTTTGTTTGCAGTTGCTTTTTATTTTTATTTTTCTAAAATCATTTTCTGTTGCTGTCCTTTCATTTGGGGTTGGCATGATCCTTATGATCCCAGTCCTCATGATCCCAGTCCACAACCTCGACATCACTTTTCTTCAAGGTAATCATTTCTCTGATGCTAAAGATATCGTGTTCTTGATTTTGAGTTTGTTTTCATTGCTAAATTTTTTTCCTGAAGTTTGGGTTTGTGAATTGTTGTTTGTGGTGTTGTGCGTTTTAGGTGTGAAATTTTAGAGGTTTGTTTTTATTTGTTGTGGTGTTGTTCTTTGGTGTTCATGTTCTTGATTCTGGGTTTGATGTTCATGTTCTTGATTCTAGCTTGTTGTTGATGATGTTCATATTCAATTTTTTGTTTTTAATTTTTTTATGTTTAATTTAAAATTAATTTATACGCTAACGTGGCAATTTTTTAATACCAAAATAGATTTTTTTAATTATTATTTTACTGTGCCATTAGCCACGTCAGCATTTTCTGTTAGTTAGGTGACGGTAAAGACTTAAATGTCACGCGTTAATTGGTTTAGGGACTAAAAATGGTAAAAATAAAATGTAGGGACCAAAATAGAAATAACTCCAAAATGTAGGGACCAAAAGTGCATTTACGCCTAATTTTGATTCATAATAGGAACAAAAAATGTCAGAGAAAGGGGAAAGTGAGAAGACGAGTATTTTGACTCATAATCAATACATTCTAGGTGAAAATGTATCTTCTATATAAAGGACAAATCAAACTAAGACCACAATCAGGTTATCTAAATTACTTTTTTGGGGTTTAATTATGACTAGGCAAACTTGTTTTGCTGTCGGATGTCCCAAGTATGACTGAACTCTTCTAGGCATCGCACTGAGGATTTCCTTGGCATCACACGTCCAAAGTTTCATAACATGGGTCAATATTTGGAAAACTTGTTCTTCTTCGCTATAGAATAGAAAGCATTACATCCATATAACGAGATGACTAATACCCATAGAAAGCATTATATCCATAAAAATCATTACATCCATATAAAAATTTAGAAAACGTGCACTTTACAGTTTATTAATCTGCTTGCATCTTAGTTTATTAATTCTAATCTGGTTCGGCTGCAGTTAATTGCTACTACTACTTTTTTTCTTGCTTCAAAAATTTGCCTTAAAAAAAAAATCCTAAGTCTAAAAAGCTCTGTCTTCATATTGGCCTCTTTTGGTTCAGTCTTTCATCTTTTACGGAATTCTCGTTGTACAAATTGGCTTTAGTTGCTCTAACTCATACCTAGTTCCATAAGCATATTGTGTGTTCATTTCTCAAACTAACTGCTTATCATTTTTGTGTAGTATGGCTGCTGCAAATGCTGGGCGGATTGACTATACAGAGCCTGGACCCATTGACAGGTCGGTGTTGTCAAAGCAGCTCAAGCATCGGTCCAAAGCTATTTGGAATGGGCAGGTAAAACATAACACTAAAGATTTAACTAATGTACATGCATTTAATTCATACAATGTACATGCATTTGTCGTCATATATTAATCCATGGTTCTATTCTGTGCAGGATCCAGGATCCGTTACCTGCCGTAGCCGTAGTTCAGAGTTCTCTAATCGAGAGCCAATGGTGGACGACCGAGTCAGGAACATCATCAAGGCAGTTAGTTTGGAGGGACTCCTTTGGGTCCCGGGTTGAGAGATTGACCAAGGTCTGATAACGGCCTTAGTGAAGCGATGGCGGCCCGAGACTCACACCTTCCACATGCCACATGGTGAGATCACCATCACATTGCAGGATGTGGAGGTTCTTCTCGGGCTTCCTGTTGATGGTGACGCTATAATAGGGAGCACGCAGAAAACTTGGGTGGATGTGTGCCGGGACTTCCTTGGCTTTCAACCTATAAATTAAGACAACCATAAGAAACTTACTGGCCAGAGGATTCTCATCAACCGGCTTTTGGAGCAAGTTGCTAATCCATTGCCGCCTAATGCTGAAGAGGACCAGCTACATAAGTACGCACGATGCTACATCCTAGCACTACTGGGGGACACAATATTCATGAACAAATCCGGCGATAGGGTGCATCTAATGTGGGTGCAGCAGTTGGAAGACCTTCGTAACCCACGAAGGTACAGTTGGGGAAGTGTTTGCCTTGCATAGTTGTACCGAGAGCTATGCAGGGCAAGCGAGGACACCAGTCAGATTGGTGGGTGCTTACTGTTACTCCAGTATTGGGCATGGGCCAGGTTCCCCTATTTGTGCCCGGCAGTTGAGCATGGCCTGCCAGTGGGTGCTTATGGTCCTCCAGTGCGTGGTCCACTGTCCCTAAAGTAAGTCTTTACCTCATGCACGTTATATACATTATGTGATCATTACCTAAGCCCACAATCATGTAACTTGATTTTATTTATTTATTTTAAAGGCTTCTAGCAATTTTTTATGTCAACATTGCGTAAATTTCAAATAGAGGTTCAATATATATGATTACGTTAATATACTCTAATTTTGTGATTGTCATGTGGCTTGTATGTGCTTTGTTTTTTATAAGGACTATTTCTTATTCTAGTGATATTATTAATTAAGTAAATATCCATAAGATTATCTCAGTAGTTATATGTGATTGCATTATAGTTTTAACATTGGAATTATCTTAGTACGAAAGTTGTAGATATTGATCTATTGTTCTTGATTGTAAGTGGTTGTGGGTCCCAAACAAGAAAAATAGGCCCGCCCACATCTTCAGGGACAGGTATCGCGAGCAAATAGCTTCAATGTTGCCAGGCCAGGTATGAAAATGCATTGTTTTACATGTTTAGGAACAAGATATAGGTTTGGTGAGCTTTGAAATATAAACATTGTTGCCTAATGTGTTGTGTACTTGTTTTTTGGCTGTTGTAGATGGTGTGGTAGCCATATGAAGCTGAGTTAGAGGACCTTCCGCCGTGGTGCGTTGCAGGGAGGGCCGTGTGGACGGCAACGGTGCCGCTTGTATGTTTCCACCTAGTAGAAAAACATACACCAGATCGTGTCGTTCGTCAATTTGGGATGATCCAAGAAATTCTCCGCAATGTTGACACTGATACAGTGCTTCATGGCATTGATTTGAGGGGGAAGGTCGGTGTTGATTGGAAGCGAAAACATGCTGTGCATATCGATGAGTGGGGTAATCACCTTCAACGGCGTTGTGAAGCAGTGCTTGGTGATATGCCTCCACAGCACGAGTACCACGACTGGTTCAAAAGGATAACTCGGAGGTTCATAGATAGGCCCGGTGCTATAGTGACTCTGCTGGTAACTTCTCAATGTCTTCTACATCTTATCGTACTGAAATAGCATGAAACCACTGTTTAGATAACATGATATATGTTACTACATTTTCTGCTTAGCACTTGGTCTCCCTGTAATTTGCAATTATTACTAGTAGAACCAATTCTGAACCAACATTTATTTTATTATCGATTGGCATTGTTGATTTGGTATTGCATTACTAATATGTGTGGTTTTTCCATGTGCAGATTGAAGGATACGTCCGTTTGTTGAGGCGTCACCCAGTGGGCACAGAGGACCACAAGGACATTACTGAGGTCCTGACGGCAATGCATGCGATTGAATGTGTACAACCTCCTATCCCTGAGGCCCCGAATGAGGAGGCACCTACTCCTGCGGGCCCAAGCACGAGCACAACCCCGGCCGGATGTCGCCCTCGTCCGCCTGTTGCTACCCCTCGGGTTGTCCCTACCCCCGATCCTTCTCCATCCACCCCACATCCATCCCCTAGCCCTACCATCCCTTCATCCACCCCACATCCATCCCCTACCCCCACCATCCCTTCACCCACCCTACATCCATCTCCTCGCCTCAACATCCTGACACCCACCTCACATCCTTGTCCTGGGTCTGACATTCGTCCACCCACTCCACGGTCATTTCCTCAGCTGTTACCCATTTCATCCTTTGACTTGGGTATTGATCCAAATCCACCTAACATGCAGCAGGAGCCACCCTCCTACAGTACATCTACTGGCCCTTCTTCAGCCATCGACCTACCCCATGTTCAGGCTGAGCAGACTGTTGGGTTACCTGCAGTGGCAAAAGGTCGGCCAAAACGCATATCAAAGGCACCTCCTTGTGGGACAGGGGGGCACAAACATGGACACAATGCTGGGCCCGAGGCATCTGACGAAGGACATGCAAGACCTCCTCCTCATTATACGAGACGACATAAGATTCAAAAAAGGTAACTCAAAGCTTAATGTGAAACAACACACTTTATAACCAGCGGTATTCCTCTTTTCACATTTCAACCTACTGTTGATTACTTCGTGATATTATTTTTGTTTTCAATATGGTTTTAACGTACATTATTGGAACTAGGTGATGGGAACGAGTACGGAGGGGGCCAAAATGACATTGATGCGGGTGTAGAAGATGGTAAGCAATATTAATTTAATGGTTAAAATTTGAATCAAAACAATCTTGATTAGTGAAGAGTTCAAACTGTTATTGTTGTTTTGGAAATGTGCATTACTTTCATCTTGTGTATTTTCTCAATATTAGAACGAACCTTGTCAGTCCTTTTTTTATTTCTTGTTATATGAATGATCTAAATTATGTAATGTAGAGTTTCCATTTGAATTCTGGGCCATGGAGGTAGCTTTGGAAGCTACCCGTAGTTTCCTTGCTGCACGCACAACAGAATTGGACACTGCTGCTTATCCTGCATTAGATGAGCTTACGTCTAAGGTGAGTGCTTATGTGTTTCCTATTTCTTTAACTGGTCCATTGTGTTGCTGTTTTTTGTAGTTGCCCCCACTTCCAACTACCTCAGCCAAAAAAAAAGAAAAATAAAATGGAAAAGACTCTCGGGTAGTGGTTTAGTTAAGGAAATGGGTAGACTGCTTATATAAGCTCATAAGACTGATTGTCTACTTTTGGATGTTTAGTAGGAGTTGAAGGGGAGAATTATTAAGGGTGTGGTACTGACTCATGGCACTGCACAGTTCATGATCATTCATGTTAGATTTAAAAATTTAAAAATGTGCATATTTTTACTGTATTCCTTTATTTATTTATTTATTTATTAATTTTGGAATCATTTTAATGCTATATACATCCGACCTCCTTGGCTCTTTGGGCTAGTTTATTCTTCATCACTCTTGATTTCATGTTATGCACAGCAAAAATTTGGGGCTGATATGATATACGAAAATTTGGAGCAACAAATCTGTTGGTTTCATGTTATGCACCATCTAGGTTACAGTTGATTGTCTTGATTATATGGTTTTAGGAAAATGGAAATGGATCAAACAATGTATTGATGATAAACCAGAATTCTCGAATC
This sequence comes from Castanea sativa, assembly GCF_040712315.1. Taxonomy (NCBI): domain Eukaryota; kingdom Viridiplantae; phylum Streptophyta; class Magnoliopsida; order Fagales; family Fagaceae; genus Castanea; species Castanea sativa. The sequence continues at coordinate 23,728,282 of NC_134015.1, read as the reverse complement.
TATGACAGATAGCATTTAATTGCTCTAACTGTGCAATGCCACATTAGTGCAAGTCGTTGGTTGAGAAATGTATTTGCAGTTCTGCCTTTTCTTCTGTTTTATGGCTTCACACTTGTTGATGCTACCTAATGTGGTTAGTTATATATATCCATTCTGTTTTGGCAAGGTGATAGTTGTGTCTTGTGTGACCTACTGAGAAAAATGGTCCTCCCCCCTTCCCCCCGCCCCCAAAAAAAAAGGAAAAGAAAAGAGAAAGTCTCTTTTCACTTTTATTGCAGTTCAAAGTGTTTTTCTCTATTACTTTCCTTTTTGGTTGCATCTGCAGTTGTGCACTATTTACAGTGACTATGGTGGAAACTTATCTGTGGATATTTATTTTATGGTTAGCAATAATTTATAGAACTTTCTTCAATGCAGGGCTTTTGAAGTCTGGTGCCTGCATATCCCTGTTCATGATCGCACACCATTTGAAGGTCTTAGTCTACCAAGCAGGTTTTGGTTAGTTATTTATGAATTTCAATTGCATTGTTGATTCATTGAAATGATAGATTATGTCTCTACCTCTTGTAGCTACTAGGCTATCATATGTAACTGTAACTAAGGCCAGTAGCAACTACTATAATTCATTACTCACATCACAACTCACAACGATTGAAGCGACAAACCCCACCCCCCCCCCCCCCCCTCTCTCTCTCCCTCTCAAAAGCCTAACCCTAGCAGCCGCTGCCATCTCCCTTGAAATTTGGTTGCCTCTCATCTCTCTCTTTCTCTCTCATTGTAGAAAATAAAGAAAAGAAGTATCTTTAATCGGAGGGGGATCGATTGATCTGATATGGTCTTCAATCGAAGAAAAGATAAGATTATAGGATGGCAAGCCAACAAGCAAAGGATCCACAATTGACCTACAACCACAGTCACTGTCAAGGTTAGTCTTTTGCATTAATAGCTTGCTTGTACATATTTTGCTTCATTACTACATTTCTAGCTGGGTTTCTGTGATTGTAAGATATAAAAGTTCATTTTTTAACTGAGGAAGATGACTAGTGTTTTGGACTGAATTGTAACATGAGTGGTCCCTTTACACTTTAAAAAGATCAACTTGTCTTGTTTTCTATTGTTTATTTGGGGTTATATTGGGGATTAGTTTGTCTACACTTTTTTGGGGATTGGTTCGAACTTCATATGATTAAATCAAGAGACATGGACGTGCATGTGTATATTAATGTTCAATTTATTAGAGAAATATGGTTCATTTGATATCATCCGCACACTAGAAAAGGACAAATAAGGTCCTATAAGGCAATGTTGACATTTGCTTGGGATTGCATATGGTAGTTCAATACTTTTATGGACCCATATTTAGGAGGACAGTTCCTCAAATATTATATAGAAGATGGTATTGGTACCTATTTTTGGCAGGATATAGACAATTGGGGTAATATTAAAAAACTAAGTTAAACATCATAGCTAGACTCATTAAATGTAACATGATAAAGAAAAACATATGAATAGGAAAATCTTTATTGCGGATGGTTGCAGGTTAATTGATGAATAACTTTAATTGTAACAGATTTCATCATTCATTGGGAAAATTTAAATATTGTGGCAATAGGTTAGTAAAACTCAATTGCTTATTGTTGAAAGAAAATGGCATTCGTTATAATTCCTAGAATTTTTTTAGTGACTGGATATTGCTTTTAGTAAAGAAGTTCTCTGAAACTATAGTATATAGATATTCGCTTATTAAATAGCTACTCTAAGTTTAAGTACATGTTAAATTAGAGTTCTATTTGAATTTATCACTAAGGGGCAGCATGTTGCACCCAAACTAGCTATTTTATAAAGTAAGTGAGATTTATTGATTAATTAAGTTTGTTTTACTGTCCATAATATCATAAATAATATAATAATTTTTTAATAAATAAATAATTATAAAATACCATTTTTGTCTCTAAACTTTCATATTATTTTTTTTTGTCTCTAAAATTTTCAAAAGTTCACTTTTTGTGCTGAAGTCAAATTGTTTGTCTTATATGGCTTAACACAGTGTTGATGTGGTATATGACTTTGACAAAATTAATATGTTTTTTAAAATTAAAAACACGTGGAACAAAATAACTTGCTTATGTGGATTCAAATTATCATAGTCAAATTTGCCTCTCACTCCCACATAACTGGACCAAAATAGCCTAGTAGAGTCGAATGTCCCTAAAGCTGAAAGGAAACTGCTACACTATAGTCGATTGCCTCAATCGATGACCCCAACTCAGTGATTATAGAGAAATACACAAGGAGGGAGGTTGTTGTTGAACATTATTGCTAGGTTGGGGTTGTCGATTGAGGCCATATTATGACTATGGTGATGAGGTTTTCTTTCAGTGTTGGGGGTTTGGGGATGTTTGAGATTGAATCACCAGGTTTGTGAGGGACAAATTTGTTTCACTGAAATTTTTAATTCACATGCCAATCATTGTGCTCCATATTTTTTTAAGGGTCATGCTAACGAGTACCCTTAGGGCAATTGTTAATAATCCATTTTAGGAAAGTTTTGACATTTCTTTTATAGGAAACAAAAAAAGTTGTCAAAATGTTAATTGTTGTTGTTGTTTTTTTTTTTTTTTCATAAAATCTTTCTTTAAAAAGATTGTTAACCATTGCCTTAAGGGCATCCGTTAACATTTTTTTAAAATTTTAAAAATAAATTAATATTGTCCAAGTCTTATCACTCTGTTAAGCCACGTAAGATATATAAACTAAGGGACATAGATAGAAGCTTGAAAAATAGAATATTTTGCAAAGTTTTAGGGAGGAAAATTGAACACTCTTTTGGTACAACTATATTTGAACCAACTTATGAGCAATTAAGCAAATAGAAAATTTTGCAAAAAGCTATATTCAAACGCTCTAACTATTTGTTTGAAAACAACTTATCTAGCTTTTTTTGCTGAAAGTATGCACAGGAAAGTAATAAAATAAAAATAAAAACAAATAGATTATAGAGGCAATTAAAGTTGATCTTACGGTATCTTTTGCGCTGTAAAACCACTGATTAGTAAAATATTGTTCTTTGTTAATTGCATCAAACTATAATTCATTAATTGTAAAATCTTTGTTTAAACACAAATGAAAGACAAAATTATTCATTTATTGCTAGCACCTTTTATTCAAAGCTGCCCATTTTTTTATGTTTATATACTGAATTTTTCCTCACATGAATTATAGGGATTTTGACGGTAACTTATGATTAAATACAACATGCCAATTATTCATTATGAAGTTCTTTTGTATATATTGAGAAAAATCTTTAAGAGCTCTGGCCTGATTTGCAATGGCAAGTGCCAAAACTTTGGGGTTGGCACAAATCCTCAATAGGCTAGTCCAAGTTAGCTTCATGATTGAATTAGCAAAGTTAAAATTCTTATTGGGATGTACATGCCTCTTCACATGTTTGAATTAAGATGTATGGCGGGTTTGTTTGTGGGTAATGGTATCTAAGATTAGCAAGTTGGCTTCTTAGGAACTTCTTCACTTGCCTATGGGCTCCATAGTGCGAAGACAACATAGGGTGGCCTCTCCCAAGTTTTTTTGAATTAATCAAATTCATCATATTCTATGTTAATTTAGTCAGAAAATTACTATTATTATTCCATTTTAGATATTTGAAATCATCATTTTCTAACAGAATCTGTAGAAATTTCCTACACAGTGATAAAATATTCCCGGTCTTTAATGAAAGTGTTGTGTGCCTGTTCTTCACATGTGGTTGGGTTTGGTTTATCCTTTAATTTCCTAGATATTGTAATTTATAGTTCAATGTTTTTTGCTTCTGTGAAGGGTTGGTAAAACTTGTAGAAGAAATTGTGAGGTTTGAGCACGCTTCATATATTGATAAGCCAATTCATTTGGTAGCTTATGATTACTTTGGAGGATGCCTACCACTTGCTGTTGCTTCTTGCAATCCTGCGATTGACCTAGTTATACATATATCCAATCCTCGTTAGATTCCTCATAAACAGTTCATTGTTTTTAATATATATAATCATGTATGTTTCTGGTTGATGATCAATGGTTATCATTTGAGAAATCCTGACCTTTTGGTATTTTGTTTTAGCAACATCATTTGCCAGGTCTCAGCTGCAGCCACTTTTTCTTCTCCTGGGGACTATGCCCAATGGACTGCACAGTGCAGTTCCCTATCTTAGCGCTATTATGGGTACCGATCTGTCCCCATCATTTCTACTTGTAGAGTTCTTCATTGTGTGTAAAAATTGGATAAGTTATTGCTAATTTAACAAATTCACTATGTCGGTCAGTATTAGGAACAACGCATATTAAGTAATTAATTACTATGGTCTAATAAATATGAATTCCATTGATGTGATCTTTGGTTCTCCTATTATGAGCTATAGGTCAATTTTGATAGCAATTCTTTTTTCATATTATTGCTATCTTGATCATAAAAACTTAATCATCTAAGTTTATTTCAGTATTCATAAACTTAAAAATTATTAATTTGAATGACGTACTTTTAAATGTATATTTTGAAATCATAATTTAGTTTTTGTCTTGCTACTATAAATACTCATAGTTGACCAAACCAAGGGAAAAACCTGCCGCTGAACTGCATTTTAATCCATACTGGCCTAATCTATTGAATAGGTAGCAAATGCTTCTTTAACTTGTGAATTTTCAGCCATTAATTTATATGATAATGTAATGTCTATGTTATACATATGTCTGCTCTCTGCAGCCTTTGTTTGTCCACCTCTTTCTCTTGTGAGTGCTTCTACACCATGGTTAACATAGATTAACCCTAGGTTGTCTTCTACTGTAAATGAAATTTATGTTGTTGAAATCAGCTCTATAAAATCTGCGGGAATTATTACTTTTATAGTTTTAATGTGTTTTTAGGAGAAAATAGTAAAATAGGCATAAGTTTCTAACTATATAATTAGTTGTTACGGTTTGCAAACTATATCTTTTACTAGCATCTCGAGTCTAAGAGACTCGATTTTGGGTCTATAAATCGAGTTTTTGAGAGTCGATTTTTATGGTCTAATTTCATCTGATGTGGCATATTTTTCATGTGGCATCTAGTTGGAAATCGAGTCTTAGAGACTTGATTTACATCTTATATCTCCTTATTTTTCTCCGTTTCACATCTGAGCTCTCCCTTTGCTTCTTTCTTCCTCACTTCCTCTCCATGGCTCATTTCTTCCTCCTCCACGCTGCCACAGACTCGCCGCCGCGCCCAGATAGTGCGACCCAGGTCCAGGCGACCCAGGTCCGGGCGACCCAGGCCGCGCTCGCCCAGGTAGCGCGACCCAGGTCCGCGCGCCCAGGTAGCGCGGCCTGGGTCGCGCAGCGCAGTCCGCGCGACCCGGGCGCGCGGCCCGGGTCGCGCGGACTAGGGTCGCGCGACCTGGGCCGCGCGCCCAGGTTGCGCGGACCTGCGCCTGCGCGACCCAGGCCGCGCTACCTGGGCGCGCGGTCCTGGGTCGCGCGACCTGGGCGATCGGCCTGGGTCGCCCATCCGCGCGCCCAGGTAGCGCAGCCTGGGTCGCCCAGACCTGGGGACGTTGGTTTTTTTTTTTTTTTTATGGGTTATGCTCAGTTGTGATCGGTGGTGGATGGATTTTGATTTGAGATAGGTGGGTTTTGGTGATTGTGTATTTTAGGGAACAGAACTTAGATCTGAAAATGTTTTGGCTGGTAAATCGAGTGTTAGAGACTCGATTTTCAGGTAGACTCCACGTAGGAAAAATTGCCACATCAGATATTAAAAATCGACCCTCAAAAACTCGATTTTTAGACCCAAAATCGAGTCTCTTATACTCGAGATGCTAGTAAAAGATATAGTTTGCAAACCGTAACAACTAATTATATAGTTAGAAACTTATGCCTATTTTACTATTTTCTCCGTGTTTTTATAAGCTGTCAGTTGTTGCAGTCCCAAATTTCTTGATTTCTGATATATCATTGTCTACTGTCGTGACATTAGGTGATCTAGTGAAGATGGCAGCAGTGAATATTGAAAGCATGCTTCCTCCTGAGCAAAGATTTGAAAGGCTGTCTGGGTTGTTACCATATCTTTCTGTAAGGAGGGCTTGCCAATTGATTTTTTTCCCCTTTTCCCCTTTTGTGTTTTATTAATTAATTTCTTTCCTTCTGCTTAGAATTTTTACTATATTCAACTAGGTTTTTTTTTTTTTTTTTTTTTCAAAATGTGGTTTAGTTGTGAACTCTTTAGTTTCCATTTATTCAAGTTCTATAATGATTTGATCCTCAGGTGCTCCCCCTCCCCCCCCCCTTACTTGATCTTTTGTGTATTCGTTTTTCTTTTATTTTGTTTCTAGTTTTTTTGGACTTAAGAAAACATTAACAGTTCCGAAGGAGATATAATTTTTTTTCTTAGTTTGATTTTTTTGTTACCTCACCAATAGTCTCTTGCTGGTTATGAAATCTTTGGTTATGCAATGGGGTTTGTACCTCCATATTTTAATTCATACAAATTGAATTCTTCATACCAAGATTAATGGTATTAATAGCAATAAACCTCCTTATTCTAATGTCAACTATAATTTTTTTTCATCGCCTTTTTTTTAATCAGGCATTGGGCTATTTAGGCAATGGCCTAAGCCCCTAATCAAATAAATTATATTTTATTTGTCTTATAATATGGTAAAAAAATAATTAACTCATGATCAAGGCAGGCCTTCCACCAAGTAAAAAAGAACATTCTATTGACCAGTAGAATGTTTCGTCTTACAATGTTCAAATTTTAATTAACGCAGTCTATGTTATACAATTATTTTTTGCTATCATAATATCCTCTTCTTAATGTTGTGCATTATGTTTATGCCTTTAAGAATAAAAATATTATATTCTATTTATGCGTTTTACTATATTTGCAATAGTTTAAGAGTGAAAACTGTCATTCTCATTATTATTTTGTTTGCTTACTCTATCTATTCAAATTAACATTGGAATTAATAATTTTCCCGACATTCATTAGTTATAACTATGGACATTCATTAGTTGTGAAAAGAGTTTTCAAAGTTTCCATAGTTATAACTATGGATAAATGCATGCGGGGTAGAAAGTCAGAAAAATGTAAACTGTGATTTTGGAGGGAGTTACAGTACCAAGAAACTTTGTTCAAAAAAAAAAATTATCCTCACATTACCATTGGAAATGAAATATGCATTGAACTATTAATTAAACAAGAGTTTACGTCACTAAAAAAAAAAAAAAAGTCTTAAAGTGATTGCCTTTCTGCCCAATTTTACCTAACTAATATAGCCAATGGAACATGATTAATTGCCTTGTTTAGTGCTTCATGTTAGATTTAAAAATGTACGCACTCTTCATTTTTGTAAGACAATAGCAAATATGGATTTGAAGCTGGATTTGTCCCTCCATCACTAATAAACTTTGAAAATGGGCAGCCAAGAGACCATAACTCTTTCAAGATGCCTCAAGACAGTTAACCACAAAATCAGCTCTATATATTGAAAGTGGTTCAAGTCTCCAACAACTATATGTCCATAAACTCACATCATAACCCACGCCGCCAGATAAAATCAATCATTGGGTAGAAATGTTGTTGATTTCGTCATTTTTTGGAGGTTCATATGGCGGCAGGTTTTCAAGTTCTGCTTCAGTAGCAGCGAGATTCTCTTTAGCTTTAATGATTCTTTCTTGACGAGATTCTTCTTGCTTGCTCAGGTCTTCCATTTCTTTATATTTTTCCCTTGTACTTGCACCCCTATAGAAAATGTAAATGAATGTAAAACCTGAGGATTTAGGATTTCAAGAGTGATACTGTCATTAAAAGAAGCTAGAGACTCTCTTTCTTTTGAATTTCACAGCCAAGTGCCTGACATAGTGGCCTAAGTGAAAACCTTGCTAGAAAGTGATGCTTGTTTTGAGGCATCCAGATGATGAAGGAGTTGGTAGAAGATTGAGAGGAACTTCTTCGTAATGTCTCTTTTCACATTGACATGAATGGCTATTGATACTGCTACTAATATGTCTTTATGGAAGATACCTACATGTAATGGTGTTCTTATCTGTCTTGTAATGGGAAATTGAAATCATATCGTGTCACTTTAGGTGCTACATTGGAATTCAATCAAAGTTGCTCAGGTCTGGTTTCATATTTCTAAGAAAAAATTATTCATTTTTGTTAAGCTAAATTTTTATGAAATAGAATTGATTGATTCTCTCTACCCTGGTCTCTTTTTTTTGTCTCTCCCAGTGGATGCTCCAAATGTAATGGTGCAACTGGTTACATTGGCTCCATTGGAAAGGACAAGTTTGGAGAGGAGATGACAAAAAATTAAAAATCAGCGGGTGTTAATGTGAGTTTCTCTTTGTCTTAGACTTACAACTGAACTTTGGTTATGTCTTCACCTTCTTCCTCATGTTAAGACGATTATCAAAATTGTAATTAGGTACATTATTACAAGGATGAATCTACATCAATTGGAACATGTGCTGTTTGTGTGGTTGGTGGTGAGAGGTCAGTTCTATGTCATGTCTGCACGTAATCTCGAAATGCAAGCTCAGTTCTATAGGGATTGCTTTGGTTGCTTAGTTTCATGATCATTTACATGTTGAATTGGATGAGTTTGGTAGGTTGTGTTTCTTGGAGAGATTATTTTGGTGCTTTCACTTGCATAAATGAAGAAAATATTTTGTAATTATAAGTAGATAATGCATATGCCAAGCAATAGCCTACACGATTGGCCCATGTCCTACTCTAAAAGTTTCCAACTCATGGCTCCCATTATTACAAATCTGTTATATGAAAAATTGTATCTCCTTTATTATAATGGGACTTGTGTTGTCTATAGTAGCTTATGATTATCAGGTACACATCTTATATTTATGGAATTATGAGAAATATATTTGTCTATTGTGACTCTAGTGTTAGATGTTGGGACATTTACACTGTTCAATTCTAATCTGCAGGAAATTGGAGTTTTAGTCACAATATTTTTTGCCTGTTCCATGCTTGCGTTGGCCTGATTTTGCCTTCACTTGCAAAATTGAGGACAATGTATGTTAAAGTAAGTTTTCTATCTTATAACTTTTGAAGAGTCAGCTATAAATTTTGTCAAGAAAGAATCTTCTGTGGTGCCTCGTAGCTGTACGTTTCTTGTCACACGATTGTATTTATTCTCAGGTTTGGAGGTTCATTTACATTTTCAATAGGGGGTGCAAGTACGAGGGAAAAATATAAAGAAATGGAAGACTTAAGGAGCAAGAAGAATCTCGTCAAGATAGAATCATTAAGCTAAAGAGAATCTCGCTGCTGCTGAAGCAGAACTTGAAAACCGGCCGCCATATGAACCTCCAAAAAATGACGAAATCAGCAACATTTCTACCCAATGATTGATTTTATCTGGCGGTGTGGGTTATGATGTGAGTTTATGGACATGTAGTCGTTGGATACTTGAACCACTTTCAATATATGGAGTTGATTTTGTGGTTAACTGTCTTGAGGCATCTTGAAAGAGTTATGGTCTCTCTTTTTTTGCTATCATAAAATGTATTGGTGTACCTATAAAATAAACTGTGATCTTGTTGTTGTATTGGTGCAAGAGTCTCCAATGGACCACATTGTATTTATAGGTATTCTATTTGCAACTGTAAAGTCTGGAATTATATAAGGCCAGTAGCGCGCCTATGATTTAAGGTGGTTTGTAAGAGGGAAAAATTTAAAAATTGAAACTAAACTATTTAATTCCAAAAGTTTGAAATTAAACATTGAAGTTTTAGATTAATTTCATAGTTTTGTTATTTTATAGTGTTCTGAAATTAGTTATCAAATTTGGAAAAAAAAAATATAAATATATATATATATATATTCCAGTAGAAATCGAGCCTTTGAAACTCGATTTTTAATGGAAAATCAGTGGAAATCGAGCATTTGAAACTTTATTTCCAAAGGAAATCGAGTTTCAAAGGCTCGCTTTCCTGTTCAGTGGCTTTTTTTAATATATATATATCCCGTGGAAATCGAGCCTTTGAAACTTTATTTCCAAAGGAAATCGAGTTTCAAAGGCTCGATTTTCAGTGGCTTTTTTTAAAATAATATATCTCGTGGAAATCGAGCCTTTGAAACTTTATTTCCAAAGAAAATCGAGTTTCAAAGGCTCGATTTTTTTATCATTGGCTTTTCTTAAAATATATCCCGTGGAAATCGAGCCTTTAAAACTTTATTTCCACAAAAAATCGAGGTTCAAAGGCTCGATTTCCTTTTCAGTCGCTTTTTTTAAATTCGTCTTGCCACAATTTACGCATATGCCACCCAATGTAAATCGAGTTTCAAAGACTCGATTTCCACTAGGATTTTTTTTTTTTTTTTTTTTTTTTTTTTTTTTTGCAGCTACTCTTGCAGCAGTAAACCAGAATTAGTTTTCCCTTCCCTTACAGCAGTAAACTAGATCCAGAACACATCACATAGGCAGCGGTAAACAACTAGATACAAGCATATGATACCAATCAAAGGGAGAGTACATCAGAAACAAACAACCGGATTAAAACAGTTACTATTCATTGCTGGCATTATAGGCAAAAGCTGCACAACGCAACTAATGTAACGAGTACAATGGATAGCAAATAGTTCAATTACAACAACATTCAACAATAAACAAAATATAGAAGATAACAACTAACTGAAATTAACATAGTCTACATTCGGCAACAACATTTAGCAATAAACAAAATAACACTTGTAGATAACCACAACATTCAGCAACATCATTCAACACTTGTCCATACAAAAGATAACCACAAGTCCCACGTACATTGCCAAAACTTCAATCGAGTCTCTGCTCGCCTAACAAACATGAAAATACAGTCGTTAGTTTCCAAATGCGAAGAACAAAAACCAAATGAAATTCAGAGTATATTATATAAAAACAGTGAGGGCACTTGCCTAGTTTGTAGCACTACCACTTGTCGAAGCCCCACGGGAATTGGGACAGCTTCTACGGTTATGCCCCTCTTGATGACACACTCCACATCGCTGCCTCGGTTGAATCTCCCTCAAGTCCGGATCTTCCCTCCGGCTTCCCCGTTCTCGCCGTACCCCATCCATTTCATTCCTTATTCTTGAGGCCACAAGACGACCTTTAGCCCGCAACAGCTGTGGGTCAGGCACCCACTGTGGTCCGTGAACGTCCCTCCACAATGACTCTGACTTTGGCACCACAAAATGATGTGAATATGTGTGAATGGCGTTGTTCAAACTGTAACATGGGTCAATATAGCTGGTCGCATCGAAGTGCAGACCTTGAAGAACTTTAATTGCATGTGAACAAGGGATCTTCAAGTTTTGCCACTTTCCCCAACCACATATTCTATCAAATACGTGCACTTCATGACTGTGGTTTCCCCCTCCACCTCTATGGTCGTTGTACGGGGTAAGCACTTGATATACACCAGTTTCATGATTAAAATTCCTCATAGTGTGACCTGCGGTTTTCTGCACATTTTTGTTATAGATCTCCATTGCATAATCACTCCACACCTTACCTCGAGAGAGATCAGAAGTAATTTTTTTATGTCGATCGTGGAAATATGCAACAAGTTTGGACCAAGTGAACTCAACCATTGCCGCAATGGGCAAATCGCGGGCACTTTTAAGTACCCCATTAAAGCACTCAGAGATATTGGTTGTCATTGCCCCATAACGTCTTCCACCATCATGTGACTGGGTCCATTTGTCTAGATCCTCACTGATTAAATATGTGTATGGCATACAGCGTGCAACATGACGATCAGTAGGGTCTACACCCCTCAGTAAATTAATCTCGGCCTCCTTAATGATTTGCATTATGGATTCAAATTTAGCTTCATGGGTTGCATATCTAGCTTTCAAGGCCAATGCCTTTAGAATCGGGTCATCAAAGCGTCTGTTGAAGTTGCTAGCAACATGTCGAAGGCAATATCGGTGATATACCTATTCTGTTCCGTCCCTCCCTCTAGGCCACTGTCGAATGGCATTTTTGATACCCTTATGTCGGTCAGAAATAATGCAAATGCCCTTGGCAGGTATAACATGCTCAATCGAAGCCCAGAGACACTCTGAAAACCACCCCCAACTAGCCTCTAACTTCTTGTCCACAACAGCAAAGGCAAGAGGCAAAACCTTTTGGTTAGCATCGGTTGCCATTGCAATCATCAATACCCCTTTGTATTTACCATACAAATGAGTCCCATCAATACCGATCAATGGCCTGCAATATTGGAATGCAGCAATGCATGAAGGAAATGCCCAATATACATAGCGCAGTAACGCAGAATTCTCGTATGGCCTAGGTATGGTGTGATAGTTGTACTAGGTACCCGAATCCTGATCCAAGTATGCCAACAACAACTTTCGCAACCTTTGGTAAGACTCCTCCCAATCCCCAAATATCTTAGCTATTGCCTTTTGTTTTGTATCCCATACTTTATAGTAAGAAACCTCATGTTTATACTTAGTATGTATGATGTCCCAGAGATCTTGTATACGAGTAGTGTGATTTTGTCGCAATTTTTCCACAATTTCTGATGCAACAAAATTAGAATCCATCATTTTACCGTCTCTTCGCAGGCCAAAGGGTATACAAGTGTGTGGACCCACATAAGACGTGACCATCCATAGACCATTAAGTTTAACCTTCATGAATGCCCCAATGTACCACTTGCAATTGTCGTCAACGCATGCAGCGCACAATTTACTTTTGGTCGACCTCCGAATTATAAAATTTCTATTATCATTTGCTGCATATATTATCAATGCACGCTTCACCGCCTCTTTATTTGCAAAAGTCAACCCTTTATGAAAATGCATCCCATCTTCCCAATTAGAAACAAATGGTATTTGAAGACGTGAAGGATCAACCATATTTTCCCAAGTATTTGCGTAAAATGAGTTGGCAGGAGGTCTGTAGGTAGTGGTCGTATTTGTATCATGCTGGATGCCAATATCATCGTCTGCATCACCTTCATCATGATACTCCATATTTTCCTCTTCAAAATTGGGAACAACTTCATGGTCATCCATATCGTTCTCAAAGTCGTCTCGCTCAATCCTCTCTTCGTATTCATCCACATCATCAATATTTTCAACATCATTCGCGGTATGATCTTCGTCTTCGTCTTCCTCCTCTAAATGTGTCTCTTGAAGATGGATGGGTTCACTAGTATTGGCAACATGATCTTGAGATGGGAGTGTATAACCTCCCATTGTATACCCTCCCATTGTAGTACATCCATCATCTAGGGCTGTAAATTGTAAAGCCGTAGTTGTTTGTTGCACCACCTCAGTATCAACTTCTACAAGCGGTTCCGAACTTACGTACAACTCAGCAGCATTTATTTGGGGCATTTTTTGGATCCTATTAAACATCATCTTTACATGTTTGTCTTCTTTGATCGCCATATACCCGTAATTTATCCGTTCATGAAGGACTTCTTGTGGGTAACGATAAATAATCTTGATGTCATACCAAGCAGGGTTCAAATTCAATGAGTGCATTATTTTCCTCTTCAAATCATCCAACGTCTTCAACTTACGACGTATCATCATGTAGTTGCATTCAATACTTAGCCCTCTAAATGGGAATCCGTCAATCTCTCCAGGATTATCAAGGGGTCCACCATAGTATACATTTATATCAATATTCTTCAGAGATTGTGAACCTATTAGAGAGTAAAGTATAATATGTTAGTGACATATTTTATCTATTTTATTTAACATTAATTACAAAACCTTGAATATCTACTCAAAGTACAAAAATTACAACTTCTCACCCCACAATTGCATATACTCACCCCACATCACATACAAACACACTCAATCATTATCATTTCATACTCAAACAAATAAAAAAAAACTAAAGACAAAACTCACCCCCATTACAATATTTCAACTCAGTTCTAACAAAAATATAAATAAAAATATCAAACCAAACAACAAAAGTCATGAGGATGTGCAAATGAATGAGTGCAATTATGTAACATCATCATTCCAGTGCAAGAAAATTCATGGCATACCCTATTACACTACTATTAATGAAATAACATAGAGAAGGGTTCATCAGACAAAAAAAAAAAAAAAAACACACTAATGTAAATATGATCATGAGCAATCAAAATTAGACATATCATCTAATTTCAAAATCAAGGCATTAATATACAATTAAATATACCAGATGTGATATACAAACTCAAATTTAATACAAATTATGGAGAAAGGGAAGCAGATAAATTCACCGAAAGCTAGCAAAAAGACTTCCTAGAGAGTGAGGAGACCCTTACCTGACATGAGGATGTGCAAATATGCTACTAGGATTGTATGAGAGTGAAGAGAGGAGCAATGTATGTGTGAGAGTTGAGAGAGGAGCAATGTTTGCTAAATGTGTATGAGATGGTTTTGCTTTGCTGGACATTCATTGAATATGGGATGGTTTTGCTTTTCTGAAGAAATATGGAGATGGTTAGATTCTTGGACAGTTCTTTTTTTGAAGATTCCCGAGAGACCTACAAGAGACCTACAGACATGGAGACCATGTCTTCTTTTTTTGAAGACATACAGACATGGAGACCATGACTTCTTTTTCTGAAGATTCCCGAGAGACTTACAGGAGAGCTACAGCTGCAGACCAGACATGGAAGTGACAGATGGGACCTCTGACTGGTGAAAGACCCTATTTAAATATAGAGTTTCTGAGACTCGGTTTCATTTTTAGCAAACCGAGTCTCTAAGACTCGAGATCTAAGTGGCGTCTACGTGGACTCTCCGATAGGAATCGAGTCTTTAATGCTCGGTATAAAACTCGAGTCTTAGAGGCTTGATTTCCAAATGGAGGCCACGTGAATAAAACACCACATCAAACTGGAAAAATCGAGTCTTTAAGACTCGGTTTTATAGCCCAAAATCGAACCTCTGAGCCTCGAGATATTACTAAATTATATAGTTGGCAAACCGGGCCTGCTATTTTTGCCTCCTATTCCCTCATCTGTGGAAAAAAAAAAACATAGAAGCAAGTTTAACGGTCGACTTGTTGAGAGTTCGGAGTTGAGATCCACAGAATCAAATAAAAAGCGCGCGAAAGAGGTTCCTAGGGTTACTCTCTTGCAGAAAGAAAAGCAAAAATCTCAGCAATGGCGATCGACTCTCTCGTCCTCGGTAATCCCTTTTTCCTATTCACAATCTCCCAATCCTCACCAACATCTAACACTCACAACCACAAACTTTCCTCGTCGATTTTCTGGTTCAGGGGCAGGACAACAAGTCGGGAAGAGCTGCGTGGTGGTGTCGATGAACGGGAAGCGAATAATGTTCGATTGCGGTATGGATATGGCTTATCATGACCACCGCCGCTACCCCGATTTCTCTCGC
This sequence comes from Castanea sativa, assembly GCF_040712315.1. NCBI lineage: Eukaryota > Viridiplantae > Streptophyta > Magnoliopsida > Fagales > Fagaceae > Castanea > Castanea sativa. The sequence goes on along the minus strand of NC_134015.1, from coordinate 23,712,879 downwards.
ATCTCCAACTCCGGCGATTTCGACAGCGCCCTCACTTGCATTGTCATCACCCACTTGTACCTAACTTTCTCAACCCAAGCTTATTGTTTCTTTGTTGTTTTTTTTTTTTTTTCAGTTTTGATTGAAATCACTGTATTTTCATTGATTTTGTTAATTGGATAGCCATTTGGATCACATTGGTGCTCTTCCTTACTTCACGGAAGTATGCGGGTACAGCGGGCCAATATACATGACGGTGAGTCTTTTACGTGTTCGATGAAATGTTTGGCTGAGATTTTTTTTTTTTTTTTGGCTTTGTTTTATAGGAAAAGTGCTTGACATATATTTGTGAACAATAACTCTAGAATCACGTTTTTTTTGGGCGGGGGTCTAGATGGTAGACAATAAAGTAATTTTGTGGTGAGCCCAGATGAGAATCCATAACAGCTTGATAACTTAACAGTTGTGAAAAGTTTTGTATATGTAGAATTGCGCATTTGTGAATGAAGTGTTATGCTACCTAATTTAGATTCTATGGGCCCAGTCATGGTCTAGCATCTTGGGAGTATTATGTGAGTTGGATTTGGAGACAGCTTACAATCATGTGAATTGGAATTTTTTGGTATATGTGTTGGAGCAGTGTGGTTTTAAGGAAAAAAAAAAGATGGTTGTCTCATATCTAGCCATGCAATATCTTAGGCTTCCAAAGAGGATGTTTCATATCTAGCCATGCAATAGTTGTGCCATCAGGTAGCGAACCTTAAGTGGTCGGGACATAAGGCGTTTTTATTTTGGTGCTGAGATGCTCTTGTTTAAATGTTGTATATTCCATGCAATTTTTTGTTCTTCCTTATTTTATGTTCTTTGGCTTGTTAGCTAGCAATTTTTTAGCAAGTAAACGATTGAGCAGGGGTGGGAGAGGCACGTTGACTTGTCAAATGGTTTATCAGAAGTTTGCAAGTGGACTTCCATAATCATGATTGGAATTTGATATTTATGTTGAAAATGATTGCACCACAGTATCCAACAAAGGCATTGGCTCCTTTGATGTTGGAAGATTATCGAAAAGTGATGGTTGAACGAAGGGGTGAAGAAGAACAATTTACTTCAGAGCATATTGTGGAATGCATGAAAAAAGGTACATGGATTTCCTTTTTCTGTACCAGCATATTTAATCTTTCTCATTGCCACTTTAAGAATATTTTTTTCCTTTTTGGTAAGACTAGACTTGTGCAATTTTATGATTCCTGCTTTTACTCTATGTTCTTGATGTCCTAGTGGTCATCCTGATTTTACTCTATATACTTTCCAAATTCAACATCTACTACTTCTTTCCTCATATATGTCTTTTTCTTTGTGTCTTGATTTGGTTCCTCTTTGCAGTTATAGCTGTGGATCTGAAGCAGACTGTGCATGTTGATAAGGATCTTCAGATTCGTGCCTACTATGCAGGACACGTATGGCTTCTGAAGTTCATCTATAGATTATTTTTTCAGTTGGCGGCCATGTTTTGCTTTCAATTGGACTTATTAGCCTTCTCTTTTAAAACTTCCAAAAATGTGTTATAATCTTTCTAGTATCTTTTATCTTGTCCATGACAATTTCATTTTTATTCTTACCTACATATTTTGTGATGTGGGAGACTCAAGAAGATTTTTCTTTAGTATTATTCATTTTTTCAGGTCAGTGTATTTTTGCATTTTTATGTTTTAGGTCCTAGTAGTTTATTAGGCTATTATTATTTTAATATTTGGAAGCAAGGTTATTTTTGTACTAAGGCAATTAGGTTTTTTTACACCAATTAGAACTAGGGTTTCCTATATAGGCAAGTTGTTGTACTCCTTTTAGAGATGATTTATGATTAAGATTTTGATGAGTGAAAAAAAAATGGCCTTTTTGTTTCTTAGGTTTGGTGCTGACTCCAGCCAACCCTATGTGCTATTTACTAGTGGTTTTCCTTACTTGCCGCTAACTCCAAGTCAGGCCTAGGTGCTGACTCCTAGGTTATATCCCTTTATTTTCCTATCTTTCAATTTTACTGTTCAGTTGTTACGGTTGTCTTGCGTCAAACTCCAAGTACTATTGTTGGTGTGTACCTCTTTATCCACAAGCTTCCTTACCCTGCTTGAACCACTCTATGTTTACTTGGTATTTGGGTGCTGCACTTTTGTGGCTGCTCTCCTCCCCATGTTTGACACCTTAAGGGAAAAAAAATCTAGGACTTAAAGCTCAGTTTTATTGTACCAGCTTATGCATATGGTGAAGCCGCATTCTGGAATTCTATGAATTTTAATTTGTACGAGCTATGGTTTAAAGAGGTGGTGGTACTCTAATGTTTTGACCCCCTCCTTTTTCTAGGTATATTTGACCCTTAATTAGTTTCCTTTTTTGATGCCATTTGGGATTTTCTGTTCGATTGGGACCTTGGTCTGGTGTCAAGCTCAAATAGACAGCTTTTCTTTCTGATTAGATTAAATACTTCCTCATTGATTGACACTTATTATCAAATTAGGATGGATTTACGGTCAAGTCCTTGACTTTGGTCAGTGCAGGACAGATTAGGAAATCTGCCTAGGGATGCTTATGTAATGGGCTCTAGGGTTTGAAACTTGAGGTTTTAGGCCTCCCAGGGGTTATGAAGAAAGCATTTTGGATTTGTTAGTTGGTTAGGGTTCCAAAAGGATAGAATTTAATTGCAAAGGACAGATACAGAGAACAACAAGTTGCAGGGTTTTCCAGAAGCATTTGATTTTATTTTATTTTAAAGGACTGAAACAGAGACCAACAGGTTACAGTATTTTCCAGTAGCATTGGAAAATTACGGTTTAGTGTTATGTTTTCAGTGTAAGTGGCTTGCTGCATCAGGAAACCAAGAATCACTCTGGCAGTGATGACATCAACTTGACCCTTCTTCCATGGCTGATTCAGAAAATCTGTTACATAGTATTGATATAGAGCATAATCATTAACATCTAGTTAAAGTTACATCATTATTGATAATTTTGACATGGTTTCCCCAAGATGATCTTTAACACAATCATTTCCTTAAGTAAGTCACTTTCAATGCTTTCCATAAATGATTTTGAGATAGCAGTTTATTTATGTTTCTTTTCAATGTTTATTATAGGCTCATCTCATGTTGTTAATTTAGCCTCCTTGTTATTTATGTCCCTAAGGTTCTTGGAGCAGCAATGTTTTATGCAAAGGTGGGAGATACTGCTATGGTTTATACAGGAGACTATAATATGACGCCAGATAGACATCTTGGAGCTGCTCAAATTGATCGACTGCAGCTGGACCTTCTTATATCAGAGTATGGAATATGTGTGTTTAGATTAATATGCTTCTCTATTTGTTGTTGTATTGCTTATCTGCTATTGTAAAAAAATATCTATGTTTTCACTCTTCCTATTTTTGTTTCTTATCCAATTTTCTCATTGATATTTTCTTTCTTTGAGATACACTTCATTGTTGTCAATGTGGATTAGGGAGACTTCATAGACAACATTCTGAATTGATAGTCAGACTTTGCTAATGGTTTATGGTAGTTTCTTTCCTTTTGGGTGTTATCAAAATTGTAGCTGTCATATGGGGTTAAGTCAAATTTAATTATGTCCCTCTTAAATGCCTTAAGATACCAAAATCAAAGGCAGACTTGAAGGTGAGAGTGGTTCTCTATAGGCCACCACATAGTAGACACTGGTCTTCCTTTCTCTCTCTTCATTCTGTGTGTTTTTAAGTGATTGTGAATGGGTGGATGGGCACAAGTCTTCCTGTAAGATTTAGAACAATGATAACAAAATCAGTGGATATTGAACTGCAAAATATATCTATGAATTTGACATCTATGTATATATTTATTTAATAAACGTCAAATTTTCCACTTTGTTTTATTCATTTATTGGTATAATCAAACATCAAACCATTGGAGCTCCTTTCTTGATCTTTTTTTTCCCCATGAGAACATATGCATTTTACTAAGAACACCACCACTGAGGGGTTCAACATCTCACTCTTTAGGTAATACCTTTGAAGGGATTGAGGATATGGGGATTGGCCCCCAGAAATTATAGCTGCAGGCCCAAAGGACTAAGTTGTGAGAAGCCCTATTAGCTATTCTAGGTGCGAAATTTACCAACTCAAGTTTAGAAAGAAGCTCCATTCTTACTTAGATATTATCATCTAAATGATTGGTTTTGTTTGGACAAACTATAATTTTCTATTTTAATGATATTCCTGTTGCAGGTCCACATATGCAACGACTATACGTGACTCAAAGTACGGTCGGGAGAGAGAATTTCTTAAAGCTGTATGGAATATCAACACTATAATATTTCAAATATTCTTATATTTCTACTGATTTTTGTTGCATCAGTTCTTGCCCCTTTTGTTCTCAATTTTAGTCTTTGGGATATACAAGTCATGGAACTTTTGAGCCTTTAAAATATTTTTATACCATTACCAATGCCCCAGTTGGTCCTATTCATGTGACTCGCTATCATGAAAAGAATTGTAATAGCTAAATGATGGTGTGCAATATTTGTTAGCCATTGATCAACATTTAAGACTAAGAAAGTCTTCATATTTTGACCGATCCAAGGTGAAAGGTGGGGCTGCTTCCCACTTTTCACCTTTTTCAGTAGCCTCCTTCGCTTACAATAGATATATTCTTTGTTGGGTAAGTGGTTATGGTGTTTTGCTACTGAAACAGATGCTTTTTGGAGGAGGGTTGTAGAGCTTAAATATGGTACTAATTGGGGTGGGTAGTATTTGAAGGAGGTTAAAGGAGGGTATAGGGTTTGTTTATGGAAGTATATTCGATCGGGATGGAATTACTTTGCCAGGTCTGTGTCATTTTCTGTTGGCAAAGGAACTGATGTTTGCTTTTGGCTTGACTGGTGGTGTGGTAATGGGGTCTTAAAGGATGTTTGACGTAGGAAAAATTGGAGAAATTTGTTTGTGTGGTTGTGGTGAGTTAAGGGTGGCTGTTTGCTTATTATTGTGCAGTAATATATTATTACTTTTTGTAGGGAAGTATCTAAACAGGGATCTAAAAAGGCAGAGATAAAATAAATAAATAAGTTGTTCCCTTTAGTATGTTTCACATTAAACATTCAAAGACCATGGGCAGGGCATGACCCAGACTTTTCAGTGACTGATGTAGAGAACCAAATCTAAATGCATCACTCCCATTTCCTTTTCTTTCTTAATAGTAATTTTCAAACTTTCTTTTGATATGCATGTGGTCTGCATATGTTTATTTGTTTCTTGTGTTAATGTCCTGATTATCATACTTTTTGAACTCACATGAAAACCTTTTTAGAGTAATATTATGCGTATATATTTGTTTGTCTCCTAGTTTAAGGTTTTGCGTGTTTGACCTACAATGATTCTTTGTTTTTCCTGCTTAACAAATGGATGTAGGTTCATAAATGTGTTGCCGGTGGAGGAAAGGTGCTCATTCCTACATTTGCACTGGGAAGAGCTCAGGTGTTCTAATCAATATATTTATTAATTTTACTTTATTTGATTGTGATTTCTTCAAACTTGGAGTTTAATTGTCATGATCCAAATTAACAAGAAACAAATTTAACTACATGATTGACTTATCCATCAAACAAACATCATTTAGAGTGCTTAAATCTTTTCTTTAGAACCTTAGTGGATTGGTCATCTGCTTTGCAAAACCAATCATTCTCTTCTTTTCTTGATTTTCATGATTTATATAATTTTTGTACATGATTTGTTGACTCCCTCTACACTTCTTGTGTACTAGGGCATCCCCTTTTTTTATATCAATAAATCTTATTACTTATCGAAAAGAAAAAAGACTAAATCTCAAAATTAAATAAAACTTAAATAAATGAAGTCTTAAATATTCTTTGCATAAATATCCTTAACTAGAGAGAAACTCCAATCTCATCTAGTCCGAAATAAAATAGGAACAGCTAAAGTTCTGTAAATAATGTCAACTATGGTCAAAGTCATTTAAGTTCTCCAAAACTCCATCTTCACTTACCACCGAGTACCCCAAGGCTATAAATCCTAGCTAAACCTTAATTTAAAAGTTATCAATGAAAGAGTGAGCTACACAGCCCAGTAAGCTATTGTACATAAAATGCAACTAAATAGAGTCAAGTTATGCCTGAATATTAACTTAGTAACCTTAAATATAGTTCCAAAGCATATATTTACATGGTATAAGTTCATTACGAACTATTCTCTAGTATTATAAAATTGTTGTGCACTATTTTTTTTTTGATAACCTTATCCCTTATCAATTAGGAACTCTGTATCTTGTTGGAGGATTACTGGGAGCGTATGAATTTAAAGATTCCCATTTACTTCTCTTCAGGTTTGCTTTATTAGATTTACTCCTTTTTTAATTGCATGCATGATACTTGGCCACAATGTATGTGGTGATCTATCAAATGCTGAGTTTCTTTTAAACCTTATCGTTTTGAATGCATGAGTTATATATTGAGATAAATAACAGGCGCCTGAATAATGGAATTATGTATATGTAAATGGTGGCATATTACTTCTATGTATAAGAAAAAATTCGTATTAGAATTATCATGGTGGTTATATAGTCCATGCTCTTTCAATTTATCTCCTCCTTGTGGTGTTTTCCCCCTGAATTGATGATATTATTTTTTGTTTTTCTTCATTTAGGTCTGACTATGCAAGCCAATATGTATTATAAAATGCTTATCAGTTGGACCAGCCAGAAGGTGAAAGAGACATATTCTACACATAATGCATTTGATTTTAAACATGGTACGTCTACTTTTTTATCTGCTATTGAGAGATTGTATTAAATTTAAGTTGTTCTGTAGGATTTGCAGTTACTGTTTCTTCTGGTGTATTTTCACAGTAAAATCTATTGAATTAATGGTTTTCTGAAGCTTCTCAATCAGCTAGTCTCAGTTTCCTTTTTCACTCTATTGAATTAATGGTTTTCTGAAGCTTCTCTGGTGCATTATGCGTCGGTGCTGTGGTGAAACAGTGGGTCATTTGTTGTTACATTGTGGAAAGGCTTATCAACTGTGGTGTTTTGTCTTTAGGAGTTTTGGGATTTCATGGGTTCCCTCATGTACGGTGTCAGATTTTCTATTTAGTTGGTGGAATTGGTTAGGGAAGCATTCATCTTACATTTGGAACCTAGTTCCGTTGTGTTTGATGTGGCGTATTTGGAGGGAACGCAATCGGCGAATGTTTGAGGATTTGGATAGATCTGAGTACCAACTGCTTGCTTTCTTTTTTGGTTCTCTTTTTGATTGGGCTAGGGCTTGGGGACTCACATCTAGTGACTCTCTTCCTCTATTCCTTAGCTCTCTTCTTCTTTGTAATTAATGTTTTTCTATGTTTTTCGCTTTTTCATCTTTTTTGTACTTTTGTTATGCTGGTGCTAATTTTCATCTAGCAGTTTTTTTAATATACTTTTTCTTACCTATCAAAAAAAAAAAAAATCAGCTAGTCTTAGTTTCCTTTTTCACAAGATTAATTTCTTAAGCTAGTCTACAGCAAGGCTTCCTAATCTTCTTGTTACAACCTCTCAGAATTTTAAGCTGCATATTTAATAGGGGATAAAAACTCTGAGGACAATTGAACTCATTTAGCCATATTTTTCTGCTTTAATTACTAGTGTAGTTTTTCAATGAGAAAAGACTACATTTCATTAGATGAATAGCTTACTTTCCCATTTAGTATTTACAGAAAAACAAGGGACAACCTGATCTTTCACATATTGAATTGCTTGCTATAACTGAATCCTGTCATGTAGTCATATAGTTTTAATTTACTACAAGTGGTAATATAAATTTCTGCCATGGACTCAATTCAATAGTAATAAAACATGTATAACCAAATCTACTTTTTTTTTTTTTTTTATAAAAAAATATATGGATCCTACTTCCAATCAAGAAAATTCTTGATTGTTAATTCACTTAATGGTAACCTCCTAGTCTTAAACAAAGCAATACAAGAAAGAAACACAGGAATTGATAAATCAGAACACATAACATAGAAGGGGAACTTTTTTTTTTTTTTGCAATTTCTTTTCACTAAGATTTATTTTCACAATAAAAAAAAATTAAAATTTTCAGGCAAGAATATAGGGAATGACTAAGTCTTTCTGGCTTTCTTGAACTTTCTTCTAGTCCACTTTCAGGCTCTTCTCTGTCCGGCACCCCTTTTTCTTATTTCCAATGATATGGTCTTTTCTTTTCTTCAGATTTTCACCTTAAAAAGCTCCAGGCCTTCAATAGAAACTATTTCATGCTCTTTTTAGGGTATTCATCTTGTAATGAAAAAGATTTTCTCACATGATTTGGGCAGAGTTTCTGCCGTCTCTTCCCACAAATTTTCTTTTAATTCAAGCAGAGCATTCTCACTTTTTTTCTCTCAGAACTCTCTATCTCTCAATTTTTTTTCCTGGAGTGCAGCCCCCATCTTATTAGAGCAAGCTAAGTGAGTGTTTTGATTTAACTTAGCCTCCAAAATTCCTATCACAGAGATCCAGCCACTGTTTCATCTTCATAAAAAACATTTCCCCACTGGATCTCTAGTTCTCTCTCTCTCTCTCTCTCTCTCTCTCTCTCTCCCTAGCACCTTTCTATAGTTTTGACTTGTACACTTTTGATATGCCATTGGTTTTCTTTGTTTGATAAAATCACAATTAGCATGACATAGTACATGTTCTCACCAGATTCTGTTTCTGTGATAAATAAATCTCACCAATGGATTTAATTTTTAAGTTTTGCAATTAAAAGTATTAGAAAGGCAAAATCATCACTATTTTCTCTGTTTCAAAAATTAGAGAAAAATACACTATTGCTATTCAGTAACTACTCCTCCCTTACTATGATGTAAACTGTAGATTTTCATTCCCACAATAGCATGTTTAGAATGCTTGCTGCACTATCTAAATAATTTAAATTTCTCAAGTCTTTACTTGTGTTTATTTTTGTACTCCTTCCCTCAAGCTTTTCTGGTCAGAATTTTTTAAAGGCTAAAAACTGGCCTCACTGTGTCTGTAGAGATAATTATCATTTCAAATAGTGCTCTCAATATCATTTAATTCATTGGAATTTATATTGCATTGCATGATGGTTAATTATTTGATAGATTCTGTGCCATACTGACTGTGTTTGGATGTTGCAGTTCTTAATTTTGATCGTTCTATGATAGCTGCTCCTGGACCCTGTGTTCTTTTTGCCACACCTGGTTGGCTCAGTGGCGGTTTTTCACTTGAGGTTTTTAAGCAGTGGGCTCCATCTGAATTGAATCTTGTTACATTGCCTGGGTACCAACCTTATTATTTTTTTCCTTTTGGTTAAGAATGATTTTACGTAGTTTGGAACCTAAATAATGATTTTATATACAATCTGACTTCCAACTCTCTGAAATGGTGGCAGGCAACCATTTGATGTGAATCACCTCGTAAATCTATAATACTGTTATACTTATCAAAAAAATCTATAATGCTGTTATAAATGTTAAAATGAAAAGCACAATGTCTTGTTCATAGGTTTATTGGGTCATTTATACTGTTTCTTCACATTCTGATGCTACAAATCAAACATGCTGGTATTGGTTTAAAAAATCTTGGACTAAAGGTCTCTCAAATGGCATCTATCATTTAGTTAAACCCACTCACTTGCATCACTCTTCTCATAAGGTGATACTCAAGGTTAAACTCATATCTGACTACTGAAGTTATTGTAATGTATCTTCATATGCTATTTTTGCATACTGAATAGAGATATCAAATTGTTAACTGCATGATGCTCAGTTTATAATTTGCATTGTGATTAATACCTCTGTTAAAATAGGTTGAAGTGAATCCAAATTTTCAGCATGCCCCATCATGCATTCCCTCTGATATTCTTATTTGATTTTCTGAGTTGGAAATGTACACTAGAACTAACCTCCTGACAGAACGAATTCTTATTGTACTGTCTCTAGTAGCATTTATTCTAAACTTTTTCACTAGGTGCATATGAGCTTGAATCACAGAGATCTTTAACTGATATATGGTTCTCTTGGACGAAACATTAAATTTGAAGCTTCTTAAGTTTCATGAAAAATTAACTGAGAATTGAGAATCCGTTTAAGCATGATTCTCAGTTCAAAGGTACATGATGTCTTTTATTATCTGAAAATGCTGGATTGTAAAGTTAATCTTATATGAACCTAATAAGTAGCACAAATGCAACACTTCTTGGGTGCTTTTAGACACTAATCAGCACACATCCAACTCTAGGATATGGCCATCTTTTACAAAGTAACAGGGAAGTAACTGTAGGAAAAAAATACAATTAATGTTTTTAACATTCGTTCTGATCCTTTTGTCTTTGAATCTTACTTCAATGGATAATGTAGGAATGCATGTTTGATAAAATTTCTAACTAGTGCACAAATGAGCATCTGCGAGAGCTTGCCAGGCCCACCCTGTGCAATTTTACACAAAACATGTGGCCCCACTCATACACATGTTACAAACCCACCGACAACTGATGCTCTCATTCCTCAAAGTTATTATAAATTACAACTAAAATGCTATTTGTTTCTCAGAAAAAAAGAAAAAAAAGAAAAAAAAAGGCTATTAATCTTCGTTGTACTACGTCTATTGTAGGTACTGTGCGGCTGGAACCATAGGACATAAATTGATGTCAGGTAAACCCACCAAAATTGATCTGGACAAGAATACTCAACTTGATGTGCGATGCCAGGTTAATGTTTATCTCTTAATTCACATATACTTTCTGCATCTTATCATTTTTTTAATGAGTTTTGTCCTTGTTTAATGGTGTTAAGATTCCTCTTGTTTTATCTTAACCTATATTTCAATTGGCTAACAAAAAAGTAGGCTTGATGATGCTTGAAGCTCGAAGACAATTTTATTTATCAATTGGATTTTATTTAGGTCTTATTAGTTAATTAGGTTACTAGTATTTTATATAATTTCTTAGTGTCAAGAGTATATTTGTGATTCACTAATTGGATCTCCTACGTCAATTAGAATTTAGGCTAAGTCATAATAGTCTATATAAGTATACTATTGTACTCTTATGGAGACAAGTTTATAGCTTGCTTGATTAGTAAAAAAATTTATTGAAATTTTCCAATGGTCTTGTTCTGATTCCAGCTAACCCTAGGTGCTGATGCCTAGGTTATTTTATTTAAGTTTTTTTTTTTTTTTTTTTTTTTGTGTGTGTTGTTACATCCGTTTTAGTGTTGTCCTGCATCAAATTTTTGCATCGGAGCTTGCTTGTTCTACATCGTAAAGCCTTCTGCCTTAGGCTAGGCCCTTCATTGATTGTTTTGTTTTTGAGCTTGGCCAATTAATTTAAGAGTGGTCCTCTTCACTCACCGTTCTATCTGTTTTTGTTTCTTCTAGAATATTAAATCTGGTTTCTGTTTTTAAGGTTTGCTAATTTTGTTAGGAAAACTTTGCACGAATCACTTTTTCTCCATTTGTTATGGCAGCATCTACGCCCAGCACCCAGGAAGAGAAAAGAAAATCAAGATTCTATCATCCTTTTCATCTGAAATAGTAAATCAATGTCATAAAAAAAATCGTAATATTATGATCTTGATATATATTCTTGAAGGGCAAAGCCACAGTTTAGGCAAAAACTGCCTCTACTTACGACAAAAATATTAATTGACACATGAAACCAACACCAAGATGATCTTGGTCTGAGAGTGAGGAAATAGTTGAGCTACAATACTTTCTCTGTGATATTCAAGATTATTGCTCTTCATAAAATGAAAGGATTTCAAAAGAAGAACAAGACAGTGGGGTTTAAGAATGGAACTGATGAACATAGTCTCAGCTTCAGATTTTATTCAATTCCTTCTCGTTTCTCCTTTTGGTGAAAGTTTGGATAGGAGTCAAAAGGAAGAATTTCTGTTGTTTGGAGCCATTCTTTGCTATTCCATTTGGAATTTATGGAACCAGGTGTTTTTTGAAGGGTTGTTGATCAATCATGATGAGTTGGTCCCTAGAATTCTAAATTTCTCCCAAAAAACGCTTCCTAGAGTGTTATCTGATACTTCCCAATTCTTTTGGAGATTGGGAGTCATCGAAGAGGGCGAATTCCTTTTCGTTTTGAGAATATGTGGTTAAAGGCAGAGGGGTTTTTAGATAAGGTGAAGTCCTGGTGGGAGAATTACCATTTTCAAGGGACTCCTAGTTACATTCTTGCCAAGAAGTTGACTGCTCTAAAAACGGACCTAAAGAAGGGGAACGAAACAGATTTTGGCAATATCACAGTTAAGAAATAGCAATTATGGAGTAAGTTAAATGCTTTAAATGTAAAAGAGGACAATCAACCTCTATCAGAGAAGGAAAAATTGGAAAAAGCAACATTTTGCGCTGAACTTGAGAAGGCAGCATTGTTAGAGGAGATTAGCTGGAGACAAAAGTCCAGAGTGTTGTTTTTAAAGGAGGGCGACTCCAATACGAGGTTTTTTCATAGGATAGCTAATTCTAATAGAAGAAATAATTGTATTGAAAACCTTATGATTGATGGGACTTTGTCTTCCAACCAAGATAGGATCGTTGACCATATTGAGCAATTCTATATGAACCTATACTCTGTGCAGCAAGGGCAGCATCCTTTCCTAGATGTATTGGATTTTCCAAGGATTTCAGGGTATAATGTGGATTGGTTAGAGAGACCCTTTGAGGAAATTGAGATTTTTTAAGTCATCAAGGAGTGTAATGGGGATAAATCTCCTAGACCTAAAAGTTTTTCAATGGCTTTCTTTCAAGCTTGCTGGGGGATTCTCAAATCAGACATCATGGCTGTGTTCCACCATTTCCATGTTACAGGTCAGTTTGAAAAAAGCTTGAATGTAACTTTCATTGCTCTCATTCATAAAAAAGCTGCACAAGTGGAAGTAAAGGACTTTCGGCCTATCAGCCTTGTTGGGGGGTTTATAAAATTCTTGCTAAAGTTTTGGCTATTCATCTTTGCATGGTCTTAGGAGAGATCATCTCAGCTCCTCAGAATGCCTTTGTTCCAAATAGGCAGATTCTTGATTCCGTTCTTATTGCTAATGAATGTCTTGACAGTAGATTGAAGTCTGGTCAGCCAAGGTTGTTATGTAAATTGGACATAGAGAAAGCCTTTGATCATGTGAATTGGGGGTTTCTTACTCACTTACTTGAGCGTTGTGGATTTTCTGATAAGTGGAGGCGAAGGATTTTTTTTTGTTTATTAACGGTTCTTTTTTCTATTCTTTTTTCCATGGGTTTTTTGGAAATTCAAGGGGGTTGCGGCAAGGTGATCCTTTGTCCCCCTTGTTATTTGTGTTGGTTATGGAAGCCGTCGGTAGAATGTTGGATAAGGCTGTCCATGAAGGTTGTTTGTCAGGTTTTAGTGTAGTTGTTTCTACTGGAAGATCCTTGATGGTTTCCCATCTTCTTTTCGCTGATGATACTCTAATTTTTTGTGATGCTAATATTGATCAAATGCTGATTCTCCGTATGGTGCTCATTTGGTTTGAGGTTGTGTTTGGTTTGAAGGTAAATTTGGGTAAGTCTGAACTAGTGGCTGTGGGGGCAGTTCATAACATGGATATTTTGGTGGCTGTCTTAGGCTGCAAGCAAGGGTCCCTCCCAATGAAATATTTGGGTCTTCTTTTGGGGGCAAAATTTAAGGACAAGTCAATATAGAATCCAACTCTAGAGAAGATGGAAAGAAAATTAGCAGGTTGGAAAAAATTATATTTATGCAAAGGGAGGTAGAGTCACTTTAATTAAAAGCACTCTCTCAAATCTTCCTACTTATATTCTTTCTTTATTCCCTATTCCTACTTCTATGGCCAACTGTATTGCTAGACTTCAGCGGGACTTTCTATGGGGTGGCCTAGGAGATGAGCCCAAATTTCATCTGGTTGATTGGTCTACGGTGTGTACTCCGCTTTCTTCAGGTGGGTTGGGGATTAGGAACCTGAGAACTTTCAATGTAGCTCTTCTAGGAAAGTGATTATGGAGATTTGGGCAAGAAAGGATGCTCTATGGCGTTAAGTGATAGAGGTGAAGTATAGTTGTGATTGGGGTGGTTGGTGTTCTAGTTCTTTCTCTGGTCCATATGGAGTCAGTTTGTGGAAAAATATTAGAAGGGGGTGGCACTCCTTATCTTGGTTTATTATGTATGAAATTAGAGATAGATCAAAAGTGCAGTTTTGGCTAGATCGTTGGTGTGGAACTTTTTCTCTCACAGACCGCTATCCTGAATTATATAGGATTTGTCGTAGCAAAGAGGCAAGTGTGGCGGATCTAATGACGTACACCAATGGAGTCCTCCATTGGGAGATTCAGTTTTGTAGGGAGGTGCATAATCGTGAATTGGAAGCTTTTAGGAGCTTCATCAATACCATTTATAGCACTCCTGTTAGGGGGATCGGGGAGGATAAGAGATGTTGGCTGCCTTGTAAGAGTAAGTGGTTCACGGTTAGTGCATACTACCATCTTCTAGTTGGCCATAGTAAACAGTTTTTCTCTTGAAAAAGCATTTGGAAGCAAAAGATTCCCTCTAGAGTGGCTTTCTTTGTATGGACCGCAACCTTGGGAAAATGTTTGACAATTGATAATTTAAAGAAAAGAAAGGTTTGCATTTTGGATTGGTGTTATATGTGCAAGTGTAATAGTGAAAGTGTTGACCATCTATTCCTTCATTGCTCGGTTGCTTTGGAGTTGTGGGATATGGTCTTTGGTTTATTTGGAGTTTGTTGGGTTATGCCTAAGTCTGTTGTTGGGCTTTTTGCTTGCTGGCAAGGTTGTTTTGGTCACCATCGTAATGGAGATATATGGAAGGTCGTTCCTCATTGTTTGATACGATATATTTGGAAGGAGAGAAATAGTAGGTGTTTTGAAGACAATGAGCGTTCCATGCCTGATCTCAAGCTTCTATTTTTCTGAACCTTACTTGACTGGTTCTCTGTGTGGAGAAACCAACATTTTTCTTCCATTTTGGAGTTACTTGACTTTGTAATGTTCGTTTTTGATTTGTTCACACCCCTATATACTCCCTGTGTACTTGGGTGTCTCTCTCTTTTTGATATCAATGAATCATTATTACTTATCAAAAAAAAAAAAAAGAATTCTAAAGCTTGTAGATGAGCACAAGCTCACCAGAAGGCCTGCTGTTACCCAATTACCACTGAGTCTTCTTCCCTAAAGTTGTCTCCTCCAGATAGACAGGCCTTAAAAATCGATGTAGGTGCAGCGGTTGGCCCCAGGTTCTCTTCAATAGCTGTTATGGCAAGAACCTGGAGAGGGGAGCTGGTATTTGCTTGCTCTCAGAGAATAAACACCTCCTTCCCTCTCCAAGTTGAAGCTAATGCCATTAAGTGGGCTCTGATTCTGTCCTCGAGGCTGGTGGCCAATTCCATTTCCATTGAGACCCCAAGATTTGCTATGATGTCCTAGCTGACCCCAGTTTGATCCCTCCTTTGAGAATTAGAGCCATTTGTCTTAGACATTCGTAAGCTGCTTTCTGATGCTCCTAATGTTTCTGTTTGTTGGGTGTAAGAAATGTAAATGGGGCAGCGCATTTTGCTTGCCAAATGGTTTCTTAGCTGTAACCTGTTTGGTTTTTTTGATGTAGGTTGCTGCCCACCCTGTTTTGTTTCTGTTATCAGGGACGAGGCTGTTATCTGTGTATATATATTTTTTGGTTTTGGTTTTGCTCAAGAAAGTCTTTCATTCATAAAAAAAAAAAAAAAAAAAGAAAGACAGTTTGCTCTGTCTATGCTTAAAATAACGGTAAATTTCTTGTTAAATCTGTGTGAACGAGTCTACCTGTTGAATGGTCCCTTTAACTCCTTAAATGAGATACAATATGCATACTCTTTAAATAAAGCTCTCTCTCTCTCTCTCTCTCTCTCTCTCTCTCTCTCTCTCTGTGAGAAACTGAAATGCTTTTGTGTTAAAAAATTTCCCATTATCTAAAGTTTGCCGGAAATTGTGTTTTATATTGCCAGATTCATCAATTGTCTTTCAGTCCTCATACAGACGCCAAAGGGATCATGGATCTTGTCAAATTTCTCTCCCCCAAGCATGTGATACTAGTACATGGCGAAAAACCTAAGATGGCTACTCTAAAAGGAAAAATACATTCTGAATTGGGAATTCCATGTGATGACCCTGCAAACAATGAGACAGTTAGTATTTCTTCAACTCATTATGTGAAAGCAAGAGCCTCAGACACTTTTATCCACAGTAGTTTGAATCCAAACTTTAAGTTTTCAAAAAGCATTTCAGAAGATGAATCTGGTTCGTGTTTGAAAGATAGAAGGTTCATGCCGCAGCTGCAAGTAACAGATGAAAGGACAGCAGAAGGGATCTTGATTGAGGAAAAGAATAAAAAAGCAAAGATTTTACACCAAGACGAGCTTCTTCTCATGTTGGGAGAAAAGAAGAATGAGGTTCGGTTTGCTTACTGTTGCCCCATACATGTTAGCAACTTGGAAGAGACCAAAAGCACATCAGATAATGTGCTTTGCACATCTGACAGATGCTCTTGGCTTCATTTGTTGAATAATAAACTTTCAGGTCAAATTTCTGGTGGAAACATCCAAGATTTTGGGGAACATCTTCAAGTAGAATCATTTGATATATCTGTTTGTCTGAATGACAGATGCCCTTACAGAATAATTGACAGTAAAAAAAAATCTGAAGCAGTGTTTTTTTGCTGCACTTGGTCAGTCTCAGATGAGAAGCTTGCGTGGAAAATCATTTCGATAATGGAGAATTTTGATTGTGAATCTCATTGAGTTATATATGGTGAAGTCTGCCATGAGTTACTTTCTGTAATCAATTTATGACATTGAGCTTAAAGGAATCACCTTATAAAATAGTACGATTCTTGTGAGTAATTTTTGTCTTTATTTTTAATTATGTTCCAATGATGGGGTGGTAGGTTAAAGTACCATGCTAGCTAACCATTTCAATGTTTGGGAACTTTCTCTTAAGTCAAGGCGTGCAACTTCTCTGATACTTTAGGGGGTGTGTTGGCAAGTAAGTTCTAACACATTTTTACACATTTTAAACAATTTTACACATATTTTAACACACTTTTTCACCCACACATATATCAAAAACACTCAAACAACATTACTCAAACTAACCAACAAACATGCCCTTAGTTTTGACAGAAGGGAAACATTGTTGTGCGTGCACACTTTCACACATCTGTGCACACATGCAAAAAACAATTGAAAACGTAACAGTTTTTTTTTTTTTTTTTTTTTTTTTGTGCATATGTGCACGGACTTGAATATGAACGAATTTGAAATTGTGTCTTCAATGCACAATTTCAATTGTTTTTTTGTGCATGCATAGACATGACAGAAAATAGCTCAATCAATAGTCAATCTAATTCTAACCTTCATTCTTCAAGTTTGGTGGGTTGGTGAGTAGAATGTCATGTGCTTTGAAAAATGCTTTGGTATGCAATTAGGATAATAAAAGTGTTTTCTTCATCATTTCTTTTCTATAGATTTTCTTTCCACATTGATTTGAAAAATAGACAATGATGTTCATTTTAAAAATATTCTATTTTCAGGATAATTTAATCTCCTAATAATGTGAATATAATTATGTAAGTAAAATGTGACAATTTTAATTTCTAAAAATACAAACATAGAGTCTATTCTAATTTTACAATCAAACATACAAAAAACTTATATTTTTCAGAACAACTCACTTGATATTATAATTAAATACATTAACTATAATTGTTACAATTTCTCATTAATTAATTCATGGATAAATTGTAATTTCTCCCCTTAATGAGCATACAGTTGCAATATCCTTCTAAACTTCACCAAACCAAGAAATGTTCCTCCTGATTATTGTAAATAAGCAATCTACCCTCTGCGTTAGGATTTAATTCAATTTAACACACACCAAAAAAAAAAAAATCAAAATTTTAAAGTTGAAGTTAAGTTAAAAAATAAATAAAAAAACTTAGAAATGTCTAACGAATGGCACGTTTCTATTTTCCTTTAATTTTTTTTTTTTTAAAAACTCAATTAATATTATAATAAAATACATTAATAATTATTATTGTTATAAGGGCACAATTTGAGCCCGAACCCACAGTCAAAGGGGGATGGGCCTAGATGGCCTTTTTACAATTAAATTTGTAGAAAGTGTGCTTAAAATCTAAGTTCTAGTGATGTTAGATAACAAAAATGATGAGTTTTTTCACAATAATACACACAAAGAACTGTTTATATGAAAGAATCTTCTCCTCGGACACAAGCCGAGGATGATTTATATTATTTCTTTCCAAGATAAATTGCAGTCTGGATATTGAGGCATACAGTGTTTTTTCTATGTTTTTCTCCTCCCCTCCTCCTGAAGGTCCCTTCTTCCTTTTATATCCCCTCCTTCTTCTCCTCTTCATGCTCCACGTAGGGGTTAGATTGTTGATTTAGATCCTTGTCTCATCTACCTCCACTGAAGTCTTTGGAGACAGAAGCCAAGCTCCACTTTGACGCTCAGGTCTCACTTTCCCATTAATGCGGCCAGAATAGTAATTGCAAAGCATTCAATGCGGGGGCGAGGGCGGTGGCAACAACTTTATCTTAGATATTCCACCGCCCTTCTTCTTATCCTCCACATTTACCATGTTTACCCTTACCTATAGGATTTTCTAGCATATTGCCCGTGGATTTTTAACCAGCCCTTCTCTTACCTCCGCTTTACATAGCCGTGGACATAATCTTCCTCAGACTATATCCTCGGACATACTTGTTCAAGTATCACCTCTTTACTTATTTGTATTGCTTTATAAGTTGACATTCTTACATCCTAGACCATTTAGTGTCCTCGGATTGGGCCTTTAGCCTAAAAAAAAAAAAACTCTTGGGCCAACCTCACACACATTCCTGGGCCCAATGACCCTACAATTGTTATTAGTGTTTCATTAATTAATGGGCAATTTGCACAATCTCCCCTAATTATGATGCAATTACAATGTCCTCCTAAACTTCAAATACCAAACAATCTTGGTAAATAAGCCATTTACCCCTACTGTTGAGATTTTTGTTAAATTTAATGAAAATTTCAAATTTTTGTTAAACATGTTTATAACTTCTTCTTCTTCTTTTTTTACATTTCAATTAAATTTGACAAAAATCATAATACTTGCAAACAATTTTATTACCAATAAATCATGGAAGACGATGTCATAACTGCACTATAATTAACAAAGAAAAGTGCAATTTTTTTTTTTTATACAAGATAGAAATTCTACTCTAGTCTAATCTAAGTGTATATGTGGGTGAAGCTCTCTCCTAGAAACTTGAACCTCGTCTTTTGCCCCTTAGTATACCCCACAAGCACTTATACTTGTGGAGTAACCATTACGCCAAGGGTGCGCGGTGGTAAAGAAAAGTGCAATTAACCCTTGATTAATATCACAAAAGTTCCATTATATATCCTCATTATAACCTATTCTACTTGTTCTTTTAATGAATCAATTATCTCTTTGATTATGGTAACTATTTAGCTATTTCAATTTTGGCTAAATTACAAACTACACCCCTAAAATTTGAGGTGTTTGGATTTTACATTCTAAAATTTTAGAATTTAGTATTACTCCCTGAAACTTGAGAGTATTTAGATTTTACATCTTGAAGTTTCAAAATTTGAATTTTACACATTAAAGTTTGGGGTGTTTGGATTTTACACCCCCAAACTTTAAAGAGTAAAATTCTTACACCTCAAACTTAGGAGGTAAATCCAAATGTTGAAATATCATAATATAAAATCCAAACACTTCCAAATTTCAGGGGTATAATCCAAATTCTTAAATTTCAGGGTGTAAATAAGAGGTGCAGTTTGCAATTCACCCTTCAATTTTTAATTTTTACTAAGTGATATTTTTAGAGTTTGGCTTACTTTTAATACTTTTTTAAACTAGAAAATCGTTTTGTTTTAATGAGAAATTGTCACATCACCCATTAACTAAATAGAATGTGAAGATTAAAACTCACTACTGCATCATTCTATCTTACGGAGAAACTAATTAGATGTTCAATTGAAAAAGTATAGAAGGTATGCCAAGCCCATATTTTTAATTCAAAATTTTGATTATACTAAAGGCATGTCTATTTATTATAATATATTTAACTAAGGTTTTTGAAACAAATTATTTACTACAAGTTGGGTATTTTAAAATTATTTAACTAAGGATTTTGAACATATTTTTTTAATGTCAAGACATAAATTTCATTTTGTTTCTTTTAAATAAACCAAATTACAAAGAAAATGCAAAACATAAGCTGCCACAAGCCACAGCACTAGGGCTGGATATCCGATATCCTATAGCTACAATGAATTCTAGATGCAATTTCCGATCAACTCAAATCTATTCTCCTGATCTGCTCTACTTTCCCTCCGTCCAAATAAGAGTTTAATCCTTCTTTCTTTTCTTTTATTTTTTTCTTTTTATTTTAAAAAATACTAACGGATACTCTTATAAAAATCAATTTAAAAAAAATTCTTATGAGAAAATGAGAAAAAAAATATAATTAATATTTTAATAGTTTTTTTATTTCCCATAAAAATTGTATTAAAATTTTCCTAAAATAAATGGTAAACTATTATTCTAAGAGCGCCCATTAACATCACCATTTTTTAATTGAAATTTGAGATGAAATTTGATATGCTTTCACAACTACATTCTGGCATCACACGACATTATCATTAGATTCATTACTCATTATTATGTATGACTCAGACTCTACAAGGGACAATAACTTGCACATGCAAGTGCAATACGTCGTTGTTAACACCAACGAACGTGTATATCTAAGGTCCTTGTTTATTAGTTTATTAAAAATAAAAAATAAAAAATAAAAAATAAAAAAAGGTCCTTGTTTATTATACGTTGAATTCTAGGTGAGCAACACTTTTTTCGGCAGATATGATAAATACATGCTTAACGAATGACATTTCCACCTGCCACTTCGCACAATTTTAATGAGAGGGAGAGAGAGAGAGAGAGAGGGAATTTTGATTAGTTGAGACAACGTCGCCATAAAATCACATCCCATATTCGTGGATGCCTTCAGGCCCTTATAATGTGTTTGGTTGGAGTGTAAAGAGGATGATTATTTATAATGGTACTCTTATTAAAGTTATTATTTATAAACTATTTTAAGGAAATTATGAAATTATACTTTTATAAAAAATATAAAAAATCGTTAAAAATTTGATTATTTTTCTTATAAAGAGTTTATAAAAAAAATTTTAAAACTAAAAACCCCTAAGCATGCGTTAACTTCTTAAGAACTAAAGACCCTATGACATATATTTGTTGCACTTAGATTATTTTATTATTATTGAACAATTGAAATGCTTAGGGTTGTCCAGATTGATCTGGTAACTTGACCCACCCAGAGAACCGACTGGATCCAACCCGAATCCGGCCGACCCGTCGGGACCCAATTGCTCCAGCGGGTCTTCAACACCAAAAATCGATTTCGGCGGATCGGTTTTGGTTTCGGTTTTCCTCCCCTAAAACTTGAACCGATTGAGAGATTTCCATATTCCGACCAAAATTTCCAGATCCCAGTGATAGTTTTCCAAAATCCGGCGAAGAAACCTAGATTCCGACAATATTTCCCTTAGATCCGATGAGATTTAGACCGAATCTGGCGAAATCTCATCAAATCCGATGAAATTTTCGCTGATCTTGCGAAATCTCACTAGATCTGAGGAAATATCACCGGAATCTGGAAAACTTCGCTGGAATTTGGGTTTCTTCGCCGAATCTGTGTTTTTTTGCCCATTTTCTCGCCATCTTCTCAAATCTATGACTCCAACCGACCCGCCTGCCACCTGTTGATGGTTTGAACCGCCTGACCTAATTACTTCGATGGGTCGGCGGCGGGTGCATTTTTTCCCACCTAATTCCGGCGGGTCGGTTCCTGGTTGGACACAAATCCGACCCGTGGACAGCCCTAGAAATGCTTCTATCAAATTGACCACTAAGGTCTTTCATTGCCCTTAACGTAAAGAAATATAGTTCTTTATAACAAATGGTCAATTTTGTTCCAATTATTATTCCATTTTATTCAATTAAAATAGAATATTTGATTATTGATATAATTCACATCTCACATTCGTGATTGTAAATGCCTTAACAATGTGTTTGGTTGGTAATGGAAAAAAAAAGAAGAAGGATGGATTACCCGTTACAGCCTGTTTGCTCAACGATAACGCTTGTTCCCTTCATGTGTAGAAACATAGCATGGAGGGAAAAAAATTAATAGCTAAAGAGAATT
Organism: Castanea sativa; assembly: GCF_040712315.1. NCBI lineage: Eukaryota > Viridiplantae > Streptophyta > Magnoliopsida > Fagales > Fagaceae > Castanea > Castanea sativa. The sequence continues at coordinate 23,690,580 of NC_134015.1, read as the reverse complement.
GCCTTGTGTATATGAGGGAACCCAATTTTCACCCCAAAAAAAAAAAAAACCAACGAGGGAACCCAATACATCAAAATAAAGGGCTAAATTGGGGTAACAGTTAGGAATTGCTAAGAAAGCTATGGGTGAAGATCATTTTGCTATTAGCAACATTGATACATGCAAATTTATTATGTATCAATTATAATATGTCATGTCAATAGTTGTGGAAAAAAAAATGTATTACTAGATTTATTGATTTGGTACAGTCCGTGTGGCATGTTAGAGATATTACAATTATGTGTATTATAAATAAATCAATGATACTTGACCATGAATTTGGCCACATTTTTCCCCTAAGGTAAATATTGATAGAGGTGGGTTTAAACTCCAAAAATTGGACATCACAGAGGGTTTTAGTAACAAAATTTCTTAGTATATGCATCTGAAGGGAATTTAACTAAGTTTATTATTTCAGTTCGCCTGGAAATTAAAATGTAGACAATTTAAATAAGTGGAATTGGTTTAAAAGAAGTAGGCCATTAGTTTGTCAATTTATGTGATGGGAGGGCTTAGTGTATTAGATGTATTAAATAATTTCACATGAAGGAGTAGCATTTCAAGATTAATTTTACATTAAGAATTAGCATTTCAATATTTGAGTTGGTTTCGTTTGTGTAGCTTATTATTTTGAGGTCATTGTTTTTGTTTTTGGATAGAAAGGAAATATATATAAAAGGAAACATCTAAAAGAATCCTGGGAAAGCAAAAAAACATCATCCATGGGAGGATCATTACAAAAAACAAAATCTTATTACAGCTTAGGTCACCTTCTAACCAGATCATCGGCACACTTATTTGTCTCTATGAAGCAACATTTGATTTTAGTATGGGGCATCCTGGATATGAGAGCCATGCAAATATTTAGGATAGGAGAAGAACATCCCGTTAGACCATTGTTTTTGAATCAATGAATCTACAATAATCTTCGCATCTAATTCAAGCTCAACAGGACTAAACTATAAATCATTATTTAAAGGATAGAAAATGATTATGTGTTACTTGTAATCTTTTTCCTTTTTAATTAGCATTAGGCTCTTCAAAACCACATTTGCTAACATTTGAGCTGAACTCACCCAAATGCCTTGCATCAAGCTCAATAAATTGTCAAAATATTGTACAATGAATAATGAGCTCAATACATTTATTGAAAGCTGTTCACTCAATACATAAAATATAATAATATTAAAAAAGATTATTCTCTCTCTCTCTCTCTCTCTAAAAATAGAATAGTGGTAAGAGTATTGAGACCAATGTAATTGTCTATGAATAGTAAATTAACTAAAGTAACAAAAGTGCAATTTTTAAACCAAAATAGACTAAAAGTGCATTGAGACTAATGTGAATGCTCAAGCACCCAAAGCTTCAACTTTAATGAATTTAATTTTTTTTTCCACCCAAAATGAAGGGTAAGGCATCATAGCAAGCTCCATTTAGATTAAAAAAAAAAAGGAAAAAAGTTCCTTTAAAAATAAGTGAGGATGGGAATTGCAATCTAGTTTCTTTGATTCGTCCAATACCTAACATAACCATTCACATTAGAGGTTGTAAACCCACTAAAAAACTATTTTAGATTCCAAAATAAAAAATATAAAAACTAACCAAAAAAAAAAAAAAAGCCACATAAAAAATGTTATAGCTAAAAATATTTAGCAACTAGCTATAGTGATCTATTACTAGTAACAAATTACTGTAGCAAGTTACTATTCATATTTTATTTTATTTTTTCTCCATCCTCTCTCCTCACTGCCTTTCACTAAACCAAATCCACTTCTCTCCTCTCTCCCCTCTCTTCTTAGGTACTCTCCTCTTCACTCTCTTATCGTCTCAAATTCCTCATCTCTTCATACTCCTCTTCTGTGTTCGTCTTGTTGCCATGGGTCACTCGTCATTGTGGATCTCTAGATTTGATGGGCAGCTCATTTGATGGTTTTTTGTTTCTGGATCATTTGTCTTCGTGGGTCATTTGGTTTTGTGGGTGGCGTGTTGCCATTGGTTGTGTGGTGGTTTTTTCTATGACTAGGTTTTAGCAGAATTCGGTTGAGTTGTGTTGGTTTCTGGTTGGTTTTGATAGGTACATTAGACAAAAAATGATTAGTTCAAAAGAAAAGAAAAGAGGATATTGAACCGTGTTAAAAACTATCTTAAAACTATTTAGCTCTCAGAATTTGATCTCTTTTTAAATAATTAATGATATGCTAGTATTTAGACACATACTTAAAAATAATTACTCGTTACTATCATATTAAGATATTGATTGATTTGTTATAAATATATATATATATATTAATTAATATTTGATATAGCACTTATAACATTCACTTAATAATGATTGCTCTTCATTTAATCATAATACAATTATATAAAACCCACTGGAGTTTAATTATAAAAAGTAAAATATGTATTTTATTTTATACTAGTAATAAATATATTGTGCCGTTTTTTTTATTCTTTAAAAGTAATAAATATATTGGTTTCGGACAAATAAAAAGATAAGCATTCATTATGTACGTTAAAAAGAGAAGTTACTTTATTACCGTAAAAGGGAGACTGATGTTAGGACATGTTGCTCTTACCTTGTCCAGTACATTACATACGTTAATTTTTAGCGCCAAAGAATAGAAGGAAAAAAAAAAAAAACCCAACCGGCGAGTCAAGCGACCAAACATCATAAACAAACACCTAAATCCCCATTTTTAGTTCTTAATAACTATTGCCAATTCTCTCTCTCTCTATCTTCCATCTACCGTTCAACATCAACATATGAAAACAAACGCCTCTTCTCTCTTCTCTCTTCTCTCTTCTCTCTCTCTCACTTTCAAATTGTAGAGAGTGAGAGAATTTAGACAAAACCTTCATATACCCATATAATATTTCTCTACACACACACGCACACAGTTCACTTCAGTTATGCTTATGCTTCTACCCTTCTCTCTCTAACCATGTCATCGCAATCCTCCTCCACCGCCACCGCCACCGCCACCACCGCGCCTGAGCCACAAGCTCCACTCCTCCACCCACGTCAGGGCAGCTCCGACACCGCGACCACCCGCCCCACCACTCTGGCCTTGCTCCTGGGCCGCGCCACGGGGCGGCGCGGCCCGTCCATGCTGGTGCGGGAGACGGCGGCGCTGCAGCTGGAGGAGCGCAGGGCCGACTGGGGTTACTCGAAGCCCGTGGTGGCTCTGGACATCATGTGGAACGTGGCGTTCGTGGTGGTCTCCGTGGCCATGCTGGTGTGGACCCTTGACGAGAAGCCCAACACGCCGATTCGCCTCTGGATCTGCGGCTACGCGCTGCAGTGCGGGGTGCACGTGGTGCTGGTTTGGGTCGAGTACCGGCGGAGGAACCCGCAGAGGGCGGCGTTGAGGGTTAGGGTTGGGGGGGATGAGGAGAGTCTGAGCCAGCAGGCGTTGGAGGTTGGGAGAATAGAAGGGAATGATAGTGAGGACGAAGACGATAACGGCAGTTTTTCGCCCCGGTCTACGTGAGTTTTTGTCGTTTTGATTTTTTTTTTGTTTATAGTTTGGGTTTTGTGTTTGGTGTTGAATTTTGAAGTTTAGGAGTGTTTGTTTGTTTGTGTTTAAGACTGAGGAACATTTTAAAGCCAGCCTTGAATTTCCTAAAAAGAGTACTCAAATTTTGATGCTAGAATAGAAATTCTACTTCCTTATGAATAGATTGTCACTATAAGATGATTTGTGCTGATAATGGGCTTTGTGAAGATTGGAATTTGATATTCTGAAGGCATTTTAAGGATCTTTCTATAATTGACTTGTGGAAAACAAAAACTAAGGATCTTTCTATAATTAGTTCAAAAGGTGTACGTTGATATTAATTTTAATGTGTGATAAAAAGAACAATATTAGGGTTCTTTTTGTTACTACTTATGAACTCAAGTTGGCACAGCCCATACGTTAATCTTTTTCTTCCTCAAATTCTTTACTATCTAGATCACACAACGTCCATTATGAGCAATAAGAAAAGGATTCTTAGAAAAAGACATATTGTGTCAACTGTCTAGTGATAAAGAGATTTCAAAATGAAGAGAGGACCAGGGGGGGGGATGGTTTCTTGTAGTAGTCATAGAAGAGCTTTTACGCAATTTGGTTCATGGAAACGCCAAACAATGAGACATCCATGAGAAACAATATGCTCACGCTCATACGCCCAAACTGTTTCAAATCGACATAGCCTTAACCCAACATTGTCATGTGTCCAATAGAGGGGTTATGGGCAATGGGTTAAAAATTAAAATAACCTCTTGTGAAATAGGAACAGGTTCACTCTCCTACTTAACCTGGGGGATTGGGTTATGACCTTATGGGCAAATCAAAATTATTAATAATGCCCTGTTGGCTAAATGGCTTTGGGAGTGTGCAACAGAAAGGTGCCATTTATGGAAGCAGATAGTTGAGATGAAGTATGGGCTGGATGCGATGGGATTTGTGTTGTTCTGCTGGAATCAAAGTTATGTATGGGATGTGCATGTGGAAGAGTTTCAGAAGCAGTTGGGAGGAATTTTCTGGTTAAGTTCATTATAAGGGATGGTATTCGTGTTAGTTTTGGCATGACTAGTGGTGTGGGGAGGGTCCATTGAGAACTTTGTTTCTAGAAGTTTTCTATATTGCATTGGATTGAGATGAAATTTTGATGTTTTTATGGTGCATTCCAATCGTACCTTTCATTGAACCCCGGGGTCTGTTAGGGCAGTGCAGGGTTGCGAATTAGAATCACTGTTTTTTTTTTTTTTGCTAGATCTATTGCACTTTCTGGGAAAGTCTAATGTTGTGATGATAGAATGGATTGATCACAGTGGAAGAGTCATAAATTTGAGGTTAGAACTTACTTTCAAGCACCAAGTGGAAGATTGGATTGTGGATTTCCTTGGAAAAGCATTTGGCAGATAAAAGAACCTAAAAATTGGCTGTCTTTGGTCAGTTATTGGCATTGGTCAAGACTTGAACGGCAAATAATTGCTGAAATATATATATATATATATATATATATATATATATATATATTTTAATTTTATATTGGTGTCGTGTGTAAAGTCAGTGATGAAACATAGGACCGTCTTTTATTGCATTTTCTTATTGGTAAGGAACTTTGATGATTCTCTGTTTTCTTTTTCTCTTTTCTGTTTTCATGTGTTATGTATAAGATTACTTACCAAAATAGGTAAGCGGTTGTGGAAATGTTGACTTGTTGGGGAGAGTGTTTTGGTGCATCTAGGTACCATGCTTTGGAATGCAGTTCCCTTATGTCCAATGTGATACATATGGACAGAAAGAAATGTTTAAACCTCTGAAGGCATCAAGCTATCAATGGCTATGCTGAAATGCTGTTCTTGCCAGACCATGCTATAACATTAACTTTTATATTCCTTCATGCTTCATGTCTCATCTGCAATTACATTTTAATTATATGCTTTTCTTTTTCTTTTTTTTGGGGGGTGGGGGGGTGTTAATATTATTATTATATGCTGATTTAGCAACTATTCCTGGGAGATTTATGAGATATTGGCCACTTACTGATTTTATTATGAATGGCTTAGTGTTGTTAAACGTTGTGAATCGGTGAATACGATGGCATCATTTCTTTGGTGGATAGTTGGCTTTTATTGGGTTGTCTCTGGTGGAGATTTACTTCTGCGAGATGCTCCACGTTTGTACTGGTATGCTTGAACCACTCTTGAATGTCCTTTATTTATTTCTATATGTTACATATTATATTATTTTGAGACGCGCGCGCACACACATATATAGTTTTCCTTTTTTACTTTTACCTGCATGTAAGGTGGGAAGAGGGAGGAGTTTATAGATTTGCTAAGTTTCTGGAATTTTTTGTATGAGTCATCGGATCATATTGACACGGATCTTGATCTACTTTTGTCCCTTTTGATATTTAAAATTTTCTTTCAGTTTTTATAAAGCAAGCTTGCTGTCACAATGACAATTATCTTGTCATTGTAAATTCGATTCTTCTATGTCTATTATCACAATAGAATCACAATTCTTTCAGATAGATTGTAGATCCAACTGCCTCTCTCTTTCTCGTGATCACAATGCAGTATTTTTTTGCAGAAAATAACTTCAGGGATCTCTGGTTCTGAATTTTTGCAGGTTGGCTGTGGTGTTTCTGGCATTTGATGTCTTCTTTGCCATATTTTGTGTTGTTTTGGCATGTTTGATTGGGATTGCTCTCTGTTGCTGCCTGCCATGCATAATTGCAATTCTTTATGCTGTTGCAGGACAGGTACAAAGAAAGAATTAGTTACTATGACTAAATATGTGAAACATGTTCTTTCAACTGCTTACTGTTGTTTCTTCTGTGACAAAATAGGAAGGAGCATCAGAAGCAGATCTTAGCATCCTTCCAAAATACAGATTTCGAGCATTGAGCAATGAGGAAAAGCCTACTGGGGGAGCAGGGTCAATGGTTCCTGTGGAAACGAGTAGTGGATACTTGGCAATTGAACGTATACTTCTACCTGAGGACGCGGTATGCTTTTGTTCTTTGTTTTTCATCCTTCGATAAGTGATCTGGTATTCCATTGATTTATAATGAAAAGGCTAATCATTTCACAATTTTATTACCTATTTTGTGGGACTTCATCTTTATATATGAAAAATTCTGCCCATTTTGGTTTTGAAGTGATGACCCATTCTTCCGTATTTTCTGTTGGATATTTATGTAAACACATATGGTGTCGATTTGGCATTGCTATAGGAAGTAGGGCTTGTAGAGATTTAGTAGTAGAGCTTTTGCGATATAGAGCTTTAACTGAAAAGCTCTTAGCATTTTGAGTGTTTAACAAATTACTGTAAATATTGGTTCTAGTTATCTTAACTAGTAAAGTTCCTTGTCCTTGAATAAGGGACATGGGTTTGAATCTCACCTACATCAAAAACTAATTGATGTCTTCGCCTAAAGAGAACAAGCAATCACCATGGAGCAAACGCCATATGTTCAAATCTATCATTTGTATCCTTTCGAAAATTATAGTGAATGGTTTTTTAATGTTAAGGATTTATCGATCATGAACAGCGAATTGTAGGGTTTTTTTAAAAGTTCTTATAAAAAAAAAGTTTTTCTTAAAAGCTGCAAATATCAGATTTAGCATTAAAAGCTGTTAAAGACCCTCTTAAAGCTTTTTTAAAGAAATCTTCTAAAAGAGCTTTAAGGCTATTAAAGTACTTTTTCTGGACATGCCCAAAATCTTTTGCACATGCGCATATGAACATGGGTGCACAATGAAAGGAAATAATTTATTGCTCAAAGATTTGGTGAGGGAGTTGTTTTCCCCACTTTTTTTGCTTAACAGTATTTTATTGGAACCATCTCATTTTGGATTTTGAAATGCTTCATTTGACCATTGTTGAGACATTTCTGCTGAGTAGCATGAAGCAAGGCACATGTTAGGACTTGGATGTTGGTCATGTAGGTTGGATCCCCATTTTTTCTTAATCATGGTCATGGATTGGCTTGCTTGTGACTTGCAAGAGTCTCAATCTGTATGGAGTAATTTGTAGAAAAAACTTTAGGACTAGCAAATCAATGAGATTTACTTGGAACTATCTATTGGAAGTAGTTAAAATTCCTAACACATTTACAATTTGCCTGAAGATTTTGGTTCTGACTTTCCTCTTGTTTATCCAGGAATGTTGTATATGTCTCAGCTCATATGAGGATGGAGCAGAGCTCCATGCTCTTCCCTGCAACCATCATTTCCATTCTACGTGCATTGTGAAGTGGCTTAAGATGAATGCAACATGTCCACTCTGCAAGTACAACATTCTCAAGGGAAGTGAACAGGTATAAAGGAAAAAAATAGGAACCCCCAAATGTCTGGGTTCATCTACCCACAATTTGTTTGTTTGTATGTACAGAAAGTTGAGGCAGAAAGAGGAAAGTTTCTCCTAATTTATTGACAACTACTTACAGCAACTTGTCAATTGAGCCTCATTTTCTGTTTTACGGCCATTTGGAGTTGCCCTTTTACTCTTCATGCCTTTGTATGAGTTGTTAATTATGCGTATGCAAAAATGGAGCAATTGATATGCTGGTTTTACATAGATGCTTCTTCTTCTTTTTTCCTGGTTTTGTAGTATATAGAAAACTGATTGCTTGTAATATGTATGTACCTTGTACCTCTGTGATTCTGGGAATTATATATAGATGATTGGATTATTTCACTTTTTTTTTTTTGGTTCCAAATTTAGTTATTTATTATTGTGGCAATTTATACCCTGTATGTACATATCAAAATATACACCTTGTATGTACCTGATTGAAAAGGATAGATTATTAGAGAATTTTGAGAGGGATGGCAAAATTTTCTGTGGGATAATATGTTGTTGTTAGTTGTGATGAGTTGTGTTTCTGCTGAATAGAACTGAAAAGAGGAAGAGTGAGTCCCACTTGTGTCAGGACTTAGGAGTGCAGACGAGCCAAATTGAATGTTTTGAGTCTGAACCAAACTTGAGCTGAGTTCTGGTTTGATCCAAACATGTAGGACGTTAAGCTGAGAGAATGTAGTTTCTTCCATACTTATGCTTGTTGACAAGGCCAATTGCGCATCTACGGTTGCTTGATCTTGCATTCATTTCCATGCCAAAATTCAAGAACTCGGTCACTATCACAGTTGATGTTTTGCATCTCACGTCACTTTTACCCCTTTTTTCTCTCATTTTCTCTCTTTGGCCATCTGCTCTTTATTATTAGTTGGGGTTTCTTTTCTGAACCCTTGTTTGGGGTAATTTTTAAGTTATGTTACACTGCCACTCCAAGGCTGAACTGAACTATTCAAACTGAAGACGGTATTTATTAACTCATAAGCTTGGCTTGTTAAGCCATTGAACGTGAAAAATAAACCCTTTGCGTTTCTGCATTAGTCATCTGTCTGTACTTCATGGAGCTGGAAGAACTGTGGGTGGGAGTGGGATACGGATAATGAGACTCAGCTTCTGATAGGAAGAAAGAAAGCTTCACCTCTTAAACCATTAGTTTTGAGCTGCTCTCAACTTCTTTAGGTTATCAAATAAGTTGAGCTTTTGCAATGCACAAGCAATCCCTGTCGATAAACAGACTGGGAAATGAAACTCTAATCTATTATCTATGCAGTGCTTGTATAGCTATTTCTGCAAAGTTCAAAAGAGGTAAACTTCAACATCTATTTGGTAGTCTCACTTATAAATTAACCAAAGATAACGTTATCTCCTCTCATCGCATATAATTTTTTACCTTATTCTTTGGTTTCTAAATTAAATGGTTTGTGGGGCGTGTAAAAGATCTGGAAAAATTACTCCTCCAAACGATAAAAATCAAATTTTGGTACTATAAAATGTTTAATTTCTAATACTGGTTTTTTCATCATCATCATCATTTTAAATAAATATTCACATCACAAATTCTAGCAGCTAAATTATATTGAAAACATAATCATAACTGTTCCATTTTTATGGGACAACCAAATCTATCAGAAAATGTTTAGATGCTCATTAACAAACAAAATTTGTCATCCGTTTTATGTGCATATTAAAAGAGGAGGAGGTGAAAGAGGTGAATTAGATCCTTGACAAGTTGACAGTGTGCTAGATTTACAAAGATAATGTTACACATCAAAGGACACGCACGTTGCCAACATCTGCCCTCAATAAGCCAAGATCCTTGCCATTTGAGTAGTAATGAATTCGATTTATTCTTTCAAATCTTCTCTTGATTGTATGATAGCTGACGTACCATATCAGTATGTAGCGTATGGCCACCCTGCATCAAATGCAAAAAGTCGTAACCCAATTTAGTGTCTTGTAATCATTGTCTCATAAGCACAACGAAAATTTGAGAGTAAAATAAACTTGCATAAAATTAATCAACACTTTTTTTCCATGAGCTTTCAAACAATGCAATCATCTAATCTTGAAACAGGAAGAATTGGATTTCAACAGATGGTGCCAAAACTTGTGGAGAATGAAAACGATGGGGAAATCAAATGGCCATTAATGCAAGCAAATGTGCTTTATTATTATTTTTTTTTATAAGTAATAAAGATTCATTGATATTAAAAAAGAGAGTCACCCGAGTACACAGGGAGTATACAAGGGGGAACAAATCAAATATGAACATTACAAAAGTCAAGTAAATCCAAAATAGAAGAAAAAAGATGGTTTCTCCACACTGAGAACCAGTCAAGTAAGGTTCGGAAAAAAAGAAGCTTGAGATCAGGCATGGAACTCTCGATGTCTTCAAAACACCTTCTATTAAAGCTACTTCTATTATTTTCTAGTGCGTTCTTTTTCTGCTAGTTGTGACAATGGGGGGTTAGCTTAGTAAAGATTACACTTCTACCCACAGTGCCATCAGCACAGATGCTTGCTAGATTCGATGCCTGGTTTGTGGCTGTAACAAGTATATATTTCAGGGATCAATCGAATACTACATAGTTCTTGTTAGACTTATGGTTAAGTGATTAAATTCACAATTTCCTAGTAGCTTAAGCTTTTGGAACAGTTGGTAATTTAACAGTTCTTATATTCATAATGACTAAGAAATACATTTCCAGATGAGAACTATAAATCAAATCTTGTTAATGATCAACCACAATCAAATCATAGAGATCCAGTCACTCATTCTACCTTTTCTTTCTTTTTGTGTTTTATCACATAAAATCTTTTTTCTCTTTTCTGTTCTTGTTTTTGCCCCTTGAAACTAATATATTCAGAAATAATTAGATAGATCATAGATATATTATGGCTCCATACTAAAACCAAATGCTGCAATTGATTACAGAGATAAGTACCACCAAAGTAGGTACTGGGTGAAGGAAAATCTTACCGATCAACCTCATGATCTCTAGATTCTACTTGTTAAAGAAAAAGATCAAAGACCCCCAATGCAAACCAATCATTAAACTAATCATCTCCATGGATGAGATCAATGCCCTCTAGTGTCCCCATGATGCGCATTTATTTTTCATAAGTTTGTAACAGCATGTAAAACATAAATTAGTAAATGGAGGAGCAACTCAAGGGTAATGAAATCTGATGGCTATTAGTAATGTTCTAGGTATTTTCAATTGTCATAAACAACGTTGGGCAGGTTAAACTGAGGACTTTTATTCAAAGCATTGAACTGAAAGAAGGTTGTTCTCAAGTGATGTGATTGCATATCAAATTGTATGACAAGGGAACTGTGCCTTTTTTGTTGGTCGGAACTCCACATACATTATTTTAAATAGCCAGAGGAAAGGTATCCACAAATAAAGATAAATATAAAGTGAGTCAAGATAATAATAATTAAATAAATAAGAGATAAGAAGTATATATAGAAGTAAGGAGCCTACGAAGTAGCAAAATTGAGTTCGATATAAGAAAATTGGCAAAGATGGTACCACTGGCTGCATCCATAAGAAGAAATGGTTTAATTTGAGGCACAACAAGACAAGGAGGCATAAAAGTTTTATCAGTCAAGACTTTGAAGAAGACATGATGGCCAGTACTGTAACTATGGCCCAATACATAGCCTAGTGGTCAAAGAGACAAAGAGGGACTCATGAAAGCCAAATACAGGCAATTGGGATCAGAATTTGTTAGGCTGCCAATCAAAGGCAGCTGGATGATTCATTATTAAGCCAAAAGGTACTTGGTATCTAAAACAAAAAGGCAACTTTGCAAAAGGGTAAACTAAAAGCTATTTGCAAAAAGCAGAATGCGTGAAACTTTTTCAAAGTGTTTTTTTGTTCAAATTTTGCTCTTCCTGCATCATATCACTTTTTCAAAAAGCTGTCCTAAAGGACAAGAACAATTCCTTCCCTGTCCCCACAATTTCAATATAATACAAATCCTGATTTTCATGATAAAGGCAAAGCATATGACCACAGCAGAACTTTCTTGATAATTAATCAATAATCAACAAATTATAACAGCCATAAAAGGGGGGGGGGGGGGGGGATTGGGTAAATACACATGCCTTGTATGCCACTATATGTGCCACTGGAAGCCCTTGACTGCCAAACTGTGCAAAAAGGGAAAGGTCACCAATAAGATCTAAGACCTTATGGCGACACGGTTCGTCAGGGAAACGCAGTGGGGGGTTCAACCAACCTTTGCTGGCACTGCAGAAGAAGATTAGGATTAAGTATGCAATGAAACTTGGAAAACACAAAAGACAAACTAATTTTTGAGGTTTGCATAGCTATGTAAAATTTCTTATCTCCTAGTTTGAACCTGGAATTTTTCCTACACACTTCTTTTTTTTTTTTTGGGGGGGGGGGGGGGGGGGTGGGTGGTGGTACACTCAGGGCTTGCATTACCCACTTAACTCACACAAAACTGAATCCAAGAGGAAAAACATTTGGAATATTACATTAATGATTTGTTCTATATTAGTCTAGTTCAATTTAATACCAGCACATGTTGTCATCATCTATTGAATTTTGGCAAAGAAAACATTGGAAGTATTTTCCAAACTTGTAAGAGCCCCTAAATTTAGCAATTTGCATTCTCACCCTAAAAATAGGAACTAATCTATAATTGCTTTTCTATGTCAGAGCGGGCCATCTCTCTAGGTTGCACACTCCCTCTAGATCATTTTATTCTTTAAAAAAAAGCTTCGAAGTGAGCAAGTTCAAAAAAAGTTTTTTGACATGGACTTTTTTAGAAAGCAAAATTAGAACATACAGTGTTTCTCCCAATTTTTTCAAATTGTAACTATTAGGGCTTTATTATATGACTCCTTGTCCTTTAATACCAAGTTATGTTCACAAACAAATCATTTTGAGCAGTGCCCACTGCCAGTCCAGTTGAGAAAACCGTTATAATGCATACAAAAATGAAGCATGTACCTACAAACAATGGCATTGTCCAGTGAGCCCCCTTTTATGAGCCCAGAATTACGCATTTGCTCCACCTGCAAGGCTTTTCCAATATAAAATTGAGTATTAGAAGCATAAATTCAACAATATAACAAAAATTTTGAAGTAACCACAATTTGTTCCCCCCCTTGTCCTATGTCACTTGCTTGTCTAGATTTAAATTCTGGATTTTTTTCCATAACAGTAAACTTCTCTTTATAATGCTTCCAACCACCTTGAACATAACTCAGTGTCAAACAAAACCACCATGCCTTCAATAATAATTTTAACGGAAAGAAAGAAAGAGAAACCTTAATATCACAGTTTTTAAGTTGATTATAAAGTCAATCATATCAAAAGAACATATCAAAGTATGACAGCAACAAGGAAGTGAGAAAAAGACTATTATTGGTGATTTTAAACAAACCTGCTCATAAACACAAAAGGTTCTTGATGAAGCTATCTGCTTGGAGTAAAAATAATTATCCAGGGGTGCTGAAGAAAACCACTGACAGCCAATAGCATGCACCTGCGATATAATTTTTTTTTTTTAAATGTGGATTACCATATAGAAATTAAGACAATTGATCTTTTTCTTTCTTTTTTTTCTTTTTTTGAAAAGTAAATTAAGACAACTCATCTTATCTTATTACTCACAAGACTACTATTGAATAGTTAAAATTGACATTCGTAAATATGTTCCAGGTCTTCTAAATCACCCAAATCACATTTCCAGTATACCCTAATCACTAGAAATCCCAAGTAACCAGGTATTGCAGCAACTTTACTCAATCTCAGGAAGAAAAATAATCGGTCCCTATTCTATGTTAAACAAAGCATTTCACTTATAAACCGATTATGACAAATGCCAAATTCTATAATTGAAAATCCTGCAACCAAACATTTTAAGCCTGCTATTTTTTATTAGCAGTAAATTCATTCAATAGAGGCTATGGCTTCGGATAGAATATAATGCAGGAAAATAATACATGTAGCCAACCCTGACTAATCTTGTTGAGGATCCATAGCTGACCCCAAAAATTTGGGACTAAGCTTTGTTGCTGTAGTAGTAAATTCATTCAACGCGCACACACACACACAGATTTTTTTTTTTTTTTTTTATGACAAAGGAACCTCTTCAAGGCAGAGCCACTTCATGTACCGACCCCTATCAAGTAAAACCCAGACACACACACACACACAAGAATATATGCAATAGAAAAACAAACAAAATGAATGCAGATCCAACACTAATAATTTGGAACAACTATATATCCAAGGACCAATGTTTCATTGCTTCACGACATTGTAGATAACTGAAGAAGAAGAATAAGATAATTATAGCAATAGCACATTAAGGCACTTCACCAATATTTGGTGACAGTTAGTCCTATCTCGAATTTACAAATGCCAAATCTGACCATTAAGTGTTATTATACAAGTTAAATGCCCAAAACTTGTATCAACCCAATCAACCTACAAGATTTTCCATTGCACAAGCAGAAAAGGCAAGCAAGACAAAACAGGAGCAAGGCACGGACCAATAATAGCCATCCCATTTATTTAGTTTGTGGTCCCCATCCAGTAGGGATAACACATAAAGAGTTTAGAAGCCAGAATTAAATTCTTATATGCTCTAAAAATAATAATGTACCAATGCAAGGAAGTGGCACCAACCTTCTCCATTTTCAAATTACACACCCAAAAAAATATATATATATATATATATATATATATTCAGAAATTGACAGTCTAGCAATATTCATACCTGTGGGAAGTCAATCCCATAAGTTATGTGAACCTTTTGTGAAGGATATGCAGCAACAAAAGAATCTTTCCTCCACGCATGCACTGGTTCATTCACATAAGGTGCCATTTTTTCACAACTGTTCCCACACTGATCTGTGGCCACCTTTAACCCAACTTGTTCTATGGCCTTCACCCATTCACTTGCCGAGCCATCAAAAATGGGAACCTGAGTGAGTAATTATAGAAACCATCAGTCTCCCCACAACATGTTCAAGCCTTACCAGTTATTGGGCATGATCCAAATGCATAAAGCTCCTATTAAAATATAATTCAATACATTATTGCATCTGTTACAACAAGTGTGTCCATCATTCACATATTCTCTTGAAATTAACACCTTTTGTACTGTTTTTCTCTATTCCACCAAAACAAATATAGTTAAGTGCTGCTTCAACAATAGAATGTAAGAGCATAACATAATCTGATTGCATTGAAACAGAAATTGATAATAACAACTAATATCTAAAGAGAATCCAATCCATCAACCAAACCACCCCCCCCCCCCAAACCCTATGCTCTACTTGTTCAAAATTGTTGCGAGATTGACACGTCTGACATCTCACTCCAATTAATCTAGAAAAGGCCATGGAAAATTTGAAGACTTAATACAACATCAAATCCAAAATTAAAAGCCCCGGTATCCAACGATTCCCTAAATCAAATTTCAGTATACATTGTTGGACGCTCTCACATTAACACAAAGTGCATAAAAATTCAAATTTGAAGTTTATCACGAAGAAATACTTTTAACAAGAAACTTTGTATGAGTTGTATCATTTTCCAAAGCCATAATTCTAACAAAGATAAGCTAGAGATAAAGCAAGCTTAAATTTGAACATTATCGAATCCATTCAGTAAGTCTTAACAAAATCACAGTACCAACCTCAACCTCGCAAACTTTAGGATCCGAATTCTGCAACTCAATCCTGCAATTATCAACACCGGCGGCCTCCAAAGCCGAAAGCAAGTGCTCAACGGTTCGAATTCTGAACCCATCCTTGTGAAGCGTGGTACACAGAGGCGATTCTTCGGCAAAATCGACCGAGGCCGGAATCAAATTTGACCGGAAATCGAAGTACCTCCCTTTTCCCGCGAGCTCCGGCCAAAGTTTCACGGTGGAAACCTCGCCGGAGTGCAGAGTGTTCCCGGTCCGCTCTATGCATCCAGCTACGGTTTGCTGAAGCCTGCCAGTCTGGTCATCAAAGCAATCACATAGATCAGATTAAATGTTACTTTCCGTTTGGTTACTGAGAAAATGTACGAAAATTACCGAATATTCAGATTTCAACAAACTCCGATCGAGTTTTTCAATCAAAAAAAAAAATTATAAAGCTCAGATTATTTTTTCGAGAAGGTTCCAAAAGTTCAGCTCAGATTATAGAGAGAGAGAGAGAGAGAGAGAGAAAGAGAGAGAGAGTACGGATTTCCAGGAGGTGAGTTTTGAGGACTTGAAGGCAGCGGCGAGAGTCATTGAGGTACTACTGGTACTGGTTTGGATCAGTGGCAGTGGCAGAGCGGCGTCGTTTTGGGGGGAGAATACGGATTGGGAAATGTCGCGGAAAAACAGGACATTTTTGGCGGGAGTCTTCTTCTGCCAGACAAGTTAGGATTCTTCTTTATGCCTGAAAAAGTAAAAAATGTGTAGTTCACGAAGACTAGCAGTATCAGAATTCATGTATGAAAACTAAAAATGACAATTTATTTATGTCATCTAAATTAACCAATTCCCTCAACAAAAAAAAAAATCTAAATTAAACAATAAAATAGTTAATTACAATATTTTTAAAAGGTTGTTGAGTTACTGTAAGATCAAATTTATTATTAAAACTAAAAATTATGGTAGATAATTATTATAGTATTTTAAAATAAATAATGAAAATTTTTAAAATATAATTTAATTGAAAAATACTAATTTAAATTTGCTAAATGCATGCTTGGAAATAGAATTTCACCGGGAGCAAAACTAGCATAATAATTTTTGTGGGCGTAGAAATTCAATAAGGTAATAGTGTCATGTGTCTTACTCAAGGCTGAGGAGTCCAATACCGTGCCGAGAAGCTCATATGAAGCCAAAGAGCCAAGCCATTGCCATGCCGATGGCGCATTATTAGAGGAGGACCACACCATAGAGGGAAAGCTTCAGAGAAGGGAAAAGCCCTGATGTGATTGGAGGAATGGTAGCTGCCACCACATTTATTGCACTTCACTAAATCCTCTGGCCTAATTTACATGGAGAAGACCCCTGAACAATGCTGTCTTAGTTGCTGCAACTCACAGAAAATTGGGGAGGGCATCTAATAGGACAACCGCTCAAGTGGTGGCTTGCATAATTAACAAATGGAGGACCAAGATCAGTGGAAATGAGCTATATAATGTGGGGATCCCCCAATATGAAGGGGAGCTGAAAAATTTGTGGAAGAAGACACTGTAACAACCTAGAACAGAAATTGTAACCAAATTTGAAGAGATATATTTAAGAACTACTCTCCTCGGACTTTGCCGATGAATGGTTTTCTTCGCATACAGCTTAATTTTCTTTACTTTCCTGCTATCCTTAATCTACAGTGCGTCTATGCGCGTTGGTCCTTCTATTGAAGCCCAACCTATAAACCCACTTTCTACAAATTCATTGTGTTGGGCTCTCTAGACCCTAGTCCTGTTGCTTTTTGGGCCTAGGATCCAAAACCTGCATTTACAATTTTAATGTTTATACTAATATATTAATTAATGATTAAATATATTTTTATTTTTATTTTCTATCTATTGTTAAGATTTCTTTTCATATAATGGTAAACATATATCAATTTAAGAGTAATAATAGATAAGTTTTCAAGACAATCAAACAGCAGTAGCATCATCTTCAACATGAATAGCTTCACTACAAACAACACTCTCACTAGTACCAATACCAGTGATATCATTCCCAATAAAATTGGCCTCCAACTTTGGTTCTTCAAGTGTAAGGGTAACAATCTCCAGAATTCCAGCTCTTTCATGTATGTTATTCTCATTCTAAGTATCTCCCACAATATTCCACTTCTTTGTTGCTCAAAGGATGTACTCCTCCTGGCTTCTTGACAAAAGTTGAAGCTTAGAATGCACAAATACCAAATCCTCAGCACGTGCAAGAGCAATTATGTTTCTCGTTAACGACTGAATGAATTTGTATGTGTTCTGATTCCTCTTAGCACACGAGGATGAACAATGTTGTCCAAGAAGTCTAAAGGCAAGGGTTTGAAGTTTTGGTAATGAAGCCTCGTTGTATTGCCACCAAACCAAGGGATCTAAGAGCCACCTATCCTTCAAGGCATCTGGTGAAGGAAACCTTCCTCTTGAAAATGTACCAAACTCAAACTTCACCACCGTTAATTCATACTCATCAAGTATTGCTCCAAACACTTGCTCATTTCTAAAGAAATTTCAAGATCTTGATGTGGAGGGATACGCTTTGGACTCACCGCAAGCTATTCAATGGAGTAATACCTAGTTAAAAATAAATAGATGAAACAAAAATTGAAGATGAAATAATCCTTTTACTAGAAGAGGGAATAAGGATATTATAAAATTAAAGAACTTGCTTAGGATTTAATGACTGAGCCATGCGCAATGTAGTAGTGTACAATTTTTAGTCTACCAATCAATGAATATATCATACACCACATTCAAAAATGAGCAACACTTATCTTCTTGCAAGCCTTCATACTGATATATTATCGTCTTCACCTTTTTCTATCATTGAATCCCACATTTCATACACAAGATGAAGACAAGGTTTATTTGTGTCAACTGCTCAAAGCATATTATAAATAGGTGTCGTGAATTTAATGATATAATCAACAACATCCCACCAAGCATTACTTAAAATCAATGCTTTCACTTTTTGAGATTTTACAACATCACCCTCCCTACAAGAAGACCTTTGGTCACTAATAACCATGGTTTGAAGACTTCATTCTATCAACTTCAACCTTTTAAGCACAACAATAACCGCAGCAAATCTAGTCACGGCAACATAAAGCAATTTTAAAGGTCAAAATTCATTAAACATTGCCAACCTCATTAAATGGTTCAAGATAAAAATATGTATGAAGGGCACATCATCAGCAACACTTGTAATCACACTACATTCCTCATATGTAACTTCATTCTTTTCTGTGTTTTTTGTTGCATATTCTTTGAAGCTAGATTAAGAGTATGGGCAACACATGGTATCCAAAATATACGGGGGAACTCATCTTTAATAAGAGATCTAACAGCCTTCATCACATTAGCATTATCAGTGATGACTTCGACAACTTTTTCATGCCCAATCTCTTTTATAGCATCTTTCAACAGCCTAGCAATATAATATTTGTCTTTATACTCCTTTGACCCATCTATTGTCTTTATAAAAATTGGACCTCTCAATCAGGTCTCAGTCCTCTCAATGATGTTGACGTGAGCCATTCTTGTGGGCTTTCTGCTATCGGGTAATTTTTTTTGATAGTTTATCATCTATTTGTACTTTGATAGCTTGATTTCACATTGTTGTGTATATGATTTTGATAAAGCTTTTAGGTTTTTATTTTTCCATGTTAACTAAGTTAAGTCAGATTTGAAAAATCATCAAACAAGATCTTAATTATTTGATTCTTTGAGAAATACAAGTAAAAAAAATGAGTAATTTAGAATTGCACACAAACTATTTGATAAATTCTTTGTGTGAGTTTATTTGTTGAAAAAACTAAGGGAGGCGCAAAATTTAATTCTTTCTCCTTCTTTGAGTTGTATGTGGTGATTTATAGATATGGGTTGTGATTTTGTGACATTATCGCTTGTTATTTCCTTTTAAGTTGTAGGTGAACAATGGTAGGAGTTATAAGCTTTTATACACACACTCACACACATATATATAATTTTATCAGTATACTAATTTATGTTCTGATATAACTAAAATATTTTTATATATAATTTTATCAGTTATGTTTGTATTTGTATATTGATTGATTCTTTTTTTTTTATCATACTCTGTATCTTGGTTTTTTTTTTTTTTTTTTGTGGCTTTTGTATACAAATATACAATGTCTACTTCTGCTAGAAAGAAGATTAAGCAAAAAAATGCACCAAGAGATAGATCAAACTCGGGATGGGATCATGGTGTTGAACTAGATGCAAGGCAAGTTCAATGTAATTATTGTCAGGAAATTCATATGGGCTTATATATCAGCTGAAGCATCATTTAGCTAGATCTAGGAAAAATGTTTCAGCTTGTCTTAGTGGGCCAGAAATGGTGAAGGAGAAATTTGCAGTTTTTTTGAATGCCCAAGCTAAAAAATCTATAAAAATGAAGATGTGGCATTATATAGAAGAAGAGGATGATGACATTGATGATGATTTAGTTGAAGTACAATAACCACATTCATCAAAAGGAAAGGAAAGGGCATATGCATAGGCTCCATGGATAAGTTTATTAAAAAAAAAAAAAAAAGCAAGTAACAATGAATCTTATGTTTAAAAAAAAGAACGTGATAAAGTGATCTAACAAATTGCTAGATTCTTCTACATTAGTACCATTCCTTTTAATTGTGTCAAAAAGTCTGAAGTTTCTTCGAATGACTGATATGATTTCAAGATTTAGAATTGGCCTTAAGCCTCCTTTCTATCATGAGATTAGGGAGACATGCTTGAAGAAAAAGGTAGGTTTTACACTACAAATGCTTGAAGAATATAAGGTTGAAGGGAAAAAAAATAGGTTATTCAATTATGTATGACGGCTGGTCAAATAAGAAAAGAATATCCATATGTAATTTTTTGTTGAATAGTCCCAAAGGAACCATTTTCTAGTACTCCATAGACACATCTAATATATCTAAAATAGCTAGAAAAGTTTTTCAAATCTTAGATGAAGTTGTAGATAGGGTTGGAGAGGAGAATGTTGTACAAGTGGTGACTGACAATGCTACAAACTACAAATTAGCTGGAAAGATGTTGATGCCAAAGGGAAAGTCCTTATTTTGGACTCCATGTGTTGCCCATTGCTTGGATTTGATGCTTGAGGATTTTGAAAAAGAGATTAAAGACCATAAGGACACAATTGCATAGGGGAAAAAGATTTACATATGTTCTAGATCTATGCTTTTAAATTGGTCAAGGGATTTCACTAAAGGGAGGGAATTGATTAGACTTGCTACCACTAGATTTGTCACATCATATTTCACATTGTCATGCCTTATTTAAAAGGAGAA
The DNA here is from genome assembly GCF_040712315.1 of Castanea sativa. Taxonomy (NCBI): domain Eukaryota; kingdom Viridiplantae; phylum Streptophyta; class Magnoliopsida; order Fagales; family Fagaceae; genus Castanea; species Castanea sativa. The sequence goes on along the minus strand of NC_134015.1, from coordinate 23,669,655 downwards.
TTGATGACAATGTTTTTTACAAAGAAAGGGAGGTGTAGTAAATTTGCAAAAATGAAAGATGGGAAAGGCATACATGCCATAGTTATAGATAACTAAGACTTTTGGTGACTTGTTGCCAAATGCTTAAAGGCTACAATACCTCTCCTAAAGGTGCTTCGCATGGTTGACTCTGATACACATCCAATGTGATTCATTTATCAAGAAATGGAAAGTGCAAGGGAAGAATTACAAAAATCTCAATAATGTTCAAAAGAGGTAAATATTTGTCGGGGGCAAAAAAGTTTCCTTTCCGACAAATGAGATTTATGTTAGGTCGGGGGCCTAAACCGAAACTCGACGATGGGCTTGATGCACAGCCCAAAGGCTATTGGTGAAGATCCAAATAATTCACCATATTTTTATGCCTTGGGCCTAAATTGAGACTTACAAGAACAACTCATAAACAATCTTTACAGCAAACACGTCAGCTTGGTTAAAAAGTCTACTGTAAGAAATAGCCCAACAGTAAAGTGTTTCTGCAGAAAATAACCCAGCAGTAAAGTGCTTCTGCAGAAAATAACCCAGCCGTAAAATGTCTCTGGAGAAAAGAGTAACCCAGCCATAAAGTACTTCTGCAGAAAAGAGTAACCAAACTATAAAGTACTTCTGCAGAAAAGAGTAACCCAGCCGTAAAATGTTTCTACAGAAAAATAACCCAGCAATAAAGTTTTTCACAGATTAAGGGAAACATCCATATTTTCAGACTCATCTTCCGTTAGCTCTGGGGAAGAGTCTTCTAATACAATAATATGATAAAAAAATTATATGGTAACAGTTACATCATAACCATGAATAGTAAATGAATAAGTAAAAATCATGGGTTCCATAATGGCAAATAATGAAGAAAGCTTAGTGTGAGATGAAGGGAGAGAGAGAGATCTCAGCTAGTGCAGCAAGATCATTATGGTGCCAAAGCATACTCGTGGATGTAGTATATATAATGAGTACAGAGAGTCATTTGTGAGTAGTATGAGTAATGAGTGAGAGTGTATAGTAGGGCTGCTGGGACTTTCTGCTGGAGAGGAGCTGTGTGTTTTTAAGTAGAGGTATGAGGGGTGTTTTGGGCTAGGAGCTGAAGAACTCAGTTTCTATGCTTGAAGCTGAGAGCTTAGTGACTTAGAACTTTGCTGGAGTTTAGAGAAAGTTGAAACAGAAGGATCGAGTGAGAGTTTTTCTCTATGAGTGTATTGGTATGTTCCCCCCCCTTTGAAGTATTAATGGAGAGTTCTATTTATAGTTTGGTTTTAGGGGGTAATTAGCAAATAACTTTTGCTAAATCTTCCCCAATCTTCAGAAAATCCTTAGAGATTCGTTCTTCGAAATTTAGCTAAGAGTAGTAAGCTTAACTTTTGGAAAATTCTTGTTGTTTTGGGTAATAACAGCTGTGATTCTGACTTAGCATTAATGCTGATTGGCCTTGGCTGATGGGATTAGAGCATGCATTAAGCTAATGATCTTGGTTGAGCTGTTACTAGATTCAGAGCTCCCTAAGGCAGGTTGTATCACCCCAAGCCAGGTGTCAACCTTGGAGCCTTTGCTGGGAACTCTGCTGGGATCTCCTTGATGCCTTCCAAACCACATTTCTCTAAATTTCCCCATTAGGGGTTCATGTGCTTGGTCCATGAACCAGAAAATACACATTTTTAGCATGAAAATGAGCTGATTTCAGGTTGTTTTAGGAGCTTTAATGGCCTGGTCATGGCTGCCTCTAATGCTTGACCGAATGGGTTGGAGGAGAAAGAAGAGACAGCTAGCTGAAGCCCCTCAGCTTTCTGTCAAGTCAGCTTCAGCTTTTTGTCAATTCAGCCTCAGCTTTATGTCACATGAGAAATGATGAAATTTCAGCTTGTGAAGGAAGGGTTCAACCTCTGATGGACACGTGTCCTATTTTGACCCGATTTGACAAGTTGGAACCTAATGGCTGTGGGCTCCAGTTGTTGAATTGTGCTGAGTTTAGGCTGATTAGCTCATGTGAGCTTCAGCTGCTGGGGCTTAAATATGGGCTGGGCTAGTCCAGCTAGGCTTTACATTTGAGCTTCCTTGGGCTTAATTATCCCTACAAGATGAAGAGTTTTGCCATGTATGATATACAGGGGCTTTTATAAATTTTGTAAGAGAAGTATCTCTTAAAATATGAGTATTTATATTTCCCATGAGTAAGTGATTTAGTATATGTAAAATAAGTGTTAAGATAATATTTGAGTTTTGTAAATATGTGCCAAAATAGCATTTGGGCTTTTAGAAATAGTTACCAAAATAATGTTTGGGCTTTATGAAATAGTGCCAAAATAATATTGGGCTTTTAAAAATAGTGCCAAAATAATATTGGGCTTTTAAAAATAGTGCCAAAACAATATTTGGGCTTTATGAAGTAGTGCCAAAATAGTATTGGGCTTTTAGAAATAGTGTCAAAACAATATTGAGTTTTTAGAAATAGTTGCCAAAACAATATTTGGGTTTTATGAAGTGGTGCCAAAATATTGTTAGGCATTTAGAAATAGTGCCAAAATAATATTGGGCTTTTAGAAATAGTGTCAAAACAATATTGGGCTTTTAGAAATAGTTGCTAAAACAATATTTGGGCTTTATGAAGTGGTGCCAAAATATTGTTGGGCTTTTAGAAATAGTGTCAAAACAATATTGGGCTTTTAGAAATAGTTGCCAAAACAATATTTGGGTTTTATGAAGTGGTGCCAAAATATTGTTAGGCTTTTAGAAATAGTGCCAAAATAATATTGGGCTTTTAGAAATAGTGTCAAAACAATATTGGGCTTTTAGAAATAGTTGCCAAAACAATATTTGGGCTTTATGAAGTGGTGCCAAAATATTGTTGGGCTTTTAAAAATAGTTTGCCAAATTAGCATTTGGGCTTTGTAACATAGTTTGCCAAATTACTATTTGGGCTTTGTAAAATAGTGTCAAATTAGTACTTGGGATTTGTAAAATAGTTTGCCAAATTAGTATTTGGGCTTTGTAAAATAGTTTGAGATTTTGTAAAGATATTGCCATGTAGCAACGGACTTTGTAAGGTGCCGTGTAGTAACGGTCTTAGAAAGGTGTCGTGTAGCAACGGACTTAGAGATGCCGTGTAGCAACAGGCTTAGTAAGGTGCAGTGTAGCAACAGGCTTAGAAAAGGATTTTGTTGGGCTTTTTTGTGGAGGAAGTATAATTCGTGGCCCAACGTTGGTAGCAAGGTGATGGGCGTTTTTTGTAAAAACCCAAGTTGGATAATATGTGGAATATAATAGGTAATGTTTGTGAGAGGGCCCAAGGTAATTTGTGGGGCTTATATATGTAGTAAATATTTGTGAGAGCCCAATAACGTGGAGAATATTTAAGTAATATGTGGGCGACATTTATGTGGGCTTCAAAACAATTATTGGGCTTGTGTGGGTATTTTTTGTGAGTAGGCTAAAGAAATTAGAGCCTGAAAATTTGTACCTCAACAATATTTTATTTATATCTTCCTTAAATTTACATTTTTTTAATTCATTAGTTTATTAAATATATAGTCATTGTTTTTTTTTTTTTATATATAATATCAACTGTTTCAAATTGTAGTTACAAAGAGATATGGGAGATTATTGATGATCGTTGGAAAATGCAACTTCTTAGGCCTTTGCATGCTGCAGATACTATTTGAACCCTCGTATTCATTATAATCCTGATTTTGATCTAGGTTCAAATATTAAAATAGGACTATATGTGTGCCTTCAATGAATGGTTCTAGAAGTTGGTGATAGGAAAAAAATAGATGTCCAACTTGAACAATTCAAACAAGTAAAGGGGCTCTTTGGTATTGAAGTTGTCATACTAGTTAGAAATACTAAAAAGCCAAGTAACAAATTTTGTTTTGTTTTTTTAATTTTACATTCAAATTCATCTTTATTAGTTGTAAACTATAATCATAAGACTAAGACATTGTAATTCATAAATGTATCAACTAAGTGGTGGGATTCATATGGAGATGACTGTTTTGAATTGAAAATTTTTGCTATAAGAATATTGAGCTTAACATGTAGGTCTTAAGTTTGTGAAAGAAATTGGAGTGTATTTGAAATGATAAGACCAAATTAGTGCCGTTAAAAGCGATGAGTGCACTTAATGCAAAGCGCAATGCTCACTTGATCGATGTGAATTGCACATTTAAAAAAAATTAATAAATTAATTTTTTTTATTAATGGTCAAAACAACAATCAAGTGATCAAATAATCATATAAATTACAATAAAATATTTATATAATTCTCGCATGCTTTAAAAAACATATGCAACCATGATATTTGATGGTCATGATTACAAAACATGGTTGAATCAATATAGAAGTATAGAACCAAAAAGACAAAGGCTAAAAAGTACTAGAATGTTAAGTATTGTTATCTCTGCTTAACAAAATCAATGCAAATATGCAATGCAGTCCTAATTTACATAATCATCATCCTCATTAAGCAAGGCACCATCATCATTGTCATCACAAGATTTGTAGCCCTCATCAATTTCATCTCCATCATGTGGAGCATATTGTGAACTAGAACTTGAACTAGAACTTGTTGCTTGCCCTAGTGGCCCCATTCTTGATCTCAAGCTGAATCTTTCTTCTTCAACTCTAAAAGCTTTAGCAACACTACCCCATGTCAAAATATCATCATCAAACACAAGATCATCTTCAGCAAATTCATCTAGTTCATCTTCTTCTACTCTTCCAGGCAACCACTTATTACTATCATCTATATCTTTCAAGGAGATTGGATCAATTGTGTCACGCAAATTATATCTCTGCTTCTAGGCCCTGTTGTACTTAATACATACCAAATCATTCATTTGGGATTGTGCTAACCTATTTCTTTTCTTGCTATGCACCTACATAATTCATATAGCCATATATTAATATGCATAAATGACGATATCATGATAATTAAATCATGAAATAAATTTCACAATTAAGTCCCTAACTTTTTAGTCACTCACATGTTCAAATATCTTTTAGTGCTGCTCGCACCCTAATGAACTACAAACTAGGCTAAGAACTTTTATTGCAAATTGCTGTAAACTTGGAGTTGAAGCTCCATGAGCAAACTACCAATCAGTTGTTAAGGAAAATAAAAAATGGTCTTAACTCTTCATCCTTAACTCAAACTTTATAAGGACTAAATAATTTTCAATTTATTAAAATGGGCAAACTAATAAGTAACAACTAAGAAAAGCTAAGAAAGCGAAATACTTGGTGCTTTTTTCTCTCTCTATCTAACATTTATAGGCAGCCCAAAGAGGCCCTCTTCTCTCTTATATGATGTCAGCTCTTCAATAATTGTATCTTGTTGATTAATTTTTGGAACCAACCTTTGTATGCATTTTTATAGCCCAGACATTACCTCTTCTTCTTGCTCAATTTTAGAGCGATTATCATAAAAATATTCTAGATTCAAGAAATAGTCATTCGCATGCAAAGGCCGATGGAGTTGACATTCACACCTTCGATCTATTATTTCAAAGATTTCTTTGTATTTTTCTTCCTTTTCATTAGAAGATTTTTCAATTGCTTCTTTAGCTCAATCCATAGCCTCATAAATGTACTCTATAATAGGTTTTTTCTCCCATCAACCAATCAAAGCACACGTACAAGAGGACCTGACACTTTAAGGCTATAGATCCAAAATATAGCCTTTAGAACTATTTGAACCACCTTTTTTCTTGTTCCTATGGGTCCAATCCTCAAAAGTAAACATCTTTCTCAACTTTTCATTTTGTTTATGTATACTTGATAATGTGAGAAATGAAGTACCAAATTGAGTTTTAGCGAGCCTAAGTAAGTTCCTTTGCCTTGTAAAGCATCTCATCATGTTTATGAGACATGTACGATTATATATATCCAGTAAGCATCTCATGATTGTAGGAAGCTTTGCAATGTCTTTCAACATGAAATCCAAACAATGGGCAGTACATGAGATCCAATACAAATGATGTCGTTTTACCTCCAATAATCGTCCTAATAATGTAAAAATATAAGTATGACAATTAGTAATAATTAAGATAAAAAGGAAAATATAATATGAATACTATTTTCCAATTTCATGAGATTAAGTTATATAGTTCTATTCTCAAAAAAAAAAAAAAGATATATAGTTCTATAAATAACTTCTTACCTGCCATCACATAACCTGAGTCATTATCAATTATAACTTGTACAACTTTTTTCTGCTCCAATTTTCTCCACCATGCTATAAAATAGTTGAAAAATCCTTTCTTCGGTCTTCATATATGAAGACGCACCAATAGACTCAATAAATATGCTTGCCTTAGAGCAATTAAACAAAAAATTTATCAAAGATCAATGACTTTTATCTTGCCACATCAAACATAGTGGAACATCCAATTCATGCCCATTCTTCTTTATGGCTCTTCATTATCATCAATCCGGGCCACTTCCTTTTCCAATAAATGAACTCTCACTTCATGGTAACTTAGGGGCTTCATACCAATTCCATATCATCCAATGAATTGAATTGCATCTTTGAAATAATCATAATTAACAACATTGAATGGAATTGTTTCTTCATACATCCACCTTGCTATATCAGTATAAGCCTTTTCTCTTAACTCTTTATTATAAGAATCATTAATTGTTGTTTAGAACCCCTTTCCACTTTTTCCCATTTGTGCTATTTTAGGAGGAGTGACAAATGCATCCATAGGACCTACATGCCTTGATTTCTCTTTACTAATACCACTGCCACCTATATTTTGCACTCGTTTACCACGAGCATCAACTTCAGCAACCTTATCCTCCTTTTCTTTATCAAAAGCCACATCATCAAAATCAGCCATCAAATTTATTTGCTCTTTTACTATTTTTTTTTCTCAACATATATTGTTTAACTTCTTCCTTCATATGTTTAGGGCATTTTTTACAACCAACAATAGCTCTATAACCTCCAATCAAGTATTGCTTAAATCTATTAGCCCCTCATTTTGCAACTTTCCCAAAAATTGCAATCAAATCATTTTGATTGTTTTGATCAGTTAGATATGCATACTTCCATACAATATCTTTTCTTGAATTTGAATCTCCAGTAGCCATAATGCATTAATGCCCTATAACTAATTACTAACATTAGTGAATAATTTAATCACTTAATAAATCTAAGAAAAATTCAATATGAGTCTAATTGATATGTTGACATCTATTAAAGTACTAATGTTACTAAACAATTACCACATATTAATAATTTCATACATTCATACATGCTTATTTTTTCATGAATGATCCAATTAAGAAAGAGAGGAGTTTTGGGTTTCATAATGAGGGAAAAAAATGGAACAGGTTTAAAAAATTTGGAGAGAAGCCCAAAAATGGGTTTCTGGGAAGAGCCCAAATAAAAAATTGGGGGGGGGGGGGTAAGTAAACGAAAGAGAATAATTTGTGCTTTAGGGACAGGTTTAAGAAAAAAAAAAAAAAAAAAACAGAGGAGTTGTGTCGTGAGTTTCAGAGAGAGAGAGAGAGAGAGATGCCTTTGAGCTTTCTCGTTTTCCTATTGACACTGAGAGAGCAGTGGGGTTGGGGTTGTTTGACTTGAGTGTTTGTTTGTGTGGTTGTAGTCCAAAAGGTCTAAAATATCTAAAGAGGTAGGTTTAGGTATATGGTAGCACACTACACTATTAGTTTTTATATATTAAATCAATGACTTATATCAAACATATTTAGATCTAATAGCTAAAAATCAAATTAGGATTTAAAAAAATATATATATACAAAAAGCTCAAAAAAGTGCGCCCAAGGCGAGCTTTCGTGAGAGTGCCTTACTTTAAGGGTAGAGAGCCCCAAGGTCTATGCACTCTGCTCTTTGCGCTTAAGTGTGCTTTTAACAATATTAGACCAAATGACTTTGATATATTATGGCAAGATGATTTTCCATTTTCTTTCTTAGTCAGAAGTTTGTTCCTTCCCCCCCCCCCCCCCTCTCCCATTTGTTTGAGAATTCTCTATTAAAATTGTTACAACTATAGATACACTAAAAAAAAGGAGAAATTGTTCACACCAAAAAAATGAATGACTTGGTTTTCGTTACGTACAACTTGAAGATAAAAAGAGAAAAGAGCTAAACCATTGAGTGCAAATTTTTTTTGGAGAATTTGTCTTCTGATGATGAGTGGTTAGCATATGGTGTAGAATCAAAGGATAATGGCACAGATTTTGATGAAGACAATGATGGTGTGCTAGTTCATGATGTTAGTGATGAATCTCATGATAATGATGTTGATTCTAAAGATGATGATGGTGATGGGGCCCCACTTGGATTTGAGAAAGTTAGGGATTTTGATGATTATGCTATGGATGTTGATGGTAGGAAGGACATATATGATGAAATGAGTGATGATTATTAGGATAGTGTTTAGAAGAATCTTAGAATATGAATTTTCTTTTGGATTTTATATTGTAATTAGCTAGTTTTCATTTGCTAATTTATATTGGATTTTGAAATTGGAACTAAGAATTTGGAAAATATATTCCATATATGTAGATAAATATTTTGATACTTGGTTGCTAATTAGACATGTATTGATACATTGTCTCAAAACTTAAATATATTTGTTTCATTAGTATATACGTAATAATGTAGGGCATGCAAATTACAAGATATGATGCAAATCTTTGTTTTTTTATGGATAAATTCATATTTTACATGATTATTCAACATACAAAGTTACTATCAATGTATTTTTTTTCCTTCAAATATGAAAATAAGTAAGATATTACGATCTATGATCCACAATCCTACCAACCTCCCGTGATCCTATGTAGGATCCCGATCTTGACAACCTTGACCTTAACCTCAGAATAAGATTCCTTGAAAACCATATCACAATCGTTTCACTTAAAAGTCACGATTCCACCTGTTCTAGATCTACTAGCCTTTTCCAATTTAATAATGTATTTCCAAAGAGAACCTTCATTCGAAGATAATGAGCTAGTAGTCTCAACTAAAAATTAAATTGAACCTACAAGTATTTTGAAAATTTTATAACTAAATAAGCAATCAACATTTTTTTCAACATTCAAATAATCAACAATCAATAATTCAACATTTTTTTTTCAATCATGTAATCAACTTAATAAGCAACTCATGAACTCAAACAAGGAAAATAGAGAGAGAGTGAGCCAAAGAGAGAGATTGAGCGATAGAAAAAGAGAAAGAGAAGGATCGAGTGATAGAAAACACACCGTCAACCATCGCCCTTACCATCGTTGGTCTTTGCTTTCACTGATAACCACACTGTTGGACTTAGCTACTTCCGCCATTGGATAGACACTGAGAGTGAAGTGAGAGAAGGAGAGAGATCAAGAAAGAGATTGAAAGATGCTAAAGCAAGTTTTTTACGACTAGATCACTTTTAAGCTAAACTAATATAATTAGTTCAAGTACAAGTGATTAACCAATTTCCATATACCAAGAACTAAACCAAACAAAGCATATTAAATATAAAGCAATATGGAAAGATGGTAAAAGCATGCGAAGCACAGGTAAACACCAAGATGTGTTTAGGAAGAGAAAGACCAAAAACCCCAGGCAAAAAAACCTCTGCTCAACCACTCGGCATAAATCTCCATTAGACAAGATAGTTGCAGTACAAAAGATTACTATGAACCCTCCAAGCCCATAAGCCTAAATGCACTTGAGCTCTCCAAGCTCCAAGTAGCAACCAACTTCACTGAGTCCTTTCTCTTTCTAGCTTACTGGAGAACCTTTATTGAAGCACCAATAGAAACATCACCAAAATGAATTTGATTTGAAAATGACTCCTCAAGTTTCTAAGAAGCTTCATTCAACATGCAGGGTTTTTGTATGGGTGAGATGAAGAAATACAAAATCTCAATTGAAGATTGAAAGAGATGGAAAAGAGATGATAGAGTTGTTTTTGCTCAAAACTAAAAGCTCTCTCTTTTCTTACAAAGGTTGGCCTCTTGGATATTCAACTTGTGTTCTTGGGTTTGTTAAGACCCTCATCTAAAGGTGTTAGAAACTGAAAATGATATGAATGGACACCTAAAGTGGGTATGTCCTTTTGTATACCCCATCCAAGAGTTATGGAGTAATGGCTTGGACTGTTACTCTACCCCACTAAGTCCACTATCCCACTCAATATTAATTGAGTGGTGTGTATATGAACACCAAGAGTGGTATCCATTGTACATGAAAAATGAATTCTCTATTTCTCATAGTATTTATAGAGTGTTGTGAGGCTCTTAGGTTGTGAGTTATGTTTGCATCACTCTAGTAGTGTGCAATACCGTCGGAGAAACGTTTTTTTGTTCGTGGGTTACACAAACTGGAATTGAAAACGTGTTTGGATAGCTGGTCGGCGTGGAGCCTGGCTCTAGACAGCGTAGAACAATCTCAAAGTTCCTGTGTGATTATCAGTTTAGGCCAAGAGAGCTATACCGAAAAATTGATTACTTATATTCCGTTGCAAATCTCTATTTCTTACATTGGTATCAAAGTGTTTATAGGTTGTTCTCGATGTCATAGGCATATATGATGAGTTCTTTATGCGTTTTATGCTTTTATGATTGCTATGGATTTCTATGCACCTTACATGACCTTCAATGGCAAGTTTTGATTCTGAGAATTTCGTGCCTTGAAATTAATATATGTTGTTTATATTACATGTATTAATATCTTCCTTAAGTTTTGTAGCAAATCTCTAAGTGTGCCATGAGATATAGTTTAACAAAACTTAGAACACCGAAACTTTAAGGACAAAACTGCTCTTATATGATTTCTGTTTACAGAATATGATTTCATATTATGAATCTATATGTTATAAGCTTTAAATCGGACTTGAAATGAAGAAGATATAAAATTTTGAAGTTAACGTCTGAAACTCGGTTTTTGGCTGAAAGAAACTGAAGGACAAAGGTTGAAGACAACATCACGTGTCTTTCACTTGCTGGCTAGAGTGGTAATAAAAAAAAATTAAAAAAAAAAAAGGGAAAAGGGGTCCCACAAATAGAAGATAACATCATGTGTCTTTTAGAGTGGTAATAGAAATCAAAAGATTAAAAAAAAGGAAGAGTGGTACCTTGTGCCATATTTAGGATCCTGTTTCCTGTGAGTTATTGTTTTATGCCTATTAAACGTATCTGTTTCACCATTATTTAAAAAAAAAAAAAGGGAATCCCACAAACAGTTTATTTCCTAAATGTATTAGCATGACATTTGAATAGTGTTTATATATCATGACAATTCATTCTTATTATATTTAAAGGGCTGCTGCAATTTACTATTGTTGATGTGGCTCTTTATTGGTGGTGTATATATTTTTAAGAAATATTTAATGATGTGAAATTGATTGATTCTTTAAATTATTTTTGGTTATTATTCCTTAGTAAAATATGGTATAAAAAATATTTACACAGCGATAAATACAATATTTAACGTGACAAATCAATAATTATTTCATAGTGAAATAATGAGATGCCTATATGAATCGTTTTCATGAGTTTAAATTGTGATAACATGTTTGGCTCAATAGTTAATTGAGAAAATTGGTGATTTTTTTTAATACGTATTTTTTGTAAATATGAAATAGTGGGAGTATGGTTGAGTTGTGTTATCTCCCATACATAATTTTGCACGAATAGATTAAAATTAAGCTTAGTAATAAACACGAGTGGCGCAAGAGATGATTAAGAAGCTTAGCGAATTTTCGATCTTGCGACATGTGTTGATTATCTAAGTTTATTTTAGATTAAACGTCAAATTTTTTTTTGAAATGTGTGTGTAATGTCCCATTTGTGAAATTTTGTAGTGAAATGGCTTCCAAAGGTATAGTTGCTGATCTCAATAAGGGAGAGAAACTGGATGGTGAAAATTACAATATTTGGCACTGCAAAATCCAGTATGTGCTAAATGAGCAAGAAGTCCTAAAGACTCTAACTTATTCGTTGAGTAAACCCGATAAAGGAAGCACTGAGCAACACTAATGTGATCTTGCTGTCTATGAAAGTTGGCGCAAGAAGGATTTATGTGCGCGTTTTACAATGTTGAGTAGCATGCACAATGACTTAATTGGTGAATTTGAGTAGTATACAACTGCACAAGACATTTGGAATGCTCTAAAGTTAAGATATAGAGGAACATCAGTCACTAGACTGCGTGGTTTAACAATGAAATTTGATTCATATAAGATGCGCTCTGAACATACGATGAAGTAGCATCTTAGGGTGATGTCCTCCATGATTCAAGAGCTCAAATCAGCTGAAAACAATCTTACTGATGAACAAGAAGTCTAAGCAGTGATTCATTCACTACCAAGTTCACGGGAGACGATGTGTCAAAACTCGATACATAATGAGAACATCAAAACATTTGATGATATGACTCGTCACTTGGAACTTGAAGCAGAGCACCTTAAGCAGCCAAGCCGATTAGTTCTGTGCACATGGCTAAGACTAGCTCGCGTAAGGCATCTAGGCCTAAACGCAAGTAACCTAATTATGCTCCTAGACAAGAGAGACCTAATGGGCCACCGCCTAAGAAGGCTAAGTTTGTCAAGCGCGATACTAAAGGAAAGTGCACAAAGAAGAACAAGTCTAAGTTGACTTGTTATAATTGCAAAAAGAAAGGACATTTTGCTCATGATTGCACTGAGCCAAAAAAGGTAACATCTAATCCTATATCTCACCATGTTTTTGTAACTAGTCATGTCCTTGTTGCTAATTCTGCTCCTATGTGGACTATAGACTCAACAACAATAGAACATGTAGCAAGAGATAGAGTAGGATTTGTGGAGTACCGCCAGATTCCTGTTGGGAGTAGAGACATCAAGGTGGGAAACGGAGCTAGCATGGAGGTACTTGGAATTGGTACTTACATGCTAGAGTTGCGAGGTGGTCGCACTTTATTACTCCATGACGTATTGTACACTCCAGAGATCAAGAGGAACTTACTTTCCATAGTTACTTTGTTAAGACTTGGTTTCCGGTTTATTTTTGAGAATAATTATATTTAATTGCATTTGAGAACAATTTATTATGGTCTTGGTTTTATTTCAAATGGTTTTTTAATTTTGGATATTGAATATTATAATAATGATAGTTCAGTTTTTTTGACTTCATCTCATAATGCTTCTGATAATTCAATTATATGGCATGCTAGGCTTGGCCATATAGGGCAAGAGAGGATGAATAGGTTAGCGAAAGAAGGCCTTATGGACAATCTTGCTAAGGTCACTTTGTCCACATGTGAATATTGTCTTATGGGAAAGTAAAAAAGAAAACCGTTTGAAAAAGCCACAAGGGCATCTTTTCCATTGCAACTAATCCATTCTAATATGTGTGGTCCAATGAATGTGAGGGTAAGGCATGGAGGTTTCTACTTCATCACATTTATAGATGACTATACACGTTACGATCATGTCTATTTGATTTCTCATAAGTCTGAGGCTTTAGATTGCTTTAGACAATACATGAGATTGGTTGAAAATCAATTAGACAAGAGCATTAAGGCTCTCAGAACTAATTGTGGGCGTGAGTATCTATCTGAGCAATTTAAGGAGCTCTGTGATGAAAAAGAATTGAAAGGCAATTAACGATGCCTTATACACCGCAACAAAATGGTGTGGCAGAAAGGAGAAATCGAACACTGCTAGAGATGGTTAGGTCAATGATGGCGCAATCAAACTTATTGATTTCGTATTGGGGGGATGCACTTTTGACTGCAGCCTATATACTTAACCGAGTGCCCTCTAAAGCAGTATCTTCCACACCTTATGAACTATGGACCAGCAAGAAACTTGACTTGAATAACTTGCAGCCATGGGGTTCAATAGGTTATGTTCACAATACTTCTCATAAATATGGGAAGTTAGGGCCTAGAGGAAAGAAGTGTATCTTTATAAGATATTCTGAGCATTCCAAAGGCTATGTGTTGATAGGTGAACAACCTGATGGAAGTGTGACTGAATTGGAGTCACGTGATGTTGATTTCATTGAAAATGAATTCCCTAACATAGGTGAGGTTGAAAAGAACTTGACTAAATGATGGATCAAGAGGTAGGTGCCCCAAGTAGACTGGTAGAGGACAAGGAAGAAATTCCTGAAACTCCTAGAGACAGTGAGAGTGACTCACAACCTAGTGGGAGTACACCACTAGAAGTTGATCCATAACAACCTTAGCCACGTAGAAGCAACCATGGTAATGTTCCCCGTCGTCATTTTGAGATTGAAGGGGATGCTTTCATGATTGTTTCACAAGATGATGATGAGCCAAAAACTGTGCAAGAGGCTTTCTCATCTTCTATTAGTGATGAGTGGATGAAAGCAATGAATGATGAAATGGAGTCTATGAGGGCTAATCAGGTCTAGGATTTGGTAGACCTACCGTTAAGGAGAAAAGCATTTGGGAACAAATGGGTTCTTAAAATCAAACGCAAGGCGGATGGGTCAATAGAAACGTATAAAGCTCGATTAGTGGCAAAAGGATACACTCAAAAGGAGGGTGTTGACTACGAGGATACCTTTTCTCCGATTGTGAGGTTTGCCTCTATTCGACTTATTCTAACCATTGTTGCAAACTTGAATTTGGAATTATACCAAATGAACATTAAGACAGCTTTTCTCAATGGAGAACTAGATGAAGAAATCTATATGGATCAACCTATTGGCTTTGTGACCAAAGGTCAAGAGCACAAAGTGTGCAAACTTAAGCGATCCATATATGGTTTAAAGTAGTCATCTAGACAATGGTATCTAAGATTTCATCGAGCCGTTCTATCGAATGGGTTTATGATGATCGAAGAAGATCATTGTGTCTACATAAAACAATCCAAGGGAAGTTTCATTATTTTGTCATTGTATGTCGATGACATATTATTGGCCGGTAATGACATGGAGATGATTATCGCCACAAAAGGGTGGTTGTCCTCTAACTTTGAGATGAAGGACATGGGTGAGGCAAATTATATTCTGGGTGTTAAAATCCTCAGAGATCGCTCAAAGAAACTTTTAGGTTTATCACAACAAACCTACATTAAGAAACTTCTTAAGCGTTTCCAAATGCATAATTGCAAACCCATAGATACTCCAATTGCAAAGAATGAGAGCTTAAGCCTAGATATGTGTCCTAAGACTCAAGATGAAAAAGAAAAGATGGCTTGTGTTCCTTATGCTAATGCAGTTGGAAGCTTGATGTATGTAATGATGTGTACTCGGCCTGATATATGTTATGTTGTTGGATTAGTTAGTAGATTTCAGTCTAATCCAGGACTTGTTCATTGGAAAGCTATCAAGAGGATATTAAGGTATCTTAAAGGGACAACGGACTACATCCTTTGTAATCAAGGTTCAAATTTGCGTATGATTGGCTATAGTGATGTTGATTGGGGTAGTGACCTAGATGAACGCAAATCTACATCTGGATATGCTTTCTTGCTAAATAATGGTGCCCTCACTTGGAGTAGCAAGAAACAACCCTGTGTAGCATTATCAACTATGGAAGCAGAGTATGTAGCATGTTCAGCAGCTGTTTAGGAAGCAGTTTGGTTGAGGAGGTTCTTTCAGAATCTTGAGTTTGTCAAGGATGCCTCAGATCCCGTTACGGTACATTGTGATAGCATGGCAGCACTTGCCTATGCTAAAGACTCCAAGTATCATGGTAGAACCAAACATATTGATATACGATATCACTACATTCGAGACATGGTTGCTCACAATGAAGTGGTTCTAAAACACATTTCTACAAGCCTCATGACTGCTGATCCTCTTATAAAGCCTATAGGAAGGGATGTCTTTCAGGCTCATGTTAGGAGTTTAGGGCTAGAATATGATGATATGTTGTTACCATTTATTGTACTCTTTTGGGATATTTTTGTTTAAATGCATATAATGTTATTCAATTAATAATATGTATGTTTACACACACATATACCATATGATGAGTTCTGTGGTATGAAAGGTATGTCAGTAGGCTTAGGTCGGCTCACTCACACGAGCGATCGCCTCTGGCACTTGAGTAGTGAGCAGAGATGAGACATTATGTCATTTAATGCTTATGCAGCATATATAGATGGTTGACACAAACAGATGTCGCCTTAGTAGGAACTAAGATGAGGTCTATAATATAATTATCTTAATTAGACTGTACATGGATAGCCCATGATCCATGTAGCCTGTGGTTAGCCAGATGCGAGACCTTATTTGATGCCTGAGTTGGCAAGCGAATAAAGGACTCGAGTTAGGTGCTTGAGTAGCGACTAGACTAAGATTTGTAAGGTGTATTGAGTTGAGACATACGCTCTTACTTAAAAAAACTCCACCGTAGCATGTATTTCATACTACATGTCCTTACTCGACCAAAAGTGGAGGTGAGAGAATAAATCCCTGCTTCTTCACCGTGTGAGTCCCATGGATCTTTCATTAAGATCCTACTTATGCCATTGTTACTTTTGACTATGTCATGAAGCTGAGCTTTTGATGTCTGCTACTTTGTCATGTTACCAATGGCCATATTGGATTCGATCTAAAGAGACATTGCTGAGAAAACGATTGGACCAAAGTTAAAGGACATGAGTGTAAAAGGAAGACTATTTTTGTACCATATCCTTATATTTGTACTCACTATTGACAGGTTATAGCGCTTATGGTAGCAAAATAATCGTGAGTACATCTAAATAGTTATGATGGATCAAGCATAAGTCTGAGTATTAAACTCAAGAGGGGTTAGAGATGCTTGATTCGATGTGTTAATATATGTCTAAGGCATAACGAGACACTTTAGGGATGTTGCTATGTTGGTCTTGGTATAAGATTTAGTATAGTGCTCCCAAATATGTTTTTCAAGTGTGCTCGACGGTCGCACAGCCTATTTGCCAGTATGAACGCACTGAGAAACACATTGAGAGATGGATAATAGGGCCATGCCCACAGTGGATAAGTGGGAGATGTTAGAAACTGAAAATGATATGAATGGACACCTAAAGTGGGCATGTCCTTTTGTATACCCCATCCAAGAGTTATGAAGTAATGGCTTAGACCGTTACTCTACCCCACTAAGTCCACTATCCCACTCAATATTAATTGAGTGGTGTGTATATAAACACCAAGAGTGGTATCCATTGTACATGAAAAACGAATTCTCTATTTCTCATAGTGTTTATAGAGTGTTGTGAGGCTCTTAGGTTGTGGGTTATGTTTGCATCACTCTAGTAGTGTGCAACACCGTCGGAGAAACGTTTTTTTGTTCGTGGGTTACATAAACTGGAATTGAAAACGTGTTTGGATAGCTGGTCGGCGTGGAGGGTGGCTTTAGACAGCGTAGAACAATCTCAAAGCTCCTGTGTGATCAGAGGTATGCCGAAAAACCGATTACTTATATTCCGCTGCAAATCTCTATTTCTTACAAAAGGCCTAGCCACGCACAACAACTGTGAGAGTTGGCAGAATCATAGTGGCCAAAAAATGTATAGAGAGAAAAGTACAATGATCGTGCAACTTACTACCTTGTCGCGGCCTGGTTGGTTGTGAGATGGTCGCGACTTGCATGCAACAGTGTCCCAAGTGTACACCGTGTTACGTATGCGTCCGACACAAGCACATTAAACAATTTTTTGTGTCTTTGCTTTACTGATAATAACCACCTATCCAAATATCTAAACCACGTATGAAGAAAGTAAAAAGTGAGAGAGAGAAGCCTTTTGCCCATAAGCCTTCTTTAAATTTCTAAAAAGAGGTGAATGATTTGTTTTTTGGATACACAAGCCTAGATGCCTCCTGCATAGTGAATCTAAGCCACTACTAGAGTTTTATTTATTTATTTTATATTTAGCTTATTTTGTATTACAACATCATTCACCCCCATTGCTAAAGTATGCATCAAGAAATGGTAGACAGTAGTGAGAGATGCAAGATCAAAGGTGAAAGATTGAGGGATGGTGAAAAACTAAATGTTTGAGGGTAGTTTCGATATTAAAACTTAAAAAATGTGGATTGTGAAAACGTAATTGTGTTTAAAAATGGGCATTTCCAAAAAAAAAAAAAAAACAGACCCTTCCTTTAGTTTCAAAACAATGACTTTTAAATTAAAAAAAAAAAAAAAAAAAGCAATTTCTTAAAATTCACTAAGTCAAATGCATGCCTTTTTGCATTTTGGTGTTGAAATCAAGGTTTTAGCCTTTTTGGATTTTAGTGTTGAAAATTGAAATGTGCGTTATGAGCGCACTGTCTTGCACTAACTCATTGTGTGATTCATGCCCCCAATGGAAAGTACACCTTAGTCAAATGGACCAAGGGTGGAGATTTGGGAGTTGCCATATGGTTTAGGTACAGGAACCAAATTGGGCCTTATAGGACACTTACTTACATGCATAGGTCTACATACCAAATTATGGATTCAGAGTTTGGGTACGGCTTGGGAAACTATTAGGCACCTAAAACCGCCCAGCTTATGGGCCAGCCTCCAATGTGTGTTGCTAGGCCATGTTGAAATAAATAAGTTATTAAAAGATCCATAATCCAAAACCTAAACATACATCATGAACTTAATTAAAATAAAATACAAAACAAGTCAAATATCATATCACAACATAAAAGGAAACAAATAAAACACGATCAAATAGATTATATCAAAAAAGAAAACTAACATCAAATCAAACACATAAGGAAATATCACAAATAAACCAAACCTGACAAAAATACTAAAAAAATGGAAAAAATTAAATACAATTAAATGACCTAAAACAAAGAATTCAAAGTCAAGTAGATCTAAAAAAAACATGTGAAAAACAATTAATTAAATAAAACAGGAAATTCAACCCAAATTTGGGTTAGTGGTGCGCACGTATATTTAACCATGCATACGCATGTTCAAAAACATGTGCGCTCATATTCGAGTATGCGTACACATCCTCACCGCATAAATTGTAAAAATCACATTTTGAAAGTTTAATCAAACATATGCTAGAGTTTAAATCAAAGAGAACAAACAAAGGAAACACCACAACTAAATAAAAACTACATCATGTTAGATTTAATAACATCAAACAAATATATCAACACTCAAATCAAACACAAGTGAAAGATAAAGCTACTATCAAACAAGGAATATGTTAATCTAATAAAAGAATGAAATAAAGGCACAACAATAACAAGAACAGAATATAATCAACCCAAGATTAGATTGATACACATCAAAAGAGTTAAAATCAACAAACAAAATAAATATAAGAATTAAAGGAACTATATCAAGAAACTCATGTGAATCCTATTAAGCAAGTGAAGAAATCATTGATAAAACACTCACCTTGCTTAGGATCACAAGTTTAAGTTATTTAACCAACCCTTCAATGTCTACAGCACAATGATTAGGTTGAGATAACAAGAACAATGCAAAAAAACACAATAGTTTAGGTAATCACAACTCAAGAACAAATAATTTAGAAAAAGGTTTTTGAGAAATCAAATTAGAACACTAGTTTCTGCCCTAGAAATAACTAAAGAAAGTTTTTTTGAAGATTAAAAAACGTGCTAACTGCTGTGTGGAATTTTAGAAAAGATGAATAGGGTTTTAGAAAACAATGAGGCACTCTCTCTCGCTAGGGTTTGAATTAGAGACATAAGGTGGGTATTTATATGTGTAAACTAGGGAATCAGGGCTTTTTGGAGGGTTTTGGACATTTCTAAGGGTCTAGGACCCAAATCCCATCAAAAAATGAATATTTGGGCCCTAAAAACTGAATTTCTGCAGTTTTGGAATGCAACATGCGCACCCATGCTTGACCATGCGCACTTATACTTCCAAACATGCATGCACAAAACCCTAAATTTGACTGCACTGCTAGCTCGACTTCAAACAAACATAGCACACTCATTTTAAATCCAAATTCCACAAAATTTATATTTAAATTGAAGCTCAAGATTTTTCTTTCCATTGAAATAAACCTCACTCAAACGTTTTTGTGGATCAAAAGTTATGGTCAAAATAGCTAATTTTCAGCATCATTTTCAATGAAATTTAATCACTTTTGAGTTGTGATTACCTTACTATTATGAACTCTTTAATTAGCCTTAGTTGACGTATTCCAAGCTCATCATCGGGCCCGGGAACCAAAGATTATTAACGTGTACAAAATGAGAACTCTACACACATTTTCCCTATTTAAACACTTAACCAAATGGGCCATTAATGAGTTTAAAATAAAGGGATAAAAAATGATTGTCCATGTGGAAAAACTAAGTAATTTTTCCTTGTGCCACGTGTATAATCATTTTTTATCCTTTTATTTTAGACACATTAATGGCCTGGCCCAATAAAGGGATAAACTTGGTTGGAACTTGATTAAAAAAACTGTATAATCTATATACCAATTAATTCAATAGAAGTCATATTATATACTATAAAATAGAAATTTTGTATTAATCACGGTGGTATGTCAAATGATAAATGGATTTCCTCCCTTTTTTTTAATTAACATAGTATGTTGTAAGAGAAATTCTATTTTCATAATTTTAAACAAGTTAAAATACTAGTTTGATTAAAGTTGTATTACCATTTTTTATTGTAAATTTTAAAAAAATTTAATTGCTTATTTAATTTTTTTTCTAAATCATAAATTCCAAATTTCACAATAAATTTTATTATTTTATTTTTATTAATGTTTCATATACAAAATTTACTCTTTACACCAATTTGTGCAGGCACATGAGATACTTTCTTGTGCTTATGAGTACAACTATAATAATAGGTAGTAATAGATTGGAAATAGGAAATTTCACTACAAAACACGCGGGTCTTTGGCCGTGTTTTTTTAAGCCGCATTTGTAAAAATGTGGCTATAGACAAGCTAAAGCTGCGTTTTAAACATGTGGCCATAGAACGTGTCTAAAGCTGCATTTTAGAAATTGACAATAAGTAGGGTGGATTTTTGTTGGAGATAACAAAAAATGTCAATTGAATTACAAAATTGTTGACAACACTTGACCACTTTTAGTGCTTTTTGGGAATTGGATTTTAAGCCAGCTTATTGCCTATTTTGCTACTATTTGCAGGTCCTACATGAGTTACTTAATTATTTTATTTAATTATTGCTTATTTTTCCTTCTAATTTTTATGGGTCCTACGTGAGTCACTTACTTACTTTATTTAACTTTTACCTTTTATCTATGAGAAATGATATGTTCACAACATTTTCACAACAAATCTTAAGTGACACGTTGTTACTAATTGTTATTGTTGGGGCAAAAAAGTAATTTTAGTATTAAGTTCAAATTTGAACCAATAACAACTAATTACCTGTGATTTGTTATGAAAATGTTGTAAAAATGTTGTGGACGTAACATCTCTCTTTATCTATAGTACTTTTAGAAAAATATTTTTTAACAAAAAATTAGATTATCTGTTTCCAAACAGACATATTATATTGGTGAATTTAAGTATAAATTTAAGAAAATCAAATAATTTATTATTATTCTCAATTTTATTAGTAGTTTTTGTTTAAGACTTCCCGATTATAAAATAGTTTTTATGAGGATAATACAAAGTATTATAACAAAGATGTCAACTCATCACAGGTGGGACAAAATTTCTCTCCAAATTAGTTTGGAGATAAACCTATCAATCTCCTTCTATATATTTTTATTAGATGTAAATTTTGAAAATCTATCTATTGAAATTTATGTAATTTATATTCTTAACATACATATCAAAATTTATTGAAATGAGGTGTTATTTACTATTTGATTAATAAAATTATTTTGTTTAATGCATAATTTAGATCACAAAAACTTGAAATTTAAACATTTGATTAATGATGTGACTATTGATCTTTGATCTTTTTATAATTTTGCAAGCATGAAGGATATAATAATAACATGTAATCTAACAATAAGATCTTCAAATTCACATATAATAAACATATATTGGCAGAGTTTAAAGCATTTCTCTCCAAATTAGTTTGGAGAGAAACATTTTTTTCTTAGGTGTTTGTATTTGTTTCTAAAAAAAAAAAACCTAATCATAGGTTAAAATAAAATAAAATGAAATATTTTAAGATCCAACTCAATTCAAAATAAGGGTGTTGTGAAAAAAATCCAACACAACCAAAAAAAAGTGTTGAGGGGTGTTATTTTGGGTTCAAGTTCCTACAATCTCTACCGGTGAGTAGGTTGGTATACATCTCCCTTAGTGTGTGTTTAGTAAAAATTATTTTTGCCAACTTATTTTTGCTACTATTCATAGGTCTCACTGCACTTTTTGATATTACTCATGGGTTCCACTGTACTTTCTCAGTTTGATGGTTGCTATCTTTCAAGCATTTTTGGGCCACTCAATACGCACTTCTCATTGTGAATTT
This sequence comes from Castanea sativa, assembly GCF_040712315.1. NCBI lineage: Eukaryota > Viridiplantae > Streptophyta > Magnoliopsida > Fagales > Fagaceae > Castanea > Castanea sativa. Next base: position 23,647,273 of record NC_134015.1, on the reverse strand, counting down.
GCTGTGGAGGTCCAAGCCCAAGTCAAGGAGTCTTCGAGAAGTTGAGGGCTGATTGGAATTCCCAAAATAACCGCAACTTTGTGGGGAAGGAAAGTATTATTCACCTTGGCCATATCCTAGCCTCTCCTTTCTATATCGAGGAGGCTCGAGACCATCTCCAACTTAGGGTGAAGACCCCTTGGGCTAACCACTTTAAAGGATTTCGATGATGGGATCCATCTATCATCCCATATATGCACTCGTTTCCCATTTCCAATAATCCACTTGGAGCTCTTCTCGATAATACCATTGGCTGCCATAATGCTTCTCCACACGTAAGATGGTCTGCTACCCAGATATGCTTCCTTAAAGGAATTTTCCACGAAGTATTTCGCTTTATACACTCTATGGACCTAAGAGCTTGGGATTTGTTGGATTCTCCACCCTTGTTTGCAAGAAGTGCTAAATTAAAGGTTTCCAATTCCCTAAATCTCTTACCCTCTTCCATCTTCGGTACAACTTTTCCATGAAATTCAGGCCATTTTTCTTTCTTTTTCCTTTTGCCCCCACTAAAAGTTACTCATCATAGAGTTCAGCTCCTTGCACAGTGTCTCTGAAAGTTTGAAACAGCTTATTATGTATGTAGGCATGGCTTGGGCCACCGCTTTGATAAGAATTTCTTTTGCATTAGATAGTAGTTTACCTTTCCATCTGGCAATTTTCCCCCCCACTTGGTCTTTTATCCAGTTGAACACCTTCCTTTTGCCCTTTCCAACAAGTGGTGGTAGCCCAAGGTACTTTTCGTGATGCCGTATGATTTGGGCTCCAAACTATTGCTTCACTTGATCTTGAATTTCTCAGTTAGGGTTCTTGCTAAAAAAGAGGGAAGTTTTCTCTTTGTTGAGCTTTTGGCCTAAGTCGCTTTCATAATCTTCAAGTACCTTCATTACCTTGCTGCCTTCTTTAATAATAGCCCTACAAAATACACTGTTGTCGTCAGCAAAAAGTCTATGAGATATTCTTGGAGCTCCTCTACATACAATAATCCCTTTTATGTGTCCCTCCAACTCTTCCTTCTTTGGCATGGCAAACAAGCACTCTGCACATAACATAAATAAGTATGGAGAAATTGGATCTCCTTGTCGAATTCCCCTCAATGGAATAATATTGCCTTTAAGTTTATCGTTGATCAACATTGAGTATTACACTATGGTAACACACATCATCATAAGGGCTATCCACTTTTCATGGAAGCCCATCCTTATCATCATTGCCTCTAGGTAAACCCATTTCACCCTATCGTAGGCTTTGCTCATATCGAACTTTATGGCCATTAAGGCCTCCTTTCCCTTCTTCCTTTGATCAATACAGTGCATTGTTTCGAAAGCCATGAGGACATTGTTTGTTATGAGCCTCCCAGGGACAAAGGCACTTTGTGATTCATCAATCACCACTGCAAGAGAATTCTTTTCAGTCTATTAGCGAGTACTTTGGAAACAGTTTTGTAAATCACACTGCATAAGCTTATTGGCCTGAATTTAGTGATTTTTTTGGGTGGATTTGACTTTTGGGATAAGGCATATATATATATATATATATATATATATATATATATATGTTTCATTAAGACCACAGGACATCACACCAGAATTAAGCGCATTCAAGGCACAATTTATAATGTCAGTACCAACTATATTCCAGTATTTTTGATAAAATATAAGGGACATATTGTTTAGGCTCAAGGATTTAGTGGGATGCATTTGTTTGAGGACTCTCCACACTTCTTCTGCCTTGAACTTTGTTAGTAGTTCATCATCATTCATATTTGAGGTAACTCGGGGTAATGATTGCACTTAGACTCACTTTAAAATTGGTTAGGTGGTAAGACTTGAAAATGACAGTAAAGTACTCCGGAATTATGCCTTCAATTCTCTCATGGTCTTCTTGCCATACCCCATTCAAATTCTGCAGACGCACAATTCTGTTTTTTCCGTTGTAGCATGAAAGAATTTCGTATTCCGGTCTCCCCATTTAATCCAAAGCGCTTTGGACCTTTGATTCCACACAATTTCCTCACTGGTCTAGAACTCATTGATCTTGTCTTCAACTCTTTATGCCAAAAAAGCCCTCTGCTTTCTTATATTTACCAAAAAGCAAAAAAAAAAAAAAAAAAATAAAAAATGTGACATTTCATTTTGTAATGTCCCTTGAGGGCCTCAACTTTCTCGTTAAAAAAAATGTGAGTCGGGTTGAGTCCAATCCGGTTGTTTTAAAAAGTAGCTTTATTTGCCCGCCACTCGCCAGATATAATAAACCCTCCCCAAAACCCTATTGTTTTCGATCTCTCACGGCACTACTTGCTCCCTTTCTCTCTCTCTCTCTCTCTCTCTCAATTTGAATTTCGCTCTTCAATTCAATGCTTTACCTCTTCTGAAACTCAGGGAAAACCGTGCAACTCCATTCATGCTCTCAATTTCAAAACCCTAGAAAAATTTTCAGTACTCCCAAAACGATTGCTTCGACTCCTACTTCTGCTTCGATTCGATTCTAGGGTTTCGGACGACGAGATGGCGCGTGAAGAAGAGATCGTCATGCGCGATGTCAACAATGCCGGTCTCGTCGTCAGCGATCGCATTGGCCGAGAAGTCGCGTCGCAGCTCGACCTGGAAGAAGCCCTAGAAGCTTCCAGATACGCTAGCCACCCTTATACAACTCATCCCAGAGAGGTTATTTACTTTCAATTATAATTTTTTTTACTTGTTTAGGAAGTTTGAATTCTATGAATTAATTTTTGTATTGGGTTACTGGAATATTAGCTGGACTAGAAGCTTTATGGGTTGGTATTGTAAAAACAGGACACTTCAATTAGGGAAGTAATATAGAGTATGGCTTCGGATATAATAAAAATGGTGGAAAAGAATAATTGTGGCCGACCATGACTAATCTATTGAGGATCCATACCCGGCCTGAAAAATTAGACACTTAAGGTTGGGTTGTTGGTGGTGTTTTATTAGTGAAGTATTTATTTACGATCCATACCCGGCCCCATGGGACACCAATTCGGTTGGTGAAAGTAGCTTTTTTTATTTTTATTTTTTATATATGTTTTGGTGGAATAGGTTTCATTTGGTGGAGGTAGGTTTATGTTTTAGGGGGGGGGGGTTGTTATCAATAGAAAAGAATTATGTTGTTGAAGTTTAGTTTTTTTTATTTGCAACAAAAAGGAGATTATACTATAGGATCAATGCAATGTAGTAGTTTGATGCTTTTGGAGGTGTTTTTGGGAGAGAAAAAGCTTGTGTTAAGCTTTGTTTAAAGACTTCCTAAATTGGGTTGATTATCTTTGACATAATTGTGTGCTGTCATTTCTCTTATAATGCTTTTCTCATATGGTTGTTGGTTTGGTTTTATATCATTAGAGGCATTGTGATTAATGTAGTTTTGGAGCTAATTTGTTTGGTTGTCAGTTCATGTGTATTTATTCTTATTGTCCATTTTGATTATTTAGGGTTGACAAGAAATATGTTTACAGTTCACCAAAAGAAAAAAAGATAAATATGTTTTCATGCTACTTGTTTCTTTAGCTATTCATGATGATTATATCAAACTTGCTATTGCTTCATTTTAAAATACCTACAAAGAGCAGCCTTTAAGGTTAAAAGACGAAATGTTCTAGAAAATTTAAAGAACTAATTAAAACTGAGACAAAAAGCATCAACACAAAACTTGCCTTGAATTCCCTTATGGTTTGTCTGGATGGAACTATTTGAGGAAAAAAAATTTGGATTTCAGTTTTTAGAATAAATAACCTCAATAGACTATGAAGAAGGCTTTTTTTTTCCCCTTTTTTTCTTCTTCTTTTTCTAATGATAGAATTGACGAGATAGATTAATGCATTGGTAATAAAGAGTGAGTTGATCTAAGTTGAGGGGATTATAAAAGGTAGAGGAAGACCAAAATAACATTAGTTTTTTTTTTATAAGTAACATAGTATTTTAAAAGGACTTATCACTTAAGGGAGGAAAGAGAATATGACTTCAGATAGAATAGAATGGAAGAAAAGAATACATGTGGTTGACCCTAACTAATATGTTGATGACCCATAGCCTACCCCAAAATTTTGGGATTAAGGCTTGTTGTTGTTGTTGTTGTTGTTGTTTCTATTGATAGAATTCATGGATGGATTTAAGCTTTTTTCATATGAGAACTTGAAATGATTAGGTATATGTTCTCAAAGCTCAATTATATTGTATTGTTAACTTTTAGATTAAGAAATTAATTTTAGCAATTGTTATCCACATCCCATGATTTTAAATCCTCAAAAGTTCAAATGCAGCCTTAAATATTTGCACAAATCAATAATTTTATCTGAGTTTTTACCTTTATTTTTAAAAAAGAAAGGAAAAAAAAAAAGATTTTAGCCATCTACTTTGTACTTGCTGTTAGTGGACAGGCCATAAAGAACAGGCATGTATGTGGTGTGTTAGTAGTTTTAAGTATCATTTATTTTCAGCAAAAATACAAATTAAACTCTTTTTGTCAATTGTCATGTTCATCATTTAAGTTTCATTTTTTTTCATTTTAGTTTTTGAAGTACACATTTGTTGCCACTGTTAATCCTTTTGTCCAAAATTGTTGTTAACCATTAAAAAATACTATATTTTTAAAACTAGAAAACTATCTTTTTGTGAATCAAAATGTAAATGTATCTGTAAAATGTTCTACATATCTCCTCATTTCCCAAAACTTTCAACATAATCCATGAAGCATGCCGGAAATGGCCCAAACACCACCACCATCAGGGAGGTTGTTGGCTCGTTGCCACTGAGAACGGAGCCTCCGACTTAACTGATGCAAGAAATCTCTGCCGATGCTTGAGAAGGGACTCCACTTGACTCTCCGTTAACTCTGCCTCTCCGCACTTGCCTTTATGGCAAAGACATAGAGAGTCTTTCTTATATTTCTCTCTATGTCTCTAGGTATCTTTATTATTTTAGGTTTTAGCCCAAGTTCTAAGTGTGAAATTGCACAGTGCAATTATACAAGAATATGGCTATGCTTATATTATAGAAAGTTGAAAAACCGCTTGGGCTAGTGGAGGATGGGGTTGATGTGGAGCATAAGCGGGATTGGAAAAAATGGTGGTTTCATAAAAAACATAGCCAATTTTGATTGGGTAGAAGTACCATACGACAGTCGACAGTATTTTACTAGATTGTCACTCACTTTCTTTCTCTCTCTATAGATCTGTCATTATCTGTATGGGGATTGAGGTCATATGTATTGGCAATGGGGGCCATGGCTTTTATACAAAAGAATACAAATAATTTTAAAGAATTTTTAGTAGATGTTTTTCTTTTCATTAAAAAATTATTATTATTATTATTATTATTTTAAAATTTTAGTTTTAAAATTGAATCTTAAGATTTTATATTTTATCCTTTATTTTTTTCCTCTTAAAGGATATATTATATTCTTTCTTAAAAAATTAAAAATACTATGATGCTAATAAGGCTAATATGCTTGATTAGAGGCATGATGTGCCATTACAGAAAAGGCATGTTGGCAGTTGGGGCAGCTGTATTGGAGCACATTCCTCCTATGCCCAGAATTTAAATGTATAGCCAATTTATATGTAGGTAAGCTGTGATTTTAAGTAATTTTACTTAGTTGACATAAAGTGTGTCTTTTGACTTGTATTTAAAAAAAAAAAAAAAACACTATAGCAGAAATACTAAGTGAAATATTAATGTTACGATGTTCATGCTTGATATGATTCCTAAACCTGCTTGGATGTTTGAACATTTTCTACTCTTGTAGGGTTCTCAAAAATAATTATTCTTGCAATGTTGTTCCTGCCATCAGAAATTAAATTGTCATCATTATTTTTCCTAATATTATATGATACTCTGGGTATGTGGAAGTAATACAATAGGTAACTTGAAGTGAGGATGTATCATAATCACCCTTTTTATATTTCTTTTTTCTTTGAATGGAATCTTATTCTTATTAAAAAGTAATTTAATAGTGATTGTATCTCAATTTTTGATTATGATGGATAGTAAGAGGTGTGAAAGGGGGTTGTGTTGAGACTAGTCTGTGTGGGGCAGGATGGATAAAAATAATGCTTCTCAACACTGAGCTCGTCTAAGGTCATATTAACGCATTTTCTGGCAAGAAGTTAAATGTTTCCCCCTTTTTAATATGCAGACAAACTCGCACATACATTTTTTTTTGATAGGCACACACACATAGATACATTTTTTATTTTTTTTTTTCTGAAGAAGGTCTCATTATTTGTTTGAAATCTTAATATATTTTAATCAATTACTGTGTAAGGTAGAGGAGTATTAAATGGCTTTCCTCTTTTTGGCAAGATGTGCCAAGAAAAACTTTAGCTGCCCATTTATATGCTAATAATTTTAACCTCAAAATATGAGGATATGGTTTATGATCACATTGATTGGAGTGGAATAATTTTTGAGTGTTGGCATTATTGTCAGCATGCAATTGTATTCATTTATTCCTCATGCTTGTTTGCTTGCTCTTTATATTCACAATTTGATATTTAGATGGTAAAGTACACCTTTGTAGGTATCTTGGATTGTTGGAAATTAATTTCTTACTCTCATCTCCATTTCATTCTAATGCTGAATAAATTCATTGCAGTGGCCTCCTTTGGTTGAGGTGGTGGATACTTGGGAATTGCCTCCCGTACTTGTTGAAAGATATAATGCAGCTGGTGGGGAAGGAACTGCTTTATGTGGAATATTTCCTGAGATACGAAGGGCATGGGCCTCAGTAGATAATTCTTTGTTTCTTTGGCGGTTTGACAAGTGGTGAGTGTTTCTTGTTTTTTGATGAAAAATTCATAATTTAATATATTTTTTGAGCTCCCATTCCATGCATATGATGATTATCTGCACCGAGTAATTTGTGGAATACCAAACCTACCAAACTAATTGGCAAGCTGGATATGAAAGTTATTTTAAGAGGACATAACATGGTAGATGACATCTTATCTGATGGTATTTACTATTCTAAATAGTGCTGTAAAACTGATGAGCCACTTGCAAGTGGCTTAGTCAAAGGCCTGGCTTGTTGTTGAGCCAAATGAGCCAAGCCTAAGCCTTATCCATATGCTTGATTGGTCAAATGAGCCAAACTGGAATATCATATTGCACAACTTGTGAGCTCACAGCCCCAGCTTGTGAATGGTAGCATGTGTGAATAGGGTGATGACTAGGCATTTATGGGTAGATAATGGATTTCTCAAGTTTCTCATTTTCAAGCAATGTGGGACTTAAACATGACAATTTAACAGCATAAAAAATCTAGATGTATTTTTCAATGTATGTATATGTTTGTGAAAGAACATACCTAACTATACACTTATAAACATGTACATACATAAATTTACATACATACATTTAGCTTCACGTATGTACCTATATGTGGGTGGATGTGTATATGTGTGTGTGTATATATATATATATATTTATCCAGTTAAATATACACACAAACTATCAAGGTTTTGTGTATGATAGTATGTTTCTGCCTTCTTAGTTGCACTTATTGCCAAGATGCAAAATTTGTTTTAATGCTATATTGCTATGTTTGAATTATAAGTACTGACTTTGGTACTCTAAGAACTCTTGTATGACATTTACAGTGGCTGGCTGCCTAGACTACTAAAAAAGACGTTATTCAGGCTGGTAACCTGTCAAAACCTATAATTGCTAAGTTCATGACAAATGTGAGAACTTAATTATGACAGTTCTTCATTCCATGAGAGTAACATCTTGCTGTATCACAAATCGTATATGTTGAGCATAGGATGAGCTCTGGTCAATGGTCTTTGAAGGGAGGTGAGATGAAGACATGGCTATCCAGTCTTGGGAACATCACCTGAAGGTGATCTGTCCAAATTTTAATGTATAATAGGTGGCACTTGTTACATAGATGAAAAGAAATTGGATTTTTTTATGTAGAATTGATATTCACTGTTGGGAATTAAGATTTTCAATTATCAGTGACATGTTAATTTAGAACATTGATTTTGTCATGTCTGAGCCTAGGTTTGACCTCTTGAGTTTGGCTTGGACAAAGGTTCTGATATTAGTCTTTTTGCTTGGATTGAGTTGTCCAAGCCTCTTTTACATATTTGAAATTGGACATTAATGAAATATATTTGATGTATGAGTTAGAATTTTTGTGAACATATCTACTATTATGTGTATGTATTTTTTAAATGGGACACCTACCTATCAAAAAAATATTATTTAAGTGGGTCATACCCTGGAAAAGATTGGTACCATCTTGTTAGTTTCATTTGTCTATATATTTGGCCCTCCATTTTTAGTTTGTCTTTTTTTAAGTTCTTCAGTCGCCTTCTTATACTCTCGTAAAACTTGTTGATCCTTTCAGTTCCCTCCCCACTCCCTTTCCTTTATTTTTTTTTAATTTTTTTATAATTGATTTAGCCTTGAGCCTGTTAAACTGCTAAGGATACATCAAACATGCCTGTGATGGTTATGAGAGAATGATGCACTGGATACTAATATTGAGAATCATTAAACATTTAAATCAGAGTTCTGTTGTAATCAGTTTTTGAAATATAATTCAACTGTTTTCTACTATTTTCTAATGTTCTCTCTTGTTTAGGGATGGTCAATGTCCTGAATACTGTGGGGAGGAACAAGCTATATGTGCTGTCGGTCTTGCCAAATCTAAACCTGGTGTTTTTGTTGAAGCTATCCAATATCTTTTAATTTTAGCAACACCTGTTGAGGTAGTTACAGTTTCTTATCTCTTTTCGTATCCATCCTCCCAATAATTTAAGTTCCAAATGTGGAAAGCCTTCTTGAGTTACACTTGTAGTTATGTGCTTGCTCTTGTAATTGACTAGCTTTCTATGGTATTGAGATGCTATTGTTGTGCCACTCACAATAATAGCTCCTGGGAGTTGATTTCATACCATTTCCTATTTTCTTTTTTGAGTGTATATTTGCCGAACAACTGACCAAAGAAAAAAAGAGATTGATTAAAGAAAGATCCATATGATTTTTTTTTTAACTTCAACTCTATTCTTTTAGAAGAACTACTCCATATCTTATATACATTTTTATTTATGTTATTGTCCAGAAGTTAAAATTTCTTGATGCCTAACTATTATTTTATCTCACAAAATATTTACTATTCTTCCTTTCATCTTTTGAGGATTATTTTCTTTTCCAAGATTTGAATTGACCTATTGCAAGCCGACCTTGTTCCTTCACAACCTTAAATGTAATATATTCTTCCAATGAGCTTTAGCTCAACTTGCACTTCTTCTCCTTGGAAGAATGAGATTGATGGTGTGGTTTCGGGTTCAACGCCCATGGGATGTGTGTGTAACTTACCAATCAAAAAAAGAGAAAAAATTGTCCTAATACTTCTTTTCAAGGTTGATTACTTTCTTTTTCTTAACGGTCTCTACTTGTTATTAGTTAATTCTTGTAGGAGTATGTTGCTCTAGAGGGGGTGATGGTACAGATCCATTCGCGGAGGTTTCATTACAGCCTTTGCCAGAGTACACAATACCATCTGATGGAGTCACCATGACTTGTATTACATGTACTGATAAGGGTCGTATTTTCCTGGCTGGGCGTGATGGCCACATTTATGAGTTGCATTACACAACTGGTTCAGGCTGGCAAAAGCGTTGTCGTAAAGTCTGCCTTACTGCTGGTTTAGGAAGTGTCATTTCAAGGTATGTTCTGTATTTAATGCTTTATAATTGTAGATAGTCATGGTCCCTTGTCATTTTTCCTGATGATTCTAAGCGTCTAGAAACATACAATTTATTGACTCAATCCAGTGTTGAAATTTGAAATTTTCTTTGCAAATGCTCTATATTAACATAAACACACCTTGGTTTTCAGATGGGTTGTGCCAAATGTATTTAAGTTTGGAGCTGTTGACCCCATTGTCGAAATGGTTTTTGATAATGAAAGAGAAATTTTATATGCACGTACTGAAGAGATGAAACTTCAGGTTTTTGTTGTGGGGCCAAATGGTGATGGTCCACTCAAGAAAGTTTCAGAAGAAAAGAATCTGATCAATCAGAGGGATGCACATTATGGAGGTAGACAATCAACTGGATTGAGAGCTGCAAATCGGGCGACAAAACCATCAATTGTCTGCATTTCACCTCTATCTGTGCTGGAATCAAAGTGGCTGCACCTTGTTGCTGTTTTGTCTGATGGAAGAAGGATGTACCTTTCCACTTCTTCATCTAGTGGAAACTTGGGTGGATTTAATTCAAACCATCATAAACCTAGCTGTTTGAAAGTTGTGACAACCAGGCCTTCTCCACCTTTGGGGGTCAGCAGTGGACTTGCTTTTGGATCTCTTGCAGGTAGGTCTCAGAATGAGGATCTCTCACTGAAGGTTGAGACAGCATATTATTCTGCTGGAACTTTTCTCCTTTCTGATTCGTCACCAGCGACCACGTCTTCTCTTCTCATTGTGAGCAGAGATTCAAGCACACAATCATCTCTATCAGGTAGTCTAGGGACAAGTACAAGGAGTTCTCGTGCATTACGGGAATCTGTATCTTCTCTACCAGTTGAAGGTCGCATGCTTTTTGTGGCAGATGTCTTACCCTTGCCAGATACTGCAGCTACTGTGCAGTCTATATATTCAGAACTTGAATTTGGAGGTTTTGGAAACTCGGATGAGTCTTGTGAAAAAGCATCTGGAAAACTTTGGGCCAGAGGTGACCTTTCAACTCAACATATATTGCCAAGGAGGAGAATTATCATTTTCAGTACCATGGGCATGATGGAATTAGTTTTTAATAGGCCTGTGGACATTTTAAGGAGGTTGTTAGAGTCCAGCTCACCAAGGTCAATTCTAGAAGATTTCTTCAATCGTTTTGGGGCTGGTGAGGCAGCTGCAATGTGTTTAATGCTTGCTGCAAGGATAGTCCATTCTGAAAACCTTATCAGCAATGTTGTTTCGGAGAAGGCGGCTGAAGCTTTTGAGGATCCAAGAGTTGTTGGAATGCCACAACTTGAAGGTAGTAGTGCATTGTCAAACACTAGAACAGCTGCTGGGGGATTTAGCATGGGTCAGGTTGTTCAGGAGGCCGAGCCTGTGTTTTCAGGTGCACATGAAGGGCTCTGCTTGTGCTCATCAAGGCTGCTTTTTCCTCTGTGGGAACTACCTGTCATGGTTGTAAAAGGTGGTTTAGGTTCGACTGATGCTTTTTCTGAAAATGGGGTAGTTGTATGCAGACTTTCTGTCGGGGCTATGCAAGTCCTAGAGAGCAAGATTCGCTCTTTAGAGAAGTTTCTAAGGTCTAGAAGGAACCAGAGGAGGGGTCTTTATGGCTGTGTAGCTGGTTTAGGAGACTTGACTGGCTCTATTCTTTATGGAACCGGTTCCGAATTAGGTGCTGATGACCGGAGTATGGTGAGAAACTTGTTTGGTTCTTATTCACGAAATGTTGATTCTAGTGGAGGCGGGACTACTAATAAAAGACAAAGATTACAGTATAATCCTGCAGAATTGGCTGCCATGGAGGTAGGTTAAAATTGCTAATGCAGGCATGGATGTCTAAACTTGTCATCTCATTTGCTGACTCTATGGTTTGTTTTGCTACAGGTGAGGGCAATGGAATGTATTAGGCAGTTGCTTCTTAGATCTGGTGAAGCCCTGTTCTTACTCCAACTTCTCTCTCAGCATCATGTGACACGCTTAGTTCAGGGATTTGATGCAAATCTACGTCAGGCATTAGTTCAATTGACATTCCATCAACTTGTTTGCTCTGAGGAGGGTGACCGCCTTGCCACGAGGCTTATATCTGCTCTAATGGAGGTAATGCAAGTTATCAAACCTGTGAGGAAGGTCCACTTAAACAAGTTCTAATGTTAATTGACGTCATCTTTTCAGATATGTTTAGTGTCTAATTTTGGTTTTTAAGTGACATTTCTATCTTCAAATTTGAATCATCCTTCTTGATTTGACGCCATTTATTGCTCCAGTATTATACTGGTCCTGATGGCAGGGGGACAGTAGATGATATTAGTGCAAAATTAAGGGAAGGTTGTCCCAGCTATTACAAGGAGCCTGATTATAAGTTTTTCTTAGCTGTGGAATGTCTTGAGAGAGCGGCTATAACTCCAGATGCTGAGGAAAAAGAGAATCTTGCTAGAGAGGCCTTCAATTACTTAAGTAAAGTTCCAGAATCTGCTGATCTACGAACTGTCTGCAAACGGTTTGAGGATTTAAGGTCAGTTGATTATTCAAGCTGAGAGCTAAGCCAGAGTTCTTTGATTGCTTAAGTTCTAATTAGATTATGTAAACAACCTAATCTGTAGAAGGGGCTTTGCAGATTTTATGAAGCTGTAGTCCGCTTACCTTTGCAGAAGGCACAGGCTCTTGACCCTGCAGGTGATGCTTACAATGAGCAAATTGATGCAGCTACTCGAGAACATGCGCTTGCTCAGCGTGAACAGTGCTATGAGATAATTATCAGTGCTTTGCGTTCTCTGAAAGGTGATACTTCACAAAGGGAATTTGGATCTCCTGTTAGGCCTGCTACTGCTACATCTTTCCTTGATCAGTCCTCTCGGAAGAAATATATTTGCCAGATCGTTCAACTTGGTGTTCAATCACCAGATAGAATATTTCACGAGTACTTGTATCGAGCTATGATTGATTTGGGCCTTGAAAATGAGTTGTTGGAGTATGGAGGTCCTGATTTGGTCCCTTTTCTGCAAAGCGCTGGTCGTGAACCTATACAAGAGGTCTTTAATTTTTTTTTTTTTTGCGTGCATGTTTTGTTTATTTTGGATCTGATCTAAAAGTATTGGTAGTTGCTGATTATCTTATATGTTTTATAATTTTGATTGCATATGCATTTTGCAATCAGGTTAGTATTTCTCTGAAGTTTTCAGTATGGACAGCAGCATCTTTTGGGAGCTATTTTCATGTTTCTATCATCTGTCTTGTAGGTTCGAGCTGTTTCTGCTGTGACGTCAGCAACTTCTTTTATGGGTCAATCAGGAGCACCTATCCCATCTAACCGAGCCAAGTACTTTGATCTTTTGGCACGATATTATGTCTTGAAGCGGCAGCATGTGCTTGCAGCTCATATATTGGGAAGATTGGCTGAGAGGCGCTCAACCGATTCGGGGGATGTTCTTACTCTAGAACAGAGGTTGGCAACTTCACTTCATTCTTTTCTATTACCAAGCTTTTGACCTTGTGTTTGATAGAAAAATGTTGCTTCGTTTAATTTTGCAACTTCGTTGGGTTAAATCATTTTGGGATCAACCCATAATTTAACGGACCTTTGGCTTTAGTTTACCAGAGACAGAATGCATTTATTTAACCATTCTAAATAAAGCATATTCAGGTGCCAATAGGTCTAGCTAAAATGGAACCTCGTCATTGTGTGACCTCTCTCCAATTGGACACACACCTATTCTTTTCCTTCCAAACACTCCATATCCAACATAATTCCAAACACTCCATATCCAACATAATGGCTCTCTTACCATTGGTCAATACTAAGGACTGTGCAGAGGTCAGTTTTGACTTTGGAGCAAGTTGAGAGGAAACCACCCTCAAATTTCAACTCAGTGAGTTGAAAAAATCATGGTGCTTCTCTTTAACTCTCTGTTATGCTAATAAGTCCAAATATTTAGATTGTCATGTATTTTTTCTTTTCTTGCAATTTCTAAGTAACCAACTAGGCTCTTTTCAATGGAATACTAAATAATGAAAAATAAAAATAACATAAAGAAGAGGGAAATATAATTTTTTTTGGGCTAAGGAAAAGTAATTATTATGAAGAATAACTACAAACTTAATACATTAGTATTTTGTTTTTTTTGATTAGTAATACATTAGTATTTATGATAATATAAAACTAACAAAAATTTTCCCCACACTTTCTCAGTATGCACACACAGATAAAACTTTACCATTTTTTCCAACAGTTTATTTTCCTCTCAAACTCCTTTTCTTGATGCTCCAATCCAAAATCTTCCTCTTTGTCCTTGTTCCTGCCTTATCAACCAAGCTAGGGACCATGATCTTCTTCATCGTCATGGTGTCACTTTTTTTTATAAATTTTTTTATCAGCCTCTTCTAGGGTTTTGTCTATGTTAATGTCGGCTTTGTTCCTACACTGAGGTGTCCAACCATACTCGCAACCACTTATTCTTGATGACAACATCGTCATCATCTTAGAGCTCCTACTTAGCATCAAAATGAAGCTAACACTTTGGGGTTGGTGGCAAGGTCAAATGAAAATATGATGGTGAAATGGTCATGTTTGTAACTCTGATTCCTAAGAAACCAAGGGCTATAAATATAAAGGAATTTTGACGTATAAGTTTGATTGGGAGTGTATAAGTTGATCTCTTTAGTGCCTCTTTGCTGTTTCTATTAATTATGGAGATTTTGAGTAGAATGTTACAAAGAACAATGGATGGTGGTCTGATTACAGGTTTTAGAGTTTGGGAAGATAATAGAAGGGTTCTGGATATTTCAAACCTCTTTGCAGATGACACTCTTTTGTGATGCTTCCTTTAAACAGCTCGGTTATCTTTGGTGTTTTGATTTGCTTTGCAGCGGTAGCTGGACTTAGAGTTAATCTAAACAAAAGCGAAGTGGTACTAGTGGGTGCAATAACAAACATTATGGGCCCTCCTTTTTCTTTTTTCTTTTTTTTTTTAAAATTTTTGGTTTACTTGATTTATGTAATTTTTTATTTGATCTGTACACCCTTGTATACTCCCTGTGTACTTGAGTGTCTCTTTTTTGATATCAATAAATCTTATTACTTATCCAAAAAAAAAAAAAAAATTATGGGGCTTGCAGAAATTCTAGGGTGTAAGGTTACATCACTTCTTATGTTGTAGTTGGGCCTACATTTGGGTGCTACAATAAAATCCAATAGTATTTGTTACCCTATTATAGAGAAGGTGGGCAGAAGGTTAGCGGGGTGGAAGAAATTGTATCTATCCAAGGTGGGGGGTGGCCTTGCTTTCCATCCAGAGGAAGTTGGTGCAGAAACAAGGATGTTTTTCCTATCTGGGGATTGTTTCAGATTTTCCATGTTGGGACACAATTGAATTTTGAATTTTGGCTTAATTGTGAGATTTTTTTTGTGCCCTCTCCTGAATAGTGGCGATTAGGCATCTTGTGCATGCACCTCTTCTTTTGGCTTGATAGAGAGTTAGAGACTTTCCTTTGATGTATTGTTTGAAGCCTTATAAAAAATGCTTCAGGAAGTGTTTGGAGTATTGTAATTCGAATAATTTTTATATTAGGGATACTTTTCTAATCTTGATGATGATTTCAACTTTTCAAGCACCCTTTGGTGGTGAAGCCTACGGTTTCAGACAGCTTCTAGGAGGTATAGCCTAGGATTTGTTCTGTTCTTTCTGGTCTTCTTTTTATTTCCTATTTTTCAAACATGTGGTGCATAACAATCCCATGTAACTAGCTGTTGTAGCTTCCTTGGTTTGTTCGATAAATCTAGAAACACAAATTATAAAAGCTTTGGTCAATGCCAAATATCCTTTCAAAACTTCCATTCCCTAGGACAGAATAGCTAAGTTAAACAAAACTGTCCCAACTCCCACAGTAATTCCTTTCTACAAAATTCATCCCTTGGTCCCCTACATGTCATACCATATAATGAATCCTTGTGTATCAACGACACTTGGATCGTATAAAAGTTTGTTTAATAGATCAATTATACTCTACAATGTAGATAATTGCCAGTTGCTTATTCTATTAATTGGGGTTGGACCACTTCAACAGACATTATCTAAAGCTTAGTTGGCTTTTGTCCACCTGTACTCAGCCCAATATATGCAGAGAAACAAAAAAGTTCATGAGTGGCTATCTGACAAGTTCTTACATTTTGTCAACCTCAGGTGTCGGTACCTTAGCAATGCAGTTCTACAGGCAAAGAATGCAAGTAATAGTAACGGTCTGGCAGGTTCTACTCAAGCTGCTCTTGACAGTGGAATGCTAGATCTGCTTGAAGGGAAGCTTGCTGTTCTTCGGTTTCAGATAAAGATCAAAGAGGAATTGGAGGCTATAGCTTCTAGGTTAGAAGCTTCGCCAGGTGCATCTGAATCTATGCAAAATGATCCCCCTGAAAACGATTTGACTGCTGATGCCAGTATTGCTAATGCTGCACGTGAAAAGGCTAAAGAGCTATCTTTAGAATTAAAGAGCATAACTCAACTCTATAATGAATATGCTGTTCCGTTTGAGCTCTGGGAGGTACTTTTTTTTTGGGCTTAAATCAGCTATTGAATTATCAATTGACATTATCTATGCCAAACTTATAAATTCTTTATATTCCTCAATAATTAGCATAATGGAATATTGTTTTCTCAAGTTCTAAGTTTTGCAAAATAACTATTAAAAACATCTGTGCTGTATTGTACTGTATAAGTAGATAATAATGAGCCAGCCTTCTTTTTGTTTGTGTGTGTGTTTTATTTATTTTTTTAACTAATAACATATTTAAATTCCCTCACCTTTTTATATTTAGGGTCCGTTTGGATAGAACTTATTGCTGAAAACTGAAAACTGAAAATACTGTAATAAAATAATTTTTAAATGTGTGAATAGTGCTGCGGGACCCATTTTTAATGAAAAAGTACATGAACAGTGTTGTGAACAGAGTGTGAACAGTGCCATCAGTGGATGAACAGTAATTTTTGTCCCTTAAAAGCTGAAAAGCTGCCGCAGGAAAAAAAAGAGCTGAAACGTGAACGTGAGAAACGTAAACGCAATAATTTGTATCCAAACGGATACTTAGTCTAAGTTGCACTCCCTTTTGATATTCTACTAGGCGTTTCATACTTATTTATACATATAATGTAATTTTTTCCATATAGTTCATAGTTGTAATATATAATTTATTACTATCTTCAAAGTACTTGTATCTATTTCTCTCCTAGTACTCTCATGATCGCTCTTTTCCTTTATGTTTCATCTTTATCTCATTAATATCAGAGCCATTTCATTAGGATTAGTAAAAGATCACCAACCTGCCCTGCTACTATCCCATGTGGGTTTTCCTGCCCCGAAGAGGAGACAGGTCGGGGACGGGACAACCCATGATCTGACCCATGGATAACCTGGCAATTGGTTTTGATGGGTGGGGTAAGTTGCCCATAGGTTTTACTGTTTATAGGTGAGTCCAAAGGGCTCTTCTTTAGAAAGGCTCCCTTCATTTAAAAACCTGGGCGTTGTATTGTAAATGCACACTGTTGTATAATAACAAAATTAATTGTTACTATATCTTGATTATGTTTTACAATTCTCTATTTCATTACAAGATTTTTCTTGCTTTCCTTTTCTGCTTTCAGATATGTCTGGAAATGCTGTACTTTGCAAACTACTCAGGTGATGCTGATAGTAGCATTGTAAGAGAAACCTGGGCTAGACTAATTGATCAAGCTCTTTCAACGGGTGGAATTTCTGAAGCGTGTTCTGTACTAAAAAGAGTTGGTTCACACATTTATCCTGGAGATGGAGCTGTTTTATCTTTGGACACTCTCTGTCTTCACCTTGAGAAGGCTGCACTGGTATATCTTTTTACATATCTTTTGGCAGCTTCATCTAATTAATTCTTACTGCAAACAATAGTATTTTTCTTTTTTTTCTTTTTTTTGGAAGCATGCTGTGGAATTATTTAACTTTTGCCTTTATGTCTCATCCTAACTTCTCTTGATCAACTTTATATCTTTTGGCAGGAGAGATCAGAAACAGGGGTTGAATCTGTTGGAGACGAAGACGTTCCAAGAGCTCTTCTTGCTGCTTGCAAGGGTGCAACAGAACCTGTGCTGAACACTTACGACCAATTGTTATCAAATGGGGCTATTTTGCCATCTCCAAAGCTCAAGTTACGCCTTCTCCGATCAGTGCTAGTGGTGCTTCGTGAGTGGGCAATGTCTGTATTTGCACAGAGAATTGGTACAAGTGCCACTGGAGCTTCTTTAATATTAGGTGGAACATTCTCACTGGAGCAAACAGCTATCATTAACCAAGGAGTTCGAGATAAGATCACAAGTGCAGCTAACAGGTAAACTTCCTGTTAGTTTTCCAGTTTCTCTTCATGAATATATTTATTTTTCTTTTCGAGTTGTGATTGAGTTCTTATTATTATCTAGGGAATCATTTAGCTGGCTTGCCTGCATTCCTAGCTGAGGCCTCAATTGACCTTAAATTTTCATGCCACAATTTGAAATTGAAAAAGTTGCTCTACGTTCTCAAAATTTTCAAACTAAGTTCAGCTTGCACTTTTTGTCTGATTACCTATTAGATAATTGTAAAATTCTTCTTATTGCTGATGGAATTTCTTTTATTCGTACTGTGTTGATACTCTATTCCTTATACGATGGAGCTATTTAATTACTGTGGGTAAACTATAAAATATATTAATCCAGAATGATTAATTGGTGAGGGTGAGCTATCAAATTCCAGTCATAGTATGACTGGAAAAGCATTGACTTTGCATGTAGATGCCATTTTTCTGTTCCCTGTTACTTATGTTCATTAGACTCATATCTTTTAAATACTTGTTAAAGTAATTCCAAGAAATATGGTTATCATTCTAATTCTTTTTACCAAGGCTGTATATTTTCAGCAGAATTGTGTTGGTGTGCAACATCCCTTTTTGATATGTTTGGTTTGTTTATTTATGAAACTAATAGAATGATTACGGCTAAATTTTGCTTTCATGTCAGCCCCGAATTTTTTCACGTTGGTGAATGAGTTTTTTGATATTATTACTGGCTAAGCTGTTTATTTGTGCTGAGCAGAATAGTTATACAATCTAGAATGAGAATTTATGGCAATGAAGTAGATGTATGGGCTTTAAAGTAGAAAACTTTAGGGGATGATTTGTGTTTAGTTTTCTAATTTGTCATATTTTTTCTTAATTATTCTTGGGAGGGATATTAGGAGTTCTGAATGTGGACCAGGTTGGGTACGCTTTGTTTGTGCAATGTGGTTCAGATAGAAATCATAGTTATGGTTTCATTTCAGCATTTAGTTATGGTCTCACTGGATTTGGAATGGCAGGTATATGACTGAGGTCAGGAGGTTGGCCCTTCCGCAGAGTCAGACTGAGGCTGTTTACCGAGGTTTTCGGGAACTAGAAGAATCACTAATAAGTCCTTTTTCTTTTGATCGGTTTTGATTGTTCTTTGCACCTTATTGTATCAATGTTCTCTTGTTACATATTCCTTTTAATTTAATAAAAAAGTGATAAATTTTTCATATTTGATGTGACCATGTTATATTGTACTTGGCACTTGATTATGCAATTCTAAAAAGCATAATTTAAATAGGGAAGAAGAAGAAGCAGCAGCTAGAGATAATATGCTCGGTCTTGCCTTTGCCAAGTGGTGTGTATAGAAAGAAGGCCTTGGGCACACTTTTATCCTTTTATATATATATATATATATATATATATATATATATATATATATATATATATATATATCAATTGGGGAGAGAGAGTAAAATTATTGTGTAATAGATGCCTAATTGGAATGGATTTCTTAAAAAACTGTTATTAAAAAACACAAAAAAAAAAACAACTCTTTTTGAGATAAAGAATTAAAAACTATATCTTGTTGTTTTCAAAAAAGAAGAAGAAGAAGTTTATAGACTACCAAAATTATGAGCAACGACAATTAAAAGAGTATTTTACAACATGAAAATAGACAGTATATTTTTTGAGAAGAAAAATAGACAGTATTTGAATGGAGTATTTTGTGCTAAAAAAATAAAAATAAAAAGAAATCCTATATGGTAACTCTTCGGTTGGCGTAACGAATCCTTGGTCTCGTGGGAAGACTTGTAGTTGAGGCAATGGACACCCCATGACTTTTGTACTAAATATTCAACCACCGTCGATGCTTTTCCATATCTAGAATGTGGAAAATTTGGATTCCTCCTCCGTACAGTTTCATGTCATGCGGGACTTTCTCTTTTGAGTTTTGACTATGGTTAATTAATGTTATCAATTTGGCTCTCAACTTTTCATCTTCTTGTCTCGTTAATGGGACTTATTATGCTTCTCTTTGATTGTTAGGTCCCGGGTTGTTAGGACTTACTTAGGAGGAGGGGCCATTTGTAGAAGAAGGAGCCTTTTGCCTAACAAGGTCTTAATTTTGTTACACTATTTGTTGTATATAATATTATAAGTCAATTGTCTCACTTGTTGCTTGTTTCCCAAGTATCACATCGTGTGGATATTTGTTTTGAATGTTGTGGCATCAGGAGTGAATTAGAACCATATAATATTCATAATATACACACACGGCACCAACTAATGATATAGGTAATTGATTGTAGGCTTTGTATCCCTGACCAGTAGTGTGATGCTATGCCCCCAGTGCTCTAGTGCCAAATTTCTCTCTCGTTAATTTTTATTTTTTTAATGAAATTATAAGTTTTTTTAAGAACTGCTTCTCTCTTTTCCCTCGAGTGCTTTTCCTTTTCTTGTTAGTTTGTTGCCAAAGATGGAATCATAGTGATAAATGATTTTTAATGGCTCATAAGCATCAACAATTAATTCGGATGCTGTGCATTACTGGCTTCAGGCATGTTCATCACTTAGGCATTTATGATCAGCCTAGTTCGTTTATTTGGCTTCTAGTTGTGGCCAGTGGTTCAGGTAATGGAAGGTCCCACATGCTTTGCACAGATTTTCTTTTACTGAACGAGGTGTCAATCCTAGTGATCAAGCAAAATAAATCTACGTCTGCTCAGTACATCCATGCCACAACCCATTCACTTATTTTCATTCATATAGTATAATTTTATAATAATTAGAGTATTGCAATAGGCTTAATGAAAGATGTGATAAGTGATAATGCAAGAAATCAGTGAGCTGGTTGTCCAAACCAAGGAACTCCAAAAGTCCGGTAAGGAAGAAAATGCTCTCGGAATGCACCGGTGTGATGCCGGCCAAAGACTCCGCGATGATGAAGTCAAAATCTCATTAAAAATCTTCAAGAAGGAGGTTAGGTGTTTATATAGGAGTTTGGAGTAGACCATGTTTTCATGATTTTTGCCACCTTCCTTATGGGTGAGGCATGTGAAGTTAATGGAGCTGGATATTCAGAGATCATTTGCTTATTTAGTGTTTGTGGGTTGGTGGGAGGATCTTCAGGAGTGATGCTCAAGCTTAATCTATCTTGCGTGATTAGAGGGTGAATGTTTCGAAGATTCAAATAGTAGAGTTCTATTTGAATGTGTATATGAATAGAAAGACCTAGGCGAGTAGCTTTAAGTGTGAACGACCCACTTTAGACGAGTGTGTTATTTTTCTCTTTATCAATAAGTGTTTTTTTTAAAGAAAATGTCTTATTATTATGAAAAATGCCAGTTTTTTTTTTTTGCACTTAAATGTACCATAAGAAATTCAGCCAAAAAAAAAAAAAGCACTATAAGAATTATTTGAAATTTTATTTTTTTATTTTGATACAAGATAGAATTATACTCTTGCCTAATCTAAGTGTATATGTGTGTGAAGCTCATTCCTGGAGATTTGAACCCCAGCCCTTACTCCCACACCCCACAAGCACTTATACTTGTGGAGTGACTATCGCACTAAAGGTGTGCGGTAGTAGAATTATTTGGATTCGAGTTACTTCAAGATATGAATATTTCTTATCCTAATTACAACCCCAATTTATTGTAAATCACAAAACCATTCAAATCTCCTATAAGTTATAACCATGTATTTTTTGAGTGAACAAAACTGTCGTGCGAATGATTGTCATTTTTTACACCATTATCTTCTTCAATGCACCTTTTTATTAATTATTATTATGAATGAAAAATGGGTCTTGTTACTATGGGGGCTAAAGGACCTAAGTAAGTATTTGGGCCTCGGGCTTTGTTGATGGGCGCTAGTTTGTTTTAGACTAAAAGCCTCTTAGAACTGTAACTCGGCCCATGAGTCGAGAGTCCGAGGATTCGTCCGAAGTCGAATATCTCCTCGGACAGACCCACGATGACCCTGGGATTCGCCAAAAAGATCAAGGCAGAGTTACGGAAAAACCGTTGGTTAAGAGGGGGATGTAAGCACCCTCCAGACGCAACGGTATGAGGAAAATATCTTATAAAAAGGCTGCTACCTCCACATTAAAGACCCTGCACCTACCTCCCTGGCCGCATTAATGGGGGAGTGACCCCTGAATAGTAGAAGTCAGCCTTCTTGCTATAATTTAAAGACTTCCAGAGGGTGGTGGATGGGACAGGTAGCTAATAGGGTGATTTGTGTGACACGTGGACAAAGAGGGAAGAAGAAGAAGTATTTAATGAGGAAAGAGGGCAAAGAAAAGGGGGGAGAAATATTAAGAATTGTGGCCTTTGAGAAAAGAAAAAAGATAAATAATATATAATTTGTCCTCGGCTCACGTCCGAGGAAGTTTGTTTTTTCCGTTTGTCTTTTATTTGCAAACACTGTAATATTTTAGCCTGTTCATCAAGTTTCGAATATCACTAAACTAGATTGCGAGCCCACACTCTACAAATTTCATTGTTTAAGGCTCATTGGGCCTGAGCCCACGTGTGTTTTTGGGTCCAGGCGCAATTGTGCACTTACAATTGGCGCCGTCTGTGGGAATCTAGTGCTGAAAGGAACTGAAACACTATGGCAGGCTTAGGCTCACACCATGCAGAATCTTAAGGATCGCAACCGGAGGATCTGTTCGAGCGCCTTGAGCGCCGGAGGGATCGAGAGGGTAGCGTTCACACCGAGTATCCTAGAACGAGTCGTACTCACAGTAGAGGCGCCAGTACCACCCATGAAGATGGTACTAAAGCCATGCAGAAGGAGATTGACCACCTTAAGAAGAAGCTGCGTCGCGTCAGGCGGAGGCGTGCTTCACCCTCATCCAGTATCTCTTCCGGGAAATCCCGGGGAAGTAGTTACAGTTCGAGGTCATGATCGCCCCCCAGCAGAACATCCTCTTGCGAAGAGGATGGCCTGTCAGGTCATAGGAGCAGGAAGCTCCATTCCAGGGGCTTAGGGAACGATGCCATGAGCCGGGCGTTGCACCAGCTCTCCAAATCGCCATTCTCACGCAGGGTTGAGAGTGGGAGGCTCCCCAAGAGGTTCACCCAGCCCACCTTCACCATTTATAACGGTCGGACTGACCCAGTGGAACATGTGAGCCACTTTAACCAGAGAATAGCAGTGCATTCTCACATTGAGACCCTGATGTGCAAAGTCTTCCCTTCTAGCTTGGGACCTGTTGTTATGAGGTGGTTCAACGGTCTCAAATCAGGGTCTATAAGTTCGTTCGGGGAGCTGACTGGAGCATTTGCGTCACGGTTTATTACATGCAGCAGAGTTCCTCGACCGTTGGACTCACTGTTGTTTATGGCTATGAAGGAGGGCGAGACGTTGAAAGCATACTTCGACAGGTATTGGGAGATGCTTAATGAGATAGATGGAGATTTTGATGAGGTGGCGATCAATACTTTTAAAATGAGCCTTCCAACTGATCATGACTTGAGGAAGTGCTTGACCAAAAAACCCGTACAGAGTGTACGTCGCCTCATGGACCGTATTGACGAATATAAAAGGGTCGAGGAAGACCAACAGCAGGGGAAGGGTAAAGCAAAGGTTATCCCGCAGGAGAGAAGGGATTTCAGGTCGGACAGGTATCACAACAACAAGCCAAGAAGAGATTACTCCGGGCAGTCTGGCTCGGCGGCACCTCAGACAGTTAATACCGTATTTCGAGAGTCGGTGCACCAGCTACCGGAGAAGGTCCGTAAGGAGCCCTACTTCAGATGGCCTAGTAAGATGGCGGGGATAAGCCAGGAGGAATCGAATCTCATTGTGGGTATACCATCAAGACGTGGGTCATCTTGCGTAAGCTGTCGGACCCTCCGGATTCAATTGGAGCGAGCTTGTTAGTGAAGGAAAGTTAAAGCGAGCACCTGCCAACCTGAGGCGGCGGGCGGTCGTCCCGGCTTGAATAATCAGAGGAATAACTCATCTCGGCCTCCGTTCGGAACGATCAACGTTATCTTCGTTGCGCTTGGTAGGACTGGCTCATGTCCTACTAGGGTGATGGCAGTTTCGGACTCCCAAGCCGAGGAGGGGGGCTCCAGGCCGAAGAGATTGAAGCTAAATGTGCCCGTCTTGGGATTTTCAGAGGAGGATAAGGTTGGGACCATCCAACCCCATGACGACGCCCTAGTGGTTACTCTGAGGATAGGAAATTATGATGTGAGAAGGGTAATGATTGATCAAGGCAGCGGCGCGGATATCATGTATCCTGACTTATTTAAGGGGCTAAAGTTGAAATTAGAAGACCTCACCCCTTATAACTCGCCGTTAATAAGTTTTGAAGGGAAAACCGTTATTCCAAAGGGACAGATTCGATTGCCCGTGCAATCTGGCTCCGAGACGGTCGAGGTGGATTTTATCGTGGTCGATGCATATTCCCCATACACAGCCATCCTCGCCCGGCCCTGGCTGCACGCTCTGGGGGCCGTTTCCTCCACCTTGCATGTTAAGGTGAAGTTCCCTTCGGGGGAGTGCATTGAAGAGATCCTCGGCAGCCAACCGATGGCCAGGCAATGCATATCGGCTGCAGTGTTGCATCAGACCGAAGCGCAGTCCTCGACCTCTGCTGTGAAAGACCTATAGCAAATAACGACTCTGGATGCGCCCGACGTGGTGACAGCAGAGGGGACCATATGCGAAGACCTTGAGAAGTTTTGGATATTCGATGATCCCGAAAGGTTCTTCCAGGTTGGGATATGTTTACCACACCAGGAGAAGATGGAACTTGTGGAGTTTCTAAAGAACAACATTGACGTTTTTGCCTAGGACCCCTATGAAGCTTTGGGTGTTGACCCGAGCTTCATTTGTCATCGTTTGAATGTCAATCCTGCTATTTCTCCTAGAAGGCAGTCCCCTCAGCGTTCCTCAAAGGAGCATTCCGAAGCCGTTAAAGAGGAGGTGCTCAAGCTCAAGAAGGCTGGGGCTATCAAGGAAGTTTTTTATCCAGAGTGGTTGGCGCATACGGTCGTGGTCAAAAAGAAGAGTGGAAAATGGCAAGTATGTGTAGACTTTACAGATTTGAATAAAGCCTGCCCAAAGGACTCTTTCCCGATGCCCCGCATCGACCAGCTAGTGGACGCCACAGTCGGACATCCTCGGATGAGTTTTTTGGATGCCTTCTAGGGTTATCACCAAATTCCACTAGCGGCAGAAGATCAGGAGAAAACTGCCTTTATTACTCCAACAGGGAATTATCACTATAAGGTGATGCCATTCGGGTTAAGAACGCTGCGGCTACTTACCAAAGGATGATGACCAGGATGTTTGAATTCCAGCTTGGAAAGACCATTGAAATATATGTGGATGACATGGTAGT
The DNA here is from genome assembly GCF_040712315.1 of Castanea sativa. NCBI lineage: Eukaryota > Viridiplantae > Streptophyta > Magnoliopsida > Fagales > Fagaceae > Castanea > Castanea sativa. Next base: position 23,621,849 of record NC_134015.1, on the reverse strand, counting down.
GAAAAGCAAGGCGATATCTGCGCACCTGAAAGATTTGGACGACACTTTCCAAGTACTTAGAAAGTACATGTTGCGTCTTAATGCCTCGAAGTGTTCTTTTGGTGTGAGTTCTGGGAAGTTCTTAGGTTATATGGTCACTCATAGAGGGATAGAGGTGAATCTGGCACAGGTCAGAGCCATTCAAACCTTACAGCCACCTCAGAATCCAAAGGAAGTTCAGAAATTAACCGGAATGA